>NW_026542594.1:12770452-14018010 GCF_028750875.1 Macrosteles quadrilineatus
CTAGCGTGTATGATTGAAAGGCCTCACTGCCTTCTGTATCGCTCTTGTCTACCAGTGTTGACAGAGCTTGTAGACAACAGTAGAACCTTCAACTGACAAACGTTAGACAGCAATCTAGCGTGTATGATTGAAAGGCCTCACTGCCTTCTGTATCGCTCTTGTCTACCAGTGTTGACAGAGCTTGTAGACAACAGTAGAACCTTCAACTGACAAACGTTAGACAGCAATCTAGCGTGTATGATTGAAAGGCCTCACTGCCTTCTGTATCACTCTTGTCTACCCGTGTTGACAGAGCTTGTAGACAACAGTAGAACCTTCAACTGACAAACGTTAGACAGCAATCTAGCGTGTATGATTGAAAGGCCTCACTGCCTTCTGTATCACTCTTGTCTACCAGTGTTGACAGAGCTTGTAGACAACAGTAGAACCTTCAACTGACAAACGTTAGACAGCAATCTAGCGTGTATGATTGAAAGGCCTCACTGCCTTCTGTATCACTCTTGTCTACCCGTGTTGACTGAGCTTGTAGACAACAGTAGAACCTTCAACTGACAAACGTTAGACAGCAATCTAGCGTGTATGATTGAAAGGCCTCACTGCCTTCTGTATCACTCTTGTCTACCAGTGTTGACAGAGCTTGTAGACAACAGTAGAACCTTCAACTGACAAACGTTAGACAGCAATCTAGCCTGTATGATTGAAAGGCCTCACTGCCTTCTGTATCACTCTTGTATACCCGTGTTGACAGAGCTTGTAGACTGTGTTACATTGAACGCTAGATAGGTGGCAAAAAATGACATTGTGACGCATTCAGGTCTTGAGACATTGATCACCTTGATTCCTAGGTGAGGGAATTATTATCTACCTGTCTTGCAGATATACATTATGTTGATTAATCATAATGTGTCTAAAATGTGTGACAACTCTGTGTGCGAGCTTTGTCAGCAAGAAAAAGATCTACAATGTCATATCTACGGAATATACGTTTATTTATAGTTGTTCTGTACTTAATTCATTAGACGAAACCCACATGTCTAGGGAGTTGAAGACTAGGCCCCTTTACTCCATCAGGGATTTTTTTGAAACCCCTGACTCAGTTTGGACATCATGATCCACCGCCTTGTATATAGTGTATATAGTCAAAGTTTTAAAGTTTTAATTTTTCGTAACGCAATCTATTCAGCTATGGCTGGGCAACGATGAGGAACAAAAAAATAGTTCAATTAAACCACCATAATTAAGGCGGGGCCGAAAAATATAATCTCGAGAAATATCAGCTGTGCTTGGATACAAAATTATTTTCTTGACTGTAGAAGACTATATCTACATCAACCACTAGTACTGTCGGTCTTCCGGAGAGCTGCATCAAATTGGTATGTACATTATATGCAATACCATAAGTCTCGTCCTTTCTACGTTGTAGTATCCTCAGTGGTAAAGCTAACAAGAAAAAGTGAACTCATGTTAAACCCACAAATTGTGTTAGAGAGTAATTATAGGATTTCAATTATAGAGTTGTAGAAGGTTTATTTAACTTATCTTTGAGGTAATTATCCAGCTATCACTAGTCTACAAAGATATAATGTCTAGTTCACTATACAAAGTCAATAAATATTTATTTATATAAATAGTTGTGAAATGGCACTTTACTTTCGAGTTACACATTATATTTTTATTCCCTTCAGTTACTATAAAGCATATAAATAATTAGTCTTTCAAACACTAAACTTTACGTTTTAGGTTAGGCTAAATCCGTTTGTAAAACGAAGTATGATACAATGTCGTAGTCGTATAAGTGCTGTCAACTTATTTTCAAGCGTACACGTATTACGTGACTAAAAAAACCACACTGTTTTGTGTTGTTTGGTTGAATTGGTCTATTGAATGGATTTGAACAAAGATTACTCAATATAGGGGAAAATAGAGCACGTCAGTGTTGATAAGTGATGAGCGTTTCGTGTGCAATTTTAGTGCACTGGTCTCAACTCAATGATTCACTCACATTAAGGGTAGATTTTACAATTCGTATGCACGCTTTGTATATTTTACATAATTTGGACAGGTTTATTTACAATATAAATTTAAAATTTACTGGAACTTAAATAATGAAAGCCAAAATTAGTTGTAAAAACGTGAGTTTCCTTAATATTACTTTTACAATCGAAATAAACTATAACGAGCTATGGCTCGGTCCTCCGGTACTTATACTACTAAACATAGTATCCTGTTCTCTAATACGAGCTATGTCTGTTTGTCTGTCTGTCTATCTGTAAATATATCTTGAAATCCAGAGGAAAGGTGTTGTCAAAATTTTGGAATTAGGGACTTATAGGCCGAAAAACGTGACTGGTGACAACCACTAGCTGCCTCAAGAAAATTCGTATTTCGCCACACAACTCATTTGAAAATTATGAAATGTAACACACTGGCCTTATGGGTTGCTATGTTGGTTGAATAAAATAACAAGGAAAAGTAAACAAAGGAATTGTCACTACTCACATGTGTTTATAACAGGCCATCCACAGTATACTAGCAAATTACAAAATACAGCAAAAATAGGAAAAAAACATCAGTTGTAATTATTGAGCAAAGATTAAATTACACTGAAAATTACTCTATATAGGGGTAAATAGCTCCGATCAAATACTGATTATTTTACTTAGCCCTTTCCCACCAAAACTTAAACCCTGAAGTACTGAGGCATTCCAAATAAACTAATTACATCTGGGGGTTTTAATTGGCATAAAACTATTACCGTATGCTAAATTCCAATAACAAAAAACAGACAGAATCTCAAGTTTAGAAGTAGTATCGAAAAAGGGAAAAATCGTTGTCAAAGCCATTTTGAAACTAAGCAGATTGTGTTTGCATTTTATCTGCTGTCTTTAGCGAAAGTAAAAGTGGAACAACTGGTTTCAATGACTAGAAGGGAGAAAATTTCTGTGCGACTAGCACTTTAACTTAAGCAAGATCATACAAAATTTATCTTTCTTTTGTTTAATTGCATGCTTTTACATTACAGAGTTCAGTTATTCAGTCATTATTTCAGTGATCGTCTGTCTATGGTTTGTAAAAAAAATGTTTTCGGTGAATTATAAAGTGATTTTTTACAATATAGTTTTTTTTACTATTAAATCCATTTAACTACAACCGAGCAAGGCTCGGTTCCATGGTATTTATGAAAAAAGAACACAGTTATTTTCTTTTTTATTGGCTAATGCAAACTGCAGTTGAAACTGCAATTTTAATTACTTTTCACCTAAATAAGTTTATAAAATAATTTTTTTAACTGATTGCTAATTTTGAAATAAGTTATAGCATATTATTCATAAGGAAAACTGAAACCCATAAATATAACTAATATAAAACTTGTCTGTTATTAGTGCTATAAACCCAGAAACAAAATGTAAATTCACGTAATTACATACAATAGTAAACCTTTTTAGACAATTTATAGTGATAGCAAATGTCCTGTAATAAAATTGTATGTAACTGTCAGTAGGTATTTATATCTAGACCTAAGACTATTATGCTGGACAAATGTCAACGGGGCAAGAAACTGCAACAACGAGAAATGGCATATGTAAATATTCATTATTACCACAGTTCGTTATAGTAGTAATACAATTGGTTACGGTAATTATTAACGAATCAAATGTTATGATGTTATGAGAGGACGGGGTCCTGCTGGGGGAGCTGGAGCCCAAGGCCCTTGGCCTTGGGTCCAGGTAAGAAAATGTTAAGGGTTTTCAAGATTGGGGTTTAGAGTCTTTTCAAAATTGGGGTTTCAGTTTCTAACTAAATGATTACAGTTCCAGTCTACTCTACCTTTTTGATTGTTAGTTGAGCTTTGTGTTTTTTGTGTTGTTTTGAGTAATTAATAAAGTTAGGTTTTGTAAGCGAGTGCTGAGTTTCATTCCTGAGCTACGTCACCCAAAGTAACAGTAGGTATTCCAAGAGGAATACGACCGTTACAATTAGAGTGATGTTTTGCATCTTTCCATGCATGAAAAGTTCAAAGGTTCAATGGATATATTTCGCCTTTTGTATGTAACCACTATTTATGTTTTAAATGTTTATTTATAGTCTTCTTCAATTATAACGCAAGAGGTCGGCGGCCTATTGTAATCTTGCATTTGCCCGTCCATATATCAGGTCCATATAAGCCTCGGATCTGTGCGTGGAACGTACCCAGCAAAGCAAGGGGTGAGCCGGTACAAGAGCGAAACTGCATTGATAAAATGTAGTGGAAGGTACCAGGATCCGAACCTACGACATGCCATGGATTTTAAATCCGTCATGATATTGACTAATTCATTTGTCATTGATATTCATTGATATTTACTAAACATTCATTTGTATGTTTAGTGAACTTGTTGGAACATTTGAAGCATTACAAAATCCTGTAAAATAGTTTTAACCAGAAACTTTCCTAATTGCCAAGCGAACACCTGGTTACATTTTGGACGATTTCATTCTGGCGAAAGCAGGAACGATGAGCTTGTAGGAAACCTATTAATTTCCTGTCTACATGTTTCGCGGTTGTCATTCGTCTGTTATTATTGACCGCCGTCCTGCATGTCCGCTACGTGCGCTAGTGGAGTGTGTCCTCATTACCCTCATAGCCTAATTATTGATGCGCAGAGACTACGAGCATTGCGCGTGCCAGCTGACAGCTGCGCTACCCGCGCTTTCACTACGTCTGCGTTCTCGCGGGAAATCTTTGCGGCAGTACGGACATCCGATATTGAATACTTTGACACGGACTACTTTCTAGATTGTGATGATACATGAAAATAGGATAGCGGGGTTTATTCCTTCGTGTCATTCCGTCGTCCAAAATGAACCAATAGTTGGTTTACAACTGTTATGATACATACACCTGGTAACACTATAATCGGGAATATTGCTCAGTGTAATTTAGTACTCTACTCTGAATGATATCACCGTAGAAAATTAGAATTATTCGCTTTTAAGTGATTATTTTTCATTTAAAATTTAAAAATCCGTCACTATTTATTGTTTAACTTGACTTTATACTCTACTGTATGTATTAGTGGCATATACTATGACATTTTGTATATACTTTGTGGAAATACACTATTCTTTTAAAACTATTGTTTTGGCAATAACCCAGTCATGATTGATTTGGCACAGCTTCACTTCACTGACATAATACGACCTCAATAATTCCTAAGTACACATCATACGCAGTGACGTAAACAAATTATAATAGTAACTTTGTACTTTTAATTCTTTCACAGTTCTCGTGAAATGCAATACACGCATATCTTAAGTTTAAATCTATCATTAATTGGCAACATTGTCGGAGAGCTCGACAATCAATCTAGCGGCACAATGAGACAAACAGCCTTATATTATCTACAATAAATCTCACCATTTACGGCAGTCAACATTTTACAGTTACAATTAGCCTAGCTGGGTTTCGTTACATAAAACACCGACAACTCTGATTTCATACATTACTCAGTTATGGCCGTAATTGCCTTATTTCCCACACCTCTCTGGCGACTACTGACTGGTAATCAACGATTGCTGTAGGTAATCACTGATTGCTGGCTAAGTGTCCTTGGCAATGACAAGCGTTGTGGGGTTTGATCACTGATTATTGGCTATTAAGAGAACTAATTTGTCTTCAATTAACGACTGTACAGTGTACAGTCCCCAGCTCCTTGAGGTCAGACACGTGCTACAATATTAGAGAGTCGTAATTGTAACATATCACTACATGAAAAGCTGTAGTTTGATAAATGTAGGTAAATAGAAGTGTGTGGTCTTGCAATGTTTACCTTCCAGCGAGTGACGTGGGTTGCAGGGAAAGGTTATGTCCAAGTGATTTACGACGTTCAAACACGGACCGGCAACACTGTTCTTTGTGGATCTGACGTCAAAGCTTACAGGTATTTGGCTCCATTCTCAAGTCAGAGTCACGACATCAAGTTCTGGGGCAGTTTAAACTAATGAAGGAAAGGCACGAATCATCTGTGGAAATTCGGATGGTGATCGATTGGTTGAGAAATTTGTAATATCCCTCAATGGGCTTGTAAAATTGACTTTTTAGCAAAGCCAGATATGTAATATGTTTAACAAATATAAATGTAGTGTGGTTAATACACAGCCTTTGTGCGTGTTTAATTTGAGCTTATGGGGATTTGCCACTGAAAATAGGTAAAAATCATGAAAAATTTTCAAAATATTTTTTTACATTTCTTTGTACATTGGACCCTATTACATCCAAAAAGTATGAAATAATCCATGTATGAATGTTATTATATGTTATAACCAAGGGGTTTCGCTCTTACCAATAGCTACAAGATCATAGGACACCTTCTTATTCAAACGTGGTTTTCCGCAGCATTGAAATTTCACGTTTTTCAATACAAAATTTGATATATCTTGAGAGCCACTAAAGGTACATTGTTGAAATTCTTACTACTTATTCTAGACAGTATTAGGAAAATATTTAGGTAGAATTAGGTATCTAAGTTAATTAGGTACTGAACAATAAAGTTTTTTTCAAACTAATTCTTTTTTCTGAAGAAAAATTATATTTAATGTGTCACAGCAAAAAAAAGTATCTGAGATATTATTATGAATCTACCTAAATATTAAGTTTAGATAACTGTCTTAAAAAAAAATACCCCCGCCGCAGCAAACCTGCAGACTAAGCGAATTTCCATTTGACTGATAGGATTTACACTGAAATGTCTACTTAAAAATATAACATTTATTCTTGATTTAAATAGAATTAGTTTAACAAGTACTTAGGTTTGCTGCATCAGGGAGGGTAAAACTGTTTTTTTTTGTTTTTTGTAAAATGTGAATAGTTAGTAAGAAATAAAAACATTTTCCAAATTTGATCAAAATATGTTCACAAACAAGCAAACTACAACAGTTTACTTATTCTCCATAAGAATAACATGGGAATTTTAAATGTACAATTTTTTGGTATTTTCTCCGTAACCATTAGGCGCATAATAATGCTTCAATATACTAAATTATTTGTTTTTTTAAGCTCTAAAAAATGGTTTGGAAAGAAATTGCTAAATTTTATGTTTTTTGGGTCAAAAATGGGAAAAACCTATTTTTACCCCATAAAACCCCCCGTAAACCCCCGTTCCCATGGTCCGATCATGCTGGATCGCAAACTCGTTCGTATAAACGTACGTTTACACGTTTGTACCAAATTTCATCAAAATCGGATCATTCTTGCTCGAGTTATCGTGCTGACGGACACACACACACATATATATATATATATATATATATATATATATATATATGAATTTGAACGGATGGTGTTTTTGGCCTCTAGGGACCTCAAAACGAAAAAAAAAATCGGTCCCGCGTCCAGGTCTTACCATGAGTACTACGGTAATAGCTTATTCCCTATATGGGAAATTCGCTAAAAACACCAAATTTATCAAAATCCATAAGAACTCTCTTCAGAATATAGATTTTTAAAACCCCTTACAAATTGATCGAAAAACCTCTATTTTATTTTTTTACCACCTATAATTTATATTCAGAAGTAAACCAAAATTTTTCCATTTTTTTTTAAACTATACTTAACTAGAAAAAAAATAGTTTCACGACTTTCCTCATTAAATAAAAAAATTCACCCTTTTCAGTGGCGAATCCCCTTAACACAAATAATCATGCCATAAAACTTACGGGGTGGTCTATATTATAAACATAAATGTGAACGTTCCAATTTAGAAATATGATATTTTTTAAGTCAAGTTCTAGGATTGTGCCCCAGTCCTCTTGGAGCCCTCAAGAAGTTTTGTCATTTTAGACTATCTAGTTTGAATCAGTCATAGTGTGGGTTACAAACTTATTTAGGTTAATCCATAGTTCAACCTAAATAACGTTTTTATATCCATATTAAGAATAAAAAACTTTTGTAACATCACTGATGTAGTAAGGTAAAAGTAAAATCTGACTCTAAACATAGGTGCTGACATTCTCCAA
This sequence comes from Macrosteles quadrilineatus, assembly GCF_028750875.1. Taxonomy (NCBI): domain Eukaryota; kingdom Metazoa; phylum Arthropoda; class Insecta; order Hemiptera; family Cicadellidae; genus Macrosteles; species Macrosteles quadrilineatus. The sequence continues at coordinate 12,778,448 of NW_026542594.1, forward strand.
TATTCTTCCAACAATACAAGAGTTATATTTGATATTAATTGTCACAACTCATAATCCAATATATTTTCTCATTGTACAATACAATAAATGCTTTTCTTTTGAACTGTACAATTTGTTATCATGTATAATTTATTCACTTTTTGTTCTGTAATATAATTTTTCAGCTATTGCTGTGGTAAGCTATTACTAAATGGAAATTCATTTAGGTTTGCTGGGGCTGCGGTATTTACATTTTTATTCTAATTCAATTAGGTTAAGAGTAGAGTGTTTATTAATGTTTATTAAACAGACAATAATTCTGCATTTAAGAAAATATTTAAGTGAAAATTCAATGAGGATTGCAATCCACTTAGTCTGCAGGTTTGCTGTGGCGTAGGTATTTATAAATTATATTTTGTAAAGACATTTCAATTAAATTTTGCCGACTGTCCAAACTTGAATCTCTCTATTACAATATATTCATGACACACTAATAATGTTGTGAAATTATAGCAAACGCATAACCTCTTAAAATTTTTTCCCTCATTAGTGCAAGGTGAAATAATTCTTCATAAATGCGTGTTTAAGTCAACGATGTAAAAAAGTTGTTTGTATCGTTTGTTAAAGTAAAGATTTGTGTTATTTCAAACGCATGCTATGATTTGATATATTATCAAGTAGCTAACGTTATTTATCTAATCGTATATATGTGTGCAGCACTGCTTATGTTATGTAGATGAATGGAATTATTTCATAGCTACGATAAATTAGGAGCTAGTATATTGAAAAGGGAACTAGCTGGTCTAGGGGTAGAGCGCGGGACATCGGTCCTTGAGGCCCCGGGTTCAAATTCCGCCAATTCACCAATGGATGTCATCTGTGATAATGCTGCAACCCCTAGTTCTAGCCTGAAGTAATGTGAAAAACAATCCTGGCTTCGTGCCTAGCGTCTTAGGACAAAAAACTATATTGGATATAATGATTTGCCGATAAGTTAGGCTTTATGAAACACAACTTACATCTTTACAAGGTACATGAAGTTTATTAAAATTTCTTTTGCATATAAATACACTGTTATTTCAAATGAACTTAATATTGTACAAAATTGAGGTAGCAAACGTGTGATGTTTTGTACCAATTTACACGATAATTATAAGTCAAAGAACACATGTGGGAACTGACGGTTTTGGACTGCGATATTTTCCTTTTCTAAATAATTAATATTGAATTTTATATGAGTGTTTCTATGTACATAAATTTTATTTATACAAGACTTAAATTCACAACATGCAGTAAATAAATAAATAAATAAATAGTTGGCAAAAACAAAAACTCCTTCTCTAGTGTAAGTGTCTTTGTCATGAGCAAGTACTTCAGCAGTAGCAGGTAGCGTTCAACCGTGGTTGTTCTTCTGAAGGCCGAGTCCTACTGCGAAGAGAGCAAAGAAGAACCCAGCGAACCCTGTAGTTCCCACTATAAGCACCAGCCCACCCAACAACAGTGGTATCAGCGTGAAGAACTTGAGCTTGTAAGCCAGCAGTAGTGGCAACATGAATTTTCTCAACTTCTTGAAGTCCTTCAGTTTTAGGTACTTTTTCGACTTCTTGCGTACACGCTTGGTCTTCTTGATGGCCACTGGCTCCACATAGGACTGATCTGTAAAAGAATACATCATATATTCGTGTTTTATATGCATGCAGGGTCCTAAAATCAGGAGGGATGGATTTTTTTAACCATCTGTTAGAACAAAGTTTACTTCTACTGCACGTCAAAATTGTAAGGTTAATGCAGTGGTCAGTGAAGGAAAAAAGCAGCGTTTCAAGTGGCAAGAGGACAAAAACTAAATGACTCTCACTGGACTAGCACATTTTTAAGACCTCTCTCTTTTGTAAAAGCTTGAATGATTTTGCGTTTGAGGTGTCAATATATTTTTCTTAAAGTTGTATGTTTAAATATGATACAGCATGTTCAATAACTTTACACTAAAGAGGAAGTCACCCTCGCTTACATCACAGACTAATGTTGCGATGTAGGCAAACGAGATAGTGACAACGTAGTCTTTACCAATACACCGTACATGTCACCGTATTGTCTAGTCTAGAGAATCCATTGCATAAACGGGCTGAAAGAACTAAGAGACACGATTGGATGTAAACATCTTAATTTCTCAACTGTTGAATTCATGTTGTGTTATATAAGTGTTTAATGTTAAGCCATATTTTGTATGACTAACCTAAGGCACTCTTTGTGTAGGTTTAACAAACCACAAAAATCAACAATCCATCAATAATGAAACCTACTTAGTTGATATCTTACGTAGTTTGGTAAATTAAGCAAACGATGCATGAAAACAAGATACACGTCAGTATTTTCCTTGTCTTAAATATTTCAAAGGGGTTCAAGGTATAAGGGGTTCAAGGTATTTCGTCAACTAACTTACCAGCTTTGATTTAGAAATTAGTAACGAAATGGATATTTGTGAAAAGTGCATCTTTATTAGATGTTACAACTTGTGTAGTATTTTTGAATTTGTACTAAAGGATGATTTAAACCTTACACAAACAAAAATGTCCAAAGCCTGTAAAGTGTTTATTGAAAGTCTGTAATGTATAAGTACAACACGCTCCTAGAAATATTTAGCCTTGGCGCTACTTTATATCGCACTGCCCTGCCCTCAATTATTGTAGGTAGTTTTCTCAGAACACTGAAATGTTGGTATGCAATAATTTGACCACTTTATTGTGTTTTTAAACTGGCCTTTTATTGAACCTGGTTGTTAGCGGTTCCGGTCTTTGGTTGTTTGGCAATAAAATGGAACTACAGCTGCTGGCTTAGCTTTACTATCTTTACCTTGAGAAATAAATAACCTAGACATTAAAACTTTCTCTTCCCGCTGCAAGTAATTGAAACCCCTAACTGATAATATTAACAGTGAAAAGCACAATAAATGGTCAAAAAATAACAATATTTTTCGGAAGTTATTCTAAATATTTGTAAAAGCTATACTTCAGAATTTTTCCAAGGTATGGTGTTCGGCGTTGTGATGCTACTTTATGAATGCGAAAGTCAATGTGGTGAAAATTTTTGTATGTTATCTTCTAGGAGATTCCCTGAAAATATAGGAACATAGAATCGTTACCGATACATGTGCTTCTTCAACTGGACCGCCGAGAACACCAAAAACCCTGCAGTTTTCTGGTATTTCATAGGTTAATACAACACTTCCTTTGATTTAGTTTCATTAAGATCAATTATCCAATATTTTCTATAAGTAACCTATCAATAAAAATATTATTTCATTAAAATCTCTATTTAAAGTCTTTCACCCATGATCTTTTTTATTTATGGTTCAAAACTGGACCCAGCTATACCTGCTCATTGGGCTTTAAATGGATGATCCTGACTAATGTATCAACTTATCTTTGTCCGTAACAAAGCAACACAGATCATCACACTATATTCTGTACTCATTTATCCTTCACTCAAATTTGGGTTAAAATACACACCCATGTGTCGTCCCCACCTCAATGATTGATATTGGTATTCATATCATCATAATTGGATCTGGTTAAATATTGCGTTCCTAAGGATAACGTGCTCTTTGTTATCTTCAATAATCTTCAAAAGTCTTCGAGCGTCCTTTCTCAAAAGGACCTATCGATTTAGGGACATGTGGACGAATATACCAATGTGCTAGTTCAAGTAACTAGTTTTAAAATACAATCATGTAACTACTATACTCAACCTATGAACCTCTCGCCTACGACATAATTATAAAACCAATCCGTTATCGAAAGCCACCATCAACAACAGTTTTCATATCATTCGTGATGCGTGTAATCATGAAAAGACATCTGGGTTGTTTTCGTAGGTTAGGATTACGAAAACAATAATTACATAAAACATTGCCAAGAGCCTCTAGTGGTTATGCGCAATCGAGTCAACAACCTGTCTCTGTTTATTTTATGAGTCAGCTGTTAGGACGCACCGCAATCAGCTGTTTGGCCGGTAATGTGCACGACCGCCCGCCCAGCCGCCCAGGGGTCTCCTCCAGATAAGGTTAACATTGTTAGGAGTTACAACCATTCATCCGTAGCATCCATGATTTACCAATGAGTTGATAAAAGCTGGTGTTTTAGATTATTAAAATTAAACTGCTTTATTAATAAGTGCAGAGATTTTTAAAAACAAAATTGAAGCATTCCAAAATCAAACAGCAAAATAAATGTGATCTATATTGGAACAGTAGTTTAAGCAACGATCGCGTAAATATAGTCTTAACGACTCGAATATAAATTTGAGGTACGAGTCTTGGTGAGTCATTTTATCAGCTGTTAAAACCAATTCAATTTATTAAATAATGAGTGAGTGATTGGGACAATAAGCAGTTGCATCACCCCTAATCAGTGGGAACGATAGGTTATTATACATAAACGAAAACATAGCCTCTCTTAGAAGTTATGGGTAGTGATTTTTAGTAATTAAAAAACGGTCGTAGGCAAAGTAGTGTACGCAACTCGCGTGATTAGCCTTTCGACACTCGTAGAAGTTTTATAGGCACTCGCCAAGGTTCGTATCTTAAATTTTATACTCGTGTCGTAAAGACTCTTGTTCTTAACACGATCGTTTCGTAAACTACTATTTAAATAGATCAGTTTTGACAGCATTTCCCGCTTTACACTGTAGTTGCAATTGTTTTGGAGGTATTGGTATTGATAATGTGTATTAGAAAAACCAAGTAGCCTACTTATTTACTAGGCTTTGACATAAGAAGCAGGTTATCAAAATAACTTGAATATTAACTGTCCGATAAACGTTTAGTAGAGACCTAGTTTATTGCTTTTGGATGAGTTTCTACGTGCACGCCTTGTTTCATTCTTGTATCAACTCCCCTTACTTTGAAACTCACATTTTGAAAAGTGCAGCGCAGTAACTGGTTTAGTTTACTCACTTTAAGAACAATTTCATATGTTATTTGTTGAAAAAATTACTTATTTAAAAGTAAAAGTTATTCTTTGAGCATACATTATTTACCTTCTATAATATGATAAAATATCATAAACAGTATTCAAATAAATTTTTATGTTTTTTAATTTTTCAACTCTCTTAGCCTATTAAAACTATTTATGACGACAATTTTCGTACAGATAGCGTAAACAAAAATGAATAAACTCAACATACACTGAGCTATACGTGCCGATGATTTAAATATTTGTCCACCGTTGGCATTTCTCACTAATCTGAAAGATTTAGGTTGCGTAAAAGAAAATTGCCTCTTTGCGAATAAACAATATAATGTGCAATCCTATATCTCAATAGTTGTTTTCAAAGAAAGGAGTCAAGGTATACACGATCAAAATGTGTTCTATGTCAACTACAACCGAATCCCTATAGCGTACAATTTAGCCTCACCATCTCGGTACAAAGTGTCGGGTAACCACAGTGTTTAGCCCGGCCCTCACCTTACTTCTCGTGATCTCTGTGTAGCCTCTCTTCGCCCTTGCCCCGGGGGTGCAGCCCCAACATTCCCTATTGTTGTCTTATCATCCATATCGTGATAATGTCCTGAGGCACTCCCGTACAATTAGCATGATTCCCAAAGTGGCGATTAGGTTATGAAACAGGAGTAGAAATACCAAAGGTCCGCACGACGGTGGCGATCGTACGTCACAGTCCGATGGTCAGAGACTTTGAGTGTTTAGGCTTCGCTGCCTGACCACCAGGAATGTCTTTCGCAATATATCTGAATCATGGAGATAATCTAGGTTGTGAAAGTAATTTAGAGGAAGATCGCAATAGGATTTTTTATTTTCAATTTAACTATATTATTTTTGTTACTACATCATTTTTAAATTTTAGCATTCATGATTCCAATATTAGCCTGAATATTGAACTTACTGTTGGAAAAATGTGATTCGCAATTAATTTCAAATTCATCAAATCTTTAACATAAAGTTGCCAGAATTTAGATAGATAGATCTCTTGTGAACTTTTTGCATATCTTACATTATTAAGATTTGGCTGTAGCTACAAATGAATAGAAACATATTTTTTTTCATTTTACAGTCATCCATAATGTTATTTTAAGCACATGAAATAGTTAGTTATTTTCGAAAGTATCTTGTTTAGGTTATTCAAAGAATCTGTGAATTAAAATAACTCTTGTCATTGCCTGAAAACATCGTTCAATAATCCTGGTGTGATCCAAGAAGAAAAAAATGCTTGCAGAGCTCAGGGATTTCTTAAACCCAGAAGCAACTCCAAGGTTTTGAAATTGATTTGTTAACACATGACAAAACTCTTAGATATCTTCTGATGACTTGCAATCACCTTACAGATGACAAAGTGATAGTACATTGTGTGTGGTTGATGGGAATACTATTGTGGTATCAAGGTCACGTCTAGCTCTGTATCACTCTGGAGTCAGATCTGCCATCAAGCCATTGGTCCGTTGATAGTTGCCATCAGGGGACAATTAGCCATTTAATGGAGTGCTTGGCATCGAGCGAGGCTGTGGGAACCACCACTAGAGCGTTATATGACGTTTAGAAACCGATGTGTCAGTCGTTTCAAAAACAATATCCTGTGGTTTAGATATTATTTTAATTATTATAAATTATTGAACTAGGTATTTTATTATTATTTAAATACAATGAAATGAGTTAGGGTTGAAAATATACTTTTTTCCTGTGTGATGGACTATATTTTTCGGCAATACTGCATCATTAGTTAACAAACTAGGATTTGAAACGAAAGTACTTTTCTTAAGATAACCTCTCAAATGACTTCTAGCTTGTTTTCAATTCTGCTAATGTAAATAAGTAGCTGTTTACTAAGTAATTCAAGAATTTCTTCTCTAACGATTGTGTTACTGTAAATTATTATTATCGATATGTCGAACTAGTAAAAGAATGCAACAATAAGCTAAAACGTTACTTACTAAATCCATCGAAAAATTATTTTGATCCATCTGATTGCAACAATCAAAATTTAAAACTGTTTAAAATAGCTGATTTTTACTCCCTAGAGAGTAAATAAAAAAGGCTGTTTTACTTCAGTATCACAGGAACTATCATGGGGAAAATCATCAAGGGGAAATAAAGAATATTATACATTAGAATACTCTGTTGGCGATTCAATCAGCTGTGTTCTGCTAGAAGACTACAGCTGGTCCACATAGATGGGATGTCTACTTCAGAGTTTAAAAGGCAACGGTACAAGTCGATAGGGATATTAATTTGTTGGGATTCAATAATATTTGTACTTTCTATTAATAAAGTGGCCTAAAATGATAGAGTGCACCACAAATTATGTGTACGACCTATGGTGATTGTATAATATAAACTTAAGTTCATTGATGGTAAAGGTTTTAGTAAAGAAAACTGATGAGTCCCAGGATCTGTACCAACTAACCCCTTGATTGCTGGATACGTTCAAACGCACAGGTTCACAGCCTAACTGGACGGGTAAGTGTTAGGTTAAATGAGGCCACCAACAACTTTTTGTAAAAAAAAAAAAAATAATCGAAACACGTGCAAAATACCATTTACGTTTGGAGACTGGGGCATTCCTACTTATTCATAAGGATCGTATACTGAAATACACTCACTTGAGCCACTCATAGAGTTTTACCCTTATTTTTAATTACTGAGACATTGGTGTGATCGAAATTGATCGTGATGGTATTGATCAAGAGAAATTGTCGTTCCATTTTTACTCGGTCAAAAACAACTCAAACAAAAACCAGTATTTTACATCAGTGCGCTCTGTTGTTGACTTTTAAATGTTGTATAATGCCAACAAAAAGTAAAAAAATGATTAAACAGAAAAAGTAATCTAATTACCATACACGACAGATAATCAAATTATATTTAAGGATTGTTATGGCTGGATTTAGAGATCTCAAATACCTACTGATCATTTATTCATAGACTAGAAGAAACAAAGATCTACATATTATTTTTTATGGCTTTACATAGGAGCATCCTTAATTTGTCCCAACGAATATTATATTTGATCGTTATATGATGGAAATTTAAAACTAAGATGTAGATCCACTAGTAATACTGTATACCAATTATTAAACAATATAAATCACTTTGGGATACTATTCATGCGGCTCTCATTTACTGATGTTTATTTGTATTGTTAAAGATACATTTTCGTGCAAAGATTGTCCTATAAAAGCATTTCCCTGTAAGATCCAGACGTGGGAAACATACCGCGGTGACGTCTGTAAAGTAGGGCCATTCAGCGTTACTGTAAATTAGATTTGGGATGGTGACTAATGTTTATAAGTTGTTATGCAATAATACTATAACTAGAAAATCTATTTTCACATAAAAATAAATCAGGGTCATTTGTTAAGAGGACCAATTTTACCGAAGTTTTATGTTTTACTTCCAAACAACATAAACAGCCTAACTTAAAAGAAGAGTTAAGGTTGTAAGAGTTAGAAAAAATCAGTAAAAAATGCATTGAAAGTATTGCGCCTGGTTAATGAAATTTTTAGTCGAATTTGGCAGTATTTTCCTTTGCTTTGATAGTATTAAAAGGTTAGTGAGTTTTACTAAAAATGTATAAACTCGCCTACAGCATTCTAACCCCTATTAAACTCATAATATATACTATTAACAAATCAAAGAAATCAACGACATATGTGTTATGAAATGGTACAGCTAAATACCTACAGAAAAAAATATTTCAAACAATCCTGCAACCATAAAATCACATGTTCATTAGACTCATATGGTATGTGAATAGTAAATATTTATCTTAGGTTCGTGTTTGGTTAGGTCCTGCAGAAGTCACGCTATATTAGTGAATTATTAGTGAGCATTATGTGACTGTGGTGATGTTTTCCTTCTTTGAAACTTCGCAATTCATAGTCTTTTTATAGGGTAACATGTCTAGCAGATGTAGCTCACAGGATGAGGAAGAAATCATTTACCGAAAAAATGGTACAGTACTTTTAAGTATATATTTACCACCTGAAGTCGTGATTCTGATGTTGTGTTTCGTTCCTTGGGAGGATCTTCCCGCCTGCCGAGCTGTTTGCAAACTCTGGCGTTCTTTCATAGATCGTGATGTTTCGGAAAAGAAACTAATAACAAAGTTCAGAATGTCATATTTTTCAAATCGTTATAATGGATTGTTTTTAAAACACAAAACTCTACCCTTCTTCATTAAATATGCTATTTCCCGAAAAGAATTCGGAAGTAATGTCTTGTCTTCAATCATTGGAAGTCCAGGGATTAAAGATCCTAAAGTCGTACCCACAATGTGGAGGGTAACACTCAACTGTTTCGGGCTCAACACCGAAGAAATACTAGCAGATGTCCGCCATCCTAACCTAGAAATATTCATTTGGTACAGTTTATATCAATCGACAGAAAGCATCAGAATATCTCTAATAGATGATGAAGGCGAATGTGTATTTTACTCCTTCCAAAAAACTCCCTCAGATGACGATGATTGTGAAAGGATGAAGAAGGTTTTTAATTTCAATGATCCAGGACGGTTTGACGTTTTGGGGAGGTACCGACCTCGTCTTCGCTCCGGTTTTCATATCGAGATCGCATACCTATCGTTGACCGTCCTCACTCCATACGATTTGTTTACAAAGAAGTGCGAATCAGATCTTGAGGAATCAGGCAGGCACAGCGTTTAAATACAAACTCCTGACTCTTGTTTGTCATGGAAGAAACACATACGATTTATCAGAACTAAGGTTCAATTCATAAATTTAAAAAAGTTGGATCCTTTAAACAAATATTACTGCACGGAAAATTATATTCGTATGTGTCAGAACATCAATTTAGAAGGAAGTCTGATCAAGTGTATACTTTGCTAGTGGCTTTATGTGCAAGTGTTAATAAGTTTAAATCTAAATGTATTTTTAGACGGTCACGGTACAAAATAAACTTAACTTTCTTCACGCAGTTCACAAAATGTCTTAAATACGTTGAACGCAGCTGTGATGTCTAAAAAGTAATTTTTGTACATATACTACGTTAAATCTGGGATTTCTTTCTACAGTGAAATTCCACCATATGCATCTCACGTCAGATTACCTTACACATCTCATAAAGAGCTGCTTTACAGTATGACTCGAATTAATTTTATCTCTCACTCTTTTTCATAGCCTACATCTAAAAATTAAGTACGAACTACAGTGAAATCATTATAAATTATTATACATCAAATTTTCGTTTACAAAACTACAACAACATGCAGCCAAAGGTATTAATTTGGTAAATATAACCAAACACCTTTTTTCTCCTGATCTCCCTCTATATTTGGACTGTATAATGTTTTGCATAATTGTACCGTAATTTTGATCTCTATCATGAAATACATTTGTTAAATTGTTAACAATGTTGTTATATAAACAGGGAAACTGCCTTGCACAAATAAAATAAGAATAATTATTAATCTCATGCTTTCTGCAGCGCTGCAGTGTTCATGATAGAAAAACTTACACGAGAGCCACGCTTAGAGAGTTGGCGCTAAATTGAGACCAATGTGCCTTGACATGACCTGTCAACACGGTGGGTAGTTAACGTTACCACTGACGTTGATAGGTTTGGTCGATTATTACATTTTGTTGATTTGAGAATTTGTTAAGCACGTTTATATTATCTCGACTAAAGTATCAAACTGCCATTTTCGACTTGGTACGGTTTAAACTATTTTATCCTCAGTTTGTGACTAGTACTAAATTCCCGCGTAGCAATCAGGCCGATACTAGATTAATTGAGATAAAGGACATTTTACAAGGTATTTTATTTCGATCGAGATTAACAACTAACTGATATTATTATTTATTCCCTATCTTAATGTAAACAAAAACTAGTTTGTTTTATTTTTATATTTTCATGGTGTTGGTTTCTGCACGATTGGTATTTTTTTAAGTCTTTTGAAAAGGAAGGATCTTTTAGAAGGTCTTAAATATAGGATGTAAAGATATCCATCAATAACAGCCAATGTATTTAGATATCAGGTCAAATGTCTTCACTCATTGTCTGAAGATAAGGAGATCGTACCTGACTAGCTTTTTAATCACAGGTTACCCTGTATACAAATTTGCACAGCCCTAACACGTCTAGAAGAAGGTCCGTTTAAGAAGTGCAGGGTGAATTGCCAATTGCTAACGTCTAATACAAGTGAAGTTTGATCTGTAAAAAATCGTAACCACATACATAATGGTATCTGCAGAACTGAAGAGCCGCTGTCGTCTCATTGCCTATAAAAATGCGGTTTACTTATGTGTAATTATTAGCTGACTGCTAGATAATAAAAATTACAAATATAATACTTCCAAATATAAAAAGACAAAATTAACGAAGAGGTTATTTATGTTCCTCAAAATGTTTGTGGTATCCGAAATAAATATAGAACTTTGTAGATTTCGATCACTAGGTTGACTCGTCTTATTTGGTTTTAATAACTTGTGCCGAACTTCAAACTTTACATCGATGTGACCTACAAACATCTAGGGTTGTGACACTAACCTTCATATTCGTGTTTGTCGACTGGCTCTGGAACTTCTTCTACGACCTCCACCTCCTCTTCTTCCTCTTCGTCATCGTCATCATCATCTTCTACGTCAAACTGATCTGTGATGTCCTCTTCATCGTCATCATCATCGTCCTCCTCGTCATCTTCCTCTTCGTACCTTATGACTGGCCTACGCCGTCTCCTCGCCAAGGCGTCCGCCTCCGGGGGCGTCGTCGTCGGTATTGCTACTGGCACCACCTTGGGAGGAACCGTCCTATCCTCTGGGAAACCGACTATCTTGGAGGATAGAGTGATAGAGTCGATGGGAACTTTTCGTTCCCGCTCGTCAGAGACATTACGGAGACCTCGCACATCGACGTCTGCTTTAGTCTGGTTCAACTTGACACTTATCACTGGCTTCGGTGCTTTCGTTGTGAATCCCGAATTCTTTAACACACTGTGAAAGCTCTTTGTAAAGTTTGATAAAATGGGTTTAGGAATCAAATTAAATTTAGTCCACACTACCTTATCACCTTCCCAACTGTCCCCGTTGTCGTTATACACGATTTTAAAACTCGCCAGTAAAACTAGTAACGTTAAGCTGAACATTTTTATCGATCTCCGAAGGCACGCATTTTCCTAGAGGACACCGACCACCAACAAGTCAAAATCGGAACTGACAAGGAGTGTATTCCTCTTTAATCTGATACCGCTTCCTGCCCCCTCTCTTCCTCCGTGCCTCGCTTCACTTCCTTCGCATCACCGACGACGTCGTCGTAGTCCCCAGTCATTGTCCCGCTTTGTGCTTTATGTTGCTGATTCTCATAACACAACACAGCACAACAACACAACGCTTACGTAGACGTTCTATTGTACTGATGCACCGTTAAAACCACCTCTACCAGTTGTCTGAGGAACAATGGAGGATTGCTGGTGGTTTGTTGAAAACACGACATCATTTATAAATTGTGACCCACCACCTCCTAACAATATTACTGTCATGCAATGAGCTGGTCATTCTCTTTTGTGTCTTGTTCCTCATCCTTAGAAAATGTCTTCTCTTGGAAACGATTTGGAGTGTTCATGATTTGCTTTCCTTCATGAAGGTCCTCTCGCAATGGGTCCCTAAGGATCAAAGTTATATTAACATAGTATGCTACATAACCAAGAAATTAAACATGGTCTCATAATGTTTGTGTTGATTAGTTTTATTTTAAATATCCAAGCATTACAGGTTATTAAATAAGTTTATGTACCTAAATACTTATCCATAAAATCCAAGAAGCTAATGCATATTAAGTTTAAGCTAATTTACAAATTAAATAGACGGATGAATTAAAAATAAGTGGTGCTATCGTAAAAGAAAACATTATACTTTACTTTGTCATTTTGCAGTATTATTTTAAACATTTGCACTAATGATGTTTATTTCCGCTCCTCTTCATGTAATTTGTTAAACGTAGAGTCCTCTATGAAGATTGCAACATTATTAAATACATTATAATTATAAGACTTAGTTTTCAGTATATAGCCTATCTGCCTAAGTAGTTCCTATGGAAATGAGTTACATTTCTTCGTTGTCCTGTAGATCATATTGAATTTAAACACGTTTTTAGTTTTAAACTAAAATATAATTTAACATAATTGTGCAGTTTTATCAGTTAACTAGCTTACTCGTTGCACGTTTTAAAGTTGCTTCGATTTCAAGGAAATTAACCATTCCATTTTGAATCTCTGGAGGATCTTTTACATTTTTAGAGCATTCCTTTTTTATAAATTTTAAAAATACATAATTATTATTTATCTAATTAAACAGTAAAACGCCATTTTGCTTCAAAACATTTAATCAAGTGCTTTTTTGTAAACGGTATTTTTTGTTTTTCCGTTTGGGACATAAAGAATAGATTGTTTGGTTTTCCAAAGTGAGAGAAACTCACCTAAAGGGGGTTCGGAGGGTTGTATACTTCCCATGTTAAATTTACTATTTTGATGACCCGTTTTCTCAGAAACAACTATAGGTACAATGTTGATTTTTTTTTACTTGTTTTATGCTATTTTTTGGGAACTTTAACACAAGGTTTGTTTATTTAGTCAATTTTTTTCGGCTTTATGATTTTTTAAATATTTCATTTAAAAAAAAATCATATTTTTCCAAGTTTTTTATTGTAAAAATATAATTGAGCTTCATAGTACAAAAACCTTGTGTTAAAGTTTGCTTTATAGCTCCAAGAATATGTGGTAAAAATTTCAGATCTGTATCTCAAGTAGTTTTTGAGATAACGGGATATATGTAAAAAAAACACTGTTATACGGAAAAACGCGATTAAAATCACGTTAAAGTTAAAACACATAAATTACGTGTGACTTACTATATAACTGACCTGCTTAGTGCATTCCAGCACCATAGGCTGGTTGATCTGGGTCTTCTGCATCTGCAAAAGCTTCCTCCAGCTTCCTTTTAGCACTCTCACGGCGTTGCCTGGCTTTTTTCATGAGGTTCGACAGCATTCGTTCTCCCCTCTGCACGCGTAGTCTGTCCATTTCACTAAAGACAACACTTGTATTTTGGCTCACAGTTGCTCCAAGCTCGTTTAGAACTAGGCATCTAGTCACATTGCCTTTGTTGAAGCTCAAAACAGCATCATAAACACCAGCCAACATGGTTTGCATGCCTATAAATACTGTTTTCGGAAGCCGCGACCAAATTACGGCATTCACCGATTCATTTGGATTCTGTGACTTTCCATGAAGGCATTTCTTCAACAAAGCAGGGTTAGACAAATCTTCAAATATACTTTTGATTTCTAACATCACCACCTCAGGAATGTGAGTGTGTTTATTGTGGTCATATGTCTCACCTTTAGCTACCGCCCGCTGATATTTGCACCAGCTGAGTTCGCCTATATCGCACAGCCGATGTTGAGGTTTTTCATTTGATGAAAGCAGGTGAAAATATGTAGCCCACACTGCTGTTCTCATTTTATTTACGTCACTACCAGGTTTAGCTGTCCTCCTTATAGCTAATCCATAACATTTTTGGATGAATAAAATCCGCTCGTCAGTAAGACGATTTCTCCCACCAATAGTTTTACCATCAGATAATTTTTTCTTTCCAAATTTTTTTTTTATATTTTTTAGGCGAGTACCCATTCTCTTTTGGACATGTCCACAGCATTCCATTTTCTCAATAACATAGTCATCTCCATATGGCCTACTATCATTCACAGAACTAAACGCACTGGAATCACCATCGCCCAAGTAATTTTTGTACTTTACGCCATACTCCGGCTCTGATCGACGAAATATTTCAATTGCTCCATGCACTTCCATAGCACCACTAGTTCCTATAAAGTTTGCTTTGCAATTTTCTGCATGAACACCCAGTAATTTATCTTTACAGTAACAGAATTTACTGATAACAGCAACATCAAGAACGCAGCCTGTGTCTACACTTGTTATAGTTACCACACCGTTATTTGAGGTATGACCTCTCTTCTGCCAGGTCCCGTCAACCGCCACTGTCAGTTCTCTACATCCATTATTTTCTAAAACAGCTTTCTCAACAGCTTCCTTCATTACCTTTTTACATACATCCTTGGTGGCTTTAGCAATGACTTCATTATACCGGTCGAATTTCGCCGGAGGCGGCGGCAAGTTCAGTATTGCACACAATGTTTTAGCCGAGGATTGTCCTTTTCCAATTGTGCGTAGACCGTACACAAGCCTAGTATTGATGTCATACAAATGAGTACCTTTTGTAAGATTAGAATTACTGTACAATACCTTTGAATCACAACTTTTACATTTTAATTCACAGTTTGTTGCCAACCCACCTAACCTATTTATGCTGTAAGCAAGTTCTGCACCACAGGATTTACAAGCACTTATGTCTAATATACTACTAAGAAGAGATTGAATATTCACTATGTCCAACACACTTTGGTTGTCATACTCACTATAACTAAGCCTTGTGTCCCCTATCTTTTGTTTAGATGAACTAGGCCTATTAGGTAAGTCACCAAAACCTATGTCTGGAGTGTTCAGTAAACCTAGGCCTACTGCTTGGATCAAAGGCTTTTTTGGAACTCCTACATTCTTCCTTCGCTTGAAAACTCCTTTTGGTTTTGTCATTTTCGTAAAATAACGTTAAAATAACTGAAAAGACCATTCACTTTCACTAACAAAACACGGTAACTGTGGTAACACAAACTGTAAAGAAACACAGACAGCAAAAACAATCAGAAAATTGTTCCAGATGTTTCTGCTAAAGTCAGTGTGACCAACCAGACAAACTGAAATCACTTATTAACCGAATTTATAATACTGTATATTATACTATACTATACTATGTAATATATACTATATGGCATGAACTTTTAGACAAATTCTAGCGTACTGCTGCGTTGTAAAGCGTTCGTGGTTTGGCGCGACTGAAAAATTTCGGGAAAAAAGCATGACATTGATCTAATAAAAGTTTAATAACTTTTTTTCTACATGTCAGATATGTATGCAGGTGGTCTTAAATTAATTCTAAGGTGTTAAGGATAACAAAAACATTAAAAACAAAAAACTGAAAAAAAAAAATTAACCCTCTGAACCCCCATATTTATTTGATTCATCTATATATATAAAATCCAATGTATGTTTGTATATTTGTATGTTTGTCCTTTATGGACTCCAAAACCACTCGACAGATTGTAATGAAACTTTTAGGCATTATTAAGCATTATTCAAGGATGGTTTGTGTGAAGTTTGGTACAGATCCGTCAATAGGGCTCCGCCCCAGTGGCTCCGGAGTTTCCCATGTTAACATTATGAGTACTCATATTTAAATGGAATTAAAGAATCTTAACAGCTGGTGCAGCTAAACAATTTGATTCTGTGATGTTCAATAGCATTAAAAAGTTAATAGGTTTACCAACAGGGTGCAGCACTATATTTTTTTTAATTTATGAGAACAGCTAATTTGCAACCAAAAGTTGAGTGAGCGTAGCGAACGAACTTCAACCTGGAGGCGAGTTAGCGTAGCGAACGAGCTAACCTGAAGGCAAGTGAGCGCAGCGAACGAGCTCCAACCTAAAGGTGAGTGAACGTAGCGAACGAACTTCAACCAGGACGTGATTGAGCCATGCGAACGAGCTCATCTTGAAAATGAACGAGCATGTGACATAAAACCACAATAGGACAGGACGACGTCTGTCGGGCCAGCTAGTTTTAAATAAAGATTAGTTGCTTGTAATCAAAGCCAATCCAAACGCATTATCAACTCAAGTAAGCGGTTTTGATTGTTAGAACCATAGTTTTACTAGTCATATTACCAACACCAGGTACAAAACTGTTCATGACTGCCCGGGTAAATAATTTGAAATGTTTTGTGTTGAAAACGATTGCCTAAACCAGCGTGATTTTAACCTCAATTGGCCATATACAAGTCGTGTGCTGTTCCATGCCACTGGCTCACATTCCTGAACATTGGATCATTATTGATGCAGATGTTGAAACTTTTGGAAATACATGACTTATCGTCTAGCTTTTACTGAATATGAATGGTTTGTTATAGTCAAACGGTTTTTAGCTAATGAAGTTTTCCACTACAGAAAAAATGGTTCCCGTCTGAGAGACCTAGGCGTATTCACTTTTGTTTTCTGTGATCACTCCACCTAGCTGTTTCTTAGCTTCAGGTCAGTTCCGACCTGCAAACGTGACATAGTTGAACAATCAAAGGTGATCAACTGGATTGGAACCAGAGACCCCTAGACGTTCCAATCCGGCCAGAAAAAACTCTATTTTTGTACCATTATCGTTGTAGAGGTTAGGTGTAAACCATTTGATTTCCTTGTAATCTACTTCACAAACAAGAGAAAGGAGATGCAAATTTCTAAACTATCTAGGGTGATTGATATAAGTGTGCCAGCGGTTTTATTCGAAAACTATACGAGATATCAAAAAAAGTTAAATGGTAAGTGCCTTGGATTTTTTATTACAAAAATTATAGTCAAGTCAAAAAAATATTTTAGCCGCCATTTTTCCAATATGGCCGCCAACTTTGATTTTTCTTATGGAACACCCTGTATTTTATGATGTATTCTGATAGAAAAAGTTATTTTAAGACGATTTTATTCTTGTAATTTTTTTCATAAACCTAACCGTTTCAAAGATAATAATGGTTAAAGTTGTGAAATTTTGAATGGTTTTCGAGCAAAACAGCTGGCATGCTTGCTTAGGCCTTTATCGAAACTCTTTCTCATGCAGAAATTTCAAAACTTTAACCATTATTATCTTTAAAACGGTAAGGTTTATGAAAAAAAAAATCACAAGAATAAAATCGTCTTAAAATTACTTTTTCTACCAGAATACATCATAAAATACAGGGTATTCCGTAAAAAAAATCAAAGTTGGCGGCCATATTGGAAAAATGGCGGCTAAAATAAATTTTTTGACTTGACTACAATTTTTTAAATAAAAAATCCAAGGCACTTACCATTTAACTTTTTTTGATATCTCTTATAGTTTTTGAATAAAACGGCTGGCACACTTATATCAATCACCCTATCTATAAAAGAGGAACAATGTATCTATATATATATATATATATATATATATATATATATATATATATATATATATATATACCTTATGGACTCCGATACGCTTGACATTGTAATGAAACTTTCAGGTATTATTAAACATTATTCAAGGATGATTTGTGTGAAGTTTGGTGCAGATCAGTAAAAAGGTCTCCACCTCAGAGGGTTTTAAGTGGACCAATGTCAGACTTTTTAAACTACAATGTTTACAAATAAAAATATTTTAAAAGCAGATGTTTACTTTCACCATTGACTATTGGAGATAAGTCCAAATATATTAAACCCCAATCGCAGCACACCTGTGCACTCAACAACGTTTAAATTCTCCAATGTTAAATATTTAAACATAAAAACCTTTATGAAAGGATTATAAACAATAAAAGGGATGGCAATGCCTTAATACTTTTATCTTTTGTTCTATACCCACACAATCTAACATAAATTATTAAGTGAATAATAATCAAGCGTGCATAATAAAGCCTCTCAGTTTGTCATCAGCCCACCACATTACTGTCATTAAAAGAACGAACTCCAATAATACTAATGCGAAACTTAAATCCACCGAAGCTGTGCAACGTTACCAGACTGACGAATAAAAAAATTACACCAAAATTGATTGAAGCAACAATTATCAGTGGTAAATTTAAAGGAGAAATAGTCTTAATCCCAAGGATAAGATTTCATCTGAATTGCCCTCTGAATTTAACCAACTACAATTTCCTTTGTATTAAAGTAAATGATAAAAATCAATAGTTGTATGATTTAAAAGTTGTATTAAAAAACAGTGTAAAAACTGTTAACAAATCAAAAATTAATAATAATAAAACCAACATATGTAAAATATTTAGTTAAAAAAACTGTCTTTTAATATGGTGGTAAAGGCCATAAGGAAGAGTAGACACTACAGTGTCTTGCTTTCGCAATCACCATTATAAGGCACTAGGGCAATCCCTGACTATCGTCGGTTTAATTTAAGAAAATGCATGCTTTTCACACGGACACCTGTATGTTGCGTGCTCATGTGGTGGTAGCTACGCATAGAACTTCTATATTTATACACTTAATGAAAAAAACATTGTTTATCCACTGACAATTAAGTAAAATATTATATTTTTATTTGTGGTAAACACTTTTATTATTCATCGTAAAGAACAAATTACCATTTAAAATAATTTTGCTAAGCGCAGCAACTCGTGGCGGATAACTTCTAGTAAGATCATAAAATGTATCGGTGTTCGTGATTAATTGTTACCGAGTAGGTACCTGAAAACAGAAACAGAATGGTCAATTACAGAACGAGAAACTAATAAATCCAATTTTAGGTCATCAGATAGGTGTCGACATTCTCAGTCGTGCGTGTTCGATATTTCTCTTTGCAAAATGACAACCTTTCTATGGAATTATAGGCTTTACTGAGAGCCCTGGCAATGCCGTTAGACTTCCGTTGTAAGTAATTGTGTTGTACCATAACAATACTGGAGCCGACGGAGCGGCAAAATATCACCCATAACGACAACGGCGATAGGACAAGGTTAGTTCACATGCAACCACCTGTAACAGAGGTGGCGACTGGGCGACGAGGAAAAGCAAACTGAGCTATCAAGTCAGCAATAGTATTTTGATATGCCGCTACCCTTACATGAAAATGTATTGGTGTGTAATTCTCTAGACTAAGTAGTTAGAATATATCTCTTTTCTGTTTGATACAACTTCCACTGACTAAAACTAATAAATTTTTCAATAAGTAAATGATAAGACTTTATATTATTGTATTTTCTTGGGCTAAATGTATAACGCATTGCTTCTTAGGCCAGGCGCCAGTAATAGTAAGTTGAAGTACAAGGGTGCAGGAAAACTTTACAATTTACTTGCTCGTACATTCATTGTAAATCTTAGTGTAAAATATAGTACCGGGGGATCGGGCCTTGCTCGGTTTTGGTTAATTAGGTTTAACGTTAAAACAATAGCGTAAACACGTTTTATAATTAACGAAACATTTGATAATTCATGAAAAACAGTTTTATTACAATCGATGGACATTTGATTGCTGAAATAATAAAAACTTTGGAATATACTTTTAATACTTTATTTTAATACTTTCTTATTAAATGGCGACCATACAAAGTAGGTAGGTATTTTAGCCAAGTATGAATGGAGATGAGTGTAGGATGAGTGGCGCGATCTTGTAGTCTTGTTAGTGACTATGGCCGACATTCCTTAGACACAGCTGTTAATTAATAGCCCATACAGCTAATGGCAACTAAGGGACCTACAGTTTATAGTGGAATCCGAACCACATTTTAGCCTTGGTATATACGAATTGGTCTAATTATCAGGATAGTACTGCGGATAGTAGTAGTACTCACCATGACACCTTCTAGAATGTTGATGGATACAAGTCAAAATGTAAAATTCCTGGTAAATCTAGACATCCATGGATAGCCTATCCATACATGACAAGTGTACAGATAGCTTTGCGATTGGCAGGAGAGTTGTAGTTTTGTTTTTCAAGTGTTATCTGGAGCGTGGCGTGCGGCTTGCAGTGCGTGATGGTAGGACACGCAGACGTGGGGTCCTCGCCATTATATGTCATTACCAGTCGAGATATTGGCGGATCGAATCACACACGTCCCCGGTCCTGGAACTGGAACTGGAACTGATGTTCATATTTCCATCTGACAACTGGAAAACTACAATATCTGGTCCAACGGGATATCACCGTCACTATTTTGATCAAGCGTGACATTTTATATAATTTGTAGCTTGTAGATCATTGATGGGTCTTTATCGCGTGACAAACGTGGAGCTGTTTGGCTTGGTTCATTGGCTTGTAGCTATTGACAAATTCAAGAACCGGTACTAAATAGTGTTGCCCTTCTGCTCAAAGCTGTAAGATAGAGCTAGGTTTCTATATGGTCTTTGCTGTTTAGATAACGAGGTATTTCGTTTCAGTTGGAACACCTGAATATCAAGATATAATTGTAAGAAATCCTAATAAATTTCAATATATTATTATTTCTCCCCTCGATTAAATACTTTGAAAGCAGATAATATTTTACAATACCTTTAGAAGTTATTGGATTTGTAATTATAGAGTAGATTTTCTTGTTAGCAAATTTAATTTCCCTATAGGGAAGTAGCTATTACCACAGGTGGCACGGTAAGACATAGACCCGGGGCCGATTTGCTTTTTCATTTTGATGTCGCCAGAGGCCAAAACACCATTCGTTCAAACTTTTATTTATGCATTTAAAAATCTGACAAAAATTACTCAAGTTATCGCGTTCCCGGACATATATATATGAGTTCGCAAACCAACATGATCGGACCATGGGAACGAAAAATAATGTTTTTGTACGGTTATTGGTAAAGGAAAAAATCTAAAGTGGTAAATTTAAAATTCCCATGTTATACTTATGGAGAATATTGTAAAATGTTGTAGTTTGTTTTTATGGATATATTTTGATAAAACTTGACAAATTTATTTATTTTACACTAATCTATTAATAGTTTACAAAAAATACACTTGATTAGTTTCCTTGTAGCAGCAAACCTAGGTACTCAGTAAACCTAATGTTTTTTTTTTTATATATTTAATTGAAAATCAATCCAGACAAATGGAAAATTGCTTAATTTGCATTTTTTATGTGACAGGGGTATTATTATTTGAAGACTGTTGTATCTCATATGTCCATCTTCGGGCACTTAACGATTTCTAAGATCGACCCTACAAGATTAACTACCCAAGAAATCTAGAAATCTGCAAGATGAATCTAAGATAAAGGGTGATATAGGTTTTTAAAAGTTAATGTAATTCATATTTATTAAAGTCTTAGGATGCCACTACTATACTTATTCGTCATTAATCAATGCCATTAAGTTTAATACAATAAAATAATAAATTGATAATGCCATTTATGGTTCTGTTTACTCGGTAGATTGGTTCCTATAATTAATCTGAAATCCATCCATATATGCAGTCTAATGAGTTTTAATAGCTCACTATGTTTGATCTCATGCAAAGGTTAAAAGGTTCAGTTGCAGCTCACGATTACTCAGATTTCATAATTACGATCGTTATTTACGTACTACGGCCACTGACATTTGCTGGCCGCGGCTATCACGACCCTAGGTGAATCTCGTGCACCAGTGTGCCATTGTACGCTGAAATATGGATCACCAATTACACTTCTGTAATGGCTTACAGGTTGGTCTACAATGAAATCCGCAACATTAATGCTCCACTAACGTTTTGAAACACACGACATCAGTTCCCCTTTCATTTGATGATAGATTATGATTGGAATTTATCTGAGGATTTAGAATTTAATATTTTAAAATAGTATTGTTTACAAAAGAGTATTTTTGTATGTTTAAACAGGTGGGGAGTTCTCCTACAGGTTAAAAGCCTTATCGGTCGAGAATGCTATTATCTTCATATTTTATGGACAGATGAAATACGGTTTAAAGAAAGCCATAACACACATGGGCACGACTCGTGTTTATGAGTTTATGAGAAAAAATCATGTTCTTCATATTGGAGGTTGGTGGGATTCATATCCAGTCCAGCAGGACAGTAAGATAACTATGCCAGCCAAGCTATCAGGGTAGTAAGATAACTATGCCAGCCAAGCTATCAGGGCAAGAGATCATTATACCAGCCCAGCTATCAGGGCGGAAGATCACTATGCTAGCCAAGCTATCAGGACAGGAGATCACTATGCTAGCCAAACTATCAGGGCAAGAGATCATTATACCAGCCCAGCTATCAGGGCGGAAGATCACTATGCTAGCCAAGCTATCAGGACAGGAGAACACTATGCCAGCCAAGCTATCAGGGAAAGAGATCATTATACCAGCCAGGCTATCAGGGCGAAAGATCACTATGCCAGCCAAGCTATCAGGACAAGAGATCACTATGCCAGCCAAGCTATCAGGACAAAATATCACTATGCTAGCCAAGCTATCAGGACAGGAGATCACTATGCTAGCCAAACTATCAGAGCAAAAGATCATTATACCAGCCCAGCTATCAGGGCGGAAGATCACTATGCTAGCCAAGCTATCAGGACAGGAGAACACTATGCCAGCCAAGCTATCAGGGCAAGAGATCATTAATTTTACATTACCAGCCAAGCCATCAGGACGGAAGATCACTATGCTAGCCAAGCTATCAGGACAGGAGATCACTATGCCAGCCAAGCTATCAGGAGGGAAGATCACTGTGCCAGCCAAGCTATCAGGACAGGAGATCACTATGCCAGCCAAGCTATCAGGGCAAGAAATCGCTATGCCCACCAAGCTATTGGGGCAAGAGATCACTATGCCAGCCAAGCTACAAAGTCAGCAAAATAACTATGCCTGCCAAGCTACTAGGACAGTCAGATAATTATGCAGGCCAAGCTAATAAGAGATGGATCAAAAATAAGATTACCATGATTCCCTTAAAAATTGACTTTTGTATTTATATTTAAACAAAATAATTGTTATGTATCCATGGGACAGTACATGTATGATTACTATTGTGGCATGTAGCTATCAAACGTACTGTATACATGTTTTTCATTAAATCTAGTCCTTCATATTTGTTTTTTTTTATATTACTTTGACTCATTCCCATTGTAAAGTTAAAATCGGTTAAAAAAATAACTTAGTTCCATTGGTCCGCTAACAGTTATCTGTGCAGCCGTAATAAACTTTCTTTCATGGGTATTTAATTTTCAAATATGCTGAACTAAAATTGTACATTAATTTGTCAATTAACGCACATTTTATGCTTACCCTCACCTATCATAGTATGTCATAGTATCATAGAACTAAATCTTATCTAGTGACCAATGCTTTTACCTTCACATGAATGTAGTGTTCAAATTAATCATTGTGATACATGAATACTTACTTAGCACATCTTACACAAACAGGTAACCAATAACTCTCAAGGCTGCTATAAAAGCATATGCCAATTGACGATATGCATGTACGAATTGAATTTGCATAAAATAATAAATATTGTAATGGTTACATTGTCTCTGGCATTATTTTATAGTTGATCTGCTAAGTTACCTATTGTATTGGCGCCATTACTTAGCTGAGTTTGTGTGTTTGTTTATTAAGTTGTTGATTAAGTCTTGACATCGATACGCTTAAGTATACTCATGTTGATCCGTACACTGTTTTGTTCGGAGAGCTTAGATTTTTAATATAACCAACAGAAATTATTCCATTTAATTTTTTACCTCTGATATTTCTTAATTATTATTTCTACCTATCCAATCAAGTAATAAAAGTGGTAATGAATTTAATATGTACTAGAGTCCCTGTTGCTCGAATTCGAGCAATTGCTAAGTATTACAGGCGTTATTTTAAAACGAATAACAGTCTCTGATGACTTTAAAAGTTTCTACTCAAAGATTATGGAAATACTCAAGATGTACATAAAAGATCGATATAGGCTAATCAAATTTCTTGTAATTATCTTATCATTTTTAAAATGCTGGTCTTGTTTTTTAGTGTTTTTTTGCAAATAGCCTTACTCATAGCCACATTAGGTTGTCCATAATAACGATTACCTATAGATTCTAAAAAAAAAAACAACATTGTTTCTATTTCTTCTCCTTGGTGGTGTTCTGTGACTTTCCTATGTTTCCATAGTTTGCAAATCGGCTCTTTCAATGATTACTAAGAAATGCAGCACAGTGTTAATTTGGTTTTCTTTTTAGTACGATATATAAATTTATCCAGGCTCTCTCGTTTTTTCCATTGTAATATTTACGCCAACCCAAATTCAAATAGTAAATATTTTATTTCAACAAAGTCAGTTAATTTTTGTTGCAAACTGTTAAATTAGCAAACTCATTGACTGTTTACAATTAACATATGTTCTTCTTACTTTTAATTTCTGACAACATATGGGGTTTCATAACAGTTTTTGTTTCCCATGTAAATCTTATGAAGAAATACGAAACTTTAAAGGGCCCCAGGGCCTCACTCTCTAATTATTTCCCTAAAAAGAAAGTTTCCTGCACAACTTCATGTTACGCTCTTTCCAATGACACCAAAAACATGTCAATCGGTTCTGTCGTTTCGGAGGAGTAATTGTCACAAAAAACCTGCTTGCGTATTAAATAAGTAATATATAGATAATTGTATTTCCATCAGGATGTAACGACATTTTGCCAACTCCTGATATCGGAATATCATTTGAATGATTGTTTTGTTTATTTTTTTTATATATATGTATGTGTATATGAGCGTGTTTGCAGTTTTCCAAACTGTTTATTCTTAAGCTGCCCAAATAGTTAACTTAAATTCGTACTTTTTAAATATACAAACTTACATTAACAACTTAAGTGTGTTTCCTAGCAAGATACTAGGATTATGTGGCCTTATACTGCAGTGATTTTACACATAACTATCATTGTGGTTTAATTGTAATCACTCTTTCTAGATTATTGTCAAAATCTTGTCCTAATATGTTCCTGCTGACTATAACCTTGCTTATATCAAATGATCCAGGCTGAAGAAACATTTAACAACAGAACTTGTATCAACGGTACAAAAATGATCTCCTTCTACTCTCACTAACAGCTAATTTATATTCGGATTGTTCTTGTATTCTAGAGATATTATTATAATCATACATCGTTTTTGAGCTGGATGTTGTGTCCGTGCTTTGCAACGGGAAGAGGACGTGGAAAAAAGGCCTATCATGTTGAAAACTCAGGGACAAAGCATAAGTTAATACAGAAATGGTTGAGGAGTCTTACTTGTATAATCAATGACACAATTTAAAACAAATAAAACAAACCATACCACAGTTGTGCAAAATATTATATTTAATTTGTTTTTATTAGGTGTTTGAAATTGTAAAATAAGCAATTGACGGTTCTGCGTGTTAAACTCTCAACGAAAATTAACCTTGTGAGTCTTCCATTCTGCCATGAAGACCAACGAATAGAGTATTAACTTCTAAAAACTCCCTCTTTAAATATATTTGGACGTACACAAAGTGCTCGAG
Source organism: Macrosteles quadrilineatus (assembly GCF_028750875.1). Classification (NCBI taxonomy): domain Eukaryota; kingdom Metazoa; phylum Arthropoda; class Insecta; order Hemiptera; family Cicadellidae; genus Macrosteles; species Macrosteles quadrilineatus. The sequence goes on from NW_026542594.1 coordinate 12,804,530, forward strand.
GAAAACTCAGGGAAGTAAATAGGCCTATGACGTTCCTAAACATATGGACTATCTTTAATTTAGGCAATGTTGATATAATATTTTTTAAATACGTTACAGCCGCCCAGCCAGAGATATAGACTGACACCACCTCATTTCCATAATAGTATACATAAAACTTACAATAAAACTGCTTACACTCACTTCTTTCGTCTACATTTTGCATCGGTCAAAGTTTTAATATAAAATATATTTAACTAAATCGTACAAAATAATACATATATTTCTTAGTATGTAGGTTTCTTAAAAAAAACGTTAAACACTACTAAAAGCCAATTACCACAATTTCACTGTATTTTACCGTTAAATCATTGTAAAACGTATAATGCTTTAGCTCCTGGGTACAGTGCAAGTAGGATGTTGAGACCGCGACTGATAACATCGATGCTGACCCCTCTGGAATCTTGATTGACGCCATTAGATCACATGAACTGCATTCTACATCGACACCAAGATTTGCTTCAGATAAACACATTTCTCAAATGCCACAACCTCTTGCAATGCATTCAAACTAAATTACTGAAATAGTCCATACCTTGAAGTAGTCCTATGGCAGTTTTCAAGGAGTTGAATTTCCCATTTTAAACTTAGTTTAACATTTAAAAAGTCATTTTCGTAATTTTTTTCGCACCGTATGGGATGCAGTTTTTTTAAACGTTTGTTTGGTTTATGTTGTAGTATTACGATAAGGTTGAGATTTTTAATCTGTAATATGGAGCTAATCAAAATGCAAGCAAATTTAATTCACTACCAACTGAAACTAATTTCCACCACTTCTCTCGTCTAGTGTTTAATTAACACTTAACTTTCTTAAAATAAACTGTATCAAACTTGTCTCCTGTTGAAAGGAAAAGTATGCTATGACACTATAATATGCCAATATCAACACATCCACCATCACAACTATAGCCTAAATAATTTCAGTAGGTTAAGCATCCATACAAACATGATCATGTAATAAATGTTTTTCAATCTAAAGACATTATGCTCTGCTGGGCAATGACATGATAAACTAACTATCACCTTGCATTCATCTTGTGAATGCTACATTCAATTTAGGAAATTTAATGCGTGTTGCTCGTAATATTTATTCATTCCATTGATACACCTGGTTGATCCATTATTTGATTAAGCTTAGATTCATTGCAGGCAACCTTGTCACCAGCAGATAATAAAAGACTGGAGCTGATTTAGACTCAGTTCCTAAGGGGTGTGTTTGATGATCAACACATCAATGTGATATTCTATTATTTTTACATTATATTCAATAAGGACTTTATTTCACAGAATCACATAAAAGCTTGTCCTGTAGCAGGTAAATTAGTCTTTTCGTCAGTTGCATCAACCACATCTACTTTTTATCTGTTTAAGCGTAATTTGCAGACTGTCATCTAATCTACTCTAGAATACGATCGTCTATCGTAGCAATTATGTTGTTAAAATGCTAAAAACGTGTTTTTAAGATGCCATAATTGGGGTTTTTTTAGAATGATGCGTGTCGTTTCAGTAAACTTAACAAAAACCTTATTGAGTAAACAAGTATGCTGTGACCATTATGGACTGCAGTAGCGTCTCACGAATATTTGTGTATAAAGGATTACTTTTAACAATTATCATTTGATGGGATCACTAATTGATTCACTGTCATGTGCCTGTTAAAGTTAAAAAATAATAATCCTAACTTAGAGCACTTAATCATAAAAATACATTCAAAACATCGATTCATTTCAACTTCAATGTATTTACTATTTATAATACAGGGGGATTCCAATTTATGTTGACACTTTTGAAACTCAATAAATGAAAAATTATAAAACCTATCATGACAGGGTGAAAATAAATTAAAGGAGGAGATTCTTAAGTTTTGATTGACACCACTTTGGCAAACACAGTTGCAAAATTAGCCTCTACAGACATTTTTAGATTTTAACTAAGATTTTAAATTATTTACATACTTCTACCTCTCTAAATCTCAAAACTTCATACTGCATGTTGAATTGTCAAACGTTTTGATTTTACCAATAAGGGTCAATTAGTTCTATAATTACTGCACAGTCATTGTTGTTCGCCATTATAGTAAGCTGCGAGGAACATGCCTTCGAAAGATCAAAAAGGGTTCTGTTTTATAGAGTTTCATCGATTTTAAATTGTGTGATTAATTACACCAAACTACATGTAACATTGTGTGGTGTCGTCTGCCATTACTTTACTCATTCATAAATCGTAATTGATCAATAGTTATACAACTTCTTGATCCTAGAAACGTCAATCACACAAACCTGTTACAAACAGTGTGTTAAGGCTTGACACGAGAAGGTGGCCTTAACTCTGTAGTGCAGACTGTCGGAAGAGTTTGTACTTGTACATTATGGTCAAGCCACGTCGTTATTCACCGCCTCCATGATTTAATGTAAGTTCTGTTTCAAGCGCAGCTTAAGCTTGGTATGAGATCTGTTCTACTCTGAAGGCCGATGTAAGCCAGTTGCTGTAAACGTAATTTTATAGCACACCAGTTTTATTAGGTCGTACATTATTAGTTGACTTATGTTTAAACTTATTTGGTATTGCGATGCGTTTTTAGACTGTAACAGTACAACAGTATGATGAACTGATAGAGACACAGCTGTTTTGATGGTTGGGGGTTCGAGGCTCACCAAATGCTGAAGGTTCTCTTATCTGGACTTTCAGACAAGGGAAAATGTTGATTAATCCACAACTTAAAGAAATGATACGAAGTTCTTAAACATTACCTGTTTAATCTGCTAGGGCGTACACCTCCATAAATAAGTAAAGTCAAAAAGTCTAATTAATTTGCATACAAGGAATCCCGTGCAAGTTAAATAATGGAAGGTTTAGGCAATGCGATACAGTTCAAACAAAAATTTAATAAATAACAAAATAATTACAACATAAAATAAATTAAAAAGAATGTTTACAGGAAAATAAATAACATTTGTACTGATAACAGTCCCCAACATGGAGTACACTGCTGGCTTTGTTTAAAGCGATACCACAAATCCAGTTAAATCGAATATTGCGACAAAGTCATTAAACCTTAAGATGGCTACCAACCTTCGACTCATTTAAGATATTTAAAGTGGAAATATAAGATCAGTGCGTGTAGTGAAAAGCAGTTTAGTATTAAAAAATAAGCCTCAGTAAAATTATAGCTTTAAGTAGTGTTTTATAAGGTACGAAACATAGGCGTATAGTCTAGGAAAACGAAATAATCTTTGGTATACTAGCAATACAATAATAACTATGCCTACCTAAAAATGAGCATTTGGATTCGATATGTGTTTTTAACAATTACTTGAAAAATAAATAATTTCCTAAAAAAATGTAAATTACTTTGTATGTCTTTATGTTATTTTACTTACACCTGTTACTGTTGATATTCTTTGATATAACTAGCCGTTTTGAACTTAACCAAATAACAATAATTTTGTAAGAGGACTAAATAGGCAATGGTTACATTCAAAGACGAAACAATGCGACGAAAGATAAAGGGAGTACACTTATAAAATATAGAAAAGATTTAAAGTTCGTTATAGCAGAGATAGCTGTCATTTTACCAAAGTGTTTAGGGTGGACCTTATTTAAAGAACTGTATAAGTAAAATAGTGTTTAAACAGTTAAGTCTGAAGAAGTTATGAGTTTGTAAGATAAGTTGCGTGATGTCAAGTTTCACAATTCTATGTCTTTATGATAGATCTATACCATGAAACTACTTATTATAAGAAAAGTTTGATTAGTTCAAAAAGTATTTTCTGTTTGTAAATTCGTTGCTATATCACAAGTAGTCCGTTTTTAGAATTGTAGTATAGTGTAGTATCGTAAAACCCGTAGTTGGTGAAGAAATATATACACGACCTCGTATTTTACAGAAAAAGGTATCTTAGTCCTGCTTGAGGTAGGCGCTGTAGGCCAACTCATGGGCTAATTCGTTGCCTAAGCCAAAGGACCTCCTATCCCAGCCCCCACCGTGGCCGCTGCTGTGCTCGTGGTGGTGTTCCTCCATCTTGCTGTTCAGAAGCTTCTTCAGTGTGATGATGAGGGTCAAAATGAGAGCGATCTTGCTGATGATGAATGCCTTTCCAGCTAACAGGAACAGACCGATGAGAGCGATTGGAATCAGCATCATCTTCTTCATCATCACCATCATCATCATCATGCTCATCATCTTCTTCATTTTACCACGACCTGGGGACAAAGAACGGCTGAGTCATGTGAGGATTTGATCAATTCAGACACTTACGGAGGATCTGTAATAGAAAGCATGTCGTTGAAATTGAAACTGTGTGGGGTATTATAAATATTGTTAATTCCTGAATGGTTTCATCATCATAATGAGTACATTAAAAGTGCCTTATCTACTACTTATTTCATTTTTACTATAACCAAAGTTGATAATATTTCATAAATTGCAATAACCGTGCGAAGATATTGAGTTTAACCTAAATTAATGAGAACAGCATATCATTTCATAGGTAATCTCTATATAACTAGGTTGGGCCTCAGCACTACTACTAAAGTACTCTCAATAGTTTGATCATGAAACCATCCCAGCGGTGGCGCTAAGCCATGTTGTTCGCTGACACGAGGGAACGGTACCTGTACGACCGGACGACGATGGCGAGTTAGTAGGCACATTGTGGGCTATACTTAACCCTGTTTCCTGTAACAAACATGTCCTTAAACCACCATTAGCGACGGTTGGAGTAAAACCGGGTTACGTTGCCGGGCCTTCTTTGACCGTGAAATGAGGATTCCTTGGCGACTTTCACTGGTGGTGGCAGGTGACTTACCTGCTGGTCATCTAGTCATCCTGGCAATGACAAGTCATCTGCCATGTGTCCTGACTTGTACAGTACTGTCCACACTGGACCTCAATATGGAGAAAGCCTTGTATGATTAAGACATTCCAACTATGATTATTGAATTTAGGATAGATTCCAGATTTGAAAAGATCTTTTGATTTTAATTATTTATGCCTTATGACTTTTATTTTCTCATATTTTAAAATTGTTATAGTACACTGCTCATTATGTTTGAGTCAAGGACATAAAAATTTAAATGTAGCTTGAGTATGGTTGAATAAATATTAGAGAACGTTCTTACTTCCAATATCACTTTTTAAACATCAAATAATTGGTTTCAGGTGCATTTAATTTATACTGTAAGTCTAATGCATTAAAAATAATTTACCCATGGGTTATGGACGTTTTTTATATAAGTTCAAGCAATCGGATGATAGATGTTAAAACGTATAGGATTAAATAAAATGTAATATTCAAATATAAAACGATCAATTTAGCGTAGATACACTTATTGTGTACACACATTGCATTTTTGATATGCATAAACCTTTTGCTGCAGTAAGATTCAGGTGCTTTAGGATTCAGTTTTTGCACATAAAACAATGTCAAAATAAAAAAAATAGCATTTCCAATTGTTATGGTCTGATTGTTGTTGTTTATTGAAAGTCGAAACAAAACCTCGTTAATCCGTTCACCTATAAATAATAAATTACTTCAGACACAAATGTGAATTAACATAGTTCATTCACGTCATTTTCATGAATGAGTACGTCTGAGACGCGGCTACGTTTCTCATCTCACCACTTAACTCGGGGTCAGGGTCGGTCAACGAGTGAGACTGACTACTGTGTGTGATGTAATGTCAGTGAAGTGTCGATGTCAGAGAATGGATGAGTCGGTGAAGGTTACTAATACAGAGATGTCCCGGTGGTCACGGCCAGGGAATGGCATCTAGTGTGACAACTAACTTGGAAGACTTTAACGCTCGGTTAGGACTGATGTCTCTGACCATTCCCAATGGGTGCGTATGTTTGTATATTTTAATATATTGAAGCAGTATAAGAGAAACAATGTCAATATTATTAATATAGAGAAATACAGTAACATCGGATCAAGCTTAGCCAATAACAATACATTTAATGTTAGCAAAACATTGATTTTATATATTTTTCCTAAATACACAATTATTTTAAATCTTGTTTTCATAAAGATAGCCATTTACTTTATTCATAAAATAAAAATATTTATTGAATTTACTTTACGTTGCACAGCGTAGAAAACGTGATAGTCTGAATTTAACCTGTACAGTATAATATCAAGTTTTTTTACCGTAAGTGATTTGAAAAGTACAAAAGAAATTCTTTGGGATCATTTACGGATATTTTCATTGGGAAAAGAGTAGGCAGTATAAAAACCGTACTTTCAATTCAGTTTTTCATTGAGGCACAAACTTCCACGCTAAGTACAAAACACTACGTTGTCCACTCACTGCATGACATTATACCTGAACTGACCCCGCCTGTCGTATACTATAGTGATAAACACGACACCTTAGGCCACAATACAGACGTTTACATCAATTTAAAACCAATAATCCTCAAGGTACGCTGCCATTTGCCTGTTCCCTACATTCCACGATGATAACCTTGCCTAGGCCTACACGCTACATGTTATCCAATACCTAGGTGTGGACGTTGTTTAATCTGAGATAGTAAAGTTATATTTACGTCGCTTTTAACCTTAGTGAGCCCCATTCAAGTAAGACTAAATTATGTTGGACTAGAGTTCATTCGTGATTACGCAATTAGGATGTTGGCGTGTCATTAATAGTTTGCAAAGCACGAAATGGTTATAATATTTTGTCATGGTAAGATTGAAGGCCACTTCTAATGATTATAAACTGAAAGTTCAATGAATAGTAATCAACTCATTGTTGCTCAAGGACTGAGGACTATGTGTTTGAAGTTCAAGGCCCCAATAGTACAATTTCATTGATGTATTACTAAGGTGTGGGTATATACTACAATTTATCTAAGTAATGCAGGTGCGTTTACTTTAAACTGATTGACTTGGAGTTTATTAGATTCAGAAAAACATTATTTCAGTAAAACCTTGGTTGAAAATGAACTAGAGTTGACTATCGATAAGTTCAATATCTAAGTTTAGGAAATAGTAACTACCATTATAAAGAAGAATACTATTATATTTTTAAAATTGGTTTTATCTGACAAGTAGTTCATAACGATTACGTTTGTAGGTATTATTTAGGCTTTTGCAAAAGTTCACCGTAAATAATGGGTTATATATATTTCCCATTTTTAATTATTTACATCAACCAGTTAGGATCATAATCACTTAATCAGCATCAAACCCAGAGTGTTTAGACGAAATTTACACTACAATCAATTTTTAAAAAATTTTAAAATTATTTTTAAGATCGATGCCCGTAAGGTTTCATAAACTAAAAATAGGACTTGCTATAAGTATTCAAAAAAATCGGTTTTCTGCATTTTGACCATATTTTTTTCTCAGACTTTTACTTTCTTGTGAAAGTCCTAAGACTTTTCATGTGATTAGACAAACGTTGCTGAGGTTAAACACGTTCAGGTATTTCATTGGTTAGAAACAATACCTAAATTACGAGTCATTTTCAAAATTGCCTATAACAATATTATATGTAAACGGTTAAAGCGTTTTCTACAAACAACCATTTATTTGAATTTTTAACGCCATCGATTTTATATTAGTGCACTACAAAAATATTTGAACACTCAAACACTAAGTGAGAATAGTTACTCATTACTGTGTTACTTCAAAGAGTTAATAACACCCAGAGTAGGCAATCTGCAAGTAATTGTATGTAAACATTGCCACTGGATACTATCTAACGTATTGGCTAATCAATGTTATTAGCAACTTCGTCGGCGTTTTTAATTAATCACAATGTATTTTCCGTAACCCGCCTACATGCCGGGACCTTGTTTACATCGCGTTATCGCGTCATCAGCGTGGACGTGTCGGAACGTGTTGTACCACGCCCTGCTGTGTGACAGACGTGACCCAGGAGGCTAATAATGATGTGATAACAACTGACCTTGCTGGAGCATTAGGGCATTTAATGTATATCAGTAAATGTCTTCCGTAGATTATATTGTCAATCAAGTATAGGTTAGACTGAGGACACCCTGGCAGGGCGAGCTATCGGGCCCTAGGTCACATGCGACCTGACCTGAAGAACGATGTGACAAACAATCCCAGGCTGTGTTCAACGGAGTTAATGGTAGTTTAGTGATTAGACTTATCAATTCAGGGGTCTCAACTGCAGACTAACTAACTATGTGCGTAACAGAATTTCCCTCACATGACGTGCCAGAACTGTAACCTATTTATTGTGATTTGTACCCATTCATGTACCTATTAATGCCAATATTTTTTTCCGAAAGAAAGGTACCGTTCCGCCGCGTTCCCCGCAAATTGAGCACTGAATATTATTCTATTGAACTACTGTATCGCTATCGTTATGAGGTGGTATACTGTATATTATGCCCTCATTTAGATGCACTTAAGACAACTCGTTATAATAACATAAAGGATAACCAAACTGCGGAAATCGTATAATAAATCAGCGGAAATCCTTCATAGTCAGGTATCGCATGTAGGATATGGTAGTCTGGAGTGGATACCATTTAAGGAAACCATAAACAAAGGAAAGTGAAGAGATTCGGTTTCCTGCCGAGAGATTAAACTTGCTGGGATTATGACTAGCTAATATCTTTGCAGGAATAAATGTGTACAGTATAGAGCTTTTCAAGTTTTCAGTAATGAAAATTCTTTTAATCTTTACGTTTATAATATGTTAGTTAGTTGTGGTAGGAGGGGAGTATGTGAATGAACCTAACCACCTGTCAGTATTCAATTGATCATAATTTAAAACACATGTTACCAATTATTGTTAACTTATTATTTACCTTTTCTTTCGTTTGATGTTGAACTTTTTTTCTATACAATAAATCTTCTAAAATGTAATTATATTATTTAATTAATGTAGAATACCACTAATCACATTAAACCATGAGCTAGACAAACAGTGGTTCGTTTATAAAATTAAATCAAAGTTATATTCCTTATATTTCGTGTTTTCTTTTTATTAAAACCATACAATTAGATGTATTAGTTTGTTGGAGGCAGTGCTGCGCCCTGGCAGAGAAGCAGCAAACCTTGAGGAGACAGCTAACAAAGGTGGTTCCGTCTCTCTTCGTGGTAAAACTAACGGGAAATGTATACATCACAGTTATGATTATTACAACGAGGTTTCTAATATTTTTATAACCAATTGATGAAAACAAGCAAAACACGTCTGCAAATTTTTTTTATTAAGTTTTCTAAATAGATCAGTTGTGAGTAATATCACTTATATAACTTAGTTTATTTGTTCTGAAATTGTATAGCTCATTCAATTAATGAAATAAGAGATTTTAACAGGATATCCAGAAAAATTCTCGGTTCATATAATATCATCATAACGAGTTTTTTATGTTTAACTTCACTTTGCGTTGCTTCCACAGCTGATTGAAGTGAGTTCATACATAATATTGAGCAGTGAAACAACATATTATTTTCACAACAAGAAAAACTTTGTAAGCCCTCCCCGTTGACCTTCATAAATAAAACACTATTAACACTCGTAAATGTTAACTAGTTTTATTTAAAGCGATTGTTTACGTTTTAGAACGAAATATCTTGACACATCTACTACACTTTTACCTTGAGAGGTTAACATGTCTGTTCCAAGTGTCATAGCTTTGAAAAACGAGATTGTAATGACTTCAATAATTGCCTTTGTACTTTACTACACGTTATTGTGAGCTCACGTTTTTAACCAGGTCCATCGGGCATAATTTGAAGTGCACCCAAACAGTAATTATGGAAAATTTGACATGATAAATAATATCTATATAAATAACCTATAAATTGTTGAAAAGTAAAATGTTATCCATAGTTTTTATTACTTCTGCAATAGAGGCTCTAAGCCTCCATTCAAATTTGTACGTACTCTATTATTCCATTGCTGGTTTAGAACGCACACCCCTAAATGCTACCTGAAGTAATTAAATATCCAACTTTATGTGTCAGGTATTATACTGTTTACTGCCCATTTACCTCTTGTTTGTACAATTCTTAAATTTACATATTTTTTGTTTAATACACGTTACGGTTATTTATATATTACTGTGAATCACATGTATTTTTATTTGATCAAGTGTTTTCTTGACCATTAATTTGATACTAAAACGTTGAAAACATCACTAAACAGAAATCAGCATGAAACTGTACATCACGCTCCAGTGTATAAAAACATTTCTTAATGACCTAGTAAAATAAACGGAGTCTACTAGATAACTGACCAAACCCACGGTATCCCCATCCATTGTCCTCCCTTACCCTGCCTTAAACATATGTTTTAATAGTTACGAGAGGTCGTCCAGTGGTCGAAACTCGACCAAAAATATGTAATGTACTCACTTATCTATTTTCACCCCACACTGTAAATAAAACATGTGATTGGAGTTTCCTCCATTTGTTTTGATTTTCTGTTTATATTTCGTTGTTATTTCGTAACCAGCATAGCAACGCATAAGATCCATGTTAATTTTTTCAAATTTTTAAACTTATTTTTTGTGCTTATCTTTGAGCCTATTTAAATTTATAAAGGGATTCTGCACACCTACAGGAAAATAGCTTTCCAACGGTATGCGTAGATTTTCCCTACGATTCACACGAGCTGAGAAAAAAGGTTTTAAAGAAACATGCTTGCCTATTAATATATAGATAGATGGCAACTATAATCAATACTACCATCTACTTAGCCAGTGTGGACGCTTATCACACACAGGCAGAAACCTATCTGATGTGTTTTTTTAATTAGAGACAACACTACTTGTAAAACGATTGTTGTCAAATTTTACTATCCTGCTTAATTAATTTTAACAATTAAGACTTACGAGGGGACCCATGCACAAATTTCACATATAAATAATTTTTAAAACTTTTTCCCTGGCACAACGAATAATTCAATACCCTTTTATTTTTCATGAGACAGTTGTTAAGTTGATCATACTATGGAACTATATTATAGAACTACTAATAAGCTTTGACTATTCCTCAATCAGACTAGAATCGGAAATTTTTAATATCTATTTTCATAATCCGTTTCATCTTGTGTTACAGTATGACTGCGGATAAACATTCAACTAAATGAAACTATCTGTTAAATTACAAATCCCTTTTAAACCAGTTATAAAGAATGTTGGTCACCAGCACTGGCTATTTGTAAGCGAACCCTAGAAATAAATCAAATGCTGAGCCCTAAAGGTGCATTATTATCATTCACCTCAGTAACATTAGTACGAGACTTTGCCAACAAACATAGAAGCTATGAAATGGAAAATGCTTTTAACAGTATCAATATTGGCATTTAGTTTAAATCTGCTAATCTCATATACCATAGCCTCCTCTATTATACTTGACAAGCAACATGTTTACTTGTATACTTAATGTAAGTGGTTTCAGTTACACGGTGAACCTGCGAATTATTATCGGATGGATATAAATATATATATATATCGATTATAACTCGGTTCGATATAAATATCCAATTGGGTTTAATTGTACCATATGACAAAAAAATAGAACAATTGGAATAACAAAAACACTTAAAAGTTGTTCTTCGATTTTATCCCTAGTTTTATTTGGAATTTGTAAGACGAAAAGTGAAAGAAACTATACATTCTCGAATCCTAAACGGTAAGTAACTACTAAGTAAACTACTAAGTAATAACTTGTAGTTAGTTGTATATAATTTTGTTAATTTTCATACAATACATTTTTTATGTCTATAGATTCATTTATTAAACAAGTACTAGGGGACCGAGCATTTCTCGAGGTGTTTGATTTGTTCAAGAGGTAAAAAAATTAAACCTATAAGTCTACAAACATTTTTAGTTTTGAATTGATTAATTAAGTTGTAAATTCAATTCGTTTTCGGTAGACATCCACTCATTCTTAATTTACCTAACAAACTTTTTCATCTAGGCGAGCAATCTAAAAAAGATTTTTACAATAAACTCAAATATAAAACTCATGATACATATATTAATATTGACTGTTATTGCGTTAGTTACTGGGATCGCGGAACAGCTTAAGTATAATTATAAGATCGTTGAATAACGCATCAATTCTTCGAAAACTACAAAACGTCCTTGGCCTTTCCTTTAGACTTTTAGTTCAATATTAGTGTATGATGTTTTGTTGTAAAACACTTAACGTTTTTGATCATTCGTAATTATCCATTTGGTTAGTAATACATCATACAATTCAAATGTATTGTATAATCAATGTTCAATAGCATTCATAGACATTTCCTTTTCCTTTGTACTGTATTTTGTAATTTGCTACTGTACTTTAGATGACTTTTTTACAAGCATATGTTAGAATCCATTTGTTTACATTTTCGTAAAACAGTCATAGCTAGTCTATAAGAGAAAAATGTTAAATATTTTAAAATTTAATTTTAAGGTTTTAATGAAAAACTAATTTTCCCAGAACAGAGTCTGGCATGGATATTGTTTTCAGCCTAAAACTAAGATATTTTTAAAAAAAATTGAAGAAATCATAGGACCCGTTTTTTAAATCATTGTTTGCAAATTTACTCATATTAGATAGATATAGATAATAAAAACATAAACAAATGATAAGTCGATTCAATTCTATGTTTACATAAAAAAAGAGTATTGTACAAACGATATAACTTATCGAACTGAATTAAAATCTATATAGGCCTATTGATATTCAAACCGATAATATATCGCAGATTCTCTGCAGAATTGTACCCAAGAAAATATTAATTTTATATGCCTATATGAACAAGTGAACCGGTTTTGTTTAGACATGCTTAGGTTGTGGACATGGTTTTGTTTGGACATGCTTAGGTTGTGAACATGGTTTTGTTTAGACATGCTTAGGTTGTGAACATGGTTTTGTTTAGACATGCTTAGGTTGTGAACATGGTTTTGTTTAGACATGCTTAGGTTGTGGACATGGTTTTGTTTAGACATGCTTAGGTTGTGAACATGGTTTTGTTTAATTGATGTTTTCTTTACTCACTGGAATTCGTCATATAATTTATTTTCAATATTTGTTTCTCATTAAAGGAACTACTTTTCGTAGTTATCTACAAAATATAGTTCATTGATTTGTGATACCTAACTTAGATTGAATATTTACCAGCATTATGTATATTGAACATTAAAAGCGTACAATTTATTTTTTAGATCCATTTTGTGATAAACTGTAATTTAAGATATTTAATTACAGTTCACTCATACTGATCTGCTGAGCAAGAATGAATTGCGATTTAAATATGATGTTGATAGTTACTTTCAAGCTCATAAGGTAATGATAGATCAATGCATGTGTTTCGAATAATGTAGTTATGCATGTTTCGTAAGTAAGATTAAAAGAGGTTAGGTATATAAAACACAGAGAATGAATTTGGAGCAAATAGTTTATTGATCAAAATATTTACAATTAAACAATAAGGTGCTTACTAACAGTGATATAACATAAATAAATTAACACAAAACTACAAAATGGCACACTGACTAAAATCTTTAGGTTACAAATAAGTAATGCTCCAAATTCATTCTTAATATTATGATACAAGTGCGTGTATCTCTTACATATTTTGTACTAAATTTTGTACTTGACAATGTTTGGGTATAGTAAATATAGTTCTCTTTTTACATTGCGAATAATTGCCCCTAACAGGTAACAAACAATTTTTTAACTGTTATCACATTTTTTTGGTTAGATATAATGTATTTTAACGGTACTATTTTACTTAGTTGAGTTATTCTGACTTTATTTCGTAGGCATTTTGATGTTTCTATTTGTTGGCATTTCCAATTAAGTGCAGTGTAGTTTTTTAAGTTATGCAATATAGAATTAGGGAGCATCGAGTTAAACAAATATATAAGATTATTGCATAATCTATTTAATGTATGGGTGTATCGATAATTTGAACTTAAAAGATATTAAATCGTTGTCCAAAATCGTCCATCATTACAGCAACGAGATATGTTAGTCTATTATTTAAAATATATTTACTTGTGTGTATATTTAAATGAACTGTATAACGTATTTTTGATTAAATATATTTATTTTTTCAAAACTGTAAAGATAAATGTTTAAAAGCAATTTAAAGCAAATAAAAATATCTTTGGCATAATCGAAAGCCCTTCAAATAAAACTGATTCATGAAACAAAAGTTTCAATTTAAACTTTGGCGTGAAGCAATTCGAACCTAAAAATGTCTACTCTATCTTCCGTAAGCAGAAGTAGGAATAAATAATGCATGGCACACACAGTAGTAACGATAAGACGAACTATTACCTCACAGTATAGAAAGTACGATGATTAGTGCATATAGAATCAAGTTTTGGATTTTACTTTTGATCTTTTTACCTTCTTCGTAACCTCTAGCCAGTTCTTCAGAGGACATCTTTGGCAGGGACAGCTTGACGCTGTGAGAGTTGAAGAATCGTGCCACTCTGTCGAACAGAAGGTCGTTGAGTTTGGCGTCCCTGGAGGTCTCGTCGGCACCTTGGGAGACGGTCTCTAGGTCGGTCTCGGTGATCGCCCTCCCGTAATCCACCCTGGAACCTTCCTCGCGGACTAGAGTCACCAGATCACCCACTGAGATAGAGTCACTTCTGCTAGCACGGTCGAAGAATGTAATGGCTTTCCCTTTTAAACACATCATGGCTGAGTCCTTTTTCGAACAGTCGTCATACAACTTCCTCAAAATCCTGAGCCCGGGGACGACTTCGTTCTCCTCACTGTTAGTGGGTAACGCGAACGTCGTCTGCACCACCAAAAAGATCACCAAACCCCACACACCGGCTGCCATATCGTCTCCTACACTGCCACCAAAGCACTAATACCTCCCCGCCAGATACCCCTCTATTTATACGGAAATACTAAAGTACATAATCTTAGGCAAGATTCGCCCCCCTTTCTCCGCGCGCATCTTCTACTCTCACCGGTTCGCGTTCGTGACCTTTTTGGTTCCCAGGGCACATGGTGGGGGTCGACTCAGAGGTACACGGTACACTCTGGTCAGTGGCACACACCGTTACGAGCTTTGGCAAATCAAAATTTAGCAGGGAAGAATCCTGCCTGTGAAACAGGTTTCACATATATTAATGAACCTACACGCCTAAGCTTTGGGAATTCGAAAGAACAAAGGAAGCAGCGTGTGAAATTGTACAGTAAACTAGGCTGATATGAAGATAGCTACTTGGTTATGAGAGGCGGATTACCCATTACCCACAATGAACTGTGAGAAGTTACACAATTAATCGGTGACTGGAGCAGTGCAACTACCTCAAGGACCGGTTCTGGACCGAGGACTGGTCATGAGATCACCCAGATTACGGGGCTCGGCGGATGTTACACTGTGTCATAAGAGGAAATTGGACTACTCCATGTCCCTACTTCAACCAATCTATATTATTTTTTGATGTTCTTAGACTGTGGTCTATGGGTGAAAACTGGGAAAATGTAAACTTTTTCTGTTTAATAGTGAGAATATCTAATATCGGACTAAGTTTCATACTGCTACAATCTTCAATATCATGAACAGTTTCTTACGAATGATAAATATAAACTAACAGAGCTAATATTCAATAGCTATCATGGTAAAAAAATACAAACATAAACGATCTAAAGGGATTCATGTTAAAATGTATTTTGGTATCTGACTTGTAGCCCATGTACGCCATCGGTATTTTTTTTAGATTTTGTGTAAGGAAACAGTCCAATCTGTTGTCTTGTTACAATCATTGACGATCCAGAGTCAATCTTTTTTCGATGAAATAGTGACCATACAAAGTAGGTATTTTAAGCCAAGTATGAATGGAGATGAGTGTAGGATGAGTGGCGTGATCTTCTTGTTAGTGACTACGGCCGACATATTCCTTAGACACAGCTGTTAATTAATAGCCCATACAGCTACAGTTTATAGTGGAATCCGAACCACATTTTTGCCATGGTATATATGAATTGGTCTAATTATCAGGAAAGTACTGCGGATAGTCGTAGTACTCACTCGTGCGGACGTTAATCCACACCAGAGAGTATCGCATCCAAAGTGCATGCCTATAAATATCCACAATTTCGTGACCTCCTAGTAGCTGGATTACAGGACGACACCACCCGTCCCAGTTTTATAACTTAGCATCAATTGTTAATAGCTAAATGAAAAATGCGCCCTTAACTTCATAAACATTGAAGCATTTTTCTCTGTATGCCTTTACAACGCAACTTGCCTGACTGTATTCAGCAATTACTCAACAGAGGCTGCAGGAGCAGGAGCGAGGATGTGATGAACAACATACATCAGTTCCGGTCGGCCGAGGGAATGGAGGAAGTGACGCAACTGTAAACACCCCGAGGCGACAATCAGTCTGGATGTATTCCAACCGCAAGACGCAAGACCTTGACATTTCGTTATGGTTTCGCAAACACTAGAGCACCAGATCATTGTGGAAAACTGCTGCAGGTGCGACCTTGAGACAGATTTCTTTAAGTGTCGAGAAATGTTATAGAACGATTTGTGAATTCCACTCACACAACAGATCGGTTGCTAATAGTCGTCAAAGTTCCTTGTCGCCACGTTGTAGGAATTTTTATTTACATCGTTGAGCCGTGTAATAAAGGCTGAACTACATATTTGGCTTTGTTCTTGAAGTACTTTTTTTATAACGTTATAATCCGACAAATATTTGTTTCCAATATCCGAAACACCCTTTATATTGGACATTTAAAAACTGTATGAACCCTACCACTCAAGTTACTGATTCGTCATAGCCATGTTGCTTCACTTTCTAATATCAAGAGATTTGACTATCAGAAGTACTGGCTATGCACCTGTTCATATTGAAAGTGGTTAAAGTCATGCATGAATGACTTTCTTGTTTCTCGAGAAAGCCTTTTACTTTTCCCTCAATCTGATGGGCAATCTGAGGTTTGCCGTTGTCCCCAGACAGTACGCCATTCTCACGTCTGCCATATGTCTTCCTAGGAGGATCCGTGACTCGGGTGACCTCGAACCTAGAATCCCTCCACCCTCCGTCCTCCGCTCCCCCACGCGGCTTCGTGTAGGCATCGATTACATCGGGCATCTCTGACCCATTATTCGGATTTGCATCGCCAGTCTTTGAGAACTTTCCTCGGTTTCTCCAATCACGATACCTGCTTCACCATCACCGCCATCTCCGGTCGTGGCCATGGCTTGGCTGTGGCAGTTACCTCCTGCCCTTGGTCTATCCGGCTCTTCATCTTCCGTAAATCAATAGGACTTCAGCTTCTCAGAAATATTGTTAAGATAACTCCTTTGGCGGTTCCTAGATTGTAATTTATTCGTAGGTAAATTTATCAATTAATATTTTTTGCTTCAAATTACTGCTTTCCTAGTGATAAGCATTTCGCCTGTTCGATCCTTAGAAAGGTTTGCAGCCTCTTGAAGGTTCGAAACTGCACCCAACATCCTTTGATCGTTGGGTTTAAAAATGATCTTGGCTGAAGAAACATGTGGTAGGCAGAGTCAAAGCTACTCAAAGGTACCGCACTTCATCTACACTCATCTTTTACTCCTTTTTGGGGTAAGCTACGATCTTAGGTGGCGTCTCCTAAAATCTTATTGTTATTACTTACTTACTTGTTTTCGTATGTTATTACTTAATTTATAAAGTTATAACAATCTACTATAGAGAGCTATAGCTAAGAAATCATTTTTCTTCTTCAAATCTAAATTTACGATCTAAATAATTGTGTAATGGACATGGAACAGTGTTGCAGGGATGGATAGAGTTTAACTGTTTATTTAGGGAAGGCAAGCAATTATTTTCCTATCTTCCCCAATAATTAATTATGGTGTAACTTTCCCTTAAAAAAATAAAAGGTCTCTTAAAATTTACAATCTTGTAGGTTCTGTAATGTTTTGAAAGTGTCAATAACTGTATACATATTGAGCAAAACTCATTGTGCACTTACTAGAAGATCCTAGAGGAACCTATACTGGAAATTGCCATTGTTTAGCTCAAGAGAACTTTCTCTTTCCTGAGTTAAGGCCTAGGTCTCATGCTACACGGCAACGACAGTGACCTTCTCAAGAGAGAAAGAGGAATCCCGCGCTATCGAAGCCCCATCTCACACTCACACTCACACATGACCCCTGGAAGTGTGTTTCGAGGGAAGCTTATTCCAGACAGGTCACGCACTCACCCACGGATTTCTCTCCAAATCACAACAATACCAAGCACTTGTCGCACAAAACCATAGGACTTTCTCCATTTACATTGGAGCTCAATTGTAAATTGGTATTTTGCTGAATGAGAATGTTATTTTTCAACGGAAGAAATGTGAAAATGTTGGTGAACTAGCAGCGACTCTACGGAAACCAACCACTATATTGGTTGAAAATTACATACTTTACACAAAGTTTGCGAATCGTCATGGGCATCCTTCAGTCTATTTATAAGTTATTTTTATGATTCTAAAAATTCCCAAAAAAATAATTTGTTTACAGTTAAATATCAAAACACTTTTAAGTTTCTGTTTATAAACTTAAGCATCCATTGAAACAATCAGTTTAAATAAATATAGTTTCTACTACATTTGGTTCGGCTGGTCATGATTAACAAGCTGATTTTTATATTTGATGTTAGGATGAGAAAAAGTTATGTGGTTAACAAGGTTTTGTTCTTACAAATATTCCATACCATGATGAGGTTGATGTGTAATAGACGTTTTATTAAGGATCATTAGAAAAGGGGAACTAATTATATAATGTCGGGAGAATATTATTTTATCATCAGCGTTTCATAAAGTTATAGCCTAACCATTATTCTATCTATTTTACAGCACTGTTGATGCGTTCAACACGCGGTGAATAAACATCAATCACTCATCAATAAATTAATGACTATGGTCAAGTTTTATTGAACAAAAACAGTTATTACTGCAGTACATAGAATTGAACTATTTAAAAACTAAATACTGAGAGTTAATACGATTATACTCCTTTAACATCAACTAGATTTTCTACTCTCAGCAGGTTCGTGATGGCCATATTGCTTCTGTATATCTCGTGGTTGTCATTGCCCCTCTGCTCTCAGGGCCTACAAAACATTTAATTACCTGAGTCAGCATCTTGTAGCAAAACTGTATTAATTGCGACTCTCTCGTGAGACGTGCCTGTATCATTATCTACACATTAGGTGGAGGTACAGTAGCCGCTACTTTCATCCATCTCTCTCCACTAGTCACTAGACATCGGGCCATCAATCATGTGATGCATTGTCTCTGCCTCAGAGCGCGAGGTGAGGATCACAATGGAATGACGATGACTGACTGCATCGTGAGTCTTCAACTGAGATGACAATTGGTCGCAATCTAACATTATCATCAGTATGTGAAGTATGCCAGTATGTGAAAACAAATACGTGGTATATTGTACGATAGTAAGCCTGTGTTTTACAAATTTAAACTAAAACTAACGTCTATAGAACGTAATGCAAGAATCTTTATGATACGACTTATACTTAAACAAATACGGAGTAGTTAAAAATGATTTGCCTGTTTACAGACATTGAGGTTTTGAGGTGTTACTGTTTTAACTGTTACAAATTTATTATGATACAATTCCTTTTTTCACCTGACGATCAAATCTTGTTCTTATAAACCATATAAGGTATAACCAATGATTTAAGCTAATTAACTTTTCGTAAAATTTTAGTCAAATTTAAATATAATAGATGGTTTCTTTAATTGGAATAAGGAAATACATTTTGAATATGTGTAATGCTTAGAATATATCATAGAATTTAATGACCAGTTTAATTTTATTTACTGACTCACGTTGTATCCATCCAATAAAAAGTGTAACAACTAGGCGTTCTAACCGTTCAAACAGATACTATAGAGACGTTTCATATCTCACAAGTTGTTCTTGTGGATATAGAATTCCAATAACAGCTTTTAATATACACATACATTTCTGTATGGATAAAAAATGAGTAGAGCCAAGTATGTTACAGTATACTTAAGTAACTATTACGTAGCTTAGTTGTACTCTATCCAACAGATACGTTATTTATTGCATCAACCGCTGTAAAATTGCCCAGTGAAAAAATACAATGCTTTAAATCATGTGGTACAATACGTTTACTACACTTCAATAGGTACTTCCATAATACGAAGAGAGCATTGTTACGGAAATGACTGTGCTTTGAGTTGAACTTAAATTACGTTCATAATTCTAAACAAACAAGAAGACCTGTTGGACGTTGCTTCGTTATTTACCGGGGAAACTGCACAATCACGAGTCCGAGCAAGCTGCCCTGTGGTGTGCCCAATACGACCCCACCTCTAACCTCTGTGGACAGCCATTAGCTTATTTCATCTCCTAGCAATCTAACGGATTGTATCTTCGTTTACATAGGCTTCTACTCCTCTCTTTTACATCAGCACATTGTAGCTAAAACATCTGTTTATACCTTGAATCAGTCTGTGAAACGAATCAGAAGATCTACGACTGAGCTGGTACATGATATAATTAATACGCCGTCTTTGGTGCATTGTTATTTCAAACGACATTATTGTTATATTAATGTTTGTTGTGCTGTGCTTTAACTTCGGGTCAGTTGGGTTAGTGAAGTCAGCTTTTTATTGGAATCTTAAATCATCGTCAGCCACATGTGATTCATATTTCAAAACTTATAATTTAATCAGCGAACGATGGTTTGACACTTCAATTGAAGTGATTTGAGAAATCTTAAAATTAGGTGTTGGCATTAAAACATATAATTATTTTTACTTCCTCCTCTATACATGGTACATATAAGGAGAAAATATTGTGTTCGTCAAATTTCCGAGTTAAAGATTGTAAATATCCGTTTTACCAAAAAGGTGGTTTTCGATGTGTGTGTTTACAGAGATAAGTAGACTATACCTCTGAACCAATTTGGTCTGTGTGTAATAATATTCATAACATCTCCAGGCGTTTTATAAGTCTATTATTTGGACTGTTTTAATTTTTTTATTGTTATTATCCCCATACAAAAAACCCCTACAATAACAAAACGATCAGATAAAAAAAAGCTTAAATTATTTTTATAAAAACGTAGTATGTTATGTATTACATTTAAACATGATGGTATACCCCCAGTTTTTATTACTAGTCTCGAAAGTGACTTACTGCGGGGAGAGATTGCATTTACGCGCTAGGCCAAGCCGAGCGTGGAGCCCCGTACTGGCACTTTTGAGACGAGTATTGAACATTATTTTACATTGCGATATCGAAAAACTGGTAAACAACATGAATGAATATATAGTTTATTCAGCTTAGTATAAAAACCCGAACTCATAACGCTGAGTTTCCGTGCTTATGTTGAAGTACAAAACAATGCAACAGCAAATAATGCAACAGCTGATCGTCTGCCCCGCAAAAACTGTTCGTGCGCCACAAATGCACAGAAAGTTAAAGTTTTGTAATTTTGCCATACAGTAGCGGGAATAACCTATTTTCTTAGCTCATTTTATGTTTAGAAAGTGTACTTTCGTGTGTTAATGTAACTTATGTGATTTCCCCAATAAAATATCGTAGTTTCTCTTACCGCAACAGTTGTTTACAAGTTATGGTAAAGGTATGTGTCAGAATGCTAATACAAATTTTTCCGGTCGTTTACCATGCACAATTGGAACGATACATACATGGTTCCAATTAGCATACATATATGCTAAAAAAAACTCAGCTTAAAAACATGTACAAATTGTTTGAATAATTTTAGTGAAATATTTTCATTGTCCTGACTGTTTCATGCTGCAACCCGATTCATGGATAACTTAAAATATTTCTTTACATTATTATGTATGTTATATCACAGCTATGAGATAAAATTATAGATCTAGGAGGGATTTACCTTTTCAAAATTATATCAATAAAATGCATATCAACTCTGTCATATTGCCACACTAGGTACTACTAAGCAAAACCACTAAGTTTACAGCACTAGTATAACACTTACAGCACGAGAATGTCACAAATGTAACTTTATTGTATCCGCCTTCTAAGTAGCCTTAATTGTGCAATAAATGCTTGCAGTCTCGTATTTTTACTATTACAACCGCTTCGTGTGAACTTGACATTATAAGTCGCTCTGATCTCGAACCACGGTTCTGGTGTTAAAGCTGTTTATTTATGCAGGGTCATGGATTTTATGATCTCTGACGATGATGACAAGCTGAGTGTTCCATATATTGTCCGGAGAAGGATAGTTATCACGACTATTACCACACTCAAGTCCCTTGGTAACAGAAAACATATTTTGAATAATACAACTTAAAAACTACTATTTATTAGATTTCTATAAGACCAAAGCTCGTAAGTAGAACCTTTGACTATTAATGGTATAACCTTTTTATTTTATGTAATTACGATTGGTTCAGTTTACTCTTACAGAGGTAAGGTCTTTGCAGGTATGATTACTACTCTTCCATTCACATTTGGTCAAAAATAGTATTCAGGTAAATCATGTGTATACCCGAATGCGTTCAAAATCATCAAGCTTATTCTGACGGATAGATAAATAAATGTTTAATGAGATTGAATTCACTAAAAAGTGTAACCGTGATTTTTCTGCATTATCTTGTACAACACTCCCTTAGTATACAATAAGCCAACATAATTTTCCAGATTATCTGTCTATCAAGACATCACGTTCTTCGATGAGCGTCTGTGGTTAGATCTAGAAATCAATCAGTGATTTTTGTGGTAGACTGTAATCACTACGTTGTGGCCCCTCAGATGAGGTTATTTCTTTATTCGTGAGTGTGAGGTATGTAACTTCCATTCATACGAGGGGTGGCCGGGAAGTGAAGTGGGAAATGGGAAGTGGGAGTGGGAAGTGGGTCGCCCTGCTTCTCACGACTGTAGTATTAGGCCACAATCGCATCAAGTTCAAGGTTCGCTTCAGCCGCTACCAACGCAGCTGTCAGTCTCCGGTACGACTGGTTTACAAACAATGCTTGCTGCATTGTCTGTGTTACTGTGTTTTGGTCGAATTATGCATGTTCTGTCTGTCAGATACCCGGAAGAAACAACCTAGGGTGAGGTGAGACGGCATGATCACTGTAGCCAGACCATCTCTATGCAGGTTTATTGTGTATGATTTAGGAACGTTTTTATACGATATTTACTAGACAGTTAAGCCTAATTTTAAATGGGGAACTGAGTTACTTTTTATAGGATGTTACTTACTGAATAAAGATATTTAAATGTAATGCAAAGACTATGTAAGACACATTTCCAATACCCCCAGATTGTATACGAAGAATATGTAGTCCAATTACCGAACCTAATAAAATTAGAAGTCAATGAGGCAACTCGTTGTCGTTATTTGTCATAGGACGTCTCTAAAATAGTTAAACCAATAATAATAGTTTTTATTGTTTACTAGTTGTTTATAGTTGATACGAACAGGCATCATGACTAATGTTTTGATTATTTAAGCTTTATATAGTTTCAATGACTTCCAATTTACATGACGTTTTGACTTAAACGTTTTTCAGATTACCAGGCGATACTGAAACACTCAACTGCCCAGTTCCAAACCGTTATCTCATGCGATGTACCATTTAGTTCAGCGAAAAAAAAACAAGGAATAATACAAATAAATATCGTATTAAAACGTAATTCTCATGGTCTCAGTAGAAAAAAGTAAACTACTGTACATGTCGTCCCATCTGCCTGACAGGCGAGCGGCAACAGTCGAAAGTTGCACCCAACCCGAAGATCACGACCGGGGTTCAGGGTTCAGGAGGATTTCCTTCTCACCTTGGAAGGTCAAGTAGGAGGAGCCGCTAATTGGTCACAAGGGTGTCCCGAGGGTGTAACGGGACTCTAAGTAGGACACAGGGCTGTTTAAATATTTAATTCATTCAACAATCCACGGATATTGCTGACCAAAGGTCAAATAACATATAGAGACTTTCTCTCGGTTGAAGCGGTTGTTTTCCTCAATTGCTGCGTTTAGTTGTATTCAATTTAATGATTAATTCCACTGTAAGAATGAAATAATGCTTTTAGTACATTGAGCAGAAAGTATCCAGATAAATTGTATATATCGTCTGTTTATTTCAATACCGAGAGCTTGTTAGTTTGTCACGAAAAGGAAGTGTTAAGTTTAAATTATCCATATTTCTCTCTAATATGGTTGACAGGTCCACATCAAAACAACATCGCGAGATTATAGTGGGCGATAAACTGAAATGTGAAGACTTTGCCTCTACAACCTTGAGAAGGTGGTTTGGTCGGCGCTAAGTGTGTTAAATTGTGTAGCAAACTAAAGGACAGAGCAGTTACCATTCTATAGGTGTAGCAGTTTCAATTCCTTCTAAGCCACATTGTTTAGGATAAACTAGGTAAATGTTTTATGATTGGATAAGAAAAATAGTTCCTTAAAATTAATTGTAAAGTGAAACATTAAAGAACTTAACTATAATATACAGAACTGAATATTATGATGTAGTTCTAAGTAATTAGTAGGTCAATAATATGAGGGAGGCTTCGTAGAAGGTTCATCGTATGCAACGTTATATTTATTATGCTACCTTTTTATTTTTCCCTCTATACTTCATGAAATTAAAAAAAAATATTGTTTTTGTCACATTTTTTATTGATTAATAGAATTTTATTTTTTCCCAATTTAAATACACAAACAGGTGTAAGAAATACGATCAAGAAATTCAGTTAAGAGTTAAGAAGTTAAACTGAACACATAAACTACAAAACCACCAATAATCATAATAATCAAGGAAGCTGTCAATATTTATATTGAATTTACTTTCTAAATAAATTATCGAGTCTCATAAAACTCATAATTAGGGTTTTCAAGGAGAAAGTTTGTCGCAGATTCTGATACCGTTTATTCAGCTGATCGACTGAGCGTTGAAAGCGAAATCATTTCAAAACGCAGACGGCTGAGAAGACCGGGTCGTTCTAACGGTTTTGCAAATTTTGAGCAAAGGCGGTTTCGTCTGCCAAATTGCCTGAATTCCAGAGAACTCCTATGACCCAAAATCTCAAGAGAATCTCTCTCTCCTGTGCCTGTTTGTCTGCTTGAGCCTCTAATATTATAAGCCAAAAGTACTATAACTCATAATCAATGGCTTCCTCTGATTAAAATAATATATGTCTATAGTAAATTATAATGCCCTACCTTTCCTATGAGTATAAACATGGGTTGAGATTGATGTCACAAAATGTGTTCTATTCACTCATATATGGAGTTATGTAACTAGTTTTAAAGGCTGTTAAAAATGTGCTTGCATATCGATATTGAATTACTATAAATTGTTAAAAAAAAATTATGAAATTTACTCTGCTAATTAAAAAATAAACGGTATCAGCAATCTGACACATACTTTCTCCCATTAGCTTGCCAAAACCCTTTAACATGGGATAAGTGGTGGGAGTGAATATTTTTTTTTTATGGGAAAATAACTTAGGTTATAATAATTTGTGAACTAAAATGTTTACGAGAATGGGATTTGTACCATTTTGTTTAGAATTTAAAGCATTATAACGACTAACTTTCATATAAACTGGCTTTTTTCTAAAATCTTATCTTTTTATTTTATGTTTTTTATATTATAATAACATACGTTACAATAAATTTTGAACCACAATTTTACGAAAATGGGATTTGTACCATTTTGTTCCCAATTTAAAGGGCTATAACATAATAAACTTTTATCAAAATCGTTACGGTCATTTTCAAGACAATTTTATTTTACTATTATTTTACAGGTTTTATGGAAAAATCACCATCACAATTTTAAATTACAAAAAAATGAAATAACACCTGAAGATACCATGGATTAGTAAATATATACAAAATGTAATCAAAATTGGACCATAGTGGTCTGTAGCTCTGTACATATCCATACATACAGACACACTCACACACATACACACAAATACACCCAGACATCACTTCGAAAACCACTTTTTCGGGTTCAGGGTGGCCGGTGGCCCAAAACTGATAAATGCACTCAAAACTCAATCTCGAACATTTGGACGAAAACAATACTTTCTCCGTATACTAACAATCAGTATACCAATAGGGGGAGAAAGTAATATAAAAATAGAATAGGCCTCCTCTTCATATTCTAAAAAAATAAAATATTTACAGTTGTTTAATAAGAGAAAAATGTAACATGTTAACCATTAGTTACACCACAGAAATATGGAACTGTAGTAGATAATTGTTTGTTATTTTGTTCCCTCTTGCAACAACTGGTTATCAAGGTAGTTTGATGGAATTCAACACGTTATGAATAAGAGATACGCGGGGAGAACGATTGTTTTACTGTACGATTGGGAGAACACGCTGAAATCCCAAGAAAATATAATACCATAGGCTACTGAATTATATTACTATGAGGAAAGTGGCGTTAAATAAGGCTCTACTTCAATGGAATATAATACGATACAATTAGAATGCGTTCTTTTCAATGAATCCTTTACAAGCCAAAATTTTCACGGTTTGGAATAAAAATCTCTAAAAACCCCTCTTAAGAGTTTTCTGAAAATCAAACCCCTTCACCCTTAAAAAATGCCATACTTTAGAAATTTTTACTATTTTGCAAATGTTTAATGGTTTTTGGTACCTTTTCCTACCAAAGTAATGTTTTTTAAATATTGTTAATGGTCTGTACTCTCCTTAATTTACCTCAAATTTTAGTCATTACATGAGTTTTCAAAACCTCACTCCTTGGCCCCTAAAATTTAAGTTTAATATCAAATTTGAAACATTTTAACAGTTTCTCATATTATTCTTATGGGGAATACGCTTGAGAGTGGTTGACTTTGGTGTTCGTTTCTTAACCATTTAGATACGTGGCAAGGATGTAGGCCTTGAATTATCACAAAAGTTTGTAGAACTACAACAAATTTTCAAATTTTAACCACCCCAAAAATCGAAAATGGCGGAAATCTGAAAACTACAAAACATGTTTAAAAAATAGTTGATAACTTAAAAATGGTAAGAGCTATCAAAGTTTTGAACAGATTTACACAGTCAGAAATTAAATATTCTACAAAACCCTCATGGGCATTTTCCACACATTCACTCCAAAAAGACGCTCTACTTCTACAACTTTAAAACGTTTCGAATTTTTGACGTCATTTTAATTTTTTTAATTACTTATCGGACATATATTTGTACTTAAATTTGACTTTTTTGAGTGTTTGCATCCCAATACACCATAAAATACATAAAAATCTTATTTTTAATTGACCCTACCCACCCTGTGGTCGGTAAGGCAGTTCGTAATTGAAAGTAGCCGACTTTAATATGCTCATCTCAACCGTTTAAAAACGTGCTAAAGACTTGAAATTTGACGATAGTGCATCACCATAAATTATAGAGAACATTTCCGTCAGTCTCAATTTTTCATTTCAACCCCCCCCCCCCTCCGATCCAAAATCACGGACATCTGAAACGACAAAACGCACTTTTTTAAACAGCTATAACTCAAAAATTTATAAAGAATTTTCATAGTCAGGAATTATTTTTCTACAAAACCCTCTTAAGCATTTTCTGAAATTCTCCCGTTTAAAGTCGTGCTAGAGATTTAAAATTTATTGTGAAGGGCCGTCTTCTTGGTCCCGAATTACCCCAAACAAATTCTAAACTACCATTTTTTTTAGTGGCTTTAACTTAAAAACGGTAAGAGCTAGCAAAGTTTTGAAACCATTTTAAAGGTCAGGAATTAAATTTTCTAAAAAAAAAAACACTCTCGGGATTTTTTAAAGATCGCAATGCTTAACCCTCATAAAACTCCCTACAGTACTTATAAATTGTTTAAATTTTCTTGGATTTTCGATGAGTTATAATTTTTTTAATCACTTTTCAGACATACTGTATATTTATACTTTTATTGCTTTCAACTTGCAAGAAAAACTACCTAAAATCACATTTTTAAGCTTTTAACCGCTCAACAAATTTAAAATTGCAGATTTTCGCAAAGGGCGCTACACTTGAAATGGTCTACTGTCACTCATTCACAGAAGGGTTGGATATTATTTTTTATTTCTCAAAATTTGATAAATACTTGAGGGAGGTGGAATTTTAGAAATTGCAACCCCCATTTCAAAGGTATGCATTTCAAAATTATATCCTCCTATAAATTGTCAAAAAACACTCTTGGGTTTTTTCCTAAGATCGCACCCCTTAACCCTCATAAAACGCTCTACAGTACTTTAAAATTGTCTAAACGTTCTTGGACTTTCAATGTTTTTTTCATTTTTTTTTATTACTTTTTGGACATATATTTGTACTTTTAATGCTCCCACCTTTTAAGAAAAACTACCTAAAGTGCCATTATAAAACTTTAAACCTTTCAACAAATTTGAAATTGCAGATTTTCAAAGAATTCGAAATTGTTCTTATGGGCACTACACTTGCAATGGTCTACTGTCCCTCATCCATAAAAGGGCTAGATACGTTTTTAACTGCTCAATAGTTGATTAAGACTTGAGAAATGTGGAATTTTAAAATTGCAGCTCCCTCCCCCTAATTTCAACGGTATGTATTTCAAAATTATATCCCCCTATAATTTGTTTTGTTTGAGACTAAGCCTTGCACGACTTTAAGGCATGCGTTAAAAAAAGCAATAATTTTGAAAATGATCATATTTAACCGCCTGCCCCCCCCCCCAATTGATTTCCACCTTACTTTGTATAGCCACTGTACGTGTAAGGGACTAGACATGTTCGAGATTTCACATTTGGCATGATTATTGGCCTGGGTTCTTATACCTGAAGTATTTTATAAATGTTGCATTTCAAAATTATACCCAAACCCTGTAACTGTTTCTTAAGCACTTCTGTAGTTCATGCCGTATACTTAGTATTGATATTTTTCACACTTCAACAGTTCCCCAGAACCCAAAAAATGGGGGCCAGATTCTAGACCACTTTAAGATGAGCCATAGACTTCGGTGGTTTAAGGTCTGATGCTCAAGCCCCTGAGAAAAATCCAAAAGTCTCATTTTCCTAATCCGGCTCTCCCAAAATTTTGAATTTCTCCGTTGGAAGGGACTATCTGCCAGGAGGCCTGCGGTAGCCTACTGCTAATTAGCCATCACCCAATCAAGGAGGCCTGGGGCCCCAGCTAGCCAAAAGGCGAGTTAGTCTCTATACAGAGTGACATAGTTAGTATGCATATCAAAAACTCCCTTAAGTATTCTTAAATTAGTATTATTTACGTAATACATATTCTGCTCATTGAGACTGCTAGAAGTAACTATTTGAAACGGTAATGGGGAATTATAAATAGTCCCCGTGTAGCTGTTTGCATAATATAATACTGTAATATGAAATTCTAAATGATTGCAGTTTTATAAGTCTCCCTGATGGTTCATTGATCACAGACGAAGCGTTGGTCCTACAATGATGAAATAAAAAATTCCTACCAAACCAACCTTGAGGAATAACTTAACAGTATTTCAATTTTATTTTTAATAAAGGATGTACCAAAACCAGAGAGAGATAAAATAATCCAAAAATCTCACACTTTTAAAATGAAAACATCATAGCATACATGTTTTCAATCTCTTGTTAATAAAAACATTTTTGTGCAAGCATAATTTGACTAGTTTAAAAATGGCGGCTCCTTATGTGAAAGTTTGTGTCCTATTTTGAATACCCTATATTTCCTATATATCTACTCTAAAAAAACATTTGTATTCCTCATAATCTAAACTTTAATTTCAAGCGTAACAATGCCACAAAACCAAACATTTGAAAAACATTTTTTATATATATATACTTAGTCATTACTTCAAATTTTCAAATCGTAAATGTCCGGATGTACGTTACCTTGAATTTAGTATTGAATAAGTTTTACATATCTCTTATGATACATATATCGCTTCATACAGAATGTACACTTCAGGAAATCAATGTAAAACAACTAATTATTGTACTGAGGGTTTTTATTCAAACGTTTACTAAACTACTAGTATGTCTAGCTGAATAAAAAAACTCTACATAAGCTGGTATATAATCCTGTTTATGTGCATTTAAATGTTGCTATGTAATTTCTTTCATTGCTATGCGCTCACAAATAAGTAATTGAGTTAATTACATCTTTGTTACTGGGGAAGGCGTAAAGGATATTGTTCAATCCTTTCCCACGAGCAAGTAACATCCTCCTTTGATCTTTGACCCGAAAAGCTCTCGCACTGTAGCAATAATAGGTAACAATTAATGTTGATAACCACTGCTATCTCGAAATATCTTACGTCTCAATCTCTATATTAATGTATAAAAGACCAGTCGGCTAATCAGTTTTGAGTGATAACGACGGACCTACTCCACTAGCGGCAGAAGCTGACGAAATGGCGTACGAGTTTTTGGTATGTTTTGTTATACTGTAGTTGACCTCTGTAATATAAAACATAAGAATTAAAGGGACTTCAAATTTTCTTGAATAAGAGTTTATTATTTATTATGACTTGTTTTAAAATTCGCTTATAATTAGTTGTGTATATTTAACTACTAGCTGTACCCGCGGGCTTCGCCCCGTTTAACTTCATAAGTATTCGCATGGCTCATTTACGTCCTGGTTGAAGTTCGTTCACTACGCTCACTCACCTTTAGGTTGGAGCTCGTTCGCTGCGCTCACTTGCCTTCAGGTTAGCTCGTTCGCTACGCTAACTCGCCTCAAGGTTGAAGTTCGTTCGCTACGCTCACTCACCTTTTGGTTGGAAATTAGCTGTTGTCATAAATAAAAAAAGAAATTAATAGTGCTGCACCCTGTTGGTAATCCTTGTAACTTTTATGCTGTTGAACATCATAGAACAGAACCAACTTGTTTAATTGAGACAGCTGTTATTCATTAATTCCTTTTAAATATGAAAACTCATAAGATTAACATGGGGAACTACAGAGCCACTGGGGCGGAGCCCGAAAGGGTTTTTGAGATAAGAATATGCTTTAATGTTAATCGGGAATGTGAGCTTTCAGCATGCCAAATTTCAGCCCAATCCGTCCAGTAGTTTATGCGTGATTGAGCAACACACACACAAACACACACACAAACATACACACAAACATACACACAAACTCACAAACTTTCAGATTTATAATATTAGTAAGATTGTTAATAGTTTTGTATAATTTGTATAAACTAAACAAAATTAAACTAATTGCTCATGGAAAACCGGTTATATTTTGTTAAGATAAAGTCCATAGATACATAAAAACGCATCGCAGACTTTTATTCAGGTAATAATCTTAAGAAAGTAATTTGCATAAGAAGAAAATTGCTAAACATCTCAATAAATCACTATTTTAATTTGACAATTATTGTTATGAAGCTGATATTTTTACAAAATACGCGTACTTTCTAACCCTACCTCAGGTGTATGCAGATGGATGGACTAGTAATACAAAAAAGCCTCCAAGCCTCTAGGTAGATCACCCTGTACAATTATCAGAAGAATGTTAAAACGTATTGTAATGTCTATCATGGAACAAGCTTGGTGACAGTAGGCCTACTATGATCACTACTACGGTCATTGTCATTAGTAATGTCATCATCACTGAACGTTGTAAGCTTTCTTTTTTAGTTGTTTTTTATTCGTCATAAATGACCAGAATATGAAGATATTTTTCGTACTTAAATATATTTTTGTTACTTCTAACTTTAGTGGCCTGGTTGTAGAACGTTCTAAACTGAATTTGAATATATTTCTGTATTATTTATATATTAATTCTGTGACTATGGACTTAAGCAATTAAAGCGTAACAAGACCTGTCCCCCTTGATCTAAATGTTTCCTAAAAACTCAAGTTCCCGAAAATACAAATACCTTGTAAATGATGAAAGCTTAGTAAAAAAAGTAAATTAACATCAACCATAACACAACTGAAGTAGACAAAACTAGGATTAGCTTTGACTATAACACCTAACCATTAACAACATTTTAAAATTAAAGTTTACGGGTATATTTTCCTAAGTAAAGTAGTAAATATAGAGAGAACCCCTTCTGTATTAATCAAGTTTAATACAGAAGGAATTCCCTCTATAATTACCACTATTTATATTTGCCTTGTCGAGTTCTTATAGTCGTATAGCCATATGATTCTTATTAAACGTTAATACTGAAATTTTTTATAACGAGGGGTCAGGTTTTTGTACACAAAAGATATTTTGAGACTTTTCTGATTGTATAAAGACAAAATATACAAGCGTCCAAAAGAATACTTATCATACAAAGTTACAGTTCCAAGATAGCTTACATAATTCAATAAATCCTGTTCCTGCTAAGCGTACAGCTTCATATTTAAATGATATTGTTTAGTGGCGATTGCATAGAGAATGTATATAACGGTTTAAGAAATATTATTTATTTATCACTACCTATATAAAAGCAAATAATAATTGATGGCCTTAACTTTGTTAGACTCAGAATATAAAAATCTTTGGACCATGTTTACTGTAAGTTTGGTTGTATAAATACTCAATGACCTTTAAAATGTTAATCACTCTATTGCATGTATTCCAATATTGTCAAAAGCTTTAAAATCACTAAAGCTTATTTCAAGGTTTCTTGGAAAATAAGTGAAATATTATTGATCGATACGTAGTCAAATCATCTTACATAAAACTAGTAGTTTGATATTCATACGAGGATAAAATAGCTATTAATATATCAATCTTGATTTCAGATAATCGCTCTCGGAGCCTTCCTGCTACAAGGAGAAGTTCTGTGTGATGGCTACCCGAAGGAGACTCCAGGAGATAAAGTAGCCTTGAAAGAAGGTTCCTCATCAGGATCAGCCAAATCTGGCGGAGAAACTTCTAAAACCCTTGTGGCTACTTCTACCCCTGCACTCGCATCGTACAACTCAGTGCTGACCTCTGCACTGAACCCTGCCGTGTTGTCTGGTCTGTACCCAGGGCTGTATGCGGCAGGCTACCCACCTATCTCTACAGACTACGTCAGCCGGTACTACGGCCCCACCTACATACCCACTGTACTACCAGACGGCCACATCGCCGACACTGCAGCAGTAGCAGCCGCCCGCGCCGCCCATCTAGGAGTACTGGAGAGGGCGAAGGCCTTGTGGTACGGTCTGAAGGACGATGGTACTTACAACCCGTACAAGTACGGAGACTACGCTTACAACTATAACAATAATTATCTCAACGGTGGATTGTATGGTCCCCCTAACAGACCTTACTACGGGCCACTGGCTAGCCCTACACTACTGCCCTCTGGCTACCTAGCAGACACCCCAGCGACGGCGGCGGCACGAGCGGCGCATCTACAGGCACTGGCTAGGGCGAGGGCAGATGCTGCGCTGTGGAAAGCCAAAGCGTATGGGGGGTGAAACTGCACTTATGACTTTGTATTAATTATTTGTCATATTTGCTCATGGGTCAATGGTGTTATACAGTATAATCCACAAGCGTCTTATATCACACCATAAAAATTTCAATAAATACTTGTGACATACATTTTTTGTATATTAGAATATACATTTTCTTGTTGCATCATTGATTTGCAATATTTATTTTCCTAAATACTAAAATTAACTTTAAATGAAAGCGAAATGTTTAGTTATGTTCTTTTAGTTTGTTCTACGTTAACCTTTGCTACTTTTTTAAAGTGAGCTGCGCACTTTGACTTCCCAGCCAGCAGCTATCGTGCATACGCACTACAGCAATTAATTATTGCTGATTTCAGCTGTCTGCCGGGGTGCGACTAAAAGAATATAACATTCACGACGATTTGTTGGTGCTGAGAAAACAATATTTTAATTATACATTAAGAAACAAAAATATAAATGAAACACATTGATTTTATCTATAAATATATTGTTAAAAGGATTTGTTGTATTATGTTATTCAGCAAATCAACTCTTGAGTATTTATTTGTATGTGCATATCGGGTACCTACCAATTTAAGGCTCTTTACTATAGATGTGTCTTTTGCTGGTTTGGATGATATCCCGTGAAAGTCCTTCGTCCTTTCTGTTGTCAATCATCTGAACTTTTTCAACTTTACATTTGTTTACATCAAAATAGATGGCCGTGATATAATGTTGTTTAAATCCATACGAAAATGGGGTTATCGTTACAGTTGATGATTTTTTAGTAAATTCAAAAAAATATTGTAATGTTATTTGTATAAAATGTAAAGAAGAAAATCACACACGATAGATTTTGTGTATTTATTTATAAGATTCGCAATAGAAAATTGTCAAATAATTCAAATATATCACGGAGTTTGAAGTCACGAAGTGACGCTGGCCGCTAGTAGTACGTAAACTTAATTTGAAATTTAATAATTAGAAAATAGCCAAAAACTAAGCGAAAGTATTGTGTCTAAATATGTACGATTTTAATTTTTTGTTGTGTTACTTTTTGTAGGTTATATAGCTTTTGTTTGGAATTATGAAAATAAAATTATCCAGTATAACAAACGGCTATCGTTGAAATAATATATTGTCTTCAAAACAAATTAATTTTAATACAATGGGCAATGCTGCAAACTGAAGAAAAAAAGGTTAAATTAATTCCAATTCAGTGATTTGTCAGAACATGAAAATTCTATTTCTGCAGACTTAATAGGGTAAAGTAAAGATAAGTATGTTAATAATAATGTTGGCTATGAAGGTTGGATTGTAAAGCATTTCCAAACTAATTTGAACTAAAGTTGTAAAAATAACACCATATACGGTAGTATCGAGCAGTCTAGTCTGCAAATTAATAATATCCTTATTGCCTCCTTTGGCAGATAGTGACTGCATTACATTTTTTCAGTTGTTTTAAATTATTCAATAGACATACTTTACTTTATGCTTGTTTAATTTGGTTTCCATGGCCAACCACTTGATTTCTACTATATATATTTATAATACATCGTACAAATATACATTATTAATGAAAACGCTTGTTTTTCTGATATGTAAACGGTATTAATTAATTGTAAACAACGACATTGGAACTTTTGTTGTTTTAACTGAACATTAAAATAGTTGACCATTATCAAATAACAAACATTTCAAATGTTCAGACACGAGATCTTTTTGTCGTACTAGCGTGATGAATATTGTTTGTTTACTTTACCGTAGCTGTCTTAAGAAGATATTAATTTTTTTCGTGGTTTATACGATAAATCCAGAAGTCATAAATATTTATTTCTGTTGTGGAATTATGATTTTATTTCGTATTTAGTACATGGATCAAAACTCAGTAAGCAGAATCTTGAACTACATAAAACTCCTTTTTTATTACTAAATAGATAATCTTAATAGCGGTCAATAAATTGTTTATCATGTAAAATATTATTTAAAAATCATATAAAAAATAATGTAGTGGCAACACACCGTGTTATAAAACGAACCGCATATTATTAATTTTGAAGTACAAGCAAATATAAATTTACTTTTGATTTAAATAATTGTGATTGAATATTACCGCACTATTATGCTGGATAATGTGAGTTTACCACACCTTAAAACATATGACAAGGGCTGTAGTTAGGGGTATATACTGCTGCCAAGCAATTTTAAAATTATATTTATATTAATTTATTTAGGCTATGAAGGTTCAATCATAAGCAATCACAAAATTATTCTCCATAAGTATAACTTAAAGGCAATTGACTGCGATTTCACTAGGTTGTAGAAACGTAGCAATAAACTATATTTTTCTTCTTTTTCGATAATCATAAAACTAAACATATTTGTGAAATCTTAAAATATTTGCATCACAATATGCAGACCAATGACTGCGTTTTATAAAAAATAGAGTAGAATGTAGTTTGCATTCTTTCCAAGGACTAATAGACCAATATCCGACCTTGCTGGATAATAATGTCATTATTAAATCAATCACGAGTGTTTTACATAAGGGAAACTCAGACCAGCTGATAGTAGCAGGTGTACATAGTTCAACACCTGGTCGATTACCTTCGTCATTATCATGATAATGATTGTCGTAGTTTAATGCAATTTGCTAACCTATCTTAAAGAGGTTTCGCTAAAAATGTCTTTAGAATTAATCTAAGGTATTTTACTGTACACCTGTTTGGAATTCTCTATGGAATGTTGATATTCCCATGTTTGATTATATTCGGCGTTTCACGACACTAACTATTGCATGTAATGTTTTGTTTTCTTGTTCATTTTCTCCCTTCAGCGGCTGTTTTGTGTTTCTTATTTTTAATATTTAGAAAATGTTATTAATTTATTCGTGAACATACCTATTCCTTAATAATATTCCTTAGAACACCTGCCCTTTCACATTATTAAAAATACTACGAGGTGTTAGCCCGTCCTACGTACGGGAATTCAGTAGTCAGTTAAAACCGTGTACAATTCAGATCAGCTAGTTTACACATATAAAGATAACGTTTCTCCATTCTGTTATCAGTTCCAATATCCTTGATAATTAAACCACCCTCATTGAATCAATGTACATCGTAATTCCCCATATTCATTTATTTATACTATAAAATATTCAGCGCCTCCAACCGTAACCACAACTAAACACACGCCAAACAACCTTTTTTAGATTTCATAAAAGGATGGTTAGTCTAAGTGCAGTATCCTAGGTCAATGATGACGTTGTTTTCAATCTATGTCATTCATCTGTATATCTTTGGATAACACCCGTCTGAGGTTGTGGTGGTAATTTAAAATCGTTTTTCAGGACCTAATCCAAACAAAGTTCAAGCATTCAAAAACATTGATTGTAAACAAAAAGCTGCCAAGATGAATTAAAACATGTAAAAATTGTGATTTTCCTACCCTTTCCAAAAAAGTTGAGCAGTAAAATAATTTGAATATCTTTTTTATTTAACTCGTGCACAGAGCCTCAACTTGTACACATCGATGGTGTTACTTATCTCGGTGGTCTACTAATCTTACTTATTTCCTATAATCAATGACAAAATCAGAGTAAACAACCTCATAGTTTTGTAGGGCATTTTTTTAATAACCAGCTGCTAATTAAAACAAATTATATTGCTCTAAAACAAATCGAAGATTACAAAGATTGCTTTAAAAAATAATTTGAACATCCTATACCCGGTTCAAACAGCCGTGG
Organism: Macrosteles quadrilineatus; assembly: GCF_028750875.1. Lineage (NCBI taxonomy): Eukaryota > Metazoa > Arthropoda > Insecta > Hemiptera > Cicadellidae > Macrosteles > Macrosteles quadrilineatus. The sequence goes on from NW_026542594.1 coordinate 12,841,640, forward strand.
CACCTGACGGATTAGGAGACCCCATGGAAACCCTTGGAGTCTCCTAATCCCTCAGGTGCCACGGCTGTTTGAACCGGGTATAGTATTTTACTATGCATATTGAATTAATCTATCATCCTCTTACAGAAGAATTGAACGAATCAATGATTAGCATTACACATAGTATAAATACGTCAACCCTATGTATGTCTTTACATTTTTATCCAAATGCTGAATTTGTGACACAAAAGCTGAATGTTTACAGCTGTTATGTTAAGCAAATTATTTTATGCCAAAAGCTAGTTTAGAATCTTAGCGTCGGCTGCTAGACTTTAAAAAAATTAAAACTTAATAAAAAAAAAACTGGGACTCGAAACTAAAATTATGGCTTCGACATTCCCTAGTTCTCAAAATTATCTTTCTTTCAACTCAAAAATCATGAAAATCCGTCGAGTGGTTGATTCAGAATCGTGAAATAAAAAAAACACTGTTTCGTTTTAATATTATAGATTATTGTTATTTGAAAAAAAAAACTATTTATTTTAAATAACATGTTTTGTGTACATACATGGCCAAATTTTGTTGTTGATGGCTCACGAGAACGAAATGTTAAACAGAATACAATGGCACTATTGACAAATAGAACAGCTCACGGTTTATTCAAATTTGTTTCTATTTAATTATTGGCTTTAGCTGGTCCTAACCGAGTTCTAGCTCAGTCTCTATATTCGATGACAACTTAAAAAAAAAAAACACATTTACTAAGTATGCATATTTCAACTTTGTCATTGATTATGGAATTAAAGAAATATTCTATAACCGTAAGTTATGACAATTATGTTATTGATACATTTTAATGTTAAGAGTAAGACAATTCAATGTAGGTCATACTTTTTTATAAATTTTGTGGCTTTTTGTTTATAAATCCGAACTACTTAACAAGTGTTTGGATTAGGCTGAATATTACATCTTCCCGTTGCGAAGCACAGGTACAGAAGCTAGTTCTTATTATATTGTTGTTACATAAACTTGATTTGAGCTAGTCCTAAAGATGAGAAAGAAATTATGAAACAAAAATTATTTTTTTTTATTTACTAATAACTACTCGGTATAGGTTTTATGAGCAAATAATTGCCTGTTGGTGTTGGACGATGTATGCCTTTGTTGCTTTACAACGTCATAATAGAAAAAGTGTTCTAACATCTTCAATTGTTATTTTATTTATGAGCAGGAACATTATTGCCTCTTGTGTGTATATACGTGAGGTGAAAAATCAATAAAATTTGATGCAATATTGTTACTTAAACTTACTTAGATTTTCACAATATCAGTTTCTACTCGGTATTACAAGCCAAGAATCTACTGTACCGTGCCTTCAAGTACAAGAAACACTAACATCGCAGTACTGTTCTGAAACAGTGTACAAGGTTTGCAGGCGTCTTTGGGCTAACAATAATCTGATCAAATATCAATATCATAAATTTACTAAGAACTTATCCCAATAGGCATATTCTTAAACATTATATTCCAAATAATATTTAGTTACCTTCAAATCTTAAACCTTCCTACGTTGTAACATGATATGTTTTATTCAAAATTAAATAAAAATAACATTTTATTTTAGGCCCATTTCAATTTTAATATTTTACAGAAGAAAATTAAAATATTATTACTTGATTCTCATTAGTAATTTAGTTATTATAAGCTGCATGCCATACAAAATTCATGTCACGTCATGTAAATACTTTCAGGTTAAAGATAAATTTTTCCTAATACGCCTGCAGAAAAAGAGGATTGTATAATTTAAGAAAGGTAATATTTGTATCAAGAATGGTTATTAAAAAGTGTAATTTAGTGATTAACTTAACTTTAGAATGCCTACATTTGAGAAAGCATAATTGAAGATATCGTTTACAAATGTAGACCTACATAATTTCAAAATCAATATCTCAATACTAAGACTTGACATTAATATCAATGTCTAAGGATTCTAGGGTGTCCCGGTTAGTTAAACTTACCATTACCTAAAAAGGTTTCTCGGTCATATTGTTTGAGTATTTATTGCATATGCCTTACTACTGGAGCACTCATAAAGTAACATGTTCAGTGAAAATAAGATTAGGTAGATGTAGAATCTTACCGTTTTAAATCCCATAGTAGTTCAACTATCGGTTTTAATGTAGCCTATTTATACGTAATTTCTTTTAGGTTTGTTATTTTAGGTTTGAAAAAAAATACGACTACCAAGTAACGTCTTATTCCAGGGAACTGTTATTAGCAAGATGCTACCTAGTTAGCCGTTCTAAAATGAAATGCTCCAGACAGGCAATGAAGGTATTTAAACGTTGATGTTGATAGAAGGTTGTTTTAAACCCGATACAAAGCAGTAAAGCGTTGGGACTTTAGACATAAAACCAGATGGTAAATGTTTTCAAATCACTAAAGACTTATTAGCATGTACTGTAATACTGAATTTAATTGAACGTGTTTGCAAATTTGGCCTTGGTTAAGGGCATTGGGTGTTTGATCCCCAGAGAAAAATGTTTAGTTTTTCCCTTATGTGTTCCTCGTAGATGTAAAAATTGGTTCTCATAGAGTTAACATTAAGTGGAAGTTTAAATATATTACAAATCTCCATCTAGAAACTTCCATAACCAGCTTAGTCTGCAGGGTTGTTTTGAAGGTGGTGTTTTTGGTTTCTTCTTTGGAATCACATAGCTATTGGTTGCTATCTGTGAGTTTGGAAACTTAAGTTTAATATAGATAAAATAAGCTGATTTACTTTCTGTACCAGTTCACAGTAAGGAAACATGTGTCACGTTCAAGCTGGAAAGTGACCACATTCGAAGAAGAATAATGTTAAAATAAGTTAACGTTGTGGCCTAGGTGTTCTGGGAACTAAATACTACAGTTAACTGGCAATTTCAATAAGTATCAGGAGAATAAAGCCAAACAAGTAACCAATCCTCAAACATCAAGTCTTATTTGCTTAATTTCTGTGTGATTCTTAGAACTCACTCAACATTAGAAACATTAAAGATTGAACTACATTACGAGATTTAATTTTCCCGAGTTAATTCATTCCTTCCTCCGTGGTATCATTGTAATGAGATCAGTGTGTCAGAAAGTAGAGAATGGGAATGAAAGGCATTCGGTGATTATAGGAAGTGAAATGAAGGGACAATGACAGCCAAACGTCCCTAACCGGACATTGAGGCGTAGTGGATATCATCCGTGTGGCCGTGCACTAGTTGTGAGACCTACATCTCTACACCTGATAACCACCTACACACACACACACCTACAACACGCACGCCATGTACACAGCTAACCGTCACTGAATATCACAATTTGTCCGCTTACATTCTTTGAAAATACAGTCCTGAAAATTGACAGGACATTTTGAAAATATCGCCCTTTATACTTAAAGGACGATCTATGAGAGAACCTACAACGAAAAGATTTTGTTGTGTTGTAGAATGGGCTGTTTCTATTAAATTTAGGAACAGACAAACTACAATTTGAAGGATCTGATTAGTTCATTACTTTAAAAAGGTTTTTATACATCCAATGACGGATAGAGATGTTTATTAGGATATATTTTACAGCTAAAGACAGCTCAAATTTACGTACTGTAATGTAACCATAAATGTTAAGTGTAAGTTTTCCTGTTTGCACTATGCGATTTCGCAGTTTTCCTATTACCACCATTTTCAGCTATAGGGTTGATATAAAATTGCTTTTTTCCAATTTACTCAACTATTTTAACAACCGAATTCTTCAAAATTGATTGTTCGTATTATGTTGATGGACATGTCGGATGAGTTCGTAATTGTGTGTAAAGGGTTGCAAAACCTGTAAATTTTATAAAATATTAACTCAATAACAAATAAGAATTTTATAACGAAAATATTACTTTCTGGAGTAAGAGTTCATTATAGTTAACAGTAATACGATATATGCTGGTTTTATTATAGTTCATCACCTTTTTGCTTTGAACATAAACAACATCTTTAGCATTTTATCAGATATTAAATCATAAATTTACCCTAAAAGTAAGCTATCCATAATTCACAATAATGACATATGTAGCAACGTTTGGTTACACAACTATGCATTCTGTATTTTGTTAATAATGCAACTTTAACATTATGCATAATTTATATCAACTGTTGACTAAATGGGGTTTTTATTACCTGTCATGCAGTTCCAAAAGTTACAATAGTGTTACATGTTTCGGCGAGATTCCATCGTCAGACACTTCAGTCCAGGGAACTAAATACGTTGAATCCGCTTGATTAGCTTCGTTGGTTTTTAAATGCGAACACTAGTTATTAGTCAACACAGGACAAGGACAAATATGACATCAATTTATTGTTGTATGAAAATAAGGCCTATCACGGCCTATCTCTGTTCCTGCTCGCGTACCGGCAATGTTGTGTTTCTGGGATCCAACACAATAATCCATACAAACATTATTTATGTCATATCTCTACGTGTGGTGTGTTGACCATGTGTTCGTATACAAAAAAAACAACGAAGCTAATCAAGCGGATTCAATGTATTTATTCCCTGGACTGAAGTGTCTGACGATGGCATCTCGCCGAAATATGTAAAAATATTGTCATTTTGGAACTGCATGACAGGTTATAAAAATCTATTTAGTTATTATTGCAGTTTTGGGGCTATCACAATGAATTATAATCAAACTTTTGTTCGAAAATACATAAACAATACGTCACACATTTTTACAAAACAGTTACTAGTGTTAAAGTATAAACTAAAAAAGAGCATGTAACTAGATGAAATTTAATTTATTTGTCAATTAAGATCTCGAAAAATATTTATAACTTTTAGTGAAGAGCGTTTGTGCTAAATATTTCCTATGTGAGAGTAGTGAGAGTATACCTTCAGTGCCAGCCACAATGGGTTATATTCTGTGGCTTAGCGGATGAACAGTGGCAAAAAACTAGAAAGCGTTTAGTATAGACGGAGAGGAGTGACCACGTATGTGACACGGAGATTCGTGAGTGTAGAAAATGTTGTGAGTGGAGTGGCCATACAAGAAATAGGTTTTACATCGTATAATTTCACTTAAACATATCAGGGTTCAGTTCCAATGATTCGCTGGATTATTGATTTCACACGAACGTGATCAATGATACTAACGTATAGGTGTGCGGCAGATAACAGTTTAGGGGACTTCGAGTTGAAAATATAGAAAACGACCTCAGCACAGCAATCCTGTAGACTATCAAAATATTCATTTGTCTGATAAATAACATGGACATTTTAAATTAACAGTTTTTTTTATTTACTCCTCAACTATTAAAAGCATAACAGCACTTGAACATAGTAAATTATTTGTTTTCTTGATCTACAAAATTATTTATTTAATGCTAAGAAATTTGTATATTTTAGGTAAAAAAATTGGGAAACGAATGTTTACCCCAAAACCCCTGTTTCCATCATAGACTGGTTTTATTTTAAATTCCATTCTGGTTCGTACAGATAATTTTGAAATTTTCTCCGTACTAACCTTAAATCCTAAAATAACGCTTTAAAAATACGATAGTATACTTTTTGTTAAGTTCTACAAGATGGTTTCAATGAAAATTAGGAATTATTTTCATAAACTAAGTTTACAAATTTAAAAACTGTTTTTTTATATTTTAAATTCCATCATACTCTTTTCTCATGACCCGATTTCGCTGGTTCGCGAATACATTAAAATGTATCCAGCTTAATCAGAACAGCAGTTTCTTTGCACATCACAATAGAGTTTTTCCAGACATCCAGACAAAACCTACACATAGGCGTTGCAAACACAACAGTAACAGTTTTAAAACTTGCCAAACCTTAAGGCAAACCAAATGCCTCGCAAAGAAATATTACGCGTATATATATATCTTTAGTATATTTTATCCTATTATAAACTAAAATAAAAGATGTATAGATCTATCAGGCATAGCCCTGTGGTAAAATTTAAAGCCACTTTTCCACCGTTTAAAATTAGCTTAAAACTACTTCACCATTACGTTATACCGGTTGGCATTTTTATTAACAACGGCGCTCTTGTGTTTTTCGTCAAACGCTGAGAAATGAGGACACTAATGCGTTACCAACACAAACATACACACAAACATACAGAAAAAATACGGAATTGAGCTAAAGCATTTACTACGCCAAATAAAGCAATATACAGCTAACATAAGAATTTAAAATACTTGTTTTTGTCATCAAATTGTATTATATCGTATTTGCGAGTCCTTATCGAGCATGGATTGTGCCGTCGGTAATTACAATTTATATTTGCTGAATTCCAAAGATGAACCAAACGCTTCTATTATTTATAGTGATATTTATTGATATCAATGCATTAAGTCAATCAACAAACGTATATCTCCCCAGGCCCCCTTGGGTGGGTGGTGGCTTATTAGCATACGGATTGGAAGGTATAAGTCTCGGGGGAATGTTGTTATTACTGGATCATTTTAATTGAGTATTGTTAATAGTTAATTGGCGATATATAGCGTTGTATTTGTATCTATGCAGCCTAAATGTAGCAGATACATCTTAGAGGGTATGTGGGTAGGTCTGTTAAAAAGTTATATCATAGCCATACAGTAGATGATTTTAGTTTATTTATTATTTTGTAATACCCATTTTATTGGGGTTTAGTTCAAGATAGAGTTTAGTTAAACAACAGCGTTTAACTGTTAAGCTACGAGTAACGTAAGATGTATAACTCACCAAACCGTGGCTCAGCATTACGTAAAGAACAAGTTCTGGTCTGTAAGTTAATCAGAGCGAATTCTAACGATTTGGTGTATGAATAAAAATGGACAATTATCGGTAAATTAAAATCTTATATCGGTATATTTACAGGCAGAGATAAGGGGTTAGATTAATAACTGTGTTCATAGTGACCGCGATGACTGGCCCTATGCAGCGCGTCTAGATGATGGTGCTTGGCAGCAACGACCTCGTGAGTGTCTGCCAGGTATCCGGACTTGAGCACCACGGGCTTGGCGAGGGGTCCATGGTAAGGTGCCACATGATAGGAGTGTCCATGGTCGGCACCGTAGTCTGAGGCGTATCTGCCATTGTAGTGGTCACCGTAGCCTCCATGAGCCTTGGCCTTGGCTACGGCGGCGAAATGCTCAGCCTTAGCAGCGGCCACCTCGTGAGTGTCTGCGATGTGTCCGTCATGCAGGACGTGTGGGATGGCGGTGGGACCGTGGTACCTGATGTCTCCATGATGACCGTCATAAGAGCCACTGTATTCCTGGCCATTACCGTATCCGTAGTCTCCTCCGTAGTGAGATTCCTTGGCTAGAGCGGCGAGATGAGCGTTCTTGGCTGCTGCTACTTCATGGGTGTCTGCCAGGTAGCCGTTGTGGAGGACGACAGGCTTGGCGGTGGGACCGTGGTAATAGCTGCAGTACACGCTGTTGGTGTACAGAGCAGCAAAGAGAACGATAGCCTGTAGAATACGTTTCAAGGTTAACAATAACATCTGGCTTGACAAAAAAATCAACATTCTCTGAAGCAGCCGCAGTAGGCAGTCCATCTAGGTAGACGGACCGAAGATCCTAGGGTTAAAATTGACCTGAGAATTGTTTACCTGTTTTGGCGAGGCTTGACCGAAGATCCCAGCACCATGAGGGGTCGAGCGGGGACCTTCAGTCAAGCCTCGCTCCTGGGATCTTCATCGAGTTTGATGAGGGTTGACAAGGGGCGCCGATAACACCTCACACCATGGGTCACTTACATTTTGCAGTAATTTAAAATAAAATATTAAGTAATGGTTGGGGGCCATGGGAAGGCCAGCAGTCAGTTTATTTATATGACTTGGAGTAATATGCCAACAATTACAAACAAAAATATGTTACTTTGACAGATCCCTCATTGATTATGAGCAGATTATGCAATTATTTATTTTATAGGTCTTAGCTTAGTATTATTAGTAGCGGCGAATATGAAGGAAATCCTCGTAGACTTTTTCGCGATAATTGTGCAACCAACCAATCACGCAAACATTGATCATAAAAGAGTAGAGAATTATTTCCTTATGTGGGTAGTTCCATAGATGAAACATACTCCCTTAGTAGATTTCTCAACCTTATGGAACAGCTGAAGCCAATTTTATACTTCTGTTCTGTGCAAATGTGTGTCATTTGCCATCACTGTATACCTGGCTGCGTGAGTCATCAGCCCCAACCCTGGTCCGTCGGTTATCACCCCTCGAGGCCTGAGCCTTCTTAAAACTCCCCATAAGATTATTTCATAAATGCAGTCACCAAAGTAGAGTTAAGACCCCAGAATTTTTTTTGAATCAGTAATGAATTAAAAATAAGATTGTCTTTAAAAACTGCTTTAATGACATCTTAAATAAATATTACGTGAATACAGGGTGAACAACTTAACCACCATTGCTATCTAAGACACTATTAGATTTAGGGAAAACATCAAAGGGAACTTCAACTATTTTCTTGTGACATACAAAAGTATGAATTCCACTTTTTAAAAATCACCAGTATTTTCCAATATGGAGGTTAACTTTAAAATTACTTATTAGACAACTTGTAACCTATTTTATGATGATTTTAGAATGTAAATGCAATTTAAAACGTTTTAGTAGCTGCATTTTTTCCATAAAGCTACTTGTTTAGGAGTTACAGCGTGTTACATTTGGAAAAGAGTGGCTTTTTGTGAACATTCTGCATGATGTAGTTCATATAAGAATAAGATGATAAAATACAGGGAGATTCATAAGATATTTGAAGTCTAGTTGTCATTTTTTGTGGCTATTTTGTAAAAACCTTAAGGAATAATTTTATGATCTTTTTAGAATGTATATGCAATTTTCAAATTTAAGACTAATTTATTCTTTGCATTTCTTCTCAAAGCTTACTCGTTCAGGAGCTATCATGCAGAATGTACCAAAAAGCCACTTTTCCCAAAATGTAACACACTGTACCTTCTAAACGTAGCTTTATAGACGAAATTCAACTAATGAAAACGTTTTTAAAATTACAGTCTAAACTCGTCATAAAATACAAGGTGTTCCATAAGAAATTTGTAAGTTACCTGCCATATTGAAAATATCAGCCATTAAAAAAAGAAATTCATATTCTTGTATGTTGTAAGATAAAAGTTGGAGTTCCCCATACAATGTTTGTTGCCCTGTATATTCGCAGAATATTAAACACTGAAACTGTGGTTATTAAGGTAATATTTCAAGTATTTTAATGAAATTTAATCTTATAGATGCACCATGTACTGTGCCAAATGTCATTTCTATATTATCTATTGTGATAACTAATCTTAGGCCCTATAAGGAATATTCAAATAGTTTAAAATACCTTGACATAGATAGGCCTATTCTGTTTCACTTGCTATTATGTGAACTTTTTTTGCGTCTTTTTTAGCCGAACAAGATGGTAAAATTAATTTTCACAATTCATAGTTGTAACTGGAGTTAGCCTATAACCATTAATTTAATATACAAACAAATATAAGTACAACTATATAGTTGTGACACATAGGAACGGTCAAGGCAGGAATTCCGGGAACTCTGACCCTACTGGTGGCAAATAGTAGGACACCGTTCGATGCACTGTATATGTCGTGTTTGTTTACAATTCATTTCTTGTTGTTTCAGTCATTTAAACCCCCGTTTAACCAAATAAAACTATATAATCATAATTAATAAATCATCCTCTAGTTATATTCAATTCAAATTCAATTCAATCTATCTTTATTCATTCATCAATACAAGAAAATAACAATTGACAATTAATATACATTACATAGAATACAAGACATAGTTATAACCAATACAAATTGAGAATGAATAGTTAGGTTCCACATTTTCTCGTGTTGAGGAACCATTACAATCTAAAAGACGTACTGGAGAACAAAAACAAATAATACAATCCTCATAAGGTGTCAGTCTGTGGTCACGGAGGTAAAGGTGCGGTAAGTACATATATAAGTGGTATATGCAATTGTAGCAACTCTACTCAATACCAGTGTGTGTGAATCGGTCTCCAATCTCACTTCATGTGTTTTCAAATCGACGCAACTGCTATTTTATGGTAAAATTATCAAATTCAAAATGCATATCGCTATATTTTAGGTCTATAATCGGATGGTAGAAATGAGTAGTCACGTGACATTTGTTAATAAGTTCAACAACTAAAAAATAACAATTAATTGTTAATTAGGTTGTTTTAGGGCAGTTGGCCCCCATTAAAACTGCCAGAATTTGTCACTGTGCGTGTAAACTAGATGTTCTGAACTATTCCGTTTTACTTGAATACTCGATTCCCGTACGTAGGACGGGCCAACGGCTCGTTTTATTAAAAATCTAAATACACATTCCAGGATATAATGTTATTATATTAGCCCCAGAGTTACTATTTCTGTGACATAATTTTAAACTTTTAAGACGGATGTGAACATAAAATGTATTTGCATAATAACTGTATAGTATGTAATTAATATTAAATATTAAGTTTACTGAATACGCGTTTGTTACGTTATAAATAGTTTACAAGTATAACGAAAACCCAAAAGACTGATTTTCGTGGGAAAAACACATGCTGGGAAGAAAATTATCTGTAATTTCAACTAAATATATTTAAAAACGAATTGTGTTCAATTTTTTCAGTTTTAATTTCGTGCGGTTATGCTTTTGCAGTTTTATAAAGTTATACGCTATATAAATTTAATCATAGTCTGGGTGCTAAAAAATGACACATAGACTGTTATTTTGTTGTCTGTTTAAAACAAATATATTAGTTTAGTTTAATAATTATGGTTTAAGACTAGCAGGAAAACAAAGTGTTAGTCTAAGATTTGCAATACAAATCATATATCACGGATGTGAGCTTGGAACTAATTATGAAGGAGGATATAGACAGATAGTCATAGCTAGTCCCAGCGGTTCTCCGCCACTGGCAGGTAGAGGTGGAGGCCCGAGTGCTGTATACCTGTTTTTCGAGGCTTGACTGAAGATCCCAGGACTAATGAGGGCTAAGGAGGGGATCCTGGGTCAAGCATCGCCAAAATATTTTACGACCGACCCTTGATTGGGCTACCCTGGGATCTTCAGTCCTACAATCGTCCATCTAATGGAACCTTAAGAAAATAAAAGTTTATATTACGTAGTTCAATTGTAAATACCAATTTTCAATGAAAACGTCATTCAACAATAAAGTTAAAGCAGTTTTTCAAATTGTATTAGAATCTTTCTTCAATCTTTACTCAAAAGTCTGTATTTCTGTAAATGGGAATAAGGAGGTTATAACTCCTACCTATAGGATAATATCATTTTATAATATATCGGGTGTCCCATAATAGTCCCCCCTGGTTAATTCTGAGCGGCTGCAAATATTCCAACGAGCTTCGATAACCGTTACTAGGATAATGTAAAATACTTTTTGGTGATGACATTCACCCCCACCCCAAATAGGGGTTGATTGGATAACTTAAAAACTTTAAACTGCATCAATAAACTCACTTGAACGGCAGCACATCATTTCAAAGAACTTATAAAAAGGAAATTAATCCCGCAAATCTGACTTTGATATGACAAATTTTCCAAAATTTATGGCAAGATATGTTAGTCGTTAATTTAACTGGAACTTGACGTTCTATCACTTTTATTATTTTCTGTAAAGTTTAAATAACCTTCAGTTTACGCAATTTGGTAGTTCTTCTGGTTTACATTGAAAAGTCAAAGCAAATGTAAACATTGTGAGTTTTCTCGTTACAGCCATAAAAACCAATAAATATTTACTTTTAAAATCCTCCCCTCAGAACTTTTAAAGCCAAAGGGGCCCATGGTCAGTATTGAAATGTGGATAGCCCTATTACCATTCTTGGTATGGTAGCTATATTTTTGTAAAATGTAAGCCCAGTCGGTTCAGTAGTTTTTGCTCCTATTAGTAATAGACATACAGACAGATACCATTAGATTTTGTATATAATAGTATAGATGCATTACTGTTGTACAATGAAAAGTTGTGATTTTAGATTAAATTAAATACAGTATAATTTAAGGATAGTTACTCGCAAATCTGGATTATGGGGAGAGCTGATGGAGTAAGAACGCTTGAAACATTCTTTTTTATCTATCTCACTAAATAGAATAAATAATCATGGTAAGCGGATAACTATCAAAGAGGTTAATTAAAATCATCATATCTACATAGATTATTAGAGGAAATAAAACCATCGTACGCTTAAGAATAAGAAATTAGAAAGTTAAGAAGTGAATAATTAATTAGAATCTCAATATTGATTCCAAAAAACAGGGGACGATAACGCCCACCGAAAACCCATTTTCTTTATCCAATGTAAACTTTCTTTCAGCTTAACTATCAACCTAAGTTCGCTAATCCTAGGTGTACTGTAATAACTGATAATTTGGCATCTGTAGCGTCAGCGAATTTCAGACTTGAATAATTACCAAGAGTTTTCACTTCAAGTAAAAAAGCTTATATTATCTATTCATAAAACCCCTTATTTGGAAATATTGTTGTGCTGATATACCCAACGAGATTTTTAAAATGACTCAAAAATTGGTTAAAATCTTGATATAAAAAGAGTTGTAACACAACTAAATTGGTTAAGAACTCACTTAATAACACATAACATGTTTATTGTGTATAGGTAGGAAATAATATTAATAGTTGTAAGAAAATCAAGTGAAATAAGTCTTTGGAATTGTCTATGTTAATACGAAGCACTGACAATAATAATAATTCCCAATAAAAACATTACTCAACTAGATCTTATAATTTTAAAAATCTATAAAATTGTGCTCGATTCTGAGCAAAAGGTTATCTATTGAAAAGTTTGGTTTTGTATTGAAAAGGGGCTATAGAATCGTTCATAAGAAAAACTAAAAAAGTTAAACCGTAAGCGTCGTCCCTTTTGATTATTTTGAAGTGTAAATGTAACTTGTTATAAAAAACCAACAATTTATCCGATTCGAGAGCTCTCAATCACATCCAATGAATGTTTTCTACCACCGACATTTCTTTATATCGTCCGTTTTAGCAATATGTAAATAACAAAAACAAACTCATTTTTTCTAAAAAAATAATTTAGTTTATACAAGTTGATTAAGAGATTGGTCGTTCGAAGTTAAATGTGCCAGATACGCTGGTTTCAGACCATGTGTCAGTTCTACCTTATAACTGCGATTATTTATCACTTAGTTTGATCGTAGACCAATTTTATTTCTGATAAGTTTTATGGTTTATTCATTTCCTATTACTAAAATACTGTTTATAAGACTTTTTAATAGGTTTATAATCATTTGATAGAAATACTGATCAATGGACACTTAATTGATTTAATAATGTTTTAGCAAGGATGGGTTATAACAGAATTACGGTACTGTGGTTCAATACGGGTTTATGGTAATATTTTTAAAATGTGCATTTACTACTTACCCAAGCACTGTACATTGTTGACTTGTTGGTTGGTAACTAATAGCTACACCAGTGAAACCTGGGGTTTAAATACAAGATAGCATTCAGCAACACATCCTCCCAAATGAGAAATATCGGAAATGCCTCACATAACAACTCCCAACTCAAGTGGAAACTGTTGTGCCTGCGTAAACATAGTATAATTATTTACTTGACATTATTATTATTACTCTAGAATTGCACGCAAATGATACTATTTTCATAATTTTTAACAATATAAAAAATAGTTGGATAAATATATTCTGAGGCATTTAATATATTCTGGTAGCTCAACTGTTATGGCCATTAGTATATAACCTTTGTATTTACCCTGTTATCTTAGAAAGAGATTAATTTGTCGGTGTTATTTTTTTCTTTTGGATAATTCATGTTCCGGTAAAATTCTAAATAATTGTAAACTGGAAAAGTTAAAGTGTGTTCTTTAAGATTTACAACTAAAGACTTGGGATTGTTTTGCTGCCATAGCTATCAGTGATTTTATTGTTGCAATTATTTTGGGGTTACACCTATAGTAACCTAAGCATTAAGTGTACTCTAGCCAATATACTGTAGTCTTGCAATCTTATGATCTATCTTTGCCATAAGGCTATTCAGCATGTCCAAAGAAACAAAAAATATAACATAACATGTGTCCTATCTCATTCCGTTTTTGGTCTGTGATTAAAAAAAAACACCCTGTATACTCGTATTTTTATAAATAGCAATATTAATCTCCTCACTACTTGATATGACTAACGAAATAAATTGTGTTCTTACAAGGTATTGTATTCATTAATTATTATTCCCTACACTTTTAATGATTGCTTTTAAAAACACCAACAATAAGGCAATCAACTCAAACGAGGCAAAATTCTAAAAGTCGAAGATTGGACGTGTTTGTTGTATCTTCGAGTAAATTTGATGAGTAAACTGTATACACAGAATAACATTCAGATTCTTTTTTTGCACACACTACTGTTCGTTATGAAATAGTCTTTACACAGTTTTCTCGTGGTATTATATACTTGCATAATATTCTAAGCTCAAGAATTCCTTAAAATAACTATTTAAGTAGTAGTAGTTACAATCTAGAAACAGTCCACTAGGAAAATAAACATAAACTTCAGTCATTGCCAATATAATTAACAAAGTAACGAAATAAATTACAACAGTTAAATAAATAAATATTAACAATAAGTTATTGAGCATTCTGCGCGGGTTGAATGTACTGTTGAGGTATCTGTGCCCGGTAGGCCATGAGGTGAGGGTAGGGCGGCACAGTGTCGGCGCCCAGGGCACGACCGTGGACTGCTGGGGACAGGTCCATCCTGTCCTGCGCCTGGATGCTGCGTCCGTAGCCGCCGGTGGCACTGCTAGCCCAGTCTCCGTGGCCTCCTAGCTCGTGACTGCTGGAGTACTGGTGTGCATGAGTCACCACGGGCTGCTTCACGATCTCATACGTAGTCTTCTGCTCGCCACCACTGAACAGCTTCTTGAGAGCGACGATGCCGGCCAACACAAGGGCGAGCTTGCTGACGATGAGCGCCTTACCGGCCAGGAGGGCGAGGGCCTTGTAGGCGAGGGCGACCATGAAACCCTTCATCATCAACCCGACCAGGAGGGGGCCAGCGTACTTCTTCTTCTTTCCTCTGCCTGAACATAACATGTTAATAAAGCCATTGTTTAGCCATTTGTTGGACTGTATCTGCCTGCAGACGGACTGGGAAACAATTTACAAAAATATTGATTCACTCATATCGTTTTAAATATGGATTTCATACAGCTACAGTCAAAAACCATACTGCGTGTATTATTGATTATCGTGTTTAAAACATTGATCTGCAATGAATATTGAAACATTACAGACTTACGTTTAACCAGGTAATTTGTATTCATATGCAACCCCAACATGAGAAGTAGACTTATGAATGAGCAATGAACACGGCATGGTAAATTAAAATAGCATACTTTCTTCCTCCTCGTCCTCGATCTCATTGTCCAGGAGCGCCTTTGACTCCTCGACCAGCTTGGGCACTTGCAGCTGGACAGAATGAGTCTGGAAGAAGCTGCCGAACCTCTCCCAGAGCAGAGCGTCTATCCTGCGGTCACGCTGCTCGGGGTCCTGGGGTAGAGAGTTCTCGTCCACTGACAAGTCGTTCAGCGACCGCTGGCCGGCGTCCGGCTTGCTGACGAATGTTACACCTACACATGAAAATTATATACAAAACACTGAAACTGAAAAACCCGTGGTGAGAGATCCTTTTAAGGCAAAAATTTGCAGTTTATACTGTATACAATAGTGCAGGCTATCTTTAACCATAATAGGAGCTCGATTAACTTTAACACGTCATTAGTAAAAAAAACAAACAAAAAAACAAAAAAAAAACAATGATGAAGACTTTACTTAGATAAGGAGGTAGTCAATTTCAATCTTATTCAACAATTAAATTTATCCTACTTTTATAGGCTATCATATCTGCTTGAAAATCTGAATCAGTCTTTTTAAAACGTAGGTAAATATCATAAACACAGTTTTATAGCTCATAGTTTCATAGCTCGCTCTACAAGCCTCAGGACTTTCAGCTTAAGGCAGCCCACCATGGCGTTGTTGTCTTGTGATTCACATTGCTTGTAGGTTTGGCTCACGTCATTAGTCTAGTCTTATTGTGAACTCTATAAGCCCACAAATAATTGATAATACCCGCAGAAAACCTGTGGACTAAGTGAATTTCCATTTGCCTTATTTGAATATTTTACTCCTTAAAATGTCACATTTATTCCTTAAATACCTATTCAGTATTGTAGTTGTAGCTGCAATTATTGTTGTAAAACTGTTTACTGTTAGTTTATGTACAGGGAAACTGTTATTTTTAGCAATTTCGTGTAATTTTTATTGGAACTTATTTTATTTCATATTCCCCTTGTTCTGAGAGATCATTATGTGTTTTCCAGAATTTTGAAATCATACATTGAATTGTAACCATCCGAATGCAATAATATTTAATGCCCAGTTTTAAAGGATGTGTAAACAATAAGCAATAATATTCAGCTTACCAACACCTCATTTCATTTTACAGTTTACATAAAAGGTTCAAATGTTTAAACCCATTAACCACAAATCCTACGTTAGTCTCAGAAGAAACTCTTACATACCACAATGAAATTAATGTTTCAATTAGGTCGGTTCCATATTCTAAGTTTAAATCATTAGAATAGAAACATTGGCAGCTCTCCTGTCTGTAGCATATCGTTTGAGGATCATTAAGTCTGCTGTTAGCTGCACCGCCTTGAAGTTTCCAACAATACATCGTAAAGAAACGTACTCTCCGTGCTGGAGCCTCAGCGGACTGATGACTCTTCTGTTATTAGTGTCTGCATTCTAGCAAGTAAATGTAGGACACACGGGCACCTGTTCATCCAAGGTCACGGTCACAACCGTCTATTACGAATTCTCATTAGTAATTGAATTATAGTAAAATAAGCAATGCCAAATTAGTAGGGTGATAAATTTTCAATCGATGTCAACAATCTATGTACAACTAATTTTAGAAAAGGTAATTAAGTTAAATGGATAATGCTATCAGTTATAATACTATTGACTATTGAATACTATAGTAGTATTAATAGTCAAAGGTTATATCAATAGGTTAACTGGATTCCCAAAGATGAAACCATCCAACTCAATAGAGAGTAAGTGACTAAAGAAATTGAGAAGTTCAATTTTTGTAAAGAGTTTTTTTAAGCTTCCGTTTATCGGAAAATAATTTCAAACCTCTTTCTCTATGGTTTATGTGTTTGGAGCAGCTTATGATACCACTTTAAATTATAGAATTAAAGATGTGTAAATTGTTTTCAACTAAATAAGCCAACGACCAAAATAATTACAGCAAAGGCATTAGACTTGAACCTAAAAATGAAATATGCAAAGCTCACCGTCAGCTACGGGTATACTGTCCAACTTGATAGCTCGCTCTACAAGCCTCAGGACTTTCAGCTTAAGGCAGCCCACCATGGCGTTGTTGTCTTGTGATTCACATTGCTTGTAGGTTTGGTACACGGAGCGCACCCCCTGCAGTACACTGGCCGTCGTACTACCCTCATGCTCCCCTGACTGTGCTAGACTCAGCACACAGCATGAGCACACCAGCAGTAACCTGCAACAATAACTGATTACTGACACTGCTTGTAGGTTTGGTACACGGAGCGCACCCCCTGCAGTACACTGGCCGTCGTACTACCCTCATGCTCCCCGGACTGTGCTAGACTCACCACACAGCATGAGCACACCAGCAGTAACCTGCAACAATAACTGATTACTGACACTGCTTGTAGGTTTGGTACACGGAGCGCACCCCCTGCAGTACACTGGCCGTCGTACTACCCTCATGCTCCCCGGACTGTGCTAGACTCAGCACACAGCATGAGCACACCAGCAGTAACCTGCAACAATAACTGATTACTGACACTGCTTGTAGGTTTGGTACACGGAGCGCACCCCCTGCAGTACACTGGCCGTCGTACTACCCTCATGCTCCCCGGACTGTGCTAGACTCAGCACACAGCATGAGCACACCAGCAGTAACCTGCAACAATAACTGATTACTGACACTGCTTGTAGGTTTGGTACACGGAGCGCACCCCCTGCAGTACACTGGCCGTCGTACTACCCTCATGCTCCCCGGACTGTGCTAGACTCAGCACACAGCATGAGCACACCAGCAGTAACCTGCAACAATAACTGATTACTGACACTGCTTGTAGGTTTGGTACACGGAGCGCACTGATTACAGTACTACTCAACGTGGAAATGTCAATCTGCACGCGTCCCCTAACGTTGCTAGTGCACAGGTATGAGCATCATAATTGCCTGAGTTTTAAACCGGGTGATATCTAAATTTGGTGTCACTACGACGGACTTTGGGTTTGAACACGAGCTACGCTTTGCCCATTAAAAAAATTAAATTTCTTTGTCAATCTGTCAATCGAGGATTACTCAATTGCATTTAAGATTGTCCTTATAAGAATTGTGCTAAGCTATTGTACATAAAATTGAACCAATTAAGATGTTTTATGCCAGAATTATAGTTTTTGAACATCTATCAATAAGGTAGAATTGAGTTTGGTGAAATTCATAAACAGTTAGATGAACCATCAGCTAATTAAGGATCCCTCATGGTGCTTCTGACATTTCCGATTGTTAGAACCACAATGAGAAAATGGAACTTTGTTTATTTGAGACCTAATCTGCCTAGGGATCCAACAGTCCCAGTTTCCCTCCAAAAAGTCTATGCCAACTGTCAAAGAATAGGGGTGTGCCTATAAATGAATCTAAAACTCCAAGAAAATGTACACTGTTTGCAATCCTTGCGAGTCAAGGTAGGTAATTCAGACTTTACATAGGGCACAAAAAATGTTGAATTTACATATTGACTACCTAAGGCAACTGATAAATATATATTGTAACCGATCATATAACAATCAACATTGACAATATCTAAACAAACCAAATCTTATCAAAAGAAAAACAAACAAAACATAAATCCAATGCTCCGGTCGGTGATGCGAGTATCCCAAGAAGCACACAGATCACAAACACTGCACAACACTAGTCTTCCTTACCTAAGTGACAGATACTGATACATGGTGGATCGGAGAAGGAACGACTGACGTCCGGTGGGCGCCGGACATTGTATTTAAGCCCGGGAGAAGGGAGAGGTAGGTAGAGCGCGGCGGGCGGAAAGCAAAAGCGTGACACATAGTCTGATAGCACGTGTGTGCATCGGGTGCTTAAGAGACCGTGGCCAATTGAGGCTAGGGAAACTTTTATCATATTGAAAAAATAACGGCTGATGAATAACGAAAGTTATGAGCTTCTTTAGAATTTCGGTCCTCATCATCTGCTTTTGACGCCCAACAATGCTTCGATATTGGCCCTCATTGTCAGCGCGGTGTGCAGTTTTAATCACATTAGGACGTAGGAGTTTTTCAGGGGATTCCTGGCCTACTATGGGAAAAGTGGAGCAATTATTGCAGTCATAGCGTTATAACGTCACACTCCATCCTCTAAAATAATTCGAGTATCCTGAACATAGACTACAACAATTTCACTGTCGTTCGATAAAAATTTATGGTTGTTTCATAGCTGATCCAACCCTACATTCAACTGAAAACAAAAGTGTGGCTTGAGTACAGTACCGTATGAATCACTGTTAATCTTATTATCAATGTTAAGGAATTATTCACGATTAAGTTATCTTTGCCACATTCAATTACAGCCGTGTCGTAACACTTTAGCCCAAGTAACATTTCGGCCCGAAATCCTCAGATGTGGCCTGAGGTCCAACTCTCTACCTGCTCTCTAGGTCTTCACGAACTATTTGGGAGGATAGTAAAAAACTAGCAACACTTAAAACTAACAAAAGGCACTAAATTTCAAATTGACTCACCACAAACTACGTTATGTTAAGTTAAGTTATGTCAGGTCAGGTTACGATAGGTCAGGTTACTGGTAGGTTGCAAAGTATACAAGCCATGGTCCGCTTACTTCCTGAACTACGTTCCTCAACCCTTGTCGATTTTTCCTCGGGCCGAAATTTTACTCCATTATCTTATTAATTCAACTGTAATAGCGAGTGGGACGAAGTGTTACAGTACAGTAGCCTACGTTGGGCTTTGACTATTGATAAAACTTCAGTATTTGAAAGTGAATAGTTTGGCTCAACCAAAGCTTTAGGATCTAAAAATATTTTATTTTTAAAGTTATAAATAAGTAAGTGTTATTCTAAAAAGAACCATTTTCTGCTATGCAATGATGGAAGTTATTTATATCCAGTGTATTATATGAAGTATGCAAATGTAAACATAACGTTTCTTTAGAGCTTGGTTAAAAGTAAGTGGTTAAGTAATAGGAAACCTTTAGAGGGGAGGTTAGATCCATAAAACTACTGAGACAACTTTATTCTTAACTATTTTGGCTTAATGACTAAGCCTTTTTGCAAATAAAAAAAAATAGAAAACGTAAAGCTGTTCATGAGGACAATGGTTTTTAGAGGACCAGGAGAAGACCCATTAGTTTTACTTTAGATACTGTTGGTTTGTCAACAAACAGATTGCAGTTCAATGTTGTGTGACATAACAAGTTATTGTCCAGCATGGTAAACTAGCTTAAACCTTATATTACAGACTAGTTGAACTATATGTTGAATGGGTGTATGGTACGTATAGTAAGGTAAACAATAAATCTACACTTCAACCCAAAGTGGTCTAATCTAAGACAGTGAAACACCACTTTAACTAAATAGCTTTGTACTTGAGGTTCATGATATATGTATTTCATTCAAAAGATCATGAAATTCTGTGCATTGTGGTATTTAATTGTTTTAGATTTTACCACTTGTGCTCAAGCTATCATCTGTTACTTTTCGTGAATATTTGTCAGACTAAGGACTAACTAACCAACAACTAACAAGTCGAGTTTTGGTGTGATTTAACTTTAGGTAGGTATATTAGTTTAAATCGTGATTATGAGTTGTAAATTTTGTAAATGTTTGGTTTGGATATTATTTATTGTCGCCTTGGTTGAAATGTGACTTTAATTTTAGAAATTTGAACACTGTATTTAGCCGGTTTTTTTTTTTACTTTATTGACTGTTTACCAACAACAAATATCGCGAGTGTGACTGTGACCTTATCAATTTGATTGAATCATATTAATTAGTTGTAAATTTGTACATTTAGTTTGTAAAATGTTTTTTAGCATAGACCTACTAAATTTGAGATGTACATTTAGCCCGTTCTTGAAACATTTTGTAATTGTGAAGGAACGATTTGATCGTCACAAAATATAAAATACTATATAAAACACTATAAAATATTTCTTTCTTTATATTTGCCCTTATAACTATATATATATATATATATATATATAAATTCATATATATATATATATATATATATATATATATATATATATATATATATATATATATATATATATATATATATATATATATATATATATATATAAGGGAATAAATTTACTTTCATTTTCTATAGTTGGTATTTGGGGTTTATGTGTTTGAAAAATAATATACATGCTAGAATAACAAAATATTTTTCCCTAAAATAAATAAAGATTTATAAAAGTCATAAAGATTTATAGTAATGATCATTTTCCATGAACAATTCTTACTTCAGTTAGAAAGTAATAATATAATAACTAATGTCAATTAGTTATTATAATGTTAATGTCAATGTTAATTAGTTAACTAATGTTAGAAATAACTAATGTTATTGCCTTTACAAAAATGTGTACTTTTACTACATTTCTTGAGAAAAAATTTATTTGGTTTTTGTTTGAAATTTGTGTAGATATTGGTATTTTTTGGTTTTCAGAGCATAACTTTCTAAAAGAAAATGATAATTTACATATTTTTACATTTCTATGTAGATAAATAGAAGCGAAACATTTTGTGTATCTTAACTTTTATATAAAATAAACAATTATTTGTTTTTGCAGCAAATTTTTACTTTCAAAATTTCAATTTTAAAAACTAATTTTTTTACGAAATGCCAATACAAGGTGTTCTAAATACTTTTACTGTCAAATAGTTCTTTTGCCATTTTTAAATTATTCATTTCATTACGAACAATTCAAGTATACGGTTCAATAGGTTTGCTCTGTTGGTTTAGTGTTTATGATTTTTTTTAATATGACCGCATAATCACCAAAAATGCCTTGCCACTACAGACTAAAGAATTCACTCATTTCCAGTTGGAGAGTTTTAAGCCTTGAAAATTTTTTATCCCGGATATCCATACTCAAATACATCAATTATTTTCAATGGGCATTGATACTTTGCCAATTTACAACTACATTAGTAAACAACAGTAAGTATAATAAATTTGACATCGTAGCGAAAAGTATAGTCGTATTTTTGTTGAAAAAAATATTCCACAGCCTATTCCTGGTGCAGTTGGGGAAAACAATGTAATTAATTATAAGAAAGAAGCGGTCATTAAAGCGCAGTCTAGACACTCGTTGTTAGTGTGGTGTGTTCAGCCGACCGTCCCCTGACCAGTGGCCATCTCTCTACGTGCAACGTGCATGCGAGATATCGTCTACAATTATACTGTCCACTACAAGGCGAAAGCGTAAACAATTATACATGAAATGTGGTGATTAGGTGGACTTAACCGTTGTATCCATGCGAAATTAAGTTGCGATTATTGAATTGGTTTTTTACTTTTCGTGTTAGTTCTGATGATCTACCGTTTTGTTAGATGTCTGTGGATCTGTCAGGGCTTGATTACGTTTTAAATATTGTGTAATTCCTATTGGATATGTTTTATTTAGCTGGCCGACGATGGACAAAATTAAAGCACTTCACTATGTTTGCATTTTTAGGAAACCTGTATCAGAAACACAAGTAGCGAAGGCTTAAACCAAAAACTATATTATAATTGTTAATTGATACAAAGCTTTTTAGTAAACATGTATGTAATGATTTTTCGTCATAGACCCCATTATTTCTTCAATTCACTTAAATTGTTTCGCATGACATCTTTTACATTTTTTCCTATCTGATATGTCATGTGAAGATTTTGTTCTATAAAATACACACTTAACAATACATTGCACCGACCAATTTCAATATACAATCCTTACAATAAAGTTATTCTTTAGAATAGACGGATCTTTTAGAATTTGTATTTTGTAAATCTTTTGTTTCTTTTTTACCAGTGAAAACAATGTTTATGGTTTCCAACTATGTTTTAAATTCAAGATTTACATGTTTTAATTAAAGTGCTACCTCTTACTTCGTCGATCATTAAATATGAAAGCGGACAGTTACATTTTTATTTTTTTCAAACTTGTTCAATCCTTTGAATATCGTCAAGTATGTAAGTATCTAGTTTATGCAGTGGTTGAAAGGAAGTGAAATAAAAATATCTAGTCTATTATGGGGCGGTGAAGAAGATAGAAATGCTTCGCTTCACTTCAGAACCACTGAGCAATTTGTAGTCAGCGAAGCGCGTCAGCTCCTGTCTCCATCACTAACCGCTGTATACCACTTACCTTACACTGTTTGGCTAGTTTGGTGGTTATTGTGGTACCTCTGTCCAGAGGATCCGGGTTTAAGTCCCAACTCACACACATCGAAACTAATTTGCACAGATTAAATATATTAGTACTGTTTTATACCAGTTAGTTTACTAACGTTGGGTGGTGTTAGTTGCCGTTAAATGTATTCGAAATCAATTATATAAAAACAATAATATATGAGTTGGTATTTGTTTTTCTTACAGACAACAAAGTCTTTTATTATTTAAAAACGGTAAATTTGCACTTAATTTTGACAAATACAAAATTGTCCCTAGTAAATAAAGCAAATATACTCCTGATTAATGCCCACAAATTTCAGGAGCAAATAGATCAATGCAAGGATTTGGATTAAAAAAGGTGTAAAATTGAAGCAGTGTCTATGATCATGCTATTAGCATAGATGAAGTAGGACTATACTTATTTAAATTCAAATTAAATTATATAATCAATCATAGTCTGGAATGAAGATTTTTTTTATAATACTCACTTTTTCAAACAAATATAGACTATTATTAATGCAAAATACAATGCCAGACACCTACTTCAAAGTGTAACAGTCTATTTCATTATTGCAATGAGTTAGTCACTTCTCATCTTTCTGCTAGCATAGGCAGGCCAGACTATAAATCATATTGCATTATTGTTACACAAAAGAAATATTTTATACATTATTATACTTATAAATTCACGTTTCAGGGAAACATGAACAAATCTAACTACTGTATCTTTACTACTAAGTATTACAAATTGTTTTCAATGGCGTCAACTTTTTTAGATAGACAACGGTGTCCCCTTTTTCTGCGATAGCATTAACAAACATTGAACTATTTCTGAGCTTGGAGTTTAAATTATTCAAAAGTAAAAATTGTAGTTTAACTATTCTTACAATGGATTCTAATTAGCAATGTAGTTTCCATAAGCTTAACACGAGGACCTAAAAGGCCTGGTGGGAAACACTGATTAAAACACAGAAACAACGACTATTTTGTATACTACTTTTGGGCTATGGAATTAATATGTTTAGCTAAATATATATACTGCAGTAGCTTAGGCGTTACTGTAAATCACAATAATTATTAATCACTTGCATGATTAAAATGTTGGTTAATAAATTTCACATGCCGTTTTAGTGGTATTTAACCCTTCTCACGATTTAAACCACTGTTACTAGAGCCTCTCATTCATAGTGCCTCACATAATTACTAGAGAAACACAACGAATAGTCACAATCAATCAATAGCAAACCAGTATGTGTCGCAGGTGTAACAAGTACATTTGTTTCTTATGGATGATGATAAAGCTTGTGAGGTTTTTCCACCATTATGGAATTTTAGATAATCCCACTGCGTAAATTCTAAAGACTATGGGAATGTTTAGTAACTATATCCTCAATTTCTTGCTCTCTTTATATTTACACCTAAATCTGCGGTGACTTATTTGTTAATGTAATCGATAAGTGTGCCATGATCTTTCAAAGTTTTGTTGTGAAACTTTACATGTCACTTTGCATACTCGCATGACCTTTTATCAAAATTGTTTAGTAACTGAAATTCTAGATTTTTTCTCCCTGTCTACAAATGTCTCCAGTTCAGCTACGGTGACTTGTAGTTGTTCAGTGTCACCTCTATTGTTGATGGAGACGGTGAGTTGTGAGTTGTTCTACCATGACCTTGCCCACTACACGCTGATGGTCGGTGGTTTGGATGTTAAGCCAAGTATTTACGAGCTCTTTCTCAGTTTACTGCACCACATCCGTGCAGATATTGCGGACGTAAAATAGAAAGTTCACTTCAGTGGCTACAGGTACAGAGAGATCCTCCGTTTCACTTGTACACTATTGTACTGCTACATCCTTGAAAACTGGACAATCATGATGAATCGAATCGTGACAGATTTTTGTCTGTATATTATATTCGATCATCTACTGTATTTCCTAAGACCTCCAAAACCGACAAACCACTGCTGGATAAGGTTTTATTGTTAAACCATCAACAATGATGTGCATCGTATAGTTTTCCCCTTTATTTATGTGAAAATGATTGCCTGATTGACGTAAAATCCGTTAACTGAGTTTTATTCATTGTAATGTTAAAGCACAATTTTAATCCAATGTTAAATGTGGATAATTTCAAAGTAGTTGTTTTGAAATTACGATGGTGTATTTTTGACATTATACATCTTTGTATTAGCATTTAGCCCTTCAATACATTAAAAAGCAAATGAGACAAGCAGACAAATGTAGTCATAATTTCTGTATAGATTCCTTAACATTATCCCCAGTTGAATAAATACTCCGATATGCTCCACGGAGCTTAGCTCTACGAGGATTTAGAAAACCGCAAGGGTAAGTGACCTTGTAAGGAAAGTAAGAAAGTGAAATAGTACCGGAGGTGAGCAAATTAGGGGGTAGCGTTCATACATTAGCTTACTTCTTCAACATCTGTAACTGAAACAATATTTTACTGACAGTTGACCATGAAGTGAACGTTGCGTGCAGAGTAGATGTACTCTGGTGGTTAATTATCCCACAACAAATGTTGTGATTATTATAATTATATAGGCAGTTTAGGTGCTCCAGTCAAACGGTAACACTGTAGTAGGCTAGTTTGACTAAGACAAAATTAAGGACATTATCCAAGGTACTAGCTACTTCCCTATAGCTGAATTTCCAACAGCGTTTTCTCTTATATAAATTTTAACATGTTATAAATAAGCACAACGCAAGTTTGATTTTTATTAGTGAATTCCCAGTATGGGGATAAGATATTACTGATTAGGTCTCATGGTAGTGCCAAGGATCACTTCTTATCGAGGTTTGTAAAAACATTCGATTACGTGTAAAATAAATTCCGGATTGTTAGTAAATGATACTTAAAGGTGACTTGTTATCTAAGTTACGCTGTATATATTTTATATACATATGCATGTACTAGCGAAACCATCGTGACTTCGATAACGAAAATTTACATTAAAAAGTGAATGTTTAATCTGATAGGCCAACAAATAATTAGAAAAACATATTAGATATATGTTATCACGTAATATAGTTAAGCAAGTGACTGACGAAGTTTAAACTAAGGGAACCCTTATTTACAACAATCAAAAGACCTTCCACCAAGAGCTTCTGACTACTCACTCTGAAACCACCTACAAAATATGTCTTTGGTCAGGATGCTATCCCCTCTTCATCTCTTTTCAGTTAGGCGTACATGCTTAAGCCTAAGATTCCAATAGTACAGCAAGTTCTGCCATAACTATATTTAAAAGTAGTATCTTAAAACAATATTAAGTAATGTAAAACATTGCACGATGTTTTATTGTGGTTCTCAAACCCTCAAAGGTTCTAAACAGTTACAAGTCTACAGTAGGTATCTACGATGGTTTCACCAATCACGTTTTTATGTGTCTGAATGTACACAAATAAAATTGGCTTTTCTGGAATCTACAGTAAAATGCATGATTAAAACCATAGACTAACCAAAACACAAATGCAGTATGTTTTATCTAGGTTTAAGCTTTAATATCATAAATAAATGTCTACACATCAAAAAAGTCTAGCTATGAATGGACGGGATTGTACTTATCAAAAACTTTTGATCTTTTCTATTGAAAACCAATTATAAATAGTTTTTAAGTGATAGGAGAATGTAGATGTCATCCGTTATTCAAATAATAGACTTGGCATAGAAATAATTGTTCCTTTGACATCGACAATCTGAACAGATAGCAGAGAACACACGTATTTTAAAAACCACGACAAATAGAGCAAATAATGATATTTTAATTAATTTAACTATTAAAAATATTGTTTTATGCAGTAAAAAACTTTTACGGAACACTAAACTGTGTTAAAACAATCTTCCCACGCAAGGATGTAGTCAAGAAAACAGCCGTTTGCCGCCAGCTTAATCAAAAGCAGTTTCATTAGATACCACTGTACTGTAATGAGTTTTTACTGGACACCAACCAGCCGATTATTTTTGGCAATGAGTGGTTATAAAGAAAACCTAGAGGTCATGAGTGGTGATTGTTAGTTCTTTAGTCGGTGGTATAAGAATTTGTGCAGAGATGTTTTATTGTTAAGTTAGCTTAGAGTGGTATGGCGTACAATATTGTACGTCTCTCGTCCAAAATGTGTTAACCGAACTCGCATGGTAAACTCAT
The DNA here is from genome assembly GCF_028750875.1 of Macrosteles quadrilineatus. Taxonomy (NCBI): domain Eukaryota; kingdom Metazoa; phylum Arthropoda; class Insecta; order Hemiptera; family Cicadellidae; genus Macrosteles; species Macrosteles quadrilineatus. The sequence goes on from NW_026542594.1 coordinate 12,869,378, forward strand.
GGATCAAGGGAAGTGAGTTTTATGGGGTATTCATTGGCTTTTCACACTTTCGGCCATAAAAACAAAAAATATTCGATTTCTATTTAAACCATTTTGTTGAGCTTAAAAGACAAATAAGTTTGTACAGTATTATGAACTAATTTTGCACAGTTTTATTTTACAGTGAAAATTCAAAAAATATATACAGTATATATTTGAAATTCCAATCTTCTTCTTATGAAGAATACTTAAATGGTTGTAGTTTGCTTGTTTATGGATATATTTTGATAAAAGTTGGCAAATTTATTTATTGTACAATAAGCTGTATTGACGTATATTTATTGTATATTTATTTATTGTATAATAAACTGTATTGACATCTTACTAAAAAAACCAAAGTGGATAGCAAACCGTTACTTAAATACGCAATCAATCTGACATGTTTAAGGATATATTTCAGTGAAATGCTAATCAGCAGTATATATTGCACTATATATTGCAGTGAAATGCAGTGAAATGCTAATCAGCCAAATGGAAATTAGCCTAGTCTACAGGTTTGCTGCGGCCGGGGTATTTTTATCTTCTCACAAAGACACGCACTGGTTCCTCTAACATCAATTATTATTTTATATCCATACAAGATGGTTTGCATTGCACATGAGGCATATTCTTCGTTACATGCGTTCCTGGCCATCAACCATCATTTCTCATAATTAGCGGAAGTGCACTACCCTTATACAGGAAGAGAGGCAGTCTGATAGATATATCACCATCGTTAATTCCTAAGGTGAGGATCGAATAAAATCTGCTACCTCATCATGGTGATCAGTGTTAGTACAACTTCAACGTTCCTAGGGTAGTAATATTGGTATTACCGTATTAATTTATGTGATTTTATTTATTTATTTATTTGTTTACGGTATAACACCATTTTTACAGGGTTGACATAACAGGGTTGACATGCTGATCAGATACAATATTGAAAGATCCTAATTAAATTTTCTTCCCTTCTGCCTTTTCTCATGCTCTTTTACTTTTTTTTTGTTTTTTGCAGGATTTATTAAAAGGCAGATAGGGACTAACATCACATGCTAATGGAAAAAAACTGGTTGAATAGCAAGCATAACAATGGATAGAATTAGGTAAAAATAACAATCGATAAATACTACAAGAAAACATGCGACTAGATAACAGAAAGATAATACATACATCAATTCAATACTAACATCACATGCTAATAGAAAAAGAAAAACTGGTTGAATAGCAAGCATAACAAAGGATAGAATTAGGTAACAATAACAATCGATAAATACTACAAGAAAACATGCGACTAGATAACAGAAAGATAATACATACATCAATTCAGTACTAACATCACATGCTAATAGAAAAGAAAAACTAGTTGAATAGCAAGCATAACAATAAATAGAAATTTGGAAACAATAACAGTCGATAAAATACTACAAGAAAACATGCAACTAGATAACAAGAGAGATAAAACTACATCAATAGTACAAGCAATATCAATAAACTAGTGACAGACGGCAATAATGACTAGGGAGCATTGATAAGGAAGCATTGACAGAGAATTAAATTATTACACAAGACCTGTACAATTAAATCACAGCAGAACGAGATTACTGTTCCTCAAGAACCGAAGACGCAATCCTCTTGACAACCCGTGGACAGCAGTCAAAGAAGTCCACATAATGACAGAGACGATTGCCGAGTCGATGCAGTCTAGGCAGAGGGCTATAAAGTTCATAGTTCGTGGAGCAGTGTTGGCGAGCAAACAGCACATTGGAACGAGTGGATCTAGGTGGGGAAACATGCAGGTCAATCAGCGCAAGCAGATCAGGACAGTTGATTCGTCCATTTAGTATCTTGAACAGGAACATGGCATCACTGATTTCCCTCCTCTTGGCCAGGGTATCAAGTCCAAGAAACCTTCTGATGTCCTGGGTAGGTACATCCCGGTACATGTAACCCATCCTACACCCAATAAGACGTAGAAATCGGCACTGGACACTCTCCAGACGATCAATGTAGCACTGTTGGTGGGGTGACCATATAGAGCTACAATATTCAAGTCTTGACCTCACCAAAGAAATGTACAGTGTGCGAAGCGCCTCTATACTCAGACCACATCTAGAGGATCTCATGATGAGTCCCAATATCCTGGTGGCCTTAGAATAAATTTCCTCAATATGGCGTGAGAAACTCAGATCCGCAGACAGTACAACTGCGGAGTATTTTGTATTTACATATACGGAAAGTAAATAAAAGAAACGTCTTATAACACTTAAAACATATATTTACGCTTATACTGTTACTCACAAGACGGTAAATATACAAAAAAGGTGGTAAGTTGTGATCGATTTCGATTGGACACTCCAATCATCATCAGACCCAATAGGCGAATGACAAGAATCTTGAATGGCGTCCCTACTTATACCCTATTGGCTACCGGAAGCACCGGCCAATACATGTTTATAAGTACAACTGGAATCAAAATGTATTTGTTCATTAATCAACTTATTTCTATCTTTACATTTTTCCTTATAAATATACAATTCTTCCCAAGCATTCATTACATATCCTTTCTTACAATTCTTTAAAATAACTAGACTATCCTCCATTTTTCCTAGTGAGTGCCCATTTTGTAACAGGTGTTGTGCGACATTTGATCTTTCCGGTTTGTTGTTCCTCCATGCAGATATGTGGTTTTTGAAGCGGTTAACGAAGTTCACAGTCTGTCCAATGTAGAAGCTATCACAATCGTTACAATTGATTTTATATATGCCTGAAGTGTCGAATTTGTTACAATCTTCTATTTTTGGATGCAGTATTTTACTCATGGTGTTCTGAGTCCTATAGGCTATTGAAACTCCGTATTTCTTGAATCTGTTAGCAGTCCTTTGTGTTGTAGTCCCCGTGTAGCTAAATGTGATATATCTAGTGTTTTCCTCTTTTATCTCTTCTAATGTTGTTCTGCTGTGTAGTGTATTCTGTCTATCGATTTTCCTCCTCGTCTTCCTTGCGATGTCCTCTATCGTCTTGGTCCGAAATCCATTCACTTGAGCGATCTTCTTAATGGTGTCCAGTTCTTTTTTCCTATTGGCTTGGCTAAGTGGGATCTTATAGGCTCGGTACAGCATAGATCTAAAGGCTGCGGTCTTGTGGATTGTCGGATGGATAGACTTGTTGTTGATTGTAGTGTCCGTTTGCGTAGGTTTCCTGTAAATGTCAAACTCTATCTTGCTGTCTTTTCTCTCTAATGTGAGGTCCAGGAAGTTGATCTTTTTGTTTTCTTCAAACTCGTTGGTAAAGGTGAGGTTCGGGTGGTGGCTGTTTAGTGTCTGCATCATCGTTTCGTGCTCCTGCTCCTGGGCTTGTCTGAAGATAACAAGAATGTCGTCTACATATCTAACATACAGTTTTACATCATGATTTTTTCTTAAATTCGTTAACATTTCTTTTTCCTGATGCTGTAAAAATATTTCTGACAAAATTGCCGAAAGTGGACTTCCCATAGCTAAACCATCTGTTTGTTCGTAAAATCTATTGTTAAATCTAAAATAATTTTGCTTCAAAACAGTCACAAGTAATTTTACAATCTGATTGACATATTCATCGTCTAAACTATTCTGTAAAAGCCTACATTTAACAAGATCTACAGTTTCGGATACAGGTATGTTTGTGTACAGATTTGCGATATCAAATGAGACTAGCCTACTATTCGAATCTATATCTATGTTCTTGACACGTTCAACAAATTCATAACTATTCTTTACATTGTATACATATTCTAATTCTAAATCATTGCTGAGCTTACTTGCTAACAATTTTGAAAAATTGTAGGTAGGAGCACATATAAAGTTAACTAATGGTCTGATGGGTACATTCTTCTTGTGTATTTTTGGGATCCCTTTCATCACGGGCGCTTTAGAATTTAGGATGTTCATCTTCTGTCGACATTCTTCGGGAATCACTCTGGTGCATCTCTTCACGACGTCGGACAGCTCTCTTTGGTACTTCTGCGTTGGATCCTTTTTCAGCTCTTTGAAGTTATTTTCTTTGATGAAATCTTCCGTCTTCTTTATATATTCTTCTTTTCCGAGCACTACAATGGCGTTGCTTTTGTCTGCTTTCACAACGATTGAGCTATTCTCTTCCAGTTTCTTCTTTATTTTGCTGCACGTCTTCAGTTCTTCATTTCTGCTGGGATCTATGGGTCCTTGGCTGGTGAAATCGTTGGCTGTTACTTCCTTCCGAACGGCATAATGGTCTACGTCTCTGAGTGATTTTACATTTGCTTCAACTCCAGTAGCTAGTAGTTCGTTTTCGTCCTTCTTCTTCATTGGGAAATTGTACTTCATTCCGTAGTTCAGTATTTTCGTTTCTTCTTCACTGAATTGAATGTCTGTAAGGTTGATGACTCTCTTCTGGAATTTGTGTTCTGTACTGGTCCTATCTAAGTCTTCATTAGGTGTATTCTTCTCTACGAGTTTGTCTAATTTGTCGTTTATCCGTAAATATTTACTGTCCATGGCATCTTCAACCTCTTCACTGACGACTTCGTGTAGTAAATTCCATGCTATTAGTCCGTATGATCTCAAAAATTGTAGGTGGATGTCGTAAGCAATCTGGTTCAGTTCTTCTTTTTCACAGTAAAGTTGTTTGATCATATTTTGGATGAATAATACCTCTCCTTGTTCCTTGGTTCTTTTAGCGGCAGTAGTGTTACAGATGACCTTGATTTTAGCGTATTGTGGTGTAATTCTCTTCTTGATACATTCTTTGTTGAAGTAAATATCTGCAATCTTCATGGAAATCTTGATTCTTGTATCCCTATATTTTGCTGCTAATTTTGCTTGACTAGCTTCACTAAATAACTTCTTGATCAGCATTGTACGTGTTATTAAATTTACGGAAAGTAAATAAAAGAAACGTCTTATAACACTTAAAACATATATTTACGCTTATACTGTTACTCACAAGACGGTAAATATACAAAAAAGGTGGTAAGTGGTGATCGATTTCGATTGGACACTCCAATCATCATCAGACCCAATAGGCGAATGACAAGAATCTTGAATGGCGTCCCTACTTATACCCTATTGGCTACCGGAAGCACCGGCCAATACATTTTTATAAGTACAACTGGAATCAAAATGTATTTGTTCATTAATCAACTTATTTCTATCTTTACATTTTTCCTTATAAATATACAATTCTTCCCAAGCATTCATTACATATCCTTTCTTACAATTCTTTAAAATAACTAGACTATCCTCCATTTTTCCTAGTGAGTGCCCATTTTGTAACAGGTGTTGTGCGACATTTGATCTTTCCGGTTTGTTGTTCCTCCATGCAGATATGTGGTTTTTGAAGCGGTTAACGAAGTTCACAGTCTGTCCAATGTAGAAGCTATCACAATCGTTACAATTGATTTTATATATGCCTGAAGTGTCGAATTTGTTACAATCTTCTATTTTTGGATGCAGTATTTTACTCATGGTGTTCTGAGTCCTATAGGCTATTGAAACTCCGTATTTCTTGAATCTGTTAGCAGTCCTTTGTGTTGTAGTCCCCGTGTAGCTAAATGTGATATATCTAGTGTTTTCCTCTTTTATCTCTTCTAATGTTGTTCTGCTGTGTAGTGTATTCTGTCTATCGATTTTCCTCCTCGTCTTCCTTGCGATGTCCTCTATCGTCTTGGTCCGAAATCCATTCACTTGAGCGATCTTCTTAATGGTGTCCAGTTCTTTTTTCCTATTGGCTTGGCTAAGTGGGATCTTATAGGCTCGGTACAGCATAGATCTAAAGGCTGCGGTCTTGTGGATTGTCGGATGGATAGACTTGTTGTTGATTGTAGTGTCCGTTTGCGTAGGTTTCCTGTAAATGTCAAACTCTATCTTGCTGTCTTTTCTCTCTAATGTGAGGTCCAGGAAGTTGATCTTTTTGTTTTCTTCAAACTCGTTGGTAAAGGTGAGGTTCGGGTGGTGGCTGTTTAGTGTCTGCATCATCGTTTCGTGCTCCTGCTCCTGGGCTTGTCTGAAGATAACAAGAATGTCGTCTACATATCTAACATACAGTTTTACATCATGATTTTTTCTTAAATTCGTTAACATTTCTTTTTCCTGATGCTGTAAAAATATTTCTGACAAAATTGCCGAAAGTGGACTTCCCATAGCTAAACCATCTGTTTGTTCGTAAAATCTATTGTTAAATCTAAAATAATTTTGCTTCAAAACAGTCACAAGTAATTTTACAATCTGATTGACATATTCATCGTCTAAACTATTCTGTAAAAGCCTACATTTAACAAGATCTACAGTTTCGGATACAGGTATGTTTGTGTACAGATTTGCGATATCAAATGAGACTAGCCTACTATTCGAATCTATATCTATGTTCTTGACACGTTCAACAAATTCATAACTATTCTTTACATTGTATACATATTCTAATTCTAAATCATTGCTGAGCTTACTTGCTAACAATTTTGAAAAATTGTAGGTAGGAGCACATATAAAGTTAACTAATGGTCTGATGGGTACATTCTTCTTGTGTATTTTTGGGATCCCTTTCATCACGGGCGCTTTAGAATTTAGGATGTTCATCTTCTGTCGACATTCTTCGGGAATCACTCTGGTGCATCTCTTCACGACGTCGGACAGCTCTCTTTGGTACTTCTGCATTGGATCCTTTTTCAGCTCTTTGAAGTTATTTTCTTTGATGAAATCTTCCGTCTTCTTTATGTATTCTTCTTTTCCGAGCACTACAATGGCGTTGCTTTTGTCTGCTTTCACAACGATTGAGCTATTCTCTTCCAGTTTCTTCTTTATTTTGCTGCACGTCTTCAGTTCTTCATTTCTGCTGGGATCTATGGGTCCTTGGCTGGTGAAATCGTTGGCTGTTACTTCCTTCCGAACGGCATAATGGTCTACGTCTCTGAGTGATTTTACATTTGCTTCAACTCCAGTAGCTAGTAGTTCGTTTTCGTCCTTCTTCTTCATTGGGAAATTGTACTTCATTCCGTAGTTCAGTATTTTCGTTTCTTCTTCACTGAATTGAATGTCTGTAAGGTTGATGACTCTCTTCTGGAATTTGTGTTCTGTACTGGTCCTATCTAAGTCTTCATTAGGTGTATTCTTCTCTACGAGTTTGTCTAATTTGTCGTTTATCCGTAAATATTTACTGTCCATGGCATCTTCAACCTCTTCACTGACGACTTCGTGTAGTAAATTCCATGCTATTAGTCCGTATGATCTCAAAAATTGTAGGTGGATGTCGTAAGCAATCTGGTTCAGTTCTTCTTTTTCACAGTAAAGTTGTTTGATCATATTTTGGATGAATAATACCTCTCCTTGTTCCTTGGTTCTTTTAGCGGCAGTAGTGTTACAGATGACCTTGATTTTAGCGTATTGTGGTGTAATTCTCTTCTTGATACATTCTTTGTTGAAGTAAATATCTGCAATCTTCATGGAAATCTTGATTCTTGTATCCCTATATTTTGCTGCTAATTTTGCTTGACTAGCTTCACTAAATAACTTCTTGATCAGCATTGTACGTGTTATTAAATTTACGGAAAGTAAATAAAAGAAACGTCTTATAACACTTAAAACATATATTTACGCTTATACTGTTACTCACAAGACGGTAAATATACAAAAAAGGTGGTAAGTGGTGATCGATTTCGATTGGACACTCCAATCATCATCAGACCCAATAGGCGAATGACAAGAATCTTGAATGGCGTCCCTACTTATACCCTATTGGCTACCGGAAGCACCGGCCAATACATTTTTATAAGTACAACTGGAATCAAAATGTATTTGTTCATTAATCAACTTATTTCTATCTTTACATTTTTCCTTATAAATATACAATTCTTCCCAAGCATTCATTACATATCCTTTCTTACAATTCTTTAAAATAACTAGACTATCCTCCATTTTTCCTAGTGAGTGCCCATTTTGTAACAGGTGTTGTGCGACATTTGATCTTTCCGGTTTGTTGTTCCTCCATGCAGATATGTGGTTTTTGAAGCGGTTAACGAAGTTCACAGTCTGTCCAATGTAGAAGCTATCACAATCGTTACAATTGATTTTATATATGTCTGAAGTGTCGAATTTGTTACAATCTTCTATTTTTGGATGCAGTATTTTACTCATGGTGTTCTGAGTCCTATAGGCTATTGAAACTCCGTATTTCTTGAATCTGTTAGCAGTCCTTTGTGTTGTAGTCCCCGTGTAGCTAAATGTGATATATCTAGTGTTTTCCTCTTTTATCTCTTCTAATGTTGTTCTGCTGTGTAGTGTATTCTGTCTATCGATTTTCCTCCTCGTCTTCCTTGCGATGTCCTCTATCGTCTTGGTCCGAAATCCATTCACTTGAGCGATCTTCTTAATGGTGTCCAGTTCTTTTTTCCTATTGGCTTGGCTAAGTGGGATCTTATAGGCTCGGTACAGCATAGATCTAAAGGCTGCGGTCTTGTGGATTGTCGGATGGATAGACTTGTTGTTGATTGTAGTGTCCGTTTGCGTAGGTTTCCTGTAAATGTCAAACTCTATCTTGCTGTCTTTTCTCTCTAATGTGAGGTCCAGGAAGTTGATCTTTTTGTTTTCTTCAAACTCGTTGGTAAAGGTGAGGTTCGGGTGGTGGCTGTTTAGTGTCTGCATCATCGTTTCGTGCTCCTGCTCCTGGGCTTGTCTGAAGATAACAAGAATGTCGTCTACATATCTAACATACAGTTTTACATCATGATTTTTTCTTAAATTCGTTAACATTTCTTTTTCCTGATGCTGTAAAAATATTTCTGACAAAATTGCCGAAAGTGGACTTCCCATAGCTAAACCATCTGTTTGTTCGTAAAATCTATTGTTAAATCTAAAATAATTTTGCTTCAAAACAGTCACAAGTAATTTTACAATCTGATTGACATATTCATCGTCTAAACTATTCTGTAAAAGCCTACATTTAACAAGATCTACAGTTTCGGATACAGGTATGTTTGTGTACAGATTTGCGATATCAAATGAGACTAGCCTACTATTCGAATCTATATCTATGTTCTTGACACGTTCAACAAATTCATAACTATTCTTTACATTGTATACATATTCTAATTCTAAATCATTGCTGAGCTTACTTGCTAACAATTTTGAAAAATTGTAGGTAGGAGCACATATAAAGTTAACTAATGGTCTGATGGGTACATTCTTCTTGTGTATTTTTGGGATCCCTTTCATCACGGGCGCTTTAGAATTTAGGATGTTCATCTTCTGTCGACATTCTTCGGGAATCACTCTGGTGCATCTCTTCACGACGTCGGACAGCTCTCTTTGGTACTTCTGCGTTGGATCCTTTTTCAGCTCTTTGAAGTTATTTTCTTTGATGAAATCTTCCGTCTTCTTTATATATTCTTCTTTTCCGAGCACTACAATGGCGTTGCTTTTGTCTGCTTTCACAACGATTGAGCTATTCTCTTCCAGTTTCTTCTTTATTTTGCTGCACGTCTTCAGTTCTTCATTTCTGCTGGGATCTATGGGTCCTTGGCTGGTGAAATCGTTGGCTGTTACTTCCTTCCGAACGGCATAATGGTCTACGTCTCTGAGTGATTTTACATTTGCTTCAACTCCAGTAGCTAGTAGTTCGTTTTCGTCCTTCTTCTTCATTGGGAAATTGTACTTCATTCCGTAGTTCAGTATTTTCGTTTCTTCTTCACTGAATTGAATGTCTGTAAGGTTGATGACTCTCTTCTGGAATTTGTGTTCTGTACTGGTCCTATCTAAGTCTTCATTAGGTGTATTCTTCTCTACGAGTTTGTCTAATTTGTCGTTTATCCGTAAATATTTACTGTCCATGGCATCTTCAACCTCTTCACTGACGACTTCGTGTAGTAAATTCCATGCTATTAGTCCGTATGATCTCAAAAATTGTAGGTGGATGTCGTAAGCAATCTGGTTCAGTTCTTCTTTTTCACAGTAAAGTTGTTTGATCATATTTTGGATGAATAATACCTCTCCTTGTTCCTTGGTTCTTTTAGCGGCAGTAGTGTTACAGATGACCTTGATTTTAGCGTATTGTGGTGTAATTCTCTTCTTGATACATTCTTTGTTGAAGTAAATATCTGCAATCTTCATGGAAATCTTGATTCTTGTATCCCTATATTTTGCTGCTAATTTTGCTTGACTAGCTTCACTAAATAACTTCTTGATCAGCATTGTACGTGTTATTAAATTTACGGAAAGTAAATAAAAGAAACGTCTTATAACACTTAAAACATATATTTACGCTTATACTGTTACTCACAAGACGGTAAATATACAAAAAAGGTGGTAAGTGGTGATCGATTTCGATTGGACACTCCAATCATCATCAGACCCAATAGGCGAATGACAAGAATCTTGAATGGCGTCCCTACTTATACCCTATTGGCTACCGGAAGCACCGGCCAATACATTTTTATAAGTACAACTGGAATCAAAATGTATTTGTTCATTAATCAACTTATTTCTATCTTTACATTTTTCCTTATAAATATACAATTCTTCCCAAGCATTCATTACATATCCTTTCTTACAATTCTTTAAAATAACTAGACTATCCTCCATTTTTCCTAGTGAGTGCCCATTTTGTAACAGGTGTTGTGCGACATTTGATCTTTCCGGTTTGTTGTTCCTCCATGCAGATATGTGGTTTTTGAAGCGGTTAACGAAGTTCACAGTCTGTCCAATGTAGAAGCTATCACAATCGTTACAATTGATTTTATATATGCCTGAAGTGTCGAATTTGTTACAATCTTCTATTTTTGGATGCAGTATTTTACTCATGGTGTTCTGAGTCCTATAGGCTATTGAAACTCCGTATTTCTTGAATCTGTTAGCAGTCCTTTGTGTTGTAGTCCCCGTGTAGCTAAATGTGATATATCTAGTGTTTTCCTCTTTTATCTCTTCTAATGTTGTTCTGCTGTGTAGTGTATTCTGTCTATCGATTTTCCTCCTCGTCTTCCTTGCGATGTCCTCTATCGTCTTGGTCCGAAATCCATTCACTTGAGCGATCTTCTTAATGGTGTCCAGTTCTTTTTTCCTATTGGCTTGGCTAAGTGGGATCTTATAGGCTCGGTACAGCATAGATCTAAAGGCTGCGGTCTTGTGGATTGTCGGATGGATAGACTTGTTGTTGATTGTAGTGTCCGTTTGCGTAGGTTTCCTGTAAATGTCAAACTCTATCTTGCTGTCTTTTCTCTCTAATGTGAGGTCCAGGAAGTTGATCTTTTTGTTTTCTTCAAACTCGTTGGTAAAGGTGAGGTTCGGGTGGTGGCTGTTTAGTGTCTGCATCATCGTTTCGTGCTCCTGCTCCTGGGCTTGTCTGAAGATAACAAGAATGTCGTCTACATATCTAACATACAGTTTTACATCATGATTTTTTCTTAAATTCGTTAACATTTCTTTTTCCTGATGCTTTAAAAATATTTCTGACAAAATTGCCGAAAGTGGACTTCCCATAGCTAAACCATCTGTTTGTTCGTAAAATCTATTGTTAAATCTAAAATAATTTTGCTTCAAAACAGTCACAAGTAATTTTACAATCTGATTGAAATATTCATCGTCTAAACTATTCTGTAAAAGCCTACATTTAACAAGATCTACAGTTTCGGATACAGGTATGTTTGTGTACAGATTTGCGATATCAAATGAGACTAGCCTACTATTCGAATCTATATCTATGTTCTTGACACGTTCAACAAATTCATAACTATTCTTTACATTGTATACATATTCTAATTCTAAATCATTGCTGAGCTTACTTGCTAACAATTTTGAAAAATTGTAGGTAGGAGCACATATAAAGTTAACTAATGGTCTGATGGGTACATTCTTCTTGTGTATTTTTGGGATCCCTTTCATCACGGGCGCTTTAGAATTTAGGATGTTCATCTTCTGTCGACATTCTTCGGGAATCACTCTGGTGCATCTCTTCACGACGTCGGACAGCTCTCTTTGGTACTTCTGCGTTGGATCCTTTTTCAGCTCTTTGAAGTTATTTTCTTTGATGAAATCTTCCGTCTTCTTTATATATTCTTCTTTTCCGAGCACTACAATGGCGTTGCTTTTGTCTGCTTTCACAACGATTGAGCTATTCTCTTCCAGTTTCTTCTTTATTTTGCTGCACGTCTTCAGTTCTTCATTTCTGCTGGGATCTATGGGTCCTTGGCTGGTGAAATCGTTGGCTGTTACTTCCTTCCGAACGGCATAATGGTCTACGTCTCTGAGTGATTTTACATTTGCTTCAACTCCAGTAGCTAGTAGTTCGTTTTCGTCCTTCTTCTTCATTGGGAAATTGTACTTCATTCCGTAGTTCAGTATTTTCGTTTCTTCTTCACTGAATTGAATGTCTGTAAGGTTGATGACTCTCTTCTGGAATTTGTGTTCTGTACTGGTCCTATCTAAGTCTTCATTAGGTGTATTCTTCTCTACGAGTTTGTCTAATTTGTCGTTTATCCGTAAATATTTACTGTCCATGGCATCTTCAACCTCTTCACTGACGACTTCGTGTAGTAAATTCCATGCTATTAGTCCGTATGATCTCAAAAATTGTAGGTGGAACAAACAGATGGTTTAGCTATGGGAAGTCCACTTTCGGCAATTTTGTCAGAAATATTTTTACAGCATCAGGAAAAAGAAATGTTAACGAATTTAAGAAAAAATCATGATGTAAAACTGTATGTTAGATATGTAGACGACATTCTTGTTATCTTCAGACAAGCCCAGGAGCAGGAGCACGAAACGATGATGCAGACACTAAACAGCCACCACCCGAACCTCACCTTTACCAACGAGTTTGAAGAAAACAAAAAGATCAACTTCCTGGACCTCACATTAGAGAGAAAAGACAGCAAGATAGAGTTTGACATTTACAGGAAACCTACGCAAACGGACACTACAATCAACAACAAGTCTATCCATCCGACAATCCACAAGACCGCAGCCTTTAGATCTATGCTGTACCGAGCCTATAAGATCCCACTTAGCCAAGCCAATAGGAAAAAAGAACTGGACACCATTAAGAAGATCGCTCAAGTGAATGGATTTCGGACCAAGACGATAGAGGACATCGCAAGGAAGACGAGGAGGAAAATCGATAGACAGAATACACTACACAGCAGAACAACATTAGAAGAGATAAAAGAGGAAAACACTAGATATATCACATTTAGCTACACGGGGACTACAACACAAAGGACTGCTAACAGATTCAAGAAATACGGAGTTTCAATAGCCTATAGGACTCAGAACACCATGAGTAAAATACTGCATCCAAAAATAGAAGATTGTAACAAATTCGACACTTCAGGCATATATAAAATCAATTGTAACGATTGTGATAGCTTCTACATTGGACAGACTGTGAACTTCGTTAACCGCTTCAAAAACCACATATCTGCATGGAGGAACAACAAACCGGAAAGATCAAATGTCGCACAACACCTGTTACAAAATGGGCACTCACTAGGAAAAATGGAGGATAGTCTAGTTATTTTAAAGAATTGTAAGAAAGGATATGTAATGAATGCTTGGGAAGAATTGTATATTTATAAGGAAAAATGTAAAGATAGAAATAAGTTGATTAATGAACAAATACATTTTGATTCCAGTTGTACTTATAAAAATGTATTGGCCGGTGCTTCCGGTAGCCAATAGGGTATAAGTAGGGACGCCATTCAAGATTCTTGTCATTCGCCTATTGGGCCTGATGATGATTGGAGTGTCCAATCGAAATCGATCACCACTTACCACCTTTTTTGTATATTTACCGTCTTGTGAGTAACAGTATAAGCGTAAATATATGTTTTAAGTGTTATAAGACGTTTCTTTTATTTACTTTCCGTAAATTTAATAACACGTACAATGCTGATCAAGAAGTTATTTATTTACATATCTCTCGAGCCAAAACATTACTCAACATTTACTTCGTAGAAAAAGTAATTGTTAATCTAAAGTCACATTGCAACTAAAACCCAGGGTTCTGAACTTATTGGGAGACATTTGATCGGATGTAATGTGGCAATAAAACAGCTGTAATAGAAACCACAAAAGAAAATATACCCGTGATCAGAATCATCACTCTCATTAAAGATTTTCGTAAATATACGTACATAGGCTAATAATCTTATCTACTAAAAAACTTTTGCAAAACTAACTTATGACAGCTAGCCTGACCATACTACTGGACCGAATTACACGCGGTTTTATACCAAAAGAAAGGTTATCGGTCCTATATGTGCAGGTTTTATTTGTATTTTGAGAATATTTATGTTAATTGAGTAAAAAATGGAAATTCAACTTTTTCTATGGAGATTTAACATGGGGCTAATTCTATACATTGATTAATAGACAAGCGTATTTCTTGAAAACTTTTTTTTCTCAGCTCTGTGCATCGCAGGGAAAATCTACGCATACTGTTAGAAACATATTTGCCCGTAGCTGTGCAGAATCCCTTTATAAATTAAAATAGACACAAAAATAAGAACAAAAAATTCATTTAAAATAAAAAAAAATACATAGGCCCTTCTACAACAGTAAAGTAGGGTTCTCCTCAGTGGATTTCTTCAGCAGGAGTTAGATCGATGTAGTTATATATCGATGATCGATATAGGTCGCCTATGAGTAAAATAAGATTCCTTTATTAAGATACCCTAAGCTCGATCATTTGGAATTTTCTAAATTTAAAATGAAGCTAACATATTTTGTTATTTAAAGCAAAATAAGTATTATAAAACACGATCGTCTGATCTAAACAAAGGGTTCCATGAACTACCATGAAACAACATTGATAAGACTGAGTTAAAATAACACATTCATACCCATATCTAAATAGGTACGTATTTTCGCTATCGCAAACAGCACATTACACGCCGGGCTGATAGTTGCAAGATATCGTTGCGTTTTACTGCATTTCCCCATGAGGCATCAAGTCTCACCCAAGAGGTAGTTTGTATAGTTAAGTTAGCACTAGAACGTCCTTAAAGGCTGAATGAAATAGCAACTCATATAAAAATAGATACATCTATAATTCCTTGGTAACACAGCCACAGGCTCACCTCTGAGGCAGAGATCTATCTCTGGATACGTAGATGAAATCAGAACTGTTCAAACGAATGAATTAAGTATGATGTCAAACTGCCGATGAATTGAATGACAAGAACGAGGCCCTACTTGCATAAATAAACATCTGATCAACTTCGTAAATATACTGTAAGTATTTTTTGGCTATACAATAAAACCTATTATATTATTGGATCATGACTGTATTAATTTTTGTACCAGACTCACAAGTTAAATTAAATTAAATTAAATTAAATTAAATTAAATTAAATTAAATTAAATTAAATTTAAATTTAAATTTAAATTTAAATTTAAATTAAATTAAATTAAATTAAATTAAATGTTTGAGGCTTCATTCTCAAATGCGTATATCATATATATCAATAAACTTTAGTAAAACGTATTATAGCTAGCCTGACCATACTTCTGGACCGAATAACACGCGGGTTGTACCAAAAGAAAGGTTATCGGTTCTTCATGTGTAGGTTTTATTTCTATTTTCAGAATATTTATGTTAATTGGGTCAAAAATGGAAATTCAACTTTTCCTATAAAGATTTAACATGGGACTAATTCTATATATTAACAGACAAGCATATTTACTGAAAACCTGTTTTCTCAGCTCCTGTGCATCGCAGGTAAAATCTACGCATACTGTTGGAAATATATTTGCTTGTAGATGTGCAAGAATCACTTTATAAATTAAAAGAGGTTCAAAACTAAGCACAAAAAAATCAATTAAAAAAGGCCTTATGGGTTGCCATGTTGGTGCCAAAATAACAAAAAAATATAAACAGAAAATCTAAACAAATGGAAGAAATTCTTATCACATGTTTTATTTACAGCGTGGGGTGAAAATAGATCATTATGCACAAGATTTTTTACAGATTTGATTAACGTAGCTAAATAAGGTTATAACAAATAACATTTATCGTATGTTATTGGGAATTAAAACGTCTCTATGATTCTGCAGTTTTAAATAACTAGGTATTACCATACATAAAACATGTTAGTCTATGGTATTATCAAACCAATATTTGTATTAGCAAATTTCCCATATAGGGAATAAGCTATTACCGTAGTACTCATGGTAAGACCTGGACCCGGGACCGATTTACTTTTTCGTTTTGAGGTCCCTAGAGGCCAAAAACACCATCCGTTTAAATTCATATGTATATATGTATCCGTTAGCACGATTACTCGAGCAAAAATGATCCGATTTTGATGAAATTTGGAATAAACGTGTAAACCTACGTTTATTCAAACGCGACCAGCGAACCAGCATGATCGGACTATGGGAACGGGGGTTTATGGGGGGATTTATGGGGTAAAAATAGGTTTTTCCTATTTTTGACCCTAAAAACACAACATTTTACAATTTATTTCCAAACCATTTTGTAGAGCTTAAAAAACAAATAATTTAGTATATGGAAGCGTTATTTTGCGCCTAATGGTTACGGAGAAAATTCCAAAAAATTGTAATTTTCAAATTCCCATGTTATTCTTATGGAGAATAAGTCAACTGTTGTAGTTTGCTTGTTTATGAATATACTTTGATCCAATTTGGAAAATACAGTAATTTCTTACTAAACGATTAACATTTTACAAACAAAAAACACTTTTTCACCATCCCTGTTGCAGCAAACCTAAGTACTCGTTAGACTAATTCTATTTAATTGATATTTTTAAGGAGGCATTTCAGTGTAAATCCAATCAGGCTAATGGAAATTCGCTTAGTCTGCAGGTTTGCTGCGGCTGGGGTATCTATATAGGTTATTATGAACATGCCTTCTTATTAGTTACTTTGAAATATTTTTGATGATGTATCATCGTGTTGGCAACACACTTGTTGTATTGATTGTTGTGTTGGCAACGACTAGGGGTATATTATTGCCCAAGAAGGGTATTTTTGGTGTTTTCGTTTTAAAAGAAAATACCAAATTCGCATAACAATGTCATATTAAGGAAAATTTCAGAGTCTATTCTCAAAAACTGCCTGATTTTTGTAGAAAAGGAAGACGAGCAATAAACGCACGAACAACTACTTGGCAATGTTTTGAGATAGTTGAATGTAGAACACCTGCTTGAAAACAATGATTTTCATGATTATGTTAAATGTACAACATTTAAGAAAACAAACCTTATAAGTCATGGAGAAAACTGTGCAATTCTCTCTAAGCAGGCAAGTCTTTAAATAGTTACACCCGCTAATCGTATGGATCCATGCAGGATTATTTTTGCCTGAATTTCAAAATCTGGCTAAGATTGAGAAAATTTAGATTGGTTTAGGTTCAAGGTCGGGTTCAACCACAACTCTGGGTTGACTAGATTACATTAGCTTGCAAACACAGGTAAAATGCCGATACAATAGATATGTATGTAATGTCCACATCTTTACTTATGAAACTTCTTATAGATGATGATATATCTTAGCGAAAGTGATAAGGTAAATTAATGTATGTAAGCTAAGTTGTATTTTGTATTATATCGATGGGTTTTTTTTATTTATTGTTTTATCAAAAACCATGAAACGTAATCGCTCCGCTCATGTGGTTTTCACTGCTATGAAAGCGATCCTAGTTTTTACTGTTAGTTAAACTTTTTTTCTAAATGAAGCTCCAGACTAGTTCATTAATATTTTTTTTTTCATTTAATTACTTATTATAATCGCGCTATGATGTAAAATTGTCCATGTGTAACAGATTATTAAAATAGCCATTCTTTTGTCGATTCTTTTGTCGTTCTTTGACGGTACTATATTTGTAAACCGTAAATTAGGACAGTTGTTATAACGTTATCTTTTATAGTGAGGGGGGGCATTTTAACCTATCCTATACTAGGAGTGCATTAGCCGTTTAGCTTAAACTAAAAGTATGACTATCAATGTAAATTAGAAAAAATTTTACTCTGTAAGTACATGATTCTCTCCCTTCTCTTTTTGTATACAACTCGTAAAAAGAGTTCGTAGAAGGCTTTTAGCGCAAAATCCGTGCCAAAAAAACTTACCCAGATTTACCTTTTTTTACAAAATATTTCATCATTGTTCGCGTGTATGAAAATTAATGCTATAAACTGTCTACGTATTTAAGAAGTTTTTTCTGTATAAGTTTTTCCTCCCTTGTGGTTTATCAATGAGGATCCCATGATATTTTGTTGAATATTGTCGAAGTACATACTTTTTCATGTAAAACACTACAAATTTACATACTAGACTTACTTTCAACACACATTACTTAAATTAAAAATTTACCCTTTGATCATACTGTGTATTCCAATCTACGAATCTGCAGTAGTCCGATTTTTGTAATTCCTTAAAATCTTATTTTATTGGCATACTGAGATAGGTGATTGTATTAATAGTTACTTCTAATAGTATCATTATAGTTTAGCATTTCTTAAAGAATAATACTGTACCAGAAGGGTTTACATTTCAACCAAGTACAATTCGTTAATTGTAGTGTACAATCGATCGTCTGTTTTTCGTTTTTGTTTTCATTATCGTAACAACAGGAACTATCAACCATTGATTTTATAAAAACTCGCCCTTTCTGCTGAATATTTAAACATGTAACAACGAAAAATAACATAAAAATACTTAATTTTGGACATAAAATGATTAATATATTCTTTAAATGACTAAATGTACATAAATAAACGTCATAAGTCTAACTAACAATTCCCTTAGAAAAGGTAAACCCACTGATCGAAAAAGAGTACTCCCTCAACAGGCTAAACTAGAGGTAAAAATTCGATAAGCATTAATTTTAAATTTGCTAACATAATATTGATTTATTTCAACAAGAAACTCTACTGTACAAATGAAATAGAATAATTAACAAGAATAACAATAAATTAAATAAATAGGTTTGTTGAAGCTGTTGTCGTAAGTTTGTATCACGATGACATGTGATTATTTGTATTTGTTTTATGTGTTCCATTGTAGCCGCTGGTTCCTCGGCGCGGCGTACACTATCCATTGTTGTTCTGGTTGTTCTGGTTGTTCTGGTTGTTCTGGTGGTTGTGATGGTTGCTGGTAGGGCGGTGGGCGCGGTACACTACCTCCTGGGCTCCACTACTCATGCTACGACCCCATCCCCCATGATGCTCGGGCTCAGCGTAGATTACCTGGAAATCACCACAATATATTTGAGCTCATTACTAGGAAAGTAAGGATTAGGTGGTCACTGTCCTATAATTAACTAGCTAAAAATAATATTGAAATAAAGGGTTGGATTTGTAATTTAAAATACGTTCAATGAAACAAAATCATGCAGTGCGAAATAAATTAAACCCACTGGGCTTATTTGTGAATGTTTTTTTTTTATAAATAGTGTCTGATGGTACATAACTATATAAGTAAAAATGAGGAAAGCCTAGGAAGTTTATGAGACATTTTTTAATTAATCAAACATTAGATTCATTTCTGCATAAGCTTTGAAATGCCTCTTTCACCTAAAAAAATTACCATTCAAATCTTGGTTATATAAAGACAATGCAAAAATTAAGTATAACCACTGATCTGAGTCACTCACTAACTTTGTGCTTTAAAAAATTACTTTGTGCTTTTATTATCTTCATTCAAAAACTGTTTTTTTTTTTTTTATGGCTGAAGGATAAGAGTGAAGAAGTTTAATAGCAAGAATCATAATGATCACCTGAGAAGAGTGTGGCTGGTGATTGTGGCTGAGAAGACTCTTGAGGCCGATGATACCTGCCAGCAGCAGCGCGACTTTGCCTACCAGCAGCGCCTTGCCTGCTATCAGCGCGATCTTGCCTAGCGCTAGCTGCAGCAACATGGCGGCGAACGCTCCGAACACCAAGAACACTCCGCCACTACCCTTGCTCTTGTAGCCCTTGAACACCTTTTGTCGCCCTGTCCAAATCCGACAAAAACATACCTTAACATTTAGTCAGTATTTACCACACAAGACACAGAATGCTGCAGTGTTGACCATCTGCTAATAACTAAGTTTAGTAACTGATAATAAATTTGGCAAACATAAATTGTGTACGTGAGTTTCTTAATTATTTGTATTGATATTTGTATAAGGATACATTAGGTGTAACTTAGTCTAAAATAAATGTGTCCATAGTCTAGTGTCTGTACAGTAAGCACAAGTTTTTCTCCTAATTAAAGTGCACAATTATTTTAGAGATAAATGTTTAAACTTACATATTTAACAACAGCTATAGTTTTGTTAAACCAACCCAACCAAGTGGTATAATCTATTCTGTTATTTTTATCTCTAGTTTAATCACTGTAAAGCTGGAACAACAACTTACAGAAACACATCTCTGTAATATCTCTTGCCCATGAAAACTTTGAAAAATACCATCATGCATTTGCTATATTATCAAGGAATTTTGATTAAAACTAAATCTTCTAAAAAAGGTGTGGTTGGTTTTGTGCGAGGAATTAGTCCGGTCAATGTAGCTTCACCGGATTCAACCTTGCCTAAAACCAAGAGAACTAACATATTATTTTTAAGACGTTACAGCTAGCTTTATATCATATGGGCAGCGTAATAGCGTGTTATATAAGTTGGCTACTTACTATACATGAGAAATGAATGTTTGGATAATTTAAGTGTTATGATGCGTAAAAGCAAACATGCAAACACGTTTAAGCATTTATAGTTTATTTATTAAAAGTTTTGTTGTTGGTAACAAATCATGTGAATTATATTACCTTCAAATATATCGGAGGGCACGTTGAGCTGGATAGTCCTAGTCTCCAGGTACTTGTTGATGCGGTCAGAGATCATCTTGTCCAGGGCGGAGTTCTTCTGTCCCAGGTCACGAGGGAGGGAGGCCTCTACATCGGCGACCTTCGGGTCTGCCCCAGCGTCCGACAATTTGGGATCCTTGACTACAGCCAGGAACTCGGACACCGGCAGCGAGTCCAACGACAGCGCTCTGTCCAGGAGGTTTACTGCTCTCAGCTAAATAAAGCAGTGATACGTATTGGCATGGATAAAACATAGTATGTTATATCTATGGCATTGGTTAACAGTTTACAGATTAGCGACATTGACAAAAATATACTTGTTACTTTTGTGTTAGCGTTTAAATTTTAACTTTGTGTTATTTTAGGTAATGGAAAGACGCTTTACATGTCAAATTTAACTCAACCAAAGGGAAGAAAAGACAATTTGAATTAAAATGTTCACTTGAGAATATACGGTGGACAGAATACTAGAATATTGCTGTAATTCGGCTATTTATAACTATACGTTATTTAATTAAATTAAAATTGTTTATACTACAGGTTTATAAAAAGTAATGGTGGAAAACTAAACGGTTGGTACGTTCGATTCCGTGTTTTCAAACAGCTCATTGTTACACCAATGGGAAGAGCGTGTTCATAAGTTTGATTTGACATTGTTATGTTTTGTCTCAGTTGGTTAGTGGATTACCACGAAGCCTGCCAACAAATGACTACCAAAAAACCAAGAAAAAACATTTTATGTTTTAGAATCTTCTCGTACAACTCCTATTGTTTGCGTTCAGCTGATCTTTCGGACCAAATTTAGGAAAGAGGCTCCTTATCGGACTTACTCCGCCAGATGATGTGGAAAGAATAGATGCTATGTTTACGCGGAGTCCAATAACCTCGACAGTCAACGCCAGTAAGGTTCTTCACCGCAGTTACTGTCTTACGCAAGCGTTTGAGATCAAACCCTTACAAACTGCAGTTATTAAAAGCATTTAACCTTAATCGCTAGCCTAAACGCACAGATTTTCGCCATGATAGCATGACTCAACTAAGCAAGCGAGATATAACATAAGCTTGTCAAAAAATGTACAACCACGCCCTTTACATTGGTGTGTGTCCATTGCTGTATGGAATCACGGAAACGGACGTACCAAGCATTTAGTGTTGCACAATTTTGTAATAATCCTGTGTACGTTCGGTGCATTATTTGAAAACAGTACAATTTCTAAAATTACAGCCTATGGTGCATCTATCACTTTTCATTAATTGTTAATGTTGCATATTTTGTTTTCGTTTTAGCCTTGGTCATAAGGTCTATGAATAGGCCTACCCTGTCAATCAAAATGTTTAATACCATGTGCATCTATGTGCAAGTCTTTATCGTACGTAAAATGCTAGATTAAAGTAAATAATGAGATAATAGATCTTCTTTAGAAAATACGGGAAAGGATACTGTACAAGTATATCACAGAGGTAGGCAAACTATGGGGAGTGACCTTTGAATCTCCGTCGTACACTGGATACTGTAAACTATAGTCATGTAGTTATTCCAGTATAATATTTATTTAGGCTCAACACTAGCTCTTCTGTTAATTTTTATTGTAAAACTGAATTTCCCACCTTTATAAATAACAACCGTATTCAATTAGGTGTGATGCAAATTTGTTTATGTTTATGATTGCTAATAACTCCACATATTAATCAACACAGCTACATTTTGCTGTTTTCCGCTGTAATGTAGGGTGGAAATGTTTGTACCGTAGTTTCTTTGGTTTGGTTTATTTCTTTGGTGTTTCTTTAGCTTACCTTAAGACATGAGTACATATCAGGATCAGCTGAGCACTTGTCGAAGGCTCGTGACAGGACCTTGAGGGGCCCCGTCGTATCATTGTCGGTGGGGGCGGTGGAGGCGGCGGCGGGGGCGGTGAGGACGGCCAGCAGTGCGAGGACCAGGGGTAGGAACATTGTGAGTGGAGGCGGCAGCACACACTGACCGTACCCCACCATAACACACGATATATACCATATACTGATCATTGCACCGTGATCTGGAGCATAACTAATCAAACCGACCTGTTTAGCATTGCTAATTGATATTCAATTGGCCGTTTAATAAACTCAAGAAGAGTCCTGTTAGCATGTGTAACTTTCAAATGTAACCTAAAACAGTGTAGTCATACCATTCGTCAACAGTGGGAGGAGACACGCCAAATGGGAGAAGAGTTTTTTGTAAGTAATCAATTCAACCTATGATTTCAGATGGTGTTAAAAAAACGTGATAGGTCATTTGATGTAAACACTAATTCTTTCCCTCTATAAAAAATCAAGAATGACGTGTCCCCTAATTAACAAAGCAGTTTTATTCTAGCGTTTAATATCAAAAAGTCAATTTTTTAAAGTAATCCTTTCTTCTAGAATAACTGATAACCAAGGTTGAAATCGTTTTTATTACTGTTTATTACTAAGTAGTGTTAACTTTAAGCATACTAACGCAATACAGTACGTCACATACAGTACATCACATAAAAACTGTAACACTAACGAATAATATAGTAAACTGAACTAATATTTATTTAAGTTTCCTAATCTTCTTGGGAAAAAAACTTGTTTGACTGGTTTATGGTATCATTTTTATAAAACTTCTTCTTCCTTGTGGGTGGGAAAATCAGCAAAGGGCAAAATTGTCCATGTGTAACAGATTATTAAAATAGCCATTCTTTTGTCGATTCTTTTGTCGTTCTTTGACGGTACTATATTTGTAAACCGTAAATTAGGACAGTTGTTATAACGTTATCTTTTATAGTGAGGGGGGGCATTTTAACCTATCCTATACTAGGAGTGCATTAGCCGTTTAGCTTAAACTAAAAGTATGACTATCAATGTAAATTAGAAAAAATTTTACTCTGTAAGTACATGATTCTCTCCCTTCTCTTTTTGTATACAACTCGTAAAAAGAGTTCGTAGAAGGCTTTTAGCGCAAAATCCGTGCCAAAAAAACTTACCCAGATTTACCTTTTTTTACAAAATATTTCATCATTGTTCGCGTGTATGAAAATTAATGCTATAAACTGTCTACGTATTTAAGAAGTTTTTTCTGTATAAGTTTTTCCTCCCTTGTGGTTTATCAATGAGGATCCCATGATATTTTGTTGAATATTGTCGAAGTACATACTTTTTCATGTAAAACACTACAAATTTACATACTAGACTTACTTTCAACACACATTACTTAAATTAAAAATTTACCCTTTGATCATACTGTGTATTCCAATCTACGAATCTGCAGTAGTCCGATTTTTGTAATTCCTTAAAATCTTATTTTATTGGCATACTGAGATAGGTGATTGTATTAATAGTTACTTCTAATAGTATCATTATAGTTTAGCATTTCTTAAAGAATAATACTGTACCAGAAGGGTTTACATTTCAACCAAGTACAATTCGTTAATTGTAGTGTACAATCGATCGTCTGTTTTTCGTTTTTGTTTTCATTATCGTAACAACAGGAACTATCAACCATTGATTTTATAAAAACTCGCCCTTTCTGCTGAATATTTAAACATGTAACAACGAAAAATAACATAAAAATACTTAATTTTGGACATAAAATGATTAATATATTCTTTAAATGACTAAATGTACATAAATAAACGTCATAAGTCTAACTAACAATTCCCTTAGAAAAGGTAAACCCACTGATCGAAAAAGAGTACTCCCTCAACAGGCTAAACTAGAGGTAAAAATTCGATAAGCATTAATTTTAAATTTGCTAACATAATATTGATTTATTTCAACAAGAAACTCTACTGTACAAATGAAATAGAATAATTAACAAGAATAACAATAAATTAAATAAATAGGTTTGTTGAAGCTGTTGTCGTAAGTTTGTATCACGATGACATGTGATTATTTGTATTTGTTTTATGTGTTCCATTGTAGCCGCTGGTTCCTCGGCGCGGCGTACACTATCCATTGTTGTTCTGGTTGTTCTGGTTGTTCTGGTTGTTCTGGTGGTTGTGATGGTTGCTGGTAGGGCGGTGGGCGCGGTACACTACCTCCTGGGCTCCACTACTCATGCTACGACCCCATCCCCCATGATGCTCGGGCTCAGCGTAGATTACCTGGAAATCACCACAATATATTTGAGCTCATTACTAGGAAAGTAAGGATTAGGTGGTCACTGTCCTATAATTAACTAGCTAAAAATAATATTGAAATAAAGGGTTGGATTTGTAATTTAAAATACGTTCAATGAAACAAAATCATGCAGTGCGAAATAAATTAAACCCACTGGGCTTATTTGTGAATGTTTTTTTTTTATAAATAGTGTCTGATGGTACATAACTATATAAGTAAAAATGAGGAAAGCCTAGGAAGTTTATGAGACATTTTTTAATTAATCAAACATTAGATTCATTTCTGCATAAGCTTTGAAATGCCTCTTTCACCTAAAAAAATTACCATTCAAATCTTGGTTATATAAAGACAATGCAAAAATTAAGTATAACCACTGATCTGAGTCACTCACTAACTTTGTGCTTTAAAAAATTACTTTGTGCTTTTATTATCTTCATTCAAAAACTGTTTTTTTTTTTTTTATGGCTGAAGGATAAGAGTGAAGAAGTTTAATAGCAAGAATCATAATGATCACCTGAGAAGAGTGTGGCTGGTGATTGTGGCTGAGAAGACTCTTGAGGCCGATGATACCTGCCAGCAGCAGCGCGACTTTGCCTACCAGCAGCGCCTTGCCTGCTATCAGCGCGATCTTGCCTAGCGCTAGCTGCAGCAACATGGCGGCGAACGCTCCGAACACCAAGAACACTCCGCCACTACCCTTGCTCTTGTAGCCCTTGAACACCTTTTGTCGCCCTGTCCAAATCCGACAAAAACATACCTTAACATTTAGTCAGTATTTACCACACAAGACACAGAATGCTGCAGTGTTGACCATCTGCTAATAACTAAGTTTAGTAACTGATAATAAATTTGGCAAACATAAATTGTGTACGTGAGTTTCTTAATTATTTGTATTGATATTTGTATAAGGATACATTAGGTGTAACTTAGTCTAAAATAAATGTGTCCATAGTCTAGTGTCTGTACAGTAAGCACAAGTTTTTCTCCTAATTAAAGTGCACAATTATTTTAGAGATAAATGTTTAAACTTACATATTTAACAACAGCTATAGTTTTGTTAAACCAACCCAACCAAGTGGTATAATCTATTCTGTTATTTTTATCTCTAGTTTAATCACTGTAAAGCTGGAACAACAACTTACAGAAACACATCTCTGTAATATCTCTTGCCCATGAAAACTTTGAAAAATACCATCATGCATTTGCTATATTATCAAGGAATTTTGATTAAAACTAAATCTTCTAAAAAAGGTGTGGTTGGTTTTGTGCGAGGAATTAGTCCGGTCAATGTAGCTTCACCGGATTCAACCTTGCCTAAAACCAAGAGAACTAACATATTATTTTTAAGACGTTACAGCTAGCTTTAT
Source organism: Macrosteles quadrilineatus (assembly GCF_028750875.1). Lineage (NCBI taxonomy): Eukaryota > Metazoa > Arthropoda > Insecta > Hemiptera > Cicadellidae > Macrosteles > Macrosteles quadrilineatus. Next base: position 12,895,692 of record NW_026542594.1, read on the forward strand.
ATCATATGGGCAGCGTAATAGCGTGTTATATAAGTTGGCTACTTACTATACATGAGAAATGAATGTTTGGATAATTTAAGTGTTATGATGCGTAAAAGCAAACATGCAAACACGTTTAAGCATTTATAGTTTATTTATTAAAAGTTTTGTTGTTGGTAACAAATCATGTGAATTATATTACCTTCAAATATATCGGAGGGCACGTTGAGCTGGATAGTCCTAGTCTCCAGGTACTTGTTGATGCGGTCAGAGATCATCTTGTCCAGGGCGGAGTTCTTCTGTCCCAGGTCACGAGGGAGGGAGGCCTCTACATCGGCGACCTTCGGGTCTGCCCCAGCGTCCGACAATTTGGGATCCTTGACTACAGCCAGGAACTCGGACACCGGCAGCGAGTCCAACGACAGCGCTCTGTCCAGGAGGTTTACTGCTCTCAGCTAAATAAAGCAGTGATACGTATTGGCATGGATAAAACATAGTATGTTATATCTATGGCATTGGTTAACAGTTTACAGATTAGCGACATTGACAAAAATATACTTGTTACTTTTGTGTTAGCGTTTAAATTTTAACTTTGTGTTATTTTAGGTAATGGAAAGACGCTTTACATGTCAAATTTAACTCAACCAAAGGGAAGAAAAGACAATTTGAATTAAAATGTTCACTTGAGAATATACGGTGGACAGAATACTAGAATATTGCTGTAATTCGGCTATTTATAACTATACGTTATTTAATTAAATTAAAATTGTTTATACTACAGGTTTATAAAAAGTAATGGTGGAAAACTAAACGGTTGGTACGTTCGATTCCGTGTTTTCAAACAGCTCATTGTTACACCAATGGGAAGAGCGTGTTCATAAGTTTGATTTGACATTGTTATGTTTTGTCTCAGTTGGTTAGTGGATTACCACGAAGCCTGCCAACAAATGACTACCAAAAAACCAAGAAAAAACATTTTATGTTTTAGAATCTTCTCGTACAACTCCTATTGTTTGCGTTCAGCTGATCTTTCGGACCAAATTTAGGAAAGAGGCTCCTTATCGGACTTACTCCGCCAGATGATGTGGAAAGAATAGATGCTATGTTTACGCGGAGTCCAATAACCTCGACAGTCAACGCCAGTAAGGTTCTTCACCGCAGTTACTGTCTTACGCAAGCGTTTGAGATCAAACCCTTACAAACTGCAGTTATTAAAAGCATTTAACCTTAATCGCTAGCCTAAACGCACAGATTTTCGCCATGATAGCATGACTCAACTAAGCAAGCGAGATATAACATAAGCTTGTCAAAAAATGTACAACCACGCCCTTTACATTGGTGTGTGTCCATTGCTGTATGGAATCACGGAAACGGACGTACCAAGCATTTAGTGTTGCACAATTTTGTAATAATCCTGTGTACGTTCGGTGCATTATTTGAAAACAGTACAATTTCTAAAATTACAGCCTATGGTGCATCTATCACTTTTCATTAATTGTTAATGTTGCATATTTTGTTTTCGTTTTAGCCTTGGTCATAAGGTCTATGAATAGGCCTACCCTGTCAATCAAAATGTTTAATACCATGTGCATCTATGTGCAAGTCTTTATCGTACGTAAAATGCTAGATTAAAGTAAATAATGAGATAATAGATCTTCTTTAGAAAATACGGGAAAGGATACTGTACAAGTATATCACAGAGGTAGGCAAACTATGGGGAGTGACCTTTGAATCTCCGTCGTACACTGGATACTGTAAACTATAGTCATGTAGTTATTCCAGTATAATATTTATTTAGGCTCAACACTAGCTCTTCTGTTAATTTTTATTGTAAAACTGAATTTCCCACCTTTATAAATAACAACCGTATTCAATTAGGTGTGATGCAAATTTGTTTATGTTTATGATTGCTAATAACTCCACATATTAATCAACACAGCTACATTTTGCTGTTTTCCGCTGTAATGTAGGGTGGAAATGTTTGTACCGTAGTTTCTTTGGTTTGGTTTATTTCTTTGGTGTTTCTTTAGCTTACCTTAAGACATGAGTACATATCAGGATCAGCTGAGCACTTGTCGAAGGCTCGTGACAGGACCTTGAGGGGCCCCGTCGTATCATTGTCGGTGGGGGCGGTGGAGGCGGCGGCGGGGGCGGTGAGGACGGCCAGCAGTGCGAGGACCAGGGGTAGGAACATTGTGAGTGGAGGCGGCAGCACACACTGACCGTACCCCACCATAACACACGATATATACCATATACTGATCATTGCACCGTGATCTGGAGCATAACTAATCAAACCGACCTGTTTAGCATTGCTAATTGATATTCAATTGGCCGTTTAATAAACTCAAGAAGAGTCCTGTTAGCATGTGTAACTTTCAAATGTAACCTAAAACAGTGTAGTCATACCATTCGTCAACAGTGGGAGGAGACACGCCAAATGGGAGAAGAGTTTTTTGTAAGTAATCAATTCAACCTATGATTTCAGATGGTGTTAAAAAAACGTGATAGGTCATTTGATGTAAACACTAATTCTTTCCCTCTATAAAAAATCAAGAATGACGTGTCCCCTAATTAACAAAGCAGTTTTATTCTAGCGTTTAATATCAAAAAGTCAATTTTTTAAAGTAATCCTTTCTTCTAGAATAACTGATAACCAAGGTTGAAATCGTTTTTATTACTGTTTATTACTAAGTAGTGTTAACTTTAAGCATACTAACGCAATACAGTACGTCACATACAGTACATCACATAAAAACTGTAACACTAACGAATAATATAGTAAACTGAACTAATATTTATTTAAGTTTCCTAATCTTCTTGGGAAAAAAACTTGTTTGACTGGTTTATGGTATCATTTTTATAAAACTTCTTCTTCCTTGTGGGTGGGAAAATCAGCAAAGGGCAGGACTCTTTAAAAAAGTTACTATAAGAATAAAATACCCCCACTGTAGCAAACCTGCAGACTTAGCGAATTTTCATGCAACTGCTTTGATTTTAAATTAAATCTATTTCAATATCATTAGGTTTGACGAGTACCCAGGTTTTCTGCTACAGGGAGGATAATAAAGTGAGTTTTTTGGTAAAACATTAATAGCTCAGTATAAAAAAATACATTTTTCGAGTTTGATCGCAATATATAGACACAAACAAGCAAACTACAACAGTTTACTAATTCTCCAAAAGAATAACATGGAAATTTTAAATTTACCTTTTTTGCATTTTATCCATAACCAATAACTATACAAAAACACTTCAATATACTAAATTATTTGTTTTTTAAGATCTTCAAAATGGTCTATAGATAAATTGGGAAGATTTTGGGACAGATTTAACCGATTCAGGCAGGTATTGTAAAACTTAACACTAGAATAGTAGGGAGAAGATTCGAAAGTTAAAGATTTTCGTTTAGGGTATAAAAAGCAGCTTTTGTGTCTGGTATTATAATTATGACTGTCCGAATTGACAAAAGTTTAGAACTATTTTGTTACATATGTTAATTTTATCTTGTAACATTTAGATGTACAAACTGGGAAAGTTAAGAATGTTGTTACTTTTAAAAATATTTTCTCAATAATCTCTTGCTTTGATAGAATAAATTGTTCTAATGATTTTTTTTGCATTTTAAATACTTTTTTCCTTTTGTCGGAATTCCATTATACCGCAGTTTAGAATAGGATAAACATATCCATAGTATACAATCATAAGAGTGGAAACATCAACTTATCTAGAAAGAATCTGAGTTACAAAATATGCTTTATTTAACTTTATGATGACGTCTCTTATGTGAGTTCTCCAGGTTAATTTATGACCTACTGTTATTCCTAAAAATTTTGCACAGTCAGCAAGGTTGCAAGGTAGAGTTATATTTTTGTAAAAAAAATTTTATTACATTTTTATGGGGTTTGCCACTCCTAACGGTATTTTTTTTTATTTTTACCGTTAACCTTTTAAATGAAAAATATTTAGGTTGTTATTGGATTATCGTAAAGGGATATAGTTAAAATGTATTATATCACTATAGTATATAACGATTAGCAGAAAATCAAGGGTGTTTTATATATATATATTTTTTTATTGATACAACTTTAGTACCATTTGTCCCATTTTAATTATCTTCGTCTTTAATTATAGGCTTGGTCTTGAACTAAAAACTCGTGTATACTCATACGTCTGAGTTTAACTGTTGCCCTTCAAAATAAAAAATTAACTAACATTTTGAAAATTTTTAACATTACAAAAACTTTTTGTACAGTAAATATGCATAACAATCTCTGAAAAACTTCAGCATTTATTCAGTCTTGAGATGTATAGACTTATGCATTTGAGAACAAGGAAATTTCAAACTTGCGGGGAACGGATCATAACTTGATGAAACTTATGTGATAGTATGCCAACACTACTCCGCAAAGATCTACCAGCTAAATGTTTAATTTATTTTCTTCACGAAACAAATTTAGAAATACTTAAAACTTTATATTTTCTTGTTTAGAAAGAAAAAATATTTTTGTTATAAAAAATACAGTATTTTGTTATTTTTTCAAAAATTTTACATTCTTTAAAAAATACTTGGATTGATTTAGTAAATGTCGATTAGGTAGAAAAGAACTTTAAAGCTTTTGTAATTCCTGTTTCATAAGCGTTGGAAACATTGATTTATCATAATGGTTGAAGATAGCAGAAGTATTAGACCATGAGCCACCAATATGAAACCCTCCCCCCCCCGTGGGAATTTATGACTTATACTTTTTTTTGTTGGTATTACCTACCAGATTAAGAATTCAGTTGTTTGCCTCTTTTAAATTACAGCGTATTCCGGACAATAAAGAAAAACTGTTAAATTTAAAAACTGTTTGATTTAAATTACATAAGGGTAGCCTGCGTTAATTACTGGGGAAATATTTTTTTATTGACTTCTTCAGTATGTATTCAAAGGCTTCAAATGAAAATAAAAAAAGTTAATAAAATACCCCCGCTGCAGCAAACCTGCAGGCAATGCGGATTTCAAATTGACCTGAATTGATTTTCAATTAAATCTATTTAAATAACATTAGATTTAACGAGTACCTCTAGGAAAGAGATTTTAAGAGATTCTATTTAAATTAAATAAATTTTATTGAGAAATAGTTTACGTAAATTTTACTGGAATGTAAGGTTCCAGTAAAATTAACGTATAAAACTTTGTTTTCCTCGTATCAAAATCGGATTTGCGACTGTAATTTTCTTTTTAAATTTCTTTAAAATAATGTGCTGATTGATATGGGTTGCCTTTACAAACATTTAAGTTACTCTTAGCAACCCTGTTTGTAGGTGGGGGGTGAATTTCAAAATATCACCAAAAAGAACCTTAGAAACGTGTATTGAAGCTTGTTTGAATTTATGCATATTTGTGCTGAGACCATTCATTATTTAGCAGGTTAACCCGTTGTTCCTTATTTTTACCATTAGCTAGGATTTTTTTCCAATCCCGTGGGATCTTGATTTTGGACCTCTCATTAAAAACGTGTCTCCAAATCCCCTTCTCCCTTTCAATGTTTTAATAGATACACCTAAATAGGTATCCGTAATAAAGTATATCCTTCTGAATTTCGGAAAACGGCTGAAGGCAATCTGTGCTAGTTCACCAGAGGTTTCTGGAATATTAGTAAGAACCTAAAAGTAAGCCATACCGTCAATTACATACATACATTCTTCAATCTTGGAAGGTTCGTCTACTATATACCCTTGTTCTCCAAAGCATGGAGCAGTTTGGCCTTTTCTGTTTTTGTTGGGCATCCATCGGTAGTGGGTAATGCCCATGGTCCTGGATCTAATGGGTATGTCATCAGCTTCTCAAGGTTAATATCACATTCCTGGGACAGCAGTAAAACTCCAGAAAAATATTTCTTTTAGCTCATATCTCAACTAATCTGTTTGCAATCAGCTTTCCCTAGATTATCTACATTGAGTAAATTGTCTTCCACCGATTCGGGTACAGGTCTTCCAGCTGATAAACAGACCATCTAGGAATTCTGATCACGGTTTTCAACTTCAAGCAGAATAATGCATTGTTCAAAAGCATCAAGTACAGTACTTGCAAAATACTTTGCTCACTTAATTCATTTTATTTGCTTGCATGTCATTGTGAGAACAATCTGATGACTTCACCATACTTGCATTTTCAAATTCTAACTAGCTGTGGGCCCGTCCTACGTCAGAAATCAACTATTCAAATCAAATCAAACTAAAAAATCTATACTAAAGGACCCATGCTGCGCTGCAGCGTTAAAATAAATATCATATCTGAGATTTTTGATTGTGTAATACAGTATCTTAAACTTAACTGATTCAAACGATCAATAGCTCAAATTAAAGCCTATAATTGACTGATTATTTTGAGTCTAAAACATATAAAAAAACGTAAACAATACTGGAGCTATTGATATTCAATCATAGAAAAACCTTATAATTTTTTTTATGTTGGATGTTCACCTTGCGTTTGCTTGAAAACAGTCCGATTTGAATAACTAATATCTTAAATGCAAGCCGGTATTTCACTGAAGGTTCTTAGACCAAAATATATAGGGTTATATAATTACAAATGGTAAAATACTGTACAATTTAAATTGAAATACGAATTAAAAAATATATCAAACCTATGTTTTTCGGTCGAGTAATAAAGTAGATAAATATACGACGATGCTTGATGTGAAATATATGTGTGCATACTACCAATTTAAGACCTCAATCATGAAGATCGGACGTGTAGAAGAGCCAAAGAAACTCGGAAAAGAAAAAAACAAATTTAACTCCCTTTAGAAATAGATGGGGGGTAAATTTAATTTACGTATAAGCCGAGTGGGACTCTCGATAAATATATACTGATGCTTGATGTGAAATCTGTGCGTGCATACCTTCAATTTGAGACCTCAATAATGAAAATCGGGTGGGTAGAAGCGCCAAACTAACTCGGAAAAGAAAAACCAAATTTAACTCCCATAAGAAATACATGGGAAAAAATGTTGTTTACGTATAAGCCGAGTGGGACTGTAGGCAACTATATGCCGATGCTTGATGTGAAATCTGTGCGTTAATACCTTCAATTTGAGACCTCAATCATGAAAATCGGTCGGGTTGTAGAGCCAAACGAACTCGCTAAAGAAAAACCATTTTTCCAATATATATATTCATGATATTTTCGTGTTTTCCGGAACATGCTGTAATTTACAAGTGGCAAACACCTAAAACCTTAAAGTACATGTCAATACAAACCAAAAAATGTATATGTCGAAAATTCCCACTGGGGGGGAAGGGGGGGTAAACGCCAGCCTCCGCTCTATATCGTCAGCAAACCTAATTAATTTGGAATTTAATGTCATGGGCAAGTCATTGACATAAACTAAAAAGAGTAAGGATCCAAGGATGGACTGCCTGATATACCATACAACCGCAACTTCCGAATCAGTATATCACGATATTTAAAATATGTTAATTGTATCTATACCATAAAGAGTGATCTTCCTTCAACCTTCCTCGATCAGGTTAAAATTATTATTAAAAGAATATTGAAATACATTTTCTAAAACTGATTCTTTGTCTGTAGTCTCTTGTTTACAATCAGATTTTAGTTCAACACGATTTATTTCAACTGAATGCAACGAGCTGTTAAATTACAATAAACATTTATAATCGTTACAAATAGTGTTGGGCAGCAACACTGGACCTTTTGGAAGCGCCCTGTAGAAATAAAGCAGAGGCCAGCAGGGTGAAGCCTGGGGAAATTTACCTTTTTAGTGAATTTCCCTATTTATTTATTTTGTACTAAGCTATCAATATCTTACTAAAAAAACACACATTATTAGTTTCCTTGTAGCAGCAAACCTAGGTACTCGTTAAACCTAATGTTATTTAAATATATTTAATTTAAAATCAATTCAGACAAATGGAAATTTGCTTAGTCGGCAAGTTTGCTGCGGTGGGGATATATTATTTACCTACCCCATTAGCCTGTGTGCTAGATAATAAGTTTTAAACTGGTACAATGGTGGTGGTAGATCTGCAAAGTAAGAGGTTGAGACAATATTTCATAATGTAATATTGTGTCATAATGTTACAGTACTAAGTACAGTATTAAGTGTATAAATTATTAAATTGTGATTTAAATTAAATTAAATGAAAATCGTTAATATTATGGCAAACATATGACTTCAAGGTCCTTAATTTGTGTCAGTTAGCCTCTAAAACTCAAAAAATGATTTGTATGTAGTTATAAATATTAAAAATATAGATAAGAGCATAGTTATTAGTTTTTATCCGTTGTTATCTATTAGCATATTTGATGCATTTCTTTCAAAATAACGACAACATTTTCCAATGTTGTCAAGATATTCCATTTCTTCATTATGCTTATCGTCGGCTTCTTCAACTATTCTGGAAGTGCATGTTATGGACCATTTGTTCAGCTTCCGCCAGACGGGCGATAGCCTCACCATTTCAATTAGGTTTGCAACGTTTGGGCTCGATGAAAGTAGCAATTAATTTAACTTCTGATGTATTATGATAACGAACTAGACTATGGTAACCATCCACATGAGTGATTATGGAGTGACCTTCTTCCGGATATTCATAGAGTTAGATGAACAAATTAAAATTACAAATATTAACACTTCGGTCGAATGAAAGTCTAAATAAAAAAAATATATAAAATATTTGAACAAAAGTACGTTACAAATAATCTAGTTGATAGAAAATCAGTACATAGCTTGTTAAAAGCAGAAAATTTACTTTGAAATGAATAAAGGCTGAATAAAATAATATTGTGGTATTCAAGAAAGGCATGTTGGACAGAATAACTTACAGAAATTAAGCGAGCGTGGGCTGAAAGTATATGCATGGGCTTGGCTGTATCACTTCAGTAAATTTGGTAAATAATTAACATTTGTTACAATGGACTTGAATCCCCTTGCTGAAAATGCACAATATTTGAATATGAATTAGCTTGCTACAAACTATTATTCAAACTATTCGCTTAAAACTCTTACATGAACACTTATAACATAACAACTTACTATTTAACACTCAAACTGCATAACCATGAAATGAAATTGCTTGAATTTTTAGAATGAATCTTAACCAAATCTTAACTTAAAACTACGGATTGATAATAAGCCTAAGAATCATAGAAAGGACTCATTTACACCAACTAATCACTCTTTACCTGGCATATCTTTTAATAGAATTTGATATGATTATTATATTTTCCGTTTTCCAAAAAATGTCTTCTAATATAATCAAAGGCTTTACAAATTGCCTTTGCTTTTACTTAAAGAGTTGATTCTAATATGGTCTAATTGGGGAGTGAGCGGGTCTAATGGCTAGAGTGTGGGACTTCGGTCCAAGAGGTCGCGGGTTCAAATTCGCCAAATAGGATTTTATCTAAGTGATGATGCCGCAACCCCTAGGTCTAGCCTGAAGTAATGTGAAAAATAATCCCAGGCTCGTGCCTAGGGTCCTAGAAAAAAATAAATAAATGTGGTCTATTTAAATGTTAAATATTACCTTTTAGTTAAAAAATTTAGTGAATTTCTAAATTTGAAAATTATTTTATGGGTTGAAAGTATAAATATAAACAAAAAAAAACGTATTAGCTACTTATTTCGAAAAGCTTGGAAGCCAACTACAGGAAACTATTATAATGTAATAGACGGATTATCAATGAATCCATATTAAGGGATAAGGGTGCAACTAAGGCGTATTTTACCCAAATAGAAATTAAAGATCATTGTGGAGAGGGGCGAGACGATTGAATTGCGTAGAATTATTAGTTGACCAGTTGTTTCTGTGATCAGGAATTAAATTATTTTAAAAATTCTAACATTACTTTCGTTGAATATCATCAGGCAAAGTTTGCTCCAAGAGTATAAAAATTACCTCAGCAACGCGTTGTTTCCATATTAACTTACACATTATCATCTCCGAATATACTGCAAAAAACAAAAATATCCCGTCAATACAACTAAGAAAATAATACTTGGAGGTATTTTTTATGAGCGTTGGTTTTGGGATGGAATGTTTCATAACATTCGTGAAGTATATGATTTTTTTACAAAGCTTTATTTGCTAGTAAACATGTTTTACTTTATTAATGCTTCTTTGGCAGTGAATCCAGCATTAAAAATTAACATTAGCGTGAAATGTAGTTTATGTTAAATAAAGTATTTCAATCAATTTTCTTAAAGTATTTAGTGCTCATCCAAAAAGGTTATTAGGCTATTTAAAATGTAATGGTTTACTCGGGGAAGATCTATTTCCATAACAAAGATATAAATTACTGAAAAAAACTTTAGACTAATTTACTTTTTCACTTTGATGTCAACAGCAGGCGAAAAACACTATTCGTTCAATTTGGTAGATTGTTTCTTGTTTGAATAAAATACGCGAATTAGTATAGTGACATTGGTTTGGTAAAAAATAGTACTGAACTCATCTTATCTTATCTTATCTTACTAATATTATAAATGTGAAAGTTTGTGTGTTTGTTTGTTTGTTTGTGTGTTTGAAGTTCAATCACGCATAAACCACTGGACGGATTGGGACGGGTACTCTGCTAGTATCTTCTTATATATTAAAACGTGATATGGTTTTTTTTTATTTCACGATTCTGAATCAACCACTCCACGGATTTTCATGATTTTTGTGTTTAAAGAAAGATAATTTTAAGAACTAGGGAATGTCGAAGCCATAACTTTAGTTTAGGGTTTCAGTTTTTACAAATTAAGTTTTAAAATTTAAAAAGTCTAGCAGCCATTCTACTCTAGCTTTTGGTATAATAACATTTGCTTAACATAACAGCTGTAAACATTCAGCGTTTTCGATACAAATTCAGCATTTGAATGAAAATGAAATGACATACGTAGAATTGACCTATTTATACTATGTGTAATGCTATAATTATAGATACGGTACGTTCATTTATCCGGTAAGGGGATGAGAATTTATTTAAATATGCATAGTAAAATACTAGATGTTCTAATTTATCTTTTTGAGCAGTCTTTAAAATAGTTAGCTTTTTTTATTACAATATAATTTGTTATAACGAACAGCTGGTTTAATAAAAAAATATTATATAGAACTATGAGGTTAGTTTATTTATTCTGTGATTTTGTCATTGATTATAGGAAATAAGTAAGATTCTATAGGTAACCATTGCTGTATATGAATCGAAGCTCACGAATCTTCAAAAGTAAGCTTATGAAAATTATTTTTCTACTTGATTTTTTTTAGGAAAGGTTGGGAATATAATAATGATTACATGTTTTAATTCATCTTGGTAGCTTTTTCTTTACTAAATAAAAATGTTGAACTTCTTAAACTATGCTTGAATAGACACACTATATACAGTTTTAATGGACTACTTGATTCCCGTACGTAGGACGGGCAAAACAGCTCGTCAGGTAATAACACTACAAAAACAAAAACAATAATAATCAAGATAAGCTAAGTTGCAATTTAAACAATATTCAAACATAGGACTTCGTCCCACCAAGTTTACGCTTCTTCAATCAACCTCCTCCGTGGCCTGAAGGTTCTGGTTAATCTTTGCAGCTGAGGAGGTACTCCGGGTGTTTTGAGGCTACTGCAGGGGATGTTCGAGGGCTAGTTGTAATTCTGGAATTCGTACTTGCAAATCTGTGGATATCGGTTAATGCAGGTTCTGTCTTCCTCTTCTCCCTCTTCTTCCTCTTCCAATTCATTGTCCGGGTAATATTTCCGAATTTGACTTGTATGTATTTTAGTTTGTCCATCAGAATCAATCAGCCATATGTTCCTACCCAGCTGTCTAAGTATGGTTCTTATTTTCCATTTTACATTCCCTCCAACAAAAGTACGTATGTACACTTTACTCTTAATAGTAAACCCTTTGGCTTTATTAGATCGTGGCACTTCACCTTTGTTTATTTCTTCAGAAGGTTTGATAAAATATAATTTAGATCGCAGATTACACCCCAAGAACAAAACTGGAGGTGTTTGCCTAGTTGCAGTGTGAGGTGTAGCCAACGTACTATCTGAGTTTTTTTATATCGTTGTGTGTAGCTCGGTAGTGAAATAAAAATGTCCTCAAGTTGTCTATAAACAAGTTAGGCTCTTTATTGTACTGTATATTGTATAGCCCTGTATTGTAAGGTCTCTGGGCATATCTATCATAGTATTTTACAAAAAGTAAAATTTTTAAATCTGTTTACAATATTATCAATAACTAGGGTTGCAATGTTATTCATGAAAATAAAAATGACAATGTTAAAAATAAACAAAGCATATGTTTTTACTATCAGCTTGGATTACTACACACTATACTACTGTAACGTATTATTAAAAGATACTCTTAACCTATTTGGATAAAGTCCTACGAGGGAATACTGCATAATTACTCATATTTTCCCCTAGCGTAGATCGATAAGGTAGTTATAAAATAAACTATGAAAATAACTACCTACTATTTTATACTTATCAAACATTGTATGCACGTATCTCATTGGTTAAAGAGTCTATAAGCTAAAAAATAATGTTAATTAATGTTGAGGCTGTGCCATTCAGTTTGTGATGTAAAATTATTTATTTATACACATAGTTACATTTAACATTCCTTAGACTATCTCCAAATGATGACTACTTAAAGCAATGTGTTGCTATCAAACCACTCAAGTAACTGCAGTGAGGAAGGTACAACAAAATTCCATTAAAAATAATTTCGGACAAATAGGCTAGGCATATTAGGAATATAAGTGACAGATAGCGGAAAGTTTAGGTACAGTCCTAATAATCACTTTTCTTTATGTTTTTTGGGTCGCTGAACTCGAATATGAGGTTTGCTGACAGATATTTTGCCCGGAACATTGGTTATTTTGTGAAAAACCTTAAAATTTGGAAAATTTTTTTGGTTTTTCGGGCAAATCTCGGTAAGTATGGGTTTTTGAGAAAATTCTACTTTGTAAAATTAAAGATGACAAAATTTACTACAAGTTTCCTAGATAATGTTTGTTTCTACGACGAACCATTTCGCCACTACAGCACACTAAAAAAGGCCAGAAGTACAACAAATTAAAAACATTGCTAAATGCTGCCGTGTTACATTACGTTTCCATGGAAACAACCCATGTTACGATAATTTTAACCATTTATTCATGATAACAAACTGAAACACACTTAAAAATACCCCCGCCGCAGCAAACCTGCAGACTAAGCGAATTTCCATTTCCCTGATTGGATTTACACTAAAATGTATCATTAGAAAAATCACATTTATTCCCTATTTAAATAAAAGTTTAACGAGTACTTAGGTTTGCTGCAACAGGGAGGGTAAAAAGGTGTTTTTTTTTATTTTAAATTTTATAATTTAGTATGAAATTAATGCATTTTCCAAATTTGATCAAAATATGTTCATAAACAAGCAAACTACAACAGTTTACTTAGTCTCCATAAGAATAACATGGGCATTTTAAAATTACAGATTTTTGGAATTTTCTCCGTAACTATTATGCGCATAACAACGCTTTAATATACTAAACTATTTGTTTTTTTAAGCTCTACAAAATGGTATGGAAAGAAATCGCTAAATTTTAAGTTTATAGGGTAAAAAATAGGAAAAACCAATTTTTACCCCATAAAACCCCCCATAAATTCCTGTTCCCATAGTACGATAATACTGAACAAAACCGAAAACGAAAATAAACCCTAACCGTTTTGCAAAGGTTTTACATTAGGTTTCCATGGAAACAACCCATGTTACGATAATTTGAACTATTTATTCATGATAATGAACTGAAACACACTTGATAAATCTATGCCAAGATGTATGACTGACTGCTGGAACATTTCCCGTTCCCACAAAACCCCCATTTATTTTCTCAGCACAGGGATTTTGCTGGCCACAGGGTTGACTGCTATAGTGGTTGAGAAAAAAGGATGAATTACATTAGAAGAGTTGTAGATAACTTTTAACTTTGGTAACGTCAAATTCAGATGAGCAGACCGTGTCCAGCCACTTGCCATAGTAAATTACGCGATGAAAGTAGAGAATTCTTACCCGTAAACCCCAACACTTTGTTTCAACGTATCAGCATCGCTAAGAATTCTGATGAAGAACTAAAACACTTCTTGTCCTACGAAATGGGTCCATTCTCTTTCTCGTTGTTTGATAATAACGGTTTGCACAAAGAACCAAATCAAATCTTTAAAGGCCTAAAGCCCCTGTCCCCATTGAAAACAAGCACTTCCATGGTCAAGTGCAGTATGTTATTGATGGTGGGTTCCTACTACACAAAATTATGGCCAGAGCATCAACCTTTCAACCATAAAAAACCAAGCATCAACCAAGAAAAACTTAATTGACAACATACTCACCACTCCTTGCCTTGCTATAAAGAAGATACTGTAGGCAGCTGAGAATATTCAAAGATAAACTTGGTCCTCAGTTTCTTACCCTTGAGGAAGCCTTAGAAGCGAATGAGGATGTGGAAGAAGACGTTTTTTCTCTCATCTTGGGCCAATAAACAAAATGGATGGAATACCAAACTTCAACCCGAAGAGAGTGAATTACATGATCCTACCAACCAACCTATTAAAGAGGTTATTAACATTATAAAAAGAAAGATTGTCTCCATTTTCCACAATTTAATCCTAAAAGACGGATATTTCTTTCAGGTGGAGTTTTGTGGTCAGAAGACACACTAGTTAGTTTATTAGTGAATTTCCCCTATAGGGAATAAGCTATAACCGTAGTACTCATGGTAAGACCTGGACCCAGGACTGATTTACTTTTTTTCGTTTTGAGGCCCCTAGTGACCAAAAACACCATACGTTCAAATTCATATATGTGTCCGTTAGGGCGAAAACTCGAGAAAAAATCATCCGATTTTGATGAAAATTGAAACAAACGTGTACCTACGTCTATTCGAACGAGTTCGCGAACCAGTATGATCGGACTTTATGGGAACAGGGATTTATGGGGTAAAAATTTGTTTTTCCTATTTTTGACCCTATAAACTTAAAATTTAGCGATTTCTTTCCATACCATTTTGTAGAGCTTAAAAAAACAAATAGTTTAGTATATTAAAGCGTTGTTATGCGCCTAATGGTTACGGAGAAAATTCCAAAAATCTGTAAATTTAAAATGCCCATGTTATTCTTATGGAGACTAAGTAAACTGTTGTAGTTTGCTTGTTTATGAACATATTTTAATCAAATTTGGAAAATGCATTCATTTCATACTAAATTATAAAATTTTAAATAAAAAAACACCTTTTTACCCTCCCTGTTGCAGCAAACCTAAGTACTCGTTAAACTTTTATTTAAATAAGGAATAAATGTGATTTTTCTAATGATACATTTTAGTGTAAATCCAATCAGGGAAATGGAAATTCGCTTAGTCTGCAGGTTTGCTGCGGCGGGGGTATTTTTAAGTGTGTTTCAGTTTGTTATCATGAATAAATGGTTAAAATTATCGTAACATGGGTTGTTTCCATGGAAACGTAATGTAACACGGCAGCATTTAGCAATGTTTTTAATTTGTTGTACTTCTGGCCTTTTTTAGTGTGCTGTAGTGGCGAAACGGTTCGTCGTAGAAACAAACATTATCTAGGAAACTTGTAGTAAATTTTGTCATCTTTAATTTTACAAAGTAGGATTTTCTCAAAAACCCATACTTACCGAGATTTGCCCGAAAAACCAAAAAAGTGCCCACATTTTAAGGTTTTTCACAAAATAACCAATGTTCCGGGCAAAATATCTGTCAGCAAACCACATATTCGTGTTCAGCGACCCAAAAAACACAAAGAAAAGTGATGATTAGGACTGTACCTAAACTTTCTGCTAACTTTCCTAATATGCCTAGACTAAAAATGCATAAGTGTACGTAAATAATAGCCGATTGTCAAATCAAATCAATCTTAATTTTTAACAAATAATAGATCAGCATTACATATATAACATAAAAATTATCACATGGGTTCTGCCTGTGTGTGATAAGAGTTTATCACTGGCTGCTTAATCTTGATACTATTTACACACAAAAAAGAAAAAAATTACACTTCTTAGTCTAATATAATTTAAATACATATTTTAGGCGGGGAGAGAGTATGAAATGGAATTGGGGCTGCGGGTTTGGACAGTAATCAAATATACTCAGTTTCTTTTGTCGGTGAATTTTAAATATTAAATGTCACTTTGCTTCTTTGCGCCTATAGAAAACAATGGGGATGATATTTGTAAACACAAAACTGCTTTTGCTAAAGGTTGCTGAGGATAACAAAATGAAAGAAACATTTCGATAAAATCTTTAATAAACAGGAACAATCACGTATCAACGATAACAAACAACACAAAATAACAAACAATAAATCACAAAATATCGATATTTCTCTTTGGCATTTAGCTCGTACTCAAACAGGTATACATCAGCATTTATTAATTTACAAATGCATTTATTAAAGATTCCCAGTAAAAGAAACATGAAATAAAAACATTTAATCTTTTAATTTTATATTAACTAATATCATGGAGATTTCCTAATTTTAAATGTTTGGTAGGTTGAGATTTATTATATTCTGCACTTAAATGAGTAAAAAGTCAGTTTGATTGCAATAAAATCTTCTGATTCATAAGTATGCAAATACTTTTAATTTCCCATTTCATTATTATTCCCATGTAGACATTTTGTACTAAGTCACAAATTTTAGTTCTACTTTTAACCGAAATATTCAACGCTAAACTATTTTTCCTATCTTCGTAAGTTTAGGAGTTTGAATTATGAGGATCTGTGTAATAGTACAGTATGATAATATAACATTTACCACGGACATACCAGACATTTACTAACTTTGATGCATTGTAAATAGAGCTTGGTCTCGATTGACTTACAAGTATCAAAAGTGCTTTATGAAAGCTACATTGAATAATAAATTAGTTGATATCATGTTAAATACATCAGCCCAGATTTATCCAGGTGATCGGTTACTATATACAAAATAAACTGTGGAACTCAAAACGGTTGGCAGTATATCAAGTAAGGTGGAGTTAAGGCTACGACTGCGGTCTGTAGGCCTGGTAGACAACGTCTTGTGCCGCCTCCGTGGACGCCGCCTCCAGACTCCGCCCCCAACCACCATGATGGTCACCCCCGGCATACACAACCTGGGGGTGGCTCTCTCCGCCTCCACTGCCTACCAGCTTCTTGAGGCCTACGATCGCTGATAGCAACAGTGCCACCTGAGCAGAATTAGTAGAGTAGTAATACTTTTGTTTAACTTTAAATTATACTTTTCATAATATGCATAGAGGACCGGTTTAAATGGCTTGTTAAATAGAAAATTGGTAACTTTCTAAATAAAATTTAAACGGGTTTCTGGTCTGAAGATTTTTGTTAAATGTTGTGGCTATGTAGAACCATGAAGATGGTATGGGTAAGATAACCATGTGATTAAAGATGCTTTCAATTGATAATCGTACCCCATCTACTTAATCATTGGTAGTCTAGCTCTTATTCCTTTCTTTAATACTTTCTTGTGAAATGGCGACCATACAAAGTAGGTATTTTAAGCCAAGTATGGATGGAGATAAGTGTAGGATGAGTGGCGGGATCTTGTAGTCTTGTTATTGCCTAAGGCTGACATATCAATGTGGGAGTGCTCCTGACTGCCAGAACGTAAAACACCTAAGTTCAGGGGCACTCCCATATTGCCAAGGGTATAGATAGCTTTGAAAGCTATGAAGATTAGAAAAAGACAATGTTTATTTGTTCAAATATCACCCAAACCTATGTCATAGTTCCTAAATATGATATTACACTCATTTCATGAGTCTAGCTATATGATATTTTTTGTGAAATACATTGTTGCCAACTTAATCCTTGATACTAAGGATTACGTTGGTGGTTGGCAACAAGGTATTTAAGCTCTAGATTAGTGATTAATAGTCACTTAATAAATGAAAAAGTTTCAAAAACAATATGAAGTTCGTCTAAGGGTAACATTACGTATAACCATATGCTTGTACGTATTTTCTATATCATGTATCGGTCGATCTGTTTATATTTAAATAACCTTGTTATCTAAAAATGACATTTATTTGTCAAATTGTTAATTATCAAAAATGTGAAGTTGCAGGCCACTCGAATATGTTATTGTAGGTGTAAATGTAGACGTATTAACAACTTGTCTACTATACCTTGCCGATGAGCAGGGCTTTGCCAGCGATGAGCGCTATTTTGCCCATAGCCATCTGCAGCATCATGCCACCCATAGCAGCCGCCGCCATCATCATCATGCCACCCTTGTCTTTCTTCTTGCGCCCAGCTGGAAAAAATGCCTCTGTTAGACAATAGTTAATCAAATTACCCAGACTGGCCATCATTATCACATTAACTTTAGGCGCTATTACTTTAAGCTACTATATAATGAGACATGCTTATGCGTATCCTGTCAAAATATTTATTTTTCAGCCTTCATTATTATACTTGTTGTGAACTAATCCTGCATTTGACTACTCCTCATATCAAGGTTGCTGGTCTGCAGCAATTTAAAAATATTGTTTACAGTATGAGGAATGCATTATAGAGTAAACCATCACATACCTCGTCTTGCAATTAAAATTTAGTGTTTTATAATCCATACTACATATCTTTCCCCGAATATGGAATTTTCCAAGTGCTAGACAGAAACATTATATCCGAATTGGACTCATCAAATTGTAGAAATTTAGGTTGAAACATTTACATTTACACATTGTAACACGCAACGAACAAAACATTTAACTTGTAGGACTACATCACTTAGCCTGACCAACGGCACAGACTCATGCATATAGCACGAACCCAGTAAAGGGACTCACCCCCCCACTGGGATCGTGGTGACTAAGGCATCCCTCATCTCGCTTTAATGAAAGGACTATGGGAACATGTAATTAAACTGCACTCCACTCTTTCTCGCCTCGCTGCATCACATCTGCCACGGTGTCTGCGTAACAGAGCCCGATGCTATAAACCCAGCTGAATTTCTATCTTCCTCATCAGGAAAATATACTACCTAAACTAACGAAGAAAGACGTCAATCTCCCTGTTGTCTCTAGCCAGTTACATTAATAATAATTGTCATTGTGCTTGCTGTATTGGTTAAGTCCTTGAATGTGGTAACTAATAATAAGTCAATGAAAAGAGGTGCTTTAACCACCCAGCCTTTCAGAATTGACCGAAAGGTATCAATGACTTACACGGTACAGTAGTTGTCAACTATGCGTGCTGATGATGTGACGTTTGAATTCCTTGATTGTGATAAGCAACATTTAAAAAGCAAAAGTAACTCTGCTATACAGCATTAACTCTGCCTATTCAGCATATCAGAGTTAGCCGATCATAGGCCAATTGGTTAAATGGTTAATAACCATTCAAAAAACAATTGCCATTGTGTTTTTGTGACGTTTCAGTACCTGGAATATGGTTATTAACATCTCACTGACAACAGGCACTTTGCCTACTCAGCATGCCAGGGTTGGCTGGTCACCGGACAACAACCATTTACACGGTCATTGTCATTGTGTTTGCTGTGAACAGATCCTGTTGTTATGCTTGAGGAATTGGCCGTAATTTCCTGTAATAGCTACTCATGTAATAAACTTTTTATATAGTTTTTTTATGTTTTATGAATATTTTTGATCACTTTTTATATTACGAGAGAATGGCTGAAATACAATATTAATTTTGTTAGTAGCCTATGTAGCAAAAAGGATATTCAAATTCTCACTTTTTTACAGTTACAGTGTCAAACCAAAATGATAAGAGTGTGATGAGATTGAAGCGTTCAATAAGTAACTAAATTAGTATAGCTTCATTGAGTTATAAACCATTGTTTATAGCTCAAAAATTAAATTATTAAAAAAATTAAATCATTAAATTTAAATTAATTTAATTTAATTTTTAAATTAAATTATTATTTTAAATTATTAAATTATCAAAAAGTAAATTATTTGCAAAAGAATTCTTAAAATATAGCAGATTAGCCATTTAATTATTAGAGAAGTCTTTGAAAAAATATTTATTTTGATGAGTGTCATGTTGATACTCCTTTAAAACTAATGATTTTGTAGAAAACTGTTCGTAAATAACTAATGCATGTTAATTTTGGTCTGACTAAAGTGAATATGAGAATGTTCTAAGAAAGAGTTCTCTCCAGAAGCTAGAAATTTCAATTGACAGCTAAATCTTATCGTTGACCTAGGCCAACTTTGGGGACAAATTATCAAGCAATTTTGAGACATTTGTCATGTGAGACTTATTCCCGAGATAAACCCGATAACAGTATTTTCTATTTTTAGGCTTTAAGTTAGTTACAAATCTAATTTTAAACTATGTTCCAATTATTACCCTTTAATACCTCTACCATTGAACGGCGTTAAAAAAAATACATAATTTTAAAGTAAATTTAAATAAGTTGGTAATTTATTATGAATTATGTAAACCCAGATATACAACTACTTTAACATATACATGTGAAAATAAGCTTTTTTTGCAATTATAAAATGTTCAGTTTTTGGATGACACTTTCCAATAACAATTTCAAAGTATTACTTAAGTTTCTAAAATGTTGTAAGCTTTGAGTTATGATAAAATATATAAAAAAGAAACATGTTAGACTATAGCAGTGTCAAAGATACCTTCTAAGACATGAGCCGGCATGGAGATCTGGATAGTTCTGGTGTCGAGGTAACGAGACACTCTGTCCTGCAACATCTGGTCGAGAGCTGCACTTCTCTTGTGCTGGTCGCGGGGGAGGGACGCCTCCAGCTCACCCTCGGTCCTGACAGGTTGCCTGGGGGTGGCGTTGTCCACCGCGGGGTCCCTGGTGATGGTCAGGTAGTCAGTCACAGGTAGAGTGTCCACCGTCAGCGCCCGGTCCAGCAGAGCTACTGTCTTCAGCCTCAGACAGGAGTAAAGGTCAGGTTCGTCACCACACTTGTCTAGCACGCGGGAGAACACGCCCAGGCCGTCGGCACGGACTGCCACCAGGCAGCAGACTAGGACCAGTGTTGTCCTCGCGACAGACATTATTGCTCACTACGCTACGTTTGTGCGACGCTAGGTTGTTATATAGGATTCATACGGACACAGGGGAGATGTAGAGCATAACTAATCACAGCCCCCTCTTCTGCAGCCACCGTGCGATGACATTGAACCATAAAAAACAGACACCACCTATAGTTATTGTGACCCCCCTCCCCACCGTGTACGACTGTCCCTTTCCACGGCTTTTCCTTCCGTGACAAACGTTTTTAACGAATCTTCGCCTCAGCCATTCATGCATTCCGGCTTGTCAGTCAGTTTCTCCTGCGACGTCAATCTCTCATCAGAAATGGGTTTCTTCAACTCAAAACACAAATAAATGTCCATACAATTAATTCACTTACATCGTGTAAGCCATAGTAGACGTGGAGAACGTTTTACGCAGGATGTATTAGTTACCCTATAAGTTTTAGCAGTCACACAATATTTGAGATGAATATTTTTCATTCGGGACTTGTTTAGATAATCATTAAATGAGTAGCCTACAATAATGTCTGTAATTAAGATATAAATAGCATAAATACTTTGTGGTTTAAATGGATTTTATTTGCATACCATACGGTATGGACAAATACGATAAAAACAAAAACTGGTCGAATACAAAAAGTAACAAATCATGTTTTTAGTTGCAATTACTACCCCTTATATTACACCCATGATTAAGGTACTACGTAGCCATTGCTACGCATATAATATTATATAGCAATACATATGATAAATTAAAATTGAACGTATTTTCCATATTCTCTGCGGAAACATTAACATTTACATGGCTCAGGAATATCCTTCCTCTCGATCAGCTCTCTCTCACCTAATACTTCCTTTGTTAACAACAACTAAGACTTTCAGGATGTATTTAGTTTAATCGTTGAGCTACTCTACATAAAATTTACACCATTACCTTTGACAAAATTTGTAAAAGCGACTTTGCACAGACATTTGTTCCCTCTGGGATTTTACTGGAATCATTATAAGAAAAACCGTTGTTTTATATAAGATATGAAATCAGATTTCCAGGTCATTAAAAGAAAAAGATACATCAAATATATTTTATTAATGAAGATACAACATGAACGTTAACTGTTTCAACCAGAACATATTAAAATTTTGAAATTATGGATGTAAGGGATCCAACTTGGTTAACATAATTTTACATAAAAATGGATATATAATATATGGTACAGGGAAACATTTTTTTACAAGTATTTATATATTAAGTAAATTTAATGACAACTTAACATGAGTTAATACACCCCAACAAGTGCACTAACATACAAAACAAAACATCTGTAAAAATATTGAATTAGAAACTATTTGGAAGGTCAATTGGATTAATTCTTTTGAGCCTATATGTAGCTTCACTATTATCGAGGAGGTTAACTGCCAGGAAATTTGGACGGTTTTCTAATTCTTTTTACATTTTTCGCTTAGTTTTTTTTTTTATTTCTCTTGTAATGAAAGGTATCTTCGTATCTTGATGAATAACAAATTATTAGACATATACCAAGGTACTTGTAAAATTGTTCTTAGTGTTTTGGATTGAAATATTTAAATTATTTATATATTTGAGTTTGAAGTGGTTCACCAAAGTCCAATACCGTAAGTCCAAATATGTTTTAATATAATGTTGGATAGAAATAATTTGTGTTTAACAGATAATTTTGAATTTCGACCGATAAGCCAATCCAGTTTGTTTGTTTTCAAATTTAAATTAAGCCTTTTGTTCCAAATATGAGAGGTAGTAGTTGGGGAGTGTTTTGCATTAACCCATCCTGTGAAATATTATTTTAAGTAGAGAATATTGCCTTAGTAATTCATATGCTCCTTTTATTCCTCACTCTGAACAGAACACAATTTTTGTTAGTATTGGACATATACTAAAGGTACTTAGTTATTTTAATAAAAACTCCTTACAATATTGAATGGGGATATTTTGGTAACTGCCCCCACAAGGGTAACCAGGAAAGTATACATAATCCTTGATATTTAGCCATGAACGAATTAATTTAGAATCACTAAATAATCAATCCTATCCATATTTAACTATTTAAATAAGTATTAGCCATTGTTTATAATTGCCATTGAGGTATACAATAATAAAGTTTCTAGAAATGCTTTCAAATGTGTTTATGGCAAAATCAAAGGGTCAAACTAAAGAATAAATTTTTTTTATAAGAATCAACAACCACTTTCCAAATCACTGAAGTATTGAGTTCCAATTAACATGTTTATTGTTTGCAAAAATAGAACGGATTTCTTACTTCCATAAAACAACAATCATTCAAGCCATAAACTTTCTAGCAGAAAATTAAAACATTATGTTTACAATTAATCGTAAAAATTACTAACTCACAAACAAAATCTAGTATCCAAGCCTAGGTGATTCTTTTCTACCCCAGTTCTAGAACAGAGTTGGTTTCTGTTTTTATACCTATGAGTGGCTACAAGCGCCGTCGTCGAGAATGAAAGGGACCGTAAATGACGTTCTTTCATTTCATATAAACGAACTACAATTCCGGAAAAATATGTAATAAGGGTTCTGAAGTATTTTATACAAATAAACATTTAATGTTAAGGTTTAACTATTTTTTGTCATATAATTTAGTTATAAATGTTGCCTATTATTGTCCTTTTAACATTAGTTTTAATACAGTCGTTGAACTATTTTACCTTACTAATAAAAATAATGAACTAGAATCTAAAAACGTTACTTTTAATGAAATTAGTTTTTTTCTAAATCGACACAACATAATGAACGCGATCATTATCGCATAGTGAGCAGTTCCGAGCCAATTAAAATGCAGCTTTGCCCTCGGGGCCATCTTGTGTTATTATCACTGACACATGTTATTAGTTTTGCCCCAGATATTCTCTAGGCTAGTACAGGAACCATGTCCCCGACAACGCTTATAATGCTACACCTTTTCGTTAGAAAGCATAACTGTGTGGGCGAAAGTTGACGAAATGTATTTTGGTTGATATTTTGGGTGTTTTGGGAGATAACCAGGAAAAATAGATCCTCTGTATAGTTTCTTGTTTTTCTAGCAATTATATTTGGTAAAACAGTTGCGTTGTGTAGAATAGTTCAAATTTAATAATGGTCTAGCTTAATTTGTTTCTAATTTAATCAAATGCTAACTGCGGCATGCCCTACGCACGGAAATCAAATATTCGATTACGACCGTTTCTATACGTGTTTGACATTTTTCCACACATTTTTTGATATTTTTCCACTCATTTGGATTTCTTGACGATTTTGTAGAGGGACGGTCCAATCCCTGGTTCTGGTGTTATTGCTATTAAAAGTCAACATCTTATTAGATCTCTCCATTAATTGTTGGCCTAATGACAAATGCCATCTGGGTCTGGTATAAATCTCGCTTGGAATCGAACCAGCAACCCTCACATTTTATGCACTATAACCACACAGCCATCTAGTCATGAGTTTATAGACCTGCAAAGAAAAACAACAAAAGCACCGAGAAAACGAAAGCCACGAGGCAATCTATTTTTAACCAATTAAAATTAATTTAATAGTAAATTTATAATTTAAACATATAATTTAATAGGTAAATTAATTAATTGATTAAAAATCTGTACGGCTTAAGGTCCAGAAAAAACACGGGCGTTATCACAAAATTACTGGTGTTTGTAATTAGTGGGAGCTGTACCTCCTCCAGAATAAAGTCCCGCACTCTACATGCTGTTTTTTTCCCTGGTATGTGAATAAAAACTGTATTAATAATAATAAAAATTCGAAGCCCGGGTCTCGCAGCTATCCCATTCGTCAGTTTTCGCACCATCGCTGTGTTTATATTGTGAAGATATCACACACCATTTATGGGTAAAAAATATTTTAATTTTTAAACTTGATTTCAGCGTTTACTATTTTGAAAGCTCGCCTAATATTCAAAGGTTTGGGGTACGATAAAAAAAATGATTCTTGTTCATAAACTATTCAAAATTGGGCTCAACTGGCCTTAATGAATGGTGCGATCTTGTATTCAAAACAACACGTCTAATTGGTCAGATACTTAGCTTCAAAATTATTTTTATTTATTTCCAAATTTAATGTATCTAATTCTACTTATATCTCTATTACCAACGCCAGCTAGGTTCAATTGTAGGTCATTAATAAGCTAGAGGCCTTCCTCTGAATCGAACCGGTTAACTTTTGATTAGCCAAACATACCGGTGATGTCTGTGGCTGTGGTAATTGAATGTCAAAGAATCAATTACCAACACTCCCAAGTGTTAGTACAAGGGTTTAGACTTTCTCTTTATTGCATGAATATATTCTTCCACTTATTTAATGCCACTTAATTACTATGTATGTAGTATTTATGTTCCATATTGATAATGTTTTCTTTTTTAATGTTAACTTTTACAAACGATGTTAGGTCTACTGAACTCATTTGATTTGAAAGTTTCGAAGCCCGGGTCTCGCAGCTATCCCAGTCGTCATTTTTCGCACTATAGTCACGGTGTTTATATTGTGAAGATATCACACGCCATTTGGTCCCACCTTCACTGGTCCACATCTCTCACTTTTACTCTCACATTCCAATATCTGGTTCGCTACGATACCCGTCCCGATCCTTCTAGAGCTATGCTACCAGCAATAGAGGATCTGGTATTCAATGGCGATTAAGAAATGTCTCGTGTTAATTTGTAGTTAATTTGTAATACGATTAATATTTATGTTTGGGTCATATCTTATGGAAAATTGTTAGCACGAGATTAAATTATGAATATCTACAACTTTTTTATTATCTTTTATTTCAAACGGGTTTCGAGTAAAACCAATTAAAAGCCAAAACTGTGAAAATCTATTTTTTCCTAGTGTTTGTGCCAGAAAACAAAGCAATGCCTTTTTAACTACGATTACCACACTTCCTATTTAATTAAAATGCAGTATATTGTGCATAATAAAAGCGCATAAATTAGTAAGCTATTAAAAACATGTGGTACAAGTGCTTAAAGTACGCACTTTATTCCATTTTAGGAGATATTGCTTATGCAGTTTCTTTGAAAATACGTACCGAATTAAACCCATAAACTAAACAAAATTAGAAATTTTCTATTCTAAAACTTTATTTTAGTATTAGCTGGTACCATTAGCCAAAATGCCGTAACGTTAGTTGTAAATATAACTCAAACGTCAAAAGTTAATACAAGGATAAATTAAAAGAAAACACAAAAAATATGTCAAATAACACTTGTAACGCCCAATCATCGCTCACTTGTCCAATCATCATCGGAAACATCTCCTATTGGGTCTGATGATTGTGGTGTTCAAAATCGAAATTGATCACCAATCACCGTATTTTATATGTCGACTTATGAGTAAACAGTATAAATGTGTATTATTATTATATTATTATATTATAGTATATATATTATAAATATTATTACAAGTGTTATTTGACGTATGTTTTGTGCTTGCAGGTAATTTAATAACACGTATGATGCTGATAAAGAAGTTATTTTTTGACAAATTATACTAAACCTGCATACTCAACGGATTCCCAACATATTTTGACCAACATAAGATCATAAGGCTCATCTCGTGTTTTCTTAACTTTTTTGCTCAAGTCTTAAGCGCGATCTATATATTTAAAATATTTATTTTTCTATTACGAGTTGGTTCGGTTTTTCTACCTGATTGGTTTTCATAATTTTATGCAATAAAATTTAAAAAAGGATACAGTATAAAAAAATTAAATATAAAATTTATGCATGGATAATTTTTCCGTGGCGAGGTCACGTAAAATCCAAAAGAATGTCGGACGAAGCCAACGGGCAACAGCTAGTACCACTATTACATTTAACACCATTACGGTACTTATTAGATCCAACATGATAAAATTTCCCAAAATTCTAAATCCCTCTAGACATATTACCTTTTACCTTATAGAGACACCATAGGTTATGAAACCTGTGTTACTTTGTAATCGTTAGTAGCATAGCATACCTTTAATAGCTTAACCTCATTACTGAAGGATTGTAATAAAATGCAACGACGATATTTTCCTTGTTTTCTATATAAAACTAAAATTTAGTGTGGTCAGTAAGTAGTTTTCATAATAAGAAAGATATTTAAAAGATTTTACAAAAAACTTTTCTAATAATGTACCATTTTATTATTAAATAACATTCATCCAAAAAGAAAGGAAAACAAAATCGTCCAAATTGTTATTCAACTTTTAGTTTGAGTCCAAAAAAGAGATTCCAAGGAATGATAATTTGTTAGATCAAATAGTGAAGACCAATAGTTTATTACATAATTCAACATTTTATCAGTGGTAATAATCATGCGGTGCTCGATGGGCAGTATGGAGAGCTTCCAGATGATGTTCCCTGGCAGCAGCGACCTCGTGAGTGTCTGCCAGGTATCCGGACTTGAGCACCACAGGCTTGGCGAGAGGTCCGTGGTAAGCGTCGAAGTGGTAAGGTGCCGCATGATAGGAGTGTCCATGGTCAGCGCCGTAGTTTGAGGCGTATCTGCCACTGTAGTGGTCACCGTAGCCTCCGTGAGCCTTGGCCTTGGCTACGGCGGATAAATGCTCAGCCTTAGCAGCGGCCACCTCGTGAGTGTCTGCGATGTGTCCGTCATGCAGGACGTGTGGGATGGCGGTGGGACCGTGGTACCTGATGTCTCCATGATGGCCGTCATAAGAGCCACTGTATTCCTGGCCATGACTGTATTCGTAGTCTCCTCCGTAGTGAGATTCCTTGGCTAGAGCGGCGAGATGAGCGTTTTTGGCTGCTGCTACCTCATGGGTGTCTGCCAGGTAGCCGTTGTGGAGGATGACAGGCTTTGCTGTGGGTCCGTGGTAGTAGCTGCAGTACACACTGCTGGTGTACAGAGCCAGAAGCTGTAGAAGAGCCTGCGACATACATTTTATTTTTCTTAATAAGGCAGGGTGAAAATTCCGTGTTAAAATTAATTACTATCTTCTGCGCTCAAATTTGCAATAAAAGTATTGCGAGTAATGTGTTAATGTATCAATAGTATTTTTTTTTATTACATTCTTTATTCCCTTCATCTATATTATTAAAACGAAACAGTGTTTTTTTTTATTTCACGATTCTGAATCAACCACTCGACGAATTTTCATGATTTTTGTGTTGAAAGAAAGATAATTTTGAGAACTAGGGAATGTCGAAGCCATAATATTAGTTTAGGGTTTCAGTTTTTTAGAAATTAAGTTTTAATTTTTTTTAAGTCTAGCAGCCGACTCTAATATTCTAAACTAGCTTTTGGCATAAAATGATTTGCTTAACATAACAGCTGTAAACATTCAGCTTTTGTGTCACAAATTCAGCATTTGGATAAAAATGTAAAGACATACTTAGGGTTGACTTATTTATACGATGTGTAATGCTAATCATTGATACGTTCAATTCTTCTGTAAGAGGAGGACAGATTAATTAAATATACATAGTAAAATATTAGGATGTTCAAATTATTTTTTAAAGCAATCTTTGTAATCTTCGATTTGTTTTAGCGCAATATAATTTGTTTAAACTAAAAGCTGGTTAAATATAAACTGTGGAACTTTGAGGTTATTTTATTTACTCTTATTTTGTCATTGATTATAGGAAATAAGTAAGATTAGTAGAGATAATTAGACCACAGTTTTAACCAAAATTAATTAAACCACAGTACAAACCGAGACTCTGTACACGAGTCTTAATAAAAAAGGATAAATGCAAATTATTTTACTGCTACACTTTTCAAGGAAAGATAAAAAAATAACAATGTTTACATGTTTTAATTCTTCATGGTAGCTTTCATTTACAATAATGTTTGTCTGCTTTAACTTTGTTTGGATTAGGCCCGGAAATATTTATGTCATAAAAAAAGATCAAGAATAATCAGGAATTATGATTTTAAATTACCACCACAACCTCAGCTGGGTTATATACAAAGATAAACAGATGGATGACATAGATTGAACACAACGTCAACATTGACCTAGGATACTGCAATTAGACAAACCATCCTTTTATGAAATCGTTTTCAGTTGTGGTTACGTTTGGGGGCGCCTATATCAGCGCCCCCAACCGTGAAAATATCACTTTTATTTCAACTATGAATATATTGTAGTTTAAATTAACTAATATGGGAAATTACAATGCTCATTTATTCAATGAGGGTGGGTAATTATCAAGGTTAGAACTGATAACGGTATGGATGATAACAATTGACAATTACGTCATTAGCTTTACTAGCATGTTTACTTTTTATATTCCTGCTACATGTGACCAGTTCTTTTTTTCAAATGAATGTTATTTGAACCAAACAGCTGTTTCAAAACAAACTGTTATTGTTTTAACTTTTCTTTGTTTACGCTTATCTATTTAGCAATTAATGCAGTGAAATTGATATAAAGGATAGGTGTGACGATTAGTTTTGATGTTAGGACACCAAAGTTAAATTATGTGTACTGTGAATTTTATTGGATATTATCGTTTTATTTTAGGTCGTTTCTATTGAGACCTACTGAAAATTGTGTATAGTAGTTATATTGTGGTGATAATAATTATGGAAGATGCAGGTATGCTATGGAAGGTGGTATCGTTGACTAGGTCTATACACTTCTCAATTGACTATTAGGCTACTCTCTCTACTGTAGGCTACTTATAATCAGTGTGCGTCTGTGCGAATTGGCTGCAAATCTCACTTAAACGCTTTTCACATCGTAAAAATTGCAGAATTGCTGTTTAATTGTAAAATTATAGGATTTAAAATGCATAACGTATAGGCTATATGATGGAATAAAAACATATTTGGTCACACAACATTTGTTTACAAAATGGTTTTTCACATTAAATCTGCAAGAAACTTTGTCTCTATATGTGTAAACTAGTCGATCTGAATTGTACACGGTTTTAACTGACTACTGAATTCCCGTACGTAGGACGGGCTAACACCTCGTATACATTAAAATAATTAAAATTGTTTTAATAATCCGACAAAAAATTTAATATCCTAAGATATATCTTAAGAATCTAGAGATTATTAAGAATAACTTAAAATAGCCGTTTATGTATTATATCTTTAAATAATTAAGACTTTATAACTTGTTGAAGTACTGCCAGTAATAGTAACTTACTAAGTTTCTTAGGATTGAGGCCAATTTCAATTTCTTAACCAAGTGTCTCTACTTTGTTTAAAGTAATATTTAATCATTATTTAGAAATACTTTGCATATTACAATGATGGTATGTGTCCAATAACCTGTATCGAAACGAATTTAAGGTCATATATTTTAGGATAATATGTTTGAATAAACAAGGTAAATGAGATACTTACAAAGGAGTTGTTCATTGTTGGAGGGTTGTTGGTGACTGTTAATCCTAGTATTGAAACTTCAGGTTTAAATACAAGACTGGACTTCGTAATACATCCTTTCAATCCTGAAACATCGGAAACAGCTTACATAGCTAGGGCTCGGTGAAGAACGACGAATTTTCATTATATATCCATCGCGTGCATGATGTCAAAAATTATAACATGAATTAACTTTTGATCAACAGGAAAAAGACACTTACTAATCCTTCGCAGAGTGTTCTCAGAGTTAAACCATAAACTTCGTCAATGAAGGTTTTCATCGAAATTAAAATCTACTCAAACCACGTGTCAAAGTTTGATGCTTTGACTGTAGTCTAATAAACCTGGATAACACTTAGGTATTTTCTTGTTTTATAATATTTCTATTATGCTAGCTCCATGGTCATTCAAAGTTTCAATGCTTACTTAAGAGTGTAAATAGCCAATTATTAATAGAAGACTTTAATTTGACTCAAAACTACTAAATCACAAAATAACGGAAAATCGGATTTTCTTGAAAATGATCCGAACGATTTTCTAAAAAATGTAGTGTGTTATAGTCCTTTGAATTCTTAACAATTCTAAAATAAATAGTACAACAACCCATTTCTGTAACAATTACGGTTCAAAATTTATTGCAACTTGTATGATTTTTAACTGTAAAGTATCATATTTACTCTCACTGCTTACCCATGATAAAGGTTGTTGACAAGCTTAAAGTATGCGTCAGAATGCTGATACCGTTTATTTAGGTATGTGGAACATCTATGAACTTAGTTTTTGCTACCTTAATACCACACGGGTTGTTCGTTTAGTATTTTAGTCGTGACATTGAGACAGACAGGTAGACAGGCAGACAAGCATACACCACCTTCATTGTATAATACAATAGATATGAAGCATGTACAATATGAGATATTTCATAATATAGCAGAAGTTAATAGTGCAGCTTGGTCAACAGCAGTGATATAATGCATCAATTTGTTTCAATTATTTACATGTTACAAAGTTGTTTTTATCGTGTAACATAATTTGCAATGTTTTTATAAATTGTATCACTAAACCTTGACTAGGGCCTCTACACAAAATAGACTTTCCGTGTAGTGTAATAATTTAAAACCAAGAAAATAGATGAAGTTCAGGACCATCTCACCAGAGTAGGGGGTAGTCAACTAGTGTATTGGACTAAATAATAATTAAAATAAATGCAGTATCATAACAACAGCTGATTGATTTATCAGTTGACACACAATATTGTCATTGGTTCGTAGATCATCTCAACAGATTGTCCCACGTTTTTGGCTTCAAATGTTTACATTACTCAGGAAGTCTATTCTGTGTATAGTCAGTGCCCTAAATTACTGTAACTATAGATGAAATAATCATAATATTAGTATGTGAGGAATGGTGCCTTTCTTTCTCTGTCTGAATATATAACTGATAATAAGAAAGGGGGTTTAATGATTTTATTAAAACAATATACCTCATTCAGAGTCATCAAAAGTAACGAACGGCATTTTCAAACAATTATTGCATGTATTGCAAGAAAGCTGTGATTGTAAGTACTATGCCTAAGTGTGTACATACGTATCTGTGTTCATCTACTTTTTTTTAGCAAATATGATTTTTTACATTATACTTGGTAAGATCCACAAGTAGTCGAAAGGAAATCATGAGAGCATAGGTCGAGTAGTTCAAAAAAGTTTTCTAGTGGGAAAACACAGTGCTGCAAACTCGACCTCAAGAGGTCCGTCTTAGCCAAAACTTAACAATTAACAACCATCTTTTTCAGTCAAGTTAAATTTAGAATTTGTGTTGGGCTATTTCAAAGTGATGTCGATTTGTCGCAATTTTGTCAACACTAAATCAATAAAACTTGCTGTACTAATACATGTAGAGTTTATGTCATAAAGCCTCCTATAATTTTCAATCCCAGCAGGTTTATATAGCCTACAACGAATGAGCAGTTGTATTATGATTGTATTAGATGCCATTTTACTCAGATCTTACCGTAGTTGTGTGTTCGGATGCACCTTCTTTACGTCACTGATATCACACTTTACTCTCTCGTACTGCAGATGCCTCACTCACAATGCAGGCTCTCGTGGATCCCATAATACATTTTCTACACATAAATGTAACTCCTAACTGAAGCATTGTAGGCTTACATCTCATTTACAACATGTACGAAATTGTAAATGGTCCTTTTTTAAGGCCAATTAAAAAATTTGACTTAAAAACTGTCACAAAACGATAGCATCCCCTAAAATAACGAAAATGGCTTATGAACAGGAATTCAAACCATTCTTCTTACAATTACCGTAAGAACATTCGTCGATATATAGCAATAAAAATCTTAATAATTTAAGTAGTTTTTCAATTCAACAGCCTTATTAGGTAGCAATAAACTGGTTTTAAACACAATTTCTTTCGTGAACGTTATAAGGGCTAGGATTTTCTTAAATCAATGTTATTATTCTTGATAATATATTTAAAAGAAAATATAACCTTGTAGTACTTAATAAATTGGTTTACCTTATGGTTGCCATATTCTTGAACAAAATCTTGTAGTACTATTTCTATATTCTAAATTCTTATCTAATAGACTGCAACAACCAGCTTCTTGCTTTCGAATTTGTTTAGTTTAAAATTACTTAGTAATTTTGTTTGGATATGATTAACTTTAAGATATATGTAGGTTTTATCCTTTAAAAATGTTGATATTACTTATATTAAATAACTCCTTGATCGTGTGTGTTATTAAATTACCTAAAAATAAAAAAATACGTCACATATTTACACTTACTGTTTACTCACAAGGCGGTAAATACATATAAATGATTGTAGGTGGTGATCGATTTCGATTGGACACTCCAATCATTAATGAGATTAGCCTATTGAATCTGTTGTTGATTTGAGTTTCCAATTGAAATCGATTACCACTTATCTTTTATATTTATTTACCTTCTTGGGAGTGAAAAGTTTAACTGTAAATACATATTATAATTCTGAACAAAATGATACAACTGCCATGTCTGTAAAAATTACGGTTCAAAAGTTATTGTAAATTATGTCATTTTCCCATAAAAACCCCATAAAATAACAAAAAATAAGATTTTTGTAAAAAAGCTGGTTTTGATTTAACTCAATTTGATTTAACTCGATGTTAGGTTCCTAAAAATGTTAAAGGTTTTTTTTATTTGGAATTTTAATGGGGATTTTTCCCATAAAACTCTATAAAATAACGGAAAATAAGAAATTAATATGTTATGGTCCTTATAATAAAAAAGGCACAACACCCCATTGCTGTAAAAATTACTTTTCAAAAGTTATTGCAAATTTTGTGATTTTAAACTATAAAATATCATATTTACTCTTACCGCTTACTCATAATAAAGGTTGTTGACGAGCTTATGAAAGAAAGTATGTGTATGAATGCTGATACCATTTATTTAGGTATTAGTTTTGAATACAATTTTAGATACAAGAGATGGTAAAAGTGCTAAGTCAAACTATTTGCACAGAGAAATTGACTATCCAGCCGATGCTACAATATTGTATACTGTAGCTACTGTAATATTCACAATAAAAAAACTTAAAGCTTCAATCATATTTTTTAATGTATGTGTAAAAGTTTCATTTCTTTTAAATTTCAATGCACCATCCTTACCGTAACCGTAATTCGATTGGTATCAGATTTAAAATGTTTATAGCGTAATCATTTAGTTTGTGACCAGGTTTTTATTAACTGGTTCCACCCGAACAATACGTGGCTATGTGAAGCGTTTCCGATGTTTCATGTTTGTGAGGATGTATTGCTACAGACAATGTTGTATTTAAACCTCCAGTTGCAGTGTCGAAGCTATCAGTTCCTCACGACGGTTCAACAATGTACAGTGCTTGGGTAAGTAATGAGTTGCTCGACTTTGATAGTTAATTCACACAGTTTTTAACGTGTTCAATGTGTGCTTTTATTGCTATGCATTAAAATGTATTATCAAGGACAATACTGTATTCTATAGAACATCATTCTATAGTAAAATTGTTAGTAAAATATAGTAAAACAGTTACAATATCTAACCAAGTTTTAGTGTTAGTTAATTATTTTCCTTTATACAATGATGAAAAACAAGAAACTATACCTATGGAAAATAATTGTTGAAGAAGAAATGTACGATAAGATAGTTTCCCGTGTGTTAAGACATGTATAATGAAAGCTGTAGCATGGTTTAACTTATACAGTTCTCGTGTAATATTTGTTATAGAAATTCGTGTATTTGAATTTACTTAAACTATTTTTGTCATTTAAATTCAATCAGTATCTCAAGGGTTATATCACTTTGATACATTCTAGTTCTTCACATTCTAGTTCTTCAGCGGCTTACACAGAATCCTTCAAATGATTGATCTTTTTTCAGGTTTTGTATGTGTTGTAACATTTTTTTAAATGTAACAATTGTTTATGAGATTTATATGTTTACTGTACATTAAACGGGGGAGTCCTAAGGTACTACCTAATACCTACAAAACTGCATTATTTATAATCGTGTTCACAGGGTCATGTTCTTGTTGCTGTCCTGTACACCAACAGCGTGTACTGCAGCTACTACCACGGACCCACCGCCAATCCTGTCGTCCTTTACAACGGCTACCTGGCAGACACCCATGAGGTAGCAGCAGCCAAGAACGCTCATCTCGCCGCTCTAGCCAAGGAATCTCAATACGGAGGAGACTACAAATACAGTCATGGCCAGGAATACAGTGGCTTATATGACAGCCATCATGGAGACATCAGGTACCACGGTCCCACCGCCATCCCACACGTCCTGCATGACGGACACATCGCAGACACTCACGAGGTGGCCGCTGCTAAGGCTGAGCATTTCGCCGCCGTAGCCAAGGCCAAGGCTCACGGAGGCTACGGTGACCACTACAGTGGCAGATACGCCTCAGACTACGGTGCCGACCATGGACACTCATATCATGTGGCGCCTTACCATGGACCTCTCGCCAAGCCCGTGGTGCTCAAGTCCGGATACCTGGCAGACACTCATGAGGTCGCTGCTGCCAAGCACCATCACCTAGACGCGCTGTATAAGGCCAACCATCGCGGTCACTATGAACACAGCTATTAATCTAACCCTTTATCTCTGCCTGTAAATATACCGATATAAAATTTTAATTTACATTTATTTTAACTGTCCATTTTTATTCATACACCAAACCGTTAGAATTCGCTCTGATTAACTTACACACCAGAACTTGTTCTTTACATAATACTGAGTCACGGTTTGGTGAGTAATACATCTTACTAATTATTAACATTACTAGTGAATGAATGACATTTGAAGCTAGTCAAAAACACAGAACATTAACTACGCAAACTTTTATTTAAAAAGAAACAAATATATTTTCTTTTACTAGCTATTGACAGTGTTTAGTATCCACTATTCATCCAACGAAAATTAGTTACCTTGACAATACGAAAAAATATTATCACACAACAAATTCAACATTAGTCATAATTTTGATTTGAGGTCAAAAGGTTGTTTTGAAAACATTGTTGTTGTTTAATAATAGCAATCCAATAATTTAAAATAACCTTTCCCCAGAATACCATATATATTTGTATATTTAGCTATACTACCATCATGTTAGTCTAATTGGCGTTCAGAACATTCCTTATGTAAATTAAACATCATTAGTGTTTTTGCAAGTACTTCGTCTAGGTATGGGAACGAAGGAAAATTTGAAGAAAATCAAACAATGGAATTTGGATAGATCTGCCTTCAATCCGGTAGAGGCACTGGCATTCCATTACTGTGTGTATGACTGCTGTCTGATTTTCACGGGGAGCGGGAAATAAGGAAAATATTTATCAGTAAATTTTTAGAAAACTATATTTTTCCAGAAACCCAATTAAATATTTACGATTCCCAAACTTTTGAAATGTATTATAAAAATATAATCTCATACTAGTTTAAAAAATGTTACACTCAGGCCTAATTAAGGCGTCAATAAAAAATAGATGCACGAATTACCTAATTGAGTATCTATTTTACATAGGCATATTGAGGTCTTTTATTTATAATTGTAAGTCCTTACAATAAATTCGTACAATGACAGAATGAAGTCTGTATCCACTAGTTATCCTGAGCGTAAATCATTTACTAAATAAGTTATTAGATATAACCAACCCATAAGCAATTGATTAAGTTAAATGATCTAGTTAATATTCATTTAAGTGGTTGTGAAACTGTTTTGAACGTGTATGTTTTCAAAAGAACTTAGTAGGTATTAAAAACAAAAAAAATAAAAATAAATAGACATAATTTAAATGGTTTTATTTATAGATTGTTTCTTAAATCGTTATATAAGAGTTTTGGTAATTTAAAGTAGTTCAATTTAACTAATTAAGATAACATAGTAAAATCCTCTCAACCAGATGGTATTTTTACCTAAATATTAAGAAACGTTTACTACCAACCACTTTTTTTAAATGCTTTCAATTTTTGTAACTGGACACGTGCAATGATATATTCGTATTTTATTCAAACTTCTATCTTTAGTAAATTGTTTTCCCTCTGTAATACAATATTTTGTTCGTGTTTACCTTTTATTTTACGATTAGTTAACAAATTCATGAACAAATCCGGTCTGCTCAGTTGCGGAATGATTATTAAATAATGTATGCATTTGACCCTTTAAGACAGTATGTATAAAGATCCAAACACGTATTTGTATACACAAAAGGTTTAATTTAATAAATAATAAAACAAAAAATCAACAAAACATAGTAAAACATGCAGATAAATTTGTTTGTGAACAATTTTTCAATAAGTATGGTTAATAACTTGACCTATTGCATAGGCTCCGAAAGTTTATAAATTAAGGCTCACATGACATAGTAGCGCTTTGGTGTTACGCGTTGTGGCGCTTTAAGAATGGTTTCATGACGTTTGGAGGCGCTTGAGCTGTAGGGTGGCTGGGGGGTGGTGGCGAACAGGGCGACACCTAGCGACAGGAGGCTCACATGACATAGTAGTAGTTGCTGGGTAGCTGGTCTGGTGGTTGTGGCACTTGTGGAGTGATTTCATGACGTTTGGAGGCACCTAGAGCTGTAGGGTGTACTGTAGCGGCGAACAGGGCGACACCTAGCGACAGGAGGCTTACATGACATAGTAGTAGTTGCTGGGTAGCTGGTCTGGTGGTTGTGGCACTTGTGGAGTGATTTCATGACGTTTGGAGGCACCTAGAGCTGTAGGGTGTACTGTAGCGGCGAACAGGGCGACACCTAGCGACAGGAGGCTCACATGACATAGTAGTAGTTGCTGGGTAGCTGGTCTGGTGGTTGTGGCACTTGTGGAGTGATTTCTTGACGTTTGGAGGCACCTAGAGCTGTAGGGTGTACTGTAGCGGCGAACAGGGCGACACCTAGCGACAGCAGGCTTATCAAGAATGCCTTGCCGGACACTAGCGCCATCACGGCTAGCGCAGGAAGCATCGTCATCTTAAGCATCATCAGGAAAGGTAACAGCAGTTGAAGTTTCTTGGAAAGTTTTCTTCTCCCTAAGTACAAATATAAAAATTTGTTTAGATATTTCAATTGTTTAAGCAAGAATGTTACGAGACCCCTTATACCGATATGTCATTGCCCATCATGCCAGTTAGCAGATTCAAAAAATATACCAATAAAAGAAAACACATTGCCCAATGGCATGGTGTAAAGTTGACCAAAATCGTGTTTACTGTTAAGCATTTGTACTTGCTTGCCTAATTTCTGATATGGATCGACTGGCATGATGATTAACTAAAATGTAGACCAAATAAAACTAGTTTTTAAGTAATGTAAAATTAAGTAGTTTATTGAGTTTTTATTGAATGTCAGCTAGCTTGTTGATCAAGTGGCTTGTTAGTCAAATGACGGACGCCCAGTATTTTAACTACAGTAATGGATGGCTAAAAAAGAAATCATAAACTATCATAAATATTATATAGTCAGTAAAGTATTTCTATATATGAGTAACACTTCTGAAACGTATAAACTTTAAGATCATTCACAAATACATTTATACAAATTATAATTTCTACTATATGTTTTGTAACGTAAAAAACACTATACCTATCACATATGAAAACTCATTCATAAAATACTATTTAATAAATTATAACTCTCTAAATATACATAATATGGACAAATTTCTAAAACGAAACCACAAAAATTGATTTGATTGTGTGGCTTGTAAGTATAAGTGAGATATGTGTGTATGCCTGTAAACATTTATATTGAAAAGGGGAAGTTGGACATAATCAATTTAAATGGATAGTAGTTAAATCAGAATGCAAAATAGAAATTATGATTTTAACAACGATGTGTAGGGAGTCATTTGAATTTACAGTATTGCTGTCATAAAAGTAACGTTAATTAATTTTGCACTGCAACTTTGTTGTGTACCGATATGTTTTTGATAGTAGCAAATCTTATCATTTTAAGTAGTGTAAAAGGTTAATGGTTTTAAAAACAAATCTTACGAATCAATGATTTAATTATACATACACATTCTATGAACCTATACATAAGGGCAAGAATTCTTTATTTTCTATTATAACCGAACTTCTTATATAAAATACATATACTATAAACCGCATCTAATTGGAATGACAAAAACTACTAAAATATTCAGTGATGTGGGGACTTTCGTTGGAGTTATTGATCATTAAAATTGGACAGTTAGAGGTGAGCTACGAACCCCAACACAGTTTTAAATATAACTTTTTAGAAATCTGTTTTTATTAAAAAAGATTTATATCTCGGTTTGTTAACACATCACCAAGATCTTTCTGGTCTCAAGTTACACGGTAAATGTTTGGCTTTAAATTCATTTTTTGACATTTTTTTGACTTGTCGTTTCCCAAAATTACTGTAACTGAAAAGAAACGCAAACAAAATTGGATCTCAGAAGACCTGAAAAGTGAAAAAAGAACTACTACAATGAATTGGCCTTAAAACTTCATAGGAACGAAAATTCTGCCTTGAAATACGAGTTGAAACAAAACAAACTGAAATATAGGGTAAAATTAGTCAGAGCTAAAACAAATTATTTTGAAAATAAAATACAATAATCAGCCAATATACAAAAAACAGTATGGCAGATTATAAATTCTGAAGTTGGGAAAGGAAAGGAAACAAGAAATAAAAATATTACTTTGAAAGAAGGAAATTGTAGCTTAAGTGATCCTAGAACTATTGCTAACATGTTCAACAAATATTTTATGTTGATCAGGATGTCAGAGGCAACCAATGTGAGAGCAAGATTGAAAATCAAAGTCTTGTTGAAAATGAGCAATGTATTAAAGGAGGTTTTTATTTTAAATTTATTGATGCAGGGGAGATGGAAAAAGTAATTAACTATTTAAAAAACAAAAATTATGTTGGACACGATGATGTCCCTATTAAAGTTATAAAGCATGCCAAAACATGCCTGAGCTATATTTTAAGTCATTTAAATAAATTCATCTTTTGTATCAGGAATTTTTCCAAATCAATTAAAAAAATCTAAAATAATACCACAATAATAAAAAAGACGACCTAGAAACTGTGTCAAATTACCGTCCTATTTCTCTCTTACCAGTAATATCAAAAATTTATGAAAAAATTGTTAACTGTCAGTTATTAAATCATTTAGAAGAATTTAAACGATTAAATAATACTCAGCATGGATTTAGGCCTGGAAAATCTGTAATTACAGCAGCAGTATCATTCATAGAATCTATAATTGAATAGGTTGATAAAGGCGAGTTCACAATTGGAATTTTCATGGACCTAACTAAGGAATTTGATAGTGTCAACCACACTTAACTGATAGATAAATTACTCATTTTAGGGGTTACAAAAAAATCAATAAAATGGTTTCAGTCATACCTAAATAATTGTTGTTAGTTTGTAGAAATCACAAATAATTATGATAACAGAATTACAACATTTTCTTCTTAAACTGAAAGGGTTAAATGTGGTGTACCCCAGGGGTCAATTCTTGGCCCCCCTTGTTTTTATGTTATATAAATGATGCTGGTGGTGCACTCTCATGTTTACCTCAGAACAATCTTTGTTTTTATGCAGACGATACAAATCTCAAAGTATCGGCTGAGTCAGTGACAAGTTGAAATTTTAAGTTTTGTTGAATTGGCAAACATTGGAAACTTTCTAGAGCAAAATAAAAAATGTTTAACTTTTAAAACAAATCAAAATAAAAAGTTAATTAAACCAAATATCATGTATAATGCAGAAGAAATTGAACATAAACACAGTACACAGTTTCTAGGTTTAACTGTGGACCAACATTTAAACTGGGATGAACATGTTGATAAACTTCTTTCAAAATTATCTTCAGGACTATATTTACTCTCTAGAATGTTTTATTTTTGTAACCATAAAACATTAAAAAACATATACAGTATTATGCTAATGTCCATTCGCATTTATCCTATGGTTTGTGCCTTTATGGTTCAACCACAATAGAAAATTTGGATAGGATACTTAAACTTCAAAAAATAGCAATAAGAATAATTTTAAATTAGAACACAACGAAACAACCAAAAACTAACTCAAAGAACTGAAAATTTTTACGGTATATGGCCAATTTATTTACGACACAATTATTCTAGCAAAAAACTGCTTGAGCACCTCTGAGACAAATTATCACCCATACAACACTCTGCATAAAAAATTCCTTCTTTCAAGTAAACATAAATTAAAATTCTATGAAAAACCCATCCTATATAGGATTAAAAATGTTTAAGCATCTTCCTAATGAAATCAGAAATTAACAAAGCAGGAAGAATTTCATGAGAAAACTAAAACTTTATTTAGTAGAGAAAGCGTTCTATTCCCTGGAAGAGTATTTTTCCACCTCCCCTCTTAGCGTTAGTAATTGATTCAGTTTTGATTATTTTCATTTCCTGGTTCTTGGTTTTTAATGTAGATAATGATCCAAGATATGCAAATTTGTAAATTATTAATTTAAGATAGATTTAGTTGACGCCATTCGATGTACGAAACTGTCCTTTATGAATAAAGCATATTTGATTTGATTTGATTATTAATTACTAAATAAAATCTAACAAATTTAATATTAGTCATGGCCCTTCGTTTAACTTAAATTATGTTTATTTCAGGATTTGTCTTTGGTTAAAGACATATATCCCTAATTCTAAATGAATCCCGAAACTCTTTATGGACTTAAATTATTTATCAAAGTATTGACTTTTATTTTAGCTATGTATTACTTATTGGGAGCTATTCAGAACAGGGCATTTTCATCTTTAAAATTTCGCTATAAAAATAATTTAATGTTATTTGAATGTCTATGACTCATAATAAATTTGTCAGATTTTATGTAGTGATTAATAAAATTAAAGCTAAACATTTACTGAGTAATTTAAGACCAGAAAAATCTTGGTGACGTATTAACAACCCGAGATATAAATCTTTTAATAAAAACTGGTGTCTAAAAATTAAATTTAATATTTTTTGGGGGTTCTTAGCTCGTCTCTAACTCGTCCGATTTTATTGATCAATAGCTCTAATGACAGTCCTTTCATCATTGAATATTTTAAGGCAAGAATGAACTACAAGCGTTAAAAATGACTGGAGATATAAGAAAAATAAACTTTAAAACGTTTCAATATACTTTAAAGTGCGAAAAGTCCTTAAGAAGTGTATGGGGGAGAGTATTCGTTTGAATATATCTTGAAAACGGAAAAAATATATTTAAAAACGGATTTCGGCATTGAAATCAGCGTTAAAATCTAGTTGATGTGTCACAACAGTATCATTTCATGAAACAATTATTTATATCCAATATAGCGGATTCAAGATAGCAGCCAAAAACATGTTCCCTATCGAAATGAAGTACTGACCACCCGAATATCGGCAGTGGTCCAAAGTCAATCTCTCGTAAAATGTGCATACTAAATGTATGTAGTATCTTTTTTCAAACATTTTTCAATGTTGGGAAAAGCCGCCACTTTTAATCGTGATTTTAGGGGTTTTCCCATGGACCGATTTTTGGCAACTTTTAGTATGTCACTCTGCACACCAAATACTACAAAATAAAACCATAAAACTTTTTTTGCAACTTTTTTAAGGCCATACACTATATTTCTCATACTATAACTACAGTATTGTGTTATAACGCTTTATATATGCGCGTCCCTTGAAACATAAACATGTCTGATTTTGTCCCCGTACCACTGCATTTAAATATCCAAAACTGTAAAAATTCAGTAATTTACTTTCATTTCTTTCAAACAGTCCAAACTGATTTGGTTCTCCATACTATGCCATTCGTATATACCTGGAGGAATCAGATTCTTTAATACATAGGCCTATCTAGATTTTTAAAATCTATAAGTTAAATGATACTAGTAGCCTTACCATGTTTAATCTAAGCTAGGAGGTAGTGTTTACAAAATATATATATACAATAACCTATAGGGTTATTAGTTTATGTTAAATGTATTCTAAATAAGTAGCATTTCAATTACCTTCATCAATATCAGAACCCTCTATGTCGAAGCCTTGCCTGTCTTCTTCACGGTTGAACCGAGGATAATGCAGTTGAAAGGCTTGTAAAGAAGGTGTGATTTTGTCTTTAAAACTTTCACTAACGCAGGTCCAAATCCCTAGAGACCAGGGACACTCGAATACTCTCTGCAAAACCTCCAAGACATTTAAGTCATAACTCTTTTGGTATAATAAATCACTTTCGGTGGTTCGGAGTAAATTAGATGAATTGAAAAAGCTCATAGATAAATTCTGGTAATGTCCCCAATATTGTTTACTCAGATCTTCAGAAGAAAGATTATTTTCAGATTCATTGTTGGTTTGAGCTTTGTAATTTCCTGAATATATATCATTGTTGTCAGCATGCCAAGCTTCTTTGATGGTGTAATCATTTTGTGTTGACTTCAGATGTTGATTATCGGTGATAGTATTGGTTGTAGAGCTAGCAGGAGGATGGATAGACTTAAGGGGCGTTGAATTTACTTGCAGTGTTGAGGTTATTCTAGGAGGAACTGAGTGTATACTTTCGGCACTGCTATCCTTACTTTCTTGATTGTTTGGAGGGAATATCTGTTGATAAGCTGTACTGTCAGGGTTTGTCCTTAACTCTTTCGAGCCTATTGCCCGACCTTCAGAGATAATTTCTAATGGTGATCGGTTGTTAGACATTCTTATCATATCTTTAGTGATGATACTTGAGGAATACACGCACACAATACAAGCTATATACAACGACAAAAGAACACGCACACACATGTCTGGGAACATCTCACTTCAGCACAATGTTTCAACACTGCTGCTTACTAGATCCTACCCAAAGTTATATATGGACGAATTGTGTCAGGTCACTGTAGCTTAGTGGTAAGTTGATCACATCCTTCTAGTACTTGGCGTAAAAAAGTGAACAATTTTACAGTTGGAGGCTGCGATGGATTTATCAAATTAGGCATGATAACCCGTTATTGTCATGCTCTGAAATCATGTCGAGCCACGCGAAGCAAAGCCGGATATGTAGTGGTTCTTTTTATACAGCAATACAATAACTGTTTTAATTATGTTAATTTAGAGTATAAATTTATTTGGCAATATTATGTTTCGGATAGTTAATTAAGCAAAAAGGAAGTTTTATTTAAGTTTCTTAGATTTCATATGTGTTTATTTTCACATGGACTTTTTCTTGTCCCTCTCAGACCAAGAGAAGTCCCTGGAGCCCGTGCTAACGAAAGGCACGTCTTGGCGATATTTGCGTTGTGTTTTGTACAGCGCGTCCTCGAGAGCGTCAAGACTACCGAAGTGATGCCCAGAGGCTACAGAGAGGCCCTGATGAAGGCCGTAGCCCCCCGTGGCCCCGGCGTAGCTACCCAGACCCGCCCCTAGGTGCTGATGCTGGTGTAGGTTGTTGAAGCCCAACACGCTAGACAGTAGCAACGCAGCCTTGCTGATGAACAGAGCCTTCTTGATCAGCAGAATCAGGATTCCGAACACTATAGGCACCAGCGTCACCACATTCAGCTTGATGCCCAGGAGAATGGGCAGCAACGTTTTCTTCAAGATAAGCCTACCTGTAAGCCAGATATGTCATATAAATGTTTTACATAGATTATGTTGGACTTGGTAATGTTTTAATCGTCACCATTTAAGATAACACCATAAGGATATGTTTATTTATTTACATCGTTTATTTAAAAATAATTATTAACATAAAATTCCCGCTTGCATAAAATATTTTGTTTATGTTGCTAGAGCAATAAGACAATAACGATTATATATATTCGTACTTGTAACATTTGACGAACTAATTTCAGAGTACAATGAAACCGTCATAAATTACAACTAATGTTCTTGTTTTGGTGTTTATTTAACATTACGATCATAGCTATGCGAAGTTCATTGCGCTTAGCTATGATGAAAGAGTCCAAAAATGTTCTTACAAATTTATCTCTGTAATACTAGCAAAGCATGAAAGGTCTTAGGAAATAATTTTAAAATACATCATGATAGTT
This sequence comes from Macrosteles quadrilineatus, assembly GCF_028750875.1. Classification (NCBI taxonomy): domain Eukaryota; kingdom Metazoa; phylum Arthropoda; class Insecta; order Hemiptera; family Cicadellidae; genus Macrosteles; species Macrosteles quadrilineatus. Next base: position 12,940,664 of record NW_026542594.1, read on the forward strand.
TTCAAGATGGGAACGATGTAGAGTTTACATAGATTTTAGTCGACGACGAACAACTTAGCAACCTGAACAATCAAGTTCTACTAACAATAGTTGTTACGTCAAAAATATCAACACCATGTCATTTATGAGCAAGCACAGCTGTAATCATTCCCGGCACTGCTTTAACTTAAGAAACGATCGATTTCACACGGATATCGGTCTACATGTATCTTACCTGTGCCCAGAGTACGGTCATCTACATGTTTGTGGCGGTCCAGTAGGAACTCTAGGATGCCGTGCCCGGTGAGGGTAGGTCCCACACGGAGGGTCAGTCCTGGGTACACCAGTCCGAGATCCCAGCGTAGTGACCGTCGCTCCAGGAACATCGCCGTCGCGTCCCACAAGGAACGGAAGTCATTGGGGTCGTGATCTACAAATTATTAAATTTTTAATAAACAGTTGTTTCAAAACTTAGTAAAATATTGATTTGTCAATATGTTTACTTTGTTTAGGTTAATCTTTGTGTACCAATGTTTATAGAGAGTATGAACAATATTTCAAGATACTAACAAAAACTAAGAAAATGCCTCCGTTGCAGAAAACCTGCAGACTAAACGAATGTCCATTTACCTGAATTGATATACAGTACAATTAAATATATTTAAATAACATTAGGTCAAACGAGTACCTTAGTTTGCTGCTAAAGGGAGGCTAATAAAGTGTGTTTTTATAAAATATTAATAGTTCAGTGTAAAATAAATAATTTTGCCAAGTTTTATCAAAATATATCCATAAACAAGCATCTACAACATTTTACAATATTATCGATGAGAATAAAATGGGAATTTTAAATTTTAAATTTTTTTTAACTTTATCCGTAGCATAAAACCACACAAAAACGTTTCAATATAATAACTTATTCGACTTTTAAGCTTTTTAAAATGGTCTGGAGATAAAATGGAAAATATTGTGTTTTGATGGTAAAAAATGAGAAAACAATTTTTACCCCATAGAAACCCCCGTTCCCATAGTCCGATGATGCTCTCTCTCTCTCTCTCTCTCTATATATATATATATATATATATATATATATATATATATATATATACTCATTTGAACGAATAGTGTTTTTTTCCCCTCTTGGGACATCAAAATGAAAAACTAAATCGGTCACGGGCTCAACTCTTAATATGAGAGAGACCCTACGGTAATAGCTACTTCATAGGGAAATTCGCTAAAATTGTCTGATTGCCACATTACTATCTTTAAAACCTGAGTTTAAACATGTATTATATTTAGCTTATAACAATGTATAAAAAATAATCGATTTTCTTCGTTGTCACACACAAAAAACGTAAACGTTTTATCGTAAAAATATTTAAATAAATACTTTAAAAATGGTATCATACAACCAACGGTAACCATATGATCAGTTTTTTGTTTCCTACTTACTGGTATCTGACATCTAGTTTTCAGCTTTCTACGTTGTCTACCAGCATTTAGTAAATATATTTTAATATTGTCCTTGCAAAAGAACCCCTGTTAAAACTTTTGCTATTTGCTTATTTTCTAACAAAGAAAGATCATTTTTAAGCCATCTCACCTATAGGAACTATTGTTCTGGCTGCCTGGCCGACGTCCTGCACTAGCTGAAGACCCTCTACCACCTCCAGGCCCCCACGCTGGTTGGCCTCCTCCAGGTACTCTAGAGCGCCAGCGTTGAGACAAGGTAATACAGGACCATCCTTGAGGCAGTGGTCTACCCGGTTCTCACTTCCTGCGGGGTCAACGTCAGGTCCTGGGGACATCACGGCCAGAGACCTCCATGTGAGGCTCAGGAACACCACACATTGCAACACCCGTGTCACCATCATCGTGGTGTGAGCATCCTCCTGTACAACAAGATCTACCTTTAATACGTAATGTTCATGGGAGTGAGGATTTTTTTTAAGCTGTAGGTATACTTAACCCCTATAAATCGCATACTAGATTGAATGTCGTTAAGAAGAATTCCTAGTAAAAAATACGTCCTTCTTCTAAGGACACGAACCTCAAAGGGGTGTGTTTAATCTCAGTTCGGATAAATATGCGTCAGCTGTCACATTATTAGCTTGTATATATGTACAAGCTGCTATACCCGTGCTTTGCAACGGGAAGAAAATGTGACCTAGAGAGCTATTAAAGTGGTGCTGATGTGTGTTTTAAAATACAGCAACTCTATGATTTAGTTTGAAAATATGAACCGATTTAAAAGCGTAAACCTACTTACTTTCAAACCCCTAATTTTTATGTTAATAGAATAGATCCCTTAGAATATGACCACATACCTTAGTGTAGCAATAGCACCAATTGCTTCATATTGATGCTTCATGAATGATATGTTTTACCATAATTCTTCAATTTTAGTCAAACCTCTTGACATGTAGCTTACTCTTAAATTATAAAATGAAACTTTAAGCAATACTTTACAAAACGTATAGAACCTCACTTTGAAACCAAACATAACCCTCCTCAATCTATATAGCTCACAACACACACATCTTTTTCGAGTAAACAAACACCAGTTCATTGTACTGACCAGCTTTTTCATTAACTAAATTAAATTAAATCATTTAAACATTGAAAGCATGCCAGGCGTAGCACTTTGGAAATCAGCCTGTGGGGCAGAGCCCTTAGGAAATTCGTCCATATCAATACTTTTCGGCAAATCTACACACTCTAAGCTTCATTTTGATGTGCCATATGCCTATATTTTTATTTGGTATAACCGTTTACATAAAATTTGATTCTATCACTTTAATAATATAATAGATTATCATTAATTAACGCAAGCAGTATTCTTTTCACAGTCATAACTCGATAACGGAACGGGTATTAACGTTTCAGGTGTCAAATTTAAGACATTTTCACGTATGTACATATACGTCACATAAATAAAAAAAACATCACTAAAGTACAGTTAAGGGCTTAAGTTTCGGAACGGTTGTGCATTCTGACGACGTTGGATCAAACTCAATTCACTTTTTTTACAACTTAACATGGTTTGAAATAGTTCTTAAGGTTAACCACAGACTGTAGGACCTATTACTTCAAGACCAATGCCGGAATCAATATATATTTTTTTACATCTGTTTAAATAAATATATTTTTTCTTCCATTCGTATCCGGTACATACACAATTACACATACGGTATAAAATAGTAGGTGTAAGGAAATTCTTAGTGTATTATTCACATTATTTTACCCGTAGAGGAAAGGGATAATTCCCCTCCCTCCCTCAACGACCCTCGGATCAATTAGTTTTAACCGACCATATTATGTACCTGACAGACCCCCGAATCAGTTTGGATGTTTTAAAACCACCCTCTGACCGCGTATCAGTTAGGAGGAGTTTGCTTATGATGAAATGCATACGAGTCGACGTATAATGGCTTCACTCCAAATCGTATTTGAATTGAAACTATTGTACGTAGTTTTCAAGTGAGCCCTTTTGTTCCAGTTAAAAAAAAGATTTCTGGTTATCACACATTATAGAAATTAGAATGTCCGAGCTCACGTCATTCACATATCATATAATTCATTTAATACTAATCATCAATTCAAATGATTAACCCTAGTTCGAAACAAATGACAAACAATTTACATACCTTGGGCAGAGTATCCAGAACAACGCAGCACTCTCACTGACATGAAGCGGACCATGGACTGCCTCAAGGTATATATTTGAGCTGACCACTAAAATGTATTCACTTTCAGTTTCCGTCCGGTGCACACTACCCGACTATCAGCACGATCTGCAGTGAAAGTGCTGATGTTAGTTGCTGATTGCTGATTGCTGAACCTTCCGTCTAATTTCCTCCGACTCCATGAACAAAGAAAGCGACCATCCATGTGTGCTGCAGCACGAATGTAGATGAAGCGTGTTCGGAGTGCGGAGGTTGGATTGTTGCTGTATATCTAGTGTGCACGATATTAGGCTGTAACAAGAAAATCACCTCTGTTTTGCCTTTTAGATTGTGTAGTACTGTAGTGACCAAGAGTTTAGTTTTGTAAAATAATAAATATGATGTAGTTATATATTGCTGGTATACACTTTTTAATTTAGTTAGTAAATTAATTATATGTATGACTTAATTTAGCTGTTTGCCCGACTCTCAGAATGATCAGCCACAAAAAAAGCTTTGAATGGATTAAGGCCGATTAGCGAGATGCTTAGGGCACTTTACCGCTTCTGCAATACAACCACTTTGTTTCAAACTCATTCTTAATATTCTATTAATAAAATTTTACATGTATAAATGTTTACAAAATAAACATATTTCATCAAGAAAAATCATTCCTTTGTTGTAAGTGAACGATTGATTTTTGTTTGTTAACTGCGAGTTATAAGTTAATTAGGATTCGAAAGTAAATTTTAACATAGGTATATTATGTGTATGCAAAATAATGACGTGGAATGATAGTTTGCAACCCAACTAAACAGCTAGAAGAACAGAACTATTTTTGAATTTGAGAATCATCATCCACTAAAAGCTTGAGTACAGCAGTCTTGTGGAACTGATAAGATAGTAAAAACACTGATCATGTAATTAATTGATTGTTGTAAATTTTTGTAGTGATGAGAAAGTACGGCAAAGGAAAGCTGTGGCGTCATAATATATGCATAATAATGTGGAAGCGCTATCATAAAACAGAACGAGCGAGAGCTGCTGATTGGTTAGCAGATTGTTATTACTATGGTTACCTGTTTTTATCCAATTCAAGCTTAAGCTTTCATTCTTCTTAACTTGCTTGTTTGTTTGAATGCAATAAAAAATTAAATCATATACTTGTGAAATTGCTTTTCAAATAACTTAGGCATGGACCAATTTAAGATAGCTCAGTGGCTAACGAATATGTTGAAAACATTATTTTACCGTTCAACTTTTAGATGTGGGAAGAATAACTAGTTTTTAACGTAACACGTAAGTTCAGTAAGTTAAGTATTAAGGTTGGTTACGCCAATTTATTTTCACTGAGTCCTCACCAACCAGTTTACAGTAGCCACAAAATTATCCATCGTCCATGTAATGTAATTTACAATCCATGATAATTGAAATATTTGATTCAAATATTTTTATGGGTTCCACATCAAATGGAATAATATTAATACTTCTTAGATGATTTGACTACTTTCTTTTTCTTTTAATCAAACACTTAATCACACTTCTTTTAAAACGTTTTTTTTTATATTAAATTTTCACTATTTATGGAGTTACTATCAAGCGGTGCGGTATGGAAGGATCTAATTTCTTAAGATGACTAATTGAAACAAACTGCATGACAGTAGCAGTGGAGGTCGTGGCTGCGATAAATATTTAAGCGAGCTCGTGAGTGTGAAATCGTCGTGGTCGTTGTGTTATGATAATCAGCTGATTACCATACATGTTTGTGCTAACGTTACAATGATATGGTTCGTTCTTTTAGAGTGTGTAAGTCTACTTCTGATGTTACTGTAGTTAGATATTAGATTAGTAAGGTGTATAAAAGGCTAAATGCTTTATTTTATTTTACCCAATCTCATTTTACATTTTATTTTTTTAAATATCTATATATTAATTTGAAACTGTTTTTCTTTGTCATAGCTAAATTGAGAGAACGGCTGGGCGTAGAAACTCGGTAGAGGTGTCTAAAGAAAGGTCTTGGTCTGTAGATGAGCCATCAAAAGAGAAACGTGGTAAATTCCCTTGGGGCTCTGCCCCAGTGGCCTTTGAATTCCCATCCCATGTTATTCTTATGGAGGAAAAACTGGGTTTTTGTCCCAGCTAATTTGAGAGAACGGCTGGGCGTAGAAACTTGGTAGGGGTCTCTAAAGAAAGGTCTTGGTCTATAGATGAGCCATCAAAAGAGGAACGAGGTAAATTCCCTTGGGGCTCTGCCCCAGAAGCCTTTAAAGTTGCCTCTTCAAATTTGTTTACCATATGCATGATTCTACACTACTTTTTAATGAAACAGCTGTTAATATTTAAATTGTGATTTATTGAATTTTTCAAAATAAAGTACAGTATTTGCAATGGGTTTTTCTGATTTTAAAATCGATTTTATTCTGCATCGTGTCATGTTTTGCAATATAATGTTCTATTACCAAATCAGTGGAAAATCCTAATATCATAGTAACTCTTAAAATTATTTATTATGGAGTTAACTTATATCTATTGTATGGCTTGGTTTCTGCCTTTTTTACCACTTCTTGGAGATTGTACGTAGGTGATATTCTTTGGCGTATTGCATCTGTAGACGAAACTTGGGTTGGTGAAATTATTACAATGGAAAAAGCGAGAAATCCTGGACAATTTGATATAGGCTAAAAATAAAACTGAATTAACAATATGCTACATGCTACATTTCTTGAACAATCATTGAAATAACCGATTTGCAAACAATGGAAACATAGAAAAAGTCATAGAACATAACCAAGTAGAAGAAAATAAATAATGTTTTTTTTTCATTTATAATCGTTATTATAGACAACCTAATGCGGCTATGAGAGGGAAAAATTTGTAGAAACACTAAAAAACAAGATCAGCTTTTTGAGAAAAGACAAGATATTTACAAAATATTTTGATTATATCTAACTGTTGTGTAGATCGTGAGTATTTCCATAATCTTCGCGAGTCGCCTGTAATGCTTCGCAATTGCTCGAATTCGAGCAACAGGTACACTAGTTTTATTAAATTTCAAACGACACTCTCTCTTATGGCAGGAGGTTTATAAGTGATCTAAATCCCTCGTAATAAATAACCTTGGGGAGCTGGTACCATTTCAAAAACCAATCAGTAAAGTTTGAACTAATAATTTATACGAACTTGCCATTTCTAATAATCTTCGGTAGAAAATGTTATAATTACATATCTGACATATTTCAAGTTTATAATTTTCAGGTCCTTGGATGTGCTTGCAGCTCACCCCCAACCCACGGCCGTATGCACGTGGTGGTGTCTTGGCCAGGGGTGGATATACTCTTTTCCTCTGACGCTGCCAAAAACGCCGCCCTTGCTAATGGTTCATACGATCCCTCCAAAATGACTGTTTGGTCTATCCTTCCATATGGGGACAGACTGTTCTTATTCTGCCCCAATCAGTTTAAAGGAACGTATTCCACTGTTAATTTCATTTACATGAATGGTAAGTAATACTGCATTTTCAAACATAAATGTTGAAATTTAGTTTACAATCTACAATTTTACGGAGCTTAAATTGTACAATATCATAAATCTATTTGAGTAAAAAAATAATTAAACTATAACATAACTTGTCAAAATCCGTCATAACATAACTTGATAAAATTAACCAAAGAATATATCTCCTAAAAAGAACTCTCTTCTTTAAGAGTTTTAGCAAATTTAACCGAATATGACAGCTTCGAACGAATAAACTACATTGTACTTATAACTAACTAGTACAATGAATTATTAATTGTCAATGTAATGGGGCTCCTAATTGGAGCTCCTCCGAAACAGTTCCAGCAATGTGTTGGGATGTTTCTCCATGATTCGGTCAAAAATAAATTTCAACACTAAAACCTGTTTTTCAAAACTACTCTTGTTGTATCTAATTAACCTGATTTTTTTTATAATTCTAAAATTTATTTGAGTAGTGATATTTTTCATGAAACGGTTCAAGATATTTTTCCTTTAATTTCTAAGTTATATATTAACAACGTTGCTGTTACGCAGCCGCGTTCTTCCATGCACCTGACCCCCTCTTATGTGAAGTGAATCACCCTATTCCTTTAATTGAGATTTTGTATCAAAGGAATAAAGAATGAGCAAGATTAAAATTACCTGGTCCATATTCACATGGAGAAAGTTGTATGAAATTGTTTATTTTATGCTTTTTCCTTTTCTTTTACAAAAATTACATCCAAATTATCTGATTGGTTTTAGATGTAACCAACATAGAATCTCCCAAACTAAGACCGTATCCTCCCACTCTCAACAGTATTGTCTCTGTGTTCCGAGCGGTCACCTCCTGCGAGGACTATCACATGTACTTCGTGGACGACGGCGTGGACAGTTTCTACGACGTGAGGGTCCGCAGACATCCCCCTAGACTGTTCAAAGTACACCTACCCTCTGACACCCTTCGTCACTTGTACACTCTCGCCCCTGACGACTACACAGACACCTCCGCCTTCAGCAACCTCGTGGTGGACCAATGCGGCGATGCCTACGTTGTGTATATATGTGACTTGACTGACTACGCCGTGGTTGTGGTGGATTTACACAGGAACGCCTCTCATCGGGTCAGGCATCCTTACTTTGTAATGGATCCGTTCTCTGCCTTCTTAGATACTCCTGCTGGATATAGGTAGGATACTTAATCAAAGGTCGTTCCAAGTTTATTTCAAATTAAGAAATATTTATGGTGTGTATGTATATTGAGGAAAAGTTTGTCTTTTCTCTATCCTTGTCCTAAAACTACATCAAACACGAAAATAAATCATTTCAGTTTTGGAGACTATAGGTTTTTAAAGATTGCTCTATCCCATTTAGTGATTCTTTTGTCTGCCTTGCTATTAAAACTGATTAATAAACCCCTTCAAAAGTCAACCCTTAAATTTTTACAAAAACTCTTAAATCAAGTAACAAAACAGCAATATATCTATGACCCTCTTTTATAAACATAAAATATAGGTTTTTGTTAGATGTTATTTTTTATTAAGAACTACTGAATGTTTTGTAGAGAATGAAATTAAATGGAGATTATAAGATGAGAAAAAAATAAACACACTTTTGGGATAGGAGAACAAGCACACTGTTTTATTTACTTTTTGATACACAACATGTGTTAGCAATAGAGAATAATTTAATTTGATTAAGAACACATGTTAGTTGCAAGGAAAAGAGATGTACATTAAATAAAACATAGAGTGTTAAATAATATGAATGGTTAAAGTTTACTGAACATACCGGGGGCCTTGAATCCCCAGTGGATTCAACAAAAACAGTTCACGAATCCACAGTTGGCAGGGGAAACACTTTGTGGGCAGATCTTCTGAGGTTGCCACTTGATGTTTTTAAGTCTATCACTCGCACAACCCCATCAGCCCCTGGATGAACTGCTGTAATTCGAGCGAGAGGCCACGAGAGAGGTGGTGAGTCCATATGTACCAAAACAAGGTCACCCACTTCAAGATTTTTTGATTTCCGAGTCCACTTGGTACGTTGTTGCAAGTTGTTTAAGTATTCTAGGTGCCATCTATGCCATATGCGTTGATGAAATGCTTGAACTAGCTGCCATTGCTTGAGACGGTTTTCAGGAACTGTCAGGAGATTAGGTTCAGGTACTGCTGTGAGGGGTGCACCAATCAGGAAGTGTCCGGGAGTCAGTGCTGCGAGATCCGAAGGATCATTTGAAAGAGGTGTCAGTGGTCGGGAATTGAGCATTGCTTCGATTTGGGTCAACAATGTGATGAATTCAATGAGTGTTAAGACTGAGTTTCCCATTACTCGACGGAGATGATGTTTCACATTCTTTACAGACGATTCCCACAATCCTCCTTGATGCGGAGCGGCTGGTGGATTAAAATGAAAATTGATGCCTTTAAGTGAAGAGAATCGTTGAATCTTCCGTTTGGAGTCTTGACAATAAAGAGATTTTTCAACAATCTTGCGTAGGGTAGAGTCAGCACCAATGAAGTTGGACCCACAATCCGAGTAAATGTCGGAAGAATGTCCTCTGCGAGATACAAATCGAGTCATTGCAGCAATGAAAGATTCAGTCGTTAGGTCTGTTACTACTTCCAAATGTACAGCTTTCGTGACGAGGCAGATGAAAGTACAAAAGTATGACTTTATGTGTCTCACTGCCTTGAGGTTGAAGATTTTTACAGTAAAAGGCCCTGCATAATCTATGCCGGTGTGGAGGAAAGGTCGAGCAGGAGTTACACGAGACTGAGGGAGATCAGCCATGAGAGGACACACATTTCTAGGTTTGACTTTGAAACATCTGACACATTTATGGATACGAGAGCGTATGGCACAACGGGCAGACAGTATCCAAACATGTTTGTAAAGTAATGCTTGAGTAAGCTGAGGGCCTGAATGAAGATTGTAGATATGGTAGTGGTCAATGAGGAGATTTACCACATGATGCTTTTTTGGCAGAATAATGGGATGTCGAGCATCTTCAGGAAGTGATGTCTGAGAAAGACGTCCTCCAACACGCAATAATCCAAATGAGTCAATGAAAGGTGAAAGACGTTGTAAACGAGTGGAGCAAAATGATTTCCGTTTGAGGCAGTTGATTTCTTCTGTGAATACTTCTTTTTGTACAAGTTTAAAAATGTGATATTTTGTGTCTTTCAGTTCCTGTGTTGAGATGAAACCTTGGCGTTTTTCAGAACCTTTACAGTTGTGTATGAAACGAAGGACGTAAGCAAAAATCCTAAGAAGTCGTTCCCATGAAGAATATTTAATGAGAAGATTGGTCAGCGTAGAATCAGTGGTAGTTGACACAAGTACAGTTAGAGGAGTGTGTTTTACTTCATCTAATGTTGAGATATCTGTAGGTGAAAAAGTTACATCAGGCCAGTTTGAAGGGGGAAGAGAAAGCCAAGAAGGCCCTGACCACCAAAGGGGGTGAGACACAAGTTCAGTGGCTAGAATACCTCTTGAAGCACAATCAGCAGGGTTTTCCTTGCTAGGGATGTAACGCCAACAGTGATAGGGGACAAGTTCTTGTGTTTGGGCGACTCTGTTAGCCACGAATGTTTTAGCCTGTAAGATGGAGTTTGAAGCCATGTCAAGGTTACTGAAGAATCACACCACAAATAACATTGGTTGAGTGAAATTAAGGGTTTGAATGAAGAACAACAGAAGTTTACGAGTTGAGCTAATAAGTGGGCAGCGCAGAGTTCTAATCGTGGAAGAGTCACCTTCTTGAGAGGGGCGACTCTAGTTTTAGATAAAACCATACGTGTAGTCACTTCTCCGTTGGGTTGGGAACATCGTACATAGACAACAGCTGAAAACCCACGTTCAGAGGCGTCTGAGAAGCCGTGAAGTTCAACACTAGAATTTGGAGAGATTTTCAATGCTCTAGGGATCTGAATGTCTGCAAGTGCTGGTATCGCTGAGATAAAGTTACTCCAAATTGCACTAAGTTCTGGAGTTAGAGGTTCATCCCATTGTAGACCGGTCGTCAAGAGAAGTTGAATAAAACATTTCGCTGTCATAGTACATGGGCTAAGAAATCCACAAGGATCGTATATTTTAGCGACTAGACTGAGAACGTGACGTTTAGTTAGTGTTTTTGGCGGTAGGTTGAGATGAAATGAAAAATTGTCCGAGTCTGGAGACCAGTGTAGGCCAAGAATTGAGAAATGGGGATCAGGTGTATTTTCAAGAAAGACTGGAGAGTCTTTATGAGTGTCTGGAAGAGACTGAAGAAGCTCGGGAGAATTTGAAGTCCATTTTCGAAGTTCAAAGTGTCCACGGTTGAGTAGTTGAATGAGTTGATTTTGAAGGTTCTTTGCTTCATCTACCGTGTCTGCTCCAGTTACAATGTCGTCTACGTAAGTCTGAGTGCGCAAGACATTTGCTGCTTCAGGGAAGTCTTTACCTTCGTCTTCAGCTAACTGGTGGAGGGTACGAATCGCTAAGTAGGGTGAGCTATTTACTCCAAAAGTCACTCGAGTGAGTTTGTATGTGGATATATCTTCAGAGGGATTGTCACGCCACAAGACGAGTTGGAACAGTTGATCGGAAGGTTTGATTAAGATTTGAAGATACATTTGGCGAATATCGCAAGTGAAAACGATATTGTGTATTCTGAAATGTAGCAATATATCACAAATGTTGGTCTGTAATTTAGGGCCGGTCATGAGAGAATCATTGAGGGAAATTCCAGAGCTGGTTTTGCAGCTTGCATCATAAACGATTCGGAGTTTAGTTGAGGTACTGGATGGTTTCACAACTGCATGGTGTGGCAAGAAATAGTGAGGAGAGTTGATATCTAGATGAGGTAGTTTTACCATATGACCTTGAGAGATGTGTTCATTTATATTGTCAGAGTAAGATTTATACAAATCAGGAGAGAGTGTAAAACGTCGTTCAAGTGAGTGAAAACGTCGTTCTGCGATGAGTTTGGAAGATCCTAAAGGTGGATGATTTTCTTTAAATGGTAGCTAAACTAAGTAACGGCCATTTTCGTCCCTAGAGTGGGTAGCTTTAAACAGATCTTCACACTGTTGCTCTTCAACCGATATCTTTGAGGGTACAGATAATTCCTCTAATTTCCAAAATTTCTGTAGAGAGTTATGCAATTCGTTGTCAACCGTTGAGAGCAGAGAGATGGATGGAGTGTTGGCAGGCTGGGAATCGGTTGAACAAGGTGCATTCCCCATAACAACAAAGCCAAAGTGAGTTCCCATCATGTTAGGCATGTTAGGGCCGAGAGAATAGTTTTCATTCGTTAAAAGAAGAGGGAAGAGAGAAGCTCCGATCAGCATGTCAATGGGCCCTGATGAGTGGAAGCTGGGATCAGCAAGGGGGTAAGGTTTTACTTTCAATAGAACTCTTTGTGATATTTGAGATCTAGGGAGATTGACAGATATTTTATCAAGTATGTGCACTTCATGGTTGGATGCAACTAATTTTCCTGCCAGTGTGTTAACAGTGAGGTTCACAATACCCTTTGTGAGAGTTGGAGATTGAGAAAGACCAACTACTTGTAAGTTGGATTTGAAACGAGGTGCATTCAGTAGTTGAGCAGCTTTTTCACTAATAAAATCACACATGCTGCCACTATCAATCAATGCTCTGAACACATGAGAAACGTTATTTTGAGCAGTAACTTTAACCAGTGTTGTGCCTAAAATTACAGTTTTAGGGATTTGATTAGCAGGACTGGCTTCCTGTGAGCAAAGAGATACGGTAGGTTTTTCATTCGAAACATGAGTGGTTGATGGTTGTGATGATGTAGAACCTTGATATGTCTTGTCATGTTCAAAATGAAGTAAGGTGTGATGACGTTTGTGGCATTTGAAGCAAGATGCTTTAGACTTACATGTTTTAACATCATGTTTTCCGAGGCAAGAGACACATCTGTTGTTGTCCTTTACGGTTTTAAAACGTTCATTTGAAGAAAGAGAGAGAAAGCTAGGACAAGCATAAACCTTGTGGCCAGTTGATGAGCAGACAAAGCAGGGAAATGAGAAAGGATTTTTTGAGTTGTCTTGATTTGATGGAGTTGGAGTAGAGACCATTGTAACTTTCTGAGCTTGAATGAAAGAGGGCTTGGATGTGAAAGATTTGGGTTTAAAATTTGAATTGTGGTTGTTCGTACTTTGAGCAAACTTGGTATGTAACACAGCGTCTTCCATTTGGTTACACTCTTGATTAAGAAACTTGACTATTTCGACTACTTCTGGTAGAGAATGTGTTTCGCATTTTATATTAATTCTAAAAGCCTCTAGTTGTTTTAGAAGGTCATTGTCTAGTTTTCGTAAGAGTATGGTGGACAACAGAGGGTTAGAGTTAGAAGTAATGTCACAGTCAAGAGCTTTAAGTGCTTCTGTGTGTTCATAAAACAAGTTGAGGAACGTTCTGAGACATTTGTTTGAGGTAGAGGAAATGTCCGGTAGGTCGATCAGTTTGTTTAGGTGAAGTGTAGTTAACCTTCGGGTGTTGTGGTATCTGTCTCTGAGGAGCTGATAGGCAATTGAGTAATTGGCTGAAGTGATACTGAAAGCTTTTACGAGATTTAGTGGTTCATTTTTGAGCATGCTGAGAAGATATTGAAATTTAGTGACGTTTGAAATGTTTTCATTCAGATGGATGCTAGTGTCAAATAAGTTGATGAAACTTACCCACTGTAGAGGAGAACCATCAAACGTGATGAGGTCTAGTTTTGGGAGTCTTACGTGAGCAGATGATGAAGCTGAGATGTCACTAATTCTTGTTGAATCTTTACTTTCTTCTGGAACATCTTGCGGCTGCTGTTGGAGAAGGGCTTCAATCCGAGACTTGGCTTCGACGAATAGCAGTCGCAGTTTGTCTTCAGTGTCACTTACTGCATCCAAATCTAATTCTTCTGATATATGTTCCAAGGCTCTTTCCAGGTAATTTTCATAGGCTTCATGTTTCTTTTCTAACTGGTTCGAGAAGTTGTTTAAAGTTCTGATTTGTATCACTGACAAGATTGAGGGGGAAAGTGTTTCAAGCTCTTGTACAGATTTGAGAATCTTTTCAAAAGAATTTTGTATGAGAAGGGTTGATTTGTTGAAGTTTGAGAGTGAAATTGATCTGGTAGCCATATTGGACAAAACAGATGGAGTGAAACTTTACTAAGAATTAGATAGAGTTTGTGACACTATGAGAGTGGGGAGAAACATAAAGAGATTGAATGATAAAATAAAGATATTTCGATAGCTTGAAAGTGTTCTGAAATTGAATCCAAAGACTGAAATTCAAAATCCAGGCTCGATTAGGACCAATGAATGTTTTGTAGAGAATGAAATTAAATGGAGATTATAAGATGAGAAAAAAATAAACACACTTTTGGGATAGGAGAACAAGCACACTGTTTTATTTACTTTTTGATACGCAACATGTGTTAGCAATAGAGAATAATTTAATTTGATTAAGAACACATGTTAGTTGCAAGGAAAAGAGATGTACATTAAATAAAACATAGAGTGTTAAATAATATGAATGGTTAAAGTTTACTGAACAACTACTGTTTGGCAGAATATGAAGTGATAAATTTGTCTTCATGGAAATTTAGTTGATGTAATTAAAATACAGAAAATATTAACCTTGTTCGTTTTTATTTATAACATTTTTAGACTAATCCATATCGCCCTTAACTTTGGAAGAACATTACGACCGACCGTAAATAAAAATGTCAAAACGGCAAAATGACTATGACTCTTATGCAGTATAACTACTTGTAGATCAATTTCTCGTACCTCTGTAGTTTTCTCTCGATAATAAATTAAAATAAAAACAAATAGACACATAATTAAAGTTATTAGACCTACAAAAAGACACGGGTGAAATAATAACTTCAAATTAATAAAATTTAGGACTACCATCTGTCATCGTATCCCATGAAAAATCATAGTAGACTATTAAATATTTTATTTGTTAAGAGTAAACTAAACCTTAACGACCACCTTATAACCAAGTTAGCATAGTACATTAACTAAGGTACATTCCATTGTCAGACACACATTTCTCAACGACGGAGTGGCCGCCCTAGCACTGTCACCCTGTTTGGAACACAAGAGTGACAGAACACTCTATTTCGCCAGCAGCGGAGGTCGTCATCTGTTCGCAGTCTCCACGGACATTCTGCGAGACAAAACCCTCAGCTCGGACACCAGCAAGTACCGTGTCGTGGGATACAGAGGGGACAGATCACAGTCCAACAACCTTGTCTACAACACCCAGACCGACGTCATGCTGTATGGGACGACTCAGGAGAATTCCCTATATTGCTGGAACACGTAAGTACCCAAGTAGCACACATCGTTGTCCCAACGTTGGGAAATGGTCGGCACGGTTGGGAAATGGTTGGCAGAAATTTTAACGATTTGCCAACGTTGGCCCAACGGAAACTGGTATTCGTTGGCCCTACAAAGGAAAGAATCGTTGGGCCTTCGTTGGGCATTCGTTGGGTTTAAGTATAAAACATTCTAAAACGAATTTTAACAAATTGATTTATTTAAAAGTACATAAATGGTATGGCAGCAGAATATAAGAAAAATATTGTAAAAATTTGGATCAATAATGAATGTAGTCAGATGATGTTGTAATACTAGATACAGTGGGGAACACCTGCTTAACATATAATAATTATTATAATTATTATTTTTTTAATATTCTTTAACTTATTTAAGCAAGTTTTTAATAGTTATAGAGAAAAGATTAATTAATTATATAACAATCAATTATAATAGTAGCCTACCAATTTAATGGTAATTAAATAATCTATATTCAAATACTGCTATTATCCTCTCCAACTACCAGAAAAACAATTCAACTACTTGAGGCCTAAACAGATTAACAGAATCATATTAAACTGTAGCATAAAAAATATTTAAAGTATTAATTGTGACCATTGCACCTGTCGGCTACTCTTTCACCACTTGAAAACACTCTTAATCAGCAAGCACAGTTAGCTCAGAGGTAAAGCGTGAGGCTCACATGACGAAGGTACCGGGTTCGAGACCCGTCCCGGCCGAAAAAATTTTATTTTGTTTTATTTTCAAAATAAGCTTTTATTAACTATTTAATCAATTTACTCAACTCATAATTATGCTTTTCATACAAAATCTTTATTATTTTGTGTTTTTTATGTTTATGCCCAATGGGATGGTTGGCCCTTCCGCAAAAATTGGTTGGTTGGCCAACCGTAAGACTGAGTGCCAAAACATACCGTTGGCCAACGATCGACAGAAACGTTGGGCCAACGATCGACAGAAACGTTGGGCCAACGATTTGCCAACGATTTTTGCTACTTGGGTATTGGTTGTTCAACAGAAAAATGTAAAGTTTGCAATAAAAGAAAGATACATTATCCACACACGACGTAGAGGAGATCAAATTTGTGATATTTCAAGAATTATAGGGTAAAGTATTGTATACAGTAGCTAAAATCCTAAGTTCCGTTTTCGCCATGGATACGATTTGATCCATAACCTATCAGTAAAAGTACGATAAAAAAAAGAGTTCGTATCAGACTTAATAAACATAGGCTTCAAATCCCCTGCTAGTGACGTGTGCAGCTCGTGTTCTTTATTGGACCTGAAGATAATAAAATCATTTATAGGGTCTGATAAACGTGTGGCCATCATAATTGAAAAAAAAAATAGTTCATAAATTACCGACGGATGTATTTTACTCGATAATGAAGGAAAGAACTGACGTATATGTTGTTAGTTTGTGCTTTGACCTTCAGAAAATTCAACAACTACCAAAACAAATGTTCAAGAAGCATATTATTTGAGGCATTTAAATTTTTTAGTTGATGCATTACGACTTTGGTTAGGACAAATCCTACGTTTTCTACCTGGACATAGCATTAAGAGACAAAAAAGTCCAGAAATTTCTTCTGCTCTGATGATCATTTCAAGTAGTATAAGAACATAGTATATGACATTCCAGCTGGCAGGGAAGATACATAGGAACTGTGTGACTGTTTGGATGAAGATATTGGCTTAAGAGTTAAAATTGTTTGTGAATTAGGCCTATTTGGCATACGTGTACTAAAATGTCCTGCAAATAACCTTTATGGAAATTTATTTATATCTCATGTTTAGCATACTGTCTTTTCAATAACTAGATCTACTTAAAATAAATAAATATACCTCGCCGCAGCAAACCTGCAGAATTAGCGAATTTCCATTTGCCTGATTTGATTTTCACTGAAATATATCTAAGTAACATTAGGTTTAACGAGTACTTAGGTTTGCTGCTACTGGGAGGAGTTTTAATAAAGTGTTTTTTTGTAAAATAATAATAGCTTAGTATAAAATAAATAAATTTGCAAAGTTTTATGAAAATATGCCCATAAACGAGCAATCTACAACAGTAGTTATAACATAGAAATACTAAATTATTTGTTTTTTTTTTATTAAGCTCTACAAAATGGTTTGGAAAGAAAATAAAAAAATATGTTTTGAGGGACAAAATGGGAAAACCCAACTTTTACCCCATAAAACCCAGTTCCCTTGGTCCGATCATGCTGGTTCATGAACTCATTCAAGATTATCCCGCCTTACACCTTCAAGATATCGTGTTCACGGACATACATATAACATATTTTAACGAATAGTATTTGGACTCTGGAGGCATCAAAATGAAAAAGTAAATTGGTCTTGGGCCTAGGTCTTACCGTGCCAACCTACGGTAATAGCTACTTCCCTATGGAGAAATTCGCTAATAAAATGCTAATAGTAGACATTTGTTTAGGCCCTATTTCAAAAATTTCCGTTCAAAACCAGCTTTATGCACTGTACAAATAAATGTGCTTTCTCCTTCAAGTTAATTTATAACCTAATTAAAATTAACTTTTTAGGCTGAACAGCAAAATAAAAACAAATCATTATACAAGTTAATTTATGTTTATTTTTTGTTTTCTAGGAAATAACCGTATCTGAAGTCTGTTAAATGATTGCTCTTAGCCATATTTTAAATTGCTTCATTTATCTATTGTTATATTTATTTCTTGTATTCTTTGTTAAATTATTTATTGTATATTATTTTTGTTTTTCTATTGAGCTATCGAACGTAATGTTACAGTAAGTTATTTTTGTTTGTCGCAACAAGTTTCAAATTGTATCTTAGGTATAAGGGCTACTCATAAGTCATATACTGGCTCTCAGTCTTACGTATTGGCTCACGTAAGCCTATGGTATTTATTACATGCCTACGGATTGGCATGTAAAAAAACAAATGACACAACATATAAAAAGATAAATATTAAATTTTAACCACATAATCCGTTTAGGAACAAAATCTATGTCTATGTCAAGCTAAAATGTTGGATAAGTTTACCCAGCACGAACAACTACAGTGACAAACCACTTTGAATGACACTGGCGTCTGTCGCTTTGTTGCGGCTGGGAGTCTTTGTCAGTTAAAGCTTAAGCTACACAAAGCATAACATTCTCTACACACTCGTCGTTAGTCGTATTTAGGTAAAAGTACCTGGGGACCGAGCTTTGCTCGGGAAACTAAACATTAAGGAATAAATAATAATAAATTTAAGCTTTAATTTAAAATACCTTATGTTACACGCTTTCATAGAACAAATTGTCCTAATAACAACACCGTTATGGTGTATAGGTAATTAATGAAAATTAATTACATAATTACATTACATAATTAATACATAATTAATGAAAATATTGATTGACATCAAATCAAGAGTTAAGTATTTATTTTATCTATACAAAAGACATTTTAGGATTGGATAATGAGTAGTTTTAACCTTGAAGAATCTTTTGCGGTTCTTGATTGGGGTTTCCATTGACGAATATTTCCTGGATATTTAGTTTTTGTTTTGGCTTGGTTGAGTTGTATTCCTTAGGCCTATTCACACAAAAATGTAGGTAGCCTAGCCTAGTTTAGGAGAAAAACCCTTGACACTTATAATATCATCACACTCTTGTGTATGCCTACAGATAATATAGGCTATAATGCTTAAGGATAGATAGCTTCCAGAGCAAATTCAAGTTTTGAAGTTTGTCGTTTTGTAACATTTGTCGACACACGACACGCTGCAACACATACATTTTAAAACTTTTTAGGCAGTTTAGGAGAAAAGTCCCTACACACTTTTCAAAATCATCGCAGTCTTGGGTACAGATAACATAGGCTATAATGCTTAAAATAAAATAGATAGCCTCCACTCTCCAGAGAAATTTCGAGCTGGTGACATTTGTCGGTTTGCAACATTTTATGACAGGCAACGCAAGCTACACCACTATTTTAAAACTTTGTTTTAACTTGGGATATGTTATATCATATCAATTTGCCAAACTTAGCTCAGTTTTAAAACGTATAACCTATTTAAGTAAAGTTTTGTAGCTAAGCCACATAGGCTAGGTCTACCTCGACTAAGGGGTAAACATTTCCCGGGTTGATCCTTGTTGGTGAGTACCAAAAAGGAAACTTAGGTAAAAACATGGTTGTATATCCAAGTTTGGCTGTCCTCGATATAGGCCTAATTGCACTATTTTATTGACACTGACAAATAACAGGCTAGACCTATAAGTTAATTGGGAGTTTATTTGATATCTAGTCCTAAACTTATAGCCATCTTAAGGCATACATAACTTACACCACAGAGAAGTAATATAAACACTCATCCTCTGTGGGCCTAATAAAGCTACCTATATTTTATTTGGGTTAGGATAAGTAATTTTTTGAGAGTTTCATTATGTACTGAACACACCTAGATATAGGGCATTAGTGATTCATGAAATTATCCATTTATAAAAACCAACCTTACCGAGTTACCTAATGATGTACCCAGTGCCAGTACTTAAAACAAAAATTAAGGCTTAAGGCCTATGGATATCAGTTTCAAAACATAGCGGAATAAGGAATTTTTAATCTACTATAGTCCTCGCCACCCTAAGGGCCTCTTCACACTGGGCCACCATGGTGGCGACACCGGTGGCGACACTGGTGGCTAGTCAAAATGCGCATGGACCACCAGTTCAGCCACCAGTGCAGCTGCAGCCACAAAGCTCACAGTTGGACGTCGAAGAGGCAGATGCTTAGCGTATATTTATTTTTGAAATTGTGAAAACATAAGAAAAAAACGTATTTTTTTGTTCATCCGTTTTTATCAGATATAAGAACCAGAGAGACTTTTTTCATTCACTACCAAGACCTTAGAAATAACCCTGACACGTTTCACAATTACTACTTACTCAAGAATGAGTGTTTTAAGTTTTGATGAGCTTCTGGGACGTCTGAAAGATAAAATATCTCCAGAAGAGAAACTTCTACTATTGTTGTGGAAAATTAAATAAAAACATAGTTAATATACCATTTATTAATAACACTGCAATACCTTGACTCAATGTATATATTGCAATGACGAAAAGATGTAAATGAAATAGAGTACCTAAACATTTTGTTATATCAATAAAATCGTTTCCCCATATTTATTACCTTAACAACTTCAAAAGATTAGAAACTAGTATACTGAGTAATGCCCACTGGTAGTGACTGGTGGCGCTGCCAGTCGCTCCAATGTGAACAGTCCGATAAGAAACCATGGTACGACGTGGTGGCGCCACCAGACTGGTGTCTCTGAAAATCGCAACCCCGAGCCACCGCATTTCTGGTCGCGCGGCCAAACGCGCCACCAAAGCTCAGTGTGAAGATGTCCCATTTAAATCAATGCTAATGTAACGTAGCCACCATGGTGTCGCCACCAGTGTCACCACCATGGTGGCCCAGTGTGAAGGGGGCCTTAAGTTGAGGCAGCCCAAAGCCGCACGGCGTGTATCTAGTACGTACGGCCTTTGGCTGCCTCAACTTAGTGTGGCGAGGACTATAGGCATTGATTATAAACAAAACATGGATGAACAACCAAGTCAAGCTAAGTTACTAACCCAGTTGTTCAGGCTAGGATAACCTGAAAGGATCCATCTCAATACGGCTTAAACTTTAGAACAAATACTAGTGTTTGATCTATTTTAAATTTTATTTTTCTGAAATAGATAGCTAAATTATCCAGTGCAATCATCCCACACTGCTAATTGCAATACTCTTAGTTGGTGCTAGTAGTAAGTTAGGTTACAATTCATTATTTTCCCTATGACCGATTCAGTGTAACATCAGTCAGAATCAGACGACATTATTGACAACGACACGACACGACAACCAACGAAAAGAGTAATTTAGTGATGACAATTATTATTAAAACCATTAAAAATATAAAAAATAAGATATATCGCTCTTTTATATTGGCAAAAGTATTAAATAAACAGTAATAAAGCTGAGGCTGAGGCTTATATAAGAATAGTTTTGTCATGGATTAAAAACTCATTACTCTCTCAAGTTGTATAATATAATACAAATTCTTATACATCAAACGATTTAATGAACTGGAGCAAAGTCGAGTCGTTCTCTTTCTCTCTGTCACAAGTTGACAAAATTGTATGTCAGAAGCCAATCAATGAATCAATACACACAGATTCAGAAGTAACAGTCACCTGGACCTCGGAAAGTGCTTCAAGAGCTTTCTGCGCATGCGCAAGCTGAGGTGCCCGTGGGTACAGAACGTCACGTTATGTCTTAAAATGTAAACAAAATTACAATTATGGGGGAATGTTTTCTCATAAGGCCCATGTTAAATTTTCAAAAGTTTGTACTCATATTATGGCAAAAATAGATTTTTCCTGGCTATACCACTAGTCTAGAACTTATTTTTGACACAGAACGTAGTTATTCCGTAAATATAAACGTTTTTGTTAGGGCCGATTCCCAGATCTAGTTGACAATTATTCAAACTTTACTCGTATTATATATAGGATAACCAAGCCATGTCACGTCTCTATTACTTTGGGAATCAGGAGGGTGGTACTGGTAGTGCTAGTGAAATACATGGGTGTTGTTGAAGGAAAATACTCTTTCATTCTTAGCAACCATAATAACTAACTTGGGGAAAAAATAAATGCAGTAATTTTTTTATAGTTTGAAGATTTTTGTTCGAGATTTTTTTTTCATATTTATAGCGCATGGTTTAACATAGCATTCACTAGCCAAGGAACTCTGCGGTAATTTCAAGACGTTTCGGAATCTAAAACACGGTTTCTAGAATGCACAGCCTTGGTGTGACATGTACTACTGTAAGATTAACCTTCAGCTTTCACAGGCGTAAAGGGTTGACTCCTCAAACCCAGAGGTTGGTGTTGCGAGATGACGCTTGGTATCGAACACCTAACGATCTGCAGGAAGACTGTCATGGAGGGTTGTGGGCGCTGGCTAACAACTGGATAGAAGGGCTGTATCGCAACATCACAGGCAGTGCCTCTGTGTCTGAGGGTGCCAACATTGTGGTACTGAAGGGCTGTGCAAGGAAGATGGCGTCTGTCTGTACTGGAATGTAACCATTATATGCAACCCATCTACCTATACATATAATATAGACTATAACTGTTGTTGCGGTAACATAAATATCTAATATTATACGCTTTAGCAGAAATTACAATGTGTTTATTTACTGCTGACATCCTAATAGAAACTTATTTCCTAATGATTGTCTATTGATTGTTAAAGGAATGACAAGTGTGGTTGGTCTACATAAATCTTACTAAGACCTGTGTTCGTCATATTTTAAGAGTGCGGACAACTAAAGGACTTGACGAATATCGGATTCAATCGTATTAATTTCAAATGATTACCACATTTAACATTGCTAAGCTTTTGGTAATCATGGAAATCAAAAGAACTTTCGTTAACATTGGGGGCTGATCCCAGACTCACTTACATTTGCAAGAAATTATATCAGTATTATTTTTTAATTTCCTATGTAATCAACACACCTGGCTAGATAATACTGTAACACAATAATTTTGGGTTTTATGTGTCCGTCAGAGATTTTAATAACCAACAAAATCCGACTAAAACAAACTAAATCCGTTGCTCGAAATCGAACAATTGCTAATTATTACAGTATTTATTTTAACACGGAATGAATTAACAATAAATAGCTCTCTAAATTATGTTATGTTAAATTATCAGATTCGACTTATTAAATGTACCGGCACCTATCTTTTGGAAGTACTTGTTCTGTTAATAAAAGCTCTCTCACAATATTTAGGTTTATTTAAGTATATTATAACTTTTCGGGATGTGACCTTTATTAGTGTTTTACAAAAATAGTTCAAGCTCTCCAATGGAATTTCCCTGACTTGCAACCGCATAAAAATGTGAAAATGCAGTAAAGGTAATAATAAACCCTAGCTAAGAGCTAGCTCTGAGCTTTAGTGCCATAGCTATAGCTGAAATTACCAAAAATTTTGTTCATTGAATTAAGAATGTCAGTACTTTGGCTTCAAATTTGCTTTGGGTATCATAGTTCGTTGCTTAGGTTTACTTGGAAAACCAGTCAAAACCTTACAGTCTCTAAAGCTTACGCAAATATTTCACATGTAACTACGTTCCATTTATCGATAAATTTGATAGTATGTTTAAAACACGATCCTTGATGTTTTGTAATAGCCAATGCGGTGACAGTTTACTTAGACAAGAGACAATATACAGTATTGGTACAAACTATTTAATATTCTGTCGGGCATCGATGTTTTCCTGTTTACCGTATGGATATTCAATCTAAACTTTCTCAAGTCCTGGGATCATAGATACTACACTATTGTTCAATTATAAGCAATCTTCGTCCTGCACTGTGTTAATGAGTCGATCAATATCTAAACCATGAATAATTATTTAGTTTTTTTTTTATTCCCATACTTAAAATAAACATTAGATCCTCTACCTACTTTTTCAGTAGGTATCTGTATAATATCAGGGCCTAAATAAGTTTTTGCTATCCCTACGCCATTTTATAAATTTACCAAATGAGAAAAAGAATTATTAACTCTCATTTTGCTGTTGTTTCACTGAATGCTATTTCCGTTTTATTTTAAAACTGAAAAAGTGTGTCTATAATTTGGTACAGTCTTGGGCAATGATTGTCTAGAATTACCAAACACTAATACAGGAATTCCACCAAACTCTTAGGGTCTTAATTGAAAGCCCTTTGAGCCCCCCCCCCCCCCCCCCATTGAGCTCATTTTGTGGTGAGCAAAGCTGAGTGATTTAAACAATGACACCAAAAACGTCAAAATCGATTAAAGACTCTAGGAGGAGTTCTGTTCACAAAATAACTCCTTCGAAATTAATGCTATAGGCCTATATAGATATTCGTTGAACATATTATGATGGACGAGTATGAAAACACAGAGTTCTATAGCTTCTTATTTCGTTAATTGACTTATTTTTTACTACTCTTGCTATTTCATAACATTCTAAAACTGCGATTTTGTCTTGAGTGAATAAGTTTTGTCGTAACTGTGTTCAAATATTCACATGAAAGTGTTTGTGATTCCTGAACTTAAAATTTAAGTGACGCTGTCACTAAACGAATTAGAAAGTGTACCTAAATAATTTGATCTAACCTTGAACTATTAGGTTAATCAAACTAAAACACACAAAAATATCTGTAACAATGATGTTGTCACTAAATCTTATTTAATTAATAAATTGGTTAAATTTATATGATTACAGAGAAAGAGGAAAGTAGGTAAATGAATCAAAGTTCAGTATTCACATTTTATAATAACAACTAACAAAATATTTACAGGTTGGCATTCAAAGTCGAGTAACAGTACAAGTAAAGTAAAGTACAAAGACTAATCACAATATGCAACTATTGAAACTTATAATGCGAGATATTCGTTCCTGGGTAGTACACAAGTACTTACAAGTATTAACAACTGAGAATGAGAGGTCGTGACTAGCAGCCTTAGCTACGCGGTAGCCTACAGTCAGTCCAGTCGCGTCAACAGCCAAACAAGAATAACGGTTAATCCAATAAATAACATTAAATAAAAAATAAATTAAAGAGCCCTTACGATAAGAGTGGCCGCAGTGAAGTGGTTGAGGTAAGTGAAGTGAAGTGAGGTGAAGTAAAGTAAGATGAGAGGAGTAGTTGTTGTTACGGCTCGAGGTTTGTGGCTGTAAGTGGTGTTTATCTTTGGTTCGCTATCCAGTGAGTGTTATCGGTAGTTTCAGTCTATTGTGTGATGGTTGTAGGGTTTGTTGTCGAGTATTTCAAGTGACGTAACGTACAATTCCGTGAAAGTGAATGGTTGGTATGTATGGTACTATTACGAGGTGATGTTCCTAACACTAATTGTCTTGTGCCTCACTCTCTCGCTTCTCGACAGAAACAGAGAGGTGGGTAAGGGTGATGTTCGTGTTGAGTAGCTTTGGTTCTGGTGGCGGCCACACGACTTACTCTATTTGTACATAAGATAGAAGGGAGATGGATAGACTCTACTCTTGTTTGGAAGGTTCCTTGTAGGCTCGGTAGGCCAGGTCGTGGGCGTCGTTGGCCGAGCGTCCCCAGCCGTGGCCGTGCTCTTCCGTGTAGTGAGGGTGAGCTACTACCTCGTAGCTCTGTGTGGACTGCTTCTGGCCGAGCAGCTTCTGCAGACCGATCAGACCGGCCAACACGAGTGCCAGCTTGCCGACGATGAGAGCCTTGAGGGCCAGCAGTGCGAGGGCTCCCAGAGCCAAGGGGATGAGGGCGGCGGCCTTCAGCTTCAGCAGCAACAAGAGGGGAAGGAGGATCTTGGCCGCCTTCTTCTTCTTGCCACGAGCTGCAATACAATTACGGAAATCGTTAGTTAAGCAATCGCCATGCCCTTTATCTACAGGGTTGAAAATACGATTTATTTGGAAACCAATTATATCCGTCTCCAAATATGTAAACCATCCCTTAAAAGCCTACATTTGTCTAGTTAGCCCTCCTCCATAAATCCTTGCTTAAAATATGTTAAGGACATTCATATTATCCCTCCAACATAGTTAAATGATGATCTTTGTTTGTAGTTTATACTTCTAGGTTTCAATTCTCATGTCATGATTAATCCAGGTCGATGATCTGTCTACATGACATGTGAGATGTATGAGTGCGTGTGTGTGTGTGAGGATGTGTGACAGTGACCGGTCGCCGACCTGCCCTTGACCGGCTACAGCACAGACCGCAACAGTTAATTGCTACCGGTCGACATATCACCGCGTTACGGTCTAACGTATGTGGAGGCCGACCACCTGTACTACAGCCGACACGGCGACTCTACTGGACTGATAGCATACTTATTCCAGACATTAGAATTCAAACCGAGATCTGATTAACCAGAGACAACTAACATACAAAACTGTACAGCAGCCAAATTGGCCAAGTAAAAATATTTTATAGGAAACGTGTTACTTTGACTTCTCATGAGAAAGAAACTGTTTAAATTTGGAATCTACTAAACTCCATTGATCTAAACCATTCTCTTCACACTGTTCTTTATAAAAAAAATACGCTTTTCCCAAAGGTATTTTAGACGTACTTTTTGTTCCTGATAGTAATGCAATATTATGTGCAAGTGTTAAACTTTGTAGGTTTCTGTTCTTTTGTAGTCCATAAACTTCTTATACTATTTGTTTCATTTTTTTAATCAATGAAAATAGTTTGTTTTTTTAATTTGAGCACTCTTTTGAAATACAAGTCCTGATACCTTTGAAGTAAATCAGCTTTGAGTCAATTGTAATGACAAGTAAATTCAATTTGCCATACTGATAACAAGGTATAATAAATCAATGTTTAATATTGGAAAGTTTATATTTACTTATGGTAAAAGATATTGTAATTAAATTCACGGAATACCTCGGAAATCCTAAGAGATAATTTAATCACAGCAATCCATTTAATTTAGCTTATAAATCATCAATGGTTTTAAATAGTAGGACCAATAACTGGTGTATAATTTTTGGCATAGTTTTTTTTTTTATATTTCCATAATAAATCAAATTTAAAGTTTAAAAAATTATAAATGTCTAAACTAAGTTGTAAGAGCGATCAATATTGTTTAGCCAATTGTATTGATAACATAGTTTACTAACCTTCATCAAGGGATTTCCTGACGTCGGAGATGGTAGAGTCAGGGACCTTGAGCTGCAGAGTGTGAGACTCCAGGAACCTGGCTACACGGTCCACCAGTAGGGTCTCCACTTGGGCGTCGCGCTGCTCAGCGTCGGCGGGCAGAGAAGCGTCCAGCTCGGCCTCGGACAGAGCGCGGCCGTTCAAGTCCCGTGAGCTGTCTCCAGAGGTGTGCACCAGCTTGACACCGTCCACCAGGGAGATGTCGTCAGGACGCCTCAAGGCGCGGTCCACGAACGTCAACGCTCTCATCTTGATGCACAAAGACATGTCCTTCTCACCGCACCCCTGTAGGAACCGATATACCCTATCCACTCCATCGGTCCACGTGTCGGCTTCTCCCCCGGTCACGGTCTCCGGCGCTGCCGGGTAACCCGCAGCCACCGCTATACCGCACAACACCGCTATAACCACAAACCCCGGACGCACCATCCTCGAACACCGTTTTGCTCTGACTGTTACCACTCTTACCAGCTCCCACCTTTTATTTCCTCCGAAATACCTATGGCGATTGATTATTCTTTACCGGAGAAACTAGTATATGTGTCAGGGAGTGCGTGTGTGTGGAGGGGAGAGGGGTGTGGGGCTGGGCCTGTCCTTGGCCTTGATCGTACATCCTTCCTCCTCCTGGCGCAGGATCCCGCCCAGTGAAACCTCACGCTGCCCGCCACGCCGCGCCGCCGCGGCCGCCACCATGTCTTCGGGTGACATCATGTCAGACAGGTAAGCTTCATCACATCATTTGACATGTTACTTACTGAATACCTTAGACATTTTTTACATTAAAAATAGTGTAAAGAGTGGAATCTCGCGATCAACTTGAATGTCTATAATATAGTACATTTTATTCTATGCGGAAAAAAACTTAATACCAATTGTGTATATTTAACCAAACACGACTCGCAGAAATAACTTTCAGGCTTATACGAATGTGTTAAGATTTAAAATTATTTTTATAATCTGAATATGAAAACATAAAAGTTTCGGAGAAAAAAAATATAACAAATACAAAGCATTGATTTAATAAAGTATATTACCATAATATCTTTCAATTTTTAGAATGGTAATTGTACCAGAAATTTATATTTGCGATGTTCAAATAAGTACAAAAAAGTATCAAAGGAATGTAAATACTCATTTCAGACACGATGGTTAATTTTTCAGCAATTGTCCTAATAAATATTTGGTTCTGCATTGAAAACCTGTTAGGTACTTTTATTGGAATTGTAAAATAAAACGATTTAAAAATATTTCTATTACAATTATTTAGTTTTTTTATGTTTGTATGGACATTATATTTGAAATATATTTTTTTTTATTATAGTAGTTTGATTATTAAATAATTGTTAGAATATCAAGAGTTCCTGCAATTTAAACTACAGGGTTATTCTAAATGATGGACCCATTTTTAATGCTTTATAATTTTTATACTATTAAACTTACTGCTACAAAATACACATCAAACGAAAAAGCAGCTCAAAGAGTTTATGCCTTCCAAAGACACATCATTTAACAATATCGATCCAACAGAACTGTAGATTTAATTGTACGAAGTTAAAAAGTAATCTCCAACTTTTTTACCACTAAAAATTTGGAGGTTACTTGACGTTTTTGCAAATAACTTTTAAATGGTGAGGAAATCGACCAAAGTGGAAGGTAATATTCCGAAAGAGAATAAAATTTCCTACAATCTACTATTACGCATATCTTGAAAATACTCAATAAATGTAGCTTAAATTTGGCTTAAAATAATAATAATTACTGTATTCATCATGTTGGCATAATCTTGATTGGTAAAGGGCTCCATATTTTAATAAATGTTGAAAAACTCTTAATTGACTTGGAAAGTTAAAACAGCAAATTACTCAACAAGGTGATGTTCAAGCAGCTGAGTTATCTAGCTATAGATGACAAATCAATAAAAGCTGACTTAATCAAGCACAAGGTAAAACTAATTACTCAGCATTTAAGAATCAAACATACTACATCTTTGAAAATGTGAAAAACCTTGAGTTTATAAATTTCATTATATCAGATAATTTTAATAAATATTTAAAAGTTAAAATAATGTACAAATTTTATCAGATAGTTCAATAAAATACATCATGGAGTATACTGTACAGTAATTATTATTAACAGTAAAACTGTGAAAAAACAAAATCTGTAATCCGTGTTTTATTGTAGTTTATTAGTAATTTCTCACTGATTTATATCAATAATAGTATTGAATAGCATATCATCATTTGAAAGATTATTAAAATGCCAAGTTTTTTATGCATTTCAACATTGCATAAATGGAGGTTTATGTATCAAAGGAGGCACATGAAAATTATCGTAATTAATTAATTTAATGACATTTTTACTTTATTTTGGTTATAACGTGGACCATGTAATGGTATAATTGTTGAATGAAACCTTTGATTTATAGCAAATTTAATGTTCTTTCCAATGATTTTAACTATAACTCTCTAAAGTAATTGGTTAAGTTTTTATTACATAAATTGTGGAGCAAAGTCTAATAAAATAAGAAAAACACAAAATCCCCCAAAACAGCCAAACGGTCGAAAATCGGACATGGGTTTATAGGAACTTTTTTGTTCCTTTTAGTGAGTAGAACCCACTGGCGAAGTTAACACGGTCAGTAGAAACTCACCCTGTATATGTGAACGTTTATGTGGTTGTTTGAAGAAATCTTGGCATCAGGTTGACTAAACAAGTCATATGATAACATTAATAGCATTTAAAAAATTGCAAGGTTTACCAACAGGGTACAGCCTTAAAATTGTTTTTTTTTTTTTTTTTAGAACAATAGCTAATTTTAAATATGCCACAACAAAAAGCTGTGATATAAAATGAGAACTCTCAAAGAAGGATTGTTTACAGTTATGTTTATGTTTTTAATATAATAAATAGTTTGTGATATTGTGCGAATTGGGCAGTTTTATTTTTTAAGTGCATAATTCATCAACTTGTATAGCTTTCTGTTTTTCAAAATTTCATAATAATGTGTTTTATGTTTTTTATCCCCAAAAATTATGTCTGGGAAACGGAGTGCCCTGTAAATACTTTTATTGGATTACTGATCAAGTCAACTGCTCGGATGGAAGGGACTAATATTATAGATGTGATAGTTTAGACTGTTTAGAGTATGCCAATAACGTGAAAACTACTTGACTAATTGAGCTGATTTTCCCTCTGAATAGAATTAAAATACTCCAGCCTTAAAATGACCATTGTCATTTATTCGTTTTAATACTCTTTAAGAGCTTTGCCCTGGTGACTTGCAAAGTTTCCAGTTAATACAGTTAATATTAGAATTGACAAATTTATATAAACCACGTGTTTGAAAATGATTTTTTCGTGCCCTATCAAAATTGTGGACATTGTCTATTTATGAGTTAATTACTTTTCATACAGCAGATCTATAGAACATTATTATTATTCTCTTAAGCGTTCCCTTCTCATGGTTAAGCACGGGTATGGCAGCTAGGGATTTAATAAGTTAAGAAAGTAATTTTAAAGGAAGCTAATCGGTAAAAAATTTCAATATGCTGCCAAAGTGTTTGAAAAACTTAATGAAGCTCAGATTTTCTCACAATTAAAAATCAACCTACCTTATAAATGGAGTAATGTTTAAAACTCTTTGAGCATAATTTACCTTTAGCAAATCATTGATTCGTTACAGAATTAGACACCATCGTAGAAGGACTCTACTTCTTCGTCTTTACAACTTTGGATGGACTTAAAATACAAGATGAAAAAGTGCTTAACTGAAATAGTAAAACTAGAAGTTTACTTCCTAGAAGAGAAAGGGCAAAGATGGTGTCGAAGGATATGCCTTATGCCAGAGCGTCCCAAAGGTTAGACTGTTTAAAATACTGTTTTAAATTTAAGGACGGTCCTTAGAATAAAATGTTGATTGCATTTCTTATCATACCAACCATTATACCAAGGTATAAGTTTGCATTGCAATATATTACACAGGGATAAAAAAGAGGATACAAAAAAGTAAAAAACATGTTGCTTAAGTTATTACCTTCTCTGTAGCAGCAAACCTAAGTACTCATTAAAATTAATAATGCTATTGAAAAAGAAAATACGCCTGACAATTTTAAGGGAATATGTTAGTGGAAATCTAGCCAGGTAAATGGAAATTCGCTTACTCTGCAGGTTACCTGTGCTGGAAGTATTTTTAAATTCCGTATTTCCTTTAAATCGTCAAATTTACTCATGGCTAGAACGACCTTAGAGTGTTCATACGTACGGTTAGAACTTTTTCTTTTCCCTGAAAGAGTTTTATGGTAACTGTTTTACCATTTCTTCACTATAGTATACAATATTTTATATATTAGATTCGGGATATTTTGCTAAATATAAAACAACAAAACTCCCTTAAGGCAACCCTGCACTTACATTAATCATTCTATAAATTATAGTCATTAATATGCCCAATATTATTTGTGAGTTACAGTACAGATTGTATGGATTGTATGTTTATAGATCAATAAGTAATAATTGTTTACACCAAACATACTTTTTATCGTATCGATTCTAGTTGGTTGATTTGTTCGATTTGTTTAAACGAACCTGCACATCGTCTAGTTTTCCTGGCCCCCCGTGCCCCATTACCTTCGAAGTCATGTTCACTCGCTCGGCCAGACTTTCTACGTCATATTGCAGGGGAGTGATTCCTCCAGATTTCGTAGGAATGCAGCATATTCACACTAATTACAGATTCAACTCTCGCTCAGAGATAGCGTGGTCGGCTTGGCAGCGTCGCGCAAATCTTTCTGCGAATTCTGAACAACGCTGGCCTGAAATATGGCGAACCGTTACCCTCTGTTAATTGGTCCACGGCAAACTAGATTCCTAAAACAGTTCGGTGACCTCAAAATTGCCAAAGCTCAATTTCCTCACGTGTAACACTTTCGGAAGTGCCGTTACATATCAAAAAGCAATTATGAGAGAAACAAGTAATATGTTCAGAATTGTATCACTCTAGTAAAGGAAGTTTCCTTTATTCCAATTGGTTTCTTTTCTAAAAATAAATTGTTCTTTACAACTTTTCAAATACTTTAAAACCAATTCATCTGCCCAAACGCTAAAGGTTTTTTTTTATTATTATTGTCTGCTGCTCTTTAAGGGATCATGTATTTTTCGTTTAGTCGTCAGTGATTCTCTAAAACATAATTGAATTCATTTGTTAATTTTAAAAGTATGATAGCCCACATGTTAGTGTAACAAATTATGGTGTCATCTGGATAATAGATGTCATTTAAATAGTTTTTATTTTTTGGTAAATTGGGTTTGTTATTGTGATTTTCACAAAACACGAATTTTGTCAAATCAGCTCGAATGATTAAGAAAAAGTTTGTAGTTTGTAGTCCTTTTAACTCCCAATGCTGAAAAATTGCTGTTCAAAAGTTACTGTTGATTTTTCCTTTAAAATATCATAGTTACTCCTCCCATCGCTTACCCACGATAAGCGTTGTTGACCAGATAAAGGGAGAAAGTATGTGTCATATTGCTTATACTGTTTATTTCTAATGGTTAAAAATTCTGATCAAATGAATTCATTCAACGGTATTGCTTTTTGCCTTTTTGTGCTGGTTGTGTTCTATCATTTGAACCTAATAATCTAATTATTTTTTTCAAATTTTCTTACTAATTTCCGTATACTGAATTTTAAATGCATTATTTAATTAACGTTGGTACATAAGAAATTACAATTATGTACATACACATTTTAAATAATTTATTCCTAAAAATAAAGTTATTTCTAGTAGGTCTGTGGAGATAAATTGTATGTCTTTTAGTTATAAAATATGTTTTGTCTTATTTCAGTTGCTGCGATTTGCAGTGAAGGACTTTATATGGCTATAGACAGTGTTCAAAACCATCGTGAATAGAAGATATGGATACGGATGTGTTTCTAAAACAGGTAAATTATCATAGTTGGCATCTTCTAATAAGCTTATAAAACCTTTTAAGTCACAAATTATGATATTACGTATTTAAGTGTGATAAAATTATTGATATTAATTTTTTTTCGTATTTTTGCAAAATAATCATGATGCATGCCAAATCACAAGTAGGGTCGGTTGCAGAATGTTCAAGTTTAGAAAGTACGCACATGCTTTACTGAATTATGTAGATGATAGGTGGGGCCTTATGCTAATCTGCGGCGATTCATCTTCCCAGTCTCCTTCCACCGATCTTCCAAGAGATCATAAAAGCCCAGACCGTTAGTCGGTAACTTCAAACGTAACATACTTAACTGAGCCGATGCAACAACAGCTGATTAGTAAAGCAGTTAGTCTGTCTCATATCTTACAGTTTGTTTATCACGCATTTGTTCATATTTTTTTAGGCTACATCTTCTATATATAAAACCCAAAGTACCCATGAACGTTTGAGAAAACTACAAGTCACACCCCCATAAACCATATACTTAAAATGTTCGTCATGACGAGAAACCTTGCGCAAAACTATCCATTATTTCATAAATTGCCAAACTGCCATTTAAGGTCGTAATTCCTTTCTAAAGAGAATTTTCCATGTACCTAATGTTAAAAATACCTCAGCAGTACTTATTTGTTTGTATTACTGTATTCTGTTTTGTTTATTTCAGCTTAACAATGAATCATTTCATTAATACTTATGAAGTCAAACAGGGTGAAGCCAGTAGTGGGTAACAGCTAGTTTGCTTAATGAAAGAACTATTTGAACATTTTTTTAGTGTAGCCTATATTTTACTTCTTAATTTTTTTTGTAAATGCGAAATAGTTTTTAAAATGTAATTTGATTACATTTTAGTGGATAAAGAAGTAATGCTCTTGTTTCATAAAAATGGAGTAGGCCTACTAAGAAATACTCCTCTAAAATGTATAGTGTATAAATGGGCTCAGTGGTTTGGAAAAATTACAGATTATTCAAGATTTAAATCAACTATATGTTTGAAATATAATATAAAGCTAACAACAAAGAAAGCACTTTATGCTAAGTGGTATCATGCTACACTAAATCGTCTGGGTGGATTCAATTCCTTTATGATGATGAGTATACATTTAGTTTTAAATGTATGGCTTGGTATGAACCGTAGATAACGAATTATAAATGTGCTGGTATGCCACTTGGATTTAAGGCCACAGATCAAGAGTCGGTTGTCAAATATTCGTGCGAGTAATAACATAAGGTTATTACTACCCAAGCCATTGTTTTTTTTCTAGAATCCAACATATGCATTTCAAATATAAGCTTTATTAAAAAAAATAACCTGTTCAAACTTATTTCAAATATATCAAAGCCAATACAATTCATGTTAGGAACTACATTTTCCCATAAAATATTTCATCCGTAAGAATGAGTATATGAAATTAACTAGATATGGGTTGCTAAAATACTTAAGGCTATCTTAAGTTTAGACTCATGTGTACTCGTCCTCGTCATACTCAATGATAAATTGATAACCAAAGTAGCAAGAGAGCTCCAATCTGGACTCCACGTTAGTGATGAGATTACCTATCCTGCCTTGTTGAAACAAATTAATGTTAGTCCTGCTTGGATCAGGTAAATCTCCCAGTAAGTGCAGTGCGATATAACGTTTACCACTGTCCGTCACTCGCATACACTACCTCCTATGTCCTATCATAACAGCCAGTTACAATGTATTGATAATCCATTTAATTAATAGGTTTGATTATCGCCGGTACGTGAATTTTCATAAGGATTTTTAAGACATTGAAAGATTAAATTTTACTATAAATGAATTACATTCATATTTTCTACAGCAATTAACATTATCAAGTTAAAAGTTTCCTATTTTAATACTAACCCATCCTAATAATATAATATAATTTCAACGATGTACTAATTACATTCTAGTTTTTCTTTTAGAAATCCTGATGCGAAGGATTCATACGTAGGATCAACAACAAGACTCGCTCTCTGAAGAATCAAGACAAAACGAATGTATTGTAGATGAGATGTAAGCTATCTTGACATAGATGTAATAAACAGTTTTATTTATAACAATTTGTGTTTTCTTTGCTATCATTCAACCGAATATGTACTCATGAGTGTTTGAGGAATATTAGGGTTACATAGCTATAACCGCTCTTCAGACACATAATAGTGCTTTGTACTTTTATGAATTGATTAATTAAACTAAAAACAATATTGGAAAAACAGATTAACAAATTAAATTTTTTATCATACTAAAAGTGTAGTTTTCAAATTATGTAAGAAAAAAATAACAATATCAGTTTTCCAACCAACAACATTCAAGCGAGTTTGTCATTTTCAATCTATATGTATTTCTTTGTCACGTTGTTATGAATAAACTTTTCCTTTTAATTGAATACAGTTTGTATTAACCACCAATATAACAAAAAGATATGTTTGTTTAGTTGTAGCAAGTTATACTAAGATCGTCTGTGTAGATTCAAATACACAAAATCTTACTTCACGAAATCCTCCTTAATATGCTATGAAAACATGCGCCACTTTTTCTTAATTTTCCCTATTCCCCATTTTCGTTGTTCTACATATATACATGGTTGTAGCCTATGTATATTAATGGATGGAGTGTTTCATCCCTGAGAAACTTGTTCTCATCCAAAAAAGCCATAATTTTTTCTAGATAGTGGATCTACAGCTTGATGTACATCCAATAAATTATTGGACACATTTTAAGATCATATAAACAAATAACCAAGCAACTTAGAAACATGGGAATTGTTTCATTGAATAGCAAATTTATAACAGTTTTATACAGTAACTGCAGAAAAATCATTATAAAAATGTCACTAATTATAAATACTCGCACCGCAGCAAACCTGCCGTCTAAGCGAATTTCCATTTTGCTGAGTTGATCTATTTAAATTACATTGGGTTCAACGAGTACCTAGGTTTGCTGCTTCAAGGAAACTAATAAAGTGTGTTTTAGGTAAAATAATTGTAGCTTAGTATAAAATCAATATTTTTGCCAAGTTTGATCGAAATATATCCATAAACAAGCAAACTACAACATTTTACAATATTCTCCATAGGAATTCAAATTCAAATTCAAATATATTTATTTGTGATAATACAAAATCTTGGCCTCGCCAAGTTTGCAAAACTCCAATTGATTCACAAAAATTTAACAAACAAAATTTACATTTTTTTTTGTTTTTGTTTTTAACAAATATAAATATTTCTAGCGCTACTAATTCCATTGCGGTATTAACCACCCGGAATAACATGGAAATTTTAAATTTACATTTTTTTAAGTTTTCTCCGTAACCAATAAAAGTACAAAAACACGTTGATATGCTCAATTGTTTGTTTTTTAAGCTATTAAAGAATATTTGGGAAATTTTATGTTTTGAGGGTCAAAAATGAGAAAAACCAAATTTAACCCATAAAACCCCGATCCCATGGTCCGATCATGCTAGATCGCGAACTCTTTCAGGTTTATCCCGCCTTACACCTTCAAACTAAATTTTATCAAAATCGGATGAAAACTACCGTACTCAAGCTATCGTGTTCACGGACTCACTCACATATACATATACATATATACACATATAAAAATTTTAACGAATTGTGTTTTTGGTCTCTGGTGACATCAAAATGAAAAGTTAATCGGTCCCGGGACTAGGTCTTACCGTGCCACCTACGGTAATTGCTACTTCCTATAAGGAAATTCCCTAAAAGGGGCTATAATGTGTACAATTGTGTAAAAATCACCCAAACTGTGAGCGTAAGTTATGTTTTTATTTCAACAATGGATCTGTGTAGAACATTTGTCGAATCAAACCTTAAACTGACTTAAGTAACAAAATTACTAGTGTGCAATAAAAAGCAAAGTCTTTGGTTTTATGAAAGCATATCTGTAATAACTGTGCAATGAAGGCTTTGTTTAGAGTACGGCCGTATTCTCTGAAGAAACATAACTTACAATAACAGTTCAGGTGATTTTACAGTCTTTTTAAAACGAATTTTCATAATTGCTGACAAATATAATCAATTTTTTGCAGTTACCGTATACAACTGTTTTGAATTTGCTATTTAATAAAACAATTCTCATGTTTTTAAGTTGCTTGGTTATTTATTTATGTAATCTTAAAATTTGTACAATAATCTATGACCACTCTGTAGATGAATAATTATAGTTTTAATTAGATTATAACAATTATAATTACTCTTGAGCTCCTCGAGAGTCTTTATTTTATGAGTGATTAAATTGGTTGATGAAGAATGTATCAAGCATACTGTTAAGAAGATAAAGAAATTATTTAGTGGAGCGACAGGTAGGTGGGGTATCATCTAGTAGGTTTGTAGGTACTGTACAGACTCGGCGTGACCACAAGCAGTAGAATGAGGAAAATAGTGCGGTAGCCATGAAGCTGTATTGACCTTAGACCGCAACAAGATAACAGGATGAGATACAGTATCTCCGTGAGCAGCTGAGATAGAGATACAATCTCTAGTGAGATGAGTGAGGTAGCCACTGGAGGTAATGATAGACTAGGGATATTGCCTTAACCGTGCGGTCCACCGTCCTCTGTCCTCAGTGCGATATCACTGACCGAGTGGCGTGTTGGTTGTCATACAGAATAGCCTACACTGTTGGAAATAACATATCAACTGTAAAATAATTTTACCTACTACCGTTAAAGTAGCCGTTTCAGTTCAGTTCTTAGAATAGATGATTTTCCTACAACAGCATTGTTTCCTTTCATAACAGCATAGTTTTACTCATAACAACACAAGTAACGGACCAATGAGGTTCAAGGATTGAGAGAGAATAAGTACAGTTGTAATTATTTGAACTTCAACTAATCAGCTGTTTAGGTTAATTTAATTGTTGGGAGGTATAATTAATGTTTGGTACAATGTTTCGTTGCATCACTGTCAGTGGCAATGAGAGGTTATAAACGAAAACTTAACCTCTCTTAGAAATTATGAATAGTGATTTTTAGTAATGAAAACACTGTTGAAGGTAAAATAGTGTTAACAACATTCGTAGAAGTTTTTAAGGCACTCGCCAAGGCTTGTACCTACAGGTATAATTTTGTACTCGTGTCGTTAACACTATCTTTACGCAATCGTTGCTTAAACTACTATTAACTGGATTGAAGTTGCTTGTGCATATTGAATCCAAGCAAAGGTCTTATATTTGAGAACTGTAATACTGTATGTGGTAGCACTATCTTTAACTTTAAATATCTTGAGTTATACATTTATGAAGAGAGTTCGTATGAAAACCCTGCTTTATTTTATCACAGCAAATTTTTAACCTTGTATAGTAAATGGTAAATTAATAATAAAGGTCTAGAAAAATATGCGAAAACTTGTCTTTATTTTTTTGCGAATTTTCCTATGGGGAATTAGTTATCAAATTAGATGACACGGAAAGACATAGACACGTGACCGATTTACTTTTTCATTTTGATGTCCCCAGAGGAAAAATACACTATTCTATATTCTATCCTATAATAAGTGTACCCCCCCCCCCCCCTTGATTGAGTTCGTGCACCAGCAATATAGGATGATGGAAAGAAAGTATTATGGGATTTTAATGATTTTTTTATCAAGGTTTTTACAAGTTTACTCTTACAACATGGAAATGTCCAATTTTCATTGCAGCCAACATGTACAGCGCTAAATATACATATGAATTGCATATATTGCATTTATATATTGCATTTTTGTATTCTTTGCATTTCTGTACAAAACTAAATACAAAGTAAGTTCCAAAAATCTTTACATTTTAAATGCTTATGTTATTCTGATAGAGGAAATGGGAAATGTTGTATTTTAAATGTTTATGTATACATTTTGATCACATTTGATCAAATTTACTTATTTCATTCCATACTATTGGCATTTTATCGATAAAACACTGTTGCCTTCCCGTAGGAACAACCCAAAGCACTCGTCAAAGCTAATGTTATTTTAAAATATGCCTTGTTTAGTGAAATATGTTTGTAAAAATCTTATCAGGCAAATTTAGGTTATTTAATATTACTGTAATATTATTTGTGACTGGTATCATACAATCATCAAATGTTTAAACTATATGCAAATTAAAGAATTCCTTGTCCAACATTCAAACTCCATTTGTTTTGCAATCTTGGAGTAATGATGACCACAAGCAGTTGTAAATTATTTGCTTCCGATTACAGTCCTATCACCCAAACCCCATTGTGAGTATGAAGAGTGAGCAGTAATGAGTTTAAGAATAAGGGTCTGTTATAACTGCTGATGTTTTCCCAGCCTAACCAGTAACCAACCCAATCTCTCCGACAATAGCCAAGTGTGGTTTATGCGTGACGTCTGCTGCTTTGGAACCAGTCATTGTGAGCCGCGAAATGCGTGAATTGCATAGTTAAACCACGCCGTGAAATGTAGGACCGCTTGAAATTCCTCATCTGAATCATAGTTTAGGTTTCTTTTGACTTGTTAGGAACGGGAATCGGTGACATGACATTAATAATTTTTTAGTCATTTTAGCGAATTTCCCATATAGGGAATAAGCTATTATCGTAGGTCTCGTGGTAAGACTGGACCCGGGACCGATTTTGATGAAATTAAAAAAAAACTGTAAATCTACATTTATTTGAACTAGTTTCAGAACCTGTCTGATCGGAGTATGAGAACGGGGTTTATGGTGAATTTAA
Organism: Macrosteles quadrilineatus; assembly: GCF_028750875.1. NCBI lineage: Eukaryota > Metazoa > Arthropoda > Insecta > Hemiptera > Cicadellidae > Macrosteles > Macrosteles quadrilineatus. The sequence goes on from NW_026542594.1 coordinate 12,980,539, forward strand.
TGTGGTAAAACTGGGATTTCCCCAATTTTCACCATAAAAACATAAACTTTTGCAGTTTCTTTCCAAACCATTCTTTCCACCAGAACTTTAAAAATTCATTAATATATTAGTAATTATAAATACTGTAATCTATATAATTAATACGCTACATAAAACTTTGTCGGTTCAACTCCTTCGCCATTTCTAAACCGATTTTATCCATTGACGTCTCATTGGAAAGAGCGTGTCGCGTACATTTGCAAACTGGCCTTACATTTTTGCAAAAGTCCCTTGGGCTCTGCCCCAGTGGCTTTGAAAGTTCCCATGTTATTCTTATGAAGAACACAATTGTTTACATTTTGATCAGCTGTATAATTTAATTGCTGTTATTTATTTTTCAATTCAATGAAACGCATTGAGTTCATTTATTTACTATTTGAGTTTGTGCAAACATAACCCCTAAGACGGATCGTGTTAGTATGGTTGTGTTGTATCTTAAATTTGTGTTTTATCGTTGTTTTGTGTCGCTATGACGGATCGTGTTAGCATGATTGTAACTTAAATTTGTGCATATATTGTTTTGTGTAGCTATAATTTGTTTATTTGTTGTTTTTTTTTCTTTTAAATGCCTCCGACGCGACGACAACGAAACACAGACAGGAGGCGTAATTGTGATAACGACCGCAGCTACAGAACAGTGGCACGTAATAGGCTTCTCATCACAGTCAGCACCTGACCCTGGACAATCTCAACTATTAGGTTACAAATGCGCCCTAACCCTACCCCAAAACAACTTTGCGTTCTCAATTATTGGCCCTCTATCAATGACCTGTGTTGCCTGTACAACCGGCCGGAATGCTTTAGGTTTTTCAATAACGAAGATAAACATGGGCTGAGTTAACTTACACACCGGTAATCTTTGAGTTGACTCTTTTAAACTCATTGTAAATATGACTGTTATTCATTTTGAAATAACTCCTTTAATACTTTACAATTGCTCGAATTCGAGCAACATGTACACTAGTAGTATATTGAAGCGTTACTATGCGCTTGACCGTTAAAGGAAAATAAAAACTGCAAATTACAAATTCGCATGTTATTCTTATGGAGAATAAGTAAACTGCTGTAGTTAGTTTGTACATGAACACTTTTTTTATTAAATTTGGAAAATTTATTTATTTCATACTATACTTATTAAGATTGAACCATAAAAACACTTTATTACCTTCCCTGTAGCAGCAAACCTAAGTAGTCATTAAACTAATGTTTAAATAAGCCTAGGGAATAAGTATGACATGTTGAAAGTATATTTGAGTAAAAATCCAACTAGGCAAATGGAAATCCTCCTAGTCTGCAGGTTTGCTTTGGCGGGGTATTTGAGATAAAAACAGTAGTTGGATATGAAACAGAAGATATTGGAGTTTTTTCTTTAATACCTAACCATATTGCATAAATAACTTTACTCTCATCTCCAGCCAAAAAACTATTTTATGTACAATATACGCGTATTTACGCCGTAACTAATTTTCCTAAAATGTTCTTGCTATTAATGTTAATAGCTTTTTTGAAAATTGTTTTGTGATCGAAAAAATTAATTAGGTGTCTTTTTTTTAATTGGTACAAATATTTAAGCATAGTATTTATTAAATTGCATTATTGCATTTTGAATTACTGTTGTGTCTGTGCTAAGTCATGTAGATTTTATATATGTTTAAATATTACTCATTCTGTAATTAGGCATTCCACGATTTGACGAAATCCACCAAGAAGAACCACCAGGCAGAAAAGCACATACAAGAGAGTGTCTGTGACCAAAGTGTCTAACTTAAACTTTAATACAACCTACATTTTGTTTTGTGTATCTTATTTAAAATCAAGATTTTATTGTATTAAATGGTCTTGATTTTACAGTTGGAATTTTAACAGGAATGCTACGCTTGGTCGGAAACTTTGTTTGCTTTCTTTTTACTTTAATTCAACATTCATGCAAGTACTCTAATACTTAAAATTCATTTCTTTTAAATGTTAGCCTCGTCACAGCACCGTAGGCCGGTAGATAATTAGCACCCCCACACCACACGGCTCACAAGACACGGGATTTGGTCAAACGTAGCTAACAAGAGCCTCTCAATTCAAGGCCCACTTCAGATTGAAGTTACCCACTATTTAACGAGACTAATTAACCATTTAATTTATTTTATTCTCTGAGAGTTGATTGGTTGAAGAGGAGTTTAAGAGTTGTTGAACATTAAATCTACTAGCTCAAGTAACGCATAAAGTGAAAGGGCAGTTTTAGATAAACCCCTATGGATTTGAAAATATTTTAAAATGAGAGGTAAAAACAATAAGGTATAATATGGCAGTAGTTGGTTTTACTTAAATAAATAGAAAAAATCCAAACCAAACCACCAAACAAAAGGGAAACCATATGCAATCAACAACTAGCAATTGAATAGGAGTAACGCATATACATCATGCGGTGAAGGTACGTGATATCACATCCAGATGTCTCATATACGTGACTATCAGTAACGACGATATAGTACAGGTGGTAAAGGGGACGTGAACCCATCATGAGCCATGGTCATCCCATACAAAGCAGGCGAGAGAGAGAGAGGGGGGGAGGGAGAGAGAGAGAGAGAGATAGAGGTAGAGGTAGTTTATATGCTAGCCGCTAGCCGACACTGCCAGAACTGTTCCTTATCCTACGTGAGCTTTCTCCGATACCTGTACACTGTACAGGCAGAGGACATCTCTCTCGCTAACTTACCCCTTTCTCTATTTCCACTGCGGTTGAGGTTATTTCTTGACGGTGATTCGAAGCTGCCTTTCTATTAGATCTAGGCCTAGGAAGAATAAGACGAATCTCAACTTGGGTTCCACAAAGCAACATAGCTTAGAACTAGGTATGCAAGTGCATGGGTTGTTCAAAATCAAAACTGAGCCATCCTTCTTTATACAAACTAAGGAGGATGATTACACCAACCTTCTAATGATTGTCAACGACTTCATCCAAACGTGACATGTTTTCAGATCGTTAGTAAAATATATCATTACAATGCCGCCAGCTCAATGCTAACTTCATGGAGACGTATATAACTTGAATGAATCCTCTCAGATAGCACAAGGATTCAATTAAAAGTATAGTTCCGTTTACAGAAATCGCCAAGGGTTGGTTTAAGTATACAATATATGAAGTACAAGAAGATACAATAGTATCTGGGGGCCAAGCTTTTATTCAGGTCAAATGTAATTACAGGCCTCAGTTTCAACGTTTATTGAATAATAACTCTGACACAGTGAACTAACAATGTTCACAATAATAACAACGCATTGTCCAATATTCAGTTCTTTGTAAGATTATTCACACAAACCTTATAAGTTATAAAAATCAACACAGATTTGTTTTCATTAAAAATATTTATCTTAAGGCTATTTTCTCTAAACTGTATTTCGTCATAAAAAAATAGTTATAATAATATACATAAAAACGAGCCGTTTTTGGAGGAAAACAAACGTACAATTGTAACTTAAGGTAGTATACAACACTTCATACCCCTTTCACTTTTTATATCAAGTTAGGTTTGTGTATGTCTTTGTTACACAAGTTATTTGTATATGCAACTTTGTATATGCACAGTTTTGTGAATACCAAACAATAGGCCTAATTTATAAACTTTTAAGTAAAATGTGATATCTCTCGGATTCTTTGAGTAAAGTGTAAAAATAAATTCCCTGTGAACTATCATCCACTAGACTGATAGTTCAGGTATCCTACTTCTAGCATTTCTCTAGATAAGCATTTTGGCCGTGTGGCCAAGTCCGAGAGTTTTGGAAACACGACAAAACTAAGGAATGCTGCTTTCAAACTGTGCTTTGACTGTTAATGTGGCATTTCAGTGCACACAGTGATATTTTATTGTTGCTGTGGTGATATTGTATGTTTATGTTTTAAGAAAACATACTTTAAACATGTATACGAAAAAAGTTTGAAATAGTAAATTAAAATAAAAGGTGAATGTGTAGTAAATCCTTAAAACTACAGATTTTACAACTAGCTATAGTTTTATAAAACATCACAAAAATAAATTACATCAATGAAAATTTAAGAGACAAATTGATTATGTATGTATGGCATAGGAACTTTCCTAATTCATATAATTGTTTATAAACCTATCTGTTTCCTTTAGCCTAACTGTATAATATCTGAACCAACTAAAACTATTCCGCTGCCCTTATGGGTTCAACTTATAGGATATTTACTCAGGATAATGTAGACAAATACTTTTGCTACTTGAACCGTGACCATACATTATTTTACATATTTTCGTATACAAGCAGCTGAAATATGTACATGTTTAACGATTTTTGCGGAGAGGACCTAGTGCGACCTAGAGGACCTAGCGGAGTGGAGCTACGTAGTCTGCAAGGCTCTCGTCCTCTATACAAACCAACTCCTGAACCTCTTATTGTAAAATATGTTCGATCACGCGGGCCATGCATGGTTTGTGCTTGCTCTGGTGCTCGCAGGGTGAGTTTATATTACTTTACTGTTCTAAGCAACACACCTATAAGTGGTTATTTTAACCTAAATATAAATTAAGTGAAGACGTAATTACTTGAGATGGCCTCTGTACCTTCATCACACAAAAAAACACCAGCCATATTATTATATGCCTTATGAGATATATAGTCGTAAGCACCCGCCGAGCAGCAAATCAAAGTTTCAACTAGGCCTATTTCGTAAACAGCTGTTTGATTTGTACCTTAAATAATTTCAAAACTCTACAAATATTTTTACACAATAAGTAAGTAACGAAGGAATAGTTCATAAATAATAATGTTCAGAATAATTACCGTTCATTCCAAACATATCCTATTTTACTCATGAATACATGTATTAATTACATTTTAAGAGAAATTAGGATTTTTTAAATTGATTTATACCTAATCTATTTAGGCAATCATAAAAAATACTTAAGGTAAATGCACCAGTAGCTGACAGTGCTCCAAAAGCTGACAGTTTGAGTTTCTTTACATTATAATGTGGTCTCTTAAAAATATTTACACATGATTGCATTGTTAGAAGAACATACGTTTATTCTTGATTTGTTTACAAAAAAATCAGTGAAATTTAGCCCATACTCGCTGAATGGTGGTGGTTTGAAAGCGACCCTGTCTGTACACATCACATTTAGTCGATTCCCTTAATGAAATTGTTAAGAAGGTAAGTTTGGTTTTTAGTCATTTCGCTAAATTTCTTAAATAGTATTAATGATTAGGCTCATTATTTTTATCAATTATACCTTTGTTGACAATTTCATGATAAAATTGGGGTGTTAGGGGTTTTGGATTAAAAATTATATCAATGTCAGGCTTTGGTACGCAAAAGCCATACAAGTTCCAATAGCTGACAGGGGATATTTGCTACTTGCACAATATTAAATTGGTTTTACCCATCGAAATTTGCATGCTATTTATAATTTATGTAATCTCACATTTTTATAAAATGATTTTAATTTTTTAATTAATAAGCCAAATTATCTAAAAAAATGTATATATGTTTTTAATATAAATAAAAATATATATATATATTTTTAATGTAAATATTTTTTATTTTAAAATATGTAAAATAAATTTTCTTAATAACGTTTTACATGATTTTATAATTTAATTATTAAGTTAGATTTTATTCGTCTTATAAATTATAAAACCCTTAGGTTTAGCAGCTAGTACATGTATAGTTCCAGTGTCAGCTACTGGGACAACTGACTGTCAGCTACTGGTACAAGCACTTTTTTCACTGTCAGCCACTGGAACACGTACAAAGGTTGAATTAAGTTTAAAAATGTTATAAAATATATTTAAAAAACCCTTTTTGTATGACAAATTTGAAAACTACACTAAATTTAGAATCACATAAAAATCGGTATATCTCTTTAGTTCCTATTTATTCAAAACTACGGATTATTAAGTGCGTATAGTTTCTTATACTGTCAGCTACTGGTGCGTTTACCTTATATGGTTTAAGTACTGTTTTATTTATTCTTACAAGTATCAATTATCAATTATCAAACCAAAACATTCTAATTAACATTACAGGTAGGTTATACCACGCAAGCATATATTACTATTTATTTTAATTGTATTAATTCAATAATGTTGAAGAGCGTTAAAAACATGCAAGGGAGTCTTTGTATTAAAAATGAATAGCTATACAAAAGAGTGTTTGAAATGTGCGTTTTTACCTACCCAGGTAAGCCTTAATCAATGTTGGGACATGTTGAAATTAAAATACAGCTAAAATATAAAACTGTTCATTATTTTATCATTCACTATATTGTTGTAAGGGAACAACAGATGCAGTTTATCATGTGTTATGTTTATTTGTTATTTGTTTACTTTATTATTCTCCGGCTATGTAATAACCATAACTATCCGTGACAACTCCATTTTGATTACTAACCACCATACTTTGAATTCGTAAACAAAACCTCAAACATTATCTGTATGCACGCACGTAGTATTCACCGCTGTACCACTAGTGGAGCTCATAAACTCGCTCGGTCCAACGACCTGTTTTAAGTGTGTGATCAAATCTATAGTTTGTATTACTCAAAACTACGATTTTGAACCATATTTAAGCTAACCAACTTGTTTGATAAAAATGTAAGACTCCGTTATGAATTACCACACTTACTGGATTAGAGAACCTCCTTCTCAATCCAGTTCCCATTTTTAATTCATTTTCATGTCACACATATTGATTTGAAAACCCACCAATCCATCGAGCACATAATACAAAAATGTGCTCGATGGTTAAAACTCACTTACCAACAACACGCCAGCTGTTTACAACAAAACTGAGTTCGAAGGACTCTAAGAGAAATAATCTCTCTTAAAATTCTCGTGAATAAAATGATTCCTAAAGGTCACTCGCATCATCTGATCTAGTTTGTGAGAAGTAACGGTTTTCTACCCTGATTGAAACTCTATTCAGCTCAGTCGTGTGAAGAGCATATCACAACCACAGCCCATTCAGAGATTTTCACCGCATATCTACTATCCGCCGTACGATGTCCGGAACCGGCGCGGCGTCATGGCAGGGGAAAGTTGTTGCATCATGAAGTGGAGCGACCTTTCACTGGCAATGACCTAGTACTTCGCACTCTCCCCGACCGCGGCCGTCACCCTGGCTCTGTATCCGCTTCCAGCCACCCACACCAGGGAGAGCTGGCTATTGTAGTTACTATGGGTACTTACCTGTTACGTGACAACGGATACGCAAAGGTATCACTGAGAGTAGTAGTTGCCAGGCTATGTACTCCCACCAATATTTCATTAATTTCATCCTATGAATGATACAAATAATCGAGTTGAATTTTGAAACTACATTTGTTTTGTGTTATTTCATGATTCAGGATAAAAGAATGGTTTTCTAGAATAGAGTTCTCCAACAATGTAAATTATTAAGGGGGTTAAAAGCTCTCAACATTCTAAAACGAATTTGTTTCCAATGATTGTGTGCTTTTTGTGCTCTTAACATGCCATAGCTTGCAATAGGTGGGGGAAAACTAATTTTAACTATCAATTAGAAGCTAAAATCACATGTGAAAAAGACTAATTTACTGATTTTCAAAATTATTTTGTAAGTACTTTAAAAAACAATTACAAAGTTTCAGTTCATCCAGTGCATAGTTTGGATCTTTGTAAAAGTCTTAACAGTTATCATGTGGTAGTTGTCTTTCTAGGCCACTTTATGCAAATCAAAATAAGAAGGTTACAATACCTGCAGACTGCCTGTAGTGGTCCTTGATCATCCAACAGGATAACGCGTTTCGGTATTACTATACCATCATCAAACCAGGTACCATCATCAGGTATTGTAACCTTTTAATTTTTAACTTTCAGTTAATTTCAACTCGATGAACACTTTATAATGCCATGATGTTCTTTTTTGTAGGACAATGATTACGTTGTAATATAGCCGGCGGGTGGTACCCTCTTAATAATAATCTCTAACCGAAGGTCCGCCCTCGGAGGACTCCCTAGGAGCTTACAGCCCCTGTTGGGCCTCCTCTGATATCCAACAAGCTAAGCCACAGTATGAAACTGTATAAGAGGTGTGTAAGGTAATTGTCTGTACTGTGATCTCCATAACCATCAATTATGAGTTGGGATAATTGTATTCATCCTTGTATACATAGGCCTACTATGTATACAACAAACACAGAAAATCTAGCTACCTTCCATCTACCTTATTAACAAAATAATCTAGGATCAAGTGTAACAAACAAAAACATTACTTACCGTTCAATCTTTTTCAGGTACTATAATTATTTGTTTTTAAATATTTTTCAAAATCTATGACCTTCTTCGAAAACCCGCCTTCCATTACTTACAATCAATAACAATAGATATTAAACATGCAAAACCCCTAACCAGAGGTGCAATTAATAAAGAATCTACGTGGCTTGAGAATAGTACTCTTATGAATATAAAATATGCTCGACCTTGTAGAATAGACATAGAAAATATTTGCCAATTAATGAAGGAGGCAAAATATAAAATCAGTCTACTTTAAACGCATACGAAGTTATTGAATATTTGCTAATCTGTTTTTGTGGATTTCTACACTTTTAAATTAACCTGATGAAGACATTTACATACTTCATCACTTATATCATTAACTACCTATTTATTAAATATCCTGATTTATTTTGGCCTTATAATAATCGAATTGTAAGATGCAAAATTTAAAGAACAGATCTACCTCCCACAAAAAAACCTAATTAATTGCACAGCATTTGCTTAGTTTATTTAATATCCTTTATGAGGTAAAAACTGTGTCCTGCAATTTGGATTTTGGTAAAGTTCCAACATTCAGCAACTTATTAAAACAATGTGAATCAATTATTTTAGACTACCTTAGTAGTTATGTAAAATTAGAGACTATCGTATTATCGCGTGTGTAATCCAATTGATCCTCAGACGCCAGTTAAAACATTTTACAGTTGTTTGATACCTTTTAAATGCCTATTAGTCTTTTAGCTCAATATACTTTCATTACTAAAAACTTAGCCCTTAACAGCACACAAACAAGGTTTACAAGGGCAGTAAACCATGTTCTTGTACAGTTTAGTTGTAGCAGTTAGCTAATTATTTACGAGCACAAGTTTGCACTAGCACTGTTTTGTATGCAGGTTATTGATTCTAAAACTAGTTTAAACTCGTTCCAACTCGGTGCTTACGTGGTTTTTAGTTTTAAGCCTTATGTACAAAGAGGAATACTGAGTATACGCGACCCATTTGTCTTATACCGTATGCTATATTACTATTTGTCTCAAAGTAAATACAGACTCTTCAATAATGTTTAATTCAGCAGGGCGTAAACAGGCGTAATCCCAAAACACTTCAGTTAACTTTAAAACATACTTCCCGCAATGTAGTCTCTTTTCGACAATTGTTTCAATGTACACATCAACCGGTTCCAGGTCCTGTTTTAATTTTCGGTGATTGAGATATTCTATATTCCAAGAAAATCTCGTGTCAGATTGGATCTAACGGAGTTGAAATACTGTTTTAACTACAGTCTAGACCGTTATACCAAACTCCGCTTTCTCCAAGGTTTGGGTTCCTCCCAGATTCAGGGTCAAGGTCAAGTCAAACTACTTCTACTGTAGTCGACTGGAAAATATAGAGTAAGCCTACCTGACCAGACGTTCTCACAGTATACAGCGTTACAGCGTTACGGCGTTACAGGGTTACAGCGATACAGGGTTACAGCGTTACAGCGATACAGGGTTACAGGGTTACAGCGATACAGGGTTACAGCGTTACAGCGATACAGCGATACAGCGATACAGCGTTACAGCGATACAGCGTTACAGCGATACAGGGTTACAGCGATACAGGGTTACAGGGTTACAGCGATACAGGGTTACAGCGTTACAGCGTTACAGCGATACAGCGATACAGCGTTACAGCGATACATCGATACAGCGATACAGCGTTACAGCGATACAGGGTTACAGCGATACAGGGTTACAGATTACAGGGTTACAGCGTTACAGCGATACAGGGTTACAGGTTACAGGGTTACAGCGTTACAGCGATACAGGGTTACAGGTTACAGGGTTACAGCGTTACAGCGATACAGGGTTACAGCGTTAGGGCGTTACAGGGTTACAGCGTTACAGCGTTACAGCGTTACAGCGATACAGGGTTACAGCGTTAGGGCGTTACAGGGTTACAGCGTTACAGCGTTACAGCGATACAGGGTTACAGCGTTAGAGCGTTACAGGGTTACAGCGTTACGGCGTTGTCGTTTGTCGGCGGGCTAAAGAACCAGCGCTGTAAGGTATAAGACCAAGACATTTCACCTACAGATATATTACTGAAATATCTCCTAAGAGAATGTGAATCTTTCTCATGATTTTAACATTGTCTGTAATAAAGTAAAGTCTAGGTTTCAATAAATCCCTTCTTTACTCTCAAAGGAAAAAATATACAGGGTGGTCTGGACCTAGCGTTAAAGTTTTTTTTCGGGTGGTAGAGCAACACAAGTGTGACTCAAATCCGCAATTAAAAAATATATATTCCATACACCCACTTGCAGAAACATCTTGCACATTTATACAAAATTTTTAAATTCCTCTTTCTTCATGACATGTAATAATACAAGCATACTTGTTATGATATTACTATAGTTATTTCCCTGCTCCACGAATGGAAAAGGTCACACTTAGTTCGATCAAACGTCTAATTCAGGTAGTGATACAGTGTCATGTAGTTTAATAAAGTTGGACATAAAGTGCAAGCTCGGGAATACGTCAATGGATCATCCAAGTGGTACTTGGGCCAATGACTAAATAAAAAAGCAAGGACAATATACGAAGCTCAGCTAGATGATAAGCGCATAATAAGCAGACATGTTGACCAGCTGATCCTCGGTAAAGTAACGCAACATATAATAGTAAATAGAGGAGGAGATATCAACATATGTTTTTCTTTACATGTTTTTTCTAACATGTATTCATTAGTTATTATGTTTAGTTGTTCAATTGTTTATGTTTGGTTACAGATGCTGATTGAATGAAACCTACTTTCTTAAGAATCCATTTTTTACTAAATAATTTCTTATTTTTGTATTTACTTATTTTTTACCATAGCCTTTTTTACTATATAAATAATAATAAGAGTTGTACACAATCAAGTTTTCTTATAGTTTACCATAACTACGGAAATTACTCACACAATAGAAATTGCTATGAGCAACTGGGAAAGAGTAAAAACTGTTAGCAAATCGGTAATCAGCTGTTTAGAGGAGCGTTAACAGAATGAAGACCTCTCAGTTATGTCATTTGACGTCACACAACTAGTGACAGAGAAGTCGTGCATGTAAACAAAGTTCTTGCCTAGACGTCCACGTCACTTCGCAGCAGCCTGACATCATTACAGTAGCTATTGTGTCGTATCGTCTAAACCGTAACAGAGAGCTCCATGCATTGGCAAGTTGTATCTTTGGCTAAAGACTTTGACGAAACCCATAATTACATCGTTACAATCTCGGATAATATTGTTTAATATAGAATCAAGGCAAATTATTGATTATTACAAAGTCAATAGTTTTCATACAAAATGACCCATTGTTCATTTTAATTGTTTTAAGAAAAAGCTAATTTCTCAGTAGAACAACAGTGGATTTGTCAACATTTTACTTTGTTTACTACTTTTCCTTTCACTCCGAAAGACAAATTAACAAAACGATATGAAGGGCCAGGGAGAAAAAAGATAATAGTCTAATCAACAAAAATTTCCACAAGACAAGAAAATAACTTTCATGTCTCATAAATTAATTAAATATATATTTAAAAACAATTTTACAATGGTAACGTCTATAAAAAAATATTGTTAACTACCCAAAGAAGTTAAAACAAAATACAACATGTAACTTGAAAAAAAATATATTACTGACTTGATTTAAAATTTAAAAACGTTAAAAAGGTCATAGTCCGTTTAAAAAATCGTCTTACATCAATTTAGAAATACCAACTCCTCGAAAAGATAGATTTTTACCTGTATAATTTAGTGAGTAGTGAATTTTTCTTTCCTTAAGGTCCTTTAAAAAGTCAAGTACAGTGGTTTTTTTTGTGTTAGGACTAACTTTTAACTTGGCCAAAATTCATCTTTCCCTTACCCATCCCTTACCCCAAAAAGACTAATTTCCCTGCAATAGCGAAAAAAAGTACAACTGAAGGCCTCGACTCTAGTTCATTCGTTTTACCCTAAGTGTAATAAAGAACTACTTAACCTAGAACACATGTATTAGGAATTTTTTTTCGTTAGTATGACTTTACTAGTAATTTATTTACAAATTGGTGCGTGGTTTATGAGAAAATGTCAGTTTTGTATACCGACTCCCCCACCTCCGGCTAGCAGTAATTGACCCCTTCCTGAACAACTTTGTATTTTTTTCGTTACGATATGCCTCAAACACATAATTATGGGTCGTGATAGTCAACCCTAATAGAGCAATTACTTCGATTAGGGTTACCAATTAAAATCTTACCATAGCATTCTGAACAACTGCTCACTCATAAAAATTTATTTTTTTTGTTTTGTTTTAACAAGCTATACGTGTAGTTTGGATATATAAGTTTATAGCTCAAATTGTGTTCATAAATGACTGAAAACTAGTGGCAATGAGGTGTGTTTAATGTGTGTGTGTGTTTGTGTGCGTGTCCGCAAGGAGTGGAGCAGCAGTCAGGAGCGGACGCGGAAGCGGAGTAGGACGGAACCATTAATACACATTCCTCTGCCCGGCCAAACTTTGAGATTCAAATTACAGCTAATCGATGATTGGGCTGACGAAATATTCGCCTTGTGGCCCACTTTGGCGGGTCTTCTAGCACTTGCCCTGAGTAAGGTTGAAGACTGAGCAGACTCGGCGGATCCTCCACGCACTGTAACCTTGCGATTCGATACACCCCGTACTGTACTTGTATGACTGGGACAGCTCACTTACTTTACAGATAATGGCGTATACAAGCCTCGTAAATAATATTGAAGGTTCCCCTGTACTACATGCTTCTATACACTACGAGCCTATCGAAAATATAAAATAAATGAAGAGAGTTCACCTACTCTACAGATCATAGTGCATATAGGCTCGTAAATGTTTGGATCTGTAGAGTAAGTGAGCCATGTGTTTAAAAAAATGAATATTCGGAGGCTCATAGTGTTAACGAGTTGTAATGTTGGAACCCTAACCGTATGACTCCTCGTTTCAGGTATGCCATGTTGTTTGCTCTGTAATTGTAAGTAATTATATTGTGAATCATTTTATCTTTAAATATAGTTTTATAATATAAATGAATGTCGTTGAGTTGAACCAACCTTCAATCTAACAGTGCGATGAACCATCAGAGTGCGCTGAAGTAAATTATTTATTTTGGTGTCACGTTTTATCCTAGCCAAAGGTGAAAATCTAGTTTTGAAAAAATGCACTCTGCAATAGGCTCAAATAACCATGCTCGATTTTAATAAAATAAAATCTGCTACAGCATAACATATCTACTTCGGCATCAAAAGGCAATTATCGTTTCTCAACCACATCCATCATGTGATTAGATTACCAAAGCCACACACTAAGGAAATAACTAATACCACAAACAATACCCCCATAATAACAGCGATACAGCGTTACAGCGATACAGGGTTACAGATTACAGGGTTACAGCGTTACAGCGATACAGGGTTACAGGTTACAGGGTTACAGCGTTACAGCGATACAGGGTTACAGATTACAGGGTTACAGCGTTACAGCGATACAGGGTTACAGATTACAGGGTTACAGCGTTACAGCGATACAGGGTTACAGGTTACAGGGTTACAGCGTTACAGCGATACAGGGTTACAGGTGTACACAGGTGTGTGTGTCTTTACACGCGTGAAAAGATTAACATTGCCTGTTGAACATACTGAACTATTTACACTACACTATATTGAACATCAGCTAAAGTAATGCAGGATCATCAAACATATCTTGACTTGTATCAAACTAAGACATGTGTTATCACTGGTGTTATCCTATACATTAAAAAATATTGGTCATTCAATTCACGCTGATTGCGAGACAACCGCTTGACAGATTTTTGATGATCCTTTTTTTTTTATTTGAAGGTTATATTGTGTAGACGGTCGTGACAGAGCCAGTCATTTAAAAAAAGTTTTACTTTTTAAAAGAAATAGAATTAAAAGTTGTTATATGTATTTAAGATTTGTTAGCGAACCAAGTACAGCTGAAAACCGCAACAGCTGTTATGTTAGTAACTAGTGTACATGTTGCTCGAAATCGAGCAATTGCAAAGAAGTACAGGAGCTATCTATAAACAAATGACTTGTTTAAAAACTAATAACAGTCATAATTTCCGATTTTTTTTAAAAGAGTCGACTAAAAGATTATTAACTAACGGAAATACTCACAATTTACATAACAGTCCTATTCCAGTTTAAAGGGTTAATTTTTAACTATCAAACTGCCCATAGACGGGAAATGGTAAGCTTACAATTTAAGTCAACGTAAAAAGGCTGTCAGCTTTTATAATTCATTTAATCATTTATTTAAGATGGGGACGCCACTATGTGCGTATTTTAACGTATATGTATAATGTACCGTACCTAAGTTATTTAGCCAATTTGTAGACAATAAGGTGTAGGCTACTTTAAACTCTACAGAACAGAGTTAGGCAGAACTCTAAAAATGGTGTTACTTATCATAAGCATACTCATATGCCAAATCATTAAAATAAAAATTCAATAACGATACGATGATGCAGACACTAAACAGCCACCACCCAAACCTCACCTTTACCAACGAGTTGGAAGAAAACAAAAAGATCAACTTCCTGGACCTCACATTAGAGAGAAAAGACAGCAAGATAGAGTTTGACATCTACAGGAAACCTACGCAAACGGACACTACAATAAACAACAAGTCTATCCATCCGACAATCCACAAGACCGCAGCCTTTATATCTATGCTGTACCGAGCCCAGGGCTTAATTTCAGCCGGAGCACACCGGAGCGCAGCTCCGGTACTTCTCAGGACACTGGAGCGAAGCTCCTGTTATCTGGATTGATAATTTATTTTTGAATCGATCTTAATTAGCTGTAAATAGTATTTTTATTTTTCAATTGTTGACTTATGGTTTTCAATTCTTTGTAAAAATCGTGTCAAATACCGAATCTTTACTTCAGGGCAAAGTATTCAAAGTTTATTATACAACGGGGAACGGTGTTCCTACTTGTAAGCCAGTCTGCCGACAGTGCCGTCTGCCGACCAGGTGCCGACTGCCACTGACTGAGTCTGTGTTCGTTCAGATCGATGATCTCAGTCCACTGACTGCGTGCTGCGTGATTGAATTGGATTGGATTGGAACAGTGGAGTGGATGTGTAATATAAGCCTATGTCAAATTTAACTCTCAGAAGAAATAAACAAAATAACAAAAACTGCATGAGAAATACAACGACAGTTTTCATAATAAAAAACTGCATGGAATGGCATTTTACAACCCAGTTAGCGGGATTATTGTTTTGGTCGTGTGGATACACTGCATACTATACTAAGTGCTTCTGCTTAGTTGCTGGCAAACTTCTTTAATTTTTACACCTGTTATATTACTATTTTGTATATAATATAATGCTGTATATGTGCATTCTTAACCATGCTCAAATGTGTTTAAAATGCACCAATTCAAGTGCAATTTTTACAAAAATCTTCAGGGGGAGGACCCCCGGACCCCCCTCTTTCCCTGGGGGGTATTCCATACCCCCCAGACCCCCCGGTAAGTCATGGCTCCGGTACTTCTCAAATTAGAAATTAAGCCCTGACCGAGCCTATAAGATCCCACTTAGCCAAGCCAATAGGAAAAAAGAACTGTACAGCATTAAGAAGATCGCTCAAGTGAATGGATTTCGAACCAAGACGATATAGGACATCGCAAGGAAGACGAGGAGGAAAATCGATAGACAGAATACACTACACAGCAGAACAACATTGGAAAAGATAAAAGAGGAAAACACCAGATATATCACATTTAGCTACACGGGGACTACAACACAAAGGACTGCTAACAGATTCAAGAAATACGGAGTTTCAATAGCCTACAGGACTCAGAACACCATGAGCAAAATACTGCATCCAAAAATAGAAGATTGTAACAAATTCGACACTTCGGGCATCTATAAAATCAATTGTAACGATTGTGATAGCTTCTACATTGGACAGACTGTGAACTTCGTTAACCGCTTCAAAAACCACATATCTGCGTGGAGGAACAACAAACCGGAAAGATCAAATGTCGCACAACACCTGTTACAAAATGGGCACTCATTAGGAAAAATGGAGGATAGTCTAGATATTTTAAAGAATTGTAAGAAAGGATATGTAATGAATGCTTGGGAAGAATTGTATATTTATAAGGAAAAATGTAAAGATAGAAATAAGTTGATTAATGAACAAATACATTTTGATTCCAGTTGTACTTATAAACATGTATTGGCCGGTGCTTCCGGTAGCCAATAGGGTATAAGTAGGGACGCCATTCAAGATTCTTGTCATTCGCCTATTGGGTCTGATGATGATTGGAGTGTCCAATCGAAATCGATCACCACTTACCATCTTTTTTGTATATTTACCGTCTTGTGAGTAACAGTATAAGCGTAAATATATGTTTTAAGTGTTATAAGACGTTTCTTTTATTTACTTTCCGTTATATCATTAAACACAAACCAACATCCAAAACTATACCCATTTTTAATACCACATAGATAATTTGCACATTGACTGTTTACAATTAACAAATGTTCTTCTTCTCGCTTTTAGTTTTTGGTTCGCAACGGTAAAAATATGTTTCATAATCATTGAAATAGATTTATAATAAATAATCCATCATAAAGTTTAAGATTAAATAAACCTACCACAATCCGGTAGTTGTTTTATTTTTTTGGATCAGCTGTCTGAAATTGTGAAATAGACATTTGCCGTTTCTGGTTGTTTACATTTAAATTTCAAAGCAAATGTAAACATTGTGAATTTTCTCATGCTTCCATGGAGACCGATTATAAATATTTAATTTCTGACAACAGCTGAAGTTTCAAAACAATGTGTGTTTCCCATGTTAATCTTATGGAGAAATACGAAACTTTAAAGGGCCCCAGGGCCTCACTCTCTAATTATTTCCCTAAAAAGAAAGTCTCCTGCACAACTTCACGTTACGCTCTTTAAAATGACACCAAAAACATGTCAATCGGTTCATTAGTTTCGGAGGAGTAATTGTCACAAAAATCATGCTTGCGTATTAAAATAAACTAGTTGCTCTGCCCGTGCTTCGCTACGGGGTGAGAATACAGAAAAGAATAATTTGGTTTTACTATAATAAGATACTATAAGAAACAGTTACATCACACTTACCAGGAAACATATGGGGAAAGGCTCAGTCCTTATTGATTAGGTATTCAAATGAAGATCTCTTAATGTATTACTATCACTTTATATAGTGTATTGCATTTAAAATATATGCAAAAGTATAATTCATTGACCACATGGCACCAAGAAACAATTCGCCTTGTAAACAAATTGAATTAAATAACAGAATAGCATTTATGACAACAGCTGGAGTTTCATAACAATGTTTGTTTCCCATGTTAATCTTATGGAGAAATACGAAACTTTAAAGGGCCCTAGGGCCTCACTCTCTAATTATTTCCCTAAAAAGAAAGTTTCCTGCACAACTTCACGTTACGCTCTTTCCAATGACACCAAAAACATGACAATCGGTTCAGAGGTTTCGGAGGAGTAATTGTCACAAAAAATCTGCTTGCGTATTAAATAAGTATAGATAATAATAATAAGTATAGATAGATTCGTAAATGTTTACTTTATATTTACAAATAAAATATTAGGTTATACTCCAAAAATATGTAGTGTTTATGAATTACGTATCTTGACCTGAACTTCACGAATTTTATCATGTAATATGTAATATATTAATTAATATGTTAATAATTATATTCGTTTTTTTGTGTGAATGTTATTAAAATAGACAGTGATGGTAACTGTTTATTTAAAGCAGTTTCTTTCTGTGTATATAATACTCAATGCAGACATTATGAACTAAGGCAGAATGTTGTATATAGTGTTTGTGCCAATTGGGATCTATATAAGGAATTATTTTTTGTGACTGTAGCTATAGACTTACTATAACGTCCAAAGAAGACTATAGTCGTTTAATTTCATATGAGTGTGAATATGCTAGATACACTGAGTTATTTTGTTTAAGCAAATTGTTTCCCGAAAACTGCACAATTTTTCTCTTTCTCATTTCGGTCTTCCTACAATACAAATGAGAAAATTTCCATCACTCTGATAAGTAAGACTCTTTTCAAAATAATCTTGATTCTAATATCATCTATAACGCAAACCTTGATCAATTAACTGTAATTGAAACAGTAATTAAGGCAGTAGAGGAAAATGCATTTTCCGTAAAAGGTCATGGGGGAACAGGTCAAAATTGTATACAATTGTTTAATCCAATACAGTGAAACCAAAAACTTTAGTGTGATTCTCATAGCGTGGACTGGGATAGCAGCAATGTTGTTATGTACTTTATGGTCCACAGTACATAGCTGTTTTAAATTGTCACTACAGCTAAATGAAACTTCCGTATCTTCACTCAAGCCAAATAGCAAGGAATCTGATTCAATAAAGAATGCTAGACTCATTGTTTGGGACGAAGCATCAATGGCCAGTAGCTATGTATTGATGGCTGTGGATCGATCACTCCAGGACGTAATGTGTAATAGGTATCTTTATAGCACTCCTTTTGGTGGAAAAGTAATAGCTCTTAGAGGAGATTTTAGGCAAGCACACAGGAAAAATGTTTTGTTGCCAAGAGTGGACTTATCTCCTTCAGACACTTCATTGCCTTTTTTTCGAAGGCGACATTTTCCAATTCACCTGGCTTTTGCAACAACAATAATAAAGGATGAAGGACAAACTTATTATATGCTTACATATAATGAAACTGTTATCCACGTGAATGAAGCAAAAGCTTGCAAAGTCTAGTTTAAGCTATACTGATCAAAACTTCAAATAAACAAGTGCTTAAACTGTATATAAATATAGTAAAGCAACAGAAAATATTATTTCGTGTTTCCTTGAAATAGCAGTCCTGCTAATTGAGCAAAACATAATTTATGTTGTATATGAATAAAATATACCCGCAGTATTGTTTTTTGATTAGGAACATGTTCCAATAAATATAAAGTCATCCATGCTTACTTATAATGAAACTGTTATCCACGTGAATGAAGCAAAAGCTTGCAAAGTCTAGTTCAAGCTATACTGAACAAAACGTCAAATAAACTGTATATATAGTATACCAAACAGAAAATATCAT
The DNA here is from genome assembly GCF_028750875.1 of Macrosteles quadrilineatus. NCBI lineage: Eukaryota > Metazoa > Arthropoda > Insecta > Hemiptera > Cicadellidae > Macrosteles > Macrosteles quadrilineatus. Next base: position 12,999,982 of record NW_026542594.1, read on the forward strand.
TTCGTGTTTCCTTGAATTAGCAGTCCTGCTCATTGAGCAAAACATAATTTATGTTGTATATGAATAAAATATACCCGCAGTATTGTTTTCTAATTAGGAACATGTTCCAATAAATATAAAGTCATCCATTATGGTAGGTCTGCAGGATTGCTGTGATGTTTTACAGGCAGCGCCGTCGAGTAGGTGCAGCATCTAGCACTACACGCCTAGTCAATGGGAAACGGATCCGTACAGCACGGCGCGTTGCTCAAATATTTACAAGATAACATTTACAAGAAATTTAATTGTTATTCTACAAAAGTAAATATCTTGTTGGATGTGAGGATTCAACCGTAGCTCCTCGTATTTTAAGATAAGGCGATAAATGTTTGGATTGCAATATTTTCTTTAGGATTCTACTGATATTCTACGATAAACTCATACTGTACAATGTATAGTGTTTCATGTTTCATTAATTAAAAAACAAGGAAACTCAAGTTACTTAATGGTGTAGAGTAGAGAGAGCTCACATATATTTCGTTTAATCAATTGACACGGTTTTAGAATACAGAAAAAAGATTTAGTCTCTTATCATAATGATGTATTACAATTATTCCATTATTACTGAAATATTAAAAAAGATAAATAATGCTTCGGCATATTTAGGTGGTTTTGTTTTGATAGAGGGTTCAGTTTCACCCCTTTTAAATACACCACATGTTTGTAACAAAATGGCACTTTCATCTTTATATTCATCAGAAATGTGAAATATAAATTTAATGGTAATCAACTTATTTGTAACTATATGAATTACTACAACCACTATTTAAAAAAATTACGACTGAAAATTTGTTTAGTTGCTGATTTCACTTCACAATTAATAATCAGTAAGAAATCATACTAATAAGGCACTTAAACGTCTTTAAATAATAACAGTTAGAAAGTCCACTTTCTTTGAGCAATTTCCTCTCAAATGGTTGATATTTTCCTTATACATTGATTATTGAAACCAGCGTCAGCAGCGGGGCAGCGGTGAGTGCAGCAGAGCGCCCCTGGCGGGACTTTCACTGACCAGTGCCAGGGCGGGAAAGTGGTCATACACAGAGTACTCGCATTATCACATATATGAGGGTAAACGAGTAAGAGTATGACGTCTATAAGCAAAATCTTCTGAGGGTGGCCGAATGAAGTGTCGCTCTTTTTCGAAAGTCATGACGTTGCAGTTTTTGTCGTTGCTCTGGATTTTAATCGTAGTTCAATCGCTGTAATCTTAGTTGCTTTAGTGTAAGTAACACAAAATGGAAGTAAGAAACGAAAAAGTTTTAGTCTAAAACCATTCTTCGCCACTCTGCGGTTGGCCATGATTTGCGCTTACCTTATATTAGTGCAGTTTTTCATCTTAATGAGCTGCTAAGTCTTAAAATAGTTAAATCATCGAAGGAACCTTATATAGGCCTAAATTAATATGATTATTTATGTATTCAATAATTTTACATTGTAACGTTTATAATCCTACAAATTCAAACTATCATGTCCAATGTGGTTATAATACTTGCCTTTATAATTGAAGGTGGTTCCCTAAAAACAATAAATAATACATGTTGATTTAAAAGTTCCCAGAAAATATAGATTACTATAATGTATGTATTACTGTAATTATTGATATTTTATATTTATATTATTCTAATGCATATAAACTCTCTATTAGGTTAGTACAATTAAACAATTGATCTCGTGAAAACCTTTATTTGATATTTGTAGTCGGAATTTATTGATATTTGTGATTAAACAACATCTATTGGTTTTAATGAGTTTACTTTATCGAGGAGTCCCGTCATCATGCTTGTGTGTTGGTACGATTTACATATGTTTAGGGGAAGGTGTGGTCGTGATCGGTTTGTACACTTATAGTCTACAACCGGCGTTGGCAAATGTTCCCTATCGCTTCAACACCATTTATCTCATCAATCATAACTAAGAAAGGCAGAGTAACAATTTTACTTTAAAATGTTTAGTTACTATTTCCTGTTTATTATTTAGAAGTTTCTCACACAGGTACTCAGGCTGATACGTAAAGCTATAGAGCACGGCCAGCCTGAGTACCTGTGTGAGAAACTTCTCTCTCGTCGAGATGTCTCTGTCCGCAGCACGAGACAGGACAAGTTGTTGCACTTTCCTAGAGTCAGGCATGAGGTGGGGAGGCGCGCCTTCTCATACTTCGGCCCTACCATGTATAATGCTCTCCCCGATCAAGTAATAAGGGCCAACTCTTTGAACACTTTTAAAAAAAGGTTAAAGGAATATTTGTTTGCTAAAAGTAATTGTTTAAAGTAAATGTATGTTTTTATTGTTAATTGGTCTAGTCCTAGTATTGCAGATTCTGGTTATTTTAAGTAATGTTTGTTATAGATTTTTTTTTATTTTAAGATTGTTTAATAGATTGTTGGTATGGATTGTTTTACATTGTTTTCATAGATTTTTTATATATTGTTTTATAGTTAGTTTTTATGAATTGTTTATTAGTATTAAGGACAAGAGTTGTTTTGAAAAGCAGAAACATTGTATCTGAAAAACGCTTGCTAAATAAAGACATTATTATTATTATTATTATTTATAGTTGTTCAAACTTATTCTGTGTGAATTTCTGTCAAATATACTTATCCCATAAACCCATTCTCGGGAACACTCAAATTTGGCGTTTCTCTCGGATGTGTCGAGTGCCGAGGAGACCGAGGACCTCATAAACCCCAATTATCTGACTTGATCGTAGGAGGACCAGAGTTAGAGGACCACCGGGCAAGATCCAGTTGAAACTTTCTTCTTGGCCGCCATGAACGTCCCTGATCCTCACACACACACACACACACATCTACGGTTGTTTTATAGCGGATGCTGTTTGAGAGCTTCGTTTAAGTCTTGATCTCTCTTCCTCCCTTGATACGGAAGAAAGTGGAACTACTTTCTCATGTGTTCACATAAAACGGCATAAACTGGTAGAGGGTTTGTGTGAAACCTAAAAATACACCATTAAAACTATGCTAAACATTTACGTGTAAATGTGACTGGTGCTATGTCAAACATGAAAGTTTTGAGTTTCAAAAAAGGAAGCTGCTATTGTAGGATAGACCCTTACAACGTAGCATTTTACTCCAAAACGATAAAATTGGTATAGCCAATTGAAATCTACAGTGAGCTTCAGATATACAGCATTACATTACACTGGCTATATTAGGTATTAGGTATATAATATAAGCTATCTGTATCTTTACTTGTTTATAATAATGTTTCCTTAATTATGAGAGTTAAAAACATATAAATAGAGAGCAATTTGTAAAAAAAAATGAATTTGCTCCACACATGAATCCACTATTAAAATTTATTGTTTATACAATTTTGGATTATTAATGGCTATCCAGCTTGCCTCTTAGCTTAGTAGTACTTGTTACAACTTATATAACATGCTATATAAGCTATAAGAGTTTATAGCTGTTATAAGCTATAACTGTTATATAACTTGCTAACTTGCTACAGCATATATTCTCTTCAATACTATTCAGCAATGTTTCAGTAAGTTAAACGAATAAATAAATAGATACTTAAATATAATGACACATTATTATTTTGTTGATTGAAATCACTTGTTAGCGAATTTCCCATATAGGGAATAAGCTATTACCGTAGTACTCATGGTAAGACCTGGACCCGGGACCGATTTATTTTTTCATTTTGAGGTCCCTAGAGGCCAAAAACACCATCCGTTCAAATTCATATATATATATATATATATATATATATATATATATATATTTATATATATATTTATATATATATTTATATATATATATATGTGTCCGTTAGCACGATAACTCGAGCAAAAATGATCCGATTTTGATGAAATTTGGTACAAACGTGTAAACCTACATTTATTCGAACGAGTTCGCGAACCAGCATGATCGGACTATGGGAACGGGGGTTTATGGGGGGTTTTATGGGGTAAAAATAGGTTTTTCCCATTTTTGACCCTAAAAACACATAATTTTACAATTTCTTTTCACACCATTTTGTAGAGCGTAAAAAAACAAATAATTTTGTATATTGAAGCGTTATTGTGCGCCTAATGGTTACGGAGAAAATTCCAAAAAACTGTAAATTTAAAATCCCCATGTTATTCTTATGGAGAATAAGTCAACTGTTGTAGTTTGCTTGTTTATGAACATATTTTGATTGAATTTGGAAAATACATTCATTTCTTACTAAACTAACATTAAAAAAACACCTTTTTACCCTCCCTGTTGCAGCAAACCTAAGTACTCGTTAAACTAATTCTATTTAAATAGGGAATAAATATGATATTTTTAAGGGGACATTTTACTGTAAATCCTATCAGGCTAATGGAAATTCGCTTAGTCTGCAGGTTTGCTGCAGCGGGGGTATTTTATCATTTATAGTGTATAAGTACACTAAATACACTTAGTGAATTTCCATAAAATGTTCGTGGCTGCGGAACACGATTCATTTAATGGTGAAAGGTAAACATCTCCACTAGATTGTTTTGATGATTGGCAGGGTTTGGCAAGGATTGGCAAGGATTGGCTGGGTTGAGCAAGAGCGGTACAATGACATTCCTTCAACCAGGTCAGGTCAAGGTCAAAGTCAAGGTCAGTGAACTGTCAGGTCTGGTGTCTTGTGAGCCAATTACTCTCAACACGGACCTGTCAATATTTATCGACTAAGTTCTACTATCAATGTTCTTGAGACATCTTCTGGTTACTGTTCCAATAAGCATTTTTTGTTAAAGTGTGAAGCTAAGAAACCTCTTAAAGAGCGGCATAAATAAAAAAACTGATATTTCAGAATGGTGAGATTAATTGAGAAACGGAGTGAGGAGAGAGGATAAGTGCACAAACCTCGGTCATCAGGCATTTATAATCCAAAGATGAAGTATTAGATCAGTTGATCTAAATATTGATAGTGATTCAAACTTACCTATATGAGAGCCGTCAGCTTGGAGTTTAGTCATGAAAAAAAACTTAGTGACTAAAAAACGTTAACACTTGCTACTAGAATCTATTTCATTAAACATTTCTTAGCCGATTTTGACCATTGACGTCTCATTGGAAAGAGCGTGTCACGTAGATTTGCAAACTAACCTTACATTTTTGAAAAAATCCCTTGGGCTCTGCCCCATTGGCTTTTAAAGTTCCCATGTTATTCTTATGAAGAAAATATTTTTTTACATTATGATCAGCTGGATAATTTAATTGCTGTTAATATTTAAGGTGCAATTCAAGGAAATGCGTTCTACAAAAATTTAATCTTACTGAGCTGGTTGAAATTAAATACCTTCTTACTCTTTGAATTTGGGTTTGCGTACATATTACAATGGAAGAAAGCCTGGACAATTTGATTTATTGTACAAATAAGAACATTGAATTGACATAGTACTGTATTTCTTGACAATCATTGAAAGAACCAATTTGCTAACTGGAAACATATAAAGTCATAGAACGCCACCGAGTAGAATAAATAGAGATTTTTTTTACTTACTATCGTTATTAGCCTATACTAGTGTACCTGTTGCTCGAATTCGAGCAATTGCTAAGTATTGCAGGCGTTATTTTAAAACGAATATCAATCAAGTCAGCAAATATTGGTAGCAAACTGTATGTTATTCTTCTCACTTTTGATTTCTGACAACAGCTGGAGTTTCATAACAATTTTTGTTTCCAATGTTAATCTAATGGAAAAATACGAAACTTTAAAGGGCTCCAGGGCCTTACTCTCTCATTATTTCCCTAAAAAGAAAGTTTCCTGCACAACTTCTCGTTACGCTCTTTAAAATGACACCAAAAACATGTCAATCGGTTCATTAGTTTCGGAGGAGTAATTGTCACAAAAATCATGCTTGCGTATTAAAATAAATAATAATAATAAGTATAGATAGATTCGTAAATGTTTACTTTATATTTACAAATAAAATATTAGGTTATACTCCAAAAATATGTAGTGTTTATGAATTACGTATCTTGACCTGAACTTGACACCAAAAACATGACAATTGGTTCAGTAGTTTCGGAGGAGTAATTGTCACAAAAAATCTGCTTGCGTATTAAATAAGTACTAGCATAGATAAAACATATACTAGTGTACATGTTGCTCGAAATCGAGCAATTTCAAATAAGTACATGAATCGAGGAGTTACAAATAAACAAATGACTTGTTTAAAAACTAATAACAGTCATAATTTCCGATGATTTTAAAAGAGTCAACTAAAAAATTATTAACTGATAAAAATACTCACAATTTATATAACAGTCCTATTCCAGTTTAAAGGGTTAATGTTTAACTATCAAACTGTCCATGGACGGAAAAAGGTAAGCTTACAATTTAAGTCAAAGTAAAAAGGCTGTCAGCTTTTATAATGTACCGTACCTAAGTTATTTAGCCAATTTGTAGGTGTAAGATGTAGGCTACTTTAAACTCTACAGAACAGAGTTAGGCAAAAACTGGCAGAACTCTGAAATGGAGTTATTTATCACAGGCATACTCATATGCCAAATCCTTAAATAAAAATTCAATAATCAATAACTTATATATCATTAAACACAAACCAACATCCAAAACTATACACATTTTTAATACAACATAGATAATTATCTATGTCAGATAATTATCATAGATAATTATCTATCAGCCAAATAGCAAAAAGGGCTTCATCACTTCTTGGCTTCATTTTTCGAACAACAAAAGACCTCAAGAACCCTCTCACACTTATAATCCTCTACAAGACTTTGGTACGTCCCGTGATGGAATACTGCTCTGTTGTCTGGTCTCCTTATCAGTCTTTGCACATCGATATACTAGATAAGATACAAAGAAGATTTATTAGACTGATTGGTCTTAGACTGGGGTACCACTTTCAGGATGTTCCTATTATCACCCTGGAGAAATACTATGATCTGCAACCACTCAGTCTGAGAAGGAAATGTTACGACCTGCAGTTTCTCTTCAAACTCGTGAATGGTATCATCGACTGCACATCTTTGCTGAATAATATAGAATTCTCTGCCCCTAAAGGAACCAGATCCAAAACGTTATTTGCCAGAGGATTCCAAGCAAGGAATTACTCCTACCATCATGGGTTGTCAAGGTTGCTGAGGATGGGTGGAGAGGCTTCGACTCACATTGACTTCTTCGGGATTTCTTCTTCCTCATTCAAGAGAGACGCCTCAAGATATTTACAAGGGAGAACATCTTAGAAGCATTTTCCTGCCCTCCTGTGGGAACAAGTGATGTGTAGTTCTTGTTTAGGTGGTGCCTTTAAAGGGCCACACCTTAGTTCTGTTTTGAGGCTGGTGTTACCTCAGCAAGGTGCAGTGCAATATAGGTGGTGCCTTTAAAGGGCCACAAATGAAAGTTGGTGCTTTTTAGCATGGTGTTTGGTGTTTGACACAGTGTTCTTCCCATGTCATGCATGCATACACACACACATACTCCCACAAATTATACTTTTGTTAATACTTTTGTAATATTTTACTGTCTTTTGTTATTATTTTCACAGTTTATAATTTGTTATCTTTGTTGCCATAGTCTATTTTGTTGGTCTTATTTAATCGTTGTTGTTATTGCCTGTTGAAAAGTTACCGTCATTACTGCTTGTTACTTGTTACCATTATTACTAGGCATAGTCTTCTTGTTGTTATTTATTGTAGTTTTCAGGTCCCACTCATGTATTTATTGCCAGCTTCCTTATTTATTATTATTGCACTATTTTTGCACATACACACACACTCCCACAAATTACACTTTTTTAGTACTTCTGTAATATTTTGCTGTCTTTTGTTATTATTTTCACAGTTTATAATTTGTTATCTTTGTTGCCATAGTCTATTTTGTTGGTCTTATTTAATCGTTGTTGTTATTGCCTGTTGTAAAGTCACCGTCATTACTGCTTGTTACTTGTTACCATTATTACTAGGCATAGTCTTCTTGTTGTTATTTATTGTAGTTTTTAGGTCTCACTCATGTATTTATTGCCAGCTTCCTTATTTATTATTATTGCACGATTTTTGTAACCACTGTTATTAACTTATTATTTGCTACTTATGTATAGTTCATAGTTTGACAAAATTGTATTAATGGAGAAACCGTTGGAATAAATAAATAAATAAATAAATAAATAAATTTACACATTGACTGTTTACAATTAACAACATGTGTTCTTCTTCAGGCATTTGACAGTTCTGGTTGTTTACATTTAAATGTCAAAGCAAATGAAGGCTTTTTTTTAAGATTTTATTAACCGATCAGCATTACATTGCTATACAGGTTAGGTATAGTATAAGAAAGACAAAAATAACATTATTAATTACATTAACATAGGTAGAGGTCAGCTAGCTATGGCTAGTCCCTCAGGCACTTATTGTCACTGTTTTAGCGGGTCGGACTGTAAAGGCACTGTCCACCAATGAAACACAAAAGAAGAAAAAAAAATTGGTTATAGTAAAACGTCTTGAGGCAATCTGGGTTTTAGTCGGAGTCTCTGGATTTCAGAAGGCTGGCCTGTGTTATAAAATCCAATGCTGCTGGTTAATGGAAGTTTTGTAAATAATTTTGATGTAACTTTCTTGATGAAATCTTCTATAGGTTTTATTCCCAGTTCTAAATGGATTTGACGGGTTCGAAAATACCAGGGACATTTTAGAATTATCCTTAAAACTTTATTTTGGAATGTTTGGAGTCTACGAATCGAGCTTGATGAAGCAGTTCCCCATACTGGGCAGGCGTATAACAATAGTGGACGTAGAAGTGTTTTGTATAAAAGGGTCCCATTCTTCATAGACATACATGATTTTTTGTTGATTAAAGGAAACAATTTTGATAATCTGCCATAAGCCAAATTTAATTTTTATTTATATGAAATTTCCAATTTAACTTTCGGTCGAAGTATACACCTAAATATTTTATTGCTTGGTCAGGAGGGTTCCATGCAATCTGTTCACCTAGAATTTCTAAATTTGGAGGATCTAACGGTTTTCGGAGGGTAAAAATCTTCGCTTCACTCTTCATCGGATTTATGGCTATTCTCCATTTTGTAAACCATTCCACCAAATCGTTTAAGGAAATTTGAATGTTATTCGCCACAACTTCGATGTCATGGTGTGTAGAGTAGAGTAGGGTGTCGTCAGCAAACACGGCTGTTTGGACATGGTTTGACAATGGCAAATCAGAAGTGTAAATGTTATATAATAGAGGCGAAAGAATTGTGCCCTGTGGGACTCCGGCTTGAATTGGTCTGGCAGTTGATAGGGAGCCATCAATATTAACTGAAAACGTTCTATCTTCAAGGAAGCTTTCAATAATTCTCTGTAGGTAGGAGGGGACTCCGAACTTTCTTAGTTTGAACAACAAACCGTCGTGCCAAACACGGTCAAAGGCCTGACTTACATCAAGAAAAACTGCAGCAGTATGACATTTTCTTTCAAATCCTTTAATGATGTCTTCAGAAACTCTTAAAAGTTGATGTGTCGTGGAATGGTGGGAGCGAAAACCAAACTGATGAGGAGGTATTAGGGAAGCACTATCTACGTAGGAGTCTAGGCGTTGTTTAATGATTTTTTCAAACAATTTAGACAATGTGGGGAGGAGGCTAATCGGGCGATAACTATTTACTTGCGATGCAGGTTTTCCAGGTTTATGGATGACAGTTATGAGAGAATGTTTCCATATTTGCGGGAAGTATGATTTTGTGAGACAGGCATTGAACAGAGAAGCAAGGAAAGCAAGTCCTTTTCGTGGAAGATTATGTAAAATAATGTTAGGTATTCCGTCGTGTCCAGGAGTTTTCTTGATTCTTAGCGACTTGATGAAGTTAGAGATTTCAGATGGAGAAGTATATTTAATTGGCCGTTCCACCGTGATAAGTGGGCAGGAATTAACTGTGCCAACATGAGCTGAAAATTCAGGGTCTTGAAATTCATCATTCGGACGAAATGAACGCTGATAGTAATCGGCTAAAACATTAGCTTTGTCCGTTTTGCTTTCATATACCTGACCATTGTTTATTAAACTGGGTATTGGGGTGCGTTCTTTCAATATTCGTTTAGTTGCGAGCCATAAGGAGTTGTTGTCATCAGAGGACAGATTTGATACATATTTGTTATAAGATTCGTATCTGAATCGGTCTAATTCCCATTTGACTCGTCTAATGAGCTGATTATATCTTCTGCGAAAAGAAGGAGTTCTGTAGCGTTGCCATAGTCTTCTATGTCTATTCTTCAAATTAATAAGGGACAGGATGTATCGAGGAATCGAGGAAAACGATTTGTTAGGTTTAAACTGACGAACCGTTGCTTGTTCTACTGAGAGACGAATGGAAGTGGCAAACAAATCGATAGCCTCATCTATTTGGGTTTTATCTTTTAGTTGGCGAGGAAGGAGAAAATTTTCATGAAAGCATTCTTTAAACTTTTCCCAGTCGATTACTCCTTTAATAAGTTTTTCGTTTGGAAGTTATATTTCAGGTGGTTCGTCAAATGAAAGAATGACTGGTAGATGATCGGAATCAAGGTCAATTAGTGGTGTCATGTGTGTTGGGCGAGGCATATTTCTAAACAATCCAATGTCTAAAATATCTGGCCTGACATTGTGGTTAAATGAGTAATGAGTAGGTTCATTTGGGGCAACAATTGATACTCCGTAGGCAGTAGCAGCGGCTAAGAGTAGTCTTCCATTTGGATTTGTCTTCAGGCATCCCCAAGCTTCATGCTTACAGTTTAGATCTCCTAGTAAAATAGTAGGAGTATTATCTGAAAAGAGGGGTTCAAATAGCCTTGGTTTCAATGTACGTTTTTGAAAACTTGTACCGTGGAGCATGATAAGCAGAATATAAAATAATATCATCGTTGTTTATTCTTATTTTTATGAAATGAAGGCTAATATTTAATTTCTGACAACAGCTGGAGTTTCAAAACAATGTTTGTTTCCCATGTTAATCTTATGGAGAAATACGAAACTTTAAAGGGCCCCAGGGCCTCACTCTCTAATTATTTACCTAAAAAGAAAGTTTCCTGCACAACTTCACGTTACGCTCTTTCCAATGACACCAAAAACATGTCAATTGGTTAAGTAGTTTCGGAGGAGTAATTGTCACAAAAATCCTGCTTGCGTATTAAATAGGTAAGAATAGATATAACAAAGAACACCTACAAGATGAAGATTCCTATGAACGAGGATGTTAGCCGTAGTGCTACAATTTTTAGTAGGAAACATGGACTTAACTTTGTGATCATTGCAGACTAAAGCCCTCTAAGGCTAAATAAATCTGGTACGTCTAAGACTTTAAACTACGTTTCCATAAAATTTAAGCGATTTTAGAAGAATAGCCTATGACTATATTTAAGAAACCCTTACAAAAACTTTTATTGAAGGATTTAACTATTAATCATAGCTAAAGGAAACAAAACCCAAATGCTCGAATTGCAATTATTCGAATTCGAGCAACATGTAGACTAGTAGGAGAAGAATTTATTATGCATTTGAGTGAACGTAGCAAGAGTGCATTGGTGTTAACGTATAACACATTTTCCTCTAATCACATAATGATAAATACTGTTGCACGTTTACGGATGACTGTGTCCACCATGTAGATGTAAACAGTTTCTAGTTTAAGTCCATCCCTCTCTTATCTGTGATCCTAACCCGAGGTTCTACATTCAAATAGCTATTTATTTGTATAATCATAGATAAAACGAGTATAGACTCCTTTTATCTATGGTATAATGATCTATAAAAAGATCCTACTCATGAACGTTTGTAACACACCCAATATTCAGTATCTTCTGCTTGTATTCCTCGTCCCCACTCCTCCTTATCTACAGTCGACGACTTAACCCTGCATCAGATTTTGACGGTTGTTTATTCCAGTACATAACCAATCTAGATGGCGCCTATGTTACTAAATATCCATAGAGAAAGCAAAAGTATTTTCTGGTTGGTGGAGATCCTCCCCACCTATTCCAGTCAGCTGTTATTGGAGTGGTCAAGGTCCGTGACCCACTGCGCGGGAAAAGTGGCCTACTTCCGGCCGGAACTTGGTGAGAAAGCGCGGGAATCGAGTGGCCTTCAATTATACCGTGGAAAGTGATATACACTGGTGCACTCCTCAGCTGGCCATCGGAAATAATATATCTCAACGTGTCAATTACCTCAGGCTAAACTGTGTTTTGGCGGCTCCACCATTGCCCACCCCCTGGCATGACGTCATGTGAAACCTCCGTCCGTTGGTAGAGTTTATTATCATTTTCCATGGAAGATTTAAAAGTAAATTAATTGTATTTTTCCTCTCTTGTAAATAATATTAAACAGGTAGTGGAACCCGATATAATTAAACAACACAACCTATGTTTTCTGCGGTTGGCAACACGGCAAAATTAATCGTTCTGGTTTGTTATGGGTCGCCGGAATTTTATCCCTCAGGAATTTTACCTCCTGGGCAAAGCTGACGTCACTATGACTTAGTAACCTGAGCGCTCTAAAGTTTGTCGCGGGCAGAATTTTACCCCCAAGGATTGGGAAGCCTAATGAAAATACCCAGAGCGTGATAAATGAGATTACCAATAAAACCAAAATTTTACTCCCTCATCCATGCCACTCATCTTGTCTCGCTGAATTTTTTCCCCCGTTACCCGTGGGTTTGAGAGATACATTACGGTATATGGGGCAGGCAACAATAGAATAAAAACGTCCGTGAACGCGCTTGCCAACAAACGGAATTGCACTGTATTCTCTATAACTAGCGTTTAGGCAACTGTAGATGTACGGCCCGGGTTTTTACTCCCGAAATTTCACCCCCTGTGCAGATATAGAAATTAGTGAGATTAATTAATTTTCTGATTTCTGTTTTGATTGAATATAATAATAATAAGCATTTTATAACTAAGAAACTTATCTGAATTGATTTATGATTTTTTTATTAATTTATTAAATAAGATTTATTTAATTTATTTAGTGTAATCTCATTTAAAATTAAACAGATTTCGCTTTTTAATTTTGATATTCAAATTTGGGATTCGACTTTTTGGGCCAACTGTTAGTTGATATGTATGTAAAAAAAGCTGAGTAGTACATTTGAATCATAATTGGGTGAACATTTCTTTAATGATTTATTTTACGACCGTAGAAAACAACTTTTTTCGTTTCTGTTGTACAATAACAAAATATTCCTTTTTTTTCTTCAGGTACAACCCCATGGGTTTCCTTATCGTATTCAACACAACAATCGGCCGAATGCTTTGTACCGGATACCACCAATTAAATTTTAACATAGGTCTATCGATTTAAAACAGGTCCATCGATGATCTTTTTTAGTACACACTATCAATAGCTCATGGTTTGTGCCTGAAAGTATATTTTGTAAGTATATTTTGTAGGTATATTTTGTTATACGTATATTTTGTAAGTATATTTTGTAGGTATATTTTGTTAAACGAGGGAAATTGTTTTTCCACGGTCATATAATAATCGTTAAGCAAATATTCAAATGATAATCATTAATATGGGCTACTCAGTTTGTTTACATACATATTAGCCAACATTTGGTCCCAAAAATCGAATCCCGAAACTCGAATCTCAAAATTTAAATGGAAAACATGTTTAATTAGTTTAGCTTACAAATTAATTAAGATAAGCTACTTAATGATAAAATGTTTAATATTATATTGAAACTGAAAGAAGAAAATGAATAATTCTCACTAATTTCTATATCTGACCGGGGGGTAAAAATCAGGGGGATAAAACTCCGGGGGTGAAAATACGGGGATAAAACTCCGGGGGTGAAAATCCGGGCCGTACATTTTGAGCTGACCGCATGAAGGGGGCAAAAGTCCGGGAGTAAAATTCCGGCCCGTACACTCTAGGTTTTATAATTTGATGTGTTCTGATTAAATTCAAAACCGTGAAAATATGTGTTTCATTCCACCTTGAATTGATTAAACTGATGTGTAACTCAAAAGTTTGCGGCCGGAATTTTAACCTCTGTTTTCTGACGTCAGTGTTGCTCAGGGGTTAAGATTCTAGGGGGATAAAATTCCGCTACCCCATTAATAATATGTATTGAAAATACTCTAATTATGGCAATGTCGCGACATTCTCATAACACACCATCATGTAAGTATATTAAACAAATATAATACTGTTAAAATGAAATAAAATAATTCTAAGGGAATAAAGTAATTATAATTATAGACTCTATTAACCATCGTAACCTTTAATACTACTACAACGCTTAAATATAAAAAAAATCTTTTAAAGCTCTTCACGATAGCTGTAATGAGAAATTATGTATTTCATTGTTTTAAAGGTAGAAATTATAAAACCCTATTTTTGAACAATTTTAAACCCAATAACACCTCGTTTCGCTCACCCGATCTTTCTTATTGGCAAACAGGCAAACTCAATCAAGTTTATCCAGCTCACCACACTCATGACAAATTATATCAAAATTGGAAAAAAATACTTGAGTATTCTTGTTAACGGACACAGATAAACGTCTAGAAAAATTTCAACGAATAGTGTTTGTGTCTCATGGGTTCGTAAATGAAAAAGTAAATCGGTTCTGGGTATAGGTCATTCCGTGCCACCGTAAAATGCTTACTTTTACGGTGATATTTTCTTCCCTTTTAGAGAAATTCGCTAAGAAAACAATAACCTCTTTTTTTAAATAATTCATGCCATTAAATCAGGGTTTTTCTTATTGTATGATGAAAATAAAACCCTCTTTCTAGTAAACTGTATGGGGTTTAAGTTTTTGAATTCTTATCATAACAATTTTATGAATGAACATTTAGACCTAACTAAACCTATTCCTAAGAGAATATACATCGTTGTATGTAAAGCAATGGGTATATAGAGTTGTTGCTATAACGAACCCATAAAAGTGTGTGTTTTTGTACATTTAAGGCCTACTAAAAATAAAGGCATTTAGTTATCAAATTGACTTATATTGATTTCCTATATTTAAACAATCTTCAGATATTTCAATGAGTAGTACCTACCTGTATAGGGGGGGAGATGTCTATGTTGTGATGGGAGAGAGAGGTCGAATATATAGGATTGGTTTATAGATCATCTCAGCATTATCTACACTCATTATACCGATCTTATATAATAATATACATATATGTATAATAATAATATAGGTATAGCCTTATAACACTCAAATCCCACAATAGGGGTTCCGACCCTCTAAAAGAATAGTAACTAAATCTCCAAAAAATAAACTTTACATACAAAAATTGTATGGGGTTTGTCATATAGTTTTCCTTATAGCGAAACTCCGCTAGTAGAGGTTTAGTAGCTATTGCCATTATTTACATAGACCTAGGTCCAGTGTTCCTTTTAAGGTCCCTAAAAGAATCGACCTAAAAGGTTGTTCGTTCGAATTGTCATACAATATATCAGACTATTGAAAGAGGAGCGATTCAGGTAGAAACGTGTCTTTCTTACCACGGTTACTACGGTCCTTTCCCCACTTTCCAAAAGCATGGTTACTATTTTTTTTTAATTTGATATCGGATTTAAAATACAAACTATTAGGTATTTCTAATGAGTATTTTATTCTTAACAGAAACATTTAGAGTGGTAAACATAGTACATTGTTACCATGTTCAACATATGTGCGATATGAACTGAATCGAATAACCAGAAATTTTAAATAAACTAGTGTCCCTGTTGCTCGAATTCGAGCAATTGCTTTCCAGGCGTATTTTAAAACAAATTTCAACCAAGTCAGCAAATGTTTGTAGCAAACTGTTAAATTAGCAAACTTATTGTTTGTTTACAATATTAACATATGCTCTTCTTCTCACTTTTGATTTCTGACAACAGCTGGAGTTTCATAACAATTTTTGTTTCCAATGTTAATCTTATGGAGATATACGAAACTTTAAAGGGCTCTAGGGCCTCACTCTCTAATTATTTCTCTAAAAAGAAAGTTTCCTGCACAACTTCTCGTTACGCTCTTTCCAATGACACCAAAAACATGACAATCGGTTAAGTAATTTCGGAGGAGTAATTGTCACAAAAAAACTGCTTGCGTATTAAATAAGTATATAGATATGCATTATTACTCGACGATTTTAAGTACACGATGTCCATTGATGCAGCAGTCTCTCATTATTTGAAGCCCCAAGGTGCTGGCCTCTTTCGCGGCCTCTCTGAATCAATCAGCTGTTGACGAGCAAAGCACGTGTTTGGCATTGTTGCTCAATGGTTTGAGTTCGATTCAACGCTCTTGAATAGGAAGCGTTACAAGCGACTTCGCTAATGTAGATTTAATGATAGCCTTCTGAAGATTGAATGAGCATTCTTGCCTGACAAAGCCTATTGGGAGACTGATTCTTGAGCTATGGGAGGTCTGAAGTGCCGCAATGGCAGATATTCAGTAAACGTGCTGCAAATTGGCGAGACTTAAATTTGTCTGCCGGCTCAACAGAGAATCAAATGAACAACACTTCAGGTTTATTTTGTTTAAAGTTTGTTCTTCCTTATAAGTTTTATTTTTTAATAAGACATCTGACTAGCTTAAATGTAATATAATTTTCGACTATGTGTCTCGCTTACGTGGTCAGGGAAATTTGGTTCCCTCCCAATAACCCATAACTGGTAACAGGTTACGGACCTCAAAATGTGTTCATTTGTTTCATTCCTAACTCCCTGAATTGGGTCTTACTTTCGTTAAAAGCTATTTAGTGCAACATACCTATTTAAGTGTTTCTATACAACTCACTTTGAATTTTCAATACCAGAGAACCAGTTAAACATTGTTGTAAAAAACAAATTATTCTGCTACAGTATTTACCCATAAACCTACTGTACAACTTAATTTGAAAAAGGTTTTGGAAAGGTTTCTTGTCTATTTAATGAAATCATATTAGTAGTACGAAAGCAAAACTGAATTAAATAATTGTACAGCAGTACAGTACTATGGAACTAGCATATAGAGTCAAATAAACATTTACTAAAAGATTTTAATCCAGTATGTGTAAACACTAAACTTGAATTATGTCATCTATTTGTTTTGATAACATAAAATATGAAAATTTAACGTTAATTAAATTGAGCAGTTTTCTTTAGTCAAGCCTATAACTCATTTTAAGCAATCGGTTCTTTCATACAACAGTAGTAAGTTCTCTGGCGAATGCACCAGACTTTACTTCATACTGTATATTCATTTGAATCGTTGAGACATTACACTTCCATTCATCAACCAAGCTACATTAAAGCATAGATTTTCATTATTTAAAGGAAAATTCTTGTGTTTATATATATGTCTATTTGTAAACAAAAGGATGTCAAATGTCACATATTTTCAGTTATATCCTATATCAGCTCCTCCTGCAGCCGCTAGCCGGCTACAGATTTGTCAACAATTTAAAACTGTTAGTAGCCCAGAAGTAGCAGGCGTTTGATCTTTTAAATGTTAACTTTCAACATCCCATATTGTAAATAACTATCTATTTTAAAATACTGTATACTATTAATTATTTTTTTCAATAAATTTATTTTTATATTTGATATTTTACCTTAACAAAACATTCTGAAACCGTCATAAAAAAAAATTTGAAAACAACATTGTGATTTTTCCATAAAATCCTCAGAGTGGTAGTAAGTATAGTAAACAGTCTTCCAAACCAATAAGAAATCTACACGCAATATTAGGCTTCTGTATAGTAACCCGTTAATAAATACGTTCGGTATATTGTACTTTTCCTATTCTTTTACCATAAGTTACAAAAACTGAATCAGGAAGATTAATGGGGCGAACACTTGGGGAATTTACTAGAGCATTGTTATTCCATCAAAGAAGAAATGAGAGTAGACCAGTCTGCCGGGCAGTTCCGAAACTGGGCATGGCGAAGATACCTGAGTAAAAACAGTTCACTGAATCAAAACAAGGTTAATGCCTCCTCGCAGCACATGAGGAATCTTAAATGGATATCACAAGGGAAAATCGCATCGGACAAAGAAACAACTGCTTAGGAGTATCTGACTTGCTTAAAAATGCAATACATTTTACCAACGAAAATTTTTATATCACTTCTTAAAACCGTGACGTAAAATATGTGTTTGCTTTTCTGTTTCAGTTAATTAAACAACGAAAAGTAAATATCGTAAATATCTTTTGTTGCTGTATTACGGTTATTTATATGACGGTACTAGCAAAGGAGGCATACCCGTCCTCCATACGGGGTTGGCGTATTGTAGTAAGCCTTCATGTAAAGTGATATAGCACGCTACACCCGGGCTGTAGTACAGGGTGATTACTGGGAAACGCATGTTTTTGACTTTCGTAGTACACAAGGAATATCGTTCGGTGACGGCCGGATGTTGTTGCGATGTGTAGGGGGAAGTGTGCAGTTCCAATTTTTGCCAAGATGTGGGACCTTGAGCATCATATGTTTGTCATGCGACGATATTACGCAAATGGTGAATCAGTCACTCAGACTCAGCGAGACTTTCATACACATTTTAACATTGCAAGGCATGGCGCTACCCCTGATCGTAACACGATATTGCGTTGGATACATAATGTAAAACTCAATTAGATCTCTGCTTAAGAGAAAACCTCCTGGACTGGCAAGGACAGTTAGTACCCCTGAGACAGTTGAAAGAGTGCGCCTTGCAACAGCTCAGAGAGTCCTAGCCGCAAAGCAGTGACTCCAGTGATTCCACAACGGTACCTAGACATGTTGGAAGAATATTTCTTGCCGGAACTGCGCCATCAACGTGGTGAGATACGTAATGACATATGGTTCCAACAAGATGGGGCAACAGTCCATACAGCTCGCATTAGAATGGAATTCCTTCGGCGAACATTACCTAAAAGAGTTATCCCACGTTTTGGTGGTGTCACTTGGCCGAGCACTCACCAGGTCTTAAAATTCCAGATTTCTTTCTATTGGGATTTTTTAAATCTAGAGTTTACATAAACAATCTAAAAACAATGCAGGAACTTTAAGAAGCTATTCGCCAGGAAATCAACGCCATTCCTAGAGATATGTTAGCAAATTCCGTAGAAAGTTTTAAGGAACACCTTCAAAGCTGTATCAAAGCAGAAGGCGACCCGTAAAATTATCAATGTTCTCTAACCACCACGTAAGAAATGTAATTTTTAAATGCTAAATTGCAAGTAATTTTATTCTGAAATTGCATATTGTGTACACTGTTTTTCCACTCATAAATACATTTTTTGCTCTGAATTACCTGAGTACTCGTTATTTGAAAAACGTGCGTTTCTCGGTAAACACCCTGTATATTTGAACAGGGTGAAGTAGCGAAAGTAGACAATTTGCAGTATAAGGCATTTATCCATACAACATTTATTTAAGAAACAAAACTCAATTGTAGGGCTTTGTTTTTTAGTTCTGTTTTAGGCACTTTTTATCATGCAAGTGATAAAAACTTATTTGGTACTTTTAACGACGGTATGTAAGTGGCGCTCATGAACAATGAAAAAATCTCTAACCATATTATTTATTTTTTAAGGCTTATTTACTTGAAACCCCTATCTATGTTTATGTTTGAGGCAATAGGTAGAAATAACCGTACGACATTAGGTAGGGAAAAAAGTAAAAAATTTCTAGAACCTTAATTTATAAAATATAGGAAAATGTTTTACAATGAAAATCAAACATCAACTAATAACATACGAAAATCGGCAAGTTAGTAATAACTCGAAAATTGAATGTCACCATTGAATTTTGGATTCTGAAGTAGACAATAAACATCCTATCCATATGGGCCAGTCGTCGCCTTTCAGGGGGGGGGGGGGTTGCCTGAGGAGGTAGCGTATAATATTTCAAGTTTAATTAATCTTTGAACAGCTGCTGTCGTTTTTACTCGATGGTCCACTTAACCACGGGCCCGGTTTGCGGCATTTTTTTATCAAGTCCTTTAATTTGATGTGCATATCAGCCTATAATTTTTCGTTTTAAACTTTTAAAGTTATAAGGTCGTCCTAAAACTTAATTGTCACCATGTATATTATATATAGATACATAGATAAAAATTTGAACGAATGGTGTTTTTGGACATCTAAATGAAAAATTAAATCGGTCCCTGGTCTAGGCCTGGAAATATATTCATAAACAAGCAAACTATAAAAAGATTTCTTATTCTCCATAAGAATAACATAGGAATTTTAAATTTACAGTTTTTTTTTTCTTCCGTAACTATTAGGCACATGACAACGAGTAAATATACTAAATTGTTTGTTTTTAGAGCCCTACAAAATGGTTTCGAAATAAATTTCAAAATGTTATGTCTTTAGGGTCAAAAATGGGAAAACCCAAATTTTATCCCATAAAACCCCGTTCTCATGGTCCGATAATTTGAACGAATGATGTTTTTGGCCTCTGGAGACTTCAAAATGAAAAGTTAATCGGTCCCTTGCCTAGGTCTTACCGTGCCACCTACGGTAATAGGTATTTTATTTGGTATTTTGTGATACTATTTCCATCATACTGTGGAAATAACCTTCTAATTATTACAAAATTATGCCACTTAATTTGAGATTATACAAAGTCGTAATCAATGTTTTTTACTCGTGTTGTTTACAAACTAGGCCTCAGCTGAGTAGCAAAACACAATCACTAACTTAATCGAAATGCAGAAATAGCTAGACCAGGTGCAATTTTAAGTTGAAATAGAAATAGAGTAAATATTTTGCCAGAATCAGGGCATTAAAAAGCAACCACGTTCGAATCGGGTCAAAAAGTTGTAGCAGTTTTAGGATCCAAAGTTAATTATAGAAAAAAATGAGTGGCGCTTATCTCTGGTTAAAAGGAGTTGTGGTAGCAATCAAAAATTATTAGTACAAAACAAAACAAAATGTATAAACATTAGTTCTCATGATTTTGTAAACATATAAATTAAGCTTGTAAGGCGGAGCCCTAGGAAGTCGGCCTCTGGGGAAGAGTGCTTAAACGTCAAAGAATTCGTTCATACCAATCATTATATTCAGAAATTCTACACATTCTAAGCTTAATTTTCAAGTCCCATATGCCTAGATTTTATGGTGTAATTTTATGGTTTTATTATTTTATAGTCTATTTTATTTTGTTTAATGGCCTTAAACACGACCAGAAACTTTACCTTATCACTTTAATAATAATAATTGATTACAATAAATAAGTGCAGTAAATTATAGGCTAGAAAAAATATGTCTTTTTTAACCTATTAATAAGTCTTACTAATGTGTAAAAATAAAAAATACGGTATTTACACTAAATTTTCTGATAGGAGAAACACGGCATTCAAAAAAATAATAAGAAAAATGTAATAAGAAACTCTAAATTATTTTAAGCCCATAAAACAAATAAACAGATTATTGTGTGCTTATATCGTGCATATATTACCCAATAATTTTAGTATTTGCTTTACATCTTATAATATAATAAACGGGACGGCTATTTTTATTTTTTTTAGCGAATTTCCCTATAGGGAAGTAGCTATTACCGTAGGTCTCATGGTAAGACTTAGGCCCGGGACCGATTTACTTTTTCATTTTAATGTTCCCAGAGGCCAAAAACACCATTCGTCCAAATTTTTATATATGTATATATATATATACTAGCTGTAACCCGCGGGCTTTGCCCCGTTTAACTTCTTAATTTTCAAGATTATCTCGTTCGCATGGCTCAATCACGTCCTGGTTGAAGTTTGTTCGTTACGCTCACTCACCTTTAGGCTGGAGCTCGTTCGCTACGCTCACTTGCCTTCAGGTTAGCTCGTTCGCTACGCTAACTCGCCTCCAGGTTGAAGTTCGTTCGCTACGCTCACTCACCTTTTGGTTGCAAATTAGCTGTTGTCATAAATGTAAAACAAATAATAGTGCTGCGCCCTGTTGGTAATCCTTGTAACTGTAATGCTATGAACATCATAGAACAGAACCAACTTGTTTAATTGAAACAGCTGTTAAGATTCAATAATTCTATTTCTCATAAGGTTAACATGGGAAACTCCAGAGCCACTGGGGCGGAGCCCGAAAGGATTTTTGAAATAAGAATATGCCTATATGTTAATCGGGAATGTGAGCTATAATCATGCCAAATTTCAGCCCAATCCGACCAGTATTTTTCGCGGTCACTTGTCACAAACATACATCCATACATCCATACATCCAAACTTTCTCATTTATAATATTAGTAGGATATATATATATACAATGAATGAGTTCGGGTTTTATGGGGTAAAAATTGGGTTTTCTCACTTTTTACCCTCAAAACACAAAATTTCCCAATTTTTCTCTAAACCTTCTTAAAGAGCTTAAAAAAACAAACAATTCAGTATATCTAAGTGTTTTTGTACGGTTATTGGTTACGGAGAAAACTAAAAAAATGGTAAATTTAAAATTCCTATGTTATTCTTATGGAGAATATTGTAAAATGTTGTAGTTTGCTTGTTTATGGATATATTTTGATCAAACTTGGCAAATTTATTTATTTTATAGTAAGCTATCAATATTTTACTAAAAACACACTACTTTATTAGTTTCCTTGTAGCAGCAAACCTAGGTACTCGTTAAACCTAATGTTATTTAAATAGATCAATTGAAAATCAATTCGGCCAAATGGAAATTCGCTTAGACGGCAGGTTTGCTGCGGCGGGGGTATTTTATTCAAGATTCTGAATAAACCACTTGATGGATTTTCATGATTTTGTGTGGAAGGAAAGACAATTTTAAAAGAAAGAGAATGTTGAAGCCATAATTTTAATTTGGGTTGTCCGTTTTTTATGAATTAAGTTTTTAATGTGTAGCAGCCGTTGCTACCATTTTAAGTTTGTTTCAATAACATTTAACTAACAGCTGGTTAAAAACTTTCACTTAAATGTTTTCATCATACTGTCCGGAAAACACTTGTTTTTAGTTCTCAAAATCATCAGGAAAATCGTCATTTTCGGGTTACTTCAAATGGGGAACAAAATAAACGTATGGTAAATTTTTCGGTTCGCTAACCTCAAAATTTGTTTGAAAACGCTACTAATACACGATATATAGGTTAATTTCTAGGATACTGTAACAGTCTAAATGAAAGTCAGTAAAAATTAAAATCAATTTATACCGTACCATAAGTACCTCAGTAGCACGGCAATGTTCAGAAATTTAGAACATTGGCCAAAAAATCTGAAAACGTTATTATTGAGTTTGAGAATAGAGCGCAGAGAAAAATATAATCTATGGACCAGTTCAAGGTAACGGAGGTGGAGATACGAATTATCAGAGAGCTAAGAGTAATGCATAACTGGAGACATAGGTGCTTTCCAAAAGGAAAAGGCTCAGATGGACAGGCTATGCGTGGTGGAGAGAAGATATGTATTCCAAGGCCACTTGGACAATCACTTGGAAGACCGAGAATACAGTGGAAAGACCAAGTAGTGTAAAGAAGTCTCTAAACTGGGGTCTAAATTAGAAGAGGCAGTTGATGGAAGAAAATGGAGATTTGTTGTTGGTTGGTGAAACAAAGATTTTCTTAAAGATGCCTACCACTTACTCTTGTAAAATATTGTGAAAATCAGATACAATAAAAATACAAACAAAATACAATTTTTACCCAATAATTACAAGTCAAAGTCCATAAGAATCTACCAAAAAATAACTCTTATAAGCTAAACATGCTCACTTTCAAATGCAGGGGTAGCGCAGCCTTGGGGATATTAAAATCGGGGACAAGAGAGGTGGTTTATATAGATACATTTTTAAAATGTTCACGGCGATTAGAGAGACAATTTGGTAATGCATAAAGGTCATGCATTAGTCATTATCTACATAATATTTTTTTTAAAGACGCTCGATTGGTAAGAAAGTCTAAACCGAGATACGCTAGGGGGCTCAGACAGTATGCGGAAGTTACTTAGCTGGATAAGGATGAGTGGTCCCTACCTTGACCATCTGGGTCAGTCGGTCAGTGCCTCCTTCCCGCCACTCTGTTTCCCTTCCCACCAAAATGATCCCCTTCCTATCTCCATCACTGTTACACAGTATATATAGCAATGGAGACCAACGAACAGCAGGCACACAGCCTCGCCTTCGTCTTCTCGTCATATCAGCTATTTCACTCTTCTTCAAGCCAACATTAACCTTAGGCGGAAAATATGCATCCCTCTAGAGTAATCATTTGAAAGTAAATCCCTTTCAATAAACTCTTTACAAGTTATTTTTGTATTAGCGGATTCGTAAATAACAAGAAGGCATTACCATTACTCGCTTTGTGTGTGTGTGATAATTTTCGTTAATAAATAACTATTTTTTTACATTTTGGTCAATATGTAAATCTTGTTTTTTAAATTTAATTGAGTTAAAAAGGACAGTTTTTACATGATTACTTTACGCCAATTTTTAACGGTACATTACGTGAGCTTGATAAAGAAGACTCTCATTGAAGTCTTATACTATTTTATATCCTAATGGATAGTATCAAATTATGTATCTGTACATTTTCCTTAATCTGCTTTATAATTCAAATTAAATAAAACTATAAGGTTGTCTAGTGGTCGAAAGCTCGACAAAAAATACCTAATGAACGGACTTCTCTGTTCTCACCCCGCGCTGTAAATAAAACATGTGGTTGGAATGTCTTCCATTTGTTTTTATTTTCTGTTTATATTTCGTTGTTATTTCGTCACCAGCATGACAACCCATAAGGTCCATGTTAATTTTTTTAAATTTATTTTTGTACTTATTTTGTCTATTTTAATTTATAAAGGGATTCTGCACATATACAGGAAAATATCTTTCTAAAAGTATGCTATGCATAGATTTTTAACTGCGCTGACAAGGTTTTCAAGAAACATGCTTGCCAATAGGATACTTATGTGGTGGTTTGAAAAGTCCATATGTTTTTATTATTTTTAAACAACGTTACATAATAAAAATTTGAGTCAATGACGTAAACGTGAATAAATTACTAGTAGTTTTCTTAAACTTCGGCTTCTGTTAGATTAATTGTTGATAGATAAGAACCATAAATGTCCAAGACCGAGGAGATATTATGGTATTATTAGCATACAAATGAATACCTAACCGATGAGTAAATGTCTCACTTTTCTTTAAACATAATTATTAAATTATGTTTCTAATATTATCTAAATGTTCTAATACTCTCATCTAATTTACCTTTCTATGACCTATTAAGGTCAATTGAAAATTATTTATTACCACAACTAACAATTAGATTATGGGGTTTTATATTCTTCATAGTTTTTCAATAACAATTGGAATGGCGGCTTGTACGTAAACATTTCTCTCGTGTGCAGCAAAGTGCCACTTCGCAATTGCGTTATACATTATATTTGTCCTACAGTTACGATAAAGCATATAAAATTAATCTTTCAAACACTGTACAACACGTTCTTAGATTAGGTATATCCAAGCATAGTCGTAGTATTTTGTGGCCAACCCATTTCCATGCATACACGGATTACGTACTCTAAAAGCACGCTGTTTTGTGTTGTTTGTTAGGAATACTGGAGTGCAGCAAAAGTAAAATGAGTGCGACAAAAATAAGTAAATGCAGCAATTAGCAAATTTCTGTACTAAATCAGTGCAAGGAATTTGTCAGGTGACTGCAGGAATAAGTTTTTTTTTTATTTGTGTGTAGAACAACATAAAAACCAGTAGTTCCAAAAGCTTTTAAGTTTTCTTGTTTGTTTAATTTTAAAGGTGGATGGCACGTTGAATAGTAGTTTAAAGGTTATAAAATCATTAATTGTTCAAGTGTTTAATGATACCAATAGGGCACCAAACTTTGTTTGTATTTAGTTTAGTATTGTTTAGTGTTTAGTAGTGTTGAGTGTTTGGTAGTTAGTGTTTTGTTTAGGAGGTTAACAATATAAAGCAAATATATTTATGATTTCCAATCATTGAAAACAATAATATTATAAAATACTGTCTGAAATATGCAATGAAACTAATTCCATGAAAACTTTTGATTACACTTGACAAGTATTTGTGTTATTTAAACAAATTTTTTTCAAAATTTCCTCTTTTTAAGTCATTAAAACTTATTGTAAATAGACTCGCATCACTTTTACAGTTTACAAAAATACTAGAATAAAAAAATCTGCATTTTGAAACTGCATACTAGCAGAAGTAGCTAGCGGAATGGCCGGCTTACATGTTTCTATCAATCAGTGTATTTCTTCTTCGATTGCGTAAAGAAAACTATTTAAAAGAAAAGTTATTTCGTTGTATAGTGTGGTAATAAGGGGTTTATGAGCAAAGATAAGTTTCTTTGCTAAATTTTAAATTTGTATTTAAGTTAAATAACTAATTTGTTTCTTAAATTCTTCTTTGAAGCTTTTAAACGTCGACTCCTATTCATTTCGTCATACGCAAACTCATCCTGGATGGCTGAAGCAACCATTTTAAATTTTGCATGGTGATGAAGAGCATACATGAGAATGCCAACATCTATATGGCATTGATACAAAACCTCAAGGTATCCACCCCACAGGGTCTTAAAGTGTTAATTTAATCCTTATGGAAGCAGTATTTGACACACAAACAAGGAATATCATCAGTTATTGACTTAACAGTAGTTCAACAGGTAACAGTTGATAGACTTATTGTAACTGTTAATCACGTATATCAGCATAGAAACCTAAACATGTATATGGATCACAAACATAATCAAAATGACGTCACTGGCTCAAACCTTACACTAATAACTTACTTGTGGGTTAGCCGTCTCTTGACAGTACATTTTAAATAATAATACTGTACAAACTGTTCACTATCGGGTCAGTGGTGTCATAGGTTTATGTTCATCATCAATACCGTTTCTGTTCTAATATCCGGGCTGAATAGTCTTGTCGTGTATTATTCTAGTGCGTGCTTGGTGTCAGTTTTAATATGATTTATTATTTATCACCTACAAAGTAAGTTAATTACTTACGTATTTGTAGCACTACGCGTATTTGTAGCACTACGCGCATTTGTAGCACTACGCGTATTTGTAGCAGTGCTCAATTAGTTTTATCTTACAAACTAAAAATGTTTAATGCTGTATTGAAAAGTTCAAGCTATTTTCCATAACAACACTGCCCGAGATTTACTAGGAAAAGGCGTATTTGAGTTTTTTTTTTAAGGAGCATATCAGAGATGAATTTCTTTGAATAAAAGTCATAATGTTAATAGCCTACTAATCACGTAGATTTCTATAGAACATAACTACGTGTTTTCATATAAACAATATTATATAACTCTAAATAATAGTTGACATGGTGTGTTTGAAATTCCATAAGCTTACTTTGTATACAGCTTATTTGATTGTTTCATTGTAGCCCAAATATTAGTGATGAATTGGTTTGAATTAAAATTCATTGTGTAGCCCCTGAAATGTTGAATTTAAGGTACATACCTTCACGTCCACAGTTCATAAATGAATGGTCAAACCCACTACATGTTTCACCTATACATAGGCATTGTCAAGTGGTCCTTCAAGAACGTTTCGTCCATTGTAGACTCGTCAAAAAGCATAACAAAAGCAATATAAGAAAAAAATAATAATAAAAATAATAAATAATAATAAATAAATAATAAGTATAATAAGTATAATAAGTAATAATAAATAAATAAATAAATAATAAGTAATAATAAATAATAAAAATAATAAAATAATAAAAATAAAAATAAATAAATAAATAAATAAACAAAAGCTGGTTACCAATGACATCATTTTATGCAAGGCAGATAAGGGTAACACCACCGTGATAATGCGTAAAAGTGATTATTCAAACAAAGTCCTGAGTTTTTCAATAAAAATAATATTGTACATATAAACAAAGACCCTACTAAAACCTATCAGAGGAGAATTAAGAAAATAATTAACGACTCCAAAACAATTTTTTCTCAGGATGAAATAAAAGGTGATGAACCCCTCAGCTCCAGTTTTTAGGGGCCTTCCTAAGGTACATAAGGAAGGCACACCTATCAGACCATTAGTTGATTTTACTCCAGCACCAACATATAAAGTAGCAAAAAAACTAGAAAAACTACTACAAGATAACATAACTTTAACCAACAACTACAGCCTGAAAAATTCGTATGAGTTCATAAATAAAAACAAAGCCATAACCATTCAAATGCACCACACGCTCGCATCGTTCGATGTTGTGAACCTATATACCAATGTTCCCATTGATAAAGTACTGGAGATAGTAAAACTACATCTAACCAATAGCCCAACAATGTTATCGGAATCTTCTGATGAAATAATGGTGCTGCTAACGGAGATCTTAAGACAAAACTATTTTACTTTCAATGGCAATTTTTACTCCCAACCTGATGGTCTTGCGATGGGTTCCCCGTTATCTGGAATACTATCTGATATTTATCTAAATCACATTGAAAAAAACTTCATTTTCTCCGAATCTAATAAATACAGAAACAGGATCACCCTTTACAACCGTTATGTGGATGACACCATTATGTTGTTTAATGGCAATACTCGACAACTGAACTTATTATTGAACTACCTAAACAACATCGCACCCAAACTACAGTTTACGGTAGAAACAGAAGTCAATCAATAATAAGATCAATTTTCTAGATATGACTATTGAGAAGGATAATAGTAAACTAAACTTCAGTATTTATAGAAAACCCACGACTTCAAGCCAAACAATACACGCCACTTCATACCATCCTATTTCTCAAAAACTTGCCGCCTACAATAGCCTAGTCTACAGGCTACTCAAATTTCCGCTTTCACCTGACAACTACAACAAAGAACTGAACATAATTAAACATATTGCTATCTCCAATGGATACAAACCAAGCATCATAGATAAAATAGTAACGAAATTAAAGAACAAACCAAATGAACCCGTATCAGATGAACCCGAGAAGAAATACATTTGTATAGAATACAGCCACATAGCTCACAATGAGCTCAACAAAGTTTTAAAGAATCATGGGCTTCAATTAAACTTCAGGACCACAAATAAGACTATAAATCTCTGTCAAATAAAGTTACCGATGAAAATAAGCTTGAAAAGTCTGGGGTCTACAAACTAAAATGCATGGATTGTCCTGATTTTTATATTGGACAAACTGGCAGGACCTTCACCCAACGGCACAAAGAACATCGCCCCGCCCCAGAGCAGACAAACAAAAATCCACTTTTGCCCAACATTTATTGGATAACAATCACACCGTAGATGTAATTGACAATAGCCTGAAAATCCTTCACATTTGTAACAAAGGTAACAAATTGGACTCTCTAGAACAGTTCGAAATATATAAAAGTTTCCAAGACATCCGTAATAAAAACCATATTTTAAATGACCAGCTAAACTTCAAATCTCATTCAATTTTTAACGCCATAATAGCTCACAACAATAGACAGGAACAGTTTGACCTTTGCAGTATGACTGATAATGGAGAAGGGGTCGGGGTTACATCATTCCAGCCAGTCTGCTTCCGTACCGCGACCGGTAAATAGTAGGCCTAAGTGTTGAATGTTTCGTACAATGTATCGTGTTTTGTGTATTTATTTAAATGTTTTTTGACGAGTCTACAATGGACGAAACGTTCTTGAAGGACCACTTGACAATGCCTATGACAATGGCATTGACAATGGCAAAACATGTAGTGGGTTTGACCATTCATTTATGAACTGTGGACGTGAATTGGTTTGAATCAAAGCTCTATGTAGCACCACGTTTGATCTCTAGGTGAAATATTTTCAACCCAGGTTTTCCAAAGTAACGACTGATGAGAATTAACATGTCTTGGTTCGGACACATAAACAAGTCTATAATCAAAGTTTAATATCACAGTTTCAGTTCGAAATGTTCATATACGTTAATATTAACTTTCCCATCAATGAACAGTACATTTTAATTGGTTTAGGGAATATTTTCATCTAATTGGTTAGTTTGTTAGTTTCCTAAAAGCTCAATGGTGTCAGACATAAGGGAGATAAACCAATTTATCTTCTATGGACAACCAATCTTACAAATTTTTTTACCATCATTTGCTACTTTATAAAAAATAACAATACTCTTCATTCATGGTTGAGTATATGAGTAACAAATGTATATTGTTGCTATAGTGACATATTAGGTCAAAGTCACATACTAGGTCGTTTTGGATTTTTGTTACAGGTCAAAACATTACTCAAAAGTAGGTAAATGTTTTTATTTTATTTCGAAATTTCAACACTTTTTATAGTGATGGTCGGGCTAACTGTTATTGTTCCTAGTTTACAAATGAAACATCCCCTCTGCAGCAAACTTGCTGACGAAGCGAATCACCATTTGTCAAATTAGATTTCTATTAAAATATTTCTTTAAACATGTCATATTTATTCCCTTTTCAATAGCGTAAGGTGTAATGAATGGTTGGATTTTACAGGGCTACAGGGTGCAAGCTGATCTAGTGGTAAAGCGCTGGACTTCAGTCCCTGAGCCCGAGAGCTCAAATCCCGTCAAACCACCAATGGATTTTGATCTAAGTGATGATGCTGCAACTCCTAAATAATCCCAGGCTACTGCCTAGAGAAAACACAAAAAACTGCTACAGGGAAGATGGTAAGGTTTATTTCTAGTAAAATTTTGATTGCATAGAAATAAATAAATACATTTATCACATTAGATGGAAATGTTTTTATAAAAAAGCAAACTACAAAGTGTTTACTTATTCTTCATAGGAATGACAGTGATATTTAACAGTGGAAGTTAATTAAATTTTCTCAGTAACAA
This sequence comes from Macrosteles quadrilineatus, assembly GCF_028750875.1. NCBI lineage: Eukaryota > Metazoa > Arthropoda > Insecta > Hemiptera > Cicadellidae > Macrosteles > Macrosteles quadrilineatus. The sequence goes on from NW_026542594.1 coordinate 13,030,726, forward strand.
TTTAGCGTACAATAAATCTTCAACAGACTAAATAATCTCTTTTCAAGCTCTACACTATACAAAGGATCAAATAAAATTGGGCTATTTCGTGTTTTGATTATAACAATTAAAAAATATATGCTAATTTTAACATTTATAATTCATAACACGCCGTTTCTATATTCCGATCTTGCTTATTTACAAATTCATAAAGATTAATCCAGCCCAAACATCCATGCAAATTTTCATCAAACTACAATTAGTTGAACAATCGCGTTCACGTACACAAACCATCACTTTAATACATTTAAACTTTGGAACTAATTATCTAGGTATAAAATAACCAATCGCACTAATCAGAATATTTAATTACAGCTAACGGAAAAGGGGAAATATTTACAACATTTGCATGAACAAATAAATAACGTGACACATTTCTGGAGTCATTATCTCCTGATCCCCTGGAGTTGGTCGGCTCTGGAGGAGGCCGCGGCGGTGACGGGGACGTAGCCAACATAGGCTAGTTGCTGGGCATCCTCCATACTGCGCTTGTAGTGGCCCGAGCCGTGATGTGGCACTGTCACCACCTGCAAATAAAAGGAGATAAAAATAAATAGTTTTGAATTTTGCTCAGTTAAAAAAAATCTAAATAAGCCAAAATATTACGATATATGAGTATCTGCTTATTCAGAGAGCTTTCTTTGTAGTCCTAATATTTTTGTTAGATTATGGGTTCAAATCAAATTTTTCCCGCGTCTGAAAAACACTTTTGTTGTTGTAGCCTAAGTGCGTAAACATGAGCAAATGACAAATGAGCTGGGTTAATCTATCGAAAAATCTTCATTCTTTCTACACAAGCGTGTATTCATATTCATATACGATATTCAGCTCATTTTTTTAGAGAATTCACAGAATTTAGTGCATTAGAACTATTAATAATTTATCGCCTATACTCAAAAATAAGATAGAAAAAAGGAACAGGAACCGTTAGAAAACAGAGAGTTATTTTTTATTTCCTCGTTAATATTATGAATGTCCTTTAATTTATTTTTTATGGTGTCCCATAAATCAAATCACTCTTAATTATCATATAAGCAAATTCAGTGCATTCATAATGTCTAGGCAGTGCAAAATGTAGTGCTAATTGTCAACAATAAATACCTAGTACTAGCAGAGTAACCGTCCTTTGCATGGGGTTGGCGTATAGGTTTAAAATGCTTATTGTAGTTCTACTCGTGCTTTGCGTTTGCAATGGGATAGACACGTACGTTTAAAGAAAATTTGTTTTACTATAATTTACTGTAGGATCAAATCCATCTAACATAGCCATAATGTTTTACCACTGCACCTAAAGAATAGTAAAAGTAAAGTTCTCACAGCTTTTTGTTGCTGCTTGGTTCAAATTAGCTGTTGCCATAAATTCAAAAAGAATTACTAGTGCAGCACCTTGTTGGTAAACCTTATAACCTTTTAATGCTATTCAATTCATACAACCAAATTGTGTAGTTGAAACAGCTGACAAAATTCTTTAATTCCTTATGTGAGTACACGTAAGGTTAACATGGGAAACTCTAGAGCCACTGGGGCAGAACCCGAAAGGATTTTCGAGATAAGAATATCTTTACATGGTTATCGGGAATGTGAGCTATCGCCATACCAAATTTAAACCAATCCGACCAGTAGTTAATGAGTGATTGAACTTCAAACAAACATGCAAACAAATAAACACACAAAGTTCAACATTCATAATATCAGTATGACACATAATAAATGGTAAAATAAATTATAGACAAACAAAAGGTCTTACAAATAATAGGCTTATTAAACGTTAGGTTTATGGAGAGTTATCAGAGATTTTAGCAAAGAGACAAGTTTCGTCACAGATAATATTTAAAACATGAACAATTGGGAAATAATATTAAACTTCAAAATTCAAAGGCACATATTTGCAGTTTCTTGAACGTATTATTCTTAGCAGTGGTCTGGTCTACTCTGTATTTTGTGCTTCAAGTCACAACTACATGTACCTGATATGACTCGCCACCGCCGCTGCCCACCAGTCGTCTCAGCCCAATGATGGCAGCCAGTGCCAGGGCCAGCTTGCTGACTATGAGAGCCTTGCCGGCCAGGAGTGCCAGCGCGCCGAATGCCAGCGGTATCAGCGTGCCTCCTAGCAGCAGCGGCACCATCAGCAGTGAGCTGAACCTCCTGCGTCGTACTAGACAGGACAGTAGACATTTGTAGACAAGAGTATTAAATCAAACATAGGTATAGCCAATGATGGCAGCCAGTGCCAGGGCCAGCTTGCTGACTATGAGAGCCTTGCCGGCCAGGAGTGCCAGCGCGCCGAATGCCAGCGGTATCAGCGTGCCTCCTAGCAGCAGCGGCACCATCAGCAGTGAGCTGAACCTCCTGCGTCGTCCTGGATAGTACAAAATAAACTTGTAAACGAACAATGACGAGAGTATTAATCAAAATTAGGTATAGACAATGACTTGCCTCCATTACGGTGTTCCGCAACAAAAAAAGAACGCTGAAGAGAATAATTATTGTGTTATCATTATGTAATTATAATTATACCCTGATATGTCCATTATTTTGATGAATCACCAGCAAAATGATTTTCACGTTCATATCAACTTGGCAATTTTAATATAAGTGTATTCACAAGAATAACATAGAAATTTTGTAATCCTTTGAGCAGAGTGCTAGTAGTATTAAAATAAAATATTCTAGTAATAAGGATACAGGTTTTAATTATGGGGAAAATCAGCTCATATGGTAAAGTGGTTTCCACGTGATCCATGTGACATACTCAAATGTTTCACGTTTATAATATTAGTTAATTCCAACCATTCATTCCAAGTCATTGACGTGATCAGTAATGAGCTAAAAATAAATACCCCCGCCGCAGCAAACCTGCAGACTAAGCGAATTTCCATTTGACTGATTGGATTTACACTGAAATGTCTACTTACAAATATAACATTTATTCTTGATTTAAATAGAATTAGTTTAACAAGTACTTATGTTTTCTGCATCAGGGAGGGTAAAACTGCTTTTTTTGTAAAATGTGAATAGTTAGTAAGAAATAAAAAAATTTTCCAAATTTAATCAAAATATGTTCACAAACAAGCAAACTACAACAGTTTACTTATTCTCCATAAGAATAACATGGGAATTTTAAATTTACAATTTTTTGGAATTTTCTCCGTAACCATTAGGCGCATAATAACGCTTCAACATACTAAATTACTTGTTTTTTTAAGCTCTACAAAATGGTTTGGAAAGAAATTGCTAAATTTTATGTTTTTTGGGTCAAAAATGGGAAAAACCTATTTTTACCCCATAAAACCCCCCGTAAACCCCCGTTCCCATGGTCCGATCATGCTGGATCGCGAACTCGTTCGAATAAACGTACGTTTACACGTTTGTATCAAATTTCATCAAAATCGGATAATTTTTGCTCGAGTTATCGTGCTGACGGACACATATATATAGGTATATAAATATATATATATATATATATATATATATATATGAATTTGAACGGATGGTGTTTTTGGCCTCTAGGGACCTCAAAACGAAAAAAAAATCGGTCCCGCGTCCAGGACTTACCATGAGTACTACGGTAATAGCTTATTCCCTATATGGGAAATTCGCTAAAACAGGGTACTCTGTTTCCCAGTTTTTATTTTGTGCGAAAACAATACAAACTCAATACATTTTCTTACTCATATTTATTAAAACATAAGTCGTTTTAATATTACAGTTTGCACTTAAAAATAAAACCGCCCTATTAGCACAATATCACAAAAGATTGATTAAATAAAAACATAAATATTACTGTAAACAATCCTACTTTGAAAGTTCTCAATGTGTAACTCAGCTTTCTGTTACTGTTTAGTTTAAAGTTTTCATCATTAATTCATATTTAAACCAAAATAATAGTAGAGCTGCACTCTTGAAACTTGTAACATTTTAGTAATAAGGTATACATGGGAAACTCTAGAGCCACTGGGGTGGAATCCAAAGGAATTTCAAATTTCAGCCCAATAGTTAATGTGTGATTGAACCGACTGGATACTTATTAGCCTATATATATATATATATATATATAATTTGTATGATTACTATGGGTGATAAAAAATCGCTCATATATACTAAGACCTACAATGGATGTTTACCTAGTGATAACATCTGAAACCTAAAAACGGCACAATTCATTTAAGGCGGTAAAATCTGTGGATATTGTACAAATACGTTCGTGTTTTTCTCTGCTATGTGCAATGATACTCTAAATATAGTTATGATATAGTGAAATTATGCTTTTGTTAAACCCTCACACTTTTATTATTATTTGATTTAGTTGGTTTAATGTATTATCATTGTCTATAGTCTATCGTGCTGTATTTCACAATAGATACTTAAATTACGTAGATAAATTTTCGCCTAGATTCATGTAAATAACGTTCGATAAAAACACCGGAGTTTTTCAGTTGGCTCATGTAACACTCAATACTTCATATTATTAAACTGTACCCTGCTGAGAAAACAGGCATCTGTGGTTCTGAATTTAAGATTCTGAGGTATCATTGGATATACTCGAGATCATGGGCTTCGTTTTTTTTCATGTTAATGGTACGTTCATGCATGTCAATATCCATATTTGGAGAAGCTATATGGTACAATCAGGCCCTGCGGTTAAACTATGAATTAGTTCATTTAACGTCTACATAAATTAATAAAGAATATTTTGGGTTCAAAATAAAAATACATGTACGCTTTCCAAACGGGCAGTTGTAATCACAAGATCATATTTAGTCAGTTAAGTTCTAGTTGTATTACCATACAAATAGATTAGCATGGTTCGAAATGGCTCCAAACATGGTTGTGTGCAAACAATAATGCGAAAATATATTAATTATTAATTTTTCATATTGGGTTTTAACAACATATTGTTAAATTTCTAATAGCAGCAAAATAAGTTAATAAGTAGTGTGAATATTATTTAAACAATTATTATATAGTGGGATAAAGGATACCGTTTGTATGTAAAAAGATTTTAAGTGAGACATTGCAACTACCTAATACATATTTGTGTTATTTTAATGATTTTGTTTTAAACGAAAAATACTGTACCGATTTAAATATTTTACTTTTTCAACCTTGGAAAAATACTTCATAGATAGCAAATCTGCATTTGAAGGTTTATTAGGAACTTTAGCATCAAGTAAAAATAAACCGAAATATAATTTTTACATTTTAACAGTTGTCAACTATTGCACGAGAAAGTATTTAATTGATTTTTAATGAATATAGTATATATTTGCAGAAGCGTTTACTTTTACTAAGTTGTTGAACATGTTTAATTTTTCTACACTTATAGCGATTCATTTCCCTCTCGTACATATGTTTCCCGAAAACACTAGTCGAAATAGATCCACTTTCATCGAAGCATTGTTTCACCAAAGTTTAAAAACAATCAATCAGAAACTCATCGTACGTTCATTAATTTAACGTACGGTAGCGAAACTCGTAGATACAAGATTTTTGGCCCAAACTTAATTTTTGCTACGAAGAAATACTTATGCATCAATATTAAGGATTATGTGATAAAATATTATACATAATCTAGTAAAACTGACATTGTTCCTGAATTCAGTAAACTCAACTGGTTTAAACTACTTAGTTTTGGAAGAAATTCTAATGTTTAGGATATTATAATTGACATTGGCATTTTCTTCCCTTTGGGATTTTTGTTTATCCCTTTCCCCCTTTTACCCCGTTCTGCTTCTTACGTAGCGGCGATGTACTCACAAAGTCTTAGGAACACCCCAAACCATTTAACACTATATATTGAGCAGCTTTATCCGTGTATACGCCTACGTTAACTATAGACTATGTGAAGGCCTATGAGACATCGGTTTCATGAGTCGCCTAAAATTATATAAAACTAATTCTGTTAAAGATATTTTATTTTAAAATACTAAGAATACATACTTAATTTTTACCTTTACATTTTGTGTGGGGGCCATCATGTATTTTTGGATTTAATTATCATGTAAGTTACCAATAATATTCTTTTAAATTTTTATTTCTCTTAATTTTTAGAACAAATTGAAACGTTGCTGCCTTGTCATGGATCTCCGTATAAATTAGATAAGGGTTTATGCATGTATTTGACTTATTGCTGAAACACTTATATTGAAATAACGAAAACCGTTTTCATTGAAGGAAATTTAGGATCACCTTAGTCTTCCTCACAGCTGAACCACAATGTCATGAAATTTACAGTATGACTGTATTTAACTGTTTCTTAAACTGTCGATCTTACCTTCCCCAAGACTTCTGCCACTAGCTGAGTTCTCGAATAGCTTGAACTCAAGAGTATGAGTGGTGAAGAAGTAGATGATTTTGTCGAGGATCATTTGATTCAAGATAGAATCAGGATCTTCAAGACTCCTAGCCTCCAGAAGGACGGTGTCCAGATCCTTCTCAGTCACAGGTTCAGCAGGTGCCACGTTCGGATCCTTCACAAACCTGACTCCGTCCATCAGACTCAGGTGTTTGGTAGACTTGGCCGCGCGGTCCAGCGCCACAACCACCTTCTTCTTGAGACAAGGCGAGAACTGTTGTAGCCGACACTCCTCGTATAGTTTGTAAGCGAACCTAACGTCCGTCAGATACCCAGCGGCCCGGACATCGTTCACTGCTGTAGGGACAGCCCCGGTAGTCCTCGCTCGGACCGTTACCACCATCACGAGCCCGAGGACCAGGACCGACATCTGTCGCGGACTCATGGTTGGATGGACGCGCAGGAAGTTCTGCATCGCTTTTATGGATCAAACCCCCTCTCGCCGTTATCACATGCTCATCCCGTCAAGGAAAATATGGATCATCGAATTAGCGATGTGTCATGCTTCCTCCCACCTCCCACCGGCTGTCGCTCTCGTTGGTACGACAACAATGGGATTAACACTTGTCCAGTAGCCCGTTAAACCTCCCACTCCACGCTCAGCTCTGCTCCAGTATCTCTCGACACTTCAGCTTCCTCGTGTACCTTAGTATTTATGTTTTGAAGTTTTTAAATTACCAAATAGCCTTGTTGTACGTAGTCTTCAGTCATACGAATGATTATTTTAAACTATGTAAGGCACTTAATAGAGGAGAAACGTTTACTTTTAAAAATATGACTTTGTGAACTTAGGAATTATACCTTCTTCAGAGACGTTCTTTTTCACAGACAATTGAAATGGCTTACTTTTTTTAAAATTTTCAAGGTGATTGGATTTAACTGTTACAGCCAAATGACCTAATTGGGTAGGGTAGTACAAGTATTTTTAAAGGGTTTACGTGCAAATTGTTTATACTCTTGATCTCTTAGATTTTAAAAAGTCTTCCTCGATATTGAGTTATACAGGGTGGGGCAGCATAACTTCCTTTTTTCAAATCTTAATCAAAAGCATTGTATGAGTCAGACAAACTTTATTTGGTTTTTACAATGTTAGTACATTCCTAAAGTTTTGTTTTAGCGAATTTCCCATATAGGGAATAAGCTATTACCGTAGTACTCATGGTAAGACCTGGACGCTGGACCGATTTTTTTTCGTTTTGAGGTCCCTAGAGGCCAAAAACACCATCTGTTCAAATTCATATATATATATATATATATATATTTATATATTTATATATATATATGTGTGTCCGTTAGCACGATAACTCGAGCAAAAATGATCCGATTTTGATGAAATTTGGTACAAACGTGTAAACCTACGTTTATTCGAACGAGTTCGCAATCCAGCATGATCGGACCATGGGAACGGGGGTTTACGGGGGGTTTTATGGGGTAAAAATAGGGTTTTCCTATTTTTTACCCAAAAAACATAAAATTTAGCAATTTCTTTTCAAACTATTTTGTAGAGCTTAAAAAAACAAATAATTTAGTATATTGAAGCGTTATTATGCGCCTAATGGTTACGGAGAAAATTCCAAAAAATTGTAAATTTAAAATTCCAATGTTATTCTTATGGAGAATAAGTAAACTGTTGTAGTTTGCTTGTTTATGAACATATTTTGATCAAATTTGAAAAATATTTTTATTTCTTACTAACTATTAACATTTTACAAAAAAAGAACAGTTTTACCCTCCCTGATGCAGCAAACCTAAGTACTTGTTAAACTAATTCTATTTAAATAGGGAATAAATGTTATATTTTTAAGTAGACATTTCAGTGTAAATCCAATCAGTCAAATGGAAATTCGCTTAGTCTGCAGGTTTGCTGCGGCGGGGGTATTACATAGTTTTGAAGAGTAAATCATGCAGGTGACGTCCTCCATTATACTAGATACATTGACTATACCGATTTTTGACGATTTCTGGTGTTTCACAATATCCCTTCAAGCATAGCAGGCGTTATGTTGGCAATTACTTCCTCGATCTTGTTTTTGAAGGGTCCTTGGACGGTTTACATAAACGCGGTACTTCAAAAACCCCAATAGAAAAAAATCGCAAGGGGAAAAATCGGGAGATGGAAACGGCCATTGCAAATAGCACCTGATTGAAATAAGGCGTTTTGACAGTTCCTGCACAATCGCCATCTTGTATGGATGGAAATGTAGGTCATCATGGAGATTTCTCGTTACAGAACGATAGGAAAGTCCAAGTGCAGACTCATGTTTGAGCGCACAAGATAAAACCGCGCTTCTGTTTGAGCGCGTGTCTTGGTGATCGCAACTTTGAAGCTCTCACTGCCTCAATGATCTTAGGTGATGCAATGGGCCATGGGAATCCAGGTTTCGTTTTGTTGCGCTTGCACTTTGTCTAAACGTATTGAACCACATAACAACTAATTTCCGGTCCGGTACAGGGGCCAACGGGGCTAAATTAAACTGATTCTGAAAGGCGCACTGGGCTGCGATCACTGAACATCCACTCGAAAATGGCATCGTTCCTCAATGGCAAACGCTTGCTGTTTACTGTCCCAACGCATAACGGCGACTAAACTGTGCAAAGACAAAACATTATAGCTTCACCTCTCGAACGAGACTGCTAGCTCTTCGCTATGACATGAACAGACAAAATGGTGCACATTTAAAAAAAGGAAGTTATGCTGCCCCACCATAAGGTAAGCTTTTTGAAGTACCCATCAGAAAATGATGCTATTAATGCTTACACTACAAGCTTTTAAAATTTACAGATGTATTGCCTTTAAATTCTCATGAAGAATGACATGGATGACGGTACAATTTTACATACAATCAGCAACAGAGACCTAATATCACTTGCTATATTAATTTAATTCTACTATCAATAGTACACTTTTGGTATGATATAACTGCAATGAAAACATTCATTTCTGATATACCGTTTCCGGCAGTATTAATTTAAATTTATGTTTTAAAGTACTTTCTTGGCATCTTTTTTTTTAATAAAGATAAAACGAGTAATTTGTGAACTGATATTTAAAACCGTTTTACAAAAAATGTATATTATTTGAATCATTGAGTATTTTGAATTTTCTACATTATGTGTATAAGTTACACTGCATTTCTTCTATTGAGAAGAAAAGGACAGTGTTCACTCGCTGTATCTTCTCCTTCTATGATTGGTTCCGCCTTCTGCACTGTGATTGATCAATCACCGTGTCTCGGTCTTCTTCAACTGTTTCTCGCAAACCTTATACAATTTGAAATGACAGCTTATACTCAGTGGTATGTGCAACTTATATTTAGATTGTTAGGGTTTTGACTTTAATAACCAAGGATTCGCTATAATCATTTAAATAAATTAACTTTTATTCAGAAACCCTTAAACATAGTTAGAACGTAAATCTACAATCTTTTGACTTTAATAACCAAGGATTCGCTATAATCATTTAAATAAATTAACTTTTATTTAGAAACCCTTAAACATAGTTAGAACGTAAATCTACAATCTTCAGTCAAGTACAAGTATCAATTTTACCTCTAGTGGTCTCGCGTTTTCAACATATAATTTGGCACTTCTTCTGATCTGGGATCATTTATATATTTGTAAATATATCTCAAAATTCAAAATTGTTTATTAGCCTTTAAATTAGTTATTCTATTAATACACCCTACCTGGAACATGGACTGAAATTCTGTCCTCTTGTATATATTAAAGATAGAGAGTTTTCAGGTCGTATAGTATGTACTATCATTGGTTTTCAATGTAGTATTTTTTTTCTTCTTTTGGGGTCCCCTTTAGGCAAAGAATTGCCATCAGATTCTATTAGTCAGGTTGGGTAGCAGGAAAATATTTCAGTTCTGGCAGACAGGCTGCAATTTTAGGTGGTTATAGTATACAAGTTTCTGAACCTAAAACCGCCCAGACCCCAATTTTTAAGGACCTCGGTCGTCCGTAATGACGTCATCAAAATGGCGGCCGTAAGAGGATGCTGGGTCCCCATGAATTGGCTATAACGACCGAATGCCTGAACCGATTTTCATGAAATTTGGCACACAAGTGCTTGAATACATTATGTCGGCCTGGGTTGAAAATGGTCAAGTTTCATCAAGTCATTTCAAAATGGCGGTCATTCAAAACTAAAAAATTATGAGGAAAATAATTGTGAATTGTTTTATACAGGGTGAGTTTTAAATGAGTTCCTCCCTACTTTTTTATACTTTTCTTAAGATATCAACTCCGAACCACGTCAGATAATTGTAGAGTAGCGATTACTTCATTTCGACTAGTTTTTATTGTATCTGTTTTTTGTTATCAAGCTTTCTTGATAAAATATAACAATTATTTTTATTTAAAATGTCAATATTTCAAAAACCAAACATGACAATGAAAAACGGATTGTGGCATTGAATTCAACATAAAAAAGTAGTTCAAAATGATGGGTCACAACACCACCTTCATATTTAAAATAATTTATCACATTTCAAAATGGCGGATCCAAGATGGCGGCTGAAAAAAATACATCAGTCATAATTGAGTTAAAATAGGTCAACAATGAATGGTGGTGTCCACTTATCTTTATCTAGCACTATTTTGAGATTATGGCCTTAGTTTGTAAATGCACAATGTTATAATGGACTAAAAATAAAGTTATATAATGTTCTCATAACTTTAGAATGGATCAACATTTTTACTTTCTCCCCCTATACCATAGTATGTGGAGAAAGTATTGTTTTCGTCAAAATTTTCGAGTTTGAGTTTTGAGTGGATATATTCGTTTTGAGTCCCCCTGGACCCAAAAAAGTGGTTTTCGAAGTGATGTCTGTGTGTGTGTGTGTGTGTGTGTGTGTGTGTGTGTGTGTGTGTCTGTGTGTCTGGATGTGTACAGAGCTAGAGACCACACCTGTGGTCCGATTTCGATGAAATTTGGTATGTAGGTTCTAATCCATGGTATCTCCAGGCGTTTTTTCATTTTTTTGAAATTTTGATTTTTTATGGGTATTTTCCATAAAAACCCATAAAAAACAGGAAAAATCGGATTTTCTCGAAAATGGCCCGAACGATTTTGATAACAATTTAGTATGTTGTAGCCCTTTAAATTCTAAATAAAATGGTACAAATCCCATATCTGTAAAAATTACGGTTCAAAAGTTATGGTCAAATATGTTATTTTCCCATAAAAACACCATAAAAAACGAAAAATAGGATTTTAGAAAAAAATCCGGTTTTCATTTAACATAGTATGTTATATTCCTTATAGTTTTGATAGTTTTTTTTACATTTTTTATACATTTTTATTTTTAATGGGGATTTTCCCATAAAACCCCATAAAATAACGGAAAAATAGGATTTTCCCAAAAATGGCCCGAACGATTTTGATAAAAAATTAGTATGTTATAGTCCTTTACATTCTGAACAAAATGGTACAAATCCCATTTCTGTAAAAAATACGGTTCAAAAGTTATTGTAAATTATGTCATTTTCCCATAAAACCCCCATCAAATAACAGAAAAATCGGATTTTCCCAAAAATGGCCCGGACGAATTTGATAAAAATTTAGCATGTTATAGTCCTTTAAATTGTGTACAAAATTCTACTAATCCCATTTGCGTATATTTACTCTCACCACTTACTTATGATAAAGGTTTTTGACAAACTTATGGGAGAAAGTAAGTGTCAGAATGCTGATACCGTTTATTTTAAACGGATTGCAGCATCGTATTCAGCGTAAAGGTTTTGTTTGAAACGGTGGGTCACAACCCTATCTTTACATTTGAAAAAATAACTTTGTTTCCAAAATGGCGGATCCAAGATGGCGGCCAAAAATGTAAACCCAGTCAAAATGAAGTTCTTACTACTCTACAATGATCTGACATGGTTCAAAGTTGATATCTTAAGAAATGTATAAAAAAGTAGGGGGGGAACTCTTTTAAAACTCTCCCTGTATAAAACAATTCACAATTATTTTCCTCATAACTTTTTATAGTTTTGATCAGCCGCCATTTTGAAATGACTTGATGAAACTTGACCATTTTCAACCCAGGCCGACATAATGTATTCAAGCACTTGTGTGCCAAATTTAATGAAAATCGGTTCAGGCATTCGGTCGTTATAGCCAATTCATGGGGACCCAGCATCCTCTTACGGCTGCCATTTTGATGACGTCATTACGGACGACCGAGGTCCTTAAAAATTGGGGTCTGGGCGGTTTTAGGTTCAGAAACTTGTATACTATAACCACCTAAAATTGCAGCCTGTCTGCCAGAACTGAAATATTCTGCCACTATATGCAGCTATACGACCCCACTATATGATTATGCAACAATGTAATACAAATCCATAGTGATTGTGTTAATACTGCCAGGTTGAGATTCTGTAGAAGAAATAATAGTTAGAAAGCAAATATTTTTGACAAGACTGATTTAGAAGTTTACGAATTCTTCTAAAGGTTCTTAATATTGTAAATTGGATGGTCCTGTCTTGTACAGATCCTTTATTTTAGTTATTCAGAAATACCATCAGAAAGAATACTAAAGCCTGTGATTTCTGGTAAGTCTAGTAGTGTCAACGTGACTGTGTAGGGCTACTGACTACCATCAATCCTCTGTGACGTTGTCACGTGTACGTCTGGACCATCGTTGATCAGGCCACGTTCCTGGATTGATTCAAATATTATCTGTGAGAGCCGTTACCAGAAAAGTAGGCCGTTCTCAAAGCCTCCACCATTTCAATTGTTGGACAGACAAAGAACCTACAGCCAACTCGACCCTAGGTAGTCTGCGGCCCTTGAGGATTGCAATTGTCAAATAAACCCTCTAAAAACACCCGAATTAAAATAACAGCTTGTTTTCTGTTTACAAAATGTATGATTATGAGGTGGATGATACACACCATGTATGGCTATTTTTAAATTTTTGCTTACAACTAACTCAATTCCTGCTCACTCAAAAACCATATCCTTATTAGCTACTAATATTCACAATATCGCCATTAATATGTAATAGCTAGCCCACCACTACTTTTATGGTTTATTCTTGAAAAGTCACTTACAACAATATAATCATCAAAATTAATAAAAATCTATTTATCTTTTCTCAATTCATGTTCACATTCAACTAAAGGAACAACTGTTTATTTACACTTTTCTCATTTAAGGCGTTATAAGAAAGTTGGTCAGCATAACTGGATCTTTGAAAATTGACTCTTTAAATTAACAAATTGTACAATGCGGTTGTCTGCTTGCAATGTTGAACGGAGCTAGCATATTAATCCAATACTTTTCTAAAGTCAATGCTACATCTGTTTTTCGTAAATTAGATACAGTACTTATAGTATCCAATGTCAATGGTCTATTTGGTTCACGTAAACGGAATGTTCTCTGTACGGTATTTGTAACGGTCTATTTCAGATGATTCGTTGAGTCTCAACATGTTAGTTTTTTTTTTTTTTTTTTTTGTTAGGGAGGTGTAAAATGCATTAGGCACACCCTCAGTCCTTGAGGGTAGTGTGGGACTCACCAGTTCTGGTATACCTTTTAGTGGGTATACCAGAACTGGTGAGTCCCACACTACCCTCAAGGACTGAGGGTGTGCCTAATGCATTTTACACCTCCCTAACAAAAAAAAAAAAAAAAAAAAAAAAAAACTAACATGTTGAGACTCTTGTTTACCTTTTATTGTTATCTCACAAATAATGTCATGGCGACCAATTAAACCATAAGGCCCATAAATTTCAAAAAGTTTAAACTCACGTAGGGAAAACCCCTACTGTCCGATCTATATCATTTCAGATTTATTCCTTTCCATGGTTGGTTACCATGACTGTGCTAAATTTCGTGCAGATCGCTTCAGCCGTTCAGGAGGAGTATTTGTAAAACAAAATCACGAGTGTAGTATAAGAGCTTCGTTCGCTTCGCTTCGCTCTACTCAATTAATTGTGAGGGGGCAAAGCCCTAAATGAAATTATATTTTTAATTATCTTTCGCAGGTGTGCTTTATCATAAAATTACATATCAGTAACAAAGCCGGTTAAGTAGAACAGCTGGGAAAAGGGATGTAACAGTTTAATTGAGTATAGATACATTTTATTATTTGTATTTAACGTTACTCTCAGCTGACAAGTACCAAACACAAATTCACAGTCAGTTTGAAAGAATTAAAAAGATTCTGTAAAATAGCTATATCACGTATTGTATTAATAAACTTAATACCTGATATAGTATTTTACAGATTTTTTAAAATGTTAAATATGTTATATTCTTACCAACTATTGTTATTAAATGATTTTTTCCTACAGTTACCTAACAATGTACATGTTCTCTCACTGATTTGAGAAAGCAATGTGGCCAATTCGCTCATCAGTGAGACAATGTTAACATGGCAACATTGTCTCACTGATGAGTGAATTGGCCACTTTGCTTTCTCAAATCAGTGAGAGAACTTGTACGTCGTTAAGTAACTGTAGGAAAACATATTTTAACCCTCGCCTATCATTGTAAGACATTACAATGATTAATGATTAAATGATAGACATATCATTAAAGGCTAATGGCTGATACAATTTTGGGTTAATTTCCTCGCTTATAAGGATTATGTGATCTTCCGTGGTTTGTTTGTACCTTAGCTCTAGCCAGATCCTCCTGATGCGCCGTTCTAGCCACCACCGTAGCCGGGTTGTCTGCTAGGTATCCAGAGGGTAGCGATGCTGGTGGCCCCACAGGAACAGGAGGCAGATAGCTTGATCCGTTCTGGTAGTGTCGTGTAAATATATTATTTAGTAGGGTAAGTTGTGTCAACCCGTTCCTTAGATTGTTTCTTGCTTCAATATCATTCCAAAGTGACTTCGCTTTTAACAAAGTGGTCAGATGTTCAGCTCTGGCTGCTGCCACTTCAGGAGTGTCCGCAAGATACCCAGACGCCAGTAACATCGGAGTCGCCAATGGACCAAAGTAAGGTCTATTCAGAGGCCCTAGTAGACCTTCGGAGACTCCTGGTAGTGCGAGAGGGGTGTGGTTTACGTTGAAAATATTTTGGTAGTTAGCAGGATTTAAACCGGCATAAGGGAACACGTTGTATAGGTAAGCTTCAGCTCTGGCTCTTTGTAAAGCTCTTACTTGTGCCTCCCGGGCCATTTCTGCTGTCCTAGCTTCTGCATATCCTTTCGGTATCCCTAAAGCGTAATCCATAGGTCCATAGTACAATTGGTTTCCTAAACTTTGGAAGTAACTTGGAATCAAATTTTGATTATTATGTCTCAAAAATGTACCGAGATGGTTTCCAAACGGTCCGTTATAGTTGTAAACATAATCTCCGTACTTGTATGGATTGTAAGAACCGTCGTCTCTCGGGCCATGGGACAGAGTCTTTGCCCTCTCCAGGGCTGCTAGTTGAACGGCGCGGGCTGCTGCCATTGCTGCGAGGCCGTGGTACTGGCTGTCTAGTGTTGGAGGTGAAGGGTATGTGACTGCTGGGGTTGCAGACGTAGGGGAAGCTCCCGTGGTCGGCTGGGTTGTATCCAACCCCTGAGGAACAACGTCTGGCTTGTCTCTCGGGTAACCCTGAGCTGCTGTCGACGCGAGGAGTGACAGCAGGACCTACAAACATCAGCAATCGTAAGTCGTCAACTTGTCAGATTTATTCCATATTTTAACGTTAGATTTAAGAATGCCTAGGTTTGCTGCTTGCCTATGTTTGAAGGATAAACATTTCAAAAAACTATTTTTTTTTCGAAACTTCGTATGATCTTACCTATTGGGAAACTCATTCAACACACACACATGCATGTATATACTTTGAGCTATAAGTATCACTATATAATATTAATTTCAACAAATAGAGTATTTTTACCTCTAGCGACATCAAACTGGAAAATTAAATTGATCCCAAGTGTCCACCTACCCTGCCATCTACACCAATAGCTTCTTCCGTATAGGCAAATTCGCCAATCCACCCAAAAGTAAATTAAGGAAACTCCTAACTTAATTGCAATTATAATACAAACAAAAACCATAGTTCAACTATAGTTAGTATAATGCAACCATCCGGTTTTGTATTGTAGGCCTACACTTTCTTTTCATTGAAAAGAACTTCACTGTACCATTTCTTGATATTTTTTGTACTTAGGCCTTCCTTACAGTTCTTCTATAATTACTTGCTTATTGAAATATATTTTATATTTGTTCTTCAAGTTTATCCATAAATTAGCTGTTTAAGTAAAAAGTTATGCATTAACGCAAACCTACAGTCAATTTATAAACTATAATTTTACTCCGTACTAACAAACTTCCTTTGATTGTCAGTAGTTTTTCATCAAAGGCTAGGAGGGAAATCTTTGAATCACCTATTTAAGCAATAATACCACTTCGTTTTATCTGAGACTTAGTACGTAGTGGTTTTAATCGTGAGAGTTTGAATCGAATGCGATGAGCACGTATTATAGGCTAAATTTATCTCACAAATTTATTAAAACTAGGTACCTGCGGTCTCTAGTCCGCCAATTGAGCGGAGTGAACAAAATAGTTAACAAATAATATTTTAGTACCAGGGGACCGAGCCATAGCTCGGTATAGTTGATTTTGATTGTAAAAGCAATAAAAAGGAATCTGTAGTCTTATTTACAACAAGTTTTGGACCTAGTTATTCAAGTTTTAGTGGAATTTCAATTTATTATGAGTGGAAATTTGACCTGGCAATCCATAACACATCATTTTAATTTACAGTCGATGGTAAAAATCACTCATAAAGGGTAACAATTTTCCCCTGTATAGATTGATCTTCAGTGTAATATTTGCTCAATCGTAACAACTGATGTTTTTCCCTATGTACTGTAAATGGTAATTTGCTAGTATACTGAGGTTCAATAACAACAAGTCTTTTTCCTACAGTCACCCGATAAAGTTGGCTTCCTTGTTTTTTTTATAGTACAGAAAGCTGCTAATTGCTGCATATTTATACTTTGTCGTACGGTTTATACTTTGGCGCACATCAGGATTCCAACGAAACAACACAAAACGGCGTGGTTCTATTATGCACGTAATCCGTGTACGCTTGGAAATAGGTTGGCAACACTTAAAGATAATAATACTAAGAGCAGCTAATTGACTATTATAACTACGATTTAACCTGTCATTTCGTGTTTATAGTTTATGTTCTCTTTGCGGTGTTTCTGAACTTTATGGACTTTTCTTTTAAACGTTTTTAAAACATTCCTACGATCTTAATAAACAAGAAAATATATTTTTTTAGGCGCGGAAACCACTTCAAATTACAAAAACATACGGAACTATATTCTCAAGTCGCGGAGCACATTGCTTGCCGAGGAAAAATAGCGGAGTGATACGGACCGGGTACTACTTTCTCTAGGGCACCTATTTGTGTTGCCAGATGAACCTAAAAACGTGTTTTATAGTGTTTGAAAGACTAATTATTTATATGCTTTATAGTGACTGTAGGAAAAATATAAAATGTAACACGAGTGTAAAAGGCCTTTGCTGCACTCAAGATCATTCCGAGTGAACGAGTAAACATTGCTCTCGTGTGCAGCAAAGTGCCACTTTGCCCACTAGTTACACAAATTAACTATTTGTTTACTTTTTCCTTGTTATTTTTTTCAACCAATATAGTTACTTGGTAACCCATGAGGCCAAAATATTTTTTTTTTTTTTAAATGAGTTGTGTAGTGAAATACAAATTTCCTGAGGTAGTGGCTTTATTCAATTAAGTTTTTAGACTAGAAATAAATTATATACAACATTTAATGGAAATTGTTGAAGCAGTTTTCGAGATCTTTGTGAAAGCGTACGTACACGTATACATACAAGCAACATTGTTCATATAAGAGTATAAGATTATATACTTTTATAAAAACAAAATATCCTTAAAATATCCCACACTCCACATTGCCATCCTTTACTACTTCCTTCACCACTTCCGACGTCGTAGACCTGTCTCCCTCCAATTCCATAGCATTTTAGTATTGCAGATACATCAATCTAACTGCTACAAAAGGCTTCTAAACTCCGCACCACTAGCCTTTACTACTTTCTTCGCCACTTCCTACGTCGTGGACCTGTATCCCTCCCTTTCCATAGCATTTTAGAATTGTAGATAAAATCAGTAAATACAGTGGTAGTTTCCAAATGCCCTATAATGATTTCTCTGTATTCTTTGATCAAAGGTTGTCATATGAGGGGGTTTTCCTCTTTGCTGTATTTAGATCGTATATTAGTTTGCTAACAACCTAACAAGCATATGCTGTGATTCTCTGTTTACATCCAAGTTGTTATCTGGTAACCATAATGGCAACTTATATGGCTGATGCTTAAAACATAATGTTGGTTTTAAATCCTACAGACATTATCAAATTTAAATTTGTTGGTTTAATAACAAGAACACTGCTTGTTAAAATAACCCTGCAAAGTTTGGATTAAATATGATCAGCCGTTAATGAGTTAAATGATTACATAAGTTGCATAAGTTCCAGTATCAAAGAGCTTCGCTCGCTCCCCTCAATTAACAGAATAACTATTATTTTTATATTTCTTACTTTTAAAGGGGATTAAAGTAACCTAATAGATATTTTAGGCATCATTAAGCTGGTACACTAATGCAAAGCTAGTTAAGCTATACAAATAAAAAATAAAAATAAAACAATAAAAATGTTAACAGCTTACCAAGATGATCGCCATATTCACGTGTAACTGCTCCTTGTTGAGTCACTTTGAAACTGAGAAGTAATGCTGCCTGAAGTGTTTTATACATCTAGTCTTCCAGTTTCATAATAGTGCATTAATTATTAATGCAGACGCTATAATTAAAGTAATCCATTACTAAGATTCTCGCCAGGTTAACAGTTCAGGTGGAAGTTACCCAAGAACTCAGATAATTTTGCAATGAGAGAAAATCTACGTAATTGTATTTTAATGATTAACTTAAAATCGATGTATGGCTATTATAAATTGCTGTTATAACAAGCATATAAAAGGGGCATTGTATCTTTAAGGATATTTACGTAAATATCTTAACTGATGTTTTAGTGTAAACGTATGTATATTTTGTGCGTATTTTTAAATATAGATAAACACTTTTTTGGTTCACATAATTAAAAAAAATCATATTAAAGTTCAAATAAAAATTAACTGGACAAAATTTATCTTGCTTCTTGTATAATTTATTCTTTTGAAGAAAATAAATTGTAAATAAATTATGAATGATAAATTGATAAATGTCCTTCCATTAAACAAAGTAAATTGCCTGAGTTCAGTACAAACACTTTCATGTGTGGATAATGTTTCTATTCACATGCAGGTTATAGGATTTACACAAGATATTCCCACCTTTTACGAACTCCTAATTCCTAAAAACAAATTTCTTTTCACTGTCTTTACATGTGTAAAATAATATTAAGCGTATCTGCGGAGTAATATGGCTTTTTAAGAACTAGCAGAATACCTGTCCTTTGTACAGAGTTAGCGTGTGTAACGTGCTTATTGCAGTTACACTCGTAAAGATTTAGCAGGATTTATGTAATAGGTAGTCTTAGAGTAAAGAATGATCACGAAATTCTATAACGAAGCAAATGATGTAAACATTATTACCTTAAATTTGTAAAAATATGTTCAAAAAGTTATTTTTTTAAGAAAAATCTATTTATATTTTATGGCCTTATCCAAACACATGTAAGAACTTTCACATTGTAAACAAAAACTCTAAAATTATTTTAAATTATGTAAATCTAATAATTTTCCTACTGTTTATACAAATATTCATCGATAAAATAATCCGCATAGTGTTAATTTAGAAAACTCGGAACATGCCTTGATTAATACAGACAATGGCTAATCTAGCTTGTTTTCTTAATAAACTAGTGCACATGTTGCTCGAATTCAAGCAATTGCAAAATGTTACAGCCGTTATTTCAAAACGAATAATAGTCATAATTTTTGATGTCTTAAAAGAGTCAACTAAAAGAATAATAATCTATTACTCCACACCAGTTACCGAAACTATAAACGAACTGAACTCATTCTGAAAACAAACGCTCACTCCACTCCAATTATCCAAACCTAAAACGAACACTCTTGTTTGTATCATGTATTTACTACGGACAGCTGTAATTATCACAAATTATTCGCCTTTTTAAGTAAACATAATCTTTTCTTCATGAGAAATACATTGGGATTTTGATGGTCTATGGGGCAAAGCCCGAGGACTTTTATTGCAGAAATTTATGAAAGGGGGCGTCTAAACAAAAAATACATAATTTTGACAAATCGTTTGTAAAAATCCGTCTATTATTAAGGGAGGAGTAGTTCACGTAAAACCTCCTTCACGCAAAATCACCTTCACGTATTATAGATGAGTGAACGAAGTGAACGAACCTATGTATCGTGTATAGCGGAGTCGGAGAAAAGTTTTCCGCTTGTCTGTCTGTGTGTGTGTTCGCACCTAAAACTCAAGAACCGTTGCACTTATAGCGTTCAAATTTTGCACAAATAGTTATGACATCAGTGTAAAGACACCATTAAAATTCTAGACGATTCCGCTCTGTAGTAATTATAAAATACTTTAAAAACATTTTTAAATTTGTCCCATAAGAATAACATTAGGAGCTACCTTCTTCTTCTTTTTATTTGTTTACGTTTTGCGACCAGCAATTTTGTTGTCTACTTAAGACATAGAGAACGACTTTTAATCTAAGCTATTTCATTCATGGAGTAAACAGTTTGGTGTCTATGAATATATATCATTATAATTTCACAGCTTTCAGAATAATGTTATTTAAGTTAATTAAATTTCACAACTTTCAGAATAATAAATTGAACTTAACATTATTAGTCGGCAGTTATATACCGTTTATGTTCAGTACTGTATTAAAATTCACCTTTAAATTAAAAGTACAGTATATAGGTATGTATGTTTTTAGAACAAAGCAGCTTTTTACATTAATGCTATGCGAAGGGGGGGGGGGGGGGGGAACAGGACAGGTCCCCGACGTAGAGAGTGGTAAAGGAAGCGGAAAGGTGAGCAGTGAAAAGAAAGGAGTACGGAAACCCTTTATGACTGTTAAATTAACGTATCTGTAATACTTAAATGCTATTGAAAGATAGGGAAACAGGTCTACGATGTAGAAAGTAGTGAAGGAAATAGTGAAGGAAGTAGTCAAGGCGAGCGCTGCGGAGTGTGGGGGGGCCTTTATGACAGTTAGAATAATGTATCTGCGATTCTAAAAATGCTATGGGAAGGGAGAGAAATAGGTCCACGATGTAGGAAGTGGTGAAGGAAGTAGTCAATGTGAGCAGTCCGGAGTCTGGGAAGCCCTTGTGACAATTAGAATAATGTATCTGCAATTCTAAAAATGCTATGGGAAGGGAGGGAAACAGGTCCACGACACTTAGGAAGTGGTGAAGGAAGTAGTCAAGGCGAGCAGTCCGGAGTGTGGGAACCCTTTGTGGCAGTTAGGTTAATGTATCTGCCATAATAAAATGCTATAGAAAGGGAGGGAAACAGGTCCACGACGTAGGAAGCGGCAAAGGAAGTAGTCAAGGCGAGCAGTCCGGAGTGTAGAAAACCTTTGTGGCAGTTAGATTAATATACCTGCAATACTAAAATGCTATAGGAAGGGAAGGAAACAGGTCCAAGACGTAGGAAGCGGTGATGGAAGTAGTCAAGGCGAGCAGTCCGGAGTGTAGAAACCCTTTATGACAGTTAGATTAATGTAACTACAATTCTAAAATGCTATGGGAAGGGAGGGAAATAGGTCCACGACGTAGGAAGTGGTAATGGAAGTAGTCGAGGTTAGCAGTCCGGAGTGTAGAAACCCTTTGTGACAGTTAGATTAATCTACCTGCAATACTAAAATGCTATAGGAAGGGAGGGAAACAGGTCCACGACGTAGGAAGTGGTAATGGAAGTAGTCGAGGCAAGCATTCTGGAGTGTAGAAACCCTTTGTGACAGTTAGATTAGTGTAACTGCAATACTAAAATGCTATGGGAAGGGAGCGAAACAGGTCCACGACGTAGGAAGCGGTGATGGAAGTAGTTGAGGCGAGCAGTCTGGAGTGTAGAAACCCTTTGTGACAGTTAGATTAATCTACCTGCAATTCTAAAATGCTATGGGAAGGGAGGGAAACAGGTCCACGACGTAGGAAGCGGTGATGGAAGTAGTTGAGGCGAGCAGTCTGGAGTGTAGAAACCTTTTTTGACAGTTAGATTAATGTAACTGCAATACTAAAATGCTATGGGAAGGGAGGGAAACAGGTCCACGACGTAGGAAGCGGTGATGGAAGTAGTTGAGGCGAGCAGTCTGGAGTGTAGAAACCTTTTTTGACAGTTAGATTAATATACCTGCAATACTAAAATGGTATAGGAAGGGAGAGAAACAGGTCCACGACGTAGGAAGTGGTAATGGAAGTAGTTAAGGCGAGCATTCTTGAGTGTAAAAACCCTTTGTGACAGTTACATTAACGTAACTGCAATTCTAAAATGCTATGGGAAGGGAGGGAAACAGGTCCACGACGTAGGAAGCTGTGAAGGATGTAGTCAAGGTGAGCAGTCTGGAGTGTGGGAACCCTTTGTGAAAGTTAAATCAATCTATTTGAAATTCTAAAATTGTATAGGAAGGGAGGGAAACAGGTCCACGACGTAGGAAGCTGTGAAGGATGTAGTCAAGGTGAGCAGTCTGGAGTGTGGGAACCCTTTGTGAAAGTTAAATTAATCTATTTGAAATTCTAAAATGCTATATGAAGGGAGGGAAACAGGTCTACGACGTAGGAAGTGGTGAAGGAAGTAGTCGAGGCGAGCATTCCGGAGTGTAGAAACCCTTTGTGATAATTAGAATAATGTACAGTATCTGCAATTCTAAAAATGCTATGGGAAGGGAGGGAAACAGGTCCACGACGTAGGAAGCTGTGAAGGATGTAGTCAAGGTGAGCAGTCTGGAGTGTGGGAACCCTTTGTGAAAGTTAAATTAATCTATTTGAAATTCTAAAATGGTATAGGAAGGGAGGGAAACAGGTCCACGACGTAGGAAGCTGTGAAGGATGTAGTCAAGGTGAGCAGTCTGGAGTGTGGGAACCCTTTGTGAAAGTTAAATTAATCTATTTGAAATTCTAAAATGGTATAGGAAAGGAGGGAAACAGGTCCACGACGTAGGAAGCTGTGAAGGATGTAGTCAAGGTGAGCAGTCTGGAGTGTGGGAACCCTTTGTGAAAGTTAAATTAATCTATTTGAAATTCTAAAATGGTATAGGAAAGGAGGGAAACAGGTCCACGACGTAGGAAGCTGTGAAGGATGTAGTCAAGGTGAGCAGTCCGGAGTGTGGGAACCCTTTGTGAAAGTTAAATTAATCTATTTGAAATTCTAAAATGCTATATGAAGGGAGGGAAACAGGTCTACGACGTAGGAAGTGGTGAAGGAAGTAGTCGAGGCGAGCATTCCGGAGTGTAGAAACCCTTTGTGATAATTAGAATAATGTACAGTATCTGCAATTCTAAAAATGCTATGGGAAGGGAGGGAAACAGGTCCACGACGTAGAAAGTGGTGAAGGGAGTAGTCGAGGCGAGGAGTCCGGAGTGTGGGAACCCTTTGTGACAGTTTGATTAATGTATCTGCAATAATAAAATGCTATGAGAAGAGAGGGAAACAGGTCCACGACGTAGGAAGTGGTGAAGGAAGTAGTCAAGGTGAACAGTCCAGAGTGTGGGATCTCTTTGTGATTAACTCTTTGTGATGGGAACTCTTTGACAGTTAGATTAATGTATCTGCAATAATAAAATGCTATGAGAAGAGAGGGAAACAGGAAATACATTACGTATATTACCAATAACTTTGGTTAATTAATGGACGAGAAGTTAGGATTGTTGTTGACTGAGATTTGGTTTTTTTAAGAGGTTGGCAGCCTCTTTTAACCTTGCATTTGCTCGTCCACATAGACTAAGCGCCCGTACGTGGATCGTTTACAGCAAAGCAAGGGGTGAGCCGGTACAGGACAAAGGTGAACTGTACTGATAAATATTAGTGGCAGGGACCAGGATCCGATCCCACGACATCGCTGCCTTGGGCCCGAAGTCCACGTGACGCTACCGACTGAGCCACCGACTCACCATTATTTGCCCCGACTCATGGGTTGATTTGCCCATACAAATAACATTATTGTGTTCACCAGTGACACCGGTAAGTATGCTAGGTGTGGGTGGACTCTTTCATTATTGCGCTCATGTTCACTCATCCCGTTACGCGCAGAATAAGCGTACTACTATTATATAAGGATGTTCATAATCATCTTAAAATAAATAAAGCTGCCACATGGTTTTGCTAAATAATATATTTAATTTGCTCAAGCCAGCTGTGTGATATTGAAAAATAAAATCAATTTGACAGTTCTGCTTGTTTACCTTGAGATAAAGCATAGCACGTGTAAACATAGTAAGTTTTCTAATTGCAGCCATGGAGACCAATCCATATTTACTTTTAAAAGCGTCACCTCAAACTTTGTACAGTAAGCCAAAGGGGCGAAGCCCTCGGCCAGTATCGAAGAGAAGTCCTAAACGGATCCTTGGTGTAGTTGCAATATTTTTGTAAAATTTTTGCCCCGTCGGTTCAGTAACACACATACACAGACAGACACCTTAGATTTGTATATAAAAGTAAAGATGAGGTTGCAAGTTATGTTGTATGACTGCACTATACTTCCACAATTGTATTGAAGTTAATTAATTTTGAATGGAAATATTGACTGTTTCTATAATAATGTCATTGGTTAGAATTTTATACAAATCCTTAGCAATTGATCATTGGATTTACATAACTACATAAGCTTTGTTAATGTAGTTGCTCGACAAAAGTTATTTCTACGCCATTGCAAAGCACTGATGAAGCTATTAATTACTGGATACATTTTTTAAACAGTTTTGAAAATCTAGTTTTACAACTGTTATCACTTGTGACGTCATTATAGTGGAACCCCAGTCGCTCCCAGTAGGAACGCTGGTGACCAAACATTGGTTCTTGTTACATCTTTTTATGACATTGGCTTTGGTTCCACTTTCGGCAAATCACATCCGGGTGGTGCTCGTTATTTGGCTTGTCTCACTTTCCCCAGTTGTCACTTTCTTGTGGCAGATGCCACTCGAGACGAAACTGCTCTTACATTATCCTTATATCGCAAATACGGAGCTTTTAACCCATTAGAGTTTATATTTTTACTTAGTTGGTTTTCGTTATTTTAAATCAAATTATAGACTAAAAGCAAATTCGTCCTAGGTTTTTAATTTATAGAAACAACGCATATGGCAGCAAACACATTTGTGCCCTTACTTCATAATCATAAGTATCGTACAAATAGTGCAGTTAGAGGGGCCTCATCAAGGTTGCAGAGTGTATCTGTGGCCTTCAAGGAGTGGAAAACAAGCATATTGGTCCTATAATTTCAGTAAAAAACCGAAGTATATAATTGAGTACCTATTTCAAGTTTGGTTGATAATGTACGACGATGTGCACTAAATAAAGCTTAATCAAACTATTTTACGAAAATTCTCTCTGTTCTCCTACTTGTTTATTTTATGAACTTTATGATCTTTATGAAACAAGTGTGTACATTTAGGAATGTTGTTATTCAAGAATGTTACTGGTTGTGTACACAGCAATGAGCTACTGGAACTTCACGTAAACAACAGTGAGGTTCAGACTTGAAAATGAATTTTCCGATAGTCTTAATCTGCTGAACTCCGCCAAATCAACGTAGGTTTTACCAAGCGGTGCTTGATGCAGCTAGAAGCTACTGTGCCAGGACAATGCGAAGACACGCTGTGGAGAGTGTTGTGCCCTGACAAAGGGCTTCCCAGGGCTCCGGCGACGGGTCATAGGCCCACACTGGGGAAGAATGGATACCCATTACAAGTCCATCAATTTCATAGATGGCTTTGAAAGTGGAGTGAAACGGCATAGAGAATCGATGAGAAGCTTGGAAACCAGCTCGGTTTGTGTATTTGCAACTGTAATCGTGTAAGTAGGTCGATTATAGATCAGTCTATCACGTACATAGTCACTGTGTCACTCTTTATATCGGCTCACACGAGGGCGAGCTGGATAAAAATTAATGAATAATGCTGTAAAAAACGGTATTTCCGAATGTGCACAAGCCAACTTTGTTGTTGTTATCTGAGCAAAGACTGAGATAAACATATTAAAATAGCAGAAATTTAGTAAGCTTATTTGGTAATGCTGTTATTGTGGATGCCTAAAACCAAAGTGAAGAATTTTGAAGTTGAAAGCTTTTGGACTATATAACTAACTGTCTATGGACTCGGTATATGTTACAAAGTAAGCAGGTAATAAGATCGAAAATCTAGTTTTGAACATAAACCATGATTACTATCATTTCCAAAACATTGGTTTTCAAATTGGTTGGTTAAATGTGTTTTCGCAGCATTTAAGGTAACACAGTACTCAAATATACATTTTTTTTATTTTTTTTATTATTTAGTTTTGTAGAACAGACTTTTCTGAACACGTAGATAATAAAAATTAAGGAAGAAAAAAATATTTTTTCAAATTTTCAACTACTTTTATAAACTATTGCAGCCTAATTTAGCATGTCCAAGGTCCTGACGCAGAGGGTACGCCGTCAAATATTAAATTTTTTTTAACATTTTTTATTATTTAGTTTTGTAGAACACACTTTCCTGAACACGTACATACCAAATATTATGGAAGAAAAAATTATTTTAAGCTTTTATACACTCTTACTTTAGCATGCCCAAGGGTCCTACTACTACCCGTGACAGGGGGTACTTATGTCGTTTTCCGAAAGTCAAGTGGTTTTTAGTCAGGTACACTTTTCTTCCTCAATTATAATCCAATTTCAATACAAATTGGTGTGTGTTCCTCATATGATAAGGAACAATAATACGAATCAGTTTCCATGACATCCAAAAACCTTTGAAATAAAAAATATTTTATGTTAAAAAATTACAAAATATTTTATAAAATTTTTAAAATCATACTAACAATTTAATTTTGCTCAAAAACTTTTTTTGTTTCATATTATTGTTGGTAATAATGTATTAAACTTAGTAGAAAAATTTCAAGTTGATAGGTTAATATTTGTAAAAGTTATGTGTACCTAAAAAATGTCATTTTAACATGGGCGGGATAGGGAGTACTGTGTCACCTTAAAGGACTATGGGGAAAAGGAGTTCTCAATCAATTTGTAAAATTAGTATGTAGAGTGTTGTGTTTAAGACATCTATCTCACTGTAAGTGAAGTTATAATGAGTCATAGTGAACAACCAACAACAGATAATTAAAATCAAGAAGGTGAATATGCATTTAGATTAGACTCTCAAAGTAATTTATCATCGAAAAGACATTTCCGTTCGCAATTTCTCTAAGTCATTGATGAGAGATTATCGAGAGGTGAACAACAGAAACAAATCACTGAGCCAATTAGATGTTATATGAAAGTTTTACGTAGGAGGACGCTGTGTGTGTGTGTGTGCGCTGGTGGGCATGTGTGTGTGTGTGTGTGCGTGTGTGCGTGTACAGACGAGGTCGAGAGCCACTTTCCTCTGCTCTGACCGGTGTTAATCAGGTTAATGAATCATCTTATCTTCCATCTTCCTCTCCTCTTCGACAATACCCGAGTCATCTGCACGATACAGTGAAATCGAAACGAAAGTCGAATTTAAGATTGTTAATAGCCCCAGTTTTTGTAGGACAGTTTGCTGATTTTCATCGTTCGCCGATTAACTGATGCGACGTAAAGACGTAGTTGTGGATTTAGTCCACCGTCTATATGGGTCACGCTACAGACTCGTCGGTTTTTTGTAAGGATGAGGCTGTATTATTTTCCCCATGACTGAGCTGAATTAGTACAATTACTTGAGGTTTATGTCTAGCATTACAGTTCATATTTTAATTTTATTCTGATCTTGAACTACAGAAAATCATTTACTGATCAAGGTGGCTCAGTGGTAGTATCACTGGTTCTAGTCGAGCTATTTTCGCTGGCTTGTCCATGAAACCTACGTCCTAGCAGTATTTCACTATCTTCGCATCAAAGCACATATCAATCGTCTAAGGTGAACTCATTGAAACACCAGTGAAACTCAATTTAATTGTATATTGTAGGAAAAATAAATGTATAAGGAACCATATAACGATCCTGTATATACAGTAGCTACGTAGTTTACAATGGTACATGCCTAACTAGCAGAATGGCATTTTGTAAACAATTGACAACTGGCTGCCCAGATTAAGCAAATACCATAGGCCTATTTATGGTGGCTTATGATGATTTTCCGAAGCTTCTAGGACCTGCAAAGCATCCAACGTAGTCCAGGAGCCACTGTGAGATTAGTATCTAACCCTAACCGATGGAGATTTGTTCAGCGATATGTTCATGATGTACAGTATCAGTATTCTGTATACGATTGTTGCAGCTCACCGTGAGTTACTCTGGAGTCAGCTGGTATAACCAAGACAGACAATACAAGAACAAGAGGGTCAGTTGGCGGCAGAGCCACTTACGTGACAGCTGACGACTACGCTGCAGTATTTGGACCAGCGGCAGCGGCGTTCATTACCAGCCCAGCCCAAAACACGTCCTTCCGCGGCCCACTTCTACCGCGGCCGAGAAATGGACAATAATTACATCAAAAGTGAATTAGGTTGTTCAGTTTACTAGCATTCCACAATAAGTGTGTCTGGGATCCCATTTTGTACGAGGAAGTGTAAAATGGTATGTTAGTAGAAAGATGAAGGATTTTTTTCGCTAAATAAAGTAAATATTTAAATGGTGAAGAAATAAACATTCGGTGTTTTTTTAAAAATATTATATTTTTATTGGGATCTAGAATTCCAATTAGGTTGATTTAGTTTGAAAGTATTAAAACTTAACAAAGTAATCATTTCTTGTAATAATTCCAAATTTCTGGACGCTTAAGTGTGTTTAAGAAATTAAATACACATTGACAATGAATGTTTTGAAAACCACAGGAAGCATGCCGAATTTCAAAATTTTGTACACAATAATTATAACTACAGTATTACAATTTTCGGGTTGTCCAGGTTTATCCTCCTCCCTGCAGTTCGTGTGATGTGGTTGCCCGATTAGTCAGTCAGTTGAATATCAGAATTACGGTCGTTCCTGTCCCTGTGGTACCCGAGGCCAGGGTACCCGTGTAACGGTGGATGGTACCCGTAATGTGACAACATAGCAGCACCCCAGTCTGGCAGATGCTTCCAGTGCTTGGCTACAGGGGACAGAAAACTCCCTTCACTGAAACAAATAAAATTTAGCTTACCTATGGTTTAGCTCACCAAATCAATTGCTGATGATCTATTTTAGAGAAACACGCTCCATGATTTGTTATTACACCATTCAACCATTCTTATGTGGATTAGTCTGAATTTAGTCCGCCATTTTGCATGACGTTGAAAAAAATTCAATTATAGCAACATATTCGCTGATACCCTTGTGTTATGTCTCACCTGCCACTAGGACTGGAGAGGTGAGAAACAGAGGCATGGTATACACTATCATAATTGTAAACTGACGTTTTCTCACCTGATATAGTGGTAGACCACGGCGATACCCCCAAGTAGCAATGCTGCTTTACTGGCAGCCAAACTGTAGCCAGCCACTAGGGCTGGAGAGGTGAGAAACAGAGGGATGGTAGACACTATCATAATTGTAAACTGACGTTATCAAACCTGATATAGTGGTAGACCACGGCGATACCCCCAAGTAGCAATGCTGCTTTACTGGTAGCCAAACTGTAGCCAGCCACTAGGGCTAGAGAGGTGAGAAACAGAGGGATGGTAGACACTATCATAATTGTAAACTGACGTTATCAAACCTGATATAGTGGTAGACCACGGCGATACCCCCAAGTAGCAATGCTGCTTTACTTGTAGCCAAACTGTAGCCAGCCACTAGGGCTTAGGCCTTGTTTGAAAAGATGCAATAAATAAACTATAAGACGAAAAGAGAGGTGAGAAACAGAGGGATGGTAGACACTATCATAATTGTAAACTGACGTTTTCTCACCTGATATAGTGGTAGACCACGGCGATACCCCCAAGTAGCAATGCTGCTTTACTGGTAGCCAAACTGTAGCCAGCCACTAGGGCTAGAGAGGTGAGAAACAGAGGGATGGTAGACACTATCATAATTGTAAACTGACGTTATCAAACCTGATATAGTGGTAGACCGAGGCGATACCCCCAAGTAGCAATGCTGCTTTACTGGTAGCCAAACTGTAGCCAGCCACTAGGGCAAGAGAGGTGAGAAACAGAGGGATGGTGGACACTATCATAATTGTAAACTGACGTTTTCTCACCTGATATAGTGGTAGACCACGGCTATACCCCCAAGTAGCAATGCTGCTTTACTGGTAGCCAAACTGTAGCCAGCCACTAGGGCTAGAGAGGTGAGAAACAGAGGGATGGTAGACACTATCATAATTGTAAACTGACGTTATCAAACCTGATGGCGTAGACCCCAAGTAACAATGCTGCTTTGCTGGCAGCCAAACTGTAGCCAGCCACTAGGGCTAGTTAGGTGAGAAACAGAGGGATGGTAGACACTATCATAATTGTAAACTGACGTTATCAAACCTGATATAGTGGTAGACCACGGCGATACCCCCAAGTAGCAATGCTGCTTTACTGGTAGCCAAACTGTAGCCAGCCACTAGGGCTAGTTAGGTGAGAAACAGAGGGATGGTAGACACTATCATAATTGTAAACTGACGTTATCAAACCTGATATAGTGGTAGACCACGGCGATACCCCCAAGTAGCAATGCTGCTTTACTGGTAGCCAAACTGTAGCCAGCCACTAGGGCTAGAGAGGTGAGAAACAGAGGGATGGTAGACACTATCATAATTGTAAACTGACGTTATCAAACCTGATATAGTGGTAGACCACGGCGATACCCCCAAGTAGCAATGCTGCTTTACTTGTAGCCAAACTGTAGCCAGCCACTAGGGCAAGAGAGGTGAGAAACAGAGGGATGGTAGACACTATCATAATTGTAAACTGACGTTTTCTCACCTGATATAGTGGTAGACCACGGCGATACCCCCAAGTAGCAATGCTGCTTTACTGGTAGCCAAACTGTAGCCAGCCACTAGGGCTAGAGAGGTGAGAAACAGAGGGATGGTAGACACTATCATAATTGTAAACTGACGTTTTCTCACCTGATATAGTGGTAGACCACGGCGATACCCCCAAGTAGCAATGCTGCTTTACTGGTAGCCAAACTGTATCCAGCCACTAGGGCTGGAGAGGTGAGAAACAGAGGGATGGTAGACACTATCATAATTGTAAACTGACGTTTTCTCACCTGATATAGTGGTAGACCACGGCGATACCCCCAAGTAGCAATGCTGCTTTACTGGTAGCCAAACTGTAGCCAGCCACTAGGGCTAGAGAGGTGAGAAACAGAGGGATGGTAGACACTATCATAATTGTAAACTGACGTTTTCTCACCTGATATAGTGGTAGACCACGGCGATACCCCCAAGTAGCAATGCTGCTTTACTTGTAGCCAAACTGTAGCCAGCCACTAGGGCTAGAGAGGTGAGAAACAGAGGGATGGTAGACACTATCATAATTGTAAACTGACGTTTTCTCACCTGATATAGTGGTAGACCACGGCGATACCCCCAAGTAGCAATGCTGCTTTACTGGTAGCCAAACTGTAGCCAGCCACTAGGGCAAGAGAGGTGAGAAACAGAGGGATGGTGGACACTATCATAATTGTAAACTGACGTTTTCTCACCTGATATAGTGGTAGACCACGGCGATACCCCCAAGTAGCAATGCTGCTTTACTTGTAGCCAAACTGTAGCCAGCCACTAGGGCTAGAGAGGTGAGAAACAGAGGGATGGTAGACACTATCATAATTGTAAACTGACGTTTTCTCACCTGATATAGTGGTAGACCACGGCGATACCCCCAAGTAGCAATGCTGCTTTACTGGTAGCCAAACTGTAGCCAGCCACTAGGGCTAGAGAGGTGAGAAACAGAGGGATGGTAGACACTATCTTGGCTGCCACCCCAATGAGGATAGGATACAGCATGTCTTTGGAGTCCGCTACAAAAGCATGAAGAAGATTTTTGATTTACTGAAGTCACAATGAACTTTGAAATAATTATTTTTATAGGGTAGTACTTTTGTAATGCAGTCTATTCTTTTTGTCATGAGAATAGTGACGAATTTCAACTACAAAATTGAAACTAACTTGTTCTAATTGGAATGCGTAAAAGTAGCATAGGCCTATCACTGGCTCTGAATGATCGTGTGTGAATAAAATTACGTAATGTATAAAAAAACTTGCACGTTAGTTGTCTATATGTTAGTGAGATTTGTACAAAGTTTAGCTCTTTCTTAATTATGAACAATATCCCGTTATAACTTTAACGTTCTACGGTTAAAACTTGTCTATAATTTGCAAGTCGTAATATAAACCACACAAATTGCATACATTAAAAATACTATAACATAAAAATTATACTAAAAAGTGTAACTAATTTCAAATGTTTTTGTAAATTTTTACGATTATTTTAGAACAACGACAAACATTTTCCCAAAACTCCCTCCTTCTAAAAACTCCCATTTGTTTAGAATCATATTTTTCTAAATGGAAAATTAAAGTAGATGTAGCATTAATCAAAGTGCAACAACTAGTGTTGCATTAGGAAATAAGCAGAGTGCTCTGCAATAAAATTGCTAACAGTAGGACGTTTCCATGCGGATTAAAGACAGCTCCATCTTTGTGATCGGGAGATGATCCGCGTCATTGAATTGGCAGACTAGTTTGTATTAGTAATTTCCTAAATACTCATAATGTTATCTGGAAAGAATCTTTTGTTGTATTAAATTATGGATCATCGGTTTGTCAACTGTGTATTGCACTCGTCGTTGAATGTGTTTCCTGAAAATTAAATAATGCAGGTTTTAGCTTAAACCCGTTTCCCTGAAGATTTGTCTTTAAAAAATCTAAGCTATTAACAGTGTCTAACATAAGCTTGCAGGCCAGTACTGTAGAATTGTCCGTCTCACCTCTAGGAGCGCCATGTCTCTCGTCCACGTCACCACCGAAGTCAACTTTGATAACGTCTCTAATCACCTTCAGCTCGTCAGTATCCTCCTGTATCTCGTTTGTATAGTCCAGCTGTGAGATTACATGTCCACTAACCACACAAGCTATACACAGCACAACTGTCCACACCACCATCGTTCTACACAACACTACATCTACACACTACGTCTTCGTCACCTCGTGCTGTGTTGATATAGGGAACACACGCGCAAGCAGATCATCACCTGATAAGCGCTACTGTGACAATCCAAACAATTATGTCGCGCTTATTGTTGCAATTGCTCAGAAAAGCGTAAGAGAATCTTTGTTACAGACGCTCTCAACTCGAAAAATTAGCAGGCAATTAATTCTTTAAGATCAGATTAGAGATGTGGATTTCGAATGAGAGCATAAAATTAAGATTATAAGAGAGTGAAATGTGTTTGTTTTTACTAAGGCGTCGTTCTTTCCAGCGTTAGAGAATGTTTTTTAATATTGCAAAATAAACAAGATCTGACTATTGCATCATAACGTAAATATGATATTGATAAGCATCATGAGCGTTTTGACTAGTATGGCCGGCTTTTAGACAAATGGCCGGCTGATCTAGAATCATAGACCTGTGACACGTCAAAGCAACGATCTGGCAATCTTTGTATTTTAGGGTGGACTGAATATCAACTCCTCATAATCTCATAATGGAGGTTCGGGCTTATACACCGTCAATTTCCTATTGCTTTTAGATATGCTTCCACCGAAATGCAAAATGATGGGTTTGTCAGTTAGAACGTCCTCCTCAGTAAACGCCTTACTATAATTTTGATTGACACGATGAAAAATGTCATAGCCTTTTAGTATTGTAGCCAAAGAAACGTAACTCAACATGTATTTCTCAGACTTAACATTTTGCGAACCATTGCACATGTCGTTTAGCGTCCGCGAGAATTCAACTCAAGGAAGATACTTTTCTAACTGGAACGTGTCTTAAGTGTGATGAGGTTCCAGTTAATGAAGTCCTAGTTAATAAAGAGCTCTACAAAACGTCTGAAAACACTCACAAAACATGTTCCGCTTGGTGAATCCTTGTGAACCAGGGTGGGCCATAGCGCACGGTCCAGTGGAACCAAGACACACGGGATATAAGAGGATGGACCTTGAAGTCTTGTCAGCTGTCAACCATCTAGTGTTCAGTGTAGTGCGGGGAGAACTCTACTTGTTGGGATTTACATCGTATTCAAGGCATGTATATACTTTTCGTAACGTGGTTATTTGGTATTATATAAATTGACGGATGCTGGAACACTATTATTTTAAAAGGACTCTTAACGGTTATGATATGGATGTTTAGTTTTTGTGTTTGCACAACGATAGGTCCTCTAAAAGTTTTATTTTGTTGCAATATAACCAGGTCTTATTTGCCCGTTTTAAACTGTATAAATGATTTACTTCGAGCAGTGTCAACGAACGTTTTGTCGATATATATTTATTATTTATAAGCTACTAGCAGAGTACCAGTCCTTCGTACAAGGTTGGCGCATATATGTGTTTGCAATGTTACACATCTACCATTGATTTTATAGATTTTATAAAACTTAAATTCAATATGAATGAATGAATGAATGAATAAAGTGCTTTATTTTAACATAAACATTCCTCTTATAACACAAGCATACACTCAATTAAACAATGGTCTACGACCGTCTGTTTGGTTGGCACACCTGGAAAACACATTTATGAAAATTAAGTTGAAACAAAATACACTTACTAACATACATAAATTTACATACAATTTTACATCCATTTTCAACAAAACTAAAAAAAAAAATACCTTTTTCATAATATTGTTTACATAACTTTTATTATTTTATTTTTTTAAATTATTAGAATTTTATAAGGTTTACGCATAATGAAAACTATGAAAATTACTATGAATATTTAAGAAGACAGGCTGACAAGCTGTTTGACATAATTATTGTTTTGATTTAATTTATAAATTAGAAAGATAATAAAACAATTTTGAATTTGAAAAAAATAATCATTTTATTTATTCGTAATTAAATTCTCTAATTAACTCCCACCTCCTTCTCCACGCCTCCCTCATAAAGTTTGCTAATTTACGCCAATCCCTACCATTTATGTATTCTATGTGTTCTTCCCAATGCATGCTTCGTTTTCCAAACCAATACTCCCTGATATCACCTAAAATTGGGCAAATAGAAACAAAATGAAAAACTGTTTCAAATTCACGCAAATTGCACAAACTACAGAAATGATTTTTATTCGTTATCCATGGTTTGTGATTCAAATCAACCAGCTCTGCTCGGGCCTTAATGACCCATGAGATAAGACTTATATTGATGTTATCAGTGAGAAAACTCCTGGGCCCTAGGTCAAGGTCAACGGCAAGCAGTTGTTGGTGATGTTGCGATGTACGCGCTCTGCCAACCATATCAATTCTCCAGCTATCTCTTTCCGCCTCAATTATCTTCACTAATCCCTCAAAAACATCTGCTGACTCGAAATTAATGTCCAAACCGTGTTTTCGCCCTAGACATTTCCACTCTTTGGCCCAAAAAATACCTTTTCCAATTACAGATTTAGCAATAATTTTTGGTAGGCGTGATTCTGGCATATTAAAAACCTTAAAAATGTATGTTGCGTTAATTTGTAGATTAAAGAAATACAACTTTTCAAAACATGTTTCTAAGTAAACAATATAGTTGGGAGTGTTATGTGGCAATCTAAACATCCTTTTAATAAACGTTTTCTGAGCATTTTCTAACTGAGAAATTTCTGAAAACCCCCAAACTTGTGCGCCGTAACACAAAATAGCTCTGAGAATAGATTCGAAGCATAATATTTTAATCTGCATCGGGACTTTGTTGTTGTCTACTAGCCTTTGCCATACTGAATTAATTGCATAATTAGTTAGCCTCCTCTTCTCTATGAAATGTTTTTCCCATGACAATGTCGTTGTAAATAACATTCCCAAATATTTATAACTATCTACCACTTCAACCTGTTTGCCCTTATACCACCATCTATCATGTCCTGATAATCTACCACCTTTCCTGAAAACCATTATTTTGGATTTGGATATATTTACTGTAAGGTTCCAAATTGCACTGTAACACTCCAAGTTTTTAATCATCATTTGTAATGCTGTTGCTGTGGGGGCCAACAATACGATGTCGTCTGCATACATCAAAACATTTACTCTCTTTCCACCGAAATTACAGCCACCTTCCAGCACCTCTGGCAAATCATTTACGAATAAGCTGAACAGGAGAGGACTTCCTATACATCCTTGTCTTAAACCTGTCTTTGTCTCAAACTCATCTGAAATGCCGCCCTTACACCAAACCGCTGCAGATGTGTTACAATAATAACTCCTCAAAACATCTAAAACGTGCGTTGATACGCCGATTGATGAAAGTTTTAACATAAGCGATCGTCTATCAATAGTGTCAAACGCACTTGAAAAATCCACAAAAAATGCATACAATTTGCCACCTTTCTCCGCTAAACGTAGTTTGATCATCGATGCCAAATTAAAAATATTATCTATAGTGGAATAGTTTTGTCTGAAACCCGCCTGGAACTCCGATAAGATGTGGTTTTCATTGACCCAATTTGTAAGTCTATTATTTAGCATTCCTATAAATATTTTACCAATACAATTTATAAAAGACAATCCTCTATAATTTTGAACTGAATTAATATCACCCTTTTTAAACAATGGAAAAACTATCGATTTCTTAAAGCTTTCAGGCATGACCTTATTCCGAAAAATGTCATTATAAATACTAAGTAGCTTAGTCAAAAATAGGTCTGGGGCATTCTTATAAAACTCATATGGGACTCTATCTAGGCCCGGTGCTTTATTATTTTTCAAGCTGGACAAAACAACTTTTAATTCTAGGAAATCAAAGTCTTTATCAAGATAATCATCGGCAATAAAAGGTTCTGCAAACGAGATAGTACTCTCCACCAGAGGATTTAGTAAAGTTTGAAAGTGTGTAACCCATTCTTCAGGTTTTATATTTCCTACTCGGTTTATGTTGTTTTTACACTTAAACGAGTTTATTGCTCGCCAACACGTTTTGGAATCTTTAGACACAGTAAGAGTTGAGATTAAAGAATAGTTGTATTCGTTCTTCTTTCCTGTACATAGCTGTTTATATTTCCTCTGCTCCTCAACATACTTAGCCTTTATTTCAGTTGAATTGGTTTGTCTAAAAAGCTGTAACAGTTTAAACACTCTCTTTCTGGCGTTTAAACAGTGATAGTCAAACCAAGGTTGTTTACCAACAAAAGGTGTATTACTCTTTGAACCTAGCTTATAATGTGCAGAATTAGTTATAACATTTAATACATCATTAACAGTTTGCGGCGAAAAAGATTTCATACTTTCCTCAACTTTGCTAGTATAGTTCAGACAATCAAAATTCGTCCATTTCAGCTTTGGCAACAATGGTATAATTTTCCCCTCCCCTGCACCCCCTCCCACAGGCCCAGGAGTCTCTACATTTAAACTTACTTCTATTGGCATATGATCTGATCCGGGAAAACCAACAACTTTGAAGTCGTGAATCGAATGTAAACAATTAAAAGTGACCGCTGCTATATCTATGACTGAGTTACCCCTATGTCCAACAAAAGTAAATTCACCCTCTTTGTCCCCTATGGACCTTCCGTTTAAAACTACTAATCCTAAATTGTCACACAAATCTAATATTTTACGTCCATTTGAATTTAAAATGTTGTCTTTTGAATGTCTAATGTCCCCAATCCTATTATTCGAAATGCTAATTATATTTTCAGAAAAACTCTGTTCTATTCCAATACGCCCATTTAAATCCCCTATAAGGACTATATTCTGGAAACAGCTATTATCAAAGAAACTTTGAAGCCTATTATAATCTATTTGCCAACAATTGAAATTTAGTTAAACAGGCACTATAAACAATTGCTCGCAGCCAACAACAATATTGTCGAGCCTAACCACATTAAAATATTCAAAGTTTACAAAAGTTACATCGCTTATAAAATGAGAGTTACGATTTAATGCGTAAACTAGACCACCTGAATATCTACCAACATTAGCAGTTCTCACTGCGAAAGTAAAAGTTAAATCAAAGTTACTTAACCTATTTACAATAATATCTTGATCATTTTCCGCGACAAATGTCTCTAAAAATATAATTAAATCAAACTCCTTTATGAACTCTAAAAATAATAAATCATTTACCTTATTTTTTAATCCACAAACGTTATAAGATAAAACCTTGAATTGAGTAAGCCCGGTCGTCGTTGGGTTGTGGTTTGGAGTTGGTCCCTCTGTAGATGGATTGGCGTCACCTCCTCACTCATTGTCCTGGTTGGAAACGCGAGGCGACTGCGTAGGTGTTGAAACTGACACGTTCTGCGACGTAAATTCAATAGTGTGTAGCTTAGTTTTTTTTTTCAAAAGTATCTTCATAATAGTTAATTAAGTGATGACAACTTATTAGGGCACTTGGTATGATGCTTGGTAGCTGCGTTGATGCAGATATGAAAATAATTTAACTATATTTTTTTACTAAAAAATTACTCGTACAGTCACCATGTTGTTTTCTCACAAAACCATGTTTTATTTCATAACGGATTTTTGTAGTTAGTTGAAATTTGATGCATATATTATGAATAACGTAGATAGCTATTAAAAAAAACTAATGAATTTTTCATCAAAACCAGTTTCAAAATGGCGGCCACTTGAACAAATTTCACTGAAATGCCATCAAAACAACGTAGCTAACTAAACTGCTGTAGTAATGGTGTTTTAAAAACATTTTTAAGATACTGTGTTCCGGTTCATCAATATTTGCGCTCATTGAGTAAACAAAACAACAATTAAACAGCGGTGACGTTACCCTATGACCACATGATGTTGTTGATGATATTGTTTGATACTCAGTATCTTAAAATGTAGTTATCTCACTAATGAACATTTTTTCTTCTTAATTTAGTATTGTTAGAAATGTAGGGAAATTGCCTAAACATAACCACAGTAGTGTTGTTTGATTACGTTTTTTTTCCTAAATGCTATTTTGGTTTAAAATCTTTGAATGGCCACCATTGAAAGTAAAATGGTTATTTTCTTTTCAAAATATGCAACAAGTTTCAATTCACTACAATAAACCGTACCTGGTTCTTGCACAGCGATACGGAACATACAGAAGCTTCAAAAGTATAAATATCGTTTTAGGGATTTTTTAGCTTATTATAGACGTATTTGATTTGACCACCAAGTTAAAGCAAGAAGAAAAAGTTTAGTACTTTAGTTAAGTACGAATACATCATTACTGTTTAGATATGTCACTGACTCTACTACTTCCGTGCTTGCTTCTGGCATCTACAGTGGCGTGTAAGAAGATGCTCAAGACTACCGCCTCCACCGACTCCACCACCCCCGCCACCTCCACCGCCTCCAACACAACCCTCGAGGACCAGGAGCTCGACCTCCCCCCGCCATCGCTGCTCCGCTCCCTCTATGATACTACCCTAGCTGTCGTAGAGGCACCATGGTCTGACTCTGAAGCAGGTAACCACCAAGTCATTAGTTAAACAGTATGTTTTATCTATGGTTAAACACTCCTAATATTATTACAGAGAGTAAAAATACTCACTTGATCATAGTATTGTTGATCTCCACTTGTTGATCACATTAAATCACTAACTTGGTCAAATTGTTATTTTAATGCACTGTAAAACTAATTTCTTTGGTGAATAAAATAATCAAATACATAATCTTATTCTAGTGCAAATTTTACATTGTAACGATTTAAAAACCCATGTTAACAGGAATGTGGAATCACATGTTTTATAAAATTCATAATCATAATTCTACTAAAATATTCTTAAGGCATGAATATTTGGGACTTTTATAATTCAAGTCGCGTGTTAGTTGCTTTAAAAAGGAATAGTATATTTTAGGTATAGTTCATTTCAAACTAAACTTTAAGTTCTTTTCAAATTGCCGTTTAAGAATTATTATAAATTGTCATTAGAATGTGCATAAAAAACAACACTTCAAGTATACATACACTTAAAATGAATATACTGTATTTGCTTTGAACCCCCAAGCTTTTGAGCTAGGAAGGGATTTGTATTTCTTGCAATGAAGTTGTTTTAGAATTCAAGGAAGTTCAACAAGTTAAATTTATTTAGTTATGCTTTTCCTATACAGGATCCATGCTACAGTAAAAGTTCATTATGTTTTTTTGGAAAGGAATGTATTTATTTTTAAATCAAATCTGGTTAAAGACGGTGTATCTCGTAAGGTGTCTACTATTGCGCTTACACCAACCATTGGTTCCAGCCAAACCAATCCTAAGGAATGTCTTAAAAATACTGTTAATGTTTTGATAGATAGAATGTCCCAAAACCAGAATTTCATTAGTTCAAGTCTCACAATTTTCAAATAAAAAAATGTGTTCGTATTGTAAATCGTTTTCAAACTATTGTCAACTAAAATATGTGAATCAGAATTTGATATTTTTTTGTTTATAAGTGGCAGCTAAAGAATCAAACCAAATTTGGTGATATTTTTATCACGCCTGAGGATACTCCTTTTTTAATTTACTTGGAAATTCAAAATATCTTTACTCTGACTAAAATTTAAAATTTGGTATTCTTCATGTTCCAAGCTTAACTTTGCTATGCAATATTACAATAATATCACAAAAATAAATATTTAAACAAAAATTTTCTTACATTTTAAAATCAAAACTCAAAAATGTCAAATAGCATCATATGTCAAGCAGCATAGCGCATATGGCAGTTCCAAGAAACTTTAATATTAAACGTGATAAGACGTGTTCGTCTGACATCTATCAGTTCCTGCGATATAATGTCTGCAACACTACAACCGCACTTGAACAGCGGTCTGCCTTTGAGAGTTTTAGGAGTCTCTAAACCAAGCTGAAGTAAACTTGACTAGATATATAATCATTAGGTTTGTGGAAGTAAATTGATTTTGAACTACCACTTGGTAAGTTAATAAAAGCAATAAAAACTTAACTTATTGATATTTAGTAGCACAAGAATAAATACACTCGAGGTTGATATTGGATACAGTTTGAATATCTCTACAACTACCAGGAAATGTTTAGACGTCGCGTCGTCTAAACATTACTAAGTCACTGTAATTTTATTTTATGCCTAAAAAAGATAAAATGCGAAGAACCAATAAACTTGGAGAAAACAATAGCCTATATTTACTAACAACCAGCAGTAAAACACAATAATTGTGTGGATGACAATTCAGAGAAATATGTTAAAACCTCTTATTTCCTAAACGCGTTTGTTTTTGTTGAAGTAAAAGACAATTAATATAATACATTTGGTTGGTTTTAAAGAAGAAGTTTAAGAATAAATATTAATGGAACTTTGTATTAAACTTTAAATCCTAAAACATTATCATTGTCTTATTTCTTAATTTATGATATTAGAACAATTTCATTTTCTTAATGTCTATTGGTTTGCTAATTATTGTATGTTTTTTTTTTTCAAAGTTTTCTTATCAGTCGTATATTATAATCATTACCGTTTTTGTTAGTAAGTAATAATTGATAAACATGTATTGTTTGTTAATTTTTCTCACTTTTCTTTTAGCGAATTTTTCATGTAGAGAATAAGCTATTACCGTAGGTCTCGTAGTAAGACGTAGACTTGGGACCGATTTACTTCTTCGATTTGATGTACCCAGAGGCAGAATAAGTCTCTTACATGGACGCTCGCAGGAGGCCCCCCTCCCTCGATAAAAGATTTGATTTAAAATTCACTCTGTATGGTTTAACAGAATTTAGTGACAAATGTTTAAAACGTTTTAAAGGAGAAAAGACAATTTTGTCGCTTATTGAGCCAATAATCATGTTTTAAATCTTTTTATATTAATGGGAGAGGGTGGTTTTCCTCGGATCAAGATACTGGTTTGCCTCCCTCGAAGAGAATTCCTTCGAAACTCGGGATCCTTTCTATCTCTGTGAAAGTTTTGTGTCTGTGGGGTTTTACCTTAACCAACTAATAAGCTTTACTACTAATTGTGTGTACTTTGTTCAGCGTCCCGGCAAGGAGGCGGCGCGGGTATAGGCGCTGGTATCCGCATCACCCTTGGGGCGTTCTTCGCCACCCTGTTAGCGACGGTGTTCGGAGTGGTGGGGTTTGGAAGCGTGGGTCTGCTAGCTGCCAAGGCTCTAGCAGTCGGAACCCTGGCGCTGTTCCTCACCGCCCTCGGCGCTCTAAAGAAGAGCCACAAGGAGGATCCTACTACCGTCCACTACGTCCCTATACAACAACCGCACACCCATCATCATGACTTCTACCACGAGCGAAGTGACCTGCTACCACCCTCCACATACCTGGACCGCAATATGTGACTCACTGATTAAACTATGTGCGAATATTGAAGTATTTTAACAATCCTTGAAGTAATAATTGATTTTCCTAAAAAAAAAAACTACAACCTCTGAGTAATGTACTTTTAAAAGGTTCGTCTTTAGTTATCCTTCAAATGGACAGTGACATCTTCAGATATTGATAAAACTAATGAGAACTGTTTATCATGAAAATACGTGTACATTAGATATGGTAGATACCTTAATCAAATTTTCAACATGGACCTAAATACTAATATCCTGTTAAGACGCCTTTGTATTGCTAATTTTTTTTTAAGTGGTAAAACCCCAAGCACAGTCATATACCAATATTTGGCCAGTTAGGCGATTGAGTAATATGAAAGAATCATAACTGTTCATAATATTTGTATACTTTTTCTAAATAGTTTAAATATACTACATGAAAACTTAAATTTGTAGTTTGGTCTAGTTGTTTTCGAGTAACTACAAAGTTTTATGATACTTTAAAATTATAAAACTTTTTGAATTAAATTAACAGAATTCTTGCTGAAATAAACCCACTCATACATTTTCCTGTGTGCGCATGAATAGAGTAACGTAATAGTCTTTCCATTTGAGTCGTCCCCTAGGGCTTATACTAAATTAATACACCTTTTACGAACTAAAGGAAACCTAATTCGGATGATTGTAAATATAAATCACACGAATATGCTTTACGTATCTTGAAATATATTATTTAATGAAACCTAAATACAAACTGTAGTTAATAATGATAGTCGTAAAGACCATGATGACTGGCCTTATGCAGGGCCTCTAGATGATGGTGCTTGGCAGCAGCGACCTCGTGAGTGTCTGCCAAGTATCCAGACTTGAGTACCACGGGCTTGGCGAGGGGTCCATGGTAAGGCGCCACATGATAGGAGTGTCCATGGTCGGCTACGTAGTCTGAGGCGTATCTGCCACTGTAGTGGTCACCGTAGCCTCCGTGAGCCTTGGCCTTGGCTACGGCGGCAAAATGCTCAGCCTTAGCAGCGGCCACCTCGTGAGTGTCTGCGATGTGTCCGTCATGCAGGACGTGTGGGATGGCGGTGGGACCGTGGTACCTGATGTCTCCATGATGGCCGTCATAAGAGCCACTG
The DNA here is from genome assembly GCF_028750875.1 of Macrosteles quadrilineatus. Classification (NCBI taxonomy): domain Eukaryota; kingdom Metazoa; phylum Arthropoda; class Insecta; order Hemiptera; family Cicadellidae; genus Macrosteles; species Macrosteles quadrilineatus. The sequence goes on from NW_026542594.1 coordinate 13,074,760, forward strand.
TATTCCTGGCCATTACCGTATCCGTAGTCTCCTCCGTAGTGAGATTCCTTGGCTAGAGCGGCGAGATGAGCGTTCTTGGCTGCTGCTACCTCATGGGTGTCTGCCAGGTAGCCGTTGTGGAGGACGACAGGCTTGGCGATGGGTCCGTGGTAGTAGCTGCAGTACACACCGCTAGTGTACAGCGCAGCAACAAGAACAAATCCCTGCGATAAAATTGATCAATTAAATTTCATACTTATAGTTGCTGTACTATAAACGTTGCACATTGATAGTTTACGTTCAAATACCACTGCATCTGCTTCTGATATTAAAAAACACAAATCGCGAAAATACAACAGAGTACACAATTATTGTCCTTAATATTTTTTGTATCTTTAACATTTTATTTTGGCTACTCACGTTAAGGTATTCTTACTGTGCAACCAGGAGAGGATTAACAGTTCAATCAATTTATTTTACCAATGCATAACTTGGTAGGTAGTATACAAGGTTACTAAATAAATAAAGGTATCTCAAGGAACTCTGAAGTCTGTACAATCCTTTTTAAATCATCCAACATTTTAATTCCAAAGCATACTCGCAAGAATATTGTATGAAAAACTAATTCTAAGAATTGTATTAACTCGTCACACTTCTATTGTAAGCCAGAATGTGTAAGACTATTGTATAGTTTCTTACAATTTAACTTTAAGTACACACCGGAGGACTATCTAAACATACATTTTATTATGCTGGAGGATGGCAGAATAATCGCAAAACAAATATAATTTTACTTCCAATCTATGTACTTCATCAATAGCTTTGTCATCAAGGTAAATTAAATAACAGTAAAGTGAGTAAAACTTAAAACAATTTGTATCAAAGCTTCAACAAGAATTAACTTACCCAAGCACTGTACATTGTTGAACCGTCGTGAGGAACTGATAGCTTCGACACTGCAACTGGAGGTTTAAATACAACATTGTCTGTAGCAACACATCCTCTCAAACATGAAACATCGGACACGCTACACATAGCTTCGTGCAGCTCAAGTGGAACTCATGAATTTGGGTTTAGTTTGCTCTGCATAAATATATAAATATCATCCGTATCTTGGAAGGTGCCAAAAATGTTTTTGTAATCAGGTATAATACAGTAATCTGGACTGATAAAATCCAAAGTTTAAAGTTATAAGTTTAGTAAACGGCAAATGCCACCAGATAAACGACCACCAAAGCCACGTGTGTTTTAGTGTTGACACATTAATTTTGCCATGAAACTAGGGCTGAGAAATCAATTTTTCCGTTGGCAATACATAGTTTATCGTTGTAGCTTTGTTCCTCTTTGGACTGTGCATTTATTCATATCACCCCATTTTTGTTACCTTTTTCAGGTACTTTGTGATCTTTTCCTAACAAGTATTTCTTTTTTTTATGATTCATTAGTTTTCATAATACGTTGTTATAAAAAAAGAGTTGAGTCTTCTTAAAAATTGTGAACTGGAATAAGTTGTACAAAGTCTATAAATTTAATATCAATAGCCAATTCATTTTAACTATTATTAGTAGTTTGTTTTATGAACGATCGTTATAAAAGGGTGGCCGGAAAAGACCGGACGTTTATAAAATAAGGTTACCTAGTATATTTGTGTGTCAATTAGTATAACTTGTATTTAATTAAACCTTTTTTAACTTTACATGTAATAAATACTACTAACAGTTGGCTACACTTGCCACAAGACGTCCATTACTTATGGGAAACAATGTCTGCCAGGTGAAGTACAATTTCTTCTTCTTATATTTTCTTCAATGCGGGTTTCATTTTTTTTAATCCTGTTACTCGTCCTAACAGCTCATAGCACCTTTAATTGTTGTAACTTTTATGTTAATTAAGTCTCTAGGACCCATCCGAAACTAATGACCTGAATCCCCCCTGCAGCAATTTACAGCTGTGTGTACACTAGCCATAATAAATCGGGTCCTTATGGTCACCCTAAATTAATCCGTAGTATTGCGTGCAATATTAATTTAAATCTGAAATATTCCAAATAAATTGTGTTCAAGGTAATCAAAGAGCTCATGTATTAATTCGTCGAATTCGTTGGCAGCATTCTAGAGCTAAACGTTTATTAGAAAAGGCGTAAGTAAGAATAAACGAATATTATTGCAATTAATTTTCCCATGTAATACATCACGCATATAAAAAAGTTAGGGGTCTAATTAAGCCGGCTCAGAAATTTTGCTGGTGAATTCTTGTACGAACCTATGGTTAACCCCGATTTGCAGGTAACTTTAATGGGTAGGCCTACTGATAACGTTAAATCACAAAAACAATTTTAAAATAACTCTAGTAGGATACCTGAATACATGAAACGTAATCCCAACTTGGATTTATCAAGCAAGTCAAGTAGTGTTTTAAGTTTAGGTAATATTGACTATGTACCATTATGGGACTATATAAATGTAGAGTAAGCAAATTAATACAATAGCGTCATGATATGACGTTTTTGCCACATATAAATGTGATAACTATAATTATTTAAACGTGTTTAAATATGATGCTTCGGTAGGGCTAAGCTTAGAGAATCCAGTGTTGGGTCGAGGATAGCCCGCATTTACAGGGAGACAAATGCAGTTCTGGGAAGTAAGGCGTGGTATCAGTAAGATAAAGAAGGCGTCGCAAAACACTAGTGACCTCGTCAAGCTGAATTTGTGTAAGATGTTGAAATGAGCACTGGTATAATAATTGTAAAATGTAAGTAACAGTAACAGTATTGTGTTTTTCAAGATTGAAGGATGTCTTGGGACATAATCTTTACCATTGCCACTATATCAAGTAAATAAAACTGTCCTTGCGTAAATCCTTTTACAAAAAAACTGAAAAAGGGAGACTTTGCTTCCTATATTGGACTTATTAGAATAAATCTAGATTTAACTACTTAGGAAATCGTTTCCCAATATAAATATGAATGTCAGATAATACCTGTAAATTGACTTAATACTTTATGTGAAACACATGATATATTAATGTAAAAATTAGTTGAATCTAGATATAGTGTTCTAATGCACTTTTTTATAATAGGTGTAGAATACCCTCCCCCAAACATTTCCTTTAATTTGTTTTTGTATACAACTAAACAATTTTAAACCACTTCTTATTTAGTAAATTTGATAAATTTTAAAACATGGTTGGCACAGATTATGGACAAAATGATTAGAGGATGACTAATTTTTATTTCAAAACGCGTATACCCCCTCCGCAGACCCACCTGCAGACTAAGCGAATTTCCATTTACCTGGTTGGATTTCTACTAAAATACTCTCTTAAAATTGTTAGATTTATTTCCTATTTAAATTACTATTATTTTAATGAATAATTAGGTTTGTTGGCACAAAAGAGGATGTGAGGAGTTGCATTAGGAAACTAATGTGGCTTTTATTCAACTATAACCTATTCGGCGAAACAGAAATTTATCGACCAGGACAAAATACCGCATTTCTAACTCCAATGTCAAATACGTCCTCCTGTTTGCCAGCGAGACTTGGAAGATGGACAGAAATAGTACCTCACAGCCGCCTCCAAGGTTCCAGGTTTTTGTTTACAGGTGTCTGCGGCGCATATTAAGAGTGTTCTGGCCAAACACTATCTCAAATGAGCAGCTATGGGAATGCACAGAGCAACAAAAGATAGACAGAGATTCGAAGGAGGAAGTGAAGGTGGCTAGGACACACCGAAAGCTCAATAGCCTTCGAAAGCCCGACGCTGCAATTGAGAAGAAGGCGTTAGAGTGGAACCCGCAAGGGACACGAAAGAGAGGCGGCACTTGGAAAAGAACAGTGGAGAAGGAGGCTGTGAGCATAGGGTGAACTTGGGGTGAGCTGAGGGACCTGGCACAAGACAGGGTTGAATTTTTTAAATACAATATTATTAATACAGTTTTTTTCCCTCAAAATAGTTTAATTATACAACAATAGAACAATTTTAGAACAATTTGATTTCAGCCCAACTCCACACGGTGGTCACTCTTGGTGTTAGTCCAACTCTGCGCGGTGGAGTTGGGCTGAAATCAAATTGTTCTAAAATGCTATTGTTGTAAATTAAACTACACACAACAGTGTAACAAACAGTGTAACATAACTTTTGGGACACACGGTATATACATATATACAGGGTGTCCGGTCATAAGTGTTAAATAAAATTTTGCATTAAACTACATGGTAATGGTGACAGAATATCGCAAATTTGAGGTTCCCAACTTCAACAGTTAGAGAATAACAAATAAATTAAGATTTTTCAAAAATTATTGTAGTTGTTATGAAAAAGGTTATAATACTCCGTTAAAAATTCACTTACTGTCAATTTCAATGTCATATTCAGAATTCTCACAAAATTTTAAATAGATATAACACATAATCGTTGGGATACGGAAAAATATTCTATTTAAAATTCTTCGTTAAACAAATTATTTTTATATCGACGAAAATGTAAATAACATTCAGCAATTTATTTCTCGGTTGTTGAGTTCGGGCGAGTTTATCAAATATGACTAAAAACTTCCTTATTTAAAGGGCTTTACAATGATGTATTACAACTTTTACCTACTGTCAAATCCGTGGTGAATTTTACGCACTATTGTGAAAAATCACGGTCAAGCCAAAACAGATATTGTAAAAATAATAAAATTTTACTTACTATTTATGAGCTGACCACTGATGATGATGGTGTGTATAATTTATGATTGACCAGACTACACTTCCATCAAACTAAAGAGTTTTTTTTAAGACTTTTGGAAAATTTGTAATTAAAAAACACAATACATTAGTAAAAAACACAATACACACTTTAATTTTAATATGAAAGGATAGTTAACACATTAAACAAATCAATGACATACTTTGTCCAAGGCTCCAATCCTTGGACCTTTGTAAATTGATACGGATGGAAGTTATTGTCCTTAAACACTTTATGTACTTTCCACCGGGACATACTAGTTTCAAGGGCAAGCTGTCTAACACTAGTAGTAGGATTATCCATAACTCTCTGAATTACACCCTCTTCAGCTGCAACATCATGCACAGGTCCTACTTCTTTCTTCTTCTTCTCAACCGATCCTGTTTCCAGCAAACGTTGATGCACTCTAGTAAACACCTGAGTACTGGGGGTGGTGCGATCAGGATACCGATTCTGGTACTCTCTCTGAGCAGCCGACGCATTACCGTTACACAAACCATAAATAAAATGCATTTCAACATACTCCCGAATCGAAAAAGACATAGTTGACCGATTAGGGCCAACTGTCCACATGTGACTGATAGATCTTTTTAAGATATGACTACTGGTTCGCTTTGTTTTCTTATCGCTTGGATAAAGTATTGTTATCAGTAAAATACCTGAATCTATTGACTAAATCCATTCAACAAACTAGAAATTCCGGGAGATAATTTAAATCTTATATGAAAAATATACGATAACCGTAACTTTATCACAAACACATTTTACTACTATGTTTCTTTTCTTAGCTTGGTAGTTATAAACAAAGCGTTGCATGCGAGAAAAAATACAAATTGTTTGTTGCCTGCACTTAAATGTATTATTCTTCACAATAGATTTTCTTCGCCCTACCATGTTTTTTCATAATAATGATCGAATTACATTAGGAAATTTAAATACGGTAAAAACTATTATACACCGTTGTAAAGTCCTTTAAATAAGGAAGTTTTTAGTCATAATTGATCAACTCAGCGGAACTCAACAACCGAGATATAAATTGCTGAATGTTATTTACATTTTCGTCGATATAAAAATAATTTGTTTAACGAAGAATTTTAAATAGAATATTTTTCCGTACCCCAACGATTATGTGTTATATCTATTTAAAATTTTGTGAAGATTCTGAAAATGACATTGAAATTGACAGTAAGTGAATTTTTAACAGAGTAAAGTAACCTTTTTCATAACAACTACAATAATTTTTGAAAAATCTTAATTTATTTGTTATTCTCTAACTGTTGAAGTTGGGAACCTCAAATTTGCGATATTCTGTCACCATTACCATGTAGTTTAATGCAAAATTTTATTTAACACTTATGACCGGACACCCTGTATATTATGAAAACTGTAATGATTAGGGCTACTGTTTTTATATAAAAATACATTATTTGAAACTAAGTAAACTTTAAAAAAATCATTTTATTGAACAACCAAAATTAGTTATTATTAGTTTTAAAATTAGTTAAAATTAGTTTTATTAGTTGTTGTTCAATAGAATGATTTTTTAAAGGGGTACTTCAAATAATGTGTATATATTATTTTATATATATACTAGCTGTAACCCGCGGGCTTTGCCCCGTTTAACTTCTTAATTTTCAAGATGATCTCGTTCGCATGGCTCAATCACGTCCTGGTTGAAGTTCGTTCGCTACGCTCACTCACCTTTAGGTTGGAGCTCGTTCGCTGCGCTCACTCACCTTCAGGTTAGCTCGTTCGCTACGCTCACTTGCCTTCAGGTTAGCTCGTTCGCTACGCTAACTCGCCTCCAGTTTGAAGTTTGTTCGCTACGCTCACTCACCTTTTGGTTGCAAATTAGCTGTTGTCATAGATGTAAAAGAAATAATAGTGCTGCGCCCTGTTGGTAATCCTTGTAACTTTAATGCTATTGAACATCATAGAACAGAACCAACTTGTTTAATTGAAACAGCTGTTAAGATTCATTAATTCCATTTCTCATAAGGTTAACATGGGAAACTTCAGAGCCACTGGGGCGGAGCCGATTGGACGGATCACGAAATTGATGGTGTATAAACCTATTCCATGAAATTCTACACGTATGTACCAAGTTTCGTGGCAATCGGTTCAGCGGTGTCTGAGTTAATCACTGCCAAACAAATATACAAACATCCTCTTTTATACTTATAGATAGGCCTACTTTTACTTTCTCCCCCTATATATTTTTGGGTCCCACTGAACCCAAAAAAGTGGTGTCTGTGTGTGTGTCTGTGTGTCTGGATGTGTACAGAGCTACAGACCACACATGTAGTCCGATTGTTGTGAAATTTAGTATGTAGGAGTAGAGGCAATAGGGCAAAGAGACGCCACTTTAGGCGTTTTTTCCCATAAGAATAACATGGGGATCATTTTTTGGCCACCAAAACCAAAAATCCTGATCTTTGCTCACATATCCCTATAAAATTGTCAAATCTTTTTTCTTACTTATTTCCCATAAATATATTCGATATTAAGCTAAAAAAGCTATTTCTTATATTTATTGACCCTTACAAGTGTAAATGTAGAGTAGAGGCAATAGGGCAAAGAGACGCCACTTTAGGCACGTTTTCCCCATAAGAATAACATGGTGAGCTTTTTTTGACCACTTTTTTAAAAATCCAGCTCTCGGCCTATACAAGCCTATATAAATGTTCAATACCATTGTACAACACTATTAAAATTTCAAATCCACATCCATTCACATGTATATTCTCAAAATTGAATGAGGTTTGTACGCGAACTCGGGCGCGCTCCCGGCTCATGGCGCGCTCCCTTGGACATCCTTAGTGGAAATCCATGAATTCTGGCTACTTGGGAACCCAAGCCATTTGACATACAATAAATAACCCTTTCTCCTAATTACCTTTTCTACTAAATACATGTCTTTATACTTGGTCTTTAACAACTCCTCTGTATAGAAGCCTCCCCTGATTATATTGCCATTTTCATCTTTCAAGATATAAGTCACAGGCTTTGTATTCTTTACTTCTGCTATTGTAAATAGTTCCCCTGTCCAATTCGGGGTATAACCTTTACTAAAAACATGTTTATACTTGGAAATCCTCACACTATCACCTACCTTATATCTTGGCTTTTTAACTTGCACTACTTTAGAAGTCAACCTCTCATGCACATATTTACTATTCTTAATATTCACTTGGTTAGGCTTCATACCTATAGATCTATGCACCTTATTATTATATTTTCAAATTAACTTTGGAAGTAAATCCAACCATTTATAACTCCCCTGAGCACTAAATTCCCTATATAACCAATTCTTTAAAGTTCTCTGAAACCTCTCCACAATTGCAGCCTTAGTTGTAGAAAATGTGTGATAGTGATTAATATTTAATTGGTTCATTAGTTTGCTAAAATATTGATTAAAAAAATCTTTTCCATTGTCGGATTGAATGTTTTTAACCCCCTTTGGTAGAATGGTTTTAATGGCTTCTGTAACCACCAACCCTGTCTTATTCTTTAGCGGAGCAGCATAAGCTTTTTTAGAAAATGTATCTATTAAAGTTAAAATATATTTGTTGCCAGAATTTTCTCTAGCATAGTTTTGCATATCAATTAAATCTATTTGTACGGTTTCGTTTATACCTAATACTTTAAAAGACCTTCTAATGAAATTCTTTCATGCAGGCTTATGAAGTTCGTATGCAATTTCATTCATTTTTTATAACATCACTCTTTCCTTGTACTGTAAATATATTACCATTAGCCCCAATCAATAGATTATCTTCCATTCTTTTAAATACATAGTTTTCTGGTATATATGGTCTATTATCTATATACTTAAATCCACTCAAAGATGTGGGGTCAGCAACTAATAAATCAGGATTGTATTCCATCAAATTAAATTTTCTTCCTCCATATACAAATTTTGATCCATCATAATACATAGCTTGTGACATTAAACAAATATCATCTAAATATTCCCCCATTGGCAGATTTCTTATATATTGTTTTTTGGCATCCCAACATTTTTCTTTTTTATCAAAAGTTATAGTCTGTTCTTTTGTAACACAGTCAGTGTCATCAACGGCAGGTTTAACACGTACTAACCTTTTATTATTAAAATCCCAATAGCCTGCTTCCATTTTTGGAGCTTGTGAAACATTCACAGCATCCTTACTATCTGTACCTTCTATCAAATTGCTAAGTTTCTGTTTCTTAGCATTCCAAACACCATTCTCTGATTCTAAAAATTCATAATTATTATCGTCTTGTACAAATTTACCATCTTCTTTTCGTATTAAAGTCTGTTGTAAAGTGGGCACATCATCTAAACTTTCACCCTTTTCCACATTAGTAATTTTCCGTTTCTTAGCATTCCAAACACCATTTTCTGATTCTAAAAATTCAAAATTATTATTGTCTTGTACAAATGTACCACCATCTTTACGTATTAAAGTCTGTTGTAAAGTGGGCACATCATCTAAACTTTCACCCTTTTCCACATTAGTAATTTTCTGTTTTTTAGCATTCCAATTTTTATTCTTAGATTCTAAAAACTCATATTTAGTTTTACCTTGTAAAAATACATCACCTTTTCTAGTTAATGTCTGACCCAAAGTTGATACATCATCTACAAACTCCCCATCTTTAACATTACCAATTTTACGGTTTAAACAATTCCAACTATCGTCTTGTAAATTTAAAGTAGGTTCACTACTAGCCCTGGGTTCTGCAGGCTTATTATATGGATTATATAAACGATAAAATTTATCTATAAACATATTTTTATTTAATAAATAATTCCACTTTCTCTCAATTCCTCAATAATGGAATCTATTTCATTGTCTACTCCTGAGTTACCGGCTTGGCGACTTAGCCAAAGAAGTCTTAACCTATCTACAAGCTCATTAGGATCATCCCAATAAATATAGTCTATTTTATTACCAGTCACTTGTCTCAAACCTTCACCAACAGATTTAAATAGAGGTTTAATTATATTAAGATATTTAGTATGTCTATTACTTGAAATTGGTGCACCGTCTTTGTAACTCTTCAAATGTCCATTTGTAGCTTCCAAAATCTCTTTATAATTTTGCAAATCAGCCTGAGTATAATCCTCAGGTTCTTTTAAAGTTAACAACTGCCACAAGCCTTTTGTCCCCTTGTAGGTTTTATTTGCAACTGTAATATCATCATTGGCAATATCAACTTCCTTATTTCCAATAAAAAATGTATTTGCTTCTCGTCTAATACCATATGTAGTGTCTGTCATACTACTTTTACTGAGGTAATTTCCTAAATAGTCTGATGCTAAAAGACCAAAATCTAATTTCTGTGGGGTGGATTGCTGTAATGGTTGTAATGGTTGTAATCTTGGTATCATTGATATTCTAGATGGAGTCATTGGGAGTATCTCCATTTGAGGCCTCTCTGTTTTACCAATAGATGTGATTTTCTTTAATTCTTGTAATGGCTCTATTAAAGGTTGGAATGTTTGGAACCTCTCTTCAGCCTCTAGAAACTTGCCACGTTTTAAAGCTCTATATTTCTCTCGTATTTGATTTGCAGAGTCAACCAATTCTTGTTGAATGTTTTTCATCTTTTATTTACATTTTATTTATCTCATTTGACAAAGGATTGTACTCAAACACTTTATCATGTATTATCAAACAATATGCAGATGTATTTGCTGGTACATTTTCTGCAGTTTCAATCTCTAATTTAATATCAACAATTCCTTCCTTCACTGTTTCGTTCTGTCTAGAACAGTCTATTACAATTAGAGGATATTTCTTCATAAACTCAGCCCTACTAATCATAGGATCTGGGATAGTATTATAGTAAGCCTCTCTAAACCTCATAAACATCTCATAAGCTTTAGAGACATCTCCATTTTCAAAGTCGAGATTTAAATCACTATAAGGATAATATTCAGAGTTTAGAAATACTTTGAGATTTTTTAATTTACAGTGATCAAATTCATCAGTTCTTTTTCGTGCACTATTATCCCTAGCTGTTTGGAAACCAAATATAATATACCTAGGCTTCTCTAAACTTGAAGATGTCTTTACTGACCATGTATGTCTTGTGGTATTGGGATATGATGGAAGTTCATGCAGCTCTAAACTTCTAAATGCAATTTGCAAATTTTTATTTTGCAATAACATCTTTTGTAATTGTAACTTCTCCCCATCTGATGGTATTACATGTGGCATCACCCATTGAATTGAGTTAAGTGTAATTTTGGGAATCATATCAGCAGTGCCACTGGCTGGAGCGCTAGTGGTTGTTAATATACAATTTAAATCATTTTTGGATCTTTTCAATACCAATTCTTGTTTGACATTTACTAATACCTTATTAAAATCCTCGAATACACCCATTAACAGCTCTAATGGCAAACATGTACTAAACTTGCCACCTTTATGGAACTCTTTTAAATTTGTGTCAGAATCAAATGCTACATTTGACAATTTAGTTGTTTTATTGTAAGAGCTCAATATTTTCATAAGACTAGAAATTCCTGGGTTTCTTACAATGTCTATTTCTTTACCTGCGACTTCGTATCTAATTTCATCAAATAAGAACGCAAATGCATTATTTATAAAATGACCTTTATCATGATTCTCAATTTCTCCCTTAATATACAGATAACTTCTACATGGGAGAGTTAGCAAATCTTGATTATTAATACATATTCGAATTTCATCAGAATTATTTATTGCTAAAGTGTTGTGGGGAACATAGGAGTGATTTGTAATTTTAACCACACTATCGTCGAATTGGGATTTCCCTGTAACGTCTAGAAAATCTTCCATTTTTATTAATAGAAAATTTTAACTTTAGTCCTATTGATTTTAGGAACCTAGCATTTTGTACACTTATAGATAAATTGTTATAAATTCTCATATCTTTTTTATATGACAAGTAATTGTAGTTTCTTCTCCGTTAAAGTCAATTGCCTTGTCGTGTTGATCGGCAAATGTAATACTAACAACATCTAAACTTCTCTTATTTACAGGAAAATATATAATATTTCTTGGAACTTCAATAATTTTGTAACCAGGAGGAGCTTCTGGATAAAAGCTATGTATGGTGTGTGATTTGTTGCCGTTTAAATAGGACCCGTTTGCAATATTACATTTTACTCTAATCACATTTACATTATTAATGTTTATTTTATTTGTAGATTCAAACTGAACACCAGGAGTAGAAATACCTTTAAATCCCAATAAAACAGACCCTAATCATGGTTTTGTAAAATCAAACACGTGGCTAGAAAGTAATGTCGCTTTCATAGTTTTATTATTAGCTGTAAGGAAAAAGTCTGGGATTTGCTTTTGAATTTCCTTTGCAAGCTCAACCACCTCATATGTTCCTTCAGAAATTTCTATTGTAACTGGAGCATTGTGATCATAATAGAAAACATCATCACCTTCTCCAATGGTTAATTTGTTGCCTTTAAGTTGATTTAATTTTGGAATAAGCCCTTTGAATAAAAGTTTGGATTTAGTATTAATTAATGCTTCTCCATTTTTATCTATTATAACTTTAAGTTTACCATTTAATAACTGGTTTAAATCATCAACTGAGGTCTCTCCCTTTGGTAATGTTTTTTTCTCTACTTTGTAATATGTTAAAGTGTTTAGAGGTTTTTTAACATTAAATATAGAATTATAACTTTGAAAATCTACTAATCCAATTACATAATCATCATTTAATTCTATGGGAGGAAAGAACACTGACTTTAGCTCTGGCTCTGTACCCGAAAATGTTATAGTAAATGAATCCATTTTTATAAACAAAAATTTTTTATGAATGATAAACATAAAATTCCACAAATAGAACTATTTAAATCTTGTATTTGATCGGTTGTATAGTAGATTTTATATCCCTCAAAATATTTAATTACTTCTTTTGGAGGTTGGATTCCAAATGGGTCAAAATAAATTACAATATCTTTATTTTTACGATATGCTGTCCAATGTGTGCCAGATGAGCTATCTAAATTAACTATTCCGCACTCTTTTACTCTTGGTGTTAGATTTTTTAGCTCGCTTTTTAGGTACACTCCCCGGAAGTGAGGCACGTCTTTTGCGGCCTCTAACAGCTGGTAGTTGTCCATCTTTTTTATTAAATTTTAATCCCATTCCCATTTTTGCTTTTGCCTTCATCAAATTTGTCACGGCATAAGCAGCTGCTCTTTCAGCAAGATTTGCGTCCTTGGCCGTTACTCTAGTCCAAGCTAAGTCTGCTAATCTCATGTCTGCTTTGTTCCGAGCAGCGGTATCGGGATTATTCATGTAGAATATGTCATGCTCTTTACAATAAGAGTCTAGTTTATTTTTTGGAGGTACATTTTTAGCTAGATTCTCACGTATATTCGTTCCAGGTCCACAGTACCGATATGATGGTATGTGAAGTGGAAATGGAAGGTTATTTATAAGAGTATTCAATAACCCTCGACCTCTGTAAGGCTTTAGGAATAAACCTTTGCCCTTTTTACATGTTTTCTTATTATCATTTTTTACCATTTTTATTATATAAAAAATGTCTTTTATTCAACAAAAACATAAATTTAAAATAGTACATACTAAGGAAAATATACCAAAGAAGTTGGGTCTATTTCCTACCAATATTCGATGTGTTATTTGCGGTCCAAGTGGAAGTGGGAAGACGGTTGTAATTTATAACTTAATTGTAAGAAAGGAAGGATTAAAATTTACAAACTTATATTTAATATCTAAATCATTAGAACAAGAAAAATATAAAAAAATAATTGAAATATTTAGTTTGTGTGATGAAGTGAAATTACACACGTTTACTGACTGTGAAATCACACCAAATGATGTAAAATCACAGTCAGTTGTTGTATTTGATGACATAAATAGTCCAAATATTACACAATTTTTCTCAATGGGTCGACATAAAAATATTAACTGTTTTTACTTGTGTCAATCTTACAGCAAAGTACACAAACATTTACGTGATAATGTAAATTTCCTAATATTATTCAAACAAGATGATTTAAATTTAAAACATGTATATCACAATCATGTTGGTAATGACTTTTCATTTGACCAATTTAAAAATCTCTGTCATCAATGTTGGGATAAAACTAAATATGGCTTTTTCGTAATAGACAAAGAAAGGTCAAAGAATAATGGTAAATATAGATTTATGTTTGACCAATTCTATCAAGAGGATGGTAAGGGTAAATAAATAAAAGACTGGAGTTTTTTAACATTTGTATTTATTATATATCTACACATACAATTCATGTTTGATCAATTTTATAATGACCAAGCGCAAGAGTATTAATGCCATCTTCAAGAATAAACCTCTTGTCATCGTCAAAGGATAGTACTTTCTTGTTCATGGTCAAGGTTTGAAGATGATGATTTGTAGATTTAATTCTTGTCACATTCTCATAGTAATCTTGTCCAGTTGCAAGACAGTTCAAATAATGATGATGTCTTAGGAGATGTTTAACTGTGGCACCATCAGCTCCTTTAGCTTTCTTCACCTCTAAAGCTTGCTTGTCTTCTTCATATAACCATTTTAGAGGAATATAAGAATATAATTTTAGTCTTAAACCACAATATTCATACATAATATGACCATCTAATTTGTCTTTAAACTTGCCAGTGACTTTTTTATTTTTATCAGAGTATAAGAAATGGTCTTTACTATATCCAGAGGTATCAAAATAGTGCAAGTCGCATTCTATTTCCTTGTAAAAGTCCTCTGTAACTATAGAATACATTAAAGAATCAGTGTCTGTCATTAGAAATCTTTTGTTCTTAAATTTTGACATATAATTATAGTGGAAATCATACATTATTACTTTACTTATATCCAAAATTGTCATGCCTAAATATATTGGTTTATTAAACTTGACAACTAATTTATTTAAATGTATAGCATGTAAATTGTTATCGAACTTTTTACTACAATCAAACCTTGGATTAGTGACATATTTTGTTAATAGTGACTCATCCTTGAGATAAATGTCACGAAACTTTCGTTGATTCATAATTGTTCGACCAAAGAGACTATTATTTAACAATTTGTAAAAGTCTTTTTCAAAATCATTTTTAGCCCATTTTCGTTTTTCGATATTAAAATTAATATAGGGCGCAAGCCATTTACACTGTCTAAATTTTAAAACTCTGTGGTATTTTGTAACAATCAAACCCAATTCCTCATATTTTTGTAATGCTTTATAATGTAAAATATATTTAGTTTTGTCATTTAAATTAGGTATTAATTTGCCATTCATTTTCTCTGGTGCTAATGGATAGTCATTATGTAAATCATGTAAGCTTTTATCATATTTTAAATCAACTTCTAAAATGTATCCAAACTCATCATTTTGATTATATTTGTAGTCTATCTCATTCGTCCAACAAAATCCATCCATGGGTAGCGGCTCGCACATCGCTGTGGAGTATAGCGAGTTACAATCTAAATATATTAAATAGACACTCTCTTGATTGGGGTCATAGTGTTCGCCCATATATTTATTATTGGCTTTAGCGTAACGTGTGGAAATCATACTGACTCCTCCTCTAATCGCACTTTCTATAAACAAATGCATGTCAATATCTTTAAACAATTGTAATTTTATACCAGTCATTCTAAGACAGGCCTCCCATGTTAGTCCAGGGAGTGAATACATATGTACAGGGTCAAGTTTGTAATCCTTTAAACACAGGTCTCTAAATGTCTCAAAGACATCAGCCAGTAGCAATACATCTGTTTTAAGATATAAATCATGATATTCTTGTAAATTATTTATATTAAAATGGGTCCACACATTTTTAGCATGTTCATATTCATTGGGAGAGATATGTTCTTTAGTTAGAGTACTGTAAAATGCTTCTTTTGGGGGTAGAGACTCTGCAAACTTATCTGGTCCCGTCATATATTCATAGGGATATACACCTTTACATTGTAGTAGTGGATTTTGTATGAATCTAAATGTGTTTAAATTGGAAGCCAATTTATATAATGGAAGGGACAGAAAGTTGTATGAATCTAAAAATACTAAATCATCAACAAAGAATGATATATATTTTTCCATATCTTTAGCTATGCAATTTAATTTACGTTTATTAAACTTTCCCAAGTGTTGCATTATTAAATGTCCATCGTAATTTTTCAAGTTATGGAAGAATACTGGGATTTTCTTTGTTACTTTATAGTTTAAATTACAATCATTGTGGGCAGCTCCACGGTATCGGCCAGATGAATGGCAATGATCTCTCACCCTATCAAAATATAGGGGCTTTTCACAAATATGACAATGTGTTGAGTTTTGGAAAGATACCTCTTGCTCTGGAGTCATTACAAGGGGAATATATATCGACATTTGACTTTTAATGAAATCATAAGTCTCAAATAATCTTTCAAAAAACACATCCATAACATTTGTGCCACTATATAACTCTTCAGAAATAATTTTTGAATCTTTTACTACAACAAATGCAAAACCTGATGGAATATGTATATTGGAGTTTATAAAGCATTCAAAATCTGCATAAATCACAAATGGGGCTTTAAGTTGATATTTATAATTTTTAAATTGTAATGTATCTTGTTTAGACATTTCCACTCGTTGGGCATCAAAGTTTTTACAATATGTTATATGACGCTCCAATTTATCATTAGTGTAAAAATGTTGTAAACACAACTTACAAAAATGCTTCTTATGGTCGTGTTTTGTAGACCGCAGCATTAACCTATTAAAATCACGAATTAAACAATAATGTGATTTACGACCTTCTTGTAATAACAATAGATCTATATGAGTATTACTATTCAGTTTGGTTGTTCTTAATGGATATATACATTTATTATTTTCAACCCCAAATACATTAACACTTATACTATTTTGTCTCTCAAATTTATCTATATCAGCTATTTTCACAGGATAATTTATGTTTGTCATATTCAACTGACCTATGTAGGGTGCATAGCTAGAGACTCTTTTAGCATTTTGATGTGTATAATTCATTGGATGTAATGCTGCTAAAATTGACCAAAGGAAGCATTTATTGTCAGAATTCTTTATATTTAAAACTGCATGTTTTGATTGAATACTTTTTGGTGTGGGGATATATGACTTTGGAGTTAGGGGTTTATACTTGTAAACATGCAACTGCCAATACTTAGTATGGTCATATATCCATCCACTGCCTTGGGCTTGATATTTATGCATCGATGCGTCAATCTTTAAAAATGCATTTTCAATTTGTGGCTTTAAATCTCTTTTCTCAATAGTTAAGGTAGTAAGGCTTCTAAAATCTGCAATACATTCTTTCTCATTAACTAATTTTCCATTTTGATCCATTGAATATTTTATAAATTTGATTCTCCTTACTAAAGTCCATTTTATCGGCAGAGGACAAGACTTGAGAGCATTTTCAAGTTCAGCTCTAATTGATTCACCAACAAATTTTATCATTGTGTATGGACAATTGTTACAAGAATTTACGTGTCTCCTAAAATGTCCAACAACATTTTTTTTACAAAAATTACAAGTCTTGTGATTTTGTAATAAATGCGATTTTAGAGCCATGTTATTATCACAGATTAAATCACAAACTTTGCACAGTTTCACCTTCATTTTATGTTTCAACTTGTAGTGCCGAATCAAGTTACTTTTGGTGGAGAACGACACGGAGCACTGTTGACATGACGGCTTCATGTTTAAGAATGAGGTCTCCGACTGATGTCACCTCTATATATAGACTTTTTTGGAAAATTTTTAAAATTAAGAAATTTTTAAAATTTTAATTTTGAAAATCAAATTTTGTAAAATTAAATTTAAAACTTTAAAAATTAATAAATTAAGAATTTTAGAAATTTATAATTGAAAATTTTATAAACTTATAAATTTTTCTAAGTCCAAACCTTTTGACAGTTTTGCACACCTCAAAATTTTCTAAGTCCGTAAAACTGTTAAAAAACGCTTATATCTCGAAAACGGCTTGAGATACGGCAAAATGGTTGAAATTCTGGCACACATAGTGGGTGTCAACTTTTGATTTCAAACAATATTACAACATAAAAAAATCAAAAAGTCAAAAAAAATTTAACATTAGTTTATATGGGTACAATTAAAAGTTACCACAAAAATATTCAAAGTCCAGACTTTTGGACCATAATGATTTTCTCTAAGTCCAGACCTCAGAAAAACCATTATTTTACGATTAAATCACCAGAGGTCTAGTACTATGTGTTTCATGCCATTTAAAGTGATTCCAGCAACACTTTATATTTTTCTATATTTCGGGCCAACTTGGGTCCCTATAGAGTTTCGAAATCTGGTGCGAGGCGTTCCGCACGGAACGCCTCGCACAGCCGTCGTACCTCGAAAATTTTCTAAGTCCAAACTTTTTGACAGTTTTGCACACCTCAAAATTTTCTAAGTCCAGACTTTTTGACACCTCAAAATTTTCTAAGTCCAAACTTTTTGACAGTTTTGCACACCTCAAAATTTTCTAAGTCCGTAAAACTGTTAAAAACGCTTATATCTCGAAAACGGCTTGAGATACGGCAAAACGGTTGAAATTCTGGCACACATAGTGGGTGTCAACTTTTGATTACAAACAATATTAGAACATAAAAAAATCAAAAAGTCAAAAAAAATTTAACATTAGTTTATATGGGTACAAAGAAAAGTTACCATGAAAATTTTCTAAGTCCAAACTTTTGGACCATAAAGATTTTCTCTAAGTCCAGACCTCAGAAAAACCATTATATTATGATTAAATCACCAGAGGTCTAGTATTATGTGTTTCATGCCATTTAAAGTGATTCCAGCAACACTTTATATTTTTCTATATTTCGGGCCAACTTGGGTCCCTATAGAGTTTCGAAATCTGGTGCGAGGCGTTCCGCGCGGAACGCCTCGCACAGCCGTCGTACCTCGAAAATTTTCTAAGTCCAAACTTTTTGACAGTTTTGCAAACCATTAGCCGGGAGCGCGCCCGAGTTCGCGTGCAAACCTCATTCAATTTTGAGAATATACATGTGAATGGATGTGGATTTTAAATTTTAATGGAGTTGTACAATGGTATTGAACATTTATATAGGGGTGTACAGTCAAAGATCAGGATTTTTGAAAAAGTGGCTAAAAAATGATCCCCATGTTATTCTTATGGGGAAAACGTGCCTAAAGCGTCGTCTCTTTGCCCTATTGCCACTACTTGTAGGTACTAATACATGGTATCTCCAGGCACATTTTTCATTTTTTTGAAATTTTGATTTTTAATGGGAATTTTCCCATAAAACCCCATAAAATAACGGAAAACGGAATTTTCTCAAAAATGGCCCGAACGATTTTGATAAAAATTTAGTAGGTTGTAGCCCTTTAAATTCTGAACAAAGTGGTACAACTCCCGTTTACCATTAAAAACCCCTATAAAATAAGAGAAAAACGTATTTTCGAATGAAACCAGTTTAGATTGAAATTAGTATAAGATAATCCTTATAATTCGAAACAACATAGTGCAACCCCTATTGCTGTAAAAATTATGGTGCAAAAGTTAATGACACTTTTGTGATTTTATCTATTAAATATCATAGTTACTCTCATCGTTTACCCATGATAAAGGTTGTTGACAAGCTAATGGGAGAAAGTATGTGTCAGATTGCTGATACCGTTTATTATATACAGGGTGATTGGTACTCAGTGTGACAAAAATCTTTTGGTGTAAGTACAAAGTAAATGCAGTGTGATGATGCATATAAAAGGTCCCAAGTCTAAAAATTTGCTTACCAAAGAAATATTTTATGTTTTTCTAAAATAACTATGTTTTTAAACTTAGTACAGCTATTTCTCAATTACCTGTAAATGGATTTGAGTAGGTAATGTCATTTTCGTGTTCTACATTAAATTTTGAATAAGACGGGGGATCAGTTGTAAAAACTCCATCAACATTATAAAGGTTTTTTTGTTTTCTGGTATTCAAACCACTAAAACAAACAAAAGAATATCTGAACCTCAATAGTGTAGCATATGGTTGGAAAGCTTATAAAATGGCGCAGTTTTTAACATATTCAGATACTTTCTTGTATACAGGGTGTGAAAAAATGCAATAGACCAATGTCTTTTAAATGTTTATTAAACATCTTCATTTTTCCTTTGAATCTATTTACAATGGAGTTTTTACAACTAACTGATACTTCGACATTTTCTATTATTCTTATTCAAAATTTAATGTAGACCACGAAAATGACATTATCTACACAAATCCATATTCAGGTAATTGAGAAATTTTTTTATTAAGTTTAAAAACATTGTTATTTAAAAAAAAAACATACAACAATTTTTTGGGAAGCTAATTTTTAGACTTGGAAATTTTTGTCACACTGAGTACCAATCACCCTGTATATATATATATATTAGTTATGTTACACTGTTATCTACTCATAGCTACTTTATTTATATGACAGGTTACGTTATGTTAATGATTATATTTTGTAGACTTTGGGACACTTTCTCACGGATTTTTCTTTACACCGCGCGGAGTTGGACAGTCAGCGTTGACAGATTTCTGACCACTGTGCGGAGTTGGGATAAGCCCGTTATCATAAATATAATCTACCTAGTAATTTTATCCTAGTAAGCAGACATATTCCGATTTAAACCTTTTATACGGACTATGGACAACACATACTGTAATTTATATATGCATTATTTTTATGATCGAACCTGAGTATGCATAGAGTTGGCTATCCATGGGATATAAAGAGTGTCTGTATTGAAGTCATTGTCCAGAATTACGTTTATATATCGAGACTAGATAATCATTTAGCTGAGAGAATTGATTTATTATGAACAGATTACGTATGACAGATATTATGTATGTATGACGGAACAGATTATGTATTATGTATGTGATTGTGAACATAGTATGTATGGTTACTATTTCAGTGCTGATTGTATAAAAATAAGAAACCTTTAAACGGCAGATGTAAGTCTCTTGGAATAGACCTTGTTACAATTATAGAGCAAAGTAACAGATTTAAAATAAACTCAACTATACAAAACATAGCAAAATCAGTTTTTAAAACCAAAATAATCTAGTAACGAATTATCGATAAGTGGCATTCGTGGTTGCTATAGGTTGTCGTTGTCACTCTAACACTTGTACTTCAGTAGTATTGGCCTAATCTAGTTTTGATCTTGTATTGCTCGTAGGTAATCACATTCTGTAGTAACCATTTGTAGTCTGCTGGTATTGGATGTACAAACACCACTAGAGGACATCCTCCCAGGATATTGCCCATACCAGCGATGCTGCGTGTGTATATATACACAGCAGAGCTCTACACATACACAGAACAGGTCATCCTCTCACTACAACATGAACACTCTGGTAAGTAAAACAATCTTGTTAAACGAAATCATTTACCTCATGTTGACATTTGTAAGTAAGTTAACGGCTCTTATTAAATTAATACATTAGTCAACATCATATTTTAAAAAACCTCATTTTTTAATGAAACAGACAAAACCATGAATCGCAAAGTTCAAGGGATTAATTTTTGTTATAACAAAAACCAATAATGTATTTAAATCATGATAGATAATGTATATGTATTATAAACCAAATCAGTCAAAACCAGAAAAATAGTTCCTGTAACATTGAATAGCATGATAACTTGTGTTTCTACTGTAAGGACTTTTGTATTTTTTAATTATAAATTACCTTTTACCAATAAATTAATGTTGAAGATTTGTTGAGTCATTCATGATCATTGTACCTCATCGTCACAAGGATAATAAACAATTGCTTTAATGTAAGCCTACAATTTTGGAGAAGATCCTACTCTGCCATTAACTAAAAGAACAGCTGGTTGCATTTATTTAATTAGAATGAAAATATTTGCATAACTATGTGGCTTGAAAATTAATTGGTGTTTATCTTAACTACATAACACTTTTTTGTAATCGTTAAATGAATTTAAAAATAAAGATGTACTCTATTTTTTATTTAATGTTTTTAAGGTCGGTTTCTCAGCAACTAAATAATAGTAGGTTATTTAATGTGCTCAGAAAATCAATGTCAAAGGAACGATTATTTGCAATTTTTGAGTTTCACCTAATATTTTAAGGGATGGCATCTGCCTTCTTCTACCACTAGGCTACTTTATGATCATTTTTTTATAAAGGGTGCTCAAGAGAGAAGATTAGAAGTGCTTGTTAAGTTCAATCACTTCCATTCCTAGGCTAATAAAAATTGCAAAATATCATGCAATTTTAGATGAGTATGTTGTTTTACAATACCAGTTCCCGTTTTTGGTGGATTATGTAAAATCTAATTTTATGTTAATGCGTTTTATGTTTTTTTCGTAAATAAATGCATACTATGAATATATTGAGAATAATATTGAGAAAAGACACTTTTATGTGAGTACATTCTGCTTGGTTAAAACATCATAGACACATACAACTGCTTAAGTCATTTGAGGGTTATAAGAACCACAATAAAACATCGTGCAAGGTTGTTATGTCACTTAATGTTACTTTAAGATAAGACATAAAACTTCATAATAAAGTTATGAGAGATCTGACAGTACTATTGGAAAATGAGGTTTAAGCATCTAAACCAGTAAACCCATGTAAAAGAAGATACAGCGGGATTGGTTTTCTGGCTAAAATATTATGTAGGTGGCTTCAGAGTGAGCAGTACGACGCTTCTGATAGACGACAGTTAACGTTGTAAATAATAAATTCTCTCTTAGTTCAATTAACTTAAGTGGTCACATATGTTTCGTGAGCGAAGCCACGATGGGGTAAGCTAGTTCTCTATAAGAATAACTTGGGATTGTTTCCCTCCAATAACCAATATCCGCACGATGCGTTTCAATATTTTAGCGCTAATAGCTTCTTTTTCAAAATGATTTACTGTAGATTTTTTTTTTTTTTTTAAACAGCTTGGTAAATAAACATTTATTGATTAATTGAAGATCTGTACGTTTTAACTAAACAAAACCATAATACGTGATTTATAAAATGGGGGGGGATATAAGTAGTTTGATAATACTTTACTTGTAATTCAGAAATTAATATTTTTTGCAGGCTCGTCTTGTATTTCTGGCTTTGTACACAAACAGTGTGTACTGCAGCTATTACCACGGACCCATCGCCAAGCCTGTCGTCCTCCACAACGGCTACCTGGCAGACACCCATGAGGTAGCAGCAGCCAAGAACGCTCATCTCGCCGCTCTAGCCAAGGAATCTCACTACGGAGGAGACTACGAATACAGTCATGGCCAGGAATACAGTGGCTCTTATGACGGACATCATGGAGACATCAGGTACCACGGTCCCACCGCCATCCCACACGTCCTGCATGACGGACACATCGCAGACACTCACGAGGTGGCCGCTGCTAAGGCTGAGCATTTTGCCGCCGTAGCCAAGGCCAAGGCTCACGGAGGCTACGGTGACCACTACAGTGGCAGATACGCCTCAGACTACGGTGCTGACCATGGACACTCACATCATGTGGCGCCTTACCATGGACCTCTCGCCAAGCCCGTGGTGCTCAAGTCCGGATACCTGGCAGACACTCACGAGGTCGCTGCTGCCAAGCACCATCATCTGGAAGCTTTGCATAAGCACAGTCATCATGGCCATTACGACTATCATTACTAACTGTTAAATTTTGGATTTCTTGAAATATACGTCAAGAAACGTCAAGCATATTCTTTTTTACACCTATTTACAATAATCCGAAAAAGTTTCCAATGTTTTTTTTGCTAATCTCGATTAATGCCCCAGAATGTACATTAATGTGGGAGATTTACGCACTACTTTCCTTCCTAAACTATTTTCCTGATCAACTGTTTTTACAATAATTATAGTTTCAACTCATAAGTAAGAAAGAAGGTACAGTAAAAGGAATTTAAAAGGGTATTACTTGTTTTGTAATGTATTCAGTACAGTACAGTACAGTAACAATATCTGTTACGTAAGCCAGTACATTCCTAAATAAGTTGCCTATCGTGTTTCAGTTTCTTTTCATACCAACTCCAATTTACATTGTGTTTTAACTCTATGATACGCTAACAGTAGCTTATAGATTAAATAGTGATGCTCATTTTTAGATAGAATAACCTTCTTGTTACATATGTTATATGTTATTAAGATTCACAGATGTTCAGATTTATTTATTATTATGTTTGTTTAATTCAATTGTGAGGGAATTTCTGTGTGTGTGTCGATTTCGTTATCTTATCGCCAAAGATAGTTCAGCAGTGCTGGGTTTAATTTCCAGGGGTCGATGTGAATCAACAAAATATTGTTGTTCTGAAATCCCACTCAATATTAATTTCGTTTCGAATAATCTAAATTATCAATCGTCTGTGTTTAATCAAAATCCTTTATTGAAAATGATAGGGTAACTCAGTGAAATGTGCGAACCAGTTGTCGCTATTCACTCATCATCGTTACCCTACCAGACGCGGAAGAAAACGTTGTCGTGTATAATCTATGTGTCGTGTTATCTGTTAATTCAATTCTCGCGTTAGAGTCTATTTCAAAAATTAGGTTCGATAGCTTGTACAGCTAGTTAGGATGCTGAATGTTCTTCGAGCAAAACTAGGATCGGTATCAAAGGTTATAGGATCAAACTAAACCTTGCTACGCTCCGATCGTTACCCTAACCCTACGCAAATGTGCTCTATACAACCAAGAGGTTAAGGATAGATAGCCTGCACAGCTAACTAGGATGCTGAATATACTTCAGCAATCTAGGATAGGTTACGGTAGGTTAATCGTTACCTAAACGCCCGTATGAACCTCGGTCGCTACCCTCAACCCCACGTAAATGCGCTCTAAACAACAAAAAGGTTAAGGGTAGATAGCCTGCACGGCTAACTAGGATGCTGAATATTCTTCAAGCAATCTAGCATAGGTTACGGTAGGTTAATCGTCACCTAAACGCCCGTGTAAACCTCGTTCGCTACCCTAAACCCACGCAAATGCGCTCTAAACAACAAAGAGGTTAAGGGTAGATAGCCTGTACAGCTAACTAGGATGCTGAATATACTTCAGCAATCTAGGATAGGTTACGGTAGGTTAATCGTTACCTAAACGCCCGTATGAACCTCATTCGCTACCCTAAACCCACGCAAATGCGCTCTAAACAACAAAAAGGTTAAGGGTAGATAGCCTGTACAGCTAACTAGGATGCTGAATATACTTCAAGCAATCTAGGATAGGTTACGGTAGGTTAATCGTTACCTAAACACCCGTATGCACCTCGTTCACTACCCTAACCCCACGCAAATGCGCTCTAAACAACAAAAAGGTTAAGGGTAGATAGCCTGCACAGCTAACTAGGATGCTGAATATTCTTCAAGCAATCTAGCATAGGTTACGGTAGGTTAATCGTCACCTAAACGCCCGTGTGAACCTCGTTCGCTACCCTAAACCCACGCAAATGCGCTCTAAACAACAAAGAGGTTAAGGGTAGATAGCCTGCACAGCTAACTAGGATGCTGAATATTCTTCAAGCAATCTAGCATAGGTTACGGTAGGTTAATCGTCACCTAAACGCCCGTGTGAACCTCGTTCGCTACCCTAAACCCACGCAAATGCGCTCTAAACAACAAAGAGGTTAAGGGTAGATAGCCTGTACAGCTAACTAGGATGCTGAATATACTTCAGCAATATAGGATAGGTTACGGTAGGTTAATCGTTACCTAAACGCCCGTATGAACCTCATTCGCTACCCTAAACCCACGCAAATGCGCTCTAAACAACAAAAAGGTTAAGGGTAGATAGCCTGTACAGCTAACTAGGATGCTGAATATACTTCAGCAATCTAGGATAGGTTACGGTAGGTTAGTTTGGATAACTAAGACCCCCACTATCCTTTAAAGATCCCAATTAATCAACAGGCTAACGCTAGCTATGCGAGCAATAAAACAGCTATCCTCATAGTTAATTCTGTTTCGTAACTCTCTCTATGTTTTAATTAAATACCAGAAATTCGTTAAGCATACAATATAGGGTAATAGGCTATAGAATGGCGTACACTGCACAAAGGATGCTGCTTGTACTTCAGCAAAAGGAGGGATGTTTGGAAGGCAACATTGAGTTTATATGACGTTATATTACACAAGCTTAGGCTATTGTCACCCTCAAATTATATAGTTCTTCAATAACAACTAGGCTAAGGCTTAACCTATTAAATCACTCCTTAACTGCGATACAAGAGGGTTAGGTAATTGAGTAGCGTATTCCGCCCAAAGGATGCTGCTTGCACTTCAGCAAAAGGAGGGATATTGGAAGGTGACACAGAGGTTATGTAATATAAGATGTGTAGGTAAAAATCCTTTAAAATACTCAATTGGCCTTACTAAGCCTTTGCTTTCCTCAATAGCCTAGTGTATGCTAACTCGTTTGGATTTTATATTGCTAGTCGGCAAAATTTCTTTGACTTCAAACTAATTATTTCACAATTTAAAATCTAAATTAAATTGCAAAAAAAATACCAATTGATCACTGATCAAAATCGAAAACCTCGTTTATCGTGAACAAATTATCGCAAATCAATTAATCAATATCGTTCGTGAATATCTAAACGTAAAACAACTAGTTTCCCTGAATCATAAAATGATATCAAGTAGGCACTATACCTTAGAGAGAGACGTGTTGATTGGGTCACAAAATGGCACAGACTGTCCGGCGGCGCCCGGTCCCAGTGGTTTTGTTGCACGTCTGGGCCGGTCATGCGCAGAAACCAGTTTTGGCAGTCCGACTCGGCCTCGGCGGCGGCTACATCGGTGCTCGCGCTAACTACTTGAGCCTCGCCTCGCCATGCTTAACCTCAAAATCGTTGATCGTTCGTACTACTATGATGATCCTCAAGTAAAAACATTTTTGTCTTCCGATTTCAGCCGTGATATGATAAAAAAAGGTGAGGTGTAAAAAATCAACCCTTACATCCTCCACTCACTTCGCGGAAACAAAAAAAAAGAAACAGAAAAGAAAAAAAAAACATTCTCATCTTCTTCTAACCAAAATTCAAATTCTTCGAAACTAAAACACAAATAACTTCAATGTCCTTCGATTTGTAGATCCTACTCCTGGGATCTAAAAATATTTGCAATCTTCTACGGAGTAAAGAAATGAAACTTCTTAACATCAAAACAAAACTGAGCTTTCTCAAATGGCTCACTTCCACGCTGGTGGGGGACAAGTCCCAACTTTCGAATATTGATCCTCTTGATCTCGTTCGTCCCGGGTATCTGGATCTTCATAGTTCGTCTTTTCCCTCGTCTCCTTGCTGGGCGATTGGGTCGATTCTCATCGGACTCGGCTCTCGGAGTGTTCGTAGGGATCACTTCAAATTTCGTTGGCGATTTCTTCTTCGGTGGGGGTGCAGGGGTATTCGGGATGGCCAATTTCTTCCGATCAAATCGAGTAGCAGCAGTCTGGTTTGGATGATCTTGACTAACCACTCGAACACTGTAAGCACAAGAGGGTTCAGGCTCCAGCCCACAAACTGTGGTGTCTTCTATCTCGGCTCGTTTCCCTGACGGCTGGGTAGAATCGTTGACACTTGGAACAGTCCGGCATGGGCCTAGGAAATCCTCTTCGATTTTCACGGCTAGTATGTTCAATTTTCTTATCATGTCCATGCCCAAGATTATAGGTGTGCCTAATCTAGGAAGGTGGACTACTTCCAGCTCGTGGTTCACACCTCTTATAGTGGATGGCAGGGTAAAACACCGGTTCAATGTCATTTCCGAGTTGTTGGCCATGACAACCTTGACTTCTTGATTTTCTAGTTGCACCTTCCGTTCAATAAAATCAGCGACCTCGTCACCTATTAGGTTTATCGTGGAACCAGTGTCAATCAGTGCTTTAAAATCTCTACCAAACATCGAAACCTTTATGTACGGCCTCAGGTCTTTCGTTACTCTTTCTGAGTTATAACAGTGAATGGTGCCTAACTGGAAGTTGGAGGTCGTTGCACTAGGTCGGATCTCGGACTCCGGCGACCTCCGTGGTCCATCGTCCGTCTCTCGTTTCCCGACTTCGAGCAGTCACAAGTTGTTGTCCTCGCTCCTGGCTTCTTGCAGTTAAAACATCTAAGTATTCTTGGTTCCTTGCAGAAACTGAAGGTATGTCCTGTCTTCTCGCAGTTCCAGCATGTCCTCGAATCGGCCGATCGCCTCTCATCATCGCAGTATCGTCGATTCTGATACTCTCTTTCATTCATGGTCCTTGCCGTATATCGATTTGCGTCTGCAGGTTCACCTCTAACTTGGTTGCTGGCCTTAGATTCAACTGTTGCCGTATGATGCGAGAATTTCGGTGCCAATCTACTACGTCCATGGTAGGCAGTTTCGGGTACCAACGCCTGGGCTGGATTCGGCGGGGGTACATATTCATTTCGTTCTCGCAAGCAGGTCTCATAATCTTCAGCGACTTTGATCAGACTTGGCAAGTTTACAAAGTCTCGTCTACGAACATACGTTTTATAGCTCGGGTGCATATTTCTATAGATCCGATCTAACTTTTCATGCTGCGAGTATCCTCCTCTCCTTCGAATCAAGGTCGAGATGGCTACAACGTAGGGTTTGAACAACTCTCCTTCTCCTTGTGTTCTCTTCCTAATTTCGTCATCTAAGTGAAGTAGATAGCCGGGAGGTAAGTACTGAATTTGAAAATCCCTGACAAAGTCCATGAAGTCACCCCAAAATTCTCGATTATTCCTATACCATAGGATTGCACTGTCTTTCAATAGCTCGGGCAACGCTTTCAACATCAACTCAGGGGTCACACTATACGATTCCATCAATTCATTCAAGCGCTCTAAGAAAGAGATGGCATCCGATTCTTTCCTTCCATCGAATCTCAAATTCCATTTCCTAACGGTATTACAAAGGGAGGCAGTGTTCGACAGTCTTGGTGAATCTACGTCACCTGCCACCGTTGGCTCTTCGCGTCCACTCGTGTGGTTAAAGCCAAAATCCAATTGTTCTGCCAAACCACCCTCATCGTTTGATTGAGTGCGTGTGAAGACTGGGGCATAAGACTTCATCCTTACCGGAGTAAGCATCGAGGTTCGCCTGTCGGGAACCCCCACAATTGAGCGAGTTGTCTGGTGTGTAGTTGACAAGGTCGCTTGGCGTGGCTTTGAAGCTTGTGTCATCAGCCGTCTGACCTCGTTAAAATCAGCATCAGGTGGGAGACCCAGAAGTTCTCGGATGCTCACGGCTTCTAACTCTAAGGATGCACCCGCTGGTGCTTCTTGAGATGCGTGGTGGAACTCATCATCCTCTTCAATCGCCTCCTTTCCAGCCCGTTGTCGTAACCGTCGAACAAGTTCTGCTCTAAGCTGATTAGCGTTCCCTTCTGGTACAGTTCCCAGCTTGCCTAGCTCGTCTTCAAGCTGCGATCTTGATAACTTGTAGACCCAGCTGACCCTTACTTCTGTATCCGAGGGTGGTCGTTGAGCTGTTCCAGCTGCCGTAGAGCTAGCAGTCGTAGTAGTGGATGTCCGTAGGTCCGCTCCTCCAGACGAGGTCGTGACCGTAGCGATAGGTTGTTGCTCGCCTCCTTGTGACGAAGCGCTCCCGTTGTCACCTTCTTCCATTATATTCGATGCCAGGAGAATCTTGAATGGTCTAAGGAATCTCTCTACGTGATAGAACATCGTTGTTCCTCAAATAAATGGTCTAAAATTCAAATTTCTACTTTTCTTTCAACAATTTCCAAATTTTCGTCGATAACTACTTATTCAGTAGTCCCTGTTCGGGCGCCATAAATATGTGAGGGAATTTCTGTGTGTGTGTCGATTTCGTTATCTTATCGCCAAAGATAGTTCAGCAGTGCTGGGTTTAATTTCCAGGGGTCGATGTGAATCAACAAAATATTGTTGTTCTGAAATCCCACTCAATATTAATTTCGTTTCGAATAATCTAAATTATCAATCGTCTGTGTTTAATCAAAATCCTTTATTGAAAATGATAGGGTAACTCAGTGAAATGTGCGAACCAGTTGTCGCTATTCACTCATCATCGTTACCCTACCAGACGCGGAAGAAAACGTTGTCGTGTATAATCTATGTGTCGTGTTATCTGTTAATTCAATTCTCGCGTTAGAGTCTATTTCAAAAATTAGGTTCGATAGCTTGTACAGCTAGTTAGGATGCTGAATGTTCTTCGAGCAAAACTAGGATCGGTATCAAAGGTTATAGGATCAAACTAAACCTTGCTACGCTCCGATCGTTACCCTAACCCTACGCAAATGTGCTCTATACAACCAAGAGGTTAAGGATAGATAGCCTGCACAGCTAACTAGGATGCTGAATATACTTCAGCAATCTAGGATAGGTTACGGTAGGTTAATCGTTACCTAAACGCCCGTATGAACCTCGGTCGCTACCCTCAACCCCACGTAAATGCGCTCTAAACAACAAAAAGGTTAAGGGTAGATAGCCTGCACGGCTAACTAGGATGCTGAATATTCTTCAAGCAATCTAGGATAGGTTACGATAGGTTAATCGTTACCTAAACACCCGTATGCACCTCGTTCGCTACCCTAACCCCACGCAAATGCGCTCTAAACAACAAAAAGGTTAAGGGTAGATAGCCTGCACAGCTAACTAGGATGCTGAATATTCTTCAAGCAATCTAGCATAGGTTACGGTAGGTTCGTCACCTAAACGCCCGTGTAAACCTCGTTCGCTACCCTAAACCCACGCAAATGCGCTCTAAACAACAAAGAGGTTAAGGGTAGATAGCCTGTACAGCTAACTAGGATGCTGAATATACTTCAGCAATCTAGGATAGGTTACGGTAGGTTAATCGTTACCTAAACGCCCGTATGAACCTCATTCGCTACCCTAAACCCACGCAAATGCGCTCTAAACAACAAAAAGGTTAAGGGTAGATAGCCTGTACAGCTAACTAGGATGCTGAATATACTTCAAGCAATCTAGGATAGGTTACGGTAGGTTAATCGTTACCTAAACACCCGTATGCACCTCGTTCGCTACCCTAACCCCACGCAAATGCGCTCTAAACAACAAAAAGGTTAAGGGTAGATAGCCTGCACAGCTAACTAGGATGCTGAATATTCTTCAAGCAATCTAGCATAGGTTACGGTAGGTTAATCGTCACCTAAACGCCCGTGTGAACCTCGTTCGCTACCCTAAACCCACGCAAATGCGCTCTAAACAACAAAGAGGTTAAGGGTAGATAGCCTGTACAGCTAACTAGGATGCTGAATATACTTCAGCAATCTAGGATAGGTTACGGTAGGTTAATCGTTACCTAAACGCCCGTATGAACCTCATTCGCTACCCTAAACCCACGCAAATGCGCTCTAAACAACAAAAAGGTTAAGGGTAGATAGCCTGTACAGCTAACTAGGATGCTGAATATACTTCAGCAATCTAGGATAGGTTACGGTAGGTTAGTTTGGATAACTAAGACCCCCACTATCCTTTAAAGATCCCAATTAATCAACAGGCTAACGCTAGCTATGCGAGCAATAAAACAGCTATCCTTATAGTTAATTCTGTTTCGTAACTCTCTCTATGTTTTAATTAAATACCAGAAATTCGTTAAGCATACAATATAGGGTAATAGGCTATAGAATGGCGTACACTGCACAAAGGATGCTGCTTGTACTTCAGCAAAAGGAGGGATGTTTGGAAGGCAACATTGAGTTTATATGACGTTATATTACACAAGCTTAGGCTATTGTCACCCTCAAATTATATAGTTCTTCAATAACAACTAGGCTAAGGCTTAACCTATTAAATCACTCCTTAACTGCGATACAAGAGGGTTAGGTAATTGAGTAGCGTATTCCGCCCAAAGGATGCTGCTTGCACTTCAGCAAAAGGAGGGATATTGGAAGGTGACACAGAGGTTATGTAATATAAGATGTGTAGGTAAAAATCCTTTAAAATACTCAATTGGCCTTACTAAGCCTTTGCTTTCCTCAATAGCCTAGTGTATGCTAACTCGTTTGGATTTTATATTGCTAGTCGGCAAAATTTCTTTGACTTCAAACTAATTATTTCACAATTTAAAATCTAAATTAAATTGCAAAAAAAATACCAATTGATCACTGATCAAAATCGAAAACCTCGTTTATCGTGAACAAATTATCGCAAATCAATTAATCAATATCGTTCGTGAATATCTAAACGTAAAACAACTAGTTTCCCTGAATCATAAAATGATATCAAGTAGGCACTATACCTTAGAGAGAGACGTGTTGATTGGGTCACAAAATGGCACAGACTGTCCGGCGGCGCCCGGTCCCAGTGGTTTTGTTGCACGTCTGGGCCGGTCATGCGCAGAAACCAGTTTTGGCAGTCCGACTCGGCCTCGGCGGCGGCTACATCGGTGCTCGCGCTAACTACTTGAGCCTCGCCTCGCCATGCTTAACCTCAAAATCGTTGATCGTTCGTACTACTATGATGATCCTCAAGTAAAAACATTTTTGTCTACCGATTTCAGCCGTGATATGATAAAAAAAGGTGAGGTGTAAAAAATCAACCCTTACACAATGTTGTTGTTTAGTTTAAGCTAACATTATGAAATGATTAAATTGAGTTTTATACAGTTCTTGTTAATAATTGTATTTAATAATTGGCGACGAGGACAATTAATTATTTCTACGTTTCTATTTTACACTTATTACATTTACTAGTACAAATAATTGATTATGGCCTCCTTACAAGGAAATGAAACATTGAGTGAACTGAAGAAAGCAAGGGCTGTTGTTAAAGGTCAGTTGACTAGAGCTGGGAGAATGCTGGAAGAATTGTCTAGTATTAAAATTGATAGTATCAGAACAAGACTCTCAGTGAAACATGCTTATTGGGAACGATTCGAGCAAATCCAGCACAACATTGAAGTAAAAACAGATGAAGAAGAACTTGACACTGAAATCACATACAGGACCGACATGGAGGATATGTATTTCAAAATAGTTGATGTATTACAACTCCGATTAAGTGAATTGGAAAGAGTCAACGAAACAGAAGAACTACAGCAGATCAGACCATACAGTGTTGATACTCAGAAATTGCGACCGCTTACATCAACAATTTCGTTCACACCCTTTCAAGATGACGAGACATTCAAGAATTTCATAAGACGTCTAGAAGTCTTCATTCACTTACATGGACAAGGAATGCATCCTACAGATAAGGTATACACATTACTTCATTCTTTAACCCCTAGCCTACATCAGAAGGTTTATGATTTATGTGCTCCAGAAGTACCTCTGGATAAGTCATATACAGAATTGGTGAGAATGTTGACAGATTATGTTGATCCACAGCCAAGTACTTGGGCTTTACAGCACAAATTCATGTCTAGAGTACAGGAGCCCAATGAAACAGTTAAGATTTATTCAGTTGAATTGCAAAAACTTACATCTAATTGTGAGTTTAACTGTGAGTCTTGCCAGAAATCAATCGCTAATACACTTTTGCGAATGCAGTTCATAAGGGGGTTAGTTAATAAAGATATTAGAGCCAAATTGCTTCATGCTTCAGGATAATTCATTAGTATCGTTTCTGTTGTGCCCTTAAATATATTAAATTAAAACCCATTTTGTTAGAGCCACTTCTTTCATTGTATTTAATAACAAAATCCAAAACTTAAAGTAAACATGAAACAATAATATATCAAACCAGATGACAAGCAAATAAACAAACTATTAATGTAGACCTCAGGACATCTCCCTCTTAAAGTTCTTCTATGAACCTCTTGGCAGGTTTAACAATTCTGGTAGGTCTGTGTATGGTTGAAGAATGATTATGTAGGTTGGATCTTGGTGTATGTGTCTGTCTTGGAGGAAGTGTCTGAGTATGGGGGTTTTCTTTATCAGGATTTTCTCTTTCTCCAGAGGAGAACATAGGGAATAAGAATTTTGCATTCCTGATATATCTTCCTCCCTTTTTTGTTTCAACGTTATATTTCCTGTTCTCTAACTTCTCCTTGATTACCCCTTCTTCTCTTCGGTCCGATACCCAAACTTTAGCGTTTTCTGGGTAATCCTTGACCTGGGTCACTCTATGTCTTTTATTGAACTGTTGTTCCTGTTTCCTCTTTTCTTCCCTTTGTCTAAGTCTATATCTATTGTGATTTGGAGTGGCTGGAAGTAGAGTTGCTTTATTCACTGGTAGATTTGTTCTTAAAATCCGTCCCATTAATAGTTGTGATGGGCTATAACCACATTCCTTTGGCGTCGTATTGTATGCCAATAAGCCCAGATGTCTATCCTTACACTTCTTTAATATGTTTTTGAAGATTTTCACACCACTTTCAGCTTGACCATTGCACTGATGATGGTACAAACAACCATCACCATCGTTTGTTGGTGATGGTGAACTAGTTTCCACTGTGAAGTCGTATTCTGATTTGAATAGTTCCCATTCTTCTGATAGAAATTGCACACCTGAGTCTGATCTAATTGACTCGGGGATGCCATGCTTTTCAAACGATGTCTTCATTGATTTAATCAATATTGCCGTTGAACAGTTAGATACCTTATATACATCGATGTATTTGGAATAATAATCCATGAGAATTATGTATTTATCATTGTTGAATTCACAAAAATCTACTCCGATTTTCTGCCAGGGTCTTTCAGGAACCTCTGTAGGAATCATAGGATGGCGAGGAGGCACTCTGTCAGCAATGCATTGCGGGCAATAGGTTACTTTTTGTTCGATGTGATGATTAATTTTGGGCCACCATACTGACATTTTAGCCCATTCTTTACATCTTTTAATACCTTGATGACCTTGATGAATATTATCTAACATTTCTTTTCTCAAGGATGGAGGAATCACTATTTGATTATTTCTCATAAGTATATCTTCATTGATCGACAATTCTGCTTGATGATCCCAGTATTCTTTTAATCTTTCATTTAATAGGTTCTTATTTTTAGGCCATCCTTGAATTGTAATATCTAACAATTCCTGTAATTCTTCTCTTTGATTTTTTTATTATTACATCTAATTTATTAGATGATACTGGGATTGATTGAACTACTGTTCTTACACATGCTTCTGCTTCTTCTGCAAGTTTCTCAATATCTTCCTCTTCAGTTTTGTTGATTGGCGCTCTTGATAACGTGTCGGCAGTTGTTAATTGTTTTCCTGGTACCCACAATATGTCGTACGAATATCTCATTAATCTCATTTTAAATCTCTGAACTCTTAGCGGCAGTTCATCCAAACCCTTACTACTTAAAAGAGGAATCAGAGGTTTATGATCAGTTTGAATTTGAAACTTCAATCCTGTTATAAAATTTTTGAAACGTTCACATGCCCATACTATTGCATAAGCCTCTGTATTTATCAATGAAGCCCAATGTTGCTGAATGTTGTGTCATTTTAGATGTTTGTCTTCTTACTGTTATATCTGAGTTTTCTGAGTCTGACATTGTAATGCAGCATATATATTAGACACCCTGTTACTCAATTTATTGGGTCTTTACCGCTGCCACCATGTTGTGCCCTTAAATATATTAAATTAAAACCCATTTTGTTAGAGCCACTTCTTTCATTGTATTTAATAACAAAATCCAAAACTTAAAGTAAACATGAAACAATAATATATCAAACCAGATGACAAGCAAATAAACAAACTATTAATGTAGACCTCAGGACAGTTTCAAGATGTTGTCAAAGCAGCGACAGCGATGGAAATTGCAAACCACGAGAGTGATCTATCTGAATACTATGCAACTAAAACTAATAGGCCTAGTACAGTACATCAGATTGAGGATAAATACAAAAATGTATCAACTAAATCGCACATGACGTCAAACCAGAAAAAGCCTTCACCTCTTTTTGAGAGTCTTAAAGGAAAATGTTACAGATGTGGTTATCAAAACCATAGGGCCAATAACTGTGAGTTTGCTTCAAAGATATGTAATAAATGCAAGAAACAGGGACACTTAGCCAGAGTATGTTTAGGATCTACAAGAACAAAAATTCACCAAGCCGAAGAAGAAGACTGTCAAGATGAACAACACGAGATTTTCAAAATAGATAGAAGAAATGGAGATAAAATTATGCTTGACTTATCAGTTGAAGGTAAACCAGTTCAAATGGAACTTGATACCGGTTCTGCTATAAGTACTCTGCCTTACTCTACATTCAAGAAACTTGAAATTAATAGGAAAATTTGTCATACACAAGTGCAGCTACGAACATACACTCGAGAAGTCTTCAAACCAAAAGGAGTTGTTTTTGTGCATTGTACATACAAGGATCAGAAATTTACAGGCAAACTTTACATCGTGGATGACAACCTTGACGCAATATTTGGTCGCGATTGGTTGCGAGAAGTACAGTTAGACTGGGCTGAACTAAAGGCAGTACAACAATACCCAAAAGTAGGTGGTCTTGACAATCTTTTAGAGAAGTTCAATGATGTGTTTGAGCCAGGTATCGGTAAGATTCCAGATCAACTTGGACACTTACAACTTGTCGATGGGGCTCGTCCGGTATTTATGAAGGCTAGGCCTGTACCGTACGCATTAAAACTGAAAGTGGAACAAGAACTTGACCGCTTAGAAGAAGCAGGAATAATTTCTAAAACTCAAGAATCTGAGTGGGGAACACCAATCGTTCCTGTAGTCAAGCCTAACGGAGATGTGAGAATATGCGCGGATTACAAAGTGACAGTAAACAAGCAGATCCAAGATGAACATCACCCTATTCCCAAAATTGAAGACATATTTGTCAACATGAATGGTGGAAAATTATTTTGTACACTAGATTTAAGAAATGCTTACCTTCATTTGGAAATGGACAGTGATAGTGCAAATATTCAAACCTTAAGCACGCATAAGGGACAGTACAGGGTACATAGATTAATGTTTGGTATTAAAGTTGCTCCTGGAATTTGGCAGAAAACAATGGACAAGACGTTGGCAGGCATAGAGGGGATACAGTGCTTCTTTGACGATATAGTCATTCAGGGAAATTCAGAAGAGGAACTACTTCTGCGTTTGGAAAGTGTCTTAGGAAAACTAAGAGAAAAAGGTTTAAGACTCAATCGTGACAAATGCAAGTTTCTCCAGAAAAGAATACATTATTTGGGCCACGTCATTGATGAAAAAGGTATACATAAATGTATGGACAAAGTAGCTGCCCTAACTAAGGCAAGAAAACCTGAGAATGTAAGCGAACTCCGGACATTTTTAGGTTTGGTAAACTATTACAACCGATTCATAAAAGACCTAGCTACTCTACTGAAACCATTACATAAACTTTTACAGAAAGGGAACAAATACGTTTGGAATGAACAATGTGAACAGAGTTTTGAACAAATCAAGAAAGTTATCTCCAGTGATACTGTTCTTTGCCACTACAGTCCAGAACTACCACTAGTATTAGCTACAGACGCATCTCCTGTTGGGTTAGGCGCTGTTATATCACACCGTTTTCCTGATGGGACCGAGAAACCAATTGCTTTTGCCTCTCGAACGTTGACGAAGCCTGAAGAAAAATATAGTCAGATAGACAAGGAAGCAACTGGCATTATTTGGGGCCTAAAAAAGTTCTTTACTTATTGTTACGGTCGCAAATTCACCCTCGTAACCGACCACAAACCACTAGTCACAATCTTCAACCCAGAAAAAAATCTTCCATCCATGTCTGCAACTCGTTTGTTCAATTATTCTCATTATTTATCAGGCTTTGATTACAGCATTGAGTTCAGAAGATCAAATGAACATGGAAACGCTGATTTTCTCTCTAGATTTCCTACTGAGACACAAAATAGTACCTGCATTGACCAAATTGATGTTTTCCTAACAAGTCAGATCAATCAAATGAGTTTGGATCATAAGTTGGTAGCAAAAGAAACTTCCCATGACACGGAAATGAATAAGATAGTACACGCTTTACAAAATGGCCAGTCTGTTGAAAAACTTGGATTTCACGATGGTGAACTGAGTCTTCATGAAGGTTGTATCCTCAAGGGATGGAGGGTTATGATTCCGAAGTCTCTTACTAAAACTGTTTTGAATGAATTACACTTTGGACACATGGGTGTATTGAAAACGAAAGCATTAGCCAGAAGTTTTTGTTATTGGAAAGGACAAGACAAAGATATCGAGGAGATGATTGCATCATGCAGAGCGTGTAGAGAAAAACAAAATGCACCACAAAAAGAAGTGAACCATCCTTGGATACCAGCTACTAGACCTTGGGAAAGGATTCACATTGATTTTGCTGGCCCTACAAATGGACTTTACTTCCTGTTAGTCATTGACGCATTTACCAAATGGGTAGAAGTATTGCCTACGAAATGTACTACAGCTACTTGGACAGTAAAGGAGTTGCGAAAAATGTTTTCTACTTTTGGATTACCAGATCTTCTTGTGTCAGACAATGGACGACAGTTTACTTCCTTAGAGTTTACTAGCTTCCTTGAACAGTGTGGAATTACACATAAAACAACTGCACCATATCACCCTTCATCTAATGGGCAGGCTGAACGTTTTGTTCAAACTGTAAAGAAATCACTTAAATGTATGGAAAATGAACCTGGGACCATCGATGAAAAATTACATAGATTTCTAATGCAGATCCGCCAAGCTCCTAATTCAACGGGAACCTCTTCATATTTCCTCATGTTTAATAGAAAGATTCGCACTTATCTAAGTCTACTAAAGCCTCGGGGAAAACACGAACCTACCTGTCCAAAAGGTATAATGCGAAGATTCAATCCTGGGGACCGCGTACAAGTCAGAAATTATTCAGGAAGAGACAAGTGGGCCTTGGGAACAGTTGAAATTAAAGATGGTAATCTTCATTATTACGTTAGAATGGATGATGGTCAAACTTGGAGGCGACACGTCGACCAGATGCTACGCACAAAACTTTAAGGGGGGGACCACTGTTACATATGTTATATGTTATTAAGATTCACAGATGTTCAGATTTATTTATTATTATGTTTGTTTAATTCAATGTTGTTGTTTAGTTCAAGCTAACATTATGAAATGATTAAATTGAGTTTTATACAGTTCTTGTTAATAATTGTATTTAATACTTCTGATGAACTTTCTGCTGACCTTGACAGTTAAAATGTAGTATTCGAATCTGCAGACTAAATCAATTATGAGTATTTGACTATTTAGGTATAATACAACCGTATAGTTCAGACAAAAGTATAATCCAAGTTGACGAATCTAAGAACTGCCAACTTTATAATGGTTCAAATACCCGATAATCGATGGTATTTTTCGCACGGCAATTAAAAAAAATAGTAAGGGGTTTAAAAGAAAAGAGAACACTTAAAGCTTTATATCTCAGTGCTTTAAGTACCTTAACACTAAAGTCCAAGTATTTATATGGATTTATTGGAATTGTAAGTAATCAAAGTCAATAACAATTCAATGTAAATAATTAACTACAATTATTATTATATGAAGTAACGTCTTCACGAGATACCTTTTCCTACCGGTGATGATTACCCCCCTCCTCCTCCGCACCAAAAAATAAGGGTTTTTTTTAAATAAATACATAAACCGTAATATCAGTTTGTGATTTTAATTTTTGTTGTCATGAAGATATTAGTGTTAATAAGACTACTCAGTTTTTGTTTGGTATTGAACTTTTCATCAGCAGAAATTTGAATTGCGTTACGAACCTGGAAATAACGCCCGCAAATCGAGAATCGCAAAATGAATGGTGTACTCATATTGCGTCAGAGGTAAGTCAGGCGCGGGCAGTGGTGTTGAGGCATTTGTATCAGTTTTTGTTTAAATTTAAAAAATCATTTAACTTATACGGATGATTATTTCAGTCTGATCGAGTTTGTGTTTTATTTGTATGTCGGTGGTGCTAGTCAAATTATATTGTTGTGTGTTAAAACGGTATAAAGTGAACCGTTGGAGCAATCCAGCGACGGCGAATTTCTGGTTGTTTGCTTTATTGCTAAACATCGTACAATTAATGGTTGCGAAGAAAATTCCAAAAACAAAACTGTGTACATATTTTAAAATTCCATGTTATTCCTCTGGAGAAAAGTAATCTGGTATAGTTTGCTAGTTTATGGATATTTATTTATTGATAAGATTTTGCAAATTTATTTATTTCATACTATACTATTAACATTATCAAAAAATGTGTTTTTTTGTACGTGTGAAATTGTCGTAAACATGTATAAATAGTGGTTATATAGTATAAAATCAATAGTATAGTGTAAACATAGCTGAGTGATTGAGTGTTTATAGTATTCGCCTTGCATTCAAAAAGTTGCTGGGTCGACTGAGAAAAGTCAAAATTATTTAATGTTTCGAAACACTGGGTCCAGCTGTCCCTGAGAATTGGACGATAAATAAACTGAGTTGTTCTAACAGTGCTTCGCAAAGGGGAAAATGTGGGTCTCTAAATCTACTTTAAAAAAGTTACACACACTTACCATTCAAATTAGGCATTACTTATTTTATTGAAAGTTTCTTGTGATTTTGCGTTATACTGTGTGGCAGGATCAAAACTAAACACTCATTGCCCTTTAAGGTTGTAATTCCTTTCTAAAGAGAACTTTCCATGTACCTAATGTTAAAAATACCCCAGCTGTACCTATTTGTTTGTTATCCTTTCAATTTATTACCTTATTAAAATCAGGTGTTTATTTGTTTGTTGTGATTATTACTGTATTCTGTTTTGTTTATTTCAGCTTAACTTAACCAGCCAATAGTTTTATTAATACTTATGAAGTCAAAAGGGGTGATAATAGAGATCGATGGGTGATGCCCGTGGGTAACAGCTAGTCTATAATAAGAATCAAAAGGCAAACTCAAAGAAAAAGTTAATGAAAACAACTATAAATATAAACAAACCCAACCAACATCTGAGTCATCTTCTATATACCGGGTGTCCCACGAAGGGGTTTAAACGTTTGATTTTATATTACGTGCCCATTCATGCACCAAACCTTTTTAAACTTTTTAGATTTAAACGTTTACAAATTAGGTTTTAAAAATATTCTGGAAAAATTTCAACTCCCTAACCTTAGTAGAAACAAAATGGCGGCTTATTGACAAATTTACCAATGTGCTTTCTATAAAAACTACTTTCATGATTTATTATTAGCTATTTATTTATTATTATTATTTATTAGTTATTTGATTAATTTTTTGTTTTCCATTTGGCTATGTTCTAATTTTTTCTTTTTTTAAAGTCATATTGCCCTGGAAAGTAACAATAAAAATATTTTATAAAACCAAAAATACCTTTTTTAATGTTTTAAAGTAACTTTTTCAATATGCCGCCATTTTGTTTCTTCTAAGGTTATGGAGTTGAAATTTTTCCAGAATATTTTTAAAACCTACCTTGTAAACTGTGTAAAGTTTCAAAAAGTTCGGTGCATGAATGGGCGCGTAATATAAAATCAAACGTTTAAACCCCTTCGTGGGACACCCTATATATAATACGCTAAGCCGATTTTTGTAAACAGACCTCCTCCCTCATTTTTGGACCGATTTTGATTATTAAAGTGTCAAAAAAATTGCCCTGATCTGTAGTTTTGCAAAGTGTTTTTAGTTTTTTGATATCTTTATTAGTTTGGGCAGGATCTTCCATCAAAGTTGGATTTTCTCCCATAAGATTAACATGGGGGGAATCTAAATATTTAATTGGAAACTATGTCTCCACTAATTTGAGAGAACGGCTGGGTGTAGAAACTTGGTGTAGGTGTCCAAAGAAAGGTCTTGGTCTGTAGATGAGTTATCAAAAGAAAAACGAAGTAAATTCGATTAGGTCTCTGTCCCAGAAGCCTTTAAAGATCCCTCTACAGATTTGTTTACATTTTGGTCAAGTGGATAATACTTTTTAATAAAACAGCTGTTAATTTTAAAATTGTATTTTAAACAACACACATTTATTGGGAGTTACTGAATAGTCCAAAAGAAGTATTTGCAATGTTATTTTCTGATTTTAAACTGGATTTTCTTCTGTGTCATGTCATGTGTTGCAATATAAAGTTCCATTGCCAAATCAGTGTAAAATCCTTTTATCACAATAACTCTTACAATAATTTCTTATTGAACTATCTTATATCTATTTTACGGGTTTGTGTTACGGCCTTTTTCACACCTTTTCCCTATATTTTATCATATTATTCTAGACAGATCATCATAGGTTCATGAGATTATTGCCATACATGCTTTCAATCATTGGAAAAATCATCGATTGTGTAATACAATACAAAACAAAATAATACAAGTGCAGAAGGGCACGGTGCCCATTTGAGCCGTGTCCACATTTTGTTAAATTTATAGTGGTTTACAGCAACCGGATAAAATATTTTACAATATTTATGTAGAAATATGTGCATGATTACATATTTCATATGTGCATGAAAGTCATTAAGCTGGATAACTGCAATATACTGCATACTTTTCAGAGAGGTTACTTTGATGTATTCATTCATATTAGTGTAAACATAATATAGTTATGTATACAAATAAGAACTTGAACTCTTAGGAAGCTTTGAATTTTATTAGACTAACGAAAAGGGTTGTGCATGTTTACTAGCGCTACTCAGCAACAAAAACAATGTAATTCATCTCTAAAAAATATATTCTTAAGTGCACTAAGCAGCAGCCTAAAAAATACTATGTAGCTTCCTCTAATAGTTACAAAATACTCAAACTCGCATTGTCACATTTATGATTCAGCTTATATTTCTCCAACTTCATCTGAAGAAGAAGTTCAGTGTGCTCTTATCGCGTCTAATAACATCCAAACACAAAAACCTTGCCTAAAATGGTACCTATCTTGACAAATTAATTTTTTGCAGTGACCTATATTACGGACCGTGGATCACTGCGTTGGTAACATTATTGAAAGTATCACAATATTTTGGCTGTAAGAGTAAATACTATTTAAGCAGCTACTGTCACGACAGAAAGGTCATATTCTTTTTAAACTAGATCACATTATCGTTTATAAGATACGTTGATTAACAATGCATGTAAACGTCAATATTTACGTAACAGCCAATTTACAGTATGTTTTTCTCTTTGGAAATGGCACATTGCTATTTCATTTGCATTATTTGTTGCCAATGAAGCCACACGGCCATATAAACGAGGAGGCCCCTAACCGTCGATTTCGACGGGTTTCACCTTGTTTTTTATATTTTAAGTGTGACTAAATACAGTCCTTTGAGGTTGAGGGGGGGAGGACATATATCTTTCGGGGAGGTTTCTCATCAAGACCTTTCATCCAAGTATGCTGTTGATAGGTGTGGGGCGTTTGGTTTTCTCAATACTGTTTGTTGTCCTCAGGGGGTGTCCTAGTTGGACACCCCCAAATAATATTTTAATCAGTCCCACCAATAAAAACAAACTGCGCATATACAAAGTACATTTTTGTTGGTATTTTTGGTGTGGTACCCAAAATAGTGTATTTTAGGGGCAGCTCAGGCATTTTAAATGTAAAGAAACATAAAATTACACCCCATTTTAAAGGCCATTCGTTAAAAAAAATATTGGCTAGAACTAGAGACGTTCATAAATAACATCAATACTCAACACAAAATGGCAGCTTGTTTTGTTTCTCTCATCAGCCTGAGAGACCCCACTTGAAAATGTACATCAATATACCCTTTTAAAATTTTAATGTGTTGGAGCAGGATAACTAGGAACATTTGTGACCAGTGCTATATATTATACAGTTTTACGACCTTTATTTGATTTTCATTGGCTAGGTTTTTTTCTTCCATCAGCGTGTCTTTTTGCGTTAGTAGTGGAAGTTTTCAAGTTTAAGAGCTATCTGGTGTCATAGGAGAGAGTCCTTAAGGCTTTTAGGAAAGTCAC
Organism: Macrosteles quadrilineatus; assembly: GCF_028750875.1. Classification (NCBI taxonomy): domain Eukaryota; kingdom Metazoa; phylum Arthropoda; class Insecta; order Hemiptera; family Cicadellidae; genus Macrosteles; species Macrosteles quadrilineatus. Next base: position 13,118,330 of record NW_026542594.1, read on the forward strand.
CAGGGTATTACAATTGGTGAGAACAATCGTCACTAATCTGAATCGATACATCAGTAAGCCCCTTCTTAACTTGATACCTTTTGGAGCACCGTTTTGTTTGTTTCGAAACAGTACTCGTTTTGTGGAGTCAGTATAACCCTTTTGCAGATAGCACTGTTATTATTGTTTAAAGTTTCACTTAAATTCAATTGATGATATATTCCCTAAAACCATAAAAGATTTCACAGATACAGATTGTTCGCAGCTACTGGATGTCGGTATGTCATTGCCTACGTACAATGGAAAAATAGCAGATTTCTCTTTTATACATAGTGTTAGATCATCTCCCGTCACCACGGCAAAATGGTCATCTCCTACAATACGGCAACTTCTAATATAAAAAATAACTAAGGAAAAGGAAAGAATGCATTCTTTACAAAATAGAAACATCTATTTATTATGTATAAAGCAACTAAGCACAGAGTGAGAAGTCTGTTAATGGCAGCTATGTATACATCTTTGGTCTGTCTGTCAGTGGACCTGAGACAATAAATATTATATACAACAGCAAGCCCGTATGTACAACAAGTGGCAAGAAACAGTAACAGTAACAATAAATTATGTAACAATAAATTAAGAGAACAACAAGACTGAGTATTGGCGTACTGGCTGGTCTCCGCTGGTCCGGAGCCGGCTATGGTGGGTTTGGCACGGTCTGGAACAACAAAGGTTATCGTAAATATATGGGAATATAAGGGGGTAAGCAAAGGTTAACAAGGACTATGTATATTATATAACGGATATTATAGTTACTAGTAGCATACAACTGTTTGAATTTTTGAAAGTTCAATACATCATAAAACTCCAATATCACATCATCTTAAAGGCAATCTAGCTTTTAATGCCTTTCCTTTCCACTAATCAACTTATTTTTGGTTCAAACAACTTCAGTCGAGAATTTTTTTATTTAGTGATTAAATAAAAGTACCATTATATGATTTTTTTTAATGTTATAGAATCAACACTTATAATACTTACCACAACATAGATTAGCTTTACAATAGAAACATCACAATATCTAAGTGGACATCTCATTTTGCAAAGCTTAGTTTTAGAAAAATTGGCACCAATATCTTTGAAGACCTTTGCCGATTAAAATAACTATAACATTATACAATTACTAGCAACAGGAGAGCCCAAAGTATACGTACATGGTATGTTTACTGTTTGGCAGGTGCGTACGCGTTGTAGGCAATGTCGTGAGCGTCCGCAGACCGCCCCCAGCCGCCGTGGCCACCACCGCCTCCGTAGCCGCCGCCGCCGATGTCGCCACCTCCGCTGCTGAAGCTGTCGTGGCCGTGGTGCTCGTGGCTGCTGGAGTGATGTGGGTGTGAGACAATCTCGTAGGTGACGGTCTTCTGCTGACCGCTGAGGAGCTTCTTGAGTGCGATGATAGATGCCAGTAGCAGAGCGATCTTACCGATGAGGAGAGCCTTACCAGCGATCAGCGCGATGGCACCGAGGATCAGCGGCAACAAGGCGGCGGCCTTCAGCTTCATCATCAGCAGGAGGGGCAGCAGGATCTTGCCACTCTTCTTGACTGCAACAGACAACGGCTAGATAAGTGGATGCTAGCAGTGTAACGTCAACACGATATAAGTTATGCCAGTCTTTAACAACAGGAATTAGAAAATCTTAAACTTTGGAATAAACTGCAACTAAACTGGAGGGCTTAAAGATGAAGCAGGATTATAAGTATATTTTTTTATTTACCATAGTCTATTTAATATAGCTTGAAACCTTTGTTGTTACATTAAGTTAGTGTGTTTAAAATATGTTACTAATACCGTTGAGTATACACGTATAAGACGGGACAGATAATGCTAATAATTGTGAGTGATTTTGGTGACGTAGTTTGGACCAACGACGCTTGGGTCGCGGTAGTCGGTCAGTGTTTCGATATGTGTATACTCAATGTTAATACTTATTTCTGCCACGGTATTATTATTTAAAAAATAATATTTGGCTAAATCGTTCACCTTTTATCAACATTATCGATAAGTACTGAGGAGGCTACTGATCACTATTGATTAGCGAGACCAAGGCTACTTCTGACCAACAAGACCACTAATACATACAAACTTGGCATTTATAATATTATCCTACAGTCTTATTTTGGAAACCTATTTAAAACATGAGGTTTGTTATTCACATCTAGTTCCCGCCCATCATGGTGGTTGGGCTGTGTGCTGTGTAACTACTATTCACGCATCACGCACTCCATGCCTGGGACGTGAGTGAAAGGAAGTCGCTGTAATGTACGTGTTAACTACTTTCACGATGTATCTGTAATTGCATTTACTGTACCCTTAGCCTGGAAAAGCCTTTCACGTGATTGTTTCAACCAAGGACCGGAAAGATGTTCTGAACCAAGGAAAATTCCGTATAAAGAATCTGTATATCACTTTCTTTTATTCACAGTAATACCTCAAAATTTCCTCAGACCAATTCAATTTTAATACCACTGCATTGGTATGTTTATGTGATTAAAAATTGTGGTACAAGATAAACCATAACTACTGTCTGTTCTCTGTTCAATAGCTTTACGCGTTTTAGAAGGGTAAGCAAAAGGAGGACAGTTTGTTTTAGATTTTATTATAAAAAATTATATCATGTATTTACACATTTTTACGTTTTATAGAAAAATGTTCTTAACTATCGAATATTGATGGGGAATTTTCTTGTAATCCGTGCTAAATACATTGAACTAAACTCAGTTCAGTAGCATCACAAGAGACGTGTCTAGACTTGTCCACGTATAAGGTGTGTCCAGGTGTCCAGATCCACTCCTTGACCTAGGGCCTCGTGGCCGGTCGGACGTCGGACGGATGCTGACCCACTGCGGCTGCAGATCGCGGAAGTCAAACCTGTTCTCAAGTTCCGAATGTTGGAAATGGAGTTGAGTCGTCCCACTTCCCATAATCACGATTATTATCCATCGTGGTCCGGGGTCACCGGTGGCCATGTCATGTCAGTGTGGGAACTTTCCTTCCATTACCGCTTCCTGTCCGTAACATAGCTGAACTACTTTGTGGAAATTAGAATGTGTGTTCTCAATATCATCTCAAATTATTCACAAGTGCCTCTTTTAAATCGAATGAAGGCGTAGAACTGCCCTTATATTCCCCCAACTAAACAGTCAGAATTAATCTTTAAGTAATTTGAAAACATTCGGTCTATTCATTTAGACTTTAGCGTAAATATTTTACTTTATACAAGGAAGCAAACTCATCCCGGATAAACCAAAGAACTATTAATTTGTCTATGACCAATTATTATTGAAACGAGGTGAAACAGTCTAAACATTGATGCACACTGTTTAGTGTAAAAAACAATATGTCAAAGACATGATCTGATTAACAAACAGTCCCGTAGCTCATAAGGCGTATGTATACAGCAGATGAGTCATACGGGGTGAACCAGAGTAATGGCGGGTGTAACATGTTCACAAAGCCGAGTGCACCGTCACTCTCACGATGTTCAACGGTACATTCGATACAGTGTGCAGAGTGATACAGCCGATCACTCACATCTCGACCCAGATCACTAGATTAGCCTCCGATGGGCGATGGGCGTGCCACAGACCACATACCCGGCTCTCATTAGCTCAAGTGGGCCACCGATCCACCGATCGTCTGATCCACGCACACCTCCAACCAACTCCCGCCACTTTCCACCGCCTCCATGACCGATCAATAACCGCGGGAATGTTACATTGGTAAACATTGTTTATTCCATGGTTGATTTGAAATTACGAGTCCTCTAAGAAACCCAATACCCCAATTGGATCCAGTGTCACGTAGGCTCAATTGTGTTTTGATTAGTCACGTACATTACCTGAGTGACTGCAGGATTCACGGGTGATATGAGGAGGGTAAATTGAAAGTATTGTCCGATTCAATTGAATCGCAATAGAACGCGATTCAATTTGTATACAAAATTCTTAAGAAACGTGTTAAAACTGTTTATCTCAGAAATGTTCTATGTATTCTGTGATGTTAAATGTTTAAGTATTTTACCGGCCACCAACAACAGTTAAGTCATTATAACACAACTATTCAACATGACAATGCAAATGTTATGTGAAATAATAACTCGCCGAAGTCAGGAGTACTATACAAGCAAATCCATCATGGAGTAAAAGGACAACTGATGTTACTGAATCATATTCATATATAAAATTGGAGCAAATAAATATTTAAGTTTTACCTTCGCTTTCTTCATTTAAAGATATATTTATAAGGTTCATATTTTATGTAGGAATTCAAATTTATTTGCTGTAATAGTTTTAAAATAATTAGTAAGATAGTTATACCCTATCTCAGGTAACCTCAGTTTCTCTCTTTGCTGATTTTCAAATGTGCGATTATTGGCCAAGACGAATGTTCGCAATCAACTCCCAGAAGGGGCGAAAGCTGCAAGACCAAGCCGGTTAGGAAGTAGGCCTGCACGAAGTCCATAATGTAACGTTTGTATTTGGAGAGAGAGTAGCCATAAATTGTGGGGAGAGTTCGATGGTACGATCGCGACAAGGTAAAGGTCGGGCGGGATACGTCAAGTGAAAGTGGAGATATACTGAAGGTCAAGAGTAATGAAATGCTGTTTGTTCTCCGCATGGGTACGAGATCAAGATTTGACACACATTTTACTGTATTGGATAGGTAAACCAAACTGACTCACCCTGTAGAGGTATTTAGCATCCAGGATTGTTTGAAATACTTTGGTAATTCTTTTTCAAACGCCTATATTTATCATAGCATGTAAATCTCATTTTATTTTATATAACAATAAACCTTTTATTATGACCTATAAATAGCTAATTGTAGAACTTTCTTAGTAGGCCTAACTCTCTTACCATTAGTAGTTTTAGTTGTTCTTGTTTTATGCGCAACCCATTAGGTACAGCTTGAAGCATATTTAAACAAAAGCTTCATACTCGGATTTAATTGGCATAGAGGGCGGAGTTTAAAATGGTGTAAAAGGTTAAATGGGTTAACACTCCGATTTCGTATTCTGTAACACTTTATCTGGAGATAAAACCCCTTTAACTAAAAGTGGAACGACGCCCACCAGTCAAAAATCAACACATAAAATATAAGACCAGTCCTACGACCAAACAACGCATGAAAAGCAACGGAAACATAATAAGTGTAATTTTCCAACAAATAATAGAGGCATCCAGTTAGTAATTCCTTGATTTCAATATCGTGCGCTGACAACAAGATAACGAGCGGGCAACAAACAACCAGCAACCAGACCATAACCGTGACAAGCAGATGCGTTACACCGGCACTGATCATGTGCCCCTTATATCTATAGCTACAGGATCCAGGATACTTGAGACCGGGTATCACATCACAACTGGACCATCTGGGATAACTAGGGTGGCATAGAGCCTAAAGCTACAGACTTGAACTTTGTGACAGATGGTCGACCTCATCCCAGAGCGGAGCCGTTAGTAGTCTAGTCCTCGCCTAGTCTGGATACTATGGACTGACGCTTATAGACATCCTCTTATAACTGGATACATTTTGTAGTTGACGCAGTCTTGCTACTTCTAAATATTCTAAATGCTACTTCTAAGTCTTGCTACTTTCGTCTGTGGTAATTGGTTTTTATTTTAAGAATTAACATTTATCTTTTTATCTTTAAAGTTTTTACAAAAACCATATTTTAATCTCTCATAAATGTAAAGGTTGGGTGCACAATATCTTTATAACATTATTTTCATTTTCAGACTACTTAAAATCTATGTCTAATCTTATCAATCTCATTAAAATTATGTATTTTTTCAGTGCAATTGTTGGTGTTATTTACTGAGTTGCAGAATGTAGGAGTTTTATTCATTCATCATATACAATGCTTGTTAAAGTGTTTAAACGTCTCAAAAGTTAAAACATACAACACCCAGACTCCAATTTTCAGATTTTTTATAAGAAAAGTCTCCATGTGTGTACGTTTTTATGAAAAGTTTAGTGACTTATTGTGTTAATCCAAACCTGGCATCAAACATGAAAATTCGTCTCAATATGTTTAGGGTTTTAGCATAACTTATTTTTTAGAATAACTCTGAGATGTATATATAGCCTGTATAATCTATTTGGGATTTTATAAAGTAATATTTAAAGAAAAGTAGTTATAGCCATTTTGGTATGGTTTTTTGTTATAAGTACTGTAACGAATTCGTTATTATAACGTTTAACTCCTTTTTTGATTTACTCAAAATGTGCTACCCAGAATAGTGTTTATTTATAGATGCAACATCAACAAATATATATATTTTTTTAATAACTCTTGCATATCATACCTTTGTATTTATTTCACTAGAATTCAATGTGTTTTAAACAACAAAAACAGTATAATAAAGGGTTTTAATCAAATACGCGGTGTATTATAAGTGCTTTTGGTCTAATATTTAAGGTTTTAAAAAGTATATATTTTATGTATTAATTTATGAAAGCTGAAGGCTTTCAGACTAGAGGAGCATTAAAGTCTCCAGAATAAAAATTTACTGTTGTTGAAAAATTAGTATTAATCAAAATGTTAATCAACCCATTTATTATTTTTATTTAATTAAATAATCCCAATATTTTTGTTATGATAGATTAGTTGTTCATTCTTTAAAAAATATTATAGTATAATTTCTTTTACAAAATTATTCAATATTATATTTTTAGTAAACTTCATAATAAATACGTTTAGCAGGTTCACTGTTGTGGGTGTCGAAAGATTATCTCATACAGGCTTACTCCTTGCACATACGAGTTTTAATATTACTATTGATCCAAGAACCAAATAACTCGGCCCATACCAATAGCTATTTACGCTAATTATTTACGATTACATAAACAATATACCTTCGTCCGAGTGATAGTTTACAGTGTTTTAGAGTCTACCAAGCCCAGCAAACCTCTTTTGAAATAACACTATCTCTCATTATATGGATGGTACTCACTCTTCTTCCTGCCAGTTTCCTCGGCATCGTCATCGCTGAGCCCCAGAGAGTCTGCGGCGTCTCCGAGAGCTCTGCCAGCTGAAGACACAGCGTTCAGCACGTCACTGCCCTTCAGGTCGATCTTGACAGTGTGGGTCTGCAGGAACTGTTCCACCCTGGAGGTGACCATGGACTCAACGTCAGTGTTCTGGGCGTCATCAGGGGTGAGAGCTCGAGGGGCTCCGTCACCGACCACGGCAGCACCCGGCGTCTTCACTACAGTCACTCCCTCTGTCAGACTGAACTGTTCCTTGCTGCTCAACACCTGGTGGACCACACACAAACTTATAAACCTCAGTCCTCACACCTTAGTGAAGAGTATAAGAACTACAAAATTTAGCTTCAGAAAATACTTTAATTATTTAATTACAATTTGAAAGGACTTCAAGCTTTTAGTTTGCATATTTATAATCCAATAATACATGCAAAATCCAATATATTTTCGCTTGGATTTATCAACATTTATTCGTTAGCTGTTTTTCTGTATTCCGATTCTCCAATCCATGATCTCACAGATCCAAGAGTGTATTTAGATTGGGTAGCTTTTTATTCGTTTACTGTTTTATTCTGAACCTTTATAATGTTGCTTTAGCGTCCAATATTTCACACCTTATTTTATAAATCAAAAAAGTTGACTGATATGTTTGTTGTTTAGCGTAATGATCTGTTGAGGCTGAGCCACAAGTGTATGTAAAATATTTAGCTGATTGTCTAACCCACCTTGTCGACGAAGGAGAAGAGTTTGTACTTGACACAGGAGACCGACCCCTTGTTGAGGCAGTCACTGTAGATGGAGTCCATGAGGTCATCGCCGGTCTGGATGGAGTTTCGAGAGTTGGGCGATTCCAGGGAGGCGGAGGGTAGACCAGCCACACACCCTAACACCAGGGCTAACACGAGCACCAACGGCGACGACATCCCGGCAACCACGAGTAATCCATTGAGTGGGCCTCTTGACGCTTTTATAATCCCCACTTGAGGAGCCCCCACCACGGGGGCCGGGTCTGGTCTGGTCTCTCCAAGATGTAACCCCATTACCCCCTCCGAGATCAGGGTCAGACCCATTCACACGAGGCATCAATGGACGACTCTACTACGTACTACGAGCTCATAATTACCTGTACCAACAACTGATCACCTATCGCCGATTATGTTTGCTCATTCATTCATTACTACAGTCGCCGAAGGCAAAGATCGGAATCACCAGGTACAACAAGTACTTGTTGAAACTATTGCAGATATTGGTAGTATTTATGGCGAACAATGTGGTTGTAATGACGGTCTATGAATACCTTTGCTTAATTTTATATTTAACGCTAATCTCACTTTTGAAGTGGAAGACTAGTAAGATTGTCTCAGTGGGGTTCTCGGTGTTCGTGAGATTCATCCATACTTATCGACATTAGTCATTTTATTTATAAATCCATTTTAATTAATGTCAACATGATTCATAATTAAAACAAAACTATTATTTAATTGTGATGCTATAAATAAATAAGTAATCATTCAACAACAAACAAGTAACCATAAAGTGGTAATAAATTATAATTCCATCCTTTTTCAGGTTAGAATAAGTTGTAAACCAAAACTTATATCCTTAATTGAATGGGTTGGACAATCTTAATGAGTTTTACCATTTTGGCAAATATCACATTATTAAGCCGTGTATGAAAATTGTAAATATAAACATAGCCCATTTGCACTTTGTTTGATGTTTTTTTTTATGCATCGCAGAGGGTTATTGAATACTGATTTTGTACCCGTGCGTTGTGATGGGAAGAAGACACGAAATAGTAACATTTTGATCTTTACATCTGTTGTATAAAATAGTTACACAGCCGACAACGCTTTTAGAAACAAAATTCAACCTTAATGGCCCTTATAGAAACGTTTGTGGCTTTTAAATCTGGCAAGTAGTGAAACCCGTAATTTTGGTTTTGATTAATTTTAAATTTTGTGTAGACTGATATGAGAAAAACTTACCAAATGTTCGTATATCATTATCACATACATGATTTACCTTCATCTCCCTTATTAACGTATTTTATTTTTATTTTTTACATTTTAAATTTAAATTTTGATGTTTCAAACAACTAATTATTAAATTTAAATGAACATTTTTTTAGGTAAATCTTCTTCAAATCCCAAATCTTTCATCTTCACTCACAATAAATCAATATCAAAACTAACATCAGCTGTTGTAAACTTTAGAAAAATTGTTGTACCTTATCAATAGTCTTTTGAAATATTAAAGAAACGATATCCATAATATAAAATGTTGTTAGTTATTATTAATTTCGCTCGTATAAGTAGTAATGCCAATAGGGATTTATTTTTAATAAAATAATAAACAAAACTTTATTTTTTATATCTTTAGTAAATATTATTTAATTTACAAATTAAATTGAGTATTAAATATGGCACACAGAGCTAATATGATTATCAAAAAAACAACAAGCACTACAAAATTTAATAGTAGCCTAAATACAGTATATGCTTCATTGCATCTCTGATTCTACTCTACAAAAATATCAACGAACAACATTATATTATACAAGACAGTTCTTTTACAATTACTAAAAATTCTTCCCGGTCGGTTCAGTAGTTTTTGCGCTTATTAGTAATACACATACAGATAGACACCGTTTGATTTTTATATAATAGTATAGATAAATTAATATGGATAGGCCTAAATATTGTCATACATAATTGTATATAGAAACAACACAACAGCTTTATTATTACTAAAGCGGGGTATTACTTTATTGTACTTGGGGGATCATTTTCATAGCTCGGTAAGAATTACAGATCTTTCCCTATAAATTGATTTTGGTTTTATGTATTTTTTATATAAGTGTACTTTCATCCGATATAAGTTTTATTTGTATTAGCTTCAACTAAAAATTAAACCGTAAAATAACTGTATGTAGTTTTTAATTTATCATAAACTTAACCTTTAAACATTGCTTCGCGAGAGTAGTAATGAAATAGAATAAAAGTAAACATAATGATATACAGTACATCTAGTGGCAACATTAATATAGGTAATTTGTATTTCATATGATAAACAAAATATGTTTAGCAACATTAACTATACCAAACGTTTATACCAAACATCTAAACTTATAAATTTGTCAGTTCTCTTTGTAATCTATTTTAAATTGCCGTTAAAAAACTAAGACGAAATGTGAATAAGTAGGTTGCTTAATGGTTACACCTTAAATCCTGACATTCTTGAGGGGAAGGTAAGCTGTGCTCGATACTTTTAATGACAATTCAACTATTTCAAATCGCCTCGAGAAAGAATGTGGTGTAATTATGCAAATAACATAGCTTAGGCCAATAACGGACTATCATTACTAAACCAATCTTGGCTTTGCAATAATAAATACACAAGAATAAATAATATAGTAGTAACTTTCTTTGGCCCTCATAGCAAGTTTGTTTTAAGGAATAAGCATAGCTTGGTCAGAAATTTTACAATGGAAACTGTCTAAGACAGTAGGGGATATAGCAGGGGATTGTGGAAGGATACTAGAAAATGGGGTGCTGATAAACTAATTGAAGGCGCTAGGTGAAAGTGGCAGTACTAATCAATGCTATTAATGTGGCTGCTGTGCGGGTTGCATCGCTGCCAGTCCTGTGAGCTCACAATCATTGAGTATCCCAAATGGGGTGCCGATGTTTATCAGTGTTAGGTGACATTTTGTTTCAAATTTAGATTGTGAGAATCCCGATGAATGGTCTGTCAATGCTTTGTATTTATCAGTGCTACGCAACATTTGGTTTTAAATTTAGCCTTTGGTAACGAAAACAGGTTAACGATGCACCTTCTTATCATTGTTATTTAACTTTTTTTTTTAAATGAGTTAATATTTTTATAGTGACTACTAAACATGGTTTTGAATGGTTTAGACTGCCAGGAGTTTGTTATATATGTTCAGTGGTAAGATCTTAAAATAACACCAGTTTCTGGTTTCTCCTTTAAAACAATATAAATCGCTAAACAGTAAGGATGAGTGAAAACATAATTAATCATCTCAATTTTACGTTTGACACTACTGAATATGCAAATGGTTTTACCGCTTAGACTTTTTGAACGTTATATGTGTTATTTTTCCCACTGAATTACCGAGGTGTAAAACTTACATTTGAGAGTCTAAGGACATGTAATTAACGACCAAAACAGAGTTAACTTCATTAACGTCTTACAGAAACCTCCTGCAAATTAAGCTTGTCATTATGAAAAATGCTTCATTGTATATCTTGTTTTAACTTTATGCCAGTAACACTTAGTATATTTGAAAGGGCACCTAGTGGTCTGATTACAGTCTAGCGCTTTGTTGACTAGCAGTCTAATTACAAAAACCAAAAGTCATATGTTGCAGAGTTAAAAAATTCCAGCTTAATAGTGAGCAGAATGAAAACATGTTTGATCATGCTAAGAAATTCCATCATTAAAATTTGATCTATTGAAATCAACAACAAAATATGTGGTAGGTTTTAGAAAATAACATTCCAACATGTTTTCCTTATAAATTGTTTGTTTACTTGATCACAAATAACCGTTATAAAAGCATCCAATTCATTATACATAACACTCATCTTGTATTGATTCGCAAAAATCATGCAATTAATTTCACTTACCTAATAATGTTTAAAGATTTGTTAAAATTTAACAGTAAGAATTGTATTATGCATTCAAAACATACCAAACACGAAATGAATATTTATAAAATAATTATTCTTTAACAAACTAATGATTGTTAAAAAAAACTTCAATGTTTAATGAGCTGTGTTTATTTTACATCATCATACTTATTTTTAGTGGAAAACAAAAAAGCCTGTTATTCAGCTGTAAGTTTCTTTAACATTTTAATTTGTTTCTAAATTGCACGTGTAAATTATGCATAAAGTCTGAGTTAGTAGTTCCCTAAGTAAACACAGTTTTTTTATAAAAGTAAAATATTTACTTAAGGAGAAGCTTATTACTGAACAATTGAGTTAAATAAAAACACTATCTTAGTCATTTGCTGTACTATGAGAATTTATCTCACATAAAACAGTTGTTACAAATAATTCTCAATTTCAATATTGCATTACATTTATAAACCACCCAACAAAACCTTAATAGCTGACACTGTAAAGTTTTGTGATCAGTACATTACTTATAAATAATAATGAAGTTAACTAGAGTTGTATCTGTTTATCTTTTTTACCATAATAGTGTTTTTTTAATTTCATGCATGTTTTTGGAAAGCTGAACAAACAAACAAGCTATTTGCAGTTTATACTCAGAGTATGTTTAAATGAAACTGTGTATATATTTTTAAATTGTATACAGAAATATCCAAATTGGGTTATTCATACCTCATACTTCTACTAGGTTGGGTTTTTTTTTTAATTTCAGATACACAATTAAACATTCATGTTATTGACGTTGGTGTTACACTTTTTGAAAAAGCTATTTTATTTACATTACTTATAAACACTTTTAATACAACTTCAAACTTTATTTTTTAACTGTACATATCATTTTTGTATGTTCCCTTACGTTATATCAATTACGTTTGACATATTTAGTAAACTCAAGCAAGTACAGTTATGCAAAAACGTAAAATTTTTAATAAACTTCCTTACACAAGTAGAGAAAAATTAAGTTTTCCTTGGAACAATATATGGTTGAAAGATTATCTGTTCATTGTTTTTCAAGTCATTTCAATTGTTCAGAAAGTTTTTTTTTAGACATAGCTTTTTAATAAGAAAACTATATTTTAACTGAAAGAAGATAAACCAGATGAAAGAATATTGTTTTGATAAAATTTAGACCTATCAGATAACTTAGTTTTTAATTAGAGTGATCTGTATCAGTACAAAAAAAAATCTTTTAGGAGTAGGAAAAGAAATATACCATTTTGTTTAAAAATTTTACATATATTTTCTTTGTAACACAGAAATGCACTATAAGAACACTTTCGTTTTAAAAGTTTACAAAACCTATGTCATATTTCTCATTAACACAATATCAAATACTAGACAAATCCTAAGTACTTTTTTTTACACATACTAAATAATAGTAGCACTCACACCTAACACAAATGAAAGATTTCAATGTTAGCATTTTGTTAATGGAATGTTCTAATACATTTATAGAAAAAGTAAACTAATACAGATAAAATCATTTAGTAAAACTTTCCTTGTTAGCTTTTTTTATATACAGTAATTAAAAAATATTCTTTAAGATGCCTGTTTATTTAAATAAACCAATAGGAGTTTAAATTAGGATGGGAAAAATTATACAAGTTTTATGCAGAATAGAACATAGTTTTAATGTAAAAACCTTTTATGACCATGGTTAAAAACATTGATGATTGAGGTATTATTATACAAACGTTTACAAACATCCCTCTTTTTTTTATTTGATAAACACATGAAATAAATATAACCATAGACTAAGGAACCAATTATTAATTATTGGTTATGATTAACCATTATGGTGTTTTATTATCCGTGATATAACTGAACAGTGAGATATTAAATGATCTTTCTGTTTAAATTGCAAACCTGTAAAAAATGACTTGCTCACATTTTTTTTTTTACTTTATACGTGTCGTTATTAATATAAGTTATATGCATAAAACAGTAGATTCCGTTTAATTAGTGAACCAAACTTGTAAAACATGTTTTAATTGTTTTTTTTTTTATTGAAGTAATGTTTTTTTTTTATAATGAACAAACTTAACGTTGAGAAGAAATGTTATTTTTATGTCTATATAATTAGTTTTATATCATAATTTATAGATTTCCAATATTAGTTTAGTATAGAATAGTATGAACCTTCTCATGTATATATAAGTTACAGTAAAAAAAGTTTTAACTAAATGCATTATGTTACATAATTCACGACGAAATTCCGTTTATTTGCTTACAAAAATTTTTTTAATTTTAGTTATATACAAAAATTACTTTTAGTTTTAATGAATATTTTATATTTCACAGTATTAATATTGAAAATTAGTAATCAAAAATACATCGCTAGTTCATTTATCAAAAATATAGTTTTGCTAATTACTTTTTTTACATTCAAAATAATTATTACCAGGTACCAAACTTATTGTTTTTATTGAATGTTAGGTAACAAAGAAAATACGTTTTCACATGTTTTTTTTTTATTTTTTACTTATGTACATATTAAATTTGTTTTCATTTTTTAAATGTTGTTATTAAAATAAAGCGTTTTTGTTATTTTCTGTACTTTTGAAACGTTTTCAAAATAATAACCTCAAACATTGCTCATTAACAGACTAAAAAATCAAGGAACAGTTTTACAAACAATTTTCAAGCTACAATAACAACAGTAGTTTTATAATGATATAACAAATCTATTCAAACACATAAATCTGTAACAATATAATGAAATTATAACTTAAAAAATGGTAACACTCATGTTCATGAAAAAAAAACATTTTGGTAAAATGTAAACTTTTAAAGATAGTAAAAATATTCCTTTAACATTTGCTTGCAATTAAATATAACATGTTTATTGTACGTTAAACGTATTTATTTTTCTTACAAATAAACCAACTACTGATATTTCATATTAATGAACATACAACAGAATTTAACTAAATAGATTTTAACAAAATATAAAACAAATATAAGAGTTTTAGCTGTAACAAATATATTTTATTCAGTAAATGTAGATGACATACAGATGAAAGAAAACTCAATCATAGTTACAAGGAAAACAGAAAAGAAAAAAAACTGATTACAAACAATCAACAACAGGTGTTGTTATCACAGTTCTATTTTATGGTGACCATGGGGAAGAGTGTTAATATTATCCCTACAAAGGTATCTTTTCATGTCATAACCACTAAGAGATAGTTTATTTTCCCATCTGGTCACAACATCATGTTTGTAAGATCGGAATGTTGAATTCATTGTGTACCAATCATTGTTCTCCAGGATACATCGCCGGTAGTCTTCCACTCGAAGAGTTTTAGCAACCACTGGCTTAGTGACACCCTTACACTTCTTTATTGGGTCAAACATATCATCCTCTTTCACGATTGTGTACACCTTGGTTCTGACACCAAGGAATTCCTGAATGTACACACCATTCAGTTCATCCTTGAACTTGCCAAGAACCTTGGCGTTGTTAGGACGATATGCCGGATTGTCCTTTGGAAAGCCACTTGTATCCAGGTGATCAATGATTGGTACAAAACTGTCATACAAGTCAGGTGTGATTACTTCAAAGATTAGACTGTCTGTGTCCATGTATATAAGTCTTACATTATCTTCACCATAGTGAGGGATGATCACTTCATAGTAAAACTTATACATTAACTCTTTGCTAAGCTCCAAAATACACATACCTACATAAAGCGGCTTCTCAAGAATGATACTCTCTTTAGACAAATTAACGCCAACCAATGATTCGTTAATAATGGTTCTGTGTAAAAAGTTTGGTTTGGCGATGAGTTTTTCTGCTTTTACTTCATTACTTGCCAATTTGTAGTTCATACGTTTCCTCACGTTCTCCATGGTTTTACCAAACACAGAGTTGTTGTATAATTTGAAAAGGTCTTTTTCAAAATCATTCTTGGCTGCTTTACGAAGGTTTGTATTAAGGTCAATGTAAGACCTTAACCAGGAAGACTGATCAAACCTCACAACCCTGTGGATTTTCTTCAGTTTCAATCCATGCTTCAAAGCTTGTTTTAGGATTCGGTAATGAACAATATAATTTTTCTTGTCCTCCAGGGTTGTGAGTAGCTTTGCATGTTTTGTGTTTGGTGGAGTCTTGCGTTCACAAAGGAATGGGAGGTCAAGGTGTTTGTTGTGCAGGGTCTTTGGATACTCAACATCAACCTCTAGAACGTACCCTTCATCACTGTCATCGGGCACGGACTCCACACTAAGGGACCTAATTTCATCTGGAGAGAGCCAACGGAAACCACCTGTTGGGAGATATTGTGATTGAGACCATCCATACAAGTTGTTAGCATCCAAATATGAAATATACTTGGAACGCTTAGAAGGGTCATAGCCTGCACAGTGTTTATTGTTAGCTACAGACCTACGTTTCATACACTGTGAGATTCCACCACGGATTCCATTTTCGAAGAAGAGGTAAATGTCATGGTCTTGGATGGTCTCAAGTTTAACGTTTGTGTTTTTCAACATGCAATCCCAAGAGTAGGAGGGTAGGGTGATGTAATAAGCAGGATCCAGCTGATGTGATTTTAGACTCGCATCTCGGAAATGTTCGAAGATGTCTGTAAGAAGGAGGACGTCAGTAAGAAGGTACAGATCAGAATACTGGCCTAAATCTTTGATGTTGAAGGTTTTCCAGACATCTTCAGCGTGTTTAAAATCCTGTTTGGAAATAGTTTCTAAAGTGAGTTTGTTGTAGAATGCTTGCCTAGGTGGAAGTTGGGTTTCTTGAAGTTTCTCTACTGAGGAGATGTATGAGTATGGAAAGACACCTTTGCGCGTGAGAAGTGTAAACTGAGTGGAATCTGGAAATCTACGTTTAGTTTCTATAAAACATTCATTAGGAAGGTTGTCTGCTAGTTTAGAGAGGCTAGAAGGGAGGAAGCGCAAGGTATCAACAAATCGAAGTTTGAGAACTCCTCTGTTTGCTTTCTTATAAGAGATATACTTGGTGAAACTAATATATTTCTCTTCAGAATTAGCAATTACTGAAATTTCTTTATCATCGTAACCAAGCTCTTTGATGATGAAATGCGAGTCATAGGTGAGGTTATGGAAGTAGCAGTTAATTGTATTTTGTTCCTGATGCCTGATATTACAGCTGGAATGGGCGGCACCTCTGTAAGAATAGGGTTGGGAATGCATGTGGTCCCTAACCTTGGAGTCTTGAGAAGTGAAACCCTGGCCACAAATGTAGCATAGGGTGGCAGCGAAATGGGCTGCCTCCTCTGCAGGAGTAAGTTTTGGTTCCATTTGCCTTTCATTATACAGAGTGTCACCAATCTTCAGCACATCTTGGCGAAGAGACTCCCCAAAGTGTTTTGCTGGATCAGGACCTCTGTATTGACGTATGACAGGATTAGAGTCGTTCTGTGAGTCTTTGATCAGGTAACAGTATGAATGAGGGATATGATTGTGAGTGATTGAATCCTGATCAGTGTTTGAGGAATGGTTAGGCTGAAGGGTACATTCAAAATCAGCGTAAACAGTAAAACGTACACGCTGACTTCTTTCGGGATGTTTAAAGGTGATGTATGGTTCAGATGAAAGATCAAGACGGAGTGGTAATTTTTGTGAACAATACCTTTGGTGTTCAGTTAGTCTTTCATCACAAGTTAGACCCAATTTGTTTGGTCTGTTTCTTTCAAAATATGCGAAACACTTCTTACATACTACAATTGAATTCTTAGTTTTAGTCAGCTGTGATTTGATAGCCTTGTTGAAGTCTGAAATGTACACATAATGGGTTCCTAATTCTTTATTTGTGAGAAGGAGGAGGTCTCTATGGTCTGAAAGTTGATTTTCACAAACCTTTAGAGGATACAATTTGTTATCTTTGTCTAGGCCAAAGACACTAATACTTATTTCATTATCTTTTTCAAATTTTGGAATGTCTTTTAATTTTACTGGAAACTCTAAAGATTGCCAATTGTATTTTCCCTCCAGTTCAGGTGTGTAGCTGGAAGGATATCTAGCATCCCCTTGTATTAACTTAGCCAAAATACTATACTTAAAGCAAAAATTGTCATTATTGTAAACATTTACTATGCCTTCAATTCTTCTGGGCAGGGGGATATGAGACGCTCCTCTCAGTGGGTTATATTTATTCACTCGAATCTCAAATTTTTTCACCTTGACAAAGGTCCACCCTGATCCTTTGAAATCACATTCCTCCTTCTCTTTGACTAATTTGTAAAATAAGTCTGAGCAAAAATCTTCCAAGTCTGTTGTTTTGAACAAAGCGGTGTTGTTGGTTTTAAAATTTTTCAAACAAGTCTCACCTTTTGTGTTGATGAATTCACACTCTAAAAAAAGATTAATCTTTATACTATTGTATGATGATTGCACCTTTTTCAGTAAGTTGATCACGTGGTCAAATACAAATGTTAAAAACAGCTGTAGAGTAAATTGTTTCAAAAATTTCCGTTTTAGTTCGTAAGTAACTAGGCGGGACTTGAAAGCTGTGTCTGTGGTCACAAATTCACAAACCTCTTCCTCTGTCTCAGACTGTGGATGGGAGGTTTGGTCCATGGAGTTGCTTTCTGATGTAGTAGGGTTGGACTCATTGTCGAATGGGGTGAATGCGGACCTCTCCCTGTTTTTCTGGCAGGTGAATCTCTGATGATGTGTGAGATTATCCTTCCGGGAGATGACAGCTCCACATTCATTACAAATGACTGATTCTACAATAAACAAATTTATTAGTTAAAATTTCACACTAATATGGAGGTTTAAATATAGTATAGACGACATTTTTTTAGCTCTAACTGTATTAGACTATGATAACCATGTTTAACACAGATCTTCTGGGTTGGATTTGAAAAACTGATTTAAATAATCAACAGATAATACAATTAAAAGGAAAAATCTTTTAACATGATTGTTTTAATATACAAATTATAAAAACAACTATTTTAGTTACAAAGTGTTAGTTTCAAATGTAAATTTTTTTTAATTGGTTTTATAAAAAAGCTCACAATGTTTTATAACTTCTTAAGAATTTAAATACCTATTCTCGACTATTAAATGCTTAAGGATGGAGATATGAAATATTATTTTTATTTAATTAGAAAGTAAGGTTGATTTCTTATACATAATAACTAATTTTTGATCATCTAAAAGAGTACGCATATTTATTTTTTAGTTGGAAAATTAATTAAATATTTTTTGTGGGTAAAACTTGAAAAATTAGACATTTTTTTAAATTAGAACCTCCCAACTTGAACGGATTTCTTCATTGTATTTTGTGTAATTTATAGAGATAGTTAAGTAATTTTAATATATTTTTTAAATACACTATCATCATAAAACAAATGTACAAATAACTGAATGGTTATTGTATAATTTACAAACATCTTAAACAAATTATAATTTTATCTATACCTAATTAAAATTTGGTCTTAATAAGAAAATTATCAGATGTGAATAATACCAAATTTAAGAAAATCAATCTTATAAGGAAGAAACTTTTACTCCACTTCAATAAAACGTCTTTTTTGAAGTCATCAACAAATTAAAATTCTTTATATTTCTGAGGAACGTTAATATTAGAAATAAGTACAAGCAACGATAGGGTTCTTTTAACAAATATAACTGTAGAATATGTGGAAGATTCCACAATACGTAAACATTTCAGTCATGTAATGAAAATTTGATTATATTTTATTAATTCTGTGTAATTAATTTTCATAAAAATAAGTATGTGTACTGTGAGGTGTGAATAAGATTCATGCAATAAAATAAATTGACTTGTAATGAATTTCTTTCTCAAAGCTTTTCTGACCAAATAATTAAACCAAAACTCTTATAAATATATAAAGATCATAAATAAGATTTATTTGTTGAGCAGAGCAAACTAAAGTTAAAAGATGCTTCAACTGCAAGGGTTATTGCACACCCATCCTAGTATGAATGACTTTAGTAGGTGATACATGCAAGTTAAGACTCCCCCTGCGAATCGTTTATGTAGGCCAATTTTTGACAGCAGTAAACATCATTATTTATCGTAGCTTGTTTGGTGGGGTTCAAACCTAGGAACCAAATTTCCGATTTATACATTGCACTAGGCTCCCCAACTAACAACAGATAAACTAAAGATAAACAAGGATTAATGTAATGCAAAACTTGGTCAAACATAGTCAAGAATTACCTGAAACATGTGTTTTCATGTGCCTGCAAAGGTTATTTTTTAAAGTAAACTTTTTGTCGCATTTGGTGCAGTTGAAGAATGGTGCAATATCTTTCGTCTTCAAAGCTTCCTCTGGTGACAAATCAATCTTCCTACGCTCTATAAACAAAAAAAAATTGTTGTTAGTGTAATGATAAAACAAAATCGGTTCCTTAATTATACAAATAATGTACAAAGTACGTTTAAAAGCTCATTATCTGGTGGAAGATTATTTTCCTGAGAATAGTTTTATAGATACAAATAATGAAGATAATTATTTGTCAAAACTATTTTATATGGCACAACTAACCCATTTTAAAGAGGTTAATTTTTTAAATCTTTTTGAATTTTGTGAAGCTTGTATACAAATATATAAAAAGTATAATTGTAAATGGTTTTATTTTACTTACTAGAGTGCACTTGCAAGTGGCATTGAAGCTTGTCTTTTCGAGGGAACGTTTTGCCACACTCATTACATGAGAAAGAGTCAGCATCAGATACATCTTTGTGCTTCACCATATGTCGTATCAGACTCTTCTTATGTGAAAATTCAGTGTGACAAATTTCACACTTAAATGCCATGTTTTAAACTGATCTAGAAAAGAAAACAAATACCTATTAATAGTTACATACATACAAAACATACATTTTTATTGAGTAACAAATTATTTACCTTGAACTATCTTACACAGTTATGATAAGTATTAGATGAGTTATTTATCAGCTGTCTTCAGAGTATCAACAACCTTACCAATGAAAATGACTAAGTATACGTTAGGTTTTTTTTTAGCATTAGTCAAGTTCAATCATTCATCTGTTGTACCATGCAGCTCAAATATTATATTTAATACAAACCAAAGTTCATGTAACCTAAAAGATCATTTATATAATTACGTCCCTTTTGTGGTTTGCTAAGTTATAAATAATGCTTAATCGTGTAGTAATATATATATTTTTTTATAGTTAACAGTTTATCCGTTTAAAACACGAAAGTTGCTTTTCATGTAAAGTTATACAACTTTTCGCATTCTTTTCAGTAAATACTTATCACATTTTACTACAAATAAATTTGAAAAAATGAAATAATACACAATACTCTCCATATTTAATAAATATTTTTTTTGCAAACTATTAGCGTTTATGTAGGTGATTTATTGTTTTCCATACAAAGTAATAAAAACTAATTGTGTATGACTTAGTTGAGCAAATATGTTATTTGCTTTATTTTTAAATACATTTGTATAATAGATTTAAATTAGTGTAGTCAAACAGATAAATGTTTATGTTACAGGATCAATATTTAGATGTACATGTGTAAATAATTACACCTTAGTATACTAGAAACACATTAAATAACCCTCAGTTATTCATTAAGGTAATTAGACATTAAGATATTACCTATGATCATTTTAAATAAACAATTGCTATTTGCATTGATTTTGATATTTCACAAAGTTCAACAGATTTCGTTTTCTTGAACTACTGTAATGTTATACATTAACATTATTCTGAAATAGTTTTTTGAAATTTTTAGAATTATTTTTATACCTAAACACTGTATATTTTATTATTAGAAAATATATTTTTTTTCTTTCAAGTTATTAAAGCGTTAAAAATGTTATTGCCGTCAAATATTTTTTGTTTACGTTATAGACTAAGTTCAAAAACTAAAGCTAAAGAATACACATTAAATTTACCAAAATTAAGTATAAACTTACTTTGTTCTTTCTTGATGACACAAGTACGGTAATAGGAACTCTCAGCGATGCGTTGCAAAGGGTGGATGGTTCCCGATGTTGACGCTGACGACTGTGAGAGTGAAAGTGAAAGCAATTGCAGCTATTTATGTACAACCCCTTAGCAGTGTGGCCACAATTATTGTTTTGAAACTTACTTCCCCTATTTTGCAAGCGCTGGGAATTAATAGATGTTTACTCCCAGAAGAAATATTTCTTGTGAAAGTATTATTTTTGAAACCGTAAACAATAGATTCGATCTTGGAATGTTGACGTATCAGGGATTTAATTTATCAAATCTAGTAATATCCTCAGACAATTCCATAGAACATCATGTCATTTTATGTCATATTTATACTTAAACGCATTATTTGTTTATAGTCTTTCAATTAAAATGTAGTTTTCTTATTAAAAAGCTATGTCTAAAAAAAAAACTTTCTGAACAATTGAAATGACTTGAAAAACAATGAACAGATAATCTTTCAACCATATATTGTTCCAAGGAAAACTTAATTTTTCTCTACTTGTGTAAGGAAGTTTATTAAAAATTTTACGTTTTTGCATAACTGTACTTGCTTGAGTTTACTAAATATGTCAAACGTAATTGATATAACGTAAGGGAACATACAAAAATGATATGTACAGTTAAAAAATAAAGTTTGAAGTTGTATTAAAAGTGTTTATAAGTAATGTAAATAAAATAGCTTTTTCAAAAAGTGTAACACCAACGTCAATAACATGAATGTTTAATTGTGTATCTGAAATTAAAAAAAAAACCCAACCTAGTAGAAGTATGAGGTATGAATAACCCAATTTGGATATTTCTGTATACAATTTAAAAATATATACACAGTTTCATTTAAACATACTCTGAGTATAAACTGTAAATAGCTTGTTTGTTTGTTCAGCTTTCCAAAAACATGCATGAAATTAAAAAACACTATTATGGTAAAAAAGATAAACAGATACAACTCTAGTTAACTTCATTATTATTTATAAGTAATGTACTGATCACAAAACTTTACAGTGTCAGCTATTAAGGTTTTGTTGGGTGGTTTATAAATGTAATGCAATATTGAAATTAAGAATTATTTGTAACAACTGTTTTATGTGAGATAAATTCTCATAGTACAGTAAATAACTAAGATAGTGTTTTTATTTAACTCAATTGTTCAGTAATAAGCTTCTCCTTAAGTAAATATTTTACTTTTATAAAAAAACTGTGTTTACTTAGGGAACTACTAACTCAGACTTTATGCATAATTTACACGTGCAATTTAGAAACAAATTAAAATGTTAAAGAAACTTACAGCTGAATAACAGGCTTTTTTGTTTTCCACTAAAAATAAGTATGATGATGTAAAATAAACACAGCTCATTAAACATTGAAGTTTTTTTTAACAATCATTAGTTTGTTAAAGAATAATTATTTTATAAATATTCATTTCGTGTTTGGTATGTTTTGAATGCATAATACAATTCTTACTGTTAAATTTTAACAAATCTTTAAACATTATTAGGTAAGTGAAATTAATTGCATGATTTTTGCGAATCAATACAAGATGAGTGTTATGTATAATGAATTGGATGCTTTTATAACGGTTATTTGTGATCAAGTAAACAAACAATTTATAAGGAAAACATGTTGGAATGTTATTTTCTAAAACCTACCACATATTTTGTTGTTGATTTCAATAGATCAAATTTTAATGATGGAATTTCTTAGCATGATCAAACATGTTTTCATTCTGCTCACTATTAAGCTGGAATTTTTTAACTCTGCAACATATGACTTTTGGTTTTTGTAATTAGACTGCTAGTCAACAAAGCGCTAGACTGTAATCAGACCACTAGGTGCCCTTTCAAATATACTAAGTGTTACTGGCATGAAGTTAAAACAAGATATACAATGAAGCATTTTTCATAATGACAAGCTTAATTTGCAGGAGGTTTCTGTAAGACGTTAATGAAGTTAACTCTGTTTTGGTCGTTAATTACATGTCCTTAGACTCTCAAATGTAAGTTTTACACCTCGGTAATTCAGTGGGAAAAATAACACATATAACGTTCAAAAAGTCTAAGCGGTAAAACCATTTGCATATTCAGTAGTGTCAAACGTAAAATTGAGATGATTAATTATGTTTTCACTCATCCTTACTGTTTAGCGATTTATATTGTTTTAAAGGAGAAACCAGAAACTGGTGTTATTTTAAGATCTTACCACTGAACATATATAACAAACTCCTGGCAGTCTAAACCATTCAAAACCATGTTTAGTAGTCACTATAAAAATATTAACTCATTAAAAAAAAAAGTTAAATAACAATGATAAGAAGGTGCATCGTTAACCTGTTTTCGTTACCAAAGGCTAAATTTAAAACCAAATGTTGCGTAGCACTGATAAATACAAAGCATTGACAGACCATTCATCGGGATTCTCACAATCTAAATTTGAAACAAAATGTCACCTAACACTGATAAACATCGGCACCCCATTTGGGATACTCAATGATTGTGAGCTCACAGGACTGGCAGCGATGCAACCCGCACAGCAGCCACATTAATAGCATTGATTAGTACTGCCACTTTCACCTAGCGCCTTCAATTAGTTTATCAGCACCCCATTTTCTAGTATCCTTCCACAATCCCCTGCTATATCCCCTACTTAAGACATTATTGAATAGGGAAATAAGCTCCAACACAAAGTAAAAAAGCAAACCCATAAAACTCACCTCAGCCCTTCCCTACAATTTTTACGACTGATTAAACAGTGGGCAAAAAATAAATAAATACTAACTTGTCATCATACACTTATTACATTAGCAAATCTAACTGTTCTTTGTTTAGCTGAACGTTGTTTAATAGGAAGTCCCTCTTCTAGTGGGTCTTTCTTATGCATTTCAGGACCTTCGTTGTGTTCAGCCAACGGACACGCATGTGCGTCTGGTCTGCATTGATGATAAATTCTTCAAAAATGAGAGATAACAGTTAGTCTTACAAGCACCATGGTATGTCTCAAATGGTGTTGTGCCATTTCATCCAAGTGCTATCTCGTCCAAGTGCTATCTCGTCCAACGGACACACATGTGCGTCTGGTCTGCATTGATGATAAATTCTTCAAAAATGAGAGATAACAGTTAGTCTTACAAGCACCATGGTATGTCTGAAATGGTGTTGTGCCATTTCATCCAAGTGCTATCTCGTCCAAGTGCTATCTCGTCCAACGGACACACATGTGCGTCTGGTCTGCTTTGATGATAAATTCTTCAAAAATGAGAGATAACAGTTAGTCTTACAAGCACCATGGTATGTCTGAAATGGTGTTGTGCCATTTCATCCAAGTGCTATCTCGTCCAAGTGCTATCTCGTCCAACGGACACACATGTGCGTCTGGTCTGCTTTGATGATAAATTCTTCAAAAATGAGAGATAACAGTTAGTCTTACAAGCACCATGGTATGTCTCAAATGGTGTTGTGCCATTTCATCCAAGTGATATCACGTCCAAAAACTTTTCCTATTGCTTACTTGTCAGGTCCATTGACCATTGAAATGTTTTTACTAAAACTATAATAATAGTTTTATAATTGTTAGAAAATCTCAAAAATAGGACATTTAAAATTCCTTTGTTATTCTTGTGGAGAAAGAGAAAACTGTTTTAGGCCTAGTTCGCTTATTTGTGGATATAGTTTGATCAAATTTAGCAAATGTATTTATTTTATTCTATAGCCTACTATTAACATTTTATCAAAAAATAATTTTCCCCTTCCCGTTGAGACAAATGTAAGTATTCATTAAATCTAACGTTGTTTGAATGAGGAAGTATTCTAGAGATAAATCTCAATGTTGTATCCGTTAAACAAATATCGCCTTTACTGTTCAGGCTCGTTTTACCATCTTAATTAAATAATGTAATTTACACAATTTTGTTTCAGAATAACTTTCAATTCGTTATAAAAAAAATTACAAAAGATGTTGTACACAATGTGATTAAATTATTTCTCAATAATAGTATTCAATTGCACCACAGACAAGGGAAACAAAGCCTTAGTCAATGATTGCACCCAGCATCACAAGTTATTGAAGTATACCTAGAAGAGTTGTTATGTTGTTGTTGTAAACGAATATCATTGGTGAATAGAGCGTAGTTTCTTTAGTCATTGATTGCAGATGCAACTGATTTCTAAAGGATGTATAAATGACTACACTTTATCATTGACTTTAAGTTAAAGATTTTAAATTTTAAAATCTGCTGCCATTGCAAAGCAAGGGTACACTCGCCAATTATAAATTTAATTGACAGAACATGCACTAATTAGTGTTAATATCTTTGACCATTGTACATGTTTGGCCAAAAGTAGGTAGTATTCCTAGATGGTCGTCTCTACTATCTAGAAAGACACAAGTAAGTCAATTCCCATTCCCACGTATCTAATTGTTGAGTGTAAGATCTCACAAACCCCGAGTCCCCTACATTCTACATAGTCACTTAGTGTGGAAAAGAGAATCCACGTATGCGAGATTCCAAAATAGTTTTAAACAAGCACAGCTTCAGGATTTTCGTTCAGGAATAATTTTCTAATTGATTCTCAATAATTTTAATTAATACTTTATAGGTAAAAAATACACGAATTAATTCCATTTTGCCTTGTATGGTTACTAACCACAAATTCTACATTAATTCAAGAAACATTTTAATCTTTACATCTGTTGTATATAATATTTACACATCCGCCAACGCTTTTAGAAACAAAGTTCAACCTTTATGGCCCTAGTAGTAACGTTTGAGTTACGACTTTTAAATCTGGTAAGTAGTGGATACCACCATTTTGGTTTTGATTAATTTTAAATATTTTGTAGGCTGATATGAGAAAAACTGACCAAATCTTCGAATAAAACTTTTACATACATGATTTACTTCCATCTCCTTTAATTACATATTTTTTCTTTATTTCCGACATTTTAAATTCCAAATTTAAAGTTGCAAAAATACTAATTATTAAATGTAAAAGAACATTTTTTTATTTCACTCTTCTTCATATTAAATCACAAATCCTTCCATCTTAAGTTTCTTCACTCACAATTTAATCATTAGCAAAACTGAGTCAGCTGTTATAAACTTTAGAAATATTGTTGTGCCTTATCAATAGTCTTTTGAAATATTAAAGAAACAATATCCATCCTATAAACAATTTTAAACAAATAATTTAGCATTAAAGACAGCAGACAAAACTAATATGATTATCAAAGCATCACGGACTAAAAAATACAATAGCAAATACAGTATGTTTCATTTCATCTCTGATTCTACTCTACAAAAATATTAACAAACAACATAATATACAAACCAGTTCTTTAAATCAGTTCCATCGTCCATTGCCTTTATATTTTCAAACTTACCATTAAGTAAACATACTAACAGATATTCCATTGATTTTAGAAACAAAAGAACACTGTGTAGAGCTTCAGTTTTATGATATTTTCCTTGGTTTAATTTAATTAGTGGTGTGGCAAAACATAAATAATAAATTTATCAAATAAAGTAAACTAGTGGTCGTCCTGTGGTCGAAACTCGACCAAAAATAATTAATGTACAGACTTCTCTATTTTCTCCCCACACTGTAAATAAAACATGTGATTGGGATTTCTTCCATTTGTTTTGATTTTCTGTTTACATTTTGTTGTTATTTCGTCCCCATCATGGCAACCCAGTTGGTCCATGTTAATTTTTTACCTCCGCCACAGCAAACCTGTCGACTAAGCGAATTTCCATTTGTCTTAATTGATTTTCAATTAAATTTATTTAAATAACATTAGGTTTAATGAGTAGGTACCTAGGTTTGTTGCTACAAGGAAACTAATAGTGTATTTTATTGTAAAATATTAATAGCTTAGTATAAAATAAATAAATTTGCCAAGTTTGATAAAAAAAAAGCAAAATACAACAGTTTACAATATTCTCCATAAGAATAACATGGGAATTTTAAATTTACAATTTTTTGACTCTGTTACCAATAACCGTCCAAAAACACTTTTATATACTAAATTATTGGTTTTTTTAAGCTCTTTGAAAAGGTCTAGAGAGAAATTGGGTAATTTTGTGTTTTGAGGGTCAAAAATGAGAAAAACCATTTTTTACCCCATAAAACCTCCCGTAAAACCCCGTTCCCATGGTCCGATCATGCTGGTTCGCGAACTCATTCAAGTTTATCCCGCCTTACACCTTTAAACCAAATTTCATCAAAATCGGAAAAAAATTACTCAAGTTGTACCCGCGGGCTTTGCCCCGTTTAACTTCATACGTGAGCTCGTTCGCATGGCTCAATCACGTCCTGGTTGAAGTTCGTTCGCTACGCTCACTCACCTTTGGGTTGGAGCTCGTTCGCTGCGCTCACACGTCCTGGTTGAAGTTCGTTCACTACGCTCACTCACCTTTACGGTTGGAGCTCGTTCGCTACGCTACCTCGCCTCCGGGTTGAAGATTGTTCGCTACGCTCACTCACCTTTTGGTTTCAAATTAGCTGTTGTCAAATATTAAAAAAAAAAATTATAGTGCTGCACTCTGTTGGTAACTTTAATGCTATTGAACATCATAGAACAGAACCAACTTGTTTAATTGAAACAGCTGTTATGATTCATTAATTCCATTTAAATATGAGTACTCATTAGGTTAACATGGGAAACTCCAGAGCCACTGGGGCGGAGCCCGAGAGTCCGATCAGAATAAAAACCACTTAGTTTTCCTATTTAATGCCTAAAGAATCAGTGTACCAAATTTCAGCCTCCTAGGTAAGTGGGAAGTGGGAGAATTAGTGATGAGTGAGTGAGTCAGTCAGTCAGTGAGGGCTTTGCCTTTTATATATATAGATACCCCCGCCGCAGCAAACCTGCAGACTAAGCGAATTTCCATTAACCTGATTGGATTTACACTAAAATGCCTCCATAAAAATAGCACATTTATTTCCTATTTAAATAGAAGAAGTTTAACGAGTACTTAGGTTTGCTGCAACAGGGAGGATAAAAAAGATTTTTTTTTTTAAATTGATAATAGTTTAGTAAGAAATAAAAGTATTTTCCAAAATCGATCAAAATATGTTCATAAACAAGCAAACTACAACAGTTGACTTATTCTCCATAAGAATAACATGGGAATTTCAAAATTACAATTTTTTTGAATTTTCTCCATAACAAATAGGCGCATAATAACGCTTCAATATACTAAATTATTTGTTTTTTTAAGCTCTACAAAATGGTTTAAAAAGAAATTGTGAAATTTCGTGTTTTTAGGGTCAAAAATGGGAAAAACCTATTTTTACCCCATAAAACCCCCCATAAACCCCCGTTCCCATAGTCCGATCATGCTGGTTCGCGAACTCATTCAAGTTTATCCCGCCTTACACCTTCAAACCAAATTTTATCAAAATCGGACAAAAATTACTCAAGTTATCTTGCGGATGGACACATATATATATATATATAAATTTGAACGAATGGTGTTTTTGGCCTCTGGGGACATCAAAATGAAAAAGTAAATCGGTCCCGGGCTTAGGTCTTACCATGAGACCTACGGTAATAGCTACTTCCCTATAGGGAAATTCGCTAAAACAGATTTTATAAAAAAAAAACCAACGCCTACACTTTAGATATTGATGATATTCTTTATTTTAATTTAAGAATAGGTTTAGCAAAATACAATAAGTAAATTTACCAAAATATACATATAAAAAACAATGTGATGAGCAAGTTATGTTAAGTTAATCTAACACATGTTAAGCAGTTCGAATTTTTTTAAAGTAGCCTCCAAATTCATACAAAACATCTATACATTGTAATTTTCTCACTGTTTCCATGAAAATATATCAATAACATTATTTTCATAACAGTTAAGACACTTTTAAAATCGAAAGCAGAGCCTTGAGTTGATACAGCAACGCTTTTAGAATATTTATTTTATTTCTATAATCATTGGTATAGTTTTTGAATAAATGATTTTTGATAAATTTTTTGATTAAATAAAACTACATAATTTTGTGAAATATTATATTTGATTTCATTGGATCAGCATAGCATATAATACAGTCTAAGATATGTAATATATTAAATGATATATGTAATAACATTTTATCTTGTCAAGTATTGGTGCTGTATATGTTATACAGAACTTTTTTAACAACCTTGTCGTCTCAAGTGATTGAACACCATTGTATATAAACACAATTTTGTGTTAGGCCTACATAAAGTAGCCTATTATCTAAACCAATGAATTCTACTTATAAATCTACTCTCAGAAATGTATTAAAATGCAGTCTAAACTTAAACAAGAAAAGGTGTTAAACTTGCACATAAACACTATTGTTGAGCTAAGATATGGTTTTAGACTAGATAATACGGTTTCAAAGGCTAAATTTAAGGGTTTGTAAGACAAAAATATCAAAGCCTTTACTTTATGCTCTAACAGTCTAGAGCCTTTGTTTTATATCATTTACATGAGTGTCATGAGATTATTGTCATACTAAAACATATTTAAAATAAGTATAAATAAAAATACATGTTAAAAAAAGTTTATTTGGAACTCTAGTTAACCTATTAAGAAATCTTATTTATTACTTTTGCCTTTAATCTTTTATTTATCAGTTTAGCTACGATTAATTAAGTTGTAAATTCGTCTTCGGTACACATTCCCTCATTCTTAATTTACCTATCTAACTTGTTTCATGTAGACGAACAATCTATATTGAACATTTATACAATAAACTGCAATTTAACAACTCATGATACATAACATCTGTTGACCATTATTGTTGTGATGTGTTGGTCACTGGGATCACGGGACGTCGCAACTAATGATGGGATCGTGGAAAAACGTGCTCATTCAGGCGGCGCATCGTCAAAAACTACGATCTACCATAGCCATAATGTTCTACCACTGCCTAGCTTTTTGTTGCTAGTTGGTTCAAATGACATGTTGTCATAAATGCAACAAAAAATTTATAGTGCTGCAAACTGTTGGTAAGCCTTATAACTTTTTAATGCTATTTAATATCATAGAACCAACTTGTGCTGTTGAAACAGCTGACAAAATTCTTTTATCCTTTTAATTATGAATACTCAACATGGGAAACTACAGAGCCACTGGGGCCAAGCCCGAAAGGATTATTGAGATAAGAATGTGTCTATATGTTAATCGGGGATGTGAGCTGTTAGTATTATCATACCATATTTCAGCCCAATCCGACCAGTATTTTTCTCGTTTACTTGACACAAACATCCATCCATACATCTAAACTTGCTCAATTATAATATTGGTAAGATTTAGATTCTTGTTATTTAGTTAACTTTCAATTAACTACTATTATACTATAATATGAGTAACGTTTGAGCACAATGATTTTAAAAACGGTTCCTTTGATTTCCTCCAAATTGTTAGACATAGATATCTAAGTTTTAGGCTAAAAACAAGATCCGTACTAGGCTCCGTTATGAGAAAGTTCGTTAGATTTAAAATGAAATTGTTATACATTTAACATCAGTCCTATGGACTGTCAAGTAGATATGGCAGTCTTGCGAGAATGTAAATTAATAAATTTTGTAGCATATGCTTGTAACAAACCATGTACAGTACAGTAGCAAATTACTAAGTACAGTACAAAAGAAAAAAACATGTATTCCTTGGAATGCATTTAAACATTGATTGAATAACACACTTGTGGTGTATGATTAATAACAATGAATACAGGACTTAATACAAAGAAATATGGTTGTATTATTCTCAAAAACGTAAAGTATTTTACCTCAAAACAGTATACACTAACATTGTAAACGTAACGGGAAAAGCCAAGAACGTTTCGTAGTTTTTGACGATGCGCCGCCTGAATGAG
This sequence comes from Macrosteles quadrilineatus, assembly GCF_028750875.1. NCBI lineage: Eukaryota > Metazoa > Arthropoda > Insecta > Hemiptera > Cicadellidae > Macrosteles > Macrosteles quadrilineatus. The sequence goes on from NW_026542594.1 coordinate 13,149,864, forward strand.
CACGTTTTTGAGGATAATGAAAAAGTTAAAAAACAATAGAAAAATTATTGTAAAAATTAAGTAGTTTAACTATTTTGATTTTAATACCACATAGTCCCCCCTCATAATCATTATTTCACTGAATTATTATATCACTGAAATATTTAAGTGCTACATTCAGCACTTTGTACCTCATTTTATTCTTAAAGTGAATAAGTTAATTATTGCAGTTTTATTTTCATGTTTTTGTATTATTTATTTAAATATTTATAGGAATTTCATTACATTTCATTAAGAACACTCATTTTGTTGTTGCAGAAAACCTTTGTAACTTTTTAAACATTGTGCATTTAAATATTGGTAATATAGGCCTTGTTTGAAAAGATGCAATAAATAAACTATAAGACGAAAGAAATTTCTTGGTAGGATTTCTACTGCGGTGGCATTACTTATTTAGGGTTGCATTCAATTTTCTTATTTGTAAAATTATACTATCCCTGACAAAATATATTTCAAAAATTCAGAAGCTTATTTTTATCTAGTTGTGACTGTGTTTAATATACAACTTGGGCGTATTACAACAACCATATAGTAAAACAGTGGCTAAATTTTTTAAGTGGATGATGAAAGGGAGAAATAGGCCATTCCTTGTCAACCTTTGTCAACCCATATCTTAATCCTCTCCATGAAAGAACGACAGAGGGTCCCCGTACTAATGATGGTCAATTGGGGACCCTCTATCCTAGCTTACCGTGCGTCTATCCGTGCTTTAATGAGGGATTTTCAGGTATGTTTTGAGCCGAGGACTCTCTGACAGTCTCCCATGTGGAAGAGGTTTTGGTGATTCGATTGGAACAAAACGCGATATTTTATCTTTGCAGCAGATTGTCGAATAGCTCATATTTTCTTGCTGGTGGTAAGCTGCATCTTACTAAGAGGTTTGGATAATAGCTAATATTTGGTGTTAACAGAGTATTTTAATATTGTCCAATAATATTACCCCTTAATATTATTACGAATATTGTAGTGGTTCCGAAGGAGCTACAGTTGTTTGGTGATGTTAGTGGTTCCTCTGAGAGTGATGTTATGATAATTTATCTTGTAATATCAAATTATCTCTGTCACAGATAGTTGTTTACTAGTGTCGGTGTTTAGTTGGGTGGGAAGGAGGTCAGTTCATTCTGAGGGCGAGGTTTCCCTAATTGCACGCTGCTGCTCCCGACTTGTGATGCCCAATTAACTGAAGCTTCTTGGCTAATTGAAAGCATTACAATCGTTCTTTTCTTTCCAACCCTGACTGTCCAACCAGTTAGTTTTGATACTATAATTAAGAAGATGCGTTTTTCAAAACAAAAAAATAATCACTTCTACATGAGTTGAATTACATTAATTTCAGTAAGAAATATCAAACAGCACATTCAATGTAATATTTTCTTTTTTAATATGAAAATACAAAGGTTACCCTTTTACTTGTCTAAAAAGAAAAGGTTTGTAACCTTTTTATAACAATAATGTACACTCTTTTATTCATGAGCTTTAATGTTTGATATATATTCTATTTATTTTAAGGTTGGCAACACTTCACAATTAGTAATCTACATTACTAACATATATCATTTTATCAATCATCTGTTTAGAGGACACGTCATCTGTGAAATAATCATCAGTTTGTGGAATAACGGCCCTTCATTCAAACTGTCACTGGTGGATTTACATTAAAAGCTGTAGCCCTATAACGTATATAATAGGGCAATTGTTTCTAATCACGTTTTATAAGAAAACCCAAATCAAGTGAGATTAATATCATTTTGACTTAAATTGCATATTTACTTATTCGCAAGTACGGTACAATATTGTGTAGCTTCGCCAAATTCACTACAGTATTGGATAGTCAAAGGTAAAACTATTTAAGAACTATCAGGAATGTAGGTAGTGACCAGGAATTGCGCTGTACTTGGTTTTTAATGTGGGGAGAAGACTGTGAATCGTAGGTCTCAGTTTTGAATGTGACTGAGGAATTTAAGAATGAAATGTAAAGAGCAAGTAATGAAATACATCTCTAGACTTGAGTTTAAATCAGAATAGGCAGATTTATTACGAGAAGGAAGCGATATATTGGCGACCAAAAACCTCTTGTGGCTTCAGTGGCCACGGCAGTAAATGGCTTCAGTGGCCACGGCAGTAAATGGCTTCAGTGGCCACGGCAGTAAATGGCTTCAGTGGCCACGGCGGTAAATGGCTTCAGTGGCCACGGCGGTAGGTAATCGGACAGTAAGCAATGGAAGGTGAAGGCTTGTGGAGGTCACATCGACGTAGTTGCAGTTTTACTGTAAAATATTGTAAATTAGATAAAAATGTATGGATAGAATCGAAAAATGTTTAAAATGTTGCTTTCCCGTGCGTAGGTCGGGTATAGGCCTACAGCTGGTTTAGCTCTAATCTCGTATGCGAGTGTTATTCAGTACTATTTTCCAGAAGCAACTGATACAGAACATCAACCATTCTTCATTAGGAGCTTCGTGATCAATCGCACGCATTTGAGTGTCATAAGTCTCTTCAGGCATACCAGTACTTCGAAACAGTGAAATCAGAAGTGTGTGAATGTCTGTGGCGCAACTAAAAAACATACAAGAGATACCAGTTGCGGCAAGCGAGAAAGGAGAAAGACGTAGTGAGTGACCCAGTGAAGACCAAGACCACTTTCTTCGAGAGTCACGGACGACCAGTCCATGCACCAGACATTCCTGCCGTAGGGGTCCGTTAGACACCTGTGGTGACCACACACCACACACCACGATACAGTCCGCCTATCATCAGTATGTTACACAGTAAAGTCTCAGGTCCATGCACCAGACATTCCTGCCGTAGGGGTCCGTTAGACACCTGTGGTGACCACACACCACACACCACGATACAGCCCACCTATCATCAGTATGTTACACGGTAAAGTCTCAGGTCCATGCACCAGTCATTCCTGCCGTATGGGTCCGTTAGACACCTGTGTCGACTACACACCACACACCACGATACAGTCCGCCTATCATCAGTATGTTACACAGTAAAGTCTCAGGTCCATGCACCAGCCATTCCTGCCGTAGGGGTCCATTAGACACCTGTGGTGACCACACACCACACACCACGATACAGCCCACCTATCATCAGTATGTTACACGGTAAAGTCTCAGGTCCATGCACCAGACATTCCTGCCGTAGGGGTCCGTTAGACACCTGTGTTGACCACACACCACACACCACGATACAGTCCGCCTATCATCAGTATGTTACAAAGTAAAGTCTCAGGTCCATGCACCACACATTCCTGCCGTAGGGGTCCGTTAGACACCTGTGTTGACCACACACCACACACCACGATACAGTCCGCCTATCATCAGTATGTTACACAGTAAAGTCTCAGGTCCATGCACCAGACATTCCTGCCGTAGGGGTCCGTTAGACACCTGTGGTGACCACACACCACACACCACGATACAGTCCGCCTATCATCAGTATGTTACACAGTAAAGTCTCAGGTCCATGCACCAGCCATTCCTGCCGTAGGGGTCCATTAGACACCTGTGGTGACCACACACCACACACCACGATACAGCCCACCTATCATCAGTATGTTACACGGTAAAGTCTCAGGTCCATGCACCAGACATTCCTGCCGTAGGGGTCCGTTAGACACCTGTGTTGACCACACACCACACACCACGATACAGTCCGCCTATCATCAGTATGTTACAAAGTAAAGTCTCAGGTCCATGCACCAGACATTCCTGCCGTAGGGGTCCGTTAGACACCTGTGTTGACCACACACCACACACCACGATACAGTCCGCCTATCATCAGTATGTTACACAGTAAAGTCTCAGGTCCATGCACCAGACATTCCTGCCGTAGGGGTCCGTTAGACACCTGTGGTGACCACACACCACACACCACGATACAGTCCGCCTATCATCAGTATGTTACACAGTAAAGTCTCAGGTCCATGCACCAGACATTCCTGCCGTAGGGGTCCGTTAGACACCTGTGGTGACCACACACCACACACCACTATACAGCCCGCCTTCCATCAGTATGATACATAGTAAAGTCTCAGGTCCATGCACCAGACATTCCTGCCGTAGGGGTCCGTTATACACCTGTGGTGAACATCATGCACTTTACCGCCTAAAATCTTGGGAGGTAGAAAGCTGGTGATAGGTTGTCAAATTTGTCAGAAATTACAAGCTAAATTATTTCCGGTTAGCGGGTCGAAGCTGGACCTGCGGCAGTAGTGCGTTCGTGCCTTGGAATAACTCTTATTCAAAAACCTATTATTGTTGTATGTTCAGGCGGAGGTTGGGAGATGGTCTAGTCAAAACTTCAATTACACGCCAATTCTTTTTAGGACAGTTTGGTGAAAGTTGGATAAGATTCTCTTAGCATTTTTATTTATCCATAGTGGGCAAATGTTATTTAAGAAATAACTGTTGCCAACAGTATGAGCTATAAACATACACAATATTTTATCCTTACAAAGTTTCCAACTGAAAGTGTCCACTAATCCAACCACAATCAACAATATAGGTGATCAGATGTGGTCGTGATAACACATGTAGAAAGGAGCTTGGTGTGTTGTGTACCGGTGTGCCGTTTAGCCCAGGAGTCACGAACTGATCTCATCAAATCACGCACACTTTCTTCCTCTTTTACTCTCATCGGCTACAGATGTCTCTATGCACCAGCCAATGATATCAAGGCACGTCTGCAATAACCTATGTATTCGTCACCGTCGACGCCACCATACAACAATTGGTTGACAGATCGCTCGATGTCAGACGGTTTCCCCGTACTTGAGAGAGCTCCACCACGCTAGGTCTACCTCCGAGGCATCTGTAGTTAACATTCCTCGACAACGCTGACCTCACGGCAAAATCGACTCCTTGAAAATTTTAAATGTTTAAATGTTAAATGTTAAATCCTAATGTTTAGATTTTTTATTATGTCAGCTACTACCCCTCCACTGGCATTGTATTAAATCAAAATATATTTTCGTTATTGGATTAAAAGGGATTAATGAAAAATTATTTCTGTGAAGTGGTCAATTGTTCATGTTGCCATAGTAAATAGTGCAAAATTACCTCGTATTAGACGCCTACTTATTTATTTAGCTAAACATTTGACAAACCTCGCTGGTTTGTCATTTTGTAGGGGCGGTATGAATTACTACTGACATTGGAAAGAAAATTTAAAAAATGGTTTTAAATCAAAAGGATTTTATTTAATCGGTCCTCAAATATTTTTAAGTGCCATAATATTTGAGCATCAATACACTTTCCTGTCATTGCTCTTTGAGATGTAAAAGAATTTTTTTTCAAATAATGCAAACTCAACAGACGTTGCGATTTATCAATTTATTAGGTAGTACCGGGGGACCAAGCCTTGCTCGGTTGTATTTAATTGGGTTTATAGTCCATTCATTTTAGGGTTTTAGGTGGAAATAATTTCCTAAATGATGAAACTTTGTACATATGCAGTACTATTACCAAATAACAACATATCAATAATCAACATTCGTGCATGCTGTGCTACGGCCGCCATCTTGGCAAATGACAGCCGATTTTCACTTTTTTGACCATATTTCACAAACAGTTGGAATTACAGAAATTTTGTTATTTCACAAAATAACGCAAAACAAAAAAACACAAAAATTAAATTTTTTTATGAAAAAATTTGTTCTATCTCTAGAGCTTTTTAAAATTATATTAAATTTAAAATTATCATGTTATTCTTATGGAGAATAAGACAAATTTTGTAGCTTGGTTATTTATGGATGTATTTTAATAAAACTTTGCAAATGTATTTATTTTATACTAAGCTATTAACATTTAAATAAAAAAAAACACATTTTATAACCCTCCCTGTATCAGCAAACCTAGGTACATGTTGAATCTAATGTTATTTAAATAGATTTAATTAAAAATCGAAAATTTGAGAATAAGAAAACTGTTGAAGTTTGCTTGTTTATGGATATATTTTGATAACTTTTTGCTAATTTGTTTATTTTAGCCTCAGTATTTCGGGGAACTTAATTTTGGTGGGATACGGCTACGTAATAAATCAGTATTTGATCTACACTATTTTCCTCTATATCGAATTATCTTCAGTGTAATCTTTGCTCAATAGTTACAACTGATGTTTTTTTTTCAACAGCTGCGTTTGCGAAACTCCCTTCTCAAGCAGGTGTCGGGTTCCTTAACGCTCTTCCTGAGAGACTAAAAAACCTGGAGAGTTCTCATTTGTTCAAAACAAGACTGAAGAGAGAGTTTATGAATCTTGTGATCTACGGGGTGGATGAGTTCACTAAATACCGTTGGAGTTGAATTGATTACAAAATTTTCTTCCCCAGGGGTTTAGTTAGATTTTAGTCAATGTTTATTAAAATAATTACTGTTATTTCTTTTGATAGGAGTTTATTTACTGTTATTAATTAAAAGTTTATTCATTTACTGTTTTTACATAGCATATATATACAGATTTTATAAAAAAATACCTACCCAATTTCCGACCTTAGTTTACACAGCTACATATTATATTTTATCTTATTTGTTGCTATTTTTGTATTGACTGACGTTTGCTATACAATGTACAATTGTCAAAAAGCAATAAAGAGATTATTATTATTATTATTATTATTATTATTTTTCCTTTGTACTGTATTTTATAATTTGCTAGTGTACTGTGGATGGCTTTGTTAATAACACATGTGGCAATTCTTTTGTTTACTTTTTCCTTGTTATTTTGTTCAACCAACATAGTTACTTGGCAAACCATAAGGCCATGTTAAATTTTAAAATTTTCAAATGAGTTGTGAATAGAAATACGAATTTTACTGAGTAGTGGCTGTCACCAATCACATTTTTAGGACTAAAAGTCCCTAATTCCAAAATTTAGTCAAAATCCTTCTGCTGGATTTCGAGATATATATTACAGACAGACAGACAAACAGGCATTGCTCGCATTAGAATATAGGATACACCTGTGTTTGATAATATATTTATAATTCCGGGGGAGAAGCAGCTTTTAATGCACCAGAATTGGAAATATATATCATAGTATAACTTTAATAATATAATATAAATGTCTACAATTTTGTACAATATATTTAAATAGAAGCACGGGTGTTTTCTGATAATGATATAAACTTACGTTTTTCGAACATTCAATCCTAGCCTAAGTTGAATTCTTTGCTTCGGTATTGCACGAAAAGAAAGTCAGGTATCGGAAGAAACTCGCCTCAAAATCAACTGAAATGTATGCATTAGAGGGAAATTCGTGAGGCTAAAGTAGGCCTTCATCTGCGGAGTGGCTGCGATCTTTCCGTGACCTTTGCCGAATATCGGAGGTGAAACTTGGCCTCCACGTCCCACAGTCGCAGACAAGTCATAGCGAAATTGGTCGATTAATGTTATTATACTTACATATAAGTGATTGCACCACGATTGAGCAAAGTTTACATGTCACCAACACATCAGACCGACACATATTATCCTCACTTTACAACATAAACTCTCTGGTAAGTACAAAATGGTTGTATTAACTTCAGTTTTTGATTCTTTGTTTGTGTTTCAATCTGATGTTAGATTAATTGATAACTAATAATAGATTAATTAATTGGCTTTTTTATTTTTATTTAATAGTTTAATTTTTTCTCTTTGCTTTACTACTGTTAACTGTCCTGTACACCAACAGCGTGTACTGCAGCTACTACCACGAACCCACCACCAAGCCTGTCGTCCTGCACAACGGCTACCTGGCAGACACCCATGAAGTAGTAGCAGCCAAGAACGCTCATCTCACCGCTCTAGCCAAGGAATCTCACTACGGAGGAGACTACGAATACGGTCATGGCCACAGGTACACCTCATACCAAAGGCGCCGATCAGGGGTAGCAGAATTCTATCCCCCTGGAATTTTACCCCAAGAGCAAAACTGAAGTCACAGCCATGGGGGTAAATTTTTGCCCGCGAACTTTGAGTTGCCCAACATGAGTAAAATTCCGGGGGTGAAATACAAGGAATTGAATTATTAACTAATTAAATGGGAATGAAAGGTTATAGTGAATTTTATGGGGTAAAAATTGTGTTTTCAATTTTTAACATACGAGATTGCAATTTCTTTCCAAACCGTTTTGTAGAACTTAAAAACTAATAATTTACTATATTAAAACGTTATGCGCTTGATTAAGGAGAAAATTCCAAAAAGCTGTAAGTTAATTTACAATTCTCATGTTATTCTATGGAGAATAAGTAGTATACTGTAGTAGTTTGCTTATTTATTAACACATCATGACCAAATTTGTGAAGTGTATTTATTTAATATTTAAGTGTTAATGTTCATATCATTACCTTCCCTGTAGCAGCAAACTCGTTAAACTCATGTCACTTATATAAAATAGAGAATAAATATTACATTTTAATGAGATATTTTAGTGTAATCCAAATGGAAATTCGCTTAATATGTATGTTTGCTGTGTCAGAGTATTTACTTGTTCTTATAGTTAGGCTATTATAATTTTGCACATTGGCCATATTAATACATATGTATATGTATATATACACAATTAATTGATGTTGTTTTTAGCCTCTGGGCTATCGAAACAAAAACAAAAATCGGCCCGTGGTCTAGGTCTTACCGTGCCAAATATGGTAATAGCTTACTGTCAATATGGAAAATTTTCTAAATACTAATGGTGTAGATAAATACAAATGAAAATCGAATGAACAACGAATTTGTTCTTACAATTGTTTCTTTCACATGTTGATATAGTTTTCCTTTTAGTTTTCGGACCTAGGTTCTAGATCCAGATTCATGAACGATGAATCCCTATGAACGGTGGTTCCCTATACTGTATATGGTATACTACTTTATTTTTAAAATTCCCAATACTCATTGTTGGAATATAAAAGTACGAAAATAGAAACCTAACTTGCATCAACCTATAACTTTCCAAAGCTTAACAAGTATTTTAATCATCTGGAACTGACCTACTTTCTCACAGGATGGTACTGTAATTTAAACACAACCATCACAATTCGTCATTATCAAGCTTTTGGTGAAACGGACGTCAAGTATTTTAAACCCAACTGTTATAGTGGTAGATCAGTGATTAAATGCTTTCAATTAATTCCTGTGGTAAATCGTATCCTCAATTAAAAGAGCAAAAAGTCACTTGTGAAGCGGAGATGAAAGTGGCTGCTCGTCGGACATCAAAGCGGCGGTGGCGGTGACGGCAGATCTGCGGGTCCTTAGTATCGCCTTCAACCGAACTGGGCTGATTAACCACCAGCTTTTGTATGAAACTGAATTCAAATACAAGTCTATATGAACGCCTATAGAAGGGGTTGGTTGAGGTCCATTTCGCTTTCAGATTGTTTAAAAATAAACTCCCCAAATACTACAATATTTCACGTTTATATTATGGATTGTAGAACTAGATTGTATTCTAGTGTACTGAAATGCATCAACACTTTGGAATGATTAAAAAACTAATTAAAAAATGCCTAAACACGAATAAACATTTAATAGCGTAAACGTTAGTCCCGCCTCCTGTCTGAGCATGGCGTATTTTCACAATAAACCAACGTTAGTCATTAATGTTTTAGATAATTGATTTTTAGCGAATTTTTCTTGTGGGGAGTAACTACTATTACCGTAGGTCTTGAGCAAGACTTGAGCCCATAACTTGAGCCCAGGACTGATTTACTTTTTCATTTTTATGTCCCCAGAGGCCAAAAACACTATTTGTTCAAATTTTTATATATGTATATACAGTACACAGGGTGATTTTTTAAGTGTGCCACCATTGGGATCTCAGTAACTAATACTTTTACAGCAAACTTTAAATGGGGAACATTCCCTTGTTTTTAAAGAGGTTCAAAAATAATTAAATAATTTTTTTGTGAATGGCCACCATTTTCCAATATGGCGGTCATTTTTGAAATTTCTTACGGAACACCCTATATTTTATCATGTTTTCGGATAGAACATACAATTTAAAAACCTTTTTACTCTAGACATTTTTTCGATAAACCCACTCGTTTAGGAGTTTCAGCCTATGGAAAAATGACATCCGGTGTACATTTTACATCATGTAGCTCCTAAACAAGTAGGTTTATAGCGAAAATGCGAAGAGTAAATAAGTCAAATAAAATAAGGATGTTCCATAAGAAATGTCAAAGTTGACCACCATATTGGAAAATGGCGGCCATTTACAAAAATTGTATTTAATTATTTTTGAGCCTCTTTAAGAAAAAGGGAATGTTCCCCATTTAAATATTGCTGTAAAAGCATTAGTTACTGAGATGTGTGTGTGTGTGTGTGTGTGTGTGACTTTTTTTAATATGTAATGCGGATAAACTTAAATGAGTTCGTGAACCAGCATGATCGAACGATAGGAACGGTGTTTTACAGGGGGTTGTATGGGGCAAAAATTGGGTTTTTCATTTTTGACCATCAAAACACAAAATTTCCCAATTTCTCTCTAGACTATTTTAAAGAGCTTAAAAAGACAAATTATTTAGTATATTGAAGTGTTTTTGTGCGGTTAGGCCCTGGTTACGGAGAAAATTAAATTTAAGATCCCCATGATATTTTTATGGAGAATATTGTAAAATGTTGTAGTTTGCTTGTTTATGGATACATTCTGATCAAACTTGGCAAATTTATTTATTTTATACTAAGCTATTAATATTTTACAAAAAAATGCACGTTATTAGCCTCCCTGTTGCAGCAAACCTGGGTACTCGTTTAACCTAACGCTATTTAAATAGATTTAATTGTATATCAATTCAGGCAATGGAAATTCGCTTAGTCTGCAGGTTTGCTGCGGCGGGTATTTAAATTATTAATCATTCTAAAATCCCACTTATTGAGTTACAAAACATACATACAGTTAACTCTGCAGTTAGACATCGTTGATTTAAGTATGGGTGCCTACTTCAGGAATATATGTTGTTGACTTTTAAGGGTAATTCTTTCTTAGTCAGTTTGAAAGGACTACGGACTATTACGTAGCATGACAGTTTGGCCGAAGTCAGCCAACTTCGCTTTGATAGTGTAGGTGCCCAAGTGAGCTACACCCTACAACCAATCTTGGACCAATGCTTAGGTTTCTCATCAACATGATAATAGAGTTCTTTTTAGCATGGGTTTAGGTAACTAACCTAAAGGGTTTAGGAAAATTTGAATGCATACAACAGAGCGTTCTACGTCCCTTGGTAAAGAACCGAATCAAAAATGATATAAACCGTTACCTGACTGTGACAAAATCTATACAACGTAACACAGTAGTCAAAAATAAAAATAAAATATTTTTTTATTAATTCTAGTTTTAAATTTTATCCTGAATCCATAGATACCAAATATGTTATATAATAAAATTTATCTGATAGATTTTTTGTCATTTATTATAAATCTTGCACAGCTGTTTCAGTGATCGCATGACAGTGACTAAGGCTTTATATGCGATTTACCAAAAATTTACTTTTTTCTTCGTCCGGTACATTTTTTGACACATTTTATGAACCGATTTTAATGAAATTTTTACAGACCTTCTGTGTATATTAACAAATAATAATAGGAAGTGATATTACAAAATTATTTATACAACCCGAGTTTTAATAATTTTTTAATTAAAAAATGCGATAAAATATTTATGTTTAAAAAAAATCATAAAACAATTATTTTTTACTTTAGAACAAAAGTGGTTCCTATTATCGTTGAGAAAGGTGTGTAAGACAATGTATAAAAATTTCAGGTTGCTAGGATGCTTTTTAAAGAAGTTAAGTGTACCTAAAAATGGTGAAATTAACATGGACGGTGTTGGAATTCACTTCAATATTAGGTTGAATTCTATTTAAGTTGGTAAAAGCTTTAAAAACGTTAAAACAGAGAGCTATTACTTTCAACACCTTTATTTACAATTGAACTCACAACAATAAGCATTTAAATCATAATTGAATCTTAGCAATGAAATATAAAGTACAAAGAATAAAATATATAACAGCTGTTAGCTGATTCAAACTATATCACTTGCTGTATATAATACCATTGACTATATAACTGACAACTTCTAACATCCTCCCACCAAGTTCATGGAACATTTAATAAGTGAAATGAACTTCTCTATGGGTTGAATTGAACAACTTTTCATGATATTAAAAAGAGAAGTTATTGCTGTATATAATACCATTGACTATATAACTGACAACTTCTAACATCCTCCCACCAATTTCATGGAACATTTAATAAGTGAAATGAACTTATCTATGGGTTGAATTGGACAACTTTTCATGATATTAAAAAGAGAAGTTATTAAGTTGCATTGTTTTTTCCAAGTAATGATCTCAAGTATAATTTGTATATCTCTTCGGAACACATATAAGTCTTCCTCGTCTGGTTTCTTTCGTGATTGACACAGGTTCTTAAAAGCTCTTAAAAGTTCTTTGCTGTCTTCAAATGGAATCAAAGTCTTGAGTTTTTCATCTGTCAAATTTGATTGAACAATCTATATAAATTTTTCTTCTGCCAATATGTATTCTTCTAAATTTAAGTCACAGTTTTTGATAGTCTTGTTCTTCATTAGAGTATTGTTTTTGAACCGATAAATCCATCCTATTGTTCTAACAGCTTTCTTGTATGTTGAACAATTCATGTGCAACCACTCATTGTCTGTGACATTGTTAACTGCAGAAATAACAGTTCTTTTCTTTTCGCTGTTAATATCATCCTCATTGTATTGAGTTTCTTCTTGACGAGGCCAATTTTCTGGAGATCCTGTAATCCAACTTGGGCCCTCCCACCATCTTGACTCAAGTAGTTTCTGAAATAAATATTGCTGATTTATATTCTACAATCTTGTTCTATGTGCTACTGTAATATTATATACAATTTTGCAAATCATGATGTTAATTTTTATGATCTATTTTCATTATGAATTAATGGTATTCTTTATTCTTTGTTGATTTTTTACTATCTTGAAGTATATAGCACTTGTCATGTTCATACTTGTGTAAAGATTGCTCAAACATTCTTGTGCCTTTGATTACTTAAATTTTCTCTTGGTATTCAATTTCTGAGGGGGAAAATGGATGCAGAAAATTTTAAAGATATGGTTCAAACATATTGGTCCTTCGAGCCGGATTAACTTAGTCATTTTTTATAAATTATATTTTAATTGACAAAAAATGACTAAGTTAATCCGGCTCGAAGGACCAATATGTTTGAACAAAGGGGAATTAAAAATTAAATTCCTGACTTTGCTACCAAACTGAATAATTGCTGGTTCAATAGATATTTGTTAATATAGTAGAAAGCAAGTATATTGATCTGTCTAAGCAGTGAGTTACTATTGGAAAAATAATAAATCCATTTGAGTTAAGAAAATATTATAATGATACAAAATTAAATTAACCCTTTACTATAAAAATATTAAAATCAGAACTATTCTCTTTATGAGATATTTAAGTCCAAATTGAAATAGACAGAGAGGAATGATGTGTAGAGATGTACTCACGACCTCGCAGAGAAGAAATTAATGAATGTTCGTTAATACCAAGTAATGGAGATTAACACTTCTTGAGAAAATAAAATATAACACTGTGTGCACACAAACTTCTGGTGAATGTTCCTCACGGTTAAATAAAACTTCTGTAGAAACAATAGAGTCAATAATTGATGATTTAATATGGGATACTGAGACCCATAGTCAAACATTATGAGGGTCTCTGAATCCCTCTAAATATTTTACTATGGGTCTCAGTATCCCATATTAAATCATCAATTATTGACTATATTGTTTCTACAGAAGTTTTATTTAACCGTGAGGAACATTCACCAGAAGTTTGTGTGCACACAGTGTTATATTTTATTTTCTCAAGAAGTGTTAATCTCCATTACTTGGTATTAACGAACATTCATTAATTTCTTCTCTGCGAGGTCGTGAGTACATCTCTACACATCATTCCTCTCTGTCTATTTCAATTTGGACTTAAATATCTCATAAAGAGAATAGTTCTGATTTTAATATTTTTATTGTAAAGGGTTAGTTTAATTTTGTATCATTATAATATTTTCTTAACTCAAATGGATTTATTATTTTTCCAATAGTAACTCACTGCTTAGACTGATCAATAAACTTGCTTTCTACTATATTAACAAATATCTATTGAACCAGCAATTATTCAGTTTGGTAGCAAAGTCAGGAATTTAATTTTTAATTCCCCTTTGTTCAAACATATTGGTCCTTCGAGCCGGATTAACTTAGTCATTTTTTGTCAATTAAAATATAATTTATAAAAAAAACATATTGAAGGTCATTTTTTAAATTGTCAAAGTAAGGTTAATTGTATTTGAAGGTTATTGTAGATTACAGTTGAAAATTTGTTTGTTTTAAGATAGTTATCATATAAAATATTTGGTATTCATTTTGTCTTAGATTAAATTAGATATTTAAACGTAAAACGCTCATACATTTCTCCAGTATTGGTTTTGTGATTTATTAATATTTTTAAGAGTTATTAGGGTTGTTTAGAGAATTTAATCTGAAAATATATTCTTCTGGTGAATAGTTTCTTAACACAAATAAATATTGCTGATTTATATTCTACAATCTTGTTCTATGTGCTACTGTAATATTATATACAATTTTGCAAATCATGATGTTAATTTTTATGATCTATTTTCATTATGAATTAATGGTATTCTTTATTCTTTGTTGATTTTTTACTATCTTGAAGTATATAGCACTTGTCATGTTCATACTTGTGTAAAGATTGCTCAAACATTCTTGTGCCTTTGATTACTTAAATTTTCTCTTGGTATTCAATTTCTGAGGGGGAAAATGGATGCAGAAAATTTTAAGCGCAAGGTTTCTGCCTTGAAAAGAAAATTATCAGATAGTGCTAAGGAAGTCCAAACTATTAATGAGAAGGGTAGGGCAGCTCTCAAAGATCCTGCTCAAGTGAACTTATTCAAGGGTATGTTTAAGGTGTTAGAGAAATATTTTTCCAAATTTGAAACTCTTTGGGATGAACTTATTGACCTACATGAAGATGAAGGAAAAGTCTCAGAATTTCCTGTCGAAGCAGATCTGACAATGCAAACTAAGGCCAAACGTTATTACTACGAGGCACACACAAGCTATGAGGCACTTATGGCTCTTGTTCAGACAACATCACCTCCCTCACGCCAAAGCATTAATCCTAATGAATCAGTTATATCATCTGAAAACAGATCAAATAAAATTTTACCTCGGATCAATCTGCCCCACTTCAACGGACAAATTACAAACTGGCCTAAATTCCGTGATGCATTCATATCAATTATTCATAATGATGCTTTGTTGACTAAAATGGAGAAATTCCATTACCTGGTTTCCTCACTTGTAGGCACAGCTTCTGCAGTTATAAGTAACTTGCCATTAATAGAAGACAATTATGACTTGGCATGGAAGGCATTGAATGACACGTTTAATAATAAACGTATGCTAGCCTCTAACTATTTGAATCAGCTCATCCAGTTTAAGCCACAGCAAGGCAAGCCTACCATTGATTCTCTACAGAACTTTGTATCACAAGTTTCAGACAATATTGCATTATTTAAACTGCTAAAAATTCCAAATGAAGCAGATTTTGTATTGTTTCATATTGCTGTTCGATTATTAGATTCTGCGACCAGAGAACAGTTTGAACTTCAACACAAAGATAAAGATTTTCCTGTCTTTGATGATCTTACAAAGTTTCTACGGGAACGATGCCTAGCATTACAGCTCACCCTTGGAAATTCTCATCAATCCTCACATGACAATAACGCTGCGAAGCCTAGTGGCGCTATTAAAGGATATAATACTAGATCTTCTAGCCGTGGTATGCGAGCTACACTCTTGGCTAACTCACCAGGAAATAACATGCAATCGAAAGATAACAATAAAGGTTCCACATGCTTTGTATGCAACAGTGGTAGTCATACACTCTGGAGATGTAAAGATTTTATGAATGCAACAGTTGATGAGCGACACAAGATGTTAAAAAATTGGCATGGATGTAAAAATTGCTTGTATGCCAACCACACTATAGGAAAGTGTAACTCAAAGTGGACTTGTAAATTTTGCAAGAAGAGACACCACTCGTTACTACATATTCCAACCTCAGCTGATGAAGAACCGAAAGATAATGCTACTAGTGTACCAACTTCGTCTTTGACTGCAACTCTTCCTCAACATAGCAACATATTGCTGGGTACTGTTGTTGCTGAGATGAAAGATGATTCAGGAAGATTTCAACCCATACGTCTAGTGATAGACTCAGGAAGTCAACATTCCTTCATAACTCACAAATGCCTCACCAAACTTGGTTTATCGACAACTCCATATCCAAAGAAGATATCGGCTATTGGCCAGACCATATTTGATGGTGCAAAAGGCAAGGCACTTTGTCATCTGAAGCCAAAAAATCAGGAAACCCCTATCCTCAAAACAGAAGCTGTTGTGATCAACAATATTACTTCATACCTACCCAACTTCACTATGCCTTCTAACTTATGGTCGGAATATACCAAATTTGAACTAGCAGACCCTAAGTTTTGGGAACCTGGACCTATTGAGTTTTTATTGGGCTCTGACTTGTTTCCAGATGTTTGGCTTGGATCTTCGATTACTCTTCATGAAAACCAACCCAAGCTGTTTGCATCAGTCTTTGGCTACATTGCTATTGGGAGAGTTCTTGACTGTCAATCATCCACTAATATGAATGCTTCTTTCTTCACCCTTGCTTATGATAAAGATGATATTCATAATCAGCTGCAACGATTTTGGGAACTCGAGGAACCTGCTTCTATCCCAGTCCAAGAAAACCCAGAAGATTTAGCTTGTGAAAAGCATTTTACGGAGACTCACTACAGACTTGAGAGCGGCCAGTACGTTGTTCGCCTACCGTTTAAAAGTGAGCCAAAGCATCTTGGTGACTCTGAAAGAAATTCTCTGAAAAGATTATACAGCTTAGAAACAAAACTGACAAAGAATCCTCTACTAAGGTCTGAATACTGCAATTTCATGAATGAATACCTTGAACTGGAACACATGAGCCCCACATCATCTACTTCAAAATATGTGATCCCGCACCATTCCGTTACTAAAGAAGATCGCTCACAGATTAAGCTCAGAGTAGTATTTGATGCTTCTTCCCTTACTGACTCTAACACGTCTCTAAACAACCATCTTATGATAGGCCCAAAGTTACAGCAAGATATCAAAGGTATCTTGACCAGATTTAGGATGTATCCAGTAGTTTTTGTGGCTGATATAATAAAAATGTACAGGCAGATTTTAGTTCATCCCTCTGATATTGTATATCAACACATTTTCTGGAGATTTGATCCTTCTGAAGCTATTCAGAAATATGAACTGAATACAGTAACGTATGGTACTACCTCTGCACCTTTTTTAGCTTTGAGAGTCATGAAACAGCTAGCAACCGATGAAGTGACTGACTATCCACATGCAGCAAAGGCTATTCTTCAAGACATGTATGTCGACGATCTTGTCACTGGTGCTTCTACTGTTGATGAAGCCTTGAAACTCAAGGATGAAGTAATCAATCTTTTACACAAAGGTCATTTTGGTCTAAGTAAATGGGCCAGTAACTCTCAGGAAATTTTAAATGCAATCAATCCTTCAAAACATATCAAACAGATCAACCTCTCATCTAGTGAAGATTCAAATGTCAAGATCCTAGGACTTCAATGGAACCCTTCAAGCGACACGTTTGCATACCAGATTGAACAATTTACCCCTGTGTTTACTAAAAGGGCCATCCTATCAGCTGTGGCAAAGATTTTTGATCCTCTAGGATTCGTTTCTCCTGTGATAATGATTGCAAAGTGCATAATACAAAGCCTATGGAAATTGAAGCTGGGCTGGGATTCGGAAATCCCAACTAACTTGAAGACTCTATGGAATGATTTGACTACTCAGCTAGAGAAACTGCAACATCTTAGTATTCCAAGATTTGTAACATCTGACAAACCATACAAATTGCAAATAGTAGGATTTGCTGATGCTTCAGAAAAAGGATATTGTGCTGCACTGTATCTGAGAGTTATTAGTGACAAAATAACTACAAACCTTCTAACAGCCAAAACTAAGTTAGCCCCAATCAAGACACTGTCGCTTAGAGTTGTGTGGAGCCTACCTGCTTGCAACAATGTTCCACTCTGTTATGGAAACCCTCAGCCAATTTGCCAGTAATCAGTTTCAGAAGCCTATTTTCTTCACTGATTCT
Organism: Macrosteles quadrilineatus; assembly: GCF_028750875.1. Taxonomy (NCBI): domain Eukaryota; kingdom Metazoa; phylum Arthropoda; class Insecta; order Hemiptera; family Cicadellidae; genus Macrosteles; species Macrosteles quadrilineatus. The sequence goes on from NW_026542594.1 coordinate 13,168,169, forward strand.
TCAATTGTCTTAGGATGGCTGAATACACCAACTTACAAGCTTAAAGTTTTTGTAGCAAACAGGGTTGCACATATCTTGGAACATACCCCTGTTTCATCGTGGAGACATATTAAATCAGAGGAAAATCCAAGTGACCATGGTTCTAGAGGACTTTTACCAGATAAACTAACTAACTGTGATCTATGGTGGCATGGCCCTAAGTGGATGAATATGCCTGAAGATGAATGGCCAGAGTCTACAGTCCAGTTCCAGCAGCAGTCCCTACCTAAAGTGAAAGCTGAACCACAAGTGCTTGTCTCAAATAGTACTGAGCCAGAGCTTATCAAGATGATGGAAAACTATTCTTCATACTACAAACTTTTACATGTAATATCTTGGATCAGAAGATTTATCTACAATTGTCAAGCTAAACTGCACAGTACTAGTCGTCTTAAAGGACCCCTTCAGCCTAAGGAAATTCAAGAGTCCTTACTATCCTGCATCAAGAAAATTCAATCGCACTTTTTCTCTATTGATGGCGACAGAAGATGTGCAACTGCTGTCCTCAATAAGTTTCATAAACTTACCCCTTTCTTTGACAAACTGGGGATACTCAGGGTGGGCGGCAGGCTAAATAATGCAGCTATCTCAGAAGATCAAAGGCACCCAATCCTTCTGCCAAAGTGTCATTTCACCTTATTGTTGGTAGATTATTACCATAAAATCTACCTACACCCAGGACCCAACTTGCTTCAAGCTCTGATTCAATTACGATTTTGGATACCATCATTGAGAAATATTGTCCGTCAGCGAACCTTCATATGTCTAAGGTGCTTCAAGCTAAAGGCTGAAACCTTTTCCCCGATGATGGCTGATCTTCCTTCGCCACGAGTGAATGTAAGCCGAGCATTTTTACATGTTGGTGTTGACTTTGCTGAACCTTTGACTATGAGAGAGTCGTTAAGAAGAAAAGCAACCACTGCCAAGACTTACATCTGTGTTTTTGTCTGCATGGCCACTAAAGCTTTGCATTTAGAGCTGGTAACCGCACTCTCAACAGATGCCTTTATGGCTGCTTTCAGACGTTTTATTTCTAGAAGAGGTCTTCCTGAACAAGTGTATTCCGACTGTGGAACCAACTTCAGAGGAGCAGCTAATCGTCTTCGAGAGTTGGGATTATGGTACTCCAATCAGACTACACAAGAAGAAATTCTACAGCAAACGACTAAACTGGATGTAAAATGGAATTTCAATCCTCCCTACTCCCCACACTTTGGTGGACTGTGGGAGTCCGCAGTTAAATCAACAAAGACACATTTGAGGAAAATAGCTGGAGAAACTGCTTTGACTTATGAAGAGTGGTCAACCTTGCTCACCCAAGTAGAAGCAGTTCTGAATTCAAGACCACTCTGTCCTTTGTCAGCTAGTCCAGAAGAAACTAATTTTCTTTCTCCAGGACACTTTCTTGTTGGATGTCCTCTTGTTGCTCCTCCCGAACCTTCTCTTCTTGATCTTCGAGAAAACGTCCTTACAAGATGGCAACTAGTCCACAAGATGGTTCAACATTTTTGGAAGAGGTGGCGAGTGGAATACTTGAACATCCTGCAAGCGAGAGGAAAATGGACAAGATCTTCTACAAACCCTAAAATCGGAGACTTGGTTCTTCTTAAGGATCAAAATGTACCTGTCTTGCAGTGGCCTCTTGGAAGAATCATCAAGACTCACCCAGGCAGTGATGGAATCGTTCGAGTGATGACTGTCAAGACCAGTGACTCTGAATTCCAACGTCCAGCTGTGAAATTGGTACCTCTTCTTTCAATCAATTCTGACCCTTTTAAGTAAGATGCTAGAAATTTCCTTTGAAATTTCGGGGGCGGTATGTTTGAGCATTCTCAAATTAGGTCTAAACTTAAATTTATTTTAAATAAAATAATACTTGTTTTGTCATTTAAATAATAGATATTTAAATGTTTTGTGTGTAAATAAATCACTGCACTTTTTTGGTTCAATTCAGAATAATATTTTAAGTGAGTTCATAAAATAAAATTGTATTAAGTTAAGCCAGACAGAGAGAGAGAGAGAGAGAGAGATAGGCAGACAATGCAGAGGAATGTGCTGCGTATCCTGCTTATCAGTTCCAGCCGACATGATATAGACTGACCAGTGGCTTTTCCTGTACACTGCTCCAACTCACTCAGTTACTATGCAGTCTTCATGTGAGTCAAACATTATGAGGGTCTCTGAATCCCTCTAAATATTTTACTATGGGTCTCAGTATCCCATATTAAATCATCAATTATTGACTCTATTGTTTCTACAGAAGTTTTATTTAACCGTGAGGAACATTCACCAGAAGTTTGTGTGCACACAGTGTTATATTTTATTTTCTCAAGAAGTGTTAATCTCCATTACTTGGTATTAACGAACATTCATTAATTTCTTCTCTGCGAGGTCGTGAGTACATCTCTACACATCATTCCTCTCTGTCTATTTCAATTTGGACTTAAATATCTCATAAAGAGAATAGTTCTGATTTTAATATTTTTATTGTAAAGGGTTAATTTAATTTTGTATCATTATAATATTTTCTTAACTCAAATGGATTTATTATTTTTCCAATAGTAACTCACTGCTTAGACAGATCAATAAACTTGCTTTCTACTATATTAACAAATATCTATTGAACCAGCAATTATTCAGTTTGGTAGCAAAGTCAGGAATTTAATTTTTAATTCCCCTTTGTTCAAACACTTGGTATTTGTCGTATAGGTCTTCTTTCTTACGTTTTTTTACTGTTGAGGATAGTCTTTTCTTAGCTAAGTCATAGTTGTCTGGCAGCGGAGAGTGATCTGCCGTCCACGGGAGACAAACTTCAAAACGTCCTTCTTTGGTGATTTTTACTGTTTCAAGAAAGGTTTTCTGTGTTTCAGCTTCTAATTCCTGTCTTGAACATTTCTCGTAAGTATCTAGAATTCCTAAGGTATCTAAAGTCCAAAGGTCACTAATTTTACCTGCAGTCAACATAGAAGTTACCAAACTTGTTGCATATTGCTTGTTATGCTGCTTGTTTGGAATTTTCCCCATCAATGTCCATCCGAGCTTTGTTTCTACTGCAACCAATTTACAGTTCAGAGCCTTGTGACCACCTGTCCATAAGTTTCCTGCTACATCTGCTCCTAGTAGTACATCTATAGGACCATTAGAGTCAATATCACTGAAGGTAATGTTCTGCATAGCTAACTCTTCTATCCAGGGTCCTCGCATGACAGGTGAGATGTTTCCGCAGATCTTCTTCTGGTCTAGAACTTCGAAGTGGCATCTATACTTGTCATCTAATGAAGAAAGATGTAGTACATACACATTATGATTAATTACTCCTGTACTGTTGCCCCCAAAAAGAGAATGTTGAATCTTTTCATTTTTGGTAGATACATAACCTAATTTGGCTGCTAAGCTGGATGAAACATAAGATCTTTGGGAAGCAGAATCAATCAGAGCTCTTGCACAGTAAACGCCTCTGGGTCCCGTTACATTTACACGTAAAGTTTGCATCAACACATTGCAGGTATTTAAGTTTGGAAGTGTTTCGTCTCTATTGGGCTGAACACTGATATTTTCATGTTCCGCTAACTCTCTACTAGGATTTGATTCATTAGGCTGCTTTTTAATTTGATCAATCTCATCACACATGAGGACAAAGTGAGACTTTTTACAAACTATACACTTAGGCTTAGTCCTACATTTGTTAGCAGTATGTCCTGGTTTTAAGCAACAAAAACACGCTTTCTTACTATTTACAGATGCTTTTCTTTCTGACAAAGGCATTGATTGGGCTTTGATACAATCTTGACTTTTGTGAGAAAATGTACAAAATATACAACCTTGGCTATTTGATTTGTCACATTTTTCAGAAGTAAATAGCCCTGTAGCAGTAGCTGTATTAGGCCGACTTGATTTATTTACAAAGGGAGGAGTTGCCTTACTTTGCCTACTGTCATTCTTTTCTTTACTTGAGGTCGATGAGAAACCAAATCCAGATAGCTAACTTAACCTTTTGCTCCCCTTCAATTTCCCCTTTTAGAAAATTAAGAAGATTTTCTAACAAGTCTTTAGACGTCTTTTTCTCGTCCTTATGTCCACTGAATGTTTTAGAACTAGATCTCTCCCACAATTTCAAAACATCTTCTGGCAAACAAGATGAAACTAGAGGTAAGAGGATAGGTGCACACGTGTCTGAGGATACCCCTAGTGTTTCTAGGTTTCTTAGATGACACTGCAGTTTGTCATATAATTCAGATATGGAAAGCTTCGTGGTTGACGAAGCATGGTAAACTACAATTTTCAACATTTCCCTAATGTAATATTCAGTTAGCAAGTCATCCCGACCAAAACGACTTTTGAGACTTTTAATTACTTCGGGAAACATTTCTCCAGTGGCTGGGTAACTTTCAACCACTTCTCTGGCTGCAGAGTTTGGAATTGTTGCCATAACTAAATACTGGATTTTGTCATTAGGATTTATTGATTCATCAGAATCTATTTTAGAAAACTGAGCCCAAAATGGTAACCAATCTTTAAGATCACCCCCAAACTCTTTGAATTTAATCAAGGGAAGCTTGTATCCACTGTTGTTATGCATAGGATAACCTAGGCCTACCTGAATTGATGAAGGCTGTGATTGACCACTTACAGAAACCTTATCTTGCTCTAGGCTTATCTGTATGAGTTTTTCTACAGATTTCTTAATTAGTTGAAAAGCTAATGCATAGTCCTTTTGGCTTTCCATCTCCTTGTCCATGTCATTGTCATTTACTTCAGTTGACAACATGAGTTCAAACACTTCTGAGTCATGTTTTGCTATGGATTCATATTGAGTTGCTAAAACATCCATTAAAGCTTCAATCTTAGTTAAATCCCGATCTTCACTACTAATCATGCCTTCAAGTTCAGTCCTTGTATTAGTGAAGGTTCTTCTGATGACTCCTCTCCTTCGATTTAGTTTTGATATATCCATTTTTGCACTGGTTTTAATCCTGTCACGGTCGCCAATAATGTTGGAATTCACTTCAATATTAGGTTGAATTCTATTTAAGTTGGTAAAAGCTTTAAAAACGTTAAAACAGAGAGCTATTACTTTCAACACCTTTATTTACAATTGAACTCACAACAATAAGCATTTAAATCATAATTGAATCTTAGCAATAAAATATAAAGTACAAAGAATAAAATATATAACAGCTGTTAGCTGATTCAAACTATATCACTTGCTGTATATAATACCATTGGCTATATAACTGACAACTTCTAACAGACGGGATAGGGACTACTGTGTTACCTTTTAACCATTCATTGAAACCTGTAGTAAAGAAAAGATAAGAGTTTATTTGAAGATGGAATAGGATAGAATTCTTAAACATACATAGAGCGGTTGGTAGGTATGTCAAAATGAAGGTCATGTCGTAAATAAATAAATATCAAAGCAAAAGAATCCATGAGGTACTTACTTTTGACTTGTTCTTGATTAGACTTCTTTAAAGTGAATAATCTTATTTCACCTACGGAGTTATTCGTCGTAGAAAGTACAGACTAAGTATGTTGGTCACCATTGATGAATTAAAAACAAATCACTCAGATTTGAGAAATAAATGTATAGTGTAGTCATTTTAAATCAAAATTTACCCATTACCTAAAAAAAACTCTTATAAGCGTAAAATTTGGTACGTACATTGAATTTTACTTCCGGAATAACACACTAAAAGTCCTCGAAAAAAACTTGTGCTACGGCCGCCATCTTGGAAAATGGCGTCCAAAAACTAGTTTTTCCCCGATTACTAAAAAACTATTCATCCTATAAAAAAAACATTAAATGTAAAAAATGTTCACCAAAGAAAAAGCTACAACTTTTGTACAATGCATATTTCGATATAATTAACCGTTTAGCCATAAAATGCAATATTTAGAAAATAAATTAGAAAATTCGTAAAAATACATTAATTGCCATTAAAAAGTTTTAAATAAATTATTTAAAAAATTATTTTATTATTTTAATTTAAAAATTGGAATGTTCTGAACATTTTTATACCAGTAACATAACTTCTCCTTTCTATTTATATTTGCTGTGACATTTTAAATGGTAAACTGCTGGTGCTTTCGTTTATAGACTACCATAATAATTCCATACTGAGTTCATTATGGTACAAGAATGGGATTTGGTATGTAGGTATGTTTTATTAACCTAGTGTAACCTAGAACAACATAACAAAAACCCTCGCAAAAACACCTTTTCATTGGTAATTATCTTAGTAAATGGATATTGAAATTTACCAAAGGATTAAGACATTAATCAATTATTAAGACATTAGGGTGTTTTTAAAAGAATGCCAGGGTTTCAAACGGGCATTGCTCGGGGGCTATTTAAGATAATTAAATGGTTTAAACGTTAAATTGAAGGGAAAAGAATAAAGTTTGTTTCTCATTATTTGATACAATACAGAATGATTAATTCAAATTCAGATTTTCATCAATCTTATATGAGCGTAAAACTGGCAAAGTCTGTACGGTTAAGGCGGTGGGTTTATCTGATGTCTTAACTCATCTTTTTCGGCACAACGACTCTATCTTTAGATAACATCATCAAGTGACCAATTTAGGTTTGTTCAACTGAAGACTTCGTCGGGCAATCGGTTTTTTCAGGCTTCTGAAGCAGAATTGTCGGATTTCACGACTATGTCATCGCTTGTTTTTAGCTGGCCAGGTGAATGTCTTTTCAAAACACTTTGGTGCCACGAAACTCATTAAACCAGCTTCAAGTTTCTTTATTATCAAGTAGATTTAAATTTAGTTTAATTTAGCAATAGATATAAACTATGCGATCCACGGATTGCAATCTGTGACTTCTGTTGTGCGTCGTACTGGTGACTGGTGTCAAGCGTAAAGTCACAAAAGCAGCCTACCACCGCGCACCTGTTTTGCGCATGCCAAGGACAAAGTTTCCTCCCTTGCTACAAGGGAAGGGAGTATGTTTAATCTATATATATAAAAGGCAAAGCCCTCACTGACTCGCTGACTCACTCACTCATCACTAATTCTTTTACTTCCCATTTACCTAGGAGGCTGAAATTTGGTACACTGATTCTTTAGGCATTAAATAGGAAAACTAAGTTGTTTTTATTCTGATTGGACTCTCGGGCTCCGCCCCTGTGGCTCTGGGGTTTCCCATGTTAACCTTATGAGTACTCATATTTAAATGGAATTAATGAATCTTAACAGCTGTTTCAAATAAACAAGTTCGTTCTGTTCTATGATGTTCAATAGCATTAAAGTTACAAGGATTACCAACAGGGTGCAGCACTATTTTTTTAAAATTTATGACAACAGCTAATTTGCAGGTGAGTGAGCGTAGCGAACGAACTCCAACCCGGAGGCGAGTTAGCGTTGCGAACGAGCTAACCTGAAGGCAAGTGAGCGCAGCGAACGAGCTCCAACCTAAAGGTGAGTGAGCGTAGCGAACGAACTTCAACCAGGACCTGATTGAGCCATGCGAACGAGCTCACTTAGCAGTTAAACGGGGCAAAGCCCACGGGTACAGCTAGTCTATGATAAAACCTAGTTATTTTTGCTTCAATTTGACGTAAAACGTTTCGTTACCTTGAATAGTACCCAAACAATCATCATTTAAAATCCCGGCATTCTTTTAAATCAGTGGAAATAGGTTAATATTGTATGTAGTAAAAAACAAACCCCTTTAATACAATTTATTATTTTTTAATTCAAACAATTATCATTGTATCCTGTTAGATGATTGCCTTAACCTTATTCATCATCAGACTGAAGTTCTACTGCTTGCCAAGAGTTGCAGCGTTATTATTATTATGCTAGTTTATTATGGTAGTCTAGCAACGACATTTAAAATTTCACAGAACATATAAATTGAAAGGAGAAGTTAAGTGGTATTTACTCAGGGGAGGTATAGAAGAGGCTACGATGACAGCTGTGGGCTTCTTATTAGCTGAGGGAACGCCATTACCGTAACAAAACGGTCGGTAGCCATCGGCCTCGGTGGTCTAGTGGTTAGCGTGCCGGGCTGATATACAGTAAGTCCCGGGTTCGAATCCTGCTGGTAGCATTTACTTTTTGTCCAAGATTTTTTTATTATCAGCAAGTTTGGTTGGTTTGGTTCGGTTATTACAGTTTAATTTTATTATTAAGTCATTACAAAATTTTAATTGAGCAAATTCTAGTTTTATTAATAAACAGAATTATTTTTCCGATTACTAAACTTTTGTTATATTATTTCTTTATCAGCAAGTTTGGTTAGTTCGGTTAGGTTATGATAGTTTAATTTTATAATTAAAAAATAATAAAATTGAATTTGAGACATTTATAATTTTATTTTATGAACAGAACTATTTTTGCGATTAGTAAACCTTCATTGCCAAAGTGCTCTCTACTACAGCGCTGTTCACGAAGGAATTTTGAACTAAATGCCTCATTCGTACCTCCCCTAAGTCAGACCCAAGTTAAGTTACTCAGAAACAAAAGAACCCTGGGCCGTTTCGAGCCGCGCAGGTTTGAATGGTACGCCACACCTACCGGCGCGAACCACGTGATCTTTTCGCTTCTGCGCAGGTTGTTTTGTTCGTGGTATTACTATAGTATGAAAATTTTCAGAACATCCCAATTGCTATGTTTAAATAATAAAATATTATTTTTTAATTTATTTAAAACTTTTTAATGACAATTGATGTTTTTACGAATTTTCTAATTTATTTTCTAAATTTTGCACTTTATGGCTAAACGGTTAATTATATCGAAATATTCCTTGTCTAAAAGTTGTAGCTCTTTCTTTGGTGAACATTTTTTACCTTTAATGTTTATTTATAGGATGAATAGTTTTTGAGTAATCGGGGAAAAACTGGTTTTTGGACGCCATTTTCCAAGATGGCGGCCGTAGCACAAGTTTTTTTTTACGAGGACTTTTAATATGTTGATCCGGAAGTAAACTTCAATATACATACCAAGTTTTACACTTATAAGAGTTTTTTTAGGTAATTTCTCAAATATGACTAGACTAATACGTTTCTTTTGATTACTTTAGGTACTTCACATGTTTCAGCTGATCGAATATTGTAAATAAACATTTTAAGTTTAAATTACTTGCAAAACGATATAATAGATCGTTTTTACGAAAAACTACTGAAAAATTTATAGTTTGTATATTTTTCCCAGGTAGTAAGTAAAAAGTCTTTAAAATGACACCTCATTTATGGAAATTGGACAAGAAATAAGGTAGTTATGGTCTAACGATAAAAAAAGTACTTTGTAAATTTTAATATATGGATATTAATCATAATCAGCTAGCTTTATTCTTCAATTTTTAATAGCCTATGAACAGTGAGTTTTTACTCATACATTGATAAATTAGCGGTATCAGCAATCTGACCCATTCTTCCTCCCATTATATATTTAAATGTGATCAGAATCGAACCACAGGTCTATAGCATTGTAAACAAACCCACATCCTCAAAACACATTTTTTTTTACTTTTTATTTTATGAACCTCAATCAGGTGTCTACTATAAGAGAAATCCTGTGTTATTAAATTCTGATACTATACAAAACACTCCGTTGATGGCTCAAATCAATCCAGCTATTTTTGCATCTAAACTAGCTGCAGCATCAACACGGGAATGGATAGTCTACTGGAAGGTCTAAGGTGTCTGGGCGGGGTAGGGCCCTCGGCCATGACCGGAGAAAGGTCCTTGCAGCGGAGAGAGTGGGTCCTGAGAACTACGATCATCTACATCACTCGGGTATTTCTCCTAGGTCTATTCATCCTCGTAACATGGCCGGTAATAACAGTGTTGTGATGTGAGGTGGTCACTGGTCATCATATGATGTAATGTCGCATTGTCCTGTCGAGACGCAAGGTGACCAGAAAAGTACGCTATGTATTAATTCTTTCAATAAAAAGTCTATGAGAGGGTAATTCAGCTAACGAATGTAACGGAATGTACGTATGTAATATAGACACGATGCAATCCTCCAAGCTGAGCATAGCTCGTTTTGGGGTAATCTGAGATGATCCATTCATTGTGCGATCGGCTTACATTTAGAATTATAACAATTATAGGAGCTTGGGGCAATAGTGCGCACTTTAAGTTAAAAGTTAAAGTTGACTAATGGTTAAACCCCCCAACAAATAGGTCAAATGATTAACAATTGAAACAAAACTAATAGTAAACAATCGTATGTTATTTGATAACCAAACTAAATTTTATTTCTACAATTATCATTAAAGTGTATAATTTGAAAATGATAATGCTACAAAAAATTACATTTGCGAACTCTTGTCCCGTGGGCGTGGCAAAAGTTCCCACGTAAGGGACAAAAGGACGCACATTGTTTAAAAAATCACGCAAGACCAACTGAAACAGATTTTATTAGTACAAACACTCATCTACTTAAATGCTACAAAACAACTTAAGTTTTGCACGTTCTTATCTTAGTGAAAATTAGTTCTTTTAGAAGTAATAACATGTGAATTTGCTCCCATCCTCATAATTTGAACAAGAGTCTTGCACTTGCATGAAGTGCATTGAATCCAGTCCTCCTTTGGTTGTTTCTCTGGACAGATAATTTTGGTACTTGATGCAGGCCCGTTTTTGACCCTGTCAGCACGATATACAACTGTAGTATCGTGAAAGCCCTTTGGAAGTAATATTTGGCTCTGAATATATGGTCATAAACCAAGGACTTCTTTCGTGATCTTGGTGGGTGACAGGATTACTGGTGTTACCACACCATCGGCCGAGACAGAACGAATGAACGATAATAAACTCTCTTATCTTGATCATCTGAAAGATGAGTTAGCTCGTTGTTCAGTGCAGGCTGATATTGTGTAACAATCAAATATGTTAACTCCACAGATTGTCTCTACAACAAATTTAAAAAAATACTCGGCAATATTTCATTAGATATGACCTAGCTAGACATTTTATCCCCATGTTAAATTTGTAGATTTAGATTTTTTTTTATCAAAATCGTCGTATTTGATATGAGCCACCTACAGATTACGCTGTTTTTAATTACTAAATTCTGTCAAATACACAAACTATTTTTCCAAGTCAAACTTAGGGAATGACTTATGGTGAGCTATAGCAACTATGTTATGAGCCATCAATCTGGCCAGCAACCAAAAATATGGCATAGGTAAAATAGAATTTTAGACACTAGCGCATTCTGTGACTGGCTCACAGTCTACGCTCTTTTTAATAAAAAAATTGGCGACAGCTTGTCCATAGATGGGTGTCTACTTCAGGTTCCATTAGTCAATGATATATGACATACCAAAATGAAACTGAAATAAAATAGGCCTACCATTGCTTACCATCAATCTGACAAGTGACACATACTTTCCACCATTAGCTTGTAGCTTGTCAACAACCCTATTTATAAAATTCTGTAACTTGAATTTTGATTTATTTGTAACAAATTAAATGTATACACATACATACAGCTTACATACATTATACTTTTCCTAACTTAGGTTTTAGGTCTAATCCTAAGTATAAATTAATCAACAAATAATAAGAAATGTTTGATTTGTTAAGTATTGGAGGAGCCCCAGTAATTAGGTTGGGCAATTTTAGTGTCAAACTGGACCCAGTGACCCAGTTACTCTTTGTTTTGGGCTATAACAATAATTATTACATTGTGCTTGTGCAGGTCCAAGGTTTAGATTAACATCCCCAATCAAAAACATAACAAACACCACTGACGTTATAATTATGATGGACAAAAATAGAGCTTTTGTTCTTTATATTTGATTTTGTATAGATAAATGCAACATTAGAGTTACTTCTAAAATAAAAGAGCATTACTCTCGTAGTAATGGGGGGGGGGGTGAGGGTCCGAGTTGCAAAATGCACAGGGGCCCAGGATTTCTCTTGCTGGCGGCCCTACTTGCTCATAATAAGCAGGATTGCAATTACAGTAGTCGCAGAGTCGCAGCTAGTCTGCTTGGGCGCGCTGCCACGGTTGGGGGGGGGGGGGTGTAGAGGGGAGTGTTTATTTGCTCATTTAATTTCCAAAAAAATCTGGCCCACTGGCCCGCACGGCAAGCCTTCAGTGCAGCGGCTGAGGGTTGTGGGGGTGAGTGAGCCATAATTCTCAAAACGGCTAGTACCATTGACTATATTATAACACTACTAGTACACAAGGGTCCGCGCACCCAGACTAACTGCGACTACTGTAATTGGACAGTAGTTGGGTTGTGGCTTTGACTATTGGATACTGAAGTAGACATCCCATCTATATGGAACAACTGTCACGATTTTTTACTAAAAGAGAATGTAGTTGTGTTAGTCAATCAAAGAATGCGTTAGTATAACATTCTATTTCTACCTTATTTTGTGTTGCTGACCAAGATAACGGGTCATAGCAGTCGCTATAAAATAGCTCTCAATAATTAATTCTATTAGTTTTACTTGATTAAAGTGTTTAAAATCAATGGTATTGCCAGAATTGAGGAGTGTCATAATCTAGTATTATATTGATAAAAATAGGAACAGCTGTTGCTCGTCAGCTGTTACTGTCACTGTCTGCCAGTATGTTTGGGCTGTCTGCTTTCGGTGCATTTATTTTTATTTTATTCTATTTAACAACTACCCTCCTTGTGTCCTCGTGTCAATTTCAATTATCTATTTGCAGCCTAGCCTTTTAAAAGTTGTTTTACAATTAATTATTGAAATTCTTAGTTTGAGTTTGACAGTTATTTTGTTCTATAATAGTTTTGGATGTAGAGCGAGCATACAAAAACAGTTATTATCTTATTGAATTTCATCGGAGCTGTATTAAAATTATTTACTATTGCGAAGTATCAATACTGTGAAAGATTTGTCAAATGAACTTGTTTGGCAGGCTATTTTAGTTAATGCGTGTAAATTCGCTTTTATCGACTTAAACCAAAGTGCTGTGTAGCTTGCCTTTAAACGGTGTATGAGACTTATTTACAAACTATCCTAGACTAGGCCTAAGCACTTTATACTTTTAAGTACAACGTTGCCCTGGCATTATTTATTTCTTTAAATCTCCATCCTTCCCAGAAAGGTTATGTACTTCCTACTGAGTGAAGTTTGGGTTTATCCAGTCTTCAGGCATATTCCTGGATATGGGGACATGTTTTGGTCGGTTGAAAACTATCAAAAAAAAGAGGAAGAGGTATGGTTGTTAAAACTTAATCTAACTTTAAAGGCCCTAAGTGTCATTTTAAAATATTTTTTGCATTCCTACGAGCATAGATTTTTTACCTACTTTTTGGCTTAACTTTTGTGAGATGAGAGGTTTTAGTGCTTGTTCTCAAAAAAGAATGCTACAGGTTTGATCCATGTGGCATTCACCAACCGCTGAATATTTAAGTTAGCATATGGCAAACTATTTGCTGATTTCCAAACGATGTCCGTTTGGTAGAGCTTAAAAACAAATTATTTAGTATATTCAAGCATTGTTTTTTTCAAGATGCAAAATTATTACATAGAAAAGTGACATACGTTAATCTGAGCAGTATATTTGTTGCTATGATGTCTGGAAAAGACCGATACCTAAGTTACTCATAAAGAAATGACGAGCACTGACATTCGCTTAACGTCGAGTAGATGAACACTGATCCACAGTTGACATGATTTGGCGAGTAGCTGTTCAGTGTTCATCAGGTGCCATATCTACCATGCATTAAGAAAATATAATGCTTTTGATGTTTTGAAACTCAACCAAAGCTGTCATTTAGGTAGCCTTTTCTGTAAATAAGTTATGTAGCCTACTCGTAAACTGGCGTGTAGCTTACACCAGCGGTTCCCTAACTTTTTGGTTTGGCAACCCACCTTCTTGGAATATTTTCTCACGGCCCATTTATAAATAATGTTAGGCTAGGCTTATAGTTAAAATATTTAAATTATTAACTTAACCTAATTTATTTATACTAGCCTAACATGTACAACACTGAGAACTCCACAAATAATTTAAATTACAATTTAAAGGATGATGTCATTGAAAATAGGCTAGAATAAGTATTTAAGTTTAATCCAAAACACTATTGTTTGAGAAGCTGTAAATTATTTAGATCTCAAGTTTAAGTTAGGCCTACTATTTACAAAAACACTAAGTTAGCCTATCTGTATTGATGTTCAATTTTATTCAGATTCTAGTAAAGTAGGGTTTTGCGGAAGTTTTTGAATCCAGTACGTACTATTATACATGTAGCCTACTTCGTGTTAGGTTCAAAATAAACAATATCCGATAACTAGTAGCCTATTTACAAAAGCCTAATGATAATTTCAAGGATCTGTCATAATACTAAATACTTTTGTGTACCCTTTGTAAACAAACTTTCAATTGTAATGTCAGATATAGTTCTTAAATCAAACACTGTTAGAAGTGTTTAATAGGAGGTTTAAATTGTTGACAATTTAGTCAAGCCTTCCTGTTGATTTAAATGGGTTCTACCTGGCAGCCTAAAGTTCAATTCAATATGGTGAATTATATCGATTGGGCAATTATTCCGTAGGGGAAAAAGATGTATTTTTTATAGGTCTACTTATAGTTTTTTTCACGCTGAATCTAAACATTCAATCAGTTTTTGTCGGAGAGATTCCTAAATGACTGTAAAGGAGGGTTAAAATTACAAATCTAAGGTAGGCCCTCATTGAGCGGTACTATGGTAATATGGCATGGGTCTGGACAGGTCCGTTTGTGGGCTGATGTTATGTCTTCTCTAAGACTGTTTATAATTCATTTATACATATTTTTACTATCATATGTTTTTCTATTGTTTTTGTTTTGTAAACATTCATGAAATAGATTTTGTGTTGAGTTAATATGCGTGCATTTATTAATTATTTTGTAATTAATAAGAGTCATTTTAATTGGCGACGAGTGTGAAAATCAACTAGCCACTGAAAAATTCAACACATTTACTTTTAAAAATTACATTCAATTTCTAGTTTCAAGATACATTAATATTTTATACAGTTCAAACTATAATGGATGCACAACAGTTTACCTTACTTCTAAACACATTCAATGAACAACAAAAAGCACTTGTACGTGAGATGTCAAACATGTTTCAAGCTCAAATTCAAACAATTGTTACATCAATTGGAAAACCCAGAGAAGAAAGCTGTCAATCTACAATGTCAAATGTTGCTACATTCGAAAACTTCAATGCCAAACAAGAAAAGTTTACCAGCTATTTAGAACGTTTCGAAAACTATTATACAATGAAAGGTTTGACTGATAAGAAGAAAATTGCTCAGCTCTTGTGTAATTCTATAGGTAGTGAACATTATAACAACCTATCTGCATTTTTGGGCCCAGACAAGCCACTCAAATCATTAGATTATGAAACTCTGTTGAATGACTTCAAGAAACTATTGACTCCAAAAAAAAGTGTTGTTGTTGCTCAACATTATTTCTTAAATATCTTTCAAAAAGAAAACCAGTCAATTTCAGAGTTTGTGGCCGACCTCAGACGTTATCTTCAAGAATGTGAATTTGCAGTAGAATGCTCCAACGATGAATGTGGAACATCTGTGTCAATTGCTGATGTTTTCTTGCGGGCACAGTTCATACGAGGATTGAAGGACAATTGGCTTAGGGAACACCTTTTACAATCCGTTTACACAAAGTTTGATGACATTCTAGAGAAAGCTATTGCTCTTGAAGCATCAAAGGTTGAAAGCAAAGAATTTCACCAACATGCATGTTCTAACAACTTTAATATGGATTCGGCTGGAGTGCACAAAATTACAAGGTCTTC
The DNA here is from genome assembly GCF_028750875.1 of Macrosteles quadrilineatus. Lineage (NCBI taxonomy): Eukaryota > Metazoa > Arthropoda > Insecta > Hemiptera > Cicadellidae > Macrosteles > Macrosteles quadrilineatus. The sequence continues at coordinate 13,183,962 of NW_026542594.1, forward strand.
CAGACGATCCCACCAGTTCTCTAACAATCGCTCATCCAACAAGACATCTCTCAACTGGAAACAACGTTCAAATAACAAAAGACCTGACTTCAATGCCCTCGGAATAGAAGGCCTCTGTCTTAGATGTGGAAGTAACAAACATATTGCTGCAAATTGTAACAGACACAAGTATAAACTCCAATGTGGGGAGTGTTTAAAACGAGGACATGTCTCTGCGGTCTGCATAACTACACTGATGTCAAGGACTAGGAAATCAACATCAAAGTTAAATTCAACCAACAACCTACATTCAGGATCAAATGATGACGATTATTCTAGTGACGACTCTTCTGATTACGGAGTGCACAAAATTGATTCGATCTACCAGAACTTTGATGTCGTAGATTTATTTGAAGTTGGATATGATTCAGACAAGTACATTGTTTCTGTCACTATAAATGGAAAATTGCAATGTTTTGAAGTTGACAGTGGGGCTAAATTTTCTCTCCTTGCGAAGAATGACTTTGAACGTCTACATCTGAACGTACCTGTAGAACCATCAAGGCTAGCTTTCCGTTCTTACTCTGGAGACATAATCAAACCAGAGGGAAAGGTATCAGTTTCTGTATCATACAAGGGTAAACAGTTCAAAGGTGACCTTCACATCGTCCCTTCAGGTCATGATGCACTTCTAGGGCGCCAATGGATCCGAGGACTGGGTATTGAACTGTGTGAAATTGACGCTGAAATGAACCGACCAGCTACTACCCTTCAATTACAACCAGTAAATTCAGTTGAGGAAATGTTTGAAAAATTTGCGCCAATTTTCGAGCCAAAAATTGGATGCGTTCCAAACTTTACAGTATCATTACATCTTCGATCAGGAGCAAAGCCTATTTTCAATCGGAACGGAACGTACCTCATGCTCTTATTGATCAGGTCAACAAGGAACTAGATTTACTTGAAAATGAAGGAATCATTTCGCCTGTTACGTCAAGTGATTGGGGGTCACCACTAGTCGTGATACCTAAGGCAGATGGAAGTGTTCGTCTCTGTGTCGACTACAAGTGTGGTGTGAATGAACGAATAGTCCAGGCAAACCATCCTATTCGAAAAATTGACGATGTACTCGATAGTTTGAGAGGATCTCGTTACTTTTGTAAACTTGATCTGTACAAAGCTTATCTGCACCTCAAGGTCGACGAAGAGTCCAGTATTATCCAGACAATGTCAACACACCGTGGAACATATCGTGTCAATCGTCTAAGTTTCGGAATAAAGCCAGCACCTTCTGAATTCAACCGAATTCTTACACAAATTTTGAAGGGGTTGCCTAAAACCGAGGCCTACTTTGATGACATAATTTGCCATGGCTCAACAATGGATGAGTGCAAAAGAAATCTACAGGCCTGTCTTCAACGACTCTCAGATTTTGACTTACACATAAACAAACAGAAGTGTTCATTTTTTCAAGAACAAATAGAATATCTAGGACGAGTGGTGGAGTTAAACAAAATAAAGAAATCTCCTACCAAAGTTCAAGCTGTTAAAGAAATGTCACGTCCATCAAAAGTTGAAGAATTACGACGATTCTTAGGAATGGTTTCTTACTACTCTCGTTTCTTTCCAGATGCTTCAACTGTCACTTTTCCTTTGCGACGTTTGTTACGCAAAAATAAGAAATGGGAATGGACACCAGAATGTGAAAAGGCTTTTCAACGAATCAAAACTGAGCTCTGCAGTAACAGGATACTCGTACCTTTCGATCCAAAACTACCGTTAGTCCTCACCACAGACGCTTCACCTACTGGACTAGCTGCAGTTCTTAGCCACTTAATAGATGGTACTGAGAGGCCAATTGCTTACGCCTCACGTTCACTCACTGATGCCGAATGTAACTATAGTCAACTAGACCGAGAAGCATTAGCCATAGTTTTTGGTGTCTCCCACTTCTATTATTACCTATTCGGGACTCAATTTCAACTTGTAACAGATAATCAGCCAATATCTAGGATCTTCAGACATGACAAGGCTCTACCACAAATGACTTCAGCTCGTTTACTCAGATATGCATCATATCTGTCAGGTTTCAATTACAAGTTGGTGTTCAAAAAGGGCATGGAAAATAAAAACGTGGATTGTCTTTCAAGAGCTCCTCTTACACAGACTCACTCTACTAAAGACAAGAAAATCGGAAAAGAGGTACACCAAATCTGCAGCCAAGTTATTTTTCAAATTTCAAGCCATGAAATCACAGCTGAAATCATTAAGAACGAGACAGCCAAAGATCCAGTGCTCTCTAAGATTTTGAAAGACCTACTCACCAATTCAACTGATTCTGATTTTACGTTGGTCGAAAACATTATTTTCCGGGGAGAAAGAGTTTACATTCCATCACTACTTAGAAACAAGATTCTAAATGAACTTCACGAAAGTCATCTTGGAATCACAAAAATGAAACAGCTAGCACGGCGCTATGTTTACTGGCCAAATATTGACAAGGACATTGAGCATCTTGTGAAAGGATGTGAAAATTGTGCACTAACACGGTCAAATCCGCCCAAAGCTCCCAATCACCCGTGGGAAATCCCAAAAGAGAACTGGGAAAGAATACACATTGACTACGCAGGACCGTTTCAAGGCTTCAACTTCCTCGTGTGTATTGATGCTAGATCAAAATGGGCGGAGATAAAAGTAATCAAAGATGCACCATCCAGCTCCAATACCATAAATCTGCTTGAACAGATTTTTGCAACACACGGCTACCCGAATGTTATGGTATCTGACAACGCCTCAATTTTTTAAAGTGATACATTCCAAGCTTATTGCAAATTGCACGGCATTTTCCAGAAATTCATATCTCCAGGACATCCAGCAACAAACGACTTAGCAGAACGCTCTGTTCAAACATTGAAGAACCGCCTGAAGTCCACAGCTTCGGAAAACATACCAATGGCAATAAAGGTCCAGAAGATCTTAATGCGGTACCGGGCAACTCCTCTAGCATGTGGCAAATCACCGGCTGAACTTTACCTCCACAGGAAGTTAAGAATACGAATGGATGCCATTTTTCCCAACGTACAAAAAGCTTCAACTAGAAATGCTCCATCTGCACGTTCATTCAACGAGGGGGAGAGAGTTCAGGTTCGTCTCTTCATAAACAACAAGAACGTTTGGGAGTTTGGAGAAGTAAACAAAAAGTTGGGAACTCGACACTATCTAGTTTCCCTTGACAAGTCAGGCCGACTTGTTAAACGACACATTGATCAATTGCGGTCTACTTTGATACCAAAACCAAAAATTGTTACCACGGGACCAATCCACATATTTGATGTTCCACGGGCTTCTAAACACAGCACAAAAGAAAATTCTAAGGCTGTTACTTGTTCTAATCCTGAAAGACTGTCAATTCCTGAAAGACCATCAACTCCCTTAAGACCATCAACTCCTGAAAGACCATCAACTTCCGTAAGACCATCAACTTCCGAAGGACCATCAACTTCCGAAGGACCGTCAATTTCCGAAAGACCACCAACTCCCAAAGCAAACAATGCAGAGGTTCCAGTAGTTCAGGGAACAGAAACGAACAATAGCCATATTCCTGAGAATCAAGAAAGATCAAGGCGACAAAGGCAAATGCCAGGCCGATACAAGGACTTTGTGCTTTCATAATAATACACTGCAAGTTCAAAATAGTGGGGGAGACTGTTATGTCTTCTCTAAGACTGTTTATAATTCATTTATACATATTTTTACTATCATATGTTTTTCTATTGTTTTTGTTTTGTAAACATTCATGAAATAGATTTTGTGTTGAGTTAATATGCGTGCATTTATTAATTATTTTGTAATTAATAAGAGTCATTTTAGCTGAGTACTGAGTAAGGAGAGCAGACAGCTGTTTATACTCGACTTAATGCGGAATGAAATAAGAATTCATTTTGAAACTAAATTATCAGCTCTTATTTAAGTTAGGCATGTGGGGAAGGTAGGTCGGGTTTTATGCGGATTAGTGACTGTATTCTTACAGTAAGTGCTTTGAAATTAGGTTAGATTAGGAAGGTAAGGTTTAGGTTATAATGAACCGACTCGTTAATTTATGCTACCTACCTTCAGACTGTTTTTGCACAATTGAAATAGTGGGTGAAATACAATGAAATAACAATATCAAAAATTCTTGCATTTTTGATTCACCTAGTAGGCCTATGTATCAGTCTCCATAGGCCACTGTTTGATGCATAGTAGATGGGTTGGTAGCATCTGCTAAATATCATTTTGGAATGGATTCCTGTAGGGATGTGCAAGTGGATACCGCAGCGTGGATCCGGACAGTCCAGGAGGCCATTGGCCAACTTAAAAAGTGTCAGCAGGTCTGAGTGTTGTCGCCTCACATGAAGAGGGGAGAGGCCAAATAGAGATGTTCCACCTCGCTCACAGGAGTACGTAGGTAGTCAACCCCAAGCATCCAAGAAGTCTGATGAAGCAGCACTGAATGCTTTCCATTTGGTTGATGCGGTTCAGTTGATTAGGGGACCAAATTTTGGATCCATACTCCATTTTGGATATAGTAGGGCATTGGAAGAAAAAGAGCTTTGTACAAGGTCACGAGAGTAAGGGATGAGTTAAAATCCTTTGTGGATCTTAGGATGAATCTAATCAGAGAGTTTGCTCTTGCAGTAATGTGCTTATTGGATCTAGCGATGGTGTCATAATAACTTCCAGATCTTTAACTTTGGAACTCTCTTTAGAACAGACTCATTGATTGTATACCGGTAGTTGAGAATTAAGAATTCAGAGCCCTGTTTGAATGAGATAACTACACATTTGTCCACATTCCGTCATAGCGTTGTTTTTGCACCAGTCATTAAGTTGCTGAGAGAGTTTTGGAGATTAAAAGTTTATAGCAGTCACTTGATATCCTACTTAAGACCTTCATGTCATCAGAAAATTTGAACCTATTACAAACTTGATGTCATTTATAAATAGGCTAAAGAGTAACAGACTACCAGACAATACTTAAAATGGCTGTGGTGAACTGACATCGCACTTTACAATAAGATGTCTTCCCTTCAGGTAATTATCGATCCATTTAAGCAGGGAGCCAAACACACCATAGCACCATAGCCGCTAAGCTTTGCTATAAGAAGGTGATGATTGCAATCTAATGCAATAAATGCAATCTACTTAGCAGGAGTCAACAAACGCAGAAATTATAACATCTTGAATGAAATTTAAGTTGGTTGGAGATGGTGGATTGGGAGCGTAGGAAGTCATGTTGCTCAGGAGAGATGCACTTTCACCAGTTAACGTAAAGAAAATCCAGAACAATGCTTTCGAAGACCTTCGCTATTGCAGACAATATGACTATGAGTTTGTAGTTTTTAGCGTCATTCTGATCGCCTGACTTGAAAATGGGGACAACATATCCTGTTTTAAGACCATCAGGAAACACTCCAGTCCTTCAGCAGAGCCTTAAATTGTATAAATAGGTGGGGTGCAAGAACAGGAGCACAGTGTTTAAGTATGAAAGTAGGAATATTGTCTATTCCTGGACCTTTGTTTGGATCAAGATTTTTGAGCTTATGCTGTACATCTGACAATTTGGTAAAAAAGGGCAATGAGAGATGCTGAAGTTCGAACCAAAGTCAAAGGAAGGGACAATAGGGGATGTATCACTGAAGATACTGCAAATATCTTACATGTATCCTCCGCAGACGTGGCCACTCTTGAGTTAAGGACCATATTTGATGGGATTGTCAGGCTGCGTTTAAGACTGCCAACATGGGACAAGAAGGATGAAATGTTCCTTGGAATATCGTCTTCCACCTTTCTCGTGTAATCAGTATAACATCTTCTGCTCAACTCTCTGAATGACTCAAAGTGATTACTGTAATGCTGAGTGATGATTTGCATAGCTTATGGACAACTTTCTTCTGTATCACGAGTTGTTTAAAATCCTTGGAAAACCACTCAGGGAACACTTCTAACTATGAATGTTAAATATGGTGAATCAATGTTGGGGGTGTAGAATGGAGTGATATGAACTGTGTAGGTTTATTAAATTTTTTTTTACTTTTGAAAATGTATACTGTATCTAATTAATTAATACGCGAACACAAAGTTTGTCGGTTAAACTCCTCCGCCATTTCTTAACCGATTTTATCCATTGGCGTCTCATTGGAAAGAGCGTGTCGCGTAGATTTGCAAACTGGCCTTAGATTTTTGAAAAAGTCCCTTGGGCTCTGCCCCAGTGGCTTTTAAAGTTCCCATGTTATCCTTATGAAGAACATAATTGTTTTCATTTTGATCAGCTGTATAATTTAATTGCTGTTATTTATTTTTCAATTCAATGAAACACATTGAATACATTTACTGATTTTGTTGAAATTAAATATTTACTATTTCAATTTACATTCGTACATATTACAATGTAAAAAATCTAGAAAGCCTGGGCAATTTTATATATTTTATACCAAATAAGAAAAATGAATTGACATAGTACTGTATTTCTTGAACAATCATTGAAAGAACCGATTTGTTAACCATGGAAACGTAGGAAAGTCATTATAGAACGCTACCAAGTAGGAGAAATACTATCGTTATCAACCTATATAATGAAGAACACCTACAATATGAAGATTCCCACAAACAATGAACAAGGATGTTAGCCGAAGTGCTACTATTTTGTAGGAAACATGGACTTAAGTGATGTTTGGTTGAGGAAACCCCTCTAAAGTTGAATTAAACTGGAACGGCAAGGACATTAAATATGTGTTTTTATAAAAGTCAAGTGATTTTAAAAGAAAATTACTACATCCAAGAAACCTTAATCAAACTTTCATTGAAGGATTCACATTATTCACATTATTATTCGCATTTAAGAGAAACAAAAAAACCATCTGAACAGCATAAGGCCTTTCAATTCAGCATTTTATGTTATAACAGTAACTAGCCAAATTAATGGCAATTGAAGCAAATAAAATTGTAACAGAGAGGTTATGCATAAAATCAGGTAGTTCTTAAGTAATGTAAACAAAATATTATCTTTATAAAAAAATGACTGAAATTTGTAAACGTCCTGGCGATAATGGGTGGTACCATGCAGATTACATTATCATCGACGAAGATCAACATGGACAACCTAATGCGGGCTATAAGTGGGAAACATTAATTTGTAGAATACACTAAACAATTAGATTAGCTTTTGAAAAATTATTCAATATTTACAAGATATGTTGATGATATGGAACTGTTGTACGTTATCTATGAGTTGAGTATTTTAAACTCATCGGAAATTAAGATTTTTATTAGTTTTTTAAATAAGTTATTTGTTTTTAAATAACTACTTTACTTCTTTGCGATTGCTCGATTTCGAGCAACATGTACACTAGTTATTCATATTATTAAGTTATATTATATTATAAGTGTCATTTTGTGCCTATGTCGTTTTGAAAGTTTGCAATATTATTTATAAAAAGTTGATGACAAAAATAACTATATTATTTTAAAATAATATATATAGACTTGGACAATTTATATCTTGCCTAAAAATGTGTTTACTGCAGTTACAACTTCCAACAAAAATCTAATTACGTAAAAAAATGAAATTGAAAGTCAAAATTGTTTAACATTGGCCTTGGATGCCAAAGTAACCATGTTGGTTGAACAAAATAGCAAGAAAAAAAGTAAACTAAAGACTTGTAACATGTGTTTATAACAAGCCATCCACAGTATACTGTACTAGCAAATTAAAAAACCAAATTAAATACCCCCGTCGCAGCAAACCTGCATACTAAGCGAATTTCCATTTACCCGGCTTGATTTCTTCTAAAATATTCCCTATAAATTTTCAGATTTATTTCCTATTTAAATAACATTAATTTTAGCGAGTAGTTAGGTTTGCTGCTATGGGGAAGATGTTGAAGTGTGTTTTTTTAATTGAAATATTGATAGCTTAGTATGAAATAAACCAAATTGCCAAATTTGATTAAAATATAAAATATATCCATAAACAAGCAAACTAAAACAGTTTATTTATTCTCCATAAGAATAACATGGGAATTTTAAATTTACAATTTTTTTAATTTTCTCCGTAGTCAATGAACATTCAAAAACACTTCAATATACTAAATTATTTGTTTTTTTAAGCTCTTCAAAATGGTCTAGAGAGAAATTTAGAAATTTAAAGTTTTTAGGGTCAAAAATGAGAAAACCCCATTTTTACCCCATAAAACCCCCCATAAACCCCTGATCCCATGGTCCGATTATGCTGGTTCGCGAACTCGTTCGAATAAATGTAGGTTTACACGTTTGTACCAAATTTCATCAATATCGGATCAATTTTGCTCGAGTTATCGCGCTAACGGACACATATATAAATATATATATATATATATATATATGAATTTGAACGGATGGTGTTTTTGGCCTCTGGGGACCTCAAAACGAAAAAGTAAATCGGTCCCGGGTCTAGGTCTTACCATGAGACCTACGGTAATAGCTTATTCCCTATATGGGAAATTCGCTAAAAACCCAGTACAAAGGGAAAAAAATATCAGTTGTTACTATTGAGCAAAGATTACACTTAAGATTAAAACTATTTATTTTTGTAGCCCTCTCACATTTGACCATTCCAATTTATACGATATGTCCATAATAGTATATGCTACTTATTTAAGCTTTGTTATATCCTGTGTCTTTTTTTTCAGGCTATGTCGACTTGAGCATTCCTATTACAGCAAAAACAATGACAAAGTTGAGGTTAGTACTGTAATTATTTTTACCCTCAAGTGTCTCTAATGTCAAAATTAAACTATACCCTCCATATTGACTAAGCTTTTACTGAAGTTTATCCAGTGTTGCTCACAGGTATCAACACCGTGTTGGTGACACCATTCAAGCATACAAGGTAGTCAATAAGCTGCCTGTCTGATGGTGGTTTCTCTTTACAATCCAAAGATTCTGTAAATACAAAACCCTTTATTGATACCATGAACCATACAGCTATAAAACCATGTTGGGAGAAAAAAAACTTTATCACTTAATGTTTAGTTCTGTTGTGGAAAAGTCCTTATAAAACTTGGGCCGCATCGAGGCGGAGTTACAAGGTGGGGTGTAGGAAGCAATCGCCCCCCCCCCCCAAAGATTTAGGAAAACATTTATATTTTCACTGGATGTTTTAAATTATTTTTTTTAGTCAATTATAAAATTTAGCTTAAAAATATGAAGGTTGGTTTGTTTGGAAACTTGGAGTAGCGTGTATTACTTAATGAAAAACTATTTTATATTCTGGATAAGAAAGTAGAATGACTTATTTTTCTTTAGGAATCCAAGTCGCTTTCTGATGGGCACTGTGAGTGCTACTATACATTTCCATATCGCCGAACCTGTCACTGTGATGATGACCTCCCTTGACGATATTTTGCAAATATGCGTCCAACCTGCCGCCTAAACGTGTAAATTTGTAATTACAGTAGGCCTATGTATAAATCTTGTAGTACTTTTTACTCAGTCTATCCAGCGAGGGCTGGTCATCGATGTTGAGGTAAAAAAAATCCCTAAGATAAGAGATTGTGATTTTTTAGCAACATATTCTACTAGCCTTGATTGATTGCTTGAGTGGGGCTGGAGACAATCCAGGGGCGTTGCTCCCCGCTTGTTGCCTCAGAGCCCATCACATTTGATTTGCCTAATGAACTGCAGCATCCCTTTTCCTGACGAAAGTCTCCTCCCCTTGCTATTTTGCGGATCCTCAAGCAATGTAGGTGCATTCTTAACAAGCCACTATCCGTAATCATTTCTGTGATATGTTATAGTTGCCTCCTGTCTAGACATAGAATGTTGAAACAACTGTATGAAAAAGGGTTTGAGAGAGTGAGCTTGCTTACTATATGATGAAACCTTACTACTTAACTGTTAACTGGTATTTGGTGTTCATTTAGAGACTCATGACTCTTTGTGAGTAGTCTACTTAGCTGCAAAACATGTTTCTAGCAAACAGGTGACCGGGGGTTTAGACCTTTCTTCATATTAAAAATTGGTTTGTTGTATGTTTCAAGCTTCATTTCTTAGTGGAAGAGGATGATTTTCTTACTCAGGTAAATAAAAAAAAAATTTATTGCTCAGTTTACGTCTTGATCTTGATTTGACTTGTACATAGAATCACAGTATTTAGCAAATTATGTACATGATTTATCATACAATGTAGATCTCTGATCAATTATTTTGCTTAATAATGTCAATTTTTTTTAAATTTCAATGATTTTGTTTACAGGAAAAATACAATGAAGAAATACCCAGATCTACAGAAATATCTAGACCTTCAAAGATGTGTAGTAGGTAAGATACTTATGGTTTCCCAGATAAGAAATATTGAATTTATTATCTTTAAATACTAATCTTTAGATTACAAGTTAAAATATTTTGTTTTTATTTTGGCTAAATTATGTATCTTTTGCCTAACTTGAGAAAAAAACGTCTTATTTTTAACAACATATTAATTTTTTTAAATATATGTTACGACATATTTTAAAGATGATGTATAATTGTATGGAGTGTAGATTTCAACCATGGTTTATGGTGCTGCCCAAGATCACCTAAACCAAGGGGAAATAGTTGCTTGCTAACATATAGTTCACCTTATTGTATACTGCTTGAAGGAATACAGGCCTATCTTTTGTTTAGAAATTATTAATAAAAATACAAGTTTAAAATATAAATGCAGGTGTGCATTTACTATAGGGTGGCGCAGAGAAATGGGAAATTTTGAAATAATCATAATAAACCAAGAAAATTGTACAAAAAAATCATTAATGGTGACAATGTGTTGGTCAAGTGTGGAAAATACAGAAAAAATGTTGGAAATAGGAATAATGTTAAAAATCACAACAGTTAAGTGCTGTCTTTTGGGCCTATTCGTTCAATCAATTTGGAAGACTTAGCATTGTGCGACACAATGTGTCCTCTGGGATGTTGGCGACGTGTTCTTCGATCTGAGTCTTGAGCTCAATACGATTTCTTGGCCTAGTCAGGTACACAACGCTCTTTAGATGTCACCATAGAAAGAAGTCGCACACTGAGAGGTCTGAAGACCGTGGAGGCCAAATGATGTTAGCGTCCCTTGAAATGATGCTCTCCCCAAACAATTGTCTCCATGCAGCCATTGACAGATTGGCAGTGTGTGAGGTGGCTCCGTCTTGTTGAAACCAGGTTTGCTGGATTTCAATATCTGGAAAAGCATGAAGCCATGGAGCAAAAAATGTCTCCAGCATATGATTGTAACGTTGAGATGTGACAGTTACAGTGGAACCATCTTCATCCTCAAAAAAGTAAGGTCCAATCACACCAAGACAAGACACTGCACACCATATGTAACTTTGGGACTGTGTAACAGACGTTGATCAAGTTCAGTGGGATTTCGTTGAGCCCAGTAACGCATGTTCTGCTTATTGACATGTCCATTTAAATTGAAGAGACAGACATCCAAACATTTGCAGCTATTGCACTGTCACCATTTGTGTAGTACGCTGTCACGGCGACTGCACGCTCCGCACCACTCCACTGCTCCATCTGAACTAAATGTCCATTACTACTTGGTGTCATGACTTCCGTTTCTCATTCCTACAAGACATACAGGTGTACCAACAACGATTATATAACTAACAATATGATGTAAACAGCACATATAATACAATAAATGCTCGACCGGAAAATGCCTTCACCCAGAAGAAATGTTAATATAAACTAGCAGCAAACCGTGGACATGTTCTATGTTTTGTCTGCGGCACTTGAAAATTCTTACAAAATATTATAAATAGTGTTAAGTTCATTGACATACAGATGTGAAAAACCACCTTGTAAACAAATTTCATTTGGCCACTAATTACACTTTATCCGATTATATAGGCCTATGGTACGCATTTTAAATCCAATGATTTTACAGTAAAACAGCAACTTGGTCAGTGTGAAAAACATGAAGTAAAACTGGGGGCTAATTTTCACATCCTTCATAAGTAGCTACATACCACCTTCCATTGAATACTACGTATAAAGGTATAAGTAAACTTGTCTTACCTCTGTGGCCATTGAAACCTTAAGAGGTTTTTGGCCTTGCCAACCAACAACACATCTCCATTTTCTTCTGTAACCTGCCTCTTCTAATGTAGATCCCAGTTTAGAGAATACTTTCATTACTTCTTTCCAATTAATTCTTAGTCCTTCAAGTGGTCATCTACTTTGTGGTCCTCCTTGGAATACACTTTTAAATATTTGGAATGCACCAATATCTGGTATATCTGGGTGTTTATATACTTCTCTTAGCTCTCTGATGTTCTTTAGTATCTCAACCTCCGTTATCTTGAAGTGACCTATATGTTTTTTCTTGCACTCTATTCTCAAACACAATAATAATGTTTTTTTTCGGATTCCTTGATCAGTGCCTAAGATTCTGAACATTAAAGTGCTACTGGATGGTTATGATATAAATTGATTTTAGTTTTTACTGACAGCCATTTGGACTTCACCAGTTTTCTAGAGACCAATATTGAATACCTACCTTCTGTACCAGTTGACACTCTCATAACTAACCAACATTTTTATATGTTGGCATATAGATGTTCGAACATAAAGAGAACTATTATATCAACATGCAAACCACTTAACACTAAACACTTAATTAATTAAGCAACTAGAGGACCCATGCTGCTCCGCAGCGTTAAAATAAATATAATATCCGAGATATAATCAAATTTATGATTTTTGATTGAGTAATACATAGTATTTTGAGCTTAACTGATTCAAACAATCAATAGCTCAAATTTTAGCCTATAATTTAGGCTACTGATTATTTTGAGTCTAAAACATATAGAAAACATGAACAATACTGGAGCTATTGATTTTTAATTATAGAAAAACCTCATGAAAAATAATTTTTATGTTGGTTGTTTACCTATTTTGCTTGAAACTCGTCCAATTCAAATAACTAATAGCATAAATGAAAGTCGGTATTTCACTGAAGGTTCTTAGACCAAAATATATGAGTTTATATAGTTATAACTGGTGAAATGCATCTTTAAATGAAGTAAGAATTTGAAAATTTTTTGATTGATGGTGAGTCGGTGGCTCAGTCGGTAGCGTTGCGGACTTCGGGCCCAAGGCAGTAGTGTCGTGGGTTCGGATCCTGGTCACTGCCACTAACTTTTATCAGTACAGTTCACCTTTGTACTGTACCGGCTCACCCCTTGCTTTGCTGGATACGTTCCACGCACAGATCTGTAGTCTATGTGGACGGGCAAATGCAAGGTTAAAAGAGGCCGCCAACCTCTTAAAAAAAAAAAAAAAAAAAAAAAATGAATCAAATTATGTTTTTTGGTCGAGTAATACAGTAGGTAAATATATGCCGATGCTTGATGTCAAATCTGTGGTAAATATATGCCGATGCTTGATGTCAAATCTGTGGTAAATATATGCCGATGCTTGATGTCAAATCTGTAGTAAATATATGCCGAGGCTTGTTGTCAAATCTGTGCGTGCATGCCTTCAATTTGAGACCACAATCATGAAAATCGGTTGGGTAGAAGAGCCAAACAAACTCTGAAAAGAAAAACCAAATTTAACTCCCTCAAGAAGTACATGGGGAGCAAATTTCGTTTACGTATAAGCCGAGTGGGACTATAGATAAATATATGCCGATGCTTGAAGGCAAATCTGCGCGTGCATACCTTCAATTTGAGACCTCAATCATGAAAATCAGTCTGGTAGAAGAGCTAAACGAGTTCAGAAAAGAGAAATTAAATTTAACTCCCATAAGAGATACATGGATAGCGAATTTCTTTTACGTATAAGCAGAGTAGGAATATAGAAAAATATATGCCAATGTTTGGTGGCAAGTCTGTGCATGCATACCTTCAATTTGAGATCTCAATATTTTTTTTTAATATATAAGATAGTTTGCTGAAAAAATATTTCTCTAACATGAGTTCAAATTACCACAGCTTAAACTTATATTTACAAAGAATAATTTACAAGGAAACTTTATATAGGTACGTAAGAGTTTAGGATTAGTTCAAAATTACTGTTTCCTGAAAATCCTTAACGATAAGAAAAATCTACATTTAGTACCTTTTTTTTTTAGGGTGAGGAGGGAAAATGCTTTTACGCACACAGGTAGCCAGCCTGTAGTGTGAGACTCCTGAGTTTATCACAGACTACTCACTAAAAAAAAACCCTCTACTCTGTTGGACACAGACCTGGAATTGTTTGTCACATTACTTCAAGTCAGGTCAACATGTGACCTAAGCCCACAGGGCTCGCACCGTTTCTGGCATTATTTATTTTTTTGACCTACACCGCATCCCGGTCGAGGTCAAGCTTCTTGGCGCGGAGAACCCCCTGGATGTAAAGTGACACACAGGTCCAATTGTCCTCACCCTCCATCATCATCGGTATGACCGTGTCCACCGACAGCAGTCCTACGAACTGTTGAGCCTCTAGGCGGGGCCTTTCCCAATGCTGACAGTGGAAGAAAGTGTGTTCCACGTCATCGGGAATGCCTGGGCTTATGCAATCGGGTGACACGGCTTTGCCCATCCTGAACAAGTACGACCGGAAAAAGCCGTGACCCGTCAGAAATTGAGTTAGGTAGAAGTTCACCTCTCCGCACCGCCGATTAACCCAAGGTTGGACCTGTTGTATCAGTCGCCTGGTCCAGAGCCCCCTTGTCTCCTGTTCCCAGCTCTCCTGCCACAGCTGGAAGGTCCGGGTGCGTTCCTCAATTCTTGCCTGGTCCTCCCCACGGCGCTGATAAATTGCCTTCCTCTCCGCCGCCAAAAGTTTGACAGGGATGACTCCAGCAACCACTAGGACGGCGGGTTCGGACACTGTTAGATAGGCAGATGCTACCCTTAGTGCTGCCTGACGCTGCACTCGGGCGAGCCGTATCCTATATATCTCCTTATTGAGAGCGTCTGCCCAGACTTCCGCACCGTACAGGAGCACGGACTGGACCGCTGACATCAACAGCCTTCTGCGGCTGGACCGCGGACCTCCGACATTTGCCATTAACCGACTAAGGGAAGAAACCATTTTAGCGGCCTTGTCCGCCGTACGGGTGATCTGGTCTCGCCAGCTGAGCTTGCTGTCCACCATGACCCCAAGGTACTTTGCGGCACGAGTGGTTTGGACTTCAACGTTCCCCACCTTGATGGTGTCAATCCTCTTTTTAGTCAGAATCACAATCTCAGTTTTGCTCAGAGCGAGCGAGAGACCATGTTCTGCCATCCATGCGTTAATGGTTCGCATGACTCGATTTAGTTTCAGCTGGGCAAGCTCAATGCTACGTGCAGCTATTAAAGCCGCAACGTCATCTGCATACCCAACTAGGACAGTTTCCTCAGGCATCTCGGATCTCAAGAGGCTGTCGTAGGCGACGTTCCATAGGTCCGGGCCCAGTATAGATCCGAGCAGCACCAGAAGTTACATCCATCATCCTGGAGCCTTCTGTAGTGTCGTAAATGATGAGGCGGTACCGGAGGTAGTCCTCTATCATGCGCATGAGGTATGCCGGGACGTGGAAAGTGTTCTCCAGTGCGTCCAGCATATCGCACCACCTCGCGGAATTAAATGTGTTTCGCACATCAAGTGTTACAAGCAGCACAACCTGACGAGAATAGTTGTTAAACTCCTCAGCTCTCATTACGGCTCGCTTTACCTCCTCAATAGCGTCAACCGTTGACCGTCCCTTCCTGAAGCCGTACTGACGAGGGGATAGATTTCCTGCAGCAACCACGGCTGAATTCAGTCGGGAACGGATAAACTTTTCCAAGACTTTCCCAGCAGTGTCCAACATACATAGTAGAGGTCTGTAAGAGGAGGGTAGGTCTGGGTTTCCTTTTCCCTTCCCCACGAGCACATGCCTAGCTGTTTTCCAGCAGAAGGGAAACTTCCCCTAGGCCAGACAGGCATTGTACGTGCTCAAAAGGATTTGTGGATTTATTGAAAAGACTTTCTTCAGGGCCTCACCAGGTACCCCATCCGGTCCAGGAGCCTTGTTGTTCTTCAGGGATAGAACGGCCGCCTCCAACTCCTCGAGACTGAACAGCGGTACGTCGTCCACCCTTCCGAACTCCCGCAATGGGCGCAGTGTGTGAGTCGGGAAAAGGGACTTTACGATCCTCTCCATAGAGGCCCCGTCCATAACGGAAGGTGGAGAGCGGGTGCCAAGCTTCTTGGTTACTATCTTGTAACCCAGGCCCCACGGATCGGAATCGACATCGTCCCTTAATTTCTCCCAGCAACTGCGTTTGCTCCGGTTAATGGCCCGGCGAAGAGACTTCCTAGCCAACTTGTAAGCTTCAGCCTTAAGACGTCTATCTTCAGGTTCTCTGGCCCTGGTAGCAAGACGTCTGGCTCTCAATGCTGCCCGTCGCAGTTCTGCGATCTCGGTTGTCCACCAGTACACAGGTCGCTTATCGCACCGGGATCTCCTGCAAGGCATTGACTCTTCGCAGGCCGAGACTATCAGCCTCATCAATGATGTAACTGATGTCTCTGCGTGAGCCACGCCAGATGCAGCAGGTACCACTGGCTCTCCCCGTAGTATGACTTCGGTGAATTTGGCCACGTCCAGCTTTTTGGTGTTCCACCGAACGGGCACCTGCCGAGACACGGTAGCTTGTCTCTGATGACTATCCAGGACATCAAAAATGATGTACTGGTGGTCACTGGCCGTATAATCCTCTAGGACTTTCCAGGCTCGTATCCTCGGCAAGAGGGACTCAGATGCAAGCGTGATGTCTGGGATCGTTCCCCTCATTCCGGGACGCTGGAAAGTTGGCGTGTTGCCCTCGTTTATGACAACAAGTCCAGCCCTGGCAACAAAGTCCAGGATGTACTTCCCCCGGGAATTAGTGAGAGTCATTCCCCACTCGACAGCCCTAGCATTGAAATCCCCCGCCACGACAACGTGCCCAGCGGTATCGCGCACGCTCTCTTCCAGGCGGTCTATCTTTCCTCGAAAGTCACGGATAGCCTCGTTGGGGGTGAGGTATACACTAAAGTAAGTGACATCCCCGCACCGGACCCAAACGAATCCTCGGCCCTTCGCGTGACTCCTCACCTGCACTTTAGTTGTATTACGAACCCAGAACGCTTAGTACCTAACATCATGAAAATATGTAATGTAATACCATCAGTATTTTTGTAAACCACAGTTTGAAACCAGCTGTTAGTTAAACCAAATTAGATTGAAACAACCAGAAAGATGACGTGGCTTCTAGACTTTTAAAACATAATTTTAAAAAAAATGTACTCCCAAACTAAAATTTTAGCTTTGACATTTCCTTCGTTTCAAAATTATCTTCCATCCAAAGCAAAAACCATGAAAACCCGTCAGTGGGTGTTCTTGCACTGATTAAACACTCAAACTAGCTAATTCCTGCATTTACTTACTTTCCCACACTCATTTCACTTTCTCACACTCATTTTACTTTCCCTCACTCCGGTATTTCAACAAAACAAAGCATAGTAGTAGTTTTCAATAGTACCTTCGATTGAAAACAAGGAGGCATCACTACAAAATGGACCAGCTCTGGTGCAGTGTTTATTTGTCATTGCTTTGGACTTGACTTAACCTATAACCTGTTGTTGAGTGTTAACATAATCATTACAGAATCAAATACATTCCGATTTTGATTCATTATGTTAAATTTTATTCAGATTTGTAATTGTTTATTTGTGCAACAATTGTATTTAAGCTTTGATTTGTTTGTAAAACAATTTAATTTAGGTTTGAATTTCTTAATTAGCGAAACTGCGCAATACAAGTTCACCTGTATATACAATTACCCATTATTTATATGATTTACAGTACCGTAACTGAAAAAAATATGCTTTATAGTAGGAAATTAATCTGTAACATGGGCAAAGTGCCACTTTACGCACTAGTTACATAAATAACTATTGTTCTCTTCATCCTTTATGAAGCTTTTCAACTTAACAACAGTATAAATTTTAACCTTAATTAAAAATGAAAATTAAGTAAGAATTTTTCAAAGAATGGTTGTATAGTAATGAGTATAGCAAACATAGATAAAGAAAGTATCGATCTGTTATGTACATCTTGAGTATTTCCATAATCTTTGAGTTGAATCTTTTAAAGTCATCAGAATTAATGACTGTTATTCGTTTTAAAATAACGCCTGTAATAGCAATTGCTCGAATTTGAGCAACTGGGGCACTAGTTATAACTTCATCTATGATTACAGTCTGACTGTGATTGAGATCTAGTTTTTTTGTTGAAAATTAGGGATGGCAACACATATGGCTATATGCCTATATGGATAATATATATAAATTAATATATTTATCATTTTATTTGGGGAATTTCAATATTGATTTGGTGTAGTTAAAATGTAATATATATGCCTAATAAATATATGGATGTAAATATATACATATATCTAAAATATTGATTATCGATACTGTATTTGTTAAAATTTTGCCATCCCTATTGAAAGTACACAAGTAAAACTAAGGATATTATTAGCAGTTAGTAATTTTAAAAATTCAATTTTTAACTTTTCAAACGTAGTATAAAAATATCTGTTTTTTGTGTTTTTAACATTTACATTTTTCTGTGCTTTCAAAGGATTTGCTCATTCTTTAAACCTAACTCTTATAAGGTAAGAAACCCCTTTTATGTAATCTTCACCTAATTTACTGTACCAGCAAAACATGGTTTTGACTATATTATATTCATCACTTAGATGAATCTATCTATAGGCCTACTATAATACAAGTAGTGTTTGCGTACCACAATTTAAAAAAAGGCTCCAATGATTTCCTTTAAACTGTTAGAAATATCTTAGTTTCAGACTAAAAGAATATCCATGCTATCCTCAGTTCTGGAATAAAAAATTGTTGTTGAAAACAATGAAATTTTAATATTTTCAACATTGGTCTTATGTATAGCCAAATAGCAAAGACAGTTTTACGAAAATGCAAATAAATGAATTATAACATATGCTTGACAAAAATAAACTACATTTCAATAGCAAATTCATTATTAAATATAGTACAAAAGAAAAGGAAATTAAACTTGGGGTGTTTTTACTAGGCAATGGAATAGTTACGACTGTTCAAAATTGTAGAGTATTTTACAAAAGATTATAAACTAATGCTGAACTTAGTCTTGAGGGAAAGCCAAGGACATTTTGTAGTTTTGAACGATGCGCTGTCGGAATGGGCGCGATCCCACGGATTAAAAAATGGAAACGGTATGGATCATAAACAAACAAATGACATGAAAATAAATATGTTTGTATTATTATTTAAATGCACCTGTCAAAAAAACGTCTAAAACAGTTGTAGAGATTATTATTACTAGACTCCATCCAGTGACGTCATTCTTTTATGTTTTTGATCCATACCTTATCTGTTCCAGTATCCATGGACGATCCCATTGTTGCGACGTTCCGCTATCCAATGATGAACATGTCCCAACCATAGAGCACATAATATTTGCAACTCACAACAATTCTGTTCAATAGATGTTAAATATTATCACGAGTTTGTCATTGAACTTTATTCTAGAAATGTTCAATATAGATTGTTCGTCTGTATGGAAAAGTGTGTTAAGTAGATTAAGAATGAAGAGGGACGTCTACTAAAGAGAAGTTTGCTTTAGGACTTAATTAAACGTGGAAAAATTAAAAATGAAAAAGGTCTCTTTCCCAGTTTTCTGTCTTCCTATATTCTTTCAAAACCCACTTTCGGTGATCAATGATAATGTAACCAGCCATGTTGACACATATGTTTTACTAACAACAGTAACAATGGGAAAACGTTGCCAGCTGTTAGTAAAAAAGTATCAAACAGCTGATGGTAATGAACAGGTAGCCAACATGAATATTACGATCAACCAACTAAAACAGGGTAACTTACTTTTGCATCCCTCTGTACATACAGGGGGGGGGGGGAAGTCCCAGGATGGTAAAGTATTTCAAAAAGTAATAAAGATAGAGCTTAAAAACTTGGCCCACAGTTAATGGGCATTAACACGTTGGGTGCTGATGACGGGAATTCCCGCCATTGCTTAACATTGAAATAAATGCAATTTTCATGTTCAAACATGTCAACGGCACTTTAAGTGTTAAAATCATTTTAACACATTATTCAGTGATGCGCTACAGCTTCAGGGGGATGTCCCTCTAGGATTCAGAAGTAAATCTTAAATATAAGCATAGGTTAATATACACATCAAATTAAAGGTATTTATAAGTAGAATACAATCCCTTAAATTTGAGCTCAAAAGAACAACTGAACTGGTTAAAACCTCATGTTCTTCCGCTTTTCTTTATTGCTGCAACTTATCTTAAACGAAAGGGTTCCTCTCAACTTTTTAGAGCTACAGTCAATTTGATAGCTTTCTCAGCTACTCTTCGCTGAATACAATGATAGTACAGTATACTATTCACTTTTAAGGAATCCCAAACAAAGAATTCCTTAAACATAACATCAGGACATCTGGCTGACCATGCAACGAGTCTGCCTCGTCCAAAAATCCATAAAACTAAGTAGTTTACCTCATTTGTGTAATTAAGAGGAGTGCTACCTTTTGATATTACAGTAGAGTCCCGCAAACTCGGCACTCGATAACCCGGCAGTCTGGATAACTCGGCCATCACCTCGCTCAGAAAATTAGTGATATTTTGAGTCCGAGTTAAACATGGACTCAAGCCAGCTCAAGTAAAATCATTCACAACTCGTACCAAGGATTCTTTGTACTATATCTGATGACTTAATACTGACTTGTAATATAAAAAAAGAGGTTAGAAAAGCTTAAAAATTGTATTGTCCTTATTTTTAACCCTAGTTCCCGATAACCTGGCATTTCACAAACTCGGCACCCTTCCAGTCCACATTACGCCGAGTTTGCGGGACTCTACTTGTATACTTCCTATTTAAATTTGACATAAATCTAAGTGATCTAAGACTGAAAGTAGGGTGCTGCAATCAAATCTATATTGGCTTCTCAATTCAGTTTTTTGTTTAAATATTTGCCCCATTAAATATTTTTTACATATTTTTTTTACTGAAGCCCCGTGCTCTACCACTAGACCAGCTCGCTCCCCCAACTACATGATTTATGAAAACAAAACCAAATTTAAATTTTCTATATTTTAAGGGGTTCCTCTTGAAGCGGGAGAGACTACATTAGTTCACATTAAGTAAATTTGACTTTTCTAGAAATTGTGAATGAAATCAAGCCGTATCAAATAATTAAATCTCAAAAAAAGCTAAATTTTGAATCTCTATACAGTACTACTATAGTAAATGCATACCTATATTTCAAACAATACAGAAAAAGGTGGTCAGTGGTCTTTATGGTGGAGTTTTGGGAGACAAGGCTGCAACTCCCTTCCAAACATTAAGACAAATATTAATTTTTAACTAATTATTACAAAGGATTCTTTTTTAAATATTCCTGCCGCAGCAAACCTGCAGATCCTATGGTTTTGGAAATGTGTTATTCAAAATACAGTAGATTGAGTCTCATCTACTTTACTTTTGGTTTTTGTTCTCAGCATGTTCACAACGGGAACCACCTGAGGCTAGAAACACAGGTAGACTGGCCTGAGACCAAATGTGATTCTCCTAGTTCGACTGACAACCATAATGTTGGCATCAGTGACAGTGATAACATACAGTTGGTAACACTGGATGTGCTGTCGTTACGTAACATACAGCCTCAGTGGAGACAAGTCAGTCTTACACCCCCCAGCTCTGTAGATCTAGAGTGGGAGAGTGAAGGTAAGGCAATAGGCCTAGCATCTACTTAGCCTTAATAGAGATGTTTCAATATGAATATCGGGCGTTCAACCGTTTATAATTTATTTACAGATAAATGAAACAACACATCAACTTGAACATTTATACCTTAAAGCTGACAACGTAAGCACCATTTTTCACACATCACAGTGTTGTCACTGTGAAAGTTCTCCCAAACATTGATGAGTGTCCTCGAAGTAATTGAAGCAGCAGCTGTTTTACCCTGTATTTTCATAGTCTGTGGAAATTGAATAATGGCAACAAGAACACTTACACATGCATGATCTTGAATAAAACCTAAAATATATTTAGGTTTTGGCAAAATTGTGGGACTATTGGTAGAAAGGTACAGTCCATTCCATGTTAAAGCTAAAGATATGTAGTTTTAAGCCACCGATAGAGTGTACTGCTGTCAGTGTCAAGTACTAGTTTCTGTAAAATATATTTCATCTGTTTATTGTGTATTATGGTCAAACACTAGCACACACTTGTGAGAGGCTTTGTATACTAAATTCACTGCCATACATCTGGACCTTTTCATAAATATGTCATGTCTTTTTCAGTATCCAAAAGTCTATAGAAAAACTAGGAAAGTTGTGACCATTGACCGTTGGATACTGAAGTAGACGTCCCATCAATATGGACTAGCTTTTTATAATACCTACTTTGTATGGTCGCCATTTCATCGAAAAGCATAAAGTATAAGTATAAAGCATAGTATTCATTCTGACTAGCTTTTGCCAATTTTTTATTTAAAAAGAACGTAATTTGTTGTGTGAGCCAGTCACTCACAGAATGCGCTAGTGTCTAAAATGCAATTTTCAGGTCCGCGGAATTGGCTAACTCTGGAGCTTGCTAACCCCATGTTAAACGCCCTATCTTCAAATTTGATTGATGAGAGGAACTCATCAAAAAAACACATTAACACACAGTTAACTTATTCGGTTATACAGTTTAACTTGTTCGGTTTTGGAATTGGCTAACTCCGGAACCCGCTAACCCGCTCTATAGCCGGGTTAGCGAATTCCGTCCTCGTACGGAAGTCGCTAACTCAGTCCCTCGGCGGAACTCGCTAACTCCCAATCAGAAGCCTCGTGCGCCGTCCAATGAGAGCCAAGCAGGCCCGGTCTGGCCAGGGCGGCTGGTCGGCGATCCCCGAGGGCCTCCGGCTCAAGGGGGCCTCCAAAAACCAAAAAATCAATTCAAAAAAATTTAGTTATAATAAAAAAATATTTTGTTTAACTGTTTCACAGCGACGTAGTCTTGCAAAAACAATTTTTAATAATCAATACAGTACTCTTTTTTTAATTGAATTACAGTTAGGGGTAGCCCCTAAGTACAGTGATAGTCACTCGGTACTAGAGGATAGTCACCGATCTCACTGCAACGCACCGTTCGAATCAGCTCAGTGCCAAGCGCTCCGCGGTAGTGACGAGGCATTGCCGTGCCGGGGCGTCTGCGATATGTCTGGTGTCTGGACTCAAGCAGACAGCTTAGCGCTTGTACTAGTATAGTGATGGGACAACCGACTGGAAAAAACTATCGACTAGTCAATTTGTCAATTGGTTGTTTTTAAAACCAGTGGTTTTTTTTCAGTCGAATGAAAAACCGAGAGAATTTCACTACAACAACAACTGGTGGCGTTCAATCGGTGCAGTGGTTTCAGTCATTGCAAAGAAAATTATCGAATATAATTTTACTTTAAACATTGGAGTTTTCCCGCTTGATTCCTATTGTTTGTTGTCATTTGCATTAATATTTTGTTACATTGGTATAAAACGTAATAGAATGACAACACTTACAATTACTTAAAAATTTTTAGTTTATTACATGACTGCAAGTTTTAAGTCAGTAGGCCTAATGTCTCTAACTCAGTATGACAAATATTCCTATTTATTTGTTACCTGGTTTTTAAAACAGATTTTACTACAGGCATTAAAATCTTAATCATCAGTATATAAAACACAGTGTCTGGGCAATTTTGTATTTTTTTAAACAACAAAAATAAATGCAATTTCATTTTATGTATCATCCCTAAAAACTGTTCCCAATTCCTATCCGTCAGTTTATCTACAACTGATTTTATTCGACCAGTCAGCCTCATCTCAACACCAAAAGGTCGAGTATGGTGTTACGACTAGTTTTATCACCGACGACTGTTTCCAGTCATTCCTACGTAGTGGATTATGACGTAATTTTTGAAAGATTACTAACACGTGAATCGTTCAGTTCATAAAATGAAATGTGTGCACCCAAGTGGCGCAAGTAAAATAAAAATGGATAGGAAATATTTCAAAATAAAAACAAATTAAAGTCAAACTGTTAGAACTTATGGTTAGCTGGTTTCAGTTCCGATTCTGCTAACAATGAGAAGTCGCAAACAGGCAGGCGGAAATCATCAGAAGTTTTTTGTAAGCCTTGTAAGGCTTAAATTAAAATACTTTTGATTATTTCTGTTTGTCTTTGTTGCTGAAGTACAACTATGGAGTAAAGTGTGTGATAAACAGTAAATGTGGTCCATTCATAGATGTATTCAAAATTCAAAAGTGGTACGTGATATGCTTTTTACCATGTATGGCAAAAACTCCAAGAACTAGGTTTTGGTCTTATTTTTAAATTGAAGACTTAAAACAATTTTAAGAATAGGCCTTAAAATTTTATGGCAGCTGTAGAGGTGAATAGAAATACGAGCAAATTTTATATCAAATTTAAATTGATTGATACCTTGGAATTACATTTATAAATACAAAGATTTTAATTTACGGAAATTTAGCAATTATTAATTTAATCAAAATTATCAAAAACTTTTAATCATTTAAAACCACATTAGGCCCCTTTTATGAACCTGCGGCATGCAGCAAACATATATGCTAACTAATTGTTGCCGTGAGAGCACCCCATGGTCCTTGTTTTATTTCTGGCTGAGGGCCTCAAATCAACATCTAGCCAAGGGCCTCCAATGGAGCCAGACCGGGCCTGGAGCCAAGCACAAAGATTGTTGGCCAGGGTTGCCGAAAGTGTAGTATCTACAATCGTATCGGTACCATAATATCGTATCCTACGAATAGTTAGGAGTAAGAGCAATGTAGCCGATAAAATAAATATATATTCAGAAGTATGTTTATTATTATTCTTATGATTATTATTATGGTGAAAAATGTATTATAGTCTTACCATAGACTAACCAGTACAAGTAAACTTTACATCCCATTGTAAATGTCGAAGCTCGTTTTTTAGTTTACGTCCGGTGACACAGATTGCTAGTGTCGTCGAAAATGTGTTTCTATTATTTTATAGTTGATTTCATGATTTGTTCTCTACTGTTTGGTTATACTAGGAGACATGTTATTAGTTATTATTAAAACGTTTTATTTGGTTAAACGAGGTTTTAAATGACTAAAAACAAGAAACAAATTGTAAACAAAACACGACCTCTACAGACAGTGCACCGGACAGAACTAACAATAAAATTGTCTTCACCTGATCTATAAGGATGAGAAATGTACTAATATAAGGGAGTATGTTTTATCTATTGTCTTCTTACTTAAATAGTAGTTTATTGGGATGCTAAAAGATACTGTACATTTAATTTGGATCTTTTACAGGTTATGAAATATCTATTTTCGTAGTCGGTCATTTGTTTCTTTTATTCGAATTAATACCATTTTGTGAACTTCTGCAAATAAAATTATTAAGTTCGTATTTTATATACTGGGCTTGTAAACTTGAACGCTTGTCCTTGATAGCTTATAATATTTGATTCTTTAAAGGCCTATTATATCTGTCGTGCGAGTGTTAACAATAGTTTGGTCTTCTTAATATTTCTGTATTATTACCGGAATAATACCGAATCATAGTATTAGTAAACAAATAAAATAGTTTCGATATTTTTGTATAGCAGACACTTGATATACCTAGGTACACTAATTAATAAGGGAAATCTAAAACGTTAACACTGTACAATATTGCGTCTTTACTTTAGCCAAGACAATGAATTTAAATGTTGTTACATTATGTTGTTAGGAAACATATAATCTATTAACAAAAATTGAAGCAGTATTGTAATAATCTATTCTATTCTAGGCAACCAACAATTAGACATTATAAAATAAAACTCCAGTAATTGCCATAGAATTTATGCCTAGAATTTTTAGAATTAACTTCCCGATAAAATTTTCACGTAAAATTTCATTACAGAAATACATTTTAGTAGTTTTTAATATGTTTTTAAATAGAACTATTGAATTTAAATAAATATTAATTAATACAATATAAAGTGGTAATGCATTTATGGATTGTATTAAAATTTAGTCTATGCAAAAATACAATTTGTAAATTTCTGTTATCGTAGGCTATTAGTGTAGAACGGGTCAACCTCTTAATTTTGTTTACAGTAACTAATATTAATTTTACGTCTTTCAATACTTTTAAAATGTCTGGAGATGTTATGGTTCTAAATGGACCCAGGCGTTCCTGTTTGTTACCATTTTTATGAATGGTGGCAAAAAAAATTAAAAATTAAAATTAGCTGGTCTTATCCAACAACAAAGCTATTAGTATTGTCTATTGAGTAGTTCAGTACAGGGGGACGGGGAACTGAGCAATGGCTTGGTATCGTATATTTCGATTGTAAAAGTAATATAAAGGAAACTCAACACTAAAATCAGGAATATCTGCCAAGTCGTTGATTAAGAATCGTGAAATAAAATACCCCTGTCACGTTTTATTATAAGAATGTTATATATTCTCCTATTATTTACTAGTGGGGTTTAGGTTTACAATCTAAAAACTGTTATTAAAACATGTAACATTATTACTCAACAATTCAACAAATTTTAGAATTAATTAGGCAACTAGCTTTTATACTAGTAGGCCTACAATGCTTTGGTTTGAACTATTAGGAATAGGATTTACAGTTATTCTATAAATAAGTTGTTATGAAACGAATCCCATGTCATATTTTTACACGTAAGTTGGACGATTCAACGACGAACTTTAATTTTAAATCTATGAATTAGTTTTAAAAGTGGTTTTGGTTTATTACGACATCACGATTAAATTTGCTTTCCGTGTTTGAGACTTGCGTGTATTTTAGCTTAATTTCAATAGGTTTAATTAGTACTACTGGTTGATCAATATTTTTCAAATTTTATTATTTTCCTATAATACTGGCATTTATATTTAAGATCTAAATTCATTTAATTGGCAGTTGTACAGTTAAATAAAAAAACCCTTTTTAATGATTGTTTAATTGCTTTTTAATAACTTTGGGCTAGGTAGCTGTTAAAAATGGAATTGATAACGAAAATCAATAACATTTACTGCATCTTTATTGACACTGACATTTTGAAATACGACATTGTACGATTATTTCGTCGTACAAGGCTGGCAACGCTCCATGCAGTGGGCGCGGCCGGGTTAGCGACTTCCGCCGCTGGACAAAATCGAGTTAGCGGGTTCCAGAGTTAGCCAATTCCTGACTGAGACGGTTAGCCAGTTCCAGAGTTAGCCAGTTCCGACACACGACCGAGTTAGTGAGTTCCTGAGTTAGCCAATTCCTACGTCTCCAATTTTCTACCTTTTTTTTTTGTTGCTGACCAAGTTGATGTGACATAACAGTTGCTATAGCTCAAATAATTCATTCTATTAGTTTGAATTGGTAAAAAAGTTTGTGTAACCGACAGAAATCAGTAATTTAGAACAGCACAATCTGTCGGTGGCTCATATCAACTACGATGATTTTAATTTAAAAATCTGGCACCAATTTTAACGTGGTGATGGAATTTCTGGTTGTATCAATAGTCAAAGATAGTGACTTCAAACAAGCTCTAACAAACAAACAATACAGTTATTTCAATTAAAAAATTGTGCAGTTATAGGGAAAAGTAGGACAGAAACTATATTCAACCAATAGCAATGTTTTCCAAAGATGCCACCTCACGTTCGCTCATTTAATGTATAATTTTTTTATTAATGTTTGATCAATGCAAGAAATCAAACCTGTAAAGCCTTGTAACCCTGGCTATTTTTAAAATATTTATTTATTACTTTGGTAGTAGAAGCTAGTAGGCCTATTATAAACGATAAGAAACAAATTTACTCTTTGTAAACTGATAGCAGGAGCGTCCCAGCGAAAAATTTTTTTAGGAGGGGCAAGTCCTAAATTTGGCGCCCTTTTATCACGCAACTGTGGATTTTTTTTAAACAAATTATATAGCTACCTCATTTTTGCTGCCCCAAAAATTTACCCCACAGGACAAATTACCCCCCCCCCCCTGCCCTCATTAGCTGTGGCTCTGACTGATAGGGTTGAATATGACGAGGGTTGTCTGTAAAATAAAGGACTCCATGGAGCTCCCAGCACACCCAACAAAGCTAGTTCAAATCTAAAACCAAGGACCAATGGTGTTCCTTACTTCATCCACTACTATTCTAGCCGGTTCCTGTGAGACGATTAGTATTGTCATAGTATAATTTGAAAACATTATGAAAGAAAATTTAAACTCCTGCCAAGTCAAACACGTTCTCTAATTAATTCGATTTCTGTGGTCCCAGTTGTCAACTTCTATAGAAGTACATTGCTAGTTGACTGATGTAAATGGGGTAATTTGACTGCTGGGGTAACGGACTGCTGTCGTTCATCAGTATTGTTTAAAGCAGTAACCAAAGTTAGGGGACTATTGTAGGCTATACAAATTCAAATTGCAGTAACTGAACAAAAAAAAAAAACTTGTCTGCACACACATTTGTCAACAACTAGCATTAGTAATCAGCAGAGGTGACCCTTTCACAACATATTCAAATTACTATGCCAAGATTAATCGTTCCATAGAGTAGGTCCAGCTAGAATAGTATGGTACGAAATAAGGAAAAAAACATTTTTCTCAGTTTTGCACTAGCTTTCTTGGCTGTGACAGTAGCTTGATGGAGAGACCTTAATTTATGGACAACACTTGTATTTTAGTTTTACATTAGAATAGCTTTAAAAACAGAGGTAAATTAACGTTTGGAATAATTTTAATATAAAAATTAAACTAATAACTGTTGTGCAGACATTGTTGGGAACATGATGCCTCTGTGTCAGCGTCGGCTGCTGAGCACGACTGAAGACTGTTCACTGAGCTCTGTGGTGGAAGGGAGTCCTGCAGAGTCCCTGGAGTGGGACAGTGGCGAGGGAGCGCTCGACACTGACACTGAACAGCTTATCTGTGAAATTGAGCGCCTGACTGCTAGAGCGCTGCGAGAGACAGGCGGGGAGTGGGCTGACAGATAGTACAGCTGTTAGATGTATAACTGTAGTCGCCAGTCTTCCAGGGCATACTCAATGCCAGTGTCTGATGGATGAAGATTGTATTTCACCGTAGTGCCTACTAGATCACCTGACCCTAAACATCGGTGCTTACTACATTTTATTTTTGCTCAATTTGATACACAGTGCAGATAATGTTCTATTTTAAAACATAAGAGTTTACTTATTTATGATGATAAGTTAAAATAAAACATGTTTATAATCTATTGATGTTTATAGAAAGCCAAGTATTCATAACTAAATAAAAAAAAAACAGTATCAGCAATCTGACACATACTTTCTGCCTCTCGCTTGTCAACAACCTTAATCATGGATAAGCGGTGGGAGTAACTATGATATTTTATACTGTCAACCAAGTGATACCTGGTCTATGTGTAATATTAAAATTTATATCTCGGGCCGTGGCAATGACCGCAGCGTCGCAAATATGTGGCGATCGGCAATAATCTATAATATAATTAATTGATTATTAATGGGAATAATAATCGATTAGTATTTTTATCGAATTATAATCTAAAACATACTTTAATTTAATTTGTTTTTATTTAAATTTTGTAAATACACTTTTTCAATACATTCAGTATTGCCAAAAAATATTTGATATTGTCTACTTGTACCTGAAACAGTATTAATGATAATAATGCTGCTACCTCTTCTCTGAAAAATTAACAGAAAGAATATAGGTAGGCCTAATTAAGTTTTACAAACCTAATTGAAAACCCAGTTGTAGGTAAAGTAGTGTAAGCAACTCGAGCTCGAGTAATTAGGATTTACGATACTCGTAGAAGTTTAAAGGCACTCCCAAAAGTTTGTCACTTAAATTTCTACTTGTGTCGTAAGTAAAGACTATCTTTAGGTGATCACTGTGTAAACTATACTATTACTAAGCTGTTCACATATCTTTATAGTAAAGTTGACTATAACCCTTATTTGGGGTAAAAAAAACTTGTTGCAGGGTCCCTTTGAGGGATTTAATTTTTTTTATCATAGATATCATCGATTGTATGTTTGCCGTTTGGAGAGGTTGTGGTTTTTTGTGGATAATAATTATGAAAAGTGACTTATGTGCGTCTCTTTCATTTTCAATCCATAAACCTATGCAAATTCCTTATGGATTTTAGTTTTGTTTTTACAATTAATTTTTGTATTGCAATCAAATTATTTTAATGCTATCCAACCTCACCCTTGATTATTGTATGACATTTTTCACCAAAATCATGTACATAGAAAAAACAGCTACTGTATTACCCTAGTCTTCTTATTATTATTTATCATTATTATTTTATGACCAGCATTGGACCACTTAAGTCAATATAATGGTTAGATTCTTTTTAAATTCTGTCTCTTCTTCTTGTCCGCCCAATACTTCTTCATTCTTTCCAACCGTTGTTTTCTTTCTTCTTCCGAAACCACTCTTCCTTGTCTCTGATTGTTTGCTCCTATTGGCAGGATGATATTTTTGTTTTTGAGTACGGTACTGTAAGCGCCTCTGACTTATTTTCCAAATCTTCTAATGATATTTTCAACATTCTCATGTCCTCCTTAATCTCTGTAATCCACCTAAAGTCACTCTTGCTATTCCACAACTTGTCAATTATTTTCTTGCTTATTCTATTTTCCGGTGTCCTTAAAAGATGTCCAATGAATGAAATTCTTTTCTTTTTATTAATTATACTTGTTAATGGCTCTATTTCCTTATATACAGTTTTATTTGAGGCCAATCTCCAAACTCCATCTTTTTGATATTTTTTGTTTATACATGTTCTGATGATTCTTCTTTCCATTTTTAGTATTTTATCTATTGCTACAGTGTTAGTTGTTTTAAACATAGTTTCACTTGCATATGTTATTTGTGGAAGTATAACTGCTTTGTAGTGTTTCAATTTTGTTGCTATTGATAGGCATTTTTTGTTGTATGTGTTTTTAGTAATATGTTGCATTCTGATCAATTTATTAATTCTATTTTGCCATGATGGATTTTCTTTAAGATTGGATCTTATGACTTCACCTAAGTATTTGAAATTTTTTACAATTTTGATGCAATGTTCTCCAATTTTGATTTTGTTAGCCAATGGTGGTTTTGTTAACATTATTTCAGTTTTCTCAAAAGAAATTTTTAGACCTATGCTCTGGGCTATTTCCTGAAGTGATTTTATTTGTTGCTTGGTTTCTTGGATGTTATTAGCTAGAAGAGCCAGATCGTCAGCAAATCCTAAACAGTTTAACTTTATGTCATCTTTTTTTGTTCCAACAGTAATATTTTTTGGGTTTGTTTTAAGCCATTCCCTCGTATTCAAGTGCACAGTTAAAAAGAAGTGGTGAAAGGCCATCTCCCTGTCTCAAACCAGTTTTGACCAGGAAAGGTTCTGATATTTCTCCTCTAAATTTAATTTTATTGAAGGTATTTGTCAAGGTAAGTTCTATAAGTTTTATTAATTTTGGGTGGAGTCCGAAATGTCTGAGAATCTTTAACAATGATGGTCTATGGATGGAATCGTAAGCTTTCTTAAAATCTACAAATGTTATTGAAAGAAGTTTGTTTCGTTTTCTGTAGTAATCCATAATCAATTTCAGCGTAATTATTTGTTCTGCACAGCTCCTCCAAGGTCTGAAGCCTCCTTGGTATTCTCCTAGTTCATTATCAAGTTGTTCCTTAATCCTATTGTATAAAATTGTTGAAAAAATCTTAGGCAGGGTGCACACTGGAGAAATCCGTTTCAGGGAACCGATTTCATGAAACGAGAAACTTTAGTTGCTCGCAACACATGGATTAGTTTAACACAGGGCAGTGCACACTGCGTTGCATGAAACTTTAATTTCATTTGTTTCTTGAAACTGGTTTACATGAAATCCAAAAAACAGATTTCGTATAGGCTTCAGTTTCACGTTTCTAGTTTTATTGACTTACCTCAGTGTATTGTTATTTTTCTTCAGCACTCGGAGCTAACCTCCGGTTGGTGTCCTTCTTTGTTATTAGTGGGCTAAGTAACTCCACTAAACGTTAAAAAAGAGGCATTGGCATTCTAAAAATGTAAAAAAATACAGGATCACTGCATAATTAACGAGCTACAATGTAAGTACCGTGTTGACCATCCCTAATCAACGGGTGATCCCAATACTTCCTTCTTTTCGTTTTCTTTAGCCACCCCTATAATCATCATCCGAATTCATATCACAAAACTTATGGAATCCCGTTTCTTCTGTGTGCATTTGTTAAAGAAATGGTTTCCTTGAAACCAATTTGATGAAACCAGTTTCCTGAAACGCGTTTCTCCAGTGTGCACCCTGCCTTATATGTGCAATCCAAAAGTGAAATTCCTCTATAGTTATCCGGGTTGCTCTTATCTCCTTTCTTGTGAAGTGGATTGATTACGGCTGTGGTCCAATGCTCTGGGAATTTCTCGGTTATCCAGATTTTTTGTAATATCATATGTAGAGATGTTTTGTTGATTTGCCCGTATACTTCCACATTTCTGCATAAATTTGATCTTCACCAGATGCTTTATAATTTTTCATATCTTTTAGTGCTAATTCTACTTCTTGTATTGTAGGTGGGTTTAAATTTTCTGGATTTGTTTTTATAGGAGTGTTCGTATTTATTGTTAAAAGATTTTTAGGTTCGTCGCAGTTTAATAGTTTATTAAACGCTTCTGCCATAATTTCTGCATTCTCCTTGTTATTATGGGCAATTTTTCCATCTTTGTTTTTCAATAGCAATGTAGGAAGGGTGTAACAACTTAACTGTTTATTGAATGATTTGAAATAATCTCTAGAATTTGTTTTGAAGTAGTTTTCTTCTATTGATTTCAAAAGATTCTTATGATATTGTCGCTTTGCATTCCGGATAATTTTGGAGCATTTCTTCCTGATGTTTTTGAGATTCGTGGCATTTTCTTCTGACTTTTGATTTTGAAATCTTACCCAGGCTTTATGTCTTACTTCAAGAGCCTCGTCACATTCTGTGGTCCACCAAGCATGTTTCTTACGTCGATTCAGTGGGGCTACTTCTTCAGCATGTTGTTTTAAGATTGGTTTTAATTCTTCTAAATTATCAGTTAACTTTATTTCTTGTGTCATCTTCTTATATTGTTCATTTTTTATTAATTTACGTCTTCTTATTATGGCATAGTTTTAGGACTTTTGTCCATTTTATCTTACTGTACCCTTAAGGCCAAAAAACCTTGGGTTAAAGTATTGGGTAATTGTTTAGTATACTTACAATGGTAAAAAATAGAATTTTTATATGTCTACTATTAACAAACTCAAATTTCAATAGGTAGGTAATTCAGATGGTGGTTGTTTGGGCGAATCCAAGTTCTAGCAGCGACTAAAACTTGAAGGGGAGGAAGGTACGTGGAGTTGAAAAAGCTGTTAGTTGTTTACATTGGATGCAAAATAAACAAAACTTCACACTTGACGATGTGAACCCAAAAGCTTGGAGACAATTTACGACAATTCCATTTGTAAAAGCTAACGCACGTTCATGCCCTTTGACACAACTATGATACATTTAAACTATTAATCACATCAAAATTATTAAAAATTATCAATAAATGTAATTTTTATTCTCCTAAAATACAAGGAATAGAGGCTATGCCACTTCAATAACACAATTGAGTGTTAATAACACAATAGTTTATTTGATACTGTAGGCCAACTGTACTGTTACTTGCAAGCATTTTTGAAATTGTTATTTTGTTGTGTTCCACCCACAATTTAAACTGTGCAAAAACAGTCTTGAGGTAACATAAATTACCAAGTCAGTCCATTAGAACCTAAACTTGTAAAGTTCTTTTATCTTTGTTTGGTAAATAAGTAATAAATAAATGTCCAGGTATTACAATGATGAATACATATAAACCTTTTATTAGTCAAATTGTACAAATAAGTAGGGTTATAAATTTAGATGAAACTCTTAATCTCAGGGTTCTAGGAATGTGCCGGCTTAAAGTAGGCTTATGTGATGTTATATAGGCATAAGCCTAATGTTCATCACAAGTTATGTACAGTTCAATTTACACTTTTGAAAGAAGAAAGTTCAAATTTTGAATTTAGTAAAATTATAATTTAGGTAAAAGTTCAAAACGGCAAAAGCCAATAGAAATTTTGGAATGTGAGTATTTAGCAAAGTACAAGTTCAGTTTAGTCTCACCCAAAAGTTTATGGTAGTCTTCTCCACAAATATATTTCTTGAGGTAAAATGATATGTATTAAATAATTGAGAAAAATCTTGATATTTTAAATACTGTAAAGTTAAATCACCAATTAAAAGTTTTAAATAATCTTCCTGTCTTGCTTCTTCATTACTTATTCTCAATTGAAAAATCTTGATTCTTGATGTTCAATTTCATACATCTGTTTCAACAATTAGTTCACTGGTTTCTTGATGTCACTATTCACTGTTACTTTTATGATTGGTTGGTATTATATGAAGAGTATTTTAATTACATTTTTGAAAGTGAAAGAGAAGAATAATTTTGTAAAATAATTCAAACTGTATAAATAACTTCCAGTGATTATAAATTTAGCTTAGTAAATAAATGACAGTGTTTGATGAGAATGTGAAATATGGAAATTTACAATAGGTCAATAGGTGGAACCTTTTGCCCTTTTACTGCATGTAAACACATGTGATAATTTAGAGGTATGAATTTAGCTAATAGTAGGCCTAGGAATATACAAATTCAAAAGTAAACAATGAGGATAATTTTGGAACATCTCAAATATCCCCTCAGAAATCTGGTATTTGAGTATCCAATACTAGATTTCGAATAATGCGAACAAAATTATCATAGAAAACATTAATATTTGAACAGGAGAATACATAAAATTAACAAGTTGTATCTTCTGAATAAGAGAAAACATAGTACGGTAATGAACAAGGTGAAAAAAATAGTTTATAAGTCCTTGGGAGATTAATGAGGTATACAAATTCACTTGAAAATAGATCAATGTGAAAAGAATGATATTATGTACAATATTTACAATTAGGTCATGAATAAACTTGACAGGTTTGTAGTGATTAGATCTCTTCATTGATCCTAGGTAATGCTTGATTGTAGAAACATGGTATGGTCCAAGTTATCGTTCTTTCGTTCTTCGGGTTCTTCATTTGGAATGTAGTTGGTTCCTTTACTTCAAGGTCATGCTGGTATTTGTTACATAATCCTGGGGTGTCCGAAAATGTATCTTGATATTTGAGGAGTAAATTGACAAGTTGACTTTTCTGTTTGGTGTCTAGTAGTTGGTTTTGTTCAATAGTATCAGCTATAGTGTCAGAACTAATTGTGAGTGTTGGTGTATTGGAGTGGTGTAATGTACCATAATTATCATATTTATTTAGTATATGATTTTCATGTGAGTTTTCATCATAATCATATATATCATCATAATCATTATCGTTGTTGTTCATTAAATAGCACAAAATTCCTTCATAATAATTCCCGTCATACTTCAATAACATATCATTGTTATTTATATTCAATTTTATTATATTGTCATTAAAGTTTATTGTCATTTTCCATAATTTAATTGTATCCATTCCTAATATAAGATTGTGTACTAAGTTAGGTACCATGATTAATTGTAAAGTACTTTTTACACCATTAATACTGACATTCATAAGTAGTATTTTCGAAACTCGTTTAGATTTTTCGCCAACTGCGGTCTTTATATGAACACCTGTCAGGGGTAATTCTTCAAATTGTCCTAGTCTCGTTTTATTTTCTATTATCCATTGTTCAGATATACAAGTTACATTTGCTCCTGTATCTAAAAGAGCTGTGGTTGGTACATTATTTACAAATAGACTAATTTCAGGACATTTGTAAGTATTATTAGAATTTTCAAGA
Source organism: Macrosteles quadrilineatus (assembly GCF_028750875.1). Lineage (NCBI taxonomy): Eukaryota > Metazoa > Arthropoda > Insecta > Hemiptera > Cicadellidae > Macrosteles > Macrosteles quadrilineatus. The sequence continues at coordinate 13,219,926 of NW_026542594.1, forward strand.
AAATTATTTGTGTCCTTTAAGTCATCTTGGAGTAAGAAATTCCGATCACACATAATATTGCTAATGTTGGTTAAATTTTCAAATTTGTTCTCAAAGTTATATACAGGTTTAGGCCGTAAAATTCCGATTTTTTGAATACGCACTGAAGAATCGTTTGATGGTGAAAGGGGTGTAAACAATGAGGAAAGTTGATTCTGGGCCTTTGGTTCATCAGTGCTTCCTAGTTTAAAGCCTGATGATTTGAATTTATATAATTGGTAGTTCCGGTAGTAGGGTTGCTTTTGTCTATAATTGCAGAACATACTTGGGACTGTTCTTGAGACGGGTACTGACGTTCTTCACGGTGTGGTGAGTTGGTGTTGTTGTTTGGTCTCTGGGAGTTGTAGTTTCCTCTTCCTCTGGAATTACAATCTTTCCTGTAGATGTTCTGTTGTCCACTGCTGTAGTTCTGTGGTTGACTGTATCCCCTCGAAGACTGGTTGTAAGAGCCATGGTTGTACTGCTGGTTCGGGCGAGTTGGACTGTTTGGCTGTCTGTTCGGCTGGTAGTGGTTACGATTACCCTGTTGGTTACTGTAATTGTGAGTACGTGGGTGTGATGGTTCATAGCGGTTGGACTTTGAAGTCATGGTCCGTTGGTGAGCGTCTTTGAGGTTCTCTCGTTGTAATAGCAGCTCAAACTCGTGTACCGTGGTGACATTCTGGACTCGTCTGGCATCTTGTACTAATTCCGAAAAATGGTCGGACAGGATTACAACGATTTCTTCGTCGGTCAAAGGAGGTGTTATCGATCTTAGTGTCAAGACTTTCTCTATAAAATATTCGGCTCTTGATAGTCTGCCATCCTGTCGATACTTTTCAACATCGATTCTTTGCTTGATACCACGTTGAACCTTGTGACTCCAAAATTTGTTCAAAAACATTGCCTCGAAATCGGTCCAATTTTTTATTTGATATTTGACCAACTCAAACCATTTAGATGCGTGGTGGTCAAGACATTGTTCAATTACATCCAATAAATGTTCAGACTCATCGTTTGATTTCTGATTGTCAACATTCCGTTCGTAAAAACGTTTAAGTTTACTCAAAAATTCTTTTGGATTTTGTGTCTTTCCATGAAATTTAGGTGGGTTAATGTCTAGATAATTTCTGTTAGTTCCCGGACAAGTAACATAAAGAGGCGTTATTGTACTAGTTGATTTGGAAATCTGTTGTTCCATGTTATTAATTCGATAACTATGGTTGTCTGTTATTGAATTTAGTTTGACCAAGTTCTCGTTCTGTCCTTCGATTTTAGTAATTAAATCGTCATTTTGTTGTTTTAGGTTATTTTGGCATATATTTATCTGTTGTTGCAATTTAGAATCAAAATTTCGGGTTAGGTTATTGCTCAAAGTAGCAATATTTTGATCAATAGTGATCTGATTAGTCTCAATTTTAGTATTTAATTCATTACGGATTTCTTGAGATTTAATTTCGATCTTTTTGTCAACATTCATTTCAATAGTATTTATTTTGAGTGAGTGTTCAGATAAGGTATTGTGGATAGCTTCAATTTCAGACTTTACGGTTTGAACATCTGATTTGAGATTAGTTATTTCGTGAGAAATAGCATTTACGTTATTTTCTATGGATTTAATATCCTTTTGAAGGTCATCTCGCATCAAACTAATATTTTGGTTGAGTTCATTTTTGAGATCATTTAAGCGTATATCACTGTCTTGTTTGATTGTGTTCATATTTTGGTTTACTAGATTTATGTCTTGTTTCAGTTCACGAAACAAATATGTAATTTGTGTTAGGATGTTTGAATCATTAGTGTTGCCGATCGGCTGGTGTGACTCATTCATTGGATTGGTCAGTGAGCCAGTTTTGTTTGGTTCATTCAACTGCAGATCAGCTGTTTCGTCATTCTGGTCGATTGGAGTAGTACACATTTTGTCACGAGACGTCATACTGCCTTTTTCTGTCTGAAGAAGATCCAGATCCGCCATCTTGATCTTAGGATTAGAACCTACACTGTCGTTAACCTCAATAACGTCTGTTTCTAATGGATTTCTATCGCTTTCCAGACCATGAGAAATAATTGATTCTGGGATTCCTCCAAATAAAATATGATGATAATTGTTACTTGTTTCAACATTATTTGTAGTGTCTATAGTTACTAGTGTATTTGAATGTGTTTCGTTGGTTAGAGTTGCTTGACTAGAATGTACGGTGTTGCTTACGGCATCTTGGTTGCTAGTATCATTGTTGGTTGTGGTAGACCTATTTCTTAAATTATATGCTTTATCTTCCATAATATCGTATAATAGTGATCAATAATAATAGTTCAATATATGGATGAGGTGTAGTGAATGATATATGGTTATGGATGTGCACACAAGGTTAGTTATTCTTATGCTTAGAATTTAGGTTGTCATAACTTAGGCCTATTACATCGAGATAGGTTTGGAAGTTATTTTGTATTGGATAATATCACATAAGCTACTTTTTTTGCCACACGTTGCAGGCGCCAATGTAAAGTTCTTTTATCTTTGTTTGGTAAATAAGTAATAAATAAATGTCCAGGTATTACAATGATGAATACATATAAACCTTTTATTAGTCAAATTGTACAAATAAGTAGGGTTATAAATTTAGATGAAACTCTTAATCTCAGGGTTCTAGGAATGTGCCGGCTTAAAGTAGGCTTATGTGATGTTATATAGGCATAAGCCTAATGTTCATCACAAGTTATGTACAGTTCAATTTACACTTTTGAAAGAAGAAAGTTCAAATTTTGAATTTAGTAAAATTATAATTTAGGTAAAAGTTCAAAACGGCAAAAGCCAATAGAAATTTTGGAATGTGAGTATTTAGCAAAGTACAAGTTCAGTTTAGTCTCACCCAAAAGTTTATGGTAGTCTTCTCCACAAATATATTTCTTGAGGTAAAATGATATGTATTAAATAATTGAGAAAAATCTTGATATTTTAAATACTGTAAAGTTAAATCACCAATTAAAAGTTTTAAATAATCTTCCTGTCTTGCTTCTTCATTACTTATTCTCAATTGAAAAATCTTGATTCTTGATGTTCAATTTCATACATCTGTTTCAACAATTAGTTCACTGGTTTCTTGATGTCACTATTCACTGTTACTTTTATGATTGGTTGGTATTATATGAAGAGTATTTTAATTACATTTTTGAAAGTGAAAGAGAAGAATAATTTTGTAAAATAATTCAAACTGTATAAATAACTTCCAGTGATTATAAATTTAGCTTAGTAAATAAATGACAGTGTTTGATGAGAATGTGAAATATGGAAATTTACAATAGGTGGAACCTTTTGCCCTTTTACTGCATGTAAACACATGTGATAATTTAGAGGTATGAATTTAGCTAATAGTAGGCCTAGGAATATACAAATTCAAAAGTAAACAATGAGGATAATTTTGGAACATCTCAAACTTTACCTTCCTAAACTAACCTAACTTCAAGACACTTAATAATGTCACAAATCCAATTGCGTATGAAGTAGATTATAAACAGCTGTTAGCTATGCACAGTCCACATATGGACTCATCCAAACCACCATATTACCATCCATGCCGCTCAATGGACCTTAAAATTGTAATTTTTACTTTGTTTTACAGCCACTTAGGAGTTTTTCCGACAAAACCTGATTGTATTTTTTATCCTCCGACAGATTGTAACGAAACTTTCCGGCATTATTAAGCACTATTTAAGGATGGTTTGTGTGAAGTTTTGTGTAGATCCGTCAAAAGGGCTCCGCCCCAGTGGCTCTGGAGTTTCCCATGTTAACCTTATGAGTACTCATATTCAAATGGAATTAAAGAATCTTAACAGCTGTTTTAACCAAACAATTTGATTCTGTGATGATCAATAGCATCAAAAGGTTACAAAATGTACCAACAGGGTGCAGCACTATTAGTTGTCTAAATTTGACAACAGTTGCTAATTTCAACCAAACAGCTGTGATACAAAATTACAGTTAGTTATTAATTAACTGTCAAATTAGGGACATAATAATACAATAACCGCAAATAAGTGTAAACTATACAGTGTTTGTTTGTGTTGTGAAACAATATGTAGGCTAATCTATATCTATAAAAGAGGAACTATGTATGTATGTATATATATGTGTATATACGTTATGGACTCCGAAACCGCTCGACAGATTGTAATGAAACTTTCAGGCATTATTAAGCATCTTTCAAGGATGGTTCGAGTGAAGTTTGATGCAGATCCGTCAAAAGGGCTCTGCCCCAGAGGGTTTTAAGTGGGCCAATGTCAGACTTTTTGATCTAGAATGTTTACAAATAAATATAATTTAAAAGCAGATGTTTACTTTCACCAACTGTTTTGTACGTTTGAATAACTACAACATTCTGTATTAGCATTAGTCATGATTTGAAATAGTGCCACAGTGTTTCTACAGATTGCAGCACAGAAAACTATTTTACTTTTGAATAAGTCCAAATGTATTAAACCCCAATCGCAGCACACCTGTGCACTTAACAACGTTTAAATTCTCCAATGTTAAATATTAAAACATAAAAACCTTTATAAAAGTACTGTATTATAAACAATAAAAGGGATGACTTTTTTAAATGTATGATAACAGCTAATTTGCAACCAAAAGGTGAGTGAGCGTAGCGAACGAACATCAACCTGGAGGCGAGTAAGCGTAGCGAACGAGCTAACCTGAAAACAAGTGAGCGCAGCGAACGATTTCCAACCTGAAGGTGAGTGAGCGTAGCGAACGAACTTCAACCAGGACGTGATTGAGCCATGCGAATACTTATGAAGTTAAGCGGGGCAAAGCCCGCGGGTACAGCTAGTATATGTATAAACTAATGATGATATGTACATATTTGTAAAGCTAATGAAGTAAGGAATCCAAAAAAGTCATAAGTATGATGGTAAACAGTTATTTTCACCTATGATTATGTATAAATTTGAGAACGTTTTGAATTTTTTGCGCATTTCGAGAAAATGGAGTGTACAGTATTTAGTATATAACTTTTTTACCAAATTTTTTACACCCAAACCAATATAAAAATGTTGTAGTGTATTCATTTACCTTTATAAAAATGTATAACACCTTGGGTAAATCATTATATAGCATATATAGCACGGCGAACTAAGGTCCGTCTCGTACAACAATCTCTGAATGTCAGAATCGTCATTTTTGGACATGATGCTAACTAAATACAGTATTTAGTATAGGCAATAACTTTTTTACCAAATTTTTTACCCCCAAACCAATATAAACATGTTGTAGTGTATTCATTTACCTTTATAAAAATGTATAACACCTTGGGTATATCATTATATAGCACGGCGAACTAAGGTCCGTCTCGTACAACAATCTCTGAATGTCAGAATCGTCATTTTTGGACATGATGCTAACAAAATACAAACTTTTATGAACACTATTTCACACAATTCAGTAATATTTATGCATAATAAAATGCATGAAGATTACTGTTATACACACACACAAACTTCACTAACACTACAAACTAATAACGTATTTAGTAATAAATCGTGGATAACACGAGAGCGAACACTCACCGGAAACAACACACAATGGCGAATACACAAGACAGCTATACCAGTAATGACTCACTTCCGTCGTCTTCATGTGAGCAGACGTAAATAACCCTGAGCGCAAGGATGCCACTCTCACAATCTATATTTCTTCCTCTTCAATACGACATATTATATGACTAGTAATAATAACTTACACTGTATGTAATTCGTATTTTCCATACCGTCACCTGACGACGGTTGGCCATTTGTTAAAAATTTCGAAAACAGCTGTTTTCATAAAATCGTACTGGTTGTCAAATCAATATTTAGTTCTAAATATCACTACCACAATGAAGATAAAATCAATGGCTATCCAGTGGTACCACCCGCAACATCCCAAGACGAAAATTACCCGAGCAGGGTAATGACAACGTAATGACAATGAGACGTGTTTTGCCAGTTCCCAAGTGTCGGCTGCAAAAGTTGTGCTGCGCCAAAAATTCATTTGATTTCTAATCGTCCTGACATTGTTATATACCTGCTACAGGGTTTGTTTATGTAATAAAATTAAAGTTCAGAATGTGATCTTTCGAATGGTATATATATTATTCTCATCTGAGTTGATTATAAGTGTTTTTTTTTACCGTTAAAATAATTTCGGCCCATACCGTCACCAGACGACGGTGGCCATTCTAAGCATCAACGTCAAACCGTCACTAGACGACGGTTGGCTACTGCTAGGGTTAAAACATGGACATTTGAAATGCATGTGTTGGAGTGGTTGGGGAGGAAAGTAGAATACCTGAAGCTTTTAGGCATCAATTGAAGTTAGGAAAATAAAGTTTACCAAGTTAACTTAAAGATCTTCATTTCATATTACAAGTACACAGAAGTTCAGTTATAGCACATGGAATAACTACCTACATAAAATCAGGAAGAGGTTCTTGTTTCTGTGCCTTGTCGTCAATGATTTCTTCAGTCTCACTGACACAATCAGCACCTTCATCAGGGTCATTTATAGCGTTAGTGAAAAAAAACTTAGGTCCATGTCTGAAATCAAATAATTCTTGGTTAATTATCCATCAACAATGTTTAAACAAAAAGTTTTAATCCAACAATTTCTATAAATAAAATTACGGTTTTGTCTGTAATGTATATTAATAACTAGGGTTGCTTTCAGAGAGGTGAAAGCCAGTTGAGCGGAACAAACTTGATTTGATATTTGTATAAGTAACTAAATGTAAAAAAGTCAATAGATTTACTAATGCTGGTTTTATTGATTAAAATTATAATAATTCAGATTTGTTTTTACTACATCTTGTTATTCAGATACCTCTTCCAAAAGTGCATTATGGTAGTTTTGACCAGGAAAATATTACAGTAGTTGGAATCTGGTATTAACATCCAAAAAGGGCATTAAAGTATAAAAAAGAGAAAGGAAATTTAACATTCAAATTCAACTGTAGCCTACAACAAAAACATTGGACTTCATTTTTCACCCTTTCAATCGGTTAAAGTAGGCTATATATTTAAGTATAAAAAAAACAGTAACTATTAAAAAAACGAATATTAAAGTATTACAACAGGCGGGGAAATTTGACATTTAAATTCAACTGTGAAACATAAAAATTGGTCTTCATTTCAACCCCTGCAATCGGTTAAACTCAGCTTTCTTTGCTACCTTCCCCACATGCCTAGATTAGATCAGTGTTCAATCTGCGTTTCATTAATAAGTGTAATAACTTACTGCACCGTCGATGTAATTCAACATAATATAACCTGTGATGTATTATCGGATTAAATATCGATTTTGATGCAGTTCGATATATCGCTTATTAAATCCTGATTTCTAACATTGGCTGTTGTTGATCAGCTGGCAACACAAATAGGTTCCAAAGAAAGTAGTCACTGGTCCGTATCCCTCCGCTCCTTGTTTATGCTCCGCGCATTGAGAAAGTAGTTCCGTATATTTTCTCGATTTTCAGTGAATTTCGCGACTTAAAAAATGTTTTAACGGCATTTTCTTGTTTATTAAAATCATAGGAATGGTTTAAAAACGTTTAAAAGAAAAGTCTAGAAAGTTCAGAAATACCGTAATGGTACTCTTGTTTACATTTTTTTTGTAAACAAAAACCTGTCATATGGCTACTTTTGTCCCATAAGCGTAATGTTAAAATTTGGAAATTTTAAGTTCGTTTTAAATTGCATTAGCATTATCTAATTGAAATTTGTTTGTTTAAAAACCATCTCACTATTAGTCTAAGTAATTTTGTTAAGTTTGGCTGAAATGCGTTCAGCCGTTACTGAGTGATGTTTCTCTATTTGTTGCATTGAAGTTGATCCCAATGAGCTACGCTCGCTTCGCTCGCTCCGCTCAATAATAAACTGTGTGCATTGGTAAAGTCAATAGGTATCGATTTGTGTGACCTACTCCAGAAAACAAGAACACAAATCAAGACTGAAATGATTATCCGCCCTTTTAACTAAATCCGTGAAAATATAATAGCTACTAAAACATAGCCTAAACAGTTAGAAAATAAAATAGCTTATACTCAAAAACCCAGTATTGTGCAATAATGGAAAATTTTCTCCTGTTCACTACACAAGTACTTTATCAAATTAGAACATACATTTGTTTGGATAATACTAAATACCACTGACTGACAGATGATCACTATATCTCAAAACTACATAGAATAATAAAATTCTGCATAGGGGGTCCCTGTGTATGGTGTAAATGTGCAATAAGACGGGATTTTACAAAATTCAAATATATCAATATTAATTTCGGACCCGAAGGTCCATCTTCAGTCGGAGTCTAGGTAGACCAAATACAGAGTGCGGCAGAAAGAACTCCCCGATTTCTAAGGTTAGCGGTAGCGAGCAGCGGCGAGGTAGAGTGGTGGGGGTTGTGTCCTTGAATAGATGCGTACGTGCCGTTTCAGTGTACGCAATGGCTTGGTCAGGGCAGCATCGCGCGTTTGTGGTGGAGCAGTTCATTCAAAATGGCGGATCGCCTGTAGCCACTCAACGCGCCTTTCGCGTTCACTTCGCGCTTGGTCGACGGGACCCTGTTCCCGATAAAAAGACTATTTACTCGTGGGTTACCAATTTTCGACAGACTGGTTCTGCTCTGAAACGTAAACCTCAAGGACGACCGAGAACTGTTACCGGCCTAGAAAATGTTGCTGCTGTTCGTAAATGATATAAATAAATGGCATTTTATTTAAAACACATCGATAATTTTAAATTATCGATTATTAAAACGACATTTTATTTAAAGCACTATAATTTTATATTTTTTTAAATGGCATAATGTGTGTTTTTGGTTAATAGCAATAAAAATGTCATATCTTACTTGGTTTTGTTTTTATTAGCTTTCCTAATAGGGGAGTCAGGGTGGCTAGTGAAATCACATTGAAAAATTCCCTGACTTTTCCCTGACAATTCCATGATTTTTGCTGAGGAGCAGCGTTAGGCCTACCTCTTCCAACACCTCTCCTGTTACCCATAGGCCTACGCCTTACCATGCGACCTCTTACACCCCTACCACCAAAAAGCCTAGTCTGTTGTATAGGCCTAGGTTCATCTACCTCTGAGTCAGAGGTTAGGCCTAAGTCAGGACGATCACCTCGGATTTCATCGCATAACCATAGAAACACCAAAGCACTAAACTTCAGAACAACAATAAAAGCTGTCTGAATTATTATTTGTCTGAATTGATTTTCAGTTAAATATATTTTAATAACATTAGGTTTAACGAGTACCTAGGTTTGCTGCTACAAGGAAACTAATAAAGTGTGTTTTTGAGTAAAATATTGATAGCTTAGTACAAAATAAATAAATTTGCCAAGTTTGATCAAAATATATTCATAAACAAGCAAACTACAACAATTGACAATATTCTCCATAAGAATAACATGGGAATTTTAAATTTACGATTTTTTTAATTTTCTCCGTTACTAATAATCGAACAAAAATACTTTTATATACTAAATTATTTGTTTTTTTAAGCTCTTTAAAAAGGTCTAAAGAGAAATTGGGAAATTTTGTGTTTTGAGGGTCAAAAGTGAGAAAAACCAATTTTTACCCCATAAAACCCCCCGTAAAGCCCCGTTCCCATGGTCCGATCGTGCTGGTTCGCGAACTCATTCAAGTTTATCCCGCTTTACACCTTTAAACCAAATTTCATCAAAATCGGACAAAAATTACTCAAGTTATCGCGTTCACGGACGTATATATATATATAAGTCTATATATATATATATATATATATACATATATAAAAATTTGAACGAATAGTGTTTTTGGCCTCTGGGGACATCAAAATGAAAAAGTAAATCGGTCCCGGGTCTAGGTCTTACCGTGCCACCTACGGTAATAGCTACTTCCCTAAACTACGCAGTAAAACACAAATCAAGAAATTAACCCTAAAATAATAGAAACACAATTTTATCGACACTAGCGCACAGTGGTACCGTACATGAACTAGACACTAAAAACGAGCCTTAAAATTAACTATGGGATGAGAAGTCTATTGTGTTGGTTAGTCTATGGCAGAAGGTAACATGAACTTAACAGGGTGCTGTGAAAGTCATAAGAAGGTAGTGAGTGAAAATTTAAAAACGTACGTTTTCAGGAAAAGCACTTTGCAAAATTTTTTCCCCTTTTTTCAAAACTTTTATTATTATTTTTATTTCATTAACATTTTAAGTTTCATAAAATGTCGATGGTAACGCAATATCTTTGGTACTTTTTTTTTAAAAGAGCATCTTTAGTGGAAAAACACAAAATCCTGTCACGACCATAACAGACGTTTAAATGAATATTAAAAATAGTTAATAATATTTTTATAACTATGTTTTGCTATAAACTAATTTACTTTTATGACCATTATACATTAAAAAAATCACTGAGCTTTTGGTATATTTGGTCTTTCTAGAAAAAAATAAAAAAACTCAAAAAATTGAAAAAAAGCCAATAAAATCTTTTTAAGTTTGTATAACTCCGAAAAAACTTACCTGAGACCCGAAAAATCGCTATGTTTGTATAAAGGTGTGCTTCTTTTGTGTATAAAACATTGAAATATGACGATATTTTAACTTTTGAAATTTTTATGATAGAAATCATAAACGTGATGGTCAGGGACAAGCGGTACGGTCGTGAATTTTCTGAAATAATCTAAATCTTTCTAAACAATCCTTCAATTATACTGTTAGTTATAATAAAAATAAGTGTTTCAATTGAACTAAACTGTTCAAATTACAATTATATTAAAGTTATTGTCACGACCAAACACACTATAATCCATAAGGCTGGATTGGTCGTGAAAAAACCCGCGATGGTCGTGAAACTTTGGTCGTGAAATTACGTGTTATTTGGCTCTGTTCTGGCGGTAGCCCTGCACCTCATGTTCGAGGATACAAAGTGAACTTCTAGGTTAATCTAGCAATTGAAATATCTTATAAACAAAAATTAACACCATGTCTACTTCATCGAATGACTACTTACGGTCATGGACACACCAAAATTATAAAAAACACAATCTTTCCTTTATTAATCTTGTAATTCCTAATTTCAACTCGAAACGACCGGCACTACAATCCTGACGTACACCCCGAACTAGTCTCTAAAACCAACTGACTCCATCGACGCCAGGCTTGCCACTGTCGTGCTTCAAAGTTGAAAATTTTTTCCAAATGGTCGTGACGCCAAATCGAGGGACAAACTTATTTTGTCATGGTAGTCAGTTTGCAATGACAATAAAATTATAATATGCTCCTTTTTTGTAAGTTTAATAACCATTGATGACAAAAAAATATGGCTTTATATATTTCGGCATGAATAATTAGTCTAAAAACAGCGTGAAAGTTGGAAAATGTACCCTAGGGACACGTCATGGTCGTGAATTTCGAGACTTTAAAAATACGAAAAAAATACCTAGAACCTATTTAAAACCAAATAAATGTGTGTAACATGTTGCCCCCGTCCCAAAAAATATTAAAACACATAATAATAAACTACATATCCAGTATCTACGAAGTAAAAGGCCAGGGACATGAAAACGTACGTTTTTAAATTTTCACTCTAGTATGAATTTAACAGGATGCTGTGAACGCCAGATTAGAATACTGTAAGTTTTTTTTCAGTCCCAAATTCAGGAAGTGGGAATTAATATAGCAGAAAATGTTGTTCCAACAAAGTGCCATAGCTGATGTCAGGTACTTGATGGTATCCTATTGTTATCAAAGAACTGAAAGCTTCACAATTTCTGTTTAGCCTACATAAAATTGTATATAAAGTAATTCAATAGACAGACTTTTGATACTGTATATAGGCCTACCTTTTTCAAAAAAAAGAATTATGTATTTCTGTCTCAGTTATCAAAATTGAAATCAATTTGTTACCTTACCTCTGAAGACTTTTGGGAAATGAGTCATGTTATTGTAAAATTATATAAACGTTTATGGGGAATTTAGGGGGGTAACATTGGAGAGGTTTGAAAAACACTATACAAAAAGATAGCCCAGAGGGGGCCATTCTGATAAGTTGAATATAACATCACTAATAGTACACTACACTACTACTGTAGTACTAATAGTAACACTTTGTAATTAAATTATAACTATTTAAATTTAAAGCGCTCCCTGTTATCAAAAACATTGGGTGGATAAAAAACTAATATGGAACAATATAAGTTTATTGCAAGGCACATTCATGTTAGCTAGCTAAAAAAAGAGACATGTGCAATACTGGTATTGGAAAATTAAATTGACTTGGTGTAATGACTGATAAACGTAAAAGATTATTTTAACTTTTTAAATTCTACCCAATATCTTTAACTGAAATTCCTTAAACAGTAAAAGGCATACAAACTTACCTTCTTTTCTTCTTCTCTTTGGGAGGAGGAGGTGGAGAAGGTGGTTCACTTTTTGTATCAAAATTTTCATCGATGTTCCTGAGACTGTACCTTTGCAATGCATGCATTTTTCGGTTTTTCAATGCACGTCTTCTTTTACCTAAAATGTTAGACCATAGACAGTAGGAGTATACGCGAGAGCGTACGAACAAAGTTTGTCTTCCGTCTTCAGAAAAAAGCCCTAAGAGCAGCCTTCAGAATATCCCGTCGTACTTCTTGCAAGCCTCTCTTCAAGGAATACAATATCCTCACATTTCCATCCATATACATACTCAGTTGTCTATCGTTTTTAAAAAGAAATTATCATCTGTATCAACCACAGTTCCATTCAATGCAGTACACTCTCAGACAAAAAAACAATATTAAGCTACCTAAGCACAGGACAAGTTTCTTTGAGTGACACCTATTTTATAATAGTATCAGGTTTTTCAATGTGTTGCCTGAACCCCTGAAAGTGGAGCAAGACAAAGACAAATTTGGGAGAGCGGTCAAACGCATACTCTTGGAACAAGCTCCCTACACTGTGAAAGATTTTTTAAGTTGCCGATCGAATTAAGATACTGTTCAGTTACGTTTTAGTTCTAACAGCATTTATAATTTAGTTTTATTATATATTAAGATTCTTGTGACGCTATTATACAGTTTTTTTATGTGCAAAAATAAAGATGATTTGATTTTGATTAGTATACTCCATGCATTTTGCCGTGAACAACTGCATCAACACACTCACATGGCAAGGGGGGATTATTGTACTGAAACCACAGACCGGTAGGTGCTGTCATGGCGACATGTACAAACAGCACCCGCGTGACTCACCAGAACCTCACATCCACTCACCGCGGGTTCAAGTGCCATGTATTGTAGGTAGAGAAGTGTAGCAAGACTGATCATTAGTTATTGGTTATTGACTACTTTACTGAATAATCTGAGATATTTGTGTAGGAACTTGTATCGTAATATTAATTGTTGTAGTTTAGTTATCAAATTGTTTTGATGTATTACACCTTACTGAATGTGTACAAACCGATTTTCGGTATTACGTTTTGATATCGATTATTGTATCTATATAAATAAAATTAGAGTTTTGTCTGTACATTGCTCAGAATCATAAAGTTTTAGGTTATTTTTACGTTTTATACATTAAAGAAGCCGAAATAAGTCTCATCTCAATTTCTGTCTGTCTGTCTGTCTGTCTGTCTGCAACACTCAAGATTGCATTTTACGCAATCTTCTCCAGGAAGACGAGAGTACCTACCAAGATCCAAGTCATTTTAATCTATTCACTGGATTGGCGAGAGTGTCTTTAGCCATTAAAATATGGCCTCACTACTTAGTAAATAAAATTACGGACGTTCAAAAATGCAGTTTTGTGCGATTTTTGTCAAGTTTTCGTCCAATTTGTATCACATAATCAATCATCTATGAAATAACGAACAGCTGTTCGGATCAAGATTATTTTTTCTAGCTGTCACTGATATGTTTACAAATGTTGTTTACAAATACCGCAACCATTTCCGATCACATTTTGAAGCTAAATCCTAACCAAGTGAAATTAAAAACGTTTTTCTTACATAACGGATTGAATTAATAACAAGTGGAATAATATAGTGTAACCGGAAATGAAATTAAATAACTAGGCGTCATCCAGGTCAGGAACCAGAGATTCTTTGTGTATAAAATTGTTCTTGAGGTTAGATAACCAGAAAGAAGACCTTGAATCAGTGGCTGGGAAACTTAAATTTATTAATGATCGTCGTCAATAGCTTACAACCACGGTTTCCACTCATTGACGGCGCTTCAATGGTGGTTGTGTAAAGTGTAAAGTAAAAAATCACAACTGCAGTGGGTGATTGTAACAGAGGTTTACGGTTTATGGATGATGCTAAACTCGCTTTTCCAATGTGTCACTTTCTGTTCCTACTCACCGTGTGATGCAATCGCTGGACCATACAGCCAATAGGCCCATAGCCTTGGATACTTACGCCTACCCAATTATTCATAACAACCTTTTTGACGACGATCCTTGATACCGGTACTTTTCCCTAGAATACACTGCCACCCTACTTCAGAAATAAAATTATAAACGTCCAAAAACCCAGTTAGTTATCGTTGGTGTTGCACCTTATTTATACAGTCGTATTCAGTTTAATTGATGTCTTAACTGTATAAGTTTTGCTTTTTCTGTCTGGATTCCAAAATGTTAGTTTATGCTAAGAAAGTGATAACTCATTTAAGTAAAACATTTGTTTAGCAAACCATCGTGAATTGTTTACAATTTACGTTGTTTATGTATCAATAGTTCGTGGCCTATTTTGGTAATTTGTATTATAAATTACCAATCTAAATCGTCTATAGTACTTCATTTCATATAGTAAGCAGTCATTTCGACAGCATTTCAGGTCATCTTCGGTCCAAGCAAATATAAATTGTTATGATAAAATTAGATGACATTGACAAAGATTTCAAATATTAATTTTATATGTACTTTGTTATGCTTAAAACGTAACAAATTCCGTAATTAAGTTCTGTATTTTTGTGTGTATGTCTGTTGGTAACGCATTAATGTCCTTATTTCTTAGTGTCACGAAAAGGACAAGAGCACCTTTGATAATGAAAATGTCAACCCGAATAAAGTGTTAAATGGTGAGGTTGAGGTAGTACTTTAAATACTTTTAACCATTCTGGAAAGTAACTTTCAACTAGGCCTACCTTAGGGCTATGACTCATAGATCTATGTCTCATAGTAGGCCTATAAAGCTTTTTTAGTTTAATCATTGGATTTCACATATGGACCAACATAATCCGGGTGACATTTAATTGCGAAGCATTTGTTTTGGCTCGAAACTGTCAGATACTGTATTTGCGAAGGCGTATATAATAGTTTTGCCAGCATATCTGAAAATATGCAAACCAACTGCTGTTCTTAATATAAGAAGGTTTCAACTGACTACTATAAGATACCCGTGCGTAGAACGGGCACACAGCTAGTTTTTAATAAGACTAGTACGGTAGCCGATGCGCGACCGGAAGATATTAACATACAATACTATTATTTAAATATCAATTTCTTAGTGTCTTGTAGATGACATTTTCAACTATTACATAGGGAAAAATCAAAATTGTAAAAATTTCCGATAAAATATGGGTTTTTCATTTTTTGTTCAAACTTTAGAGCAGATGCGCGACCAGAAGATAACATCCAAAATTGTTAATATTTTTACCCTGTTTTGGTCTTACAATTTAGCAACTGTTCCAAGGTATAACAACTCGAAAAAAATATTAGTGATTTTTTTTACCCACCCTATTGCCGAACCCCTCCCACCCTTCTGTGCAAGTCGAAATATAGCTCCCAAGGTTGCACCCTCCCCTCCCCCCAGTTTTGCCTTTCTAGTGTTTCTATTCAGACTTTTTCTTTAAACAATGAGTTACGCTAGTAATAAATCATGGAAGTCGTAAAGGAATAATATACCCCCGCCGCAGCAAACCTGCAGACTAAGCGAATTTCCATTTGACTGATTGGATTTACACTGAAATGTCTACTTAAAAATATAACATTTATTCTTGATTTAAATATAGAATTAGTTTAACAAGTACTTAGGTTTGCTGCATCAGGGAGGGTAAAACTTTTTTTTTTTGTAAAATGTTAATAGGTAGTGAGAAATAAAAACATTTTCCAAATTTGATCAAAATATGTTCACAAACAAGCAAACTACAACAGTTTACTTATTCTCCATAAGAATAACATGGGAATTTTAAATTTACAATTTTTTGGAATTTTCTCCGTAACTATTAGGCGCATAATAACGCTTCAATATACTAAATTATTTGTTTTTTTAAGCTCTACAAAATGGTTTGGAAAGAAATTGCTAAATTTTATGTTTTTTGGGTCAAAAATAGGAAAAACCTATTTTTACCCCATAAAACCCCCCGTAAACCCCCGTTACCATGGTCCGATCATGCTGGATCGCGAACTCGTTCGAATAAACGTACGTTTACACGTTTGTACCAAATTTCATCCAAATCGGATCATTTTTGCTCGAGTTATCGTGCTGACGGACACATATATATATATATATATATATAAATATATAAATATATATATACAGTAGAACCTCTTTAATCCGAACTAATTGGGACCAGGGGTAGTTCGGACTATTGAATAGTTCGGATTACAGAACATATTGTTGTTTTTACATAACAATAGCTAAAACATGGCTAAAATTGATCAACATTATTTTGGGGAAAGTGAACAAATGTTTTATAAAGTAAAATACAGTGTTTATTTAATACAGTAGTTAAACATGGTGAATAAAACGTACTGTAAATTAAATACAGTATACAATAAAGAACTGCTGTACTGTGTATAGAGTACAGCAATGAGGGGTTCGGATTAGTGGACGTTCGGATTACGGGGGTTCGGATTAAAGAGGTTCTACTGTATATATATATATATATGAATTTGAACGGATGGTGTTTTTGGCCTCTAGGGACCTCAAAACGAAAAAAAAAATCGGTCCCGCGTCCAGGTCTTACCATGAGTACTACGGTAATAGCTTATTCCCTATATGGGAAATTCGCTAAAAGTGATAAAACTTAAATGAGCTAAACTACTGACTCAAAGAGTTCTTGACGGAAGTACTTGACTTGCCCACAACAATTATTGTCGTAAAAAAATATTACTGGTTTTGGGACTGCTAATGGGTTTTTTTTATTACACCATTAACCAAGTAATAAATTCTGTAAATCATAAACAAACATCTGATAAATCTTTTTATGTTCTTCTAACCAACGACAGTGAATTGAAAGTAATTAATTAATATAGGCTGTAAGAACCGTTTCAGTGCTCAGGACTTTTTCGGTGCACCGCAGACCCCTAATTCAAAATCATCATAAATATTTAAAATAATTTAAATCAAGTTGGGTGAAACCAGTATCTTGGTTAGAACTTTAAAATGAAGAAAAAACAGATCATAGATAGTTATTTTACCTATAAAAAGAAAGTAGGCCTATTGTAACATATTTTTTGTCTGGAATAAATGATTTTTGATTTGATTTGATTTTGATTTTGTTAGAAAACCAAGTCAATGTGTTAATTTGATTGGTTACCTACCAATTCTGTCATCAGCTTGCTCTGATTCTTCCCCATTACTTACTCTGGTGAGAGCTTTCCACAGAGTAGTGCTAAAGTCTTCCTCTACCATTTCTAGACTGAGGTTCAGGTGTGGCACTACAAGAAAAAAAAACAATTTTAAGGACAGTATACATAATTGAGATCAAAATTTTCCCTGTAGATTTTTTGGAATAATAATTTATTTACTTTATACCCAGTATAGTGACTGGAAAATTGGGTACCGGAAAGTGCATATAAGCGAGTCAGTTGACCACAAACCACAAGTTCTATTTCGTAATAAATACTATATTGGTGATTTGTATGTAGGTGTAAACATTTCAAACCGATTTATTTGTATTTTTAGTGTTCATTGGCTGTGTTGTTTTTCCTAACTCTTTATTATGATGCATCTAGTGTTATCACAAACTGGCTGCAATATAGTGAAACTATACCATCCACTAGGTGTAATTTTTCAGCTGTAAAGGATAACACACCTTATATACTATATGCCGTGCCTATGTTGCTTTCACACTTTAGTTTCTGACCCAGTTCCTGTCTAGATAAATGTGTTTACAATTTTCAGTTTGCCAACAAGCAATGCAATGTTGTAAAAAAAAACTTTTTGCAACTGCGGCAATTTTGTCGAAGCCTTAAAAGCGATACAGTGGATCGTCTTCAATGGGTGCATCCAATAAAAAAAAGGCGAGAAGAGTATCGATTGTCTCAAATAATAAAATCTTGCCAGACGTTGTTTTTGCGATGCTATCTTTGTAATAGTCAAAATTGTTATCAATATACAGTTTAGGATTTAATTAGGTTGATTAATATTTCAGTGTAGTCCGGTTTTTCCGGGACATTAGTTTTTATTAAATTACTCTTGACGCCATTCCTGTATCTATGTATTGTACTTAAATGAATAAAGTTATATGAAATTAAATGAAATTTTATCAGGCACTCTATGCGTCTTTATCGCTCCGTTAGTCCGGTTTTTCTGGGACATAGTTTTCCAGCCAGCTAATCTTGTTGGTATCTGACGATTACAGCTCACAAAGGGTTGTCCACAGGGCAGTGTACTTTCACCCCTACTGTGGAACCTTTTGGTGGACAGTCTCTTTTATGTTAACTCACCAGCAAGGGCATCTTTGTCCAAGACTACGCGGATGACAATTTAGCTGATGTCATGAATGTCAACCTACAGCGTGTTAAAGCATGGTGTCTCAGAGAGGGACTCAAATCCCTTTCATCACCAGGAAAAATAGGAGTCTCTTTCCAGGTTGAAAATTGGTACTACTCAGCTGGGAGTGTCAAGTATTTAGGACTGACACTTGACTCCAAGCTGACGTGGAACAACCGCCAGAACAATGCACTGCATAACGTTAAATGGGCGCTCATGACATCCAGGAGATTGGCTGGAACCACTTGAGGAATTAAACCCCACATAGCACTCTGGCTATATGAGGCAGTGGCAAGGCTTCAAATTACCTATGGTTTGGTAGTCTAGTGGACAATGGTGAATCAGGTAACTGTCATGGCCAAATTATAAAAGTATATACCTTCAATAATTTGGAGAATATGCCTTCAAAGGCTTGATTCACTTAAAGTCAATGGTGCCTTCAGGATCAGTCCATCAGCAACTCTAGAAGTTTCTCTAGGGCTGCCACCTCTGGACATCTACATATATAAAAGGCAAAGCCCTCACTGACTCACTGACTCACTATGTATTTGCAACCGTATTTGTGGTATTTGTGGTATTTGTATTTGTGGTTCATAGCAACCGTAACGTGACCTCGTTCTCGCGCATTCCTCTGCCTTTGTATTATTTAATCTGCTTTGAAAGATAAGACTCACTTATGTGCATTGACTATTGAATCAAATAATAACATCACTAATTCTCCCACTTCCCATTTACCTAGGAGGCTGAAATGGGAGCCTACCAGTAGACCGACAAGATACTTGGTTGTCTGGCCACTAGACCGTCTTTTTTAAATAAATAGATAAATACTGAAAACCAGTACGTCGACAAGTTATTTCGTCGTCAGCCCAGTTGACCGGCCTGTAAAATTAAATTATTATATGCGAGAAACAAACTGCTCGGCAATCGACCCGCCCGACTTACAACTTGCTCGTCTTTTAGGTGGGGATAGGGGACAGAGTGGGAGGAGCTAACCGGGATTACCCAGGAGTTTGATGCGCTTCCCATGGTCGAACCACGTCGCTCGAGGCTAGAATTCAGTATTGCCAACCGAAAGTAGCCTAGCTCCGTCGAGAAGTACTACACACGCGGCGTGTTTATACAGTCTGGCGTTTAGTTGACGTTGCCGCACAATTCTAATGGATAGTTTCGTCGTTTCTATAGCAACCGTAACGTGACCTCGTTCTCGCGCATTCCTCTGCCTTTGTATTATTTAATCTGCTTTGAAAGATAAGACTCACTTATGTGCATTGACTATTGAATCAAATAACAATATCATTCGGGGTTTTTGATCGTTTGTTTGGATAAAACTACGTACCGTATATTGTAGAATTAAATTTGTAGTGTGGTAATATGTTATTATGCTATATATATTTAAATCTATATAATTATTACGCTACATGAAAATTTGTCGGTTGAACTCCTCCGCCATTTCTTAACCGATTTTATCCATTGACGTCTCATTGGAAAGAGCGTGTCGCGTAGATTTCCAAACTGGCCTTACATTATTGACAAATTCCCTTGGGTTCTGCCCCAGTGGCTTTGAAAGTCCCCATGTTATCCTTATGAAGAACATAATTGTTTACATTTTGATCAGCTGTATAATTTAATTGCTGTTATTTATTTTTCGATTCAATCAAAAGGCATTGAGTAAATTTATTTACTATTCGAGTTTTAAGCTTTTACACGCACTGAGCTCATTCCAAAGATTATTCGTAGAGTATATGTTTTGGCCTTATTATGGTCAGGTTGTTGTTTTAGAGTAATGCAATAAGAGCCAAAATGGTTGTTCGAGTACAATGTAAAGTTCATTACTAATTCAATGTAAATTCAATCTTTTTGGGACGCTTGTGTATCTGGAACTGAACTGACATTTATTTATAGTTTAGTAATTGGCCTTTGCACTATATGCACTGACCTTCGAGTAATACTATCTCCAATCCTCAGTGTTCCTCCAGTTGTCGGCGTTGAATTTTTGGGGTTACGACGCTCCGAGGTTCAGGCGTGATTTGCCATTGTTGTGGTGGACCGGCGTCACCACTGACGTTATAAATTGATTAGTCTTTCATGCGTAGTCCGTCGTTACTCATACCTTACAAAGAACACGTTCTAAATACCTGCCTAACCACCATCGGTGCCCTCATGAGTGAAATTCAAAAACGTGTGTGTGAGTAAAACTACCGAAAATGCATATATGTACCATGTGGGTTGGCACTACTGGGGTGGTTATGAGAGGTAGAGGAATGCATTAGTTCCGCTTTTAAGTTAATATTTTACCGTATTTTCAGTCGGACATATAACATGTTATGTTGAGTGTACATTACACATAAGTGTACTAAATTATACTGACTGATAGGTGTCGTGCTTCGAGCGCCACGGCTAAATTTGTGGTGAGAGCGCCGAAGCCATAAATCTTGTAAGGATCTGCTCAATGAAGCAGAAGTGACGAGGTTAACACGAGCCTCTGTGGTAGGCCTTATTAAAACTCCGCGCGGTGGTCACTCCCTGCGGCACATGATCAAGTTCGGAGAGCCAGCTGTTATTTATATAGGTTTGGTTAGGTAAGGTTTGGTCAATAGCAAACGTTTATGCTATTATAATTAGGTATAAGAACACTCTAAAAACACTAACTTTTAAAAAGGTTATAAAAGCTTGCATATACGGACACAACTTATCTACAACATGGATAATTTGACGATTATAAGTGTACAGTATACTTGATTAGCGCTGTCAAATCTGTCACAACGTAGCAGGTAGTCCGCGCGGCGCTCGCGCCACGTAAACCGACTGATATTCAGTATTGTTTTTATCATAAATTTGGTCTCACAGACCGACGTAAATAAAGTAAGGTGTAGTAAAAAAGCTAAAAACGTAGCAGTTTTCCTTTTTTATTATTTTTTTGTCAATACAACTGGATGAAATGTTTATTTTTTTACTAAAGCATCTTTGCTAGATATTTCTTACTATGAAAAATCTATAATTGTTTGGTACTGGCTAAGTTCTTCAGTCATGCTATTAAATAAACATGTAAGTGAAAAAAAGCTTTGTTTCCTTCCGAAATTATTTATTTACAAGAAATGCAATGTTTTTATTTTCCCAAAAGATTAGCTGTATATAAATTGTTTTTGATGTATGTACTAAATTTCTAGTTTGCATGAAAAATGTGTATGTAAAAGTTGGTCTCACTGATGGACGTCACCATTTTGACCCGAAAAATCACATCACCATTGGGGGATTAAATAAGCATGAAAAATTTGAATGCAGTTATTATTAACACTATTTTTTTTATTAGTGGAGCGAGCGAAGCTCTTATACTACACTCCTCCTTTTTACAGGAAAGCCATAACTGTCCTATGGGGGAAGGGGTAATTCTTTACTAGTTTTCCACAAGTTGTTTGCGCAAAGCGCGTAGCAAGTAGTCTTCCACTTTTTGTTGTAAACTTTCTTTCATTCTTACCGACTCTCCACGGAAAACCAAAATTTGGTGGAAAACTTGTCTCTCCACTAGTGGATGACAGAAAAAGTCGCTGCATTTTGTAGAAAAAGAAACAAGTTTCCACAACTAGTGATAATAGACAATAGACAAACATTTTTTATTCACACAAACATTGAGAATGGTAATGGTATCAAAATACTGAGTTCAATAAGTTAAAAGTACGAACAAAAATAGGTATAAAAGAGAATAAATAACAAATTTTAAAAAAGAGATTGGAAAAGAGATTAAGACGAAAGATAATTTAGTAAATCAGTATTTAATTACAATCATATATTCCACATCGATTGTACCTTATATACCATTAACTTTGGATAATGCAAGTAAATTTCTCATTTATGTGACCAGATCTAGCATTACTTTAGAAACTGCTCTTACTTTACGAAATCTCAGAAACTAGGCTCTTGTCGTAAGAGAATAAATAACAAATTTAAGTGGAACTACAACTGCCCTAGGTTGAATTATGATAATAATACAAGTTTAAATTTTAAAAAAATATGTCTAAAACTAATTGATTTGGTAACTGATGACGTTGTTTAGACCTAGCAGGAAAAGACACTCCTTTACTGCGTAAATGTCCAACAGAGTGTGTACCTCTGTGCTTTGAGCTAATCATATACAGTGATTTATTCTGTACATGGTTCTAAATTCACAGTTTGACTTTTCGTAGACCTGGCTTTGTCTGTGTTTGTCTGTGTTAGCTGTGTGCTTGTTGTTATTATGACTATTTTAAGTCATTGATTAAAACTTCAATATATATATACAGTATATATATATATATATAAGCACTTTTGCTGAGAGATCGGGTTTACTTATTGCTTAAAGTCTGTTTTGCTTTCATAAGTTATTTCCATGTGTTTGAATTGTTTTATGAATGATGTAAACATGTTTAGTTTGTTGTTTTGATTTGTGAAGAACACCAGCTCATTTTGGTGTTAAATTAATTCATATATTTCGTCATTCAATTGAATTTCATTTCGTCCGTGATATCACAAGTAAGTGAATCGCGTACAGTGACGACGACATGCTTAAGCCTGGTTTTACATAGCTTTTGTCACTGGTTATACAGTAGTTTACTTGCACGTATTCGCGCCATTTTATTCAACTAGTTGCTCTACCCGTGCTTCGCGACGGGGTGAGAATACAGAAAATAATAATTCGGTTTTACTTTGAGATACTATAATATACTATAAGAAACAGTTACAACACACTTACCAGGAAACATATAGGCAAAGGCCCAATCGTGCTTATTGATTATTCTCTCAATGTATTACAATACTATCATTTATATATTGTATAGCATTTAAAATGTATATGCTAAAGTATAATTCATTACCCAATTGGCACCAAGAAACAATTCTCCTTGTAAACAAAAATTAAATTAAATAGCAGAACAGCATTTCTGACAACAGCTGGAGTTTTATAACAATGTTTGTTTCCCATGTTAATCTTATGGAGAAATATGAAACTATAAAGGGTGCCAGGGCCTCATTCTTTAATTATTTAGCTAAAAAGAAAGTTTCCTGCACAACTTCACGTTACGCTCTTTCCAATGACACCAAAATCAGTCAATCGGTTCAGTAGTTTCGGAAGAGTAATTGTCACAAAAATCCTGCTTGCGTATTAAATAAGTATAGATATCGATAGATAGATGTATAGCCCAATACCGCGCTTTTATCGAGTGCGTTGAGATAAGACGTGGGAAAAATTAATATTGATCATTAAATATACCGTACTGTACGAAATAATTACATATGCACTACAGATTTTAGGTACAATACTCAATGGGGGCATGATAGGACTCTAATGTAAATATGTAGAATATGTGTTTTTGCCACCACTCTAGGATTTGTGTCATTTGCCACCACTTTATACCTGGCTGAGTAAGTCATCAGCCCTAACCCTAAAACTCCTGATTCATCCAGAATGTATTCATCGTCCAGAATTCATATTTTTGTATGTCATAAGATAATAGTCGAAGTTCCTCATATAATGTTTTCTCTAAATCGAATAGTTTCTGAGATGGTAATGGTGGCACATTCAAGTTCTTCCCCCTGTATATTCGCAGAATACTAAACACTTAAACTGCGGTTTTTCAAAATTTTAATGGGGTTTAGTCTTATTGATGCGTCACATACCTTGACAAATGCTATTTTTGTATTATTTATCTGATCTTATGCCATGTAAGGAATATTCAAATAGTTTAAAATACTTTAACACAGATACTGTTTAACTTGTGATTGTGTGAAGTTTGGACTCAAAATTTGCATTCTTTTTAGCCGAACAAGATGGTAAAATTCATTTTCACAATTCACAGTTGTAACTGGAGTTAAGACCATTTATTTAACATACAAACAATTATTTATACACATCGGAACGGTCAGGCGGGAATTCCGGGAACACCCTACCGGTTATTGGTGGCAAATAGTAGGACACCGAAAGGGCAAATCACGTTCAACCAAAAAGGTCTACCAGTCGAAGGAAGACAGAAGTTTCTTCATAATTTTACCCGCACTTTTATTGTTAGTTCTGTCTGGTTTTCTGTAAATATCGTGTTTTGTTTACAATTTGTTTCTATTATTTTATGGTTAGTTTCTCCTTATTTGTGTCTCACTGTTTGCTTATATAGCAACGATAGTAGTATAGTAATATAGTACTGTAATATAGTGAACGAGTTTAACAGAGACGAGGTTTTCAATAGGCCTACAACAAAATCATAAAACTAAAGACGTTTCACAGGCTAAGAAGCACACTGTGCACTTCAGCAAATAAATAGTTTACCAAGATAACTATTACCAAGACAGCTGTGTCATTCAAGGAGAAATAGTACAAACTAATGTCACCAAAAGTCTAAAATTCATTCTTTATTTTATTTTTTAAGAAAGAAAATTAAAGACAACGAGGCTTTAAATAACCGGTATTATCAAAGATTACATATGCTACGCAAAATAGATATTGCACCTTACGGCAATTTTGTGCCAAGTCGTTTTTGGATGGGGCCACCTTCACGTAGTTGGGTGGTCCCTCAACAGAGGCGCTGTGTCAAGTCTCGATCTGCATTACCATTCAAGTTCGGGTAAGTTCGGTAATGTTCGCGTGCTCGGGATTAACTTGCCTGTACGCAACGAGCTCGCCGACCCGTCGTCATCGTATCTCCAGTTTGAAAGCGCACAGCTGTCATTAATGTACCATAACTTTATTTTTTTACAAAAATGGCAGTTATTTACTTCAAAATTAAAGTGACCATGTAACAAAGAGCTAAAGGATACTAAAGGTTAACTGATATAAACGTGAATTAATAAAAATCTTCAAAATTGCAGTCACAGTGATAGGCTATAATAAGCTTACAATGTTATACTAGTTTCTCTACATTGAATTTTAACGTACATTTAGAGAACCCTTAACAATTTATAAATTTATATTTCTTACAAGTTTTAATAATTAGTGACTGTTTGTAAGTTCGTCGACTTTTCTCACTTTTCTGTTTTCGGAATTTTTATACACAAAGTTCGCTTCCGGATTTCTAGACTCACGCAATATCTTGCTACTAACTCACGATGAGAAATGTATGGTTAGTCAACTACTACCTAACCATTCACTGACTACTTGACTTTTAAACATAGTTTGTAGGAAGAACATTTATCTACACAGATTGGCATTTGTTTTCAAACGACGTATTATCTTGGCACATTATTGGTGTTTTGTAAGTGCCGTTTGCAACTGAGCTTTGAAGAAAATGTAGAGCATAAGATATAAAATATAGATTTTAGATTTGGATTTTTTTATATAACAAATCTTTCAACTGACGACTATATAAAATAAATTTAAGAACACATTGTCTTAACAACAGCAGAACCTTAGTTGTACATAAATTAATAAATTAAAGAGGTTATCTTTACCACGTAAAAACGATATTTAGGTTGGAAATTGGAGGTCAGTCACACTCTCGCAATCACATGAAAGTGAACTGAACTGACCCGATTGACCCGACATCCCAATTTTGTATGGCCTGTTTTAAACATTATTTTAAACAATAGGTCGAATACTTTGTACCGGAAGCCTGTAACTACATTTTACAACAGGAATTTCGTTCGCATTCCCAGTATAGCTATTCATGGTAAGTTCTTGAATCAACATGAAGGCATTGTAGGCCTATATGGCGTAGCCAGGTTTGGATTGGAGTGCCCTGGATCAGAAATTGCCTAATCGCACCCCTCTCCAAATTTGAACCCCATAAATATATAGCCTAGGATACTTTTATTTCCCTCTTAGTCTTCGTTGTTAAACACTTAAACCACAAGTTCAACGTACGTCTATTTTCAATTGACAATAAATTACAAATTATTGCATAATAGTATGATGAAGGTAGTTAATAATATATTCCGGAACTCTATCATAACTGTTTTAGGCAGACTCTAAAGATAATGAGACATTGACGACAGTAGAAATACTGGTGAATTTATCGCTATGTGATGAAGGGGCTGCCGCGAGACGGTGGTGATCGTCTGTAGAGGCAGTAATGAGTGCAGACTGCTGAGTGATAACTGGTGTACATTGATAGTTTGTTAGTACATAACTAGTCATGTTGGTACAGCTTCCTTTTTACTTCTCATATTATTTATAAAGCAGTTAGGTTCAAAATGCAGTTCACACACTATAATCTTGAATGTAAAGCAGTGTCGGGAAGGCCTTTCCGTTTTTTGATTGCCGTGTTTGCCATTTATAACATACACTCGTCTTAATACCTGGTATTGTTCATGAAAATATCTACATCATAATACGATTTTAATTCACTACACATAGGCCTAATAATAACACTTCTTCACTCTTGCTAATCCATCTTCTAATAAGCCTCGTGTTACAAATTAAGCAAACAACCACAAAATAAAGGTTAACCATAACAATAAACAACAACAAAAAATACGTAAATAACAGCTGGTCATGTCGGCAATGAAGTCTTAGGTTGTGAAGACATTCGCTAGGCTTCGCACGTAAATTGATATCACAAAAATGGCTTGGCTGCAGTATCTATTTTGCGTAGCATATGTAATCTTTGGTATTATCAATTTTTATTTATTTCTCTATTGAGTAAATGTAACGGTAGTTACCTCACCACTGTTCACAATATTTGACCCTGCTATTACAATAATATGTCAGTTAATTTAATATTCAAACTCGTGTACATGTTGCTCGAATTCGAGCAATTTCAAAGTATTACAGAAGTTACTGTATTTCAAAACGACAACACAGTCATATTTTCAATGAGTTTAAAAGAGTCAACTAAAAAATCACCGGTGTGTAACTCATGTAGATACTCACGATGTATATACAGTAATCAACATTTCCTGTAAATATTTTATGATATTTCATAACTTGGTATTGCTTTTTAATGTATCTACAAATATTTCCTGACTTATAGCCGCATAACGTTGTCCATGTTTATCTTATTTAATGATAAACCTATGCATGGTACCACCTTTGTCGCCAGCAGTAAGTTAACAAATTTCAGTAATTCTTTAGTAAAGATAAAAACTTGTTTGATCACCTTAAGGACTTCCTGTTGTCTGTCACAATTTTAGTTGTTCAATCGGCGGTTTTTTTATTTAGCTAAATAAAACATTTATTTAATTGAAGTAAACTAATATAGGCCTATTTATATTCACTGTACTCTATTTCAAAAATATATCGATTAATATATCGAGAAACAAACAATTACACGTAATAAAAACCTCGCTAGTCCGCTGCATTGTGATAGGTGAAAATCGACGGAATAAAAACCGCCAATACAAGAAACAGAAGTTGGTACACCTGCAGCTCCCTCCACAGCTGCGCGCGCTGCTGGCGCTGCCGCTCAACACATCCCCACCTAAAAGACGAGCAAGTTGTAAGTCGGCCGGGTCGATTGCCGAGCAGTTTGTTTCTCGCATATAATAATTTAGTTTTACAGGCCGGTCAACTGGGCTGACGACGAAATAACTTGTCGACGTACTGGTTTTCAGTATTTATCTATTTATTTAAAAAAGACGTTCTAGTGGCCAGACGACCAAGTATCTTGTCGGTCAACTGGTGGCCCCCTGCTGAAATTCGGTACACCGATTCTTTGGGCATTAAATAGGAAAACGGAAAACTAAGTAGTTTTTATTCTGATCGGGCTTTCGGGCTCCGTCCCAGTGGCTCTGGAGTTTCCCATGTTAACCTTATGATTTTTCATATTTAAAAGGATTTAATGAATCTTAACAGCTGTTTCAATTAAACAAGTTGGTTCTGTTCTATGGTGTTCAATAGCATTAAAGTTACAAGGATTACCAACAGGGTGCAGCACTATTATTATGACAACAGCCAATTTGCAACCAAAAGGTGAGTGAGCGTAGCGAACGAACTTCAACCTGGAGGCGAGTTAGCGTAGCGAACGAGCTAACCTGAAGGCGAGTGAGCGCAGCGAACGAGCTCCAACGTAAAGGTGAGTGAGCGTAGCGAACGAACTTCAACCAATTTGGGATTTTGTGGTGATTGAGCCATGCGAACGAGCTCACTTATGAAGTTAAACGGGGCAAAGCCCGCGGGTACAGCTAGTCTTTAATAAATCTGAAACCCTCAAGGCAGCCTACCATCTGAAGGTTGCAAACCTATGAAGGGACTACCTTTCTGGGGCAGGCCACTGTGCTATTGCCAAAACTGTGGCTGCATGTCCTGTGCTTGACATGACCTCAGATGTCCTGAGCACAGAGGCAGTTTTCACCAAACCCTTCACTGTTGAATTCCACTCCAGGGATGAGTGGAAACATCAAGATGGACATCTCCAAGAAACAGAGAGCTTCTTCTGGTACACAGACGGCTCCCTAATCTATATGGAAATCAGGCTTTGGAGTATACAATCGATCGCCTAGAACAGAATTTCTACCAGTCTGGGATGATACTGTACCATCTTCCAGGCGGAAATTTGTGGCATCTTGGTTTGTGCTACATTCGAACTAGCCGAAGCTACCCATACAGGAAGATAGTAATTTTGTCTGTTTGTCAGGTTGCTCTTAAAGCTCTTGACTCAAATTAAGTCACTTCAAAGCTAGTCTGGGAGTTTTTCAACACCCTCTGCAAACTTTCCACAACACAACTCTGTAACTCTCGGCTGGGTTCCGGGCCATGTAGACATAGGTGACAATGACAGTGCAGATAAGCTGGCAAATAAACGGTGCGAGCATGCCATTCCTTGGGCCAGAGCCATTCTGTGGCATTAGCAAAGCTACCATCAAACATGCAACCAACAAATCTTTGGCCGCAAACTCTGGAAAAACATTAAAAGTTGCATCTGACGTAATACATATAAATAATAGTCTTGGGGGATTTAACCTCTTACTGATAAATGAAGTAAAAAGTGATGTTTCACAAAACATAGAAAAAGTCAGCAACCTTGAAGAGGAAATCCTGTTGTTAAAAGAATAGGTAGTACAATATTCTCGAGTGTAGGAGTTTTGCCAACGGGTATCAGGCAGAAAGGGTCCCCATCCGCGAATTCCTCATACTGCGGAGTTTTGCCAACGGTTGGGGGTTGGCGCGAGAGGGGGATGGAAGAGAGAGAGATTACACGTGACCGTGAGGGTGGCTTCCGCTAGGGGTGGACAAACCAGGCAGGATGCTGACTGTGTTCAAAGGAATGCAGTTATGCACCTCTGACTGAGAAAGGAAATGTATTGAATTTTTGAGCCAGGAAGCACTCTTGACACACTGTTTCTTGTGGAAAGGACGTGTGATTGTTAAGTGTATCCGCCTTTTCCGTAAAATGAAAACGTACATATTCCGTAATAACATCTTCCAGGATACGCTATTTAAAATATGTATATGTTTTAATATTTACATACATTTAACTGGGGATTCAAATGGTTAGATTCGGAAAACTAATATAATAGTTGGTACAACCATAGTAGCTGCTGTACTAATTTTGGCCTTGGCCGCATTGCGTAAAATGGTACTTTCCTGTTAAAGGGAACATTCATTATTATCGATTATTTCTTTCCGATACATCGATATTCTATTTTTGATCCGATAATGAACGAGATGTCAGCTGACAACTACGATAAGTAAATATTGTTCAGTATCAACAAACAATTTAAAAATCTATATATTAATTTGAAACTGTTTTTCTTTGTGACAGCTAATTTGAGAGAACGGCTGGGCGTAGAAACTCGGTAGGGGTCTCTAAAGAAAGGTCTTGGTCTGTAGATGAGCCATCAAAAGAGAAATGTGGTAAATTCCCTTGGGGCTCTGCCCAGTGGCCTTTAAATTCCCATCCCATGTTATTCTTATGGAGGAAAAACGGGGTTTTGTCACTGCTAATTTCAGAGAACGGCTGGGCGTAGAAACTTGGTAGGGGTCTCTAAAGAAAGGTCTTAGTCTGTAGATGAGCCATCAAAAGAGAAACAAGGTGGGGCTCTGCCCCAGAGGCCTTTAAAGTCCCCTCTTTAGATTTGTTTACATCACGACCATATGCTTACATTTACACTACTTTTGAATGAAACAGCTGTTAATATTTAAATTGTGATTTACTAAATTTGTCAAAATGAAGTATTTGCAATGGGTTTTGATTATTTCTAGAAAACACTAAAAAACAAAGTCAGCTTTTGAAAAAAGATAAGATATTTACAAAAAATTTTAATTATATCTAACTGTTGTGTACATCTTTAGTATTTCTATAATCTTTGAGTTGACTCTTATAAAGTCATCGGAAATTATTTTAAAATAACGCCTGTAATGCTTTGCAATTGCTCGAATTCGAGCAACAGGTACACTAGTATTATATTGAAATGAAAATGTTCTAAACTAACCTTACCTAACCAACCAAACTTGCTGTAAAATTTCCAAATTCCGTTTCATATTACTCACATGCCTTTTCTGTTATCAAACGAAATTTTAAATGATACAGCAAACCCAGCAAGTTTGGTTAGTTATATTAGGTTAGTTTAAAACAGTTTTACTTATTTATGTTTTGCCTAAACAAGATCAGATGACAATATGTAATTTAAATGTGTTTGAAGATATTAAAACAGAAGGTATGGATCGTAAAGGAAAACAAAATTATCGATATATCGAAAGAAATCAGATCAATAATAATGAATGTTCCCTTTAACAGGAAAGTACCCGTAAGATATTTTAAAATAAACATTTAACAGTGGCCAAATTAATTAATTATTTTGCATTAGCAAAATACAGTTAATAAATGCGGTTAATAGTAAATACGGTTGGTTTACATAACCGTAACAGAATGCAATCATTTAACGTTGAATGCAAACTTCATTAGTGCCGTTTTTTTGTATTTTCTAAGTCACGTGCGAGACTGCTAACTTCAGTAGATAGAGGTTTCCAGATTGTTTATAACTGTTAATTGTTATATGTGTATATTATACAGGGTGTATAAAAACTCCCTGGAAAAATGTTGTCCACTTGTATTTTATGTTAATAAAAAACATATTTTAAAACATGGGTCTAAAATGGCTACTTTTCTGCATGTCGGTTTGTTTGTTATTTTTATTTAATTCCACTTAACTTTTAAACTATTATTGGAATCAACTTTAAAGTCGATCAATGTATGAATACTAACAGGATCTTACTTTTTGTTGACTACCACATGTATACGTTCAAGCAATTCAAAATGGCAGTCATTGAGAAATTTAAAATCGGAAACAGCATAGTTTTACAAAACATCAACTCTTTACCCTTGTAATATTTGTTTAACTTACACAGTATATGTTCCGTACCTATTTATAATTCTTAATTTTTAATACCAACAAATATTTAATAGTACATTTCTTATAAGCAACATTGTTGTAACCATCTATCTTCTATATATTAATACATAGGCAAGCATGTTTCTTTAAAACCTTTTTTCTTAGCTCGTGTGCATCGCAGAGAAAATCTACTCATACTGTTAGAAAGATATTTTCCTGTAGATGTGCAGAATGCCTTTAAAGATTCAAATAGACTAAAAAATAAACACGAAAAATGAATTTGAAATAAAAAAAAATTAACATGGGCTTTATGGGTTGCCATGCTAACGGCTTTTGCAAACTTACAGTTTGGGGTGAAAAATAGAGAAGTCTGTTCAGTGCAATTGGATTTTTTAGCTAGAAGTGGTTAAGCTGTGGTGGAATATTTTTGAAGATGAACCTTTTTAGTGCGATCATGTGTTCATACGTGTCAAATTTTGAGGTTAAATCAAAACAAACAAACTGGCATACATAATACTCAATTGCCAATCGTTAAATGTACTTACTTTACTTTAATAAAATCACTTGGTCAGTAGAGAATATTTACAGTGAAATAAAACCGTGATTCCTAATACCAAATCAACTTATGAATAAATTGTTATTTAATTATGGTCTTCAAATTAAGTGATGGTTGATTTAAAAAGTAAATAATTTAACATGAGCAAATATTAAAATATTGAATCTTCTTGCAAAATTAATGTCGATCATTATATTGATAGAATAATGTAGTTGCTGTGACTGGGATACACATGATAAACTGTTGGGATAATTTACGTTTCGTTTGGCTACCTTTTAAGGGTTTCAAGTTAGGGGTCAACAGAATTATATACTCTCGAGATGACGAGATAAGCCTTTATACTTTTAATACTTTTCAATGAAATTATAGCCTAACGTTTTGAGCTTTGACACAGTTAAATTATAATTAACAGCTAAATTGTATTGCTAATAATTCACTTATGGATTCTGATAAGTTTACCAGGTATCAAACAGTGAAACGTTATACGATAGGCCGAGGTATAGCAAGATTTGAGTTTGGTTTATAAAACACAGGAGCCTAAACAAACAATGAATCTATTCTAATGAATCATACAATGACATAGGTAATACTAAATTAATTAATTTGATCTTAAATGAACATTATTTCGTAAGTAATACAACTTTGTCCCTAATTGACAACATGCCAGTTGGTTTGTTTTGATTTAACCTTAAAATTGACATGTGAACATTTAACACATGATCACACTCCCTACAGCCAAAAAGGTTCATCTTCAAAGATATTCCAACGTACCTCAACCGTTTCTAGCTAAAAAATCTAACTGTAGGCCTACATATTTTTGATCGAGTTTCGACCACTGGACGACCTCTAGAATGGTTTATTTCGTTACTAGTGTCGAAAATGGAGTTTTCCTGGTTTTCCTATAATTGGCCTATTTTCTGTAAAAAAGTGAACATCAGTGACTTTTACCGTGTACGCGAATTTATCTGGACATTGCGTCAATTCGTTTCCGTACTTTAAGAAAGAAAATATTGTTACAAGATTTGAATTTGAATGATTAACGATTGATTGAATTTGACTCTCAACGATCACAAAATCGGCGTCGTCAGAAGACATCAAAGCAACATTTCATCATTCATCATCCTCCAGATCGCACTACAATCCTCCTACACTCATCCGCCATTCTTATTCTGGTTTAAATACCAACAATTAGAAGTCCCTTTCTCAAATAATAATATAGTGAAAATATCTCAATAAATTTTGGTACAGTACAAGTTATAACACATAAGTTGTATTATAAACTTTGCAATTCGCTGAGTACGAAGGTTTTTGTGACGCAACGGCGGTAATATTTATTTGCAAACATATTTTTAAGTAATATTTAATTCTTAATTACTAACAGATAATTATTTTATCAATAAAAATAATTCAGCAGTACAAACTTATTAAATATGATTTCTTTTAGGCCTAATTCTCTAAGTTTTCGCTAGTAGGATAGGATTTCTGCTACGAGGACCTTCTAAGTGGGATTTGTAAGCGAATATTGGATAAATCTCAACTAAACGAAGCCATATATATATTTTTATTTCATTTGATTTGATACACAAAATGTTATCAATATATGGGAAAACGCGAGATATAACTGCAAGCCTTAAATAATTATATAAATAATAAAAGCGTTATCTCAGCATGAGAACAGGATTTTAGACACAGCTCTTGTCAAATATAGCAACGTCTTAGAGCTAATTTATTTGTTTAGGTGAACTTAATGGTGCAAATATAAATTGAATTATTTTTATTATTTAAGGCGAAGAGTTTAAGAACATTTTTGGTGCATCTAATAAATAAGACGCTTAAAGACACGTGTATACTACTATGCTTGAGTATGCTACTATAAAGTTGAAAATTACTGTATAAGAAAACATTAATTTACAAGGATAAATACTCAACTCATTAGGGGACATATGTACGTTTTCCTGTTATGAGAAAGATGGATGCTCTTTAATAATCACTCGAAGAATCGATGTGTCATGAGTGCTCCTGGCTCAAAAATCTTATACATTTCCTCCCAATGCGACTGCATTCCTATGAACGCAGTGATCACCCTGGTCGTCAACCCCAAGCGTAGACAACCCTGACAATCGCTCTCTCTCCCTCCCTCACACTCTCTTTCTCCCGCCCCCACCGTTGGCAAATCTCCGCACCAAGAGGTGGCCGACGGCATCCCCCCCATCTACCTGACACCCGTTGGCAAAACTCCGGTTCCCAATATTCTCGGCTAGACAATAGAATTATCTCGAGTGTGACACTAACAAAAGGTGAGGAAATATTCGTTATAGGATAGGTACTGAATAATATTGCGAGTGTAAAAATTAAAGAAATAACATTTTGTCACTAACATAACTTGATGAATAAAGATAATTTGAATTTGAATTTTGAATTTGAATTAACAAACAGACATAAAAAAACTTTAGATTTTACACTGGAATGTTAAATCTACTGGTGTTAGTTGGTCTATGATAAAATTCACTCGTGGTAAATTGCGGGCTTGTGCCTGAAACTGGTGTGCTTGTAGCTCAGTACAAGTACTGAGGTGTCATAGTTGACCGCAAATTGTCCTTGGAGCCATAACAATTATTTATGGATTTAGACAGCTAAGTCAAGTGCTGTGTGAGGATCGCTGCAGTAGTGTCTATGTTGGTACAGTCTGTGCTACAGTATGGTCTGCTGGTCTAGGGCATCATATGCTTCAATGCTTAACCCCTTGAATGCCACAACAATAAATCATTTAACAAACTTACAAAAGCAACATAGATACCCCTCTAATTTACTATTTTTGGTTTTGCCAGTTTCAATCATTTTGCAATTATATGTATACAACCAATGTTAATGTATTTCAAAGACAACAAAGACAAAAATTTACTCAAGCTAACTATTAAATTGTTTGAATTTTGGTTAGATGAACTCCTAATAAATAATGACAAGATCAGATTTGCACAATTTAATATACTTTGTTCATTTTTTTTATCATTTAGTTCAAGTAACTGCACCAATCTATAATTTTTGTTTCACTATTTCCAAATTCCAAATTTTAGCTTTGTAAAAATTACATTTAAATTTTTTCTATAAAAGCATAATATTTATGATAAAAAATATACATTTGAGGTTATTACACAAGTTTTAAGCATGCTTTGACTAAGATTAAATGTTTTTCTTTCAAATTCAGTTCCAGCAAAAGGGGATTGGAAACAGTTAAATAAAAAAAGACATGTTTTGTCTTTTAGTTTGAGAGTTAAAGACTCTTAATTGAAAACGAGGTTCACAAAGCTGTGATCTATTTTTAGTTTTTAAACTTATGAATTTTAAACTTTAGTTTTGATTTGCACTTTATTTTGCACTTGTTGGCATATTCACTTAAGGAGTTAATTGTTTCAAACTTAATAAGATGTAACAATACGCTACCTACAATTCTCACCTGATTTAATCTCACTTTTCAGCTCGAAGTAATTCTTTTCTAGATCAATCAACTTCTTTGGGATCTGCATCAATACTTTATGCACAGAATATTCAGACTTTGTCTCTGCTTCTTCACTGTCAGATTCATCAAATTCGTATTTCTTGTTATAGATCAAACTTGAATAATGTAGTCCTTCTATGTCATACTGTAATAAATATTAAAACAATGATAAGGTGGTAAAATTCTGGCCTCAGGTCGCTCAGTCTGGGAGTGGGTTTCCAAGTATGGGGGGGCCTTCCAGAGTAGGCTGGGAAATGAATTTTGAACCTTAAAAAAAGCATTATAAACTATAATGACACTTAATAACAATGCCCAAAATGTAATCAAATAATTAATTCCAAACAAACTATTCCCAATTCATTCAATTATTTTATTTATTATTCTCTTTGACTGGGTCAGTAAAAAAAATCTAAACATCTTAGTTAAGGGCAATTGTAACCCAAAAAAGGGCATAGGTTCTGATAATGATAAGAGGTAATGATAAATTTGGTATATCGAGGTTATTTTTTCAGCCGGGATCGTCAAAAACTCGTTAGATTTAGATTGTTGATTTGGTTTGTTCTCTTTGTAGAGGTGAAAAATACATTGCGTCTTCTAGAGAGTTCTAGGGAATTTAAAAAAAAATTGTTACATCAAGAAATCTATAATCTATAAATAGATATAAAATCCAATGTATGTTTGTTTGTTTGTTTGTCCTTTATGGACTCCGAAACCGCTTGACAGATTGTAATGAAACTTTCAGGCATTATTAAGCATTATTCAAGGATGGTTTGTGTGAAGTTTGGTGCAGATCCGTCAAAAGGGCTCCGCCCCAGTGGCTCTGGAGTTTCCATGTTAACCTTATGAGTACTCATATTTAAATGGAATTAAAGAATCTTAACAGCTGGTTCAACTAAACAATTTGATTCCGTGATGTTCAATAGCATTAAAAAGTTAATAGGTTTACCAACCGGGTTCAGCACTATTATTTTTTTTTTAATTTATGACAACAGCTAATTTGCAACCAAAAGGTGATTGAGCCTAGCGAACAAACTTCAACCAGGACGTGATTGAGCCATGTGAACGAGCTCATTTTGAAAATGAACGAGCATTTGACATAAAACCACATTAGGACAGGACGATGTCGCTGTCGGGCCAGCTAGTTTGTTATATTGAGGTTCGTTAAACCAAGGCTAGACTGTATGTTAAATAGCCTAATTCAAATTATTAAATAATATTTCCTTAGTCAAGTGTGTTCTTTTTTGAAAAAATTGCCTTTAAGTTTTGGTTTAATTTTTTTTTTTCTTATCACAAATAAAACAATAATCCTAAATAAACACTCAAATAAAAACTTGTCTAAACTATAAAATCTGCAAAGTGCCACTTCACCCAATAGTTACACAATAGTTATTTGTGTAACTAGTGAACAAAGTGGCACTTTGCTGCACACGAGGGAAATTGTTTCCGCACAAACCATAGGCGAGTGTGGAAGGTTTCTCAAGTGCAGCAAGGGCAGTTTGCACTCGTGTTACGCATTATATTTTTTCCACAGTTACTATAAATCATATAAATAATAAGTCTTTCAAACACTGTAGGTACAACACGTTTTTAAGTTAGGTTAAATTCAAACATTGAACTAAATAGGAAACGCTGCACCAGCTGATTGTAGTCGTAATATCTTTAAGTGTTGTCAACTTATTTTCAAGCATACACGGATTATGTGCATAATAAAAGCACGCGGTTTTGTGTTGTTTGGTTAGAATACTGGTGTGCGCCAAAGTAAAAACTGTGTGCCAAAGTAAGGCTTTTTGTACAAAAAAGCATTACAAGTGGGTTCTGGGTAAGGAAACCCACTTTGTCTAATGACTGTAGGAAAATAACTACTGTAAGATTATTTATACAGAGTGTCCCTTAACTCTCTGGACAAATGTATATAGCCTTATTTCTTAGGTCAAGACAAACACATTTCACCATAGGAATATGGGTCTGTGGTGCCTAGTTTTCCGACTGTCTGTATTTATGTGTTTTTTACAAAAACATTAATAACTCCTAAACGGTTTGAGATACAGCGTTGAGATTTTGCAAAAATGTTTATCTTATTAAGGCTTAACTTTGTTTAAAATTTTATACTAAAAAATCACTAACCGATTCAAAATGGCAGCCATTTAAAATATTTGATGCCAAATTTCACGAAAACCGTTACCTAACTTAACGAAAAAACTGCAAGAGACAAAAAAGTTAGTAAATTTTATGTAGTTTTCAATGATACCTTATTACACGTGGTTTTCATTATCCGTGGTCTCCCACCCCTCTATTACCCTCAATAATCAAGCTTCTACTTTACAGTTAAGCCTAGATGCCTAGATGCTACTGAATTGTGTTTTAACGAGGTCAAACCCTGACGTATATTTACCGATGCTGTTTGTAAACCTCAACTTAGCGAAATTCCAGCAAACATATTGAGGCTATGTTTACTGGAATTTCGGTTTTAACATAATCCTTGATATAACCAATGTTCAGTTACCTCCTTTCAGATTTGTTATACCAAGGTTAGACTGGATTGCATTATGGGCGTTCTAAATCACATTATAAACAAGGGTAATGAACATAGCAATTTTGGTAAAACGAATAGTTCTAGGTAATTAAATCCAACTAGATTGGTAACCCTAATGGTTATATAAACTCCCCTGTATTAATCAATGGTAACACTGACTCGCTGCAGTATCTGACAGTGGGAAACTGTGGTCACCAGAACAAGTCAAAATTTTAGCCATTTTAAGTTAGAATTTAGGTCAGGCTTGTGTTTGCTATTTCACACAGCGACTATTGTTGAGGCAACATTTTTATGTCAAATTGAATATTTAAATCGCAACAAGAATGCACATCCAAACAAACAAAAACGTGGCTTGGCGATCAAAGTGAGCTATAGGAAAAGTAAGAACAAGAACAACAGGCACAGTGTCTCCCACTCGGACCAAGGGATTTTAAATTCCCATTTTCATTGCTAAGCTATCCCATTCTCATTGCATATTTAAACATAACTAGTGGCTTGTAGGGACATAAGTCCCTAAAAAGCTCAAATGGAAAAGAAATTATTGTAATATTTAAACAAACTCAGAATCAAATTATCTATATGTCAGGATAGATATCCCAGTACAACATATCTTTTGTGTAAAAAAAAAACAAAAAACAGTTTGTTGTTTGTCTTTGTTTTCTTTTGTTGATGTTATTTTCAATAAAGAATTTGAATGATTCCAGAGTTTTAACTGCTAAAGGCAGCAAACATGTTTATGAATAAATATTGGTTTATTAAGCTAGCTACGGTTTTTTGGTTAAGCTGATAAAAAGGCTTCCCCGATTGAAATACAGTATTGGGAATTGTCTTCGTCAAATAAGAAAAGGCAAAAAATGGTGTGTTGAGATAAACTTAGTTCTTGGTCAAAACCGCTAAATTAGCATCCCTACCCTACCCAGTTATTATTTCTAAGTCTATGCTCATTTTGTAAAGGTTTAACAAAATTAGTCTTAAGTAAAGGCATCCCATTGACAGAACTTAATCCTAAATTTGTTTCTGATCAACATTTAAAAAACCACTATTAGCCTAGTGTGTATATGTGGTGGTAATCCTCCTTAAGGTGTGATTGATTTACATATTCTATATTCTACCTAAAAAGGGCCTAATCAACGTCTAATTACTAACTATTTGAGACTGGTTAGGGTTCCATTACCCAGTTATCGAAACTAATCACGGCATAAATATTTTTGGTTAGTTATTATTATAAGCCTAAAGGTCTAAACAAACGGAAATTATCTCTATGTTCTACTGTTATATATAGGTGCTCCCTTTACTACCATGCATGCTAGGCTATATTATTTGAACCTTTTTTGCTTGGAGCAACAAAGTACTAAGTACTTAATGAACAAATACCTGTACGAACCTACTTCATCTTTATTCCCAAATTGTTTTCTAAGAGTAACCGTTGAGGTTATTCCACTTCATACAACATATTGTTTACACGCTACAATAAATCTCAACTATAAATTTTAGTAAATTTACAAAAAGTGCGGAATAAATCTTTAACATATGTTTTGAAATCAAAACAAAGATCTTCATTTAATCTTGAATCGTTTCTTTAATCTTGAAACAATTTATTTCAACTTTGACATAACTAAAAAGTCTTGAATATTATGGGTAACGTTTTATCCATATATATAGTTATATATAGTATATAGGTATAACTATAGTAGTAGTATATATAGTATATATAGTTGGTTTTATATAGTATACATTACATTGCAGAATTGACTGGCAAATGAGTAATCCAAATGTAATATTGCTTACTTGCTTAATGATAAATCACGATCAGCTGTATTGAAGTGAACAAAAATTACCAGTAAATGCCTTCTATTGCTATTCTTATGGAGAACATTTTACGTTATATCTAATTTTGTGTCAAGATTTTGGGAATTTCAATATTTTTCCCGCCGTCACGGGATCGAGACCTTTAATTTGAGCCCTCTCCCGTCGTTCTAGACTTCCCAGTTGCCCACAATTTTGACGAAAGGAATCGGCTTACGTAATTAATATATAGATATGATTAAATATGCAGTAATATATATTATACAGTAATATCCTAACAATAATATGAGTTGTTTAGCTTCTCATTGTGATATTAAAAAACATTTTATAAACATTTAAAAACGTTACCTCAGCCCCTCCTCACAGCGTGTGGGTTCGCCCATGTGTTAATCAAGTATAGGTTCTGTTTGAAAATTGCATTTATTTAACTTACCTGGCGTTTGAATAACACAAAATCTAATGCGTTGGCCTTGAAAAACGTGCAAAAGACAAATGCTAGTTGTAGGTGCAGGTCTTTATGGTCTTTATCATTTATGAGATCTTTACGACCTTTTAACCTCAACATCTTTAGTACATGACAAAACTCGTTATGTTCCAAACGAATTGTTCCCCTAAAAAAGAAATGCATAGAACAGGATAAAAAATTGAGTGCTTTTGAAGTTTACTAGAACAACTAATAAAGGTAGGTAGTTTTTTTTATTATTCCAATACATAATCTGATCTCTAAATAGCCCTCATATATAAATTTTGGGTACTTTCCTGTTAAAGGGAACATTCATTATTATCGATGATTTTTTTTCTCGATATATCGATATTAACAAATTGAAACATATCAGCTGACAACTACGATAAATATTGTTCAGTATCAACAAACAATATTGAAATGAAACTGTTATTAAAAATAACCTAACATAACTAACCAAACTTGCTGTGTAACATTTAAAAATTCTGTGTTTAACTTGCCTTTTCTGTTATCGAAACGGAATTTTTAAATGGTACAGCAAGTTTGGTTGGTTATGTTAGGTTAGCTTAGAACAGTTTCATTTCTTAATCCATATAACAGACTATTTTAGCCTAAACAAGATCAGTTGTCAATTTGTAATTGATCGGAAAACAAAAATATCGATATACCGAGAAAAAATCATCGATAATAATGAATGTTCCCTTTAACAGGAAAGTACCAAATTTTGCTATGAATTTTTGAATTTTATTTACGTTAATTGAAACAGCTGAGCTGAGTGTTATGCTAATCTACAACCTACTTATTCTTTAAAATAAACTTCAACTTGTATTTTCTTATATGTTTTCCGTCAAGAAAAAGATAAGTGTGTAATGAAGTGAACTAAAGTCAGTGACTCTAGCATAATTTAACGGACATTTAAGATGTCAAAAACATGATTTAAAGAATCTCAAAATTTAGCCCATCTACTAGAAAGAAACAGAGATTCACTCTCTATTGTAACAAGAGAAATTTGCACGTGTGGGCTGAAATAGATCATCGTCTGGCCGTCTGTAGAGCAAGGAATGGTTGTCATGTTGAAGCTTATTAGCTGTGTATAAAATCTTTTTGATGTCAGTAATTCAACAAAATAAATAGTTTGTTTGTATCTTTTCTCGTGTTCTTTTTATTTCATAACTAAACCCTACCATTATTTTATAAAAACCCTGTACATATATAAAAATTTGAACAAATGGTTTTTTTGGCCTCTGGGAACATCAAAATGAAAAAGTAAATTGGTCCTGGGCCTAGGTCTTACCGTGCCACCTACGGTAATAGCTACTTCCCTAAAGGGAAATTCGCTAAAACATTTTAACAATCAAACAACAGCTGTTGTATAATAAATATTAAAATAAAGTAAGGCAGTTAAATTGCAGCTGTGGCTAAGTTAATGCCACATGCCTTTAGTACAATTTGCAAGATTGCAAGATAAAGGGGCATAAGTACATGGGCTTATCACGCTCCTTCGTCTTGTAAGCTTCAATTTATTAGAAAACTTCATCATATTAGCCTTGCTGAATGTGAATAGCAACGTAATTGACTTAAATTCAAATACCGTACATACTTACTTGGGAAAATCCTGCAGAGAGTACAGCCCGTACAACAAGAATGCCCCACCCGAAAAATGGTCATTTAACATGATGAGTTTTGCTATTTCCAAAGAATCATTTTTGAAATCGTGTAGTGATCCAACTTTTCTATATTTCTTCCTGCAAAAAGGTAAAGTTCTGTTAGTTGAATAGAGCAGCGGTTTCCAAACTTTTTGGTCAGGCGGACCCAGCTTCATCTTGGGTAATTTTTTGCGACTCACCTATTTGATAATATTAATTCTGCCATGTTATCTATCATAATTAGGCCTACCATATTTTTAAAAGGTCCACTTTGGAATACACCTACAAATAAAAATTGTGTAAGTAACTTAGCTGAAGTCACATTTACATTATTTAGTCCATAGTAGCCTAAATATATTTCGTCATTTAAAAATGACCGAGACTTGTGAAAATGAAGTTTAGGCTGCTTTTAACAAAAGACTTTATCTAAATTAGACGTTGTCAGCTGTCGGCTTTTTTCCAACCATACGCCTATTTCTATATTTATTTGTTAAATAGCGGAACACCTGGAGGATTCCCTCTCACGTGAATAAAATGTTTGAAATGTATCCAAATTGTTAAGATTTGATTACGAGGATCTGATTCAAACCGTATCAATCTCAAATTATTGTGACTGGGACCGTGGCGTCGTCCTGTAATCCAGCAACTTGGAGGTCAAGAATTGTGAATATTTATAGGCTAGTCATGATCTGTGGATGCAATACTTCCTGGTGTGGATTAACGTCCGCTCTAGTGAGTACGCATTGGCTGTATGGGCTATTAATTAACAGTCCTGTCTAAGGGACGTGTCGGCCTTAGTCAGTAACAAGACTACAAGATCGCGCCACTCATCCTACACTCATCTCCATTCATACATGGCTTAAAATACCTACCTTCGTATGGTCACAATTTCAGTTGAAAGTATTTAAGTAGGTATTAACAATACTACTGAATTGATATATATTTCTTATTTCAAATGCCTATGCATTTTTTATGATAAGCAACCCAGACTGTAGGTCTAAACAGCAAGCACAGCAACTAACGGAATCATCTCCAATAATGTTTTTTAAGTCGTGATCATATCCCGCATGCATGGTAACACAACAGATTAAATCTAATCTTTAATCTGTGGTAAGACCATGACCGTATCTTGTGATCGTACAGATATCTTTATCATCCCGACGTTGTTTGGTACAATTCGTCAAAACTAGAATGGGCTTGGTAGACTTGTTGCTGATTGTGGTCTACTGTAACAGCTGGTATCGAGTTTGAGAGTAGATAATTGATTCTATTGACGGGGGGAGAAGGTAATTGGAATTTTTCTAGATCTGACAAGAGATTTTGATAGTGTAGAGCATTCTAAACTATTAGATATGCTCTGCTCACTCGGAGTAAAAACCACTGAATTGTCATGGTTTAAATCATATCTTACCGGCAGAAAACAATTTGTGGAAATTAATCACTACAAGTAAACAGGAAAAGTAAATATTAAAATGACAAAAGGGAAACATGCTATTTTTGTAAGGACAGATGTTTTATTTAAAGAAATGAATCATATGTTAGGTAAACTTAACAAATTTTGACTTGTATATTTAAAATACATGAAGACTTTAAAGTCCAACGGAGCAAAGCACATTGAACTGAGCGTGACAAAAGTTATTCCATGACTTCTAAAGAGAATTCCCTTTAATTTGACACCTTAATCATCAAAATCGGTTCATAAATAAAAGAGTTTTGCTGTACACAAGAAATTCCTTACGGAATTAGAATAATAGAAGATAGTGAAACTTTAAAGTTTAAGTATAAAGAAACTTGTACCTCTCGCCCATTAACAGTGCAATATGGAGTCCCTCAGGGATCAATTGTAGGTCCCTTAATGTTCCATAATAATCCTTATAACTTCTCCATTCTGTAACTTCAATGGAGGAATCACAGAATGGAGAAGTTATAAAGTGTAGTTCCCGGCGACCTCACGTTTTGTGAGGCGCTAAAGCAGAGTACAAATGAAAGTGCCAAAAGTGTTCCTGTATCTCTCTCTGTAACTAGTCCTGTAAATAGTCCTTGTATTTAACACATCTTAAGTCCTTGCTCATAATGGTACACCTTCATCAAGGCAAAATGATGGTCTGAATATTTTATATTTAAATGTCCAAGGTTTAAAAGACAAGGTTTCAGCTTTGAAGAGTTTTTTAATTAACACAAATATTTATGTTATTTGCCTCTCTGAACACTAGTTGAAGGAAGATGAAATAAAATTAGCTTT
The DNA here is from genome assembly GCF_028750875.1 of Macrosteles quadrilineatus. Taxonomy (NCBI): domain Eukaryota; kingdom Metazoa; phylum Arthropoda; class Insecta; order Hemiptera; family Cicadellidae; genus Macrosteles; species Macrosteles quadrilineatus. The sequence goes on from NW_026542594.1 coordinate 13,264,642, forward strand.
TCCTTATAACTTACATTGTGCCAGCTCCTACAATAGAATCAAACATATAAGAGGGAATACAGTACTTGTATATTTGTACATACTAAATTAAACTCAAGATTGTGTGATGTAAGCCAATTCTGTCAGGAATTTAATTTTGAGGATTCATCCGTATTTATAGATTCTTTAAAAACTATATTTGTTTCTTTGTATCATTCGCCTAATGGTAGACCTTTGGAGTTTTTAAGGATTTTAGATGTTTTTTTACCTTTTATAACTCAGTGGAACAACTATAATATTGTCATCGGTGGTGATTTCAACCACTATTTTGATGTTAGGCCTACTAAAAGCAAAAGAAATGTAAAATACTCCCGCTGCAGCAAACCTGCCGACTTAGCGAATTTCCATTTGCCTGGATTGATTTTTTCAATCAATCTATTAAATTAACATTTATGTTTAACAAGTACCTAGGTTAGCTGCTACAGGGAAACTAATAAAGTGTGTTTTTATGAAAATATAAATAGCTTAGTATGAAATAAATAAATCTGCCAAGTTTGATCAAAATATATCCATAAACAAGCCAACTACAACATATTATAATATTCTCCATAAGAATAACATGGGAATTTTAAATTAAACTTTTTTTGAATTTTCACCGTAACAAATCACCGTACAAAAACACTTTGATATACTAAATTATTTGTTTTTTAAGCTCTTTAAAAAGGTCTGGAGAAAAATTGATAAATTTTGTGTTTTGAGGGTAAAAAATGAGAAAACCCCATTTTTACCCCATAAAACCTCCCGTTAAACCCCGTTCCCATCATGCTGGTTCGCAAACTCATTCAAGTTTATCCCGCCTTACCTACACCTTCAAACCAAATTTTATCAAAATCGGACAAAAATTACTCAAGTTATCGTGCGGATGGACACACATATATAGATAGGTACATATATCACAATGTTCGAACGAATTGTGTTTTTGGCCTCTAGGGACATCAAAATGAAAAAGTAAATCGGTCCCGGGCCTAGGTCTTACAATGAGACCTACGGTAATAGCTACTTCCTTATAGGGAAATTCGCTAAAACTTGTTAAATCTATTTGAACAGTACCAGTACAACTTTTATCATTTAAATAATTCACCAACTAGAGGCACAAACTGTCTAGATAATGTGATTGTAAACCAAAGACCTGCTAAGCTCTCTTTTTTAAGTTTGTTCAAATTTCCTTTTTCGGACCATGATGGAATTGTTAGTATGCAGAAGGAGAATGAACCATTAGTTATAGATAATAATACATCGCCTTTAGTCTCAATAGATCCCATTCAGTTTTATCTACCTGTTAAAAGTCATGTACACATGTCTCTGAAATTGTCTAGGTACTTATGATTGGCTATCTTTGATGTCCAATTCTGAGAGTAGTGCTATAATACAGTTTCAATGTTTATTTAATATACTAATCAACAGTATTAATTATTTTATGGTCCCGAATAAATGTAAACTATTCAAACCTAAGTAGCCTATTTGGAAAAAACTGAACAAGGGGTGGTATACTAAGGAGTTGGGTCAAATGAAAGAAAGGCTATTGTGTTTGTATAGTTTGCTTAAAGATACTGGAAATGTGAACAATAGGCCTACTGAACTAAAGTGGTTAAAGTGTAGGCCTAAGCCGTGTCAAGTGTAAAAACGTCTGAGAAAGTCATCAGTGAGGACAAACTTGGCGTTGGGGCGATCCAAAAATGAACTTAGCAAGTAAGTTCGTTATTTAGTTTAAGGATAATGTAGTAGAATTAAGATCTTGTACAGCATATCTATTAGGAACAGACATTACCAATACTAAATTTAGTTTTTACAACATTTTCCAAAAAGGTATTGAGTTCGCCCTGCATGTCTGTATAGTTATCAGGAATATTGTTGGTCTCAGCCATAACAACTATGTTACAAATATGTTACTCACAACGGAAAATTGTGGTGCTGCAACAGAACAAGGCCCCGCTAGAAAAACAGGCCATGCTGCAGGATCCATGACGTCACACTAGTGGATAGATTTCATTGATAAATTCATTGCCATCGCCATTCCCATATGTTTTAGGTAAATAAACAAGCTGGCTGTTTGTAAGATTTTATGGTAAGATTTTAGTACAACTATCCACCACTGTGACGTAGTGTTGCGCTGCCCGTGCTGCAGCATGGGCTGTTTTTCTAGTGGGGCCTTGAACAGGATGAGAACTCCCAAGTAGGGGTCTCAATCCCGGGATCCCGAATCCCAGCCGATTTTTGATACCTAGAAATCCCGGGATTGGTTACTTAATCCCGGGATTAACAATCCATAGGCAAAACCTATGTTTAGGCCTATATTGAATTTTTTGTGAATTTGAGGACTTTTACTTACGGAAAATTAATAAAAATAGTCCAATAACACTTGAAACACATACTCTTTATTTTTAGGACTCTTGATTATACGAAATGGTATAGCCTAAGAATTACCTTTTTTGATTGGAAAATTTAATTAAGTTATCATTAAACTCAATAGGTGGACGAATGTAGGCCTAAATATATGTTTCAGTTTTTAGACGATTTGGATTTACTTTCTGTAAATGTTATTACATTAGTTAGAACTTAATTACAGTAGGCCTACGAGTTATTTTGAGTTTTACTTTTGACATTAAACGTAAACAACGCAATTCTTGTAGCAAAAATAGCATTGCAATCGGAAATTATTATTATTATTTTAATTATTATTATTTATTATTATTATATTTTATTATTATTATTATTAGTATTATTTTCATTTAAGCCATAAAATATAACTATAAACACACGATTAGGCTAATATCATTATTAAGATTGCTTATATTTAAGGTCTATAACATTATCTTCATTTGGTTATTAGTGTGGTGATTAAATTTCTTACAATCTAAAATTACGTTTTTCATACACACGCTACTACATAAGCAGATGGTTTATTGTTTTACAGTAGCGTGAGTTATCTTAGGGTATATTGTTTTATAGCTGTCAGTCAAAATAACATTTTTACGCTGATACTTGTGATTCTTCCCATTTTATCTTTTTATTTTAACCCTTTGAGTGCCAACGTCCGGGGAACCGGACGTTTTTAAAACGAGCCAAAAGTGCCAACGTCCGGCCGACCGGACGTTTTTAGAACGAGCCAAAAGTGCCAACGTCCGGCTGACCGGACGTTTCGTAATGATCGAACAGCTGTCATAACAACCGAATAAATACTCGGATTCTTTTAACCCATATATTAACATTGAGTCGAAAGTTGCTAGATGCGATACATCGATTTTCGTTGGTCGAAATATCGAAAATTCGATTTTTACGAAATTTTAACCTAAAAATCGCCAGATCGCGCTCGGCATTTTTAGCGCGACCTTCGGGAAAAATCATCGGCATTTTTTGAGCGTTACTTTTATTTCTCGCCTGGCACTCTAAGGGTTAACTTAGCTAGCGTGGCGTATAGGCTACGTGCAAGTGTGGTTGCTCGCGATTTTTTTAAATGTATTTATTATATTCTAGAGTGACATATTAACATTTATACACTGTAAATAAGAAATACGGGCAATGAAAGTTCCGCGTGGTAATATTTATGTACGGTACTTAGAAAACAGAAACATTAAGTTACACAGTGTAACACTGGTAAGGCCAGTTTAAAACATTAAAGTACCTACTCAACGAGGGGACTTCTCGCGTAATTAAAATGGCTAAAAAGTTAAAAATCATAATGGGTAATTCCGGGATCGGCTGAGAAGAATCCCGAAATCCCAGGATTGGATTGAAGGCCCGAGATTGAGACCCCTACTCCCAAGGTGTCCTGAGTGTAAACACAATGTGTAACCACACAATTTAAAAAGTGTCTAGGCCTAGGCCTAAGTTACTACTTTAAAAGCACCGGTCGGTAAGTTAAAATGAGGAATGAGGAGCACTAATTCACTGGTCCAGCAATGGCAATCAGGGTTGCCAATCCAAAAGCAAACAAACAAATAAACAAAAGAAATATCGATTACTTACTTAGGCCTACTAGATAATATATATCGATAGTAACTTATTAAGTTCCATAGCCTACATTAAACTATATTTAATTTTCATTCGGTTTTTTTGGAGTCCTGCTTATGAAAGTCTACCTAGTTGAGTTAAAGCCATTTCAGTTAGACTAGGTCTATACTAGGCCTATTTTTAGATAATGAAAGTTAGGCTAGCTAGGCCTACCTTGCATATGACAATACGAAACATAGTAGGGATGGGACTGGAAAATATGGTATCTAGGGTCAGGTTCAGTTTCTTGGCTAGGCCTAGGCTTACTTACTTACTCGTAAGTAAAATTGAAGTTCAAAGACTGCCAAGCTTCCAAAAACGTTTTGATGCTCTCAATTTTCTTATTCTTAAACTGATCAATAAGAGTAGCACAATTACTCTTAAAAGTTTTAATGAGGTCTACGTATTGTTTAGTCAATGGCGCAACCATTGTTAAAAGCTGAGTCTGAGTAATTAGACCTTACCCCAATCCCAATACAACCCTAAACCTACAACGTTAACTAGGCCTACAACTGCTACAACAACAACGTGCGCTTTTCTGGTAAAAATCACGAGTTGTGTAATATAAACATCAACTTAAACGTGCAACACTTATCAACTAATAGCATAAGCATTCATTATTGCTTTTCTAGTTGACTGATTCCAGTTAGTTAAACCAATAGAATAAACCGTTTGGCTACGTTAATTTTTCACATAGCCTAAACCTAACCTAAAACTAAAAGTTTTAAATAAATAAATAGGGTAAGTTGGTAAGCTGCGCGAAGCTGATGATGACACAACACAATACACAATTTGACACAATACACAATTTGACACAACAACACAGAGCACACTCTCACTCTCACTCTACCCTTCAGTCAGTACCCTACCTACACTCAGTTAGTACAGTACAGTCATTGACTATATGTAGAGTACAAACAACCCGGCCGCCTAGGTGGCCGTGGTCGTGGGGTCTCATAGCTTATAATGTCATAGCTTATAATCCTGAATTTGTTCCATAGCTTATAATGTTGAAAATGTGGCATAGCTTATAATCAGTTATAAGCTATGCCACACTTTAACGAAAAATTATAAGCTATGCCACAATTTCTCTAAAACGTTATAAGGTATGAAACATTTTCAGTTTCACAACTTATAATGGTCAAATAGTGGCACAGCTTATAATTCCAAATCTGTTCTATAGCTTATAATCCTGATTTTGAGTCATACCTTATAATTCTGATTTTGGGGCATAGCTTATAATTGAGGAGAATGTTGCATTGTGGGAATGGCATCAGCTGCTCGCTTTAGTCAGGTCTACCATATATACGATATTTTATGGTAGGATACGATAATAATTGTAATTGACCGTACTGACAACTGCGATATGGTATTTTATAACCTAAACATTTATTTATTTAAATGTTATACACGATTTTTATACGAGAAATGGCAACAATTACATGCTGTATGACAATGAAAATGCAATAAATATTTATGGTGAGAAGTTAAAAGATATAAAAATGAAGTGAAGTGAAGGATAACGGCATTAAAAATTAATGAATCTTGTCAATGGTCCGGCTGGTGTTGACAGGAGAGAAACAATAATTATTAAAAAATTGTAAACATCAAAAAATTCCAAAACTATTGTGGTGTTGAAATCCAGTAAGTTGTGTTTTAATCTAATCCTGTTCCTAGGCCTTGTTATTCAAAGTAACAAAATGCAGTAGGCTATTGCTATTATTTGCTTGGGTGTTATTAGGTTAAGTTAGTAGGTACAGTTGTCTACCCTACTTAAGCTTAAGTTAGCTGTGACTTAAGTTACAGATTTCCTGTGACAGGCATAAACAATTAACTTAATAAAAATATCGGTTATTAATGAAATAGCCTAATTGAAATATCGAATAATCTAACTGATATTTTTCATTAGAATGAGTGTAGGACGTAAACTAAAGTGCAGCCTATTCAACTAATGACTTAGGCCTACATTCTTAAACAAGGTGTAGGTGTATTAATCTAAATTTATGATTTATGACTGTCTTGTACATTTCAAGCGTCCATGACAAGATCGATTGCATGTAATTTTGCCTAAAGATCAATAAATGTCTTATGTCTTAACTTAAGATAGGAATTGTCTGTTTTTGAAGCAGCGTGCTTAAAAATAAGAAATATAGGCTAACTAACTTAAGTTACTGTTAGGTTAGGCCTAACTTAGTAGCCTATATAAAAAAATGGTTACTAGGCACAGTAAGCATAAGCACAGGCTATGTTCGAAATGAGTACACTTCCATATCTGTTGGCACAAAAAACCGAATGAGTAATAATGATACCAAACGATATTTCGAATAATCGATACCGTATATCGATCGATATTTTCATTTGGTTGTTTGTGCCAACAGATAAGTTAACTTGTGGAAGTGTAACCTTAGAAATGGTAAGCGTGATAATACTGAGCCAAGAGATTTAACTTGGGTAGGCCTACAGTTTCTTAACTGGGCTACGCTAACTTAAGTTAATATTGTTTATTGAACTATCGAATTAAAAATAGTGATTAATAATTGATATTTTAAAATATATCTAAGTTTATTATAAAATTAAACTATCATAACCTAACTAACCAACCAAACTATTTGGATGGTGAAAAAATCACATGTAGGTTTACTAATCGAATCGATAGTTTCAATAAAATTAGCGTAGCCCAGTTAAGAAACTGTACCCTTTAACTTATTCTACCATTAATACTGTTAATACTGTTCAATGAAATGGCGACCATACATATTAGGTAGGAAGCCAAGTATAAATGGAAATTTAGTAGCCTAGGCTATAAAATAACTTACAATAAGCAACGTCACAAAACTTAAGTTAGGTTAATTTCACACAGTAAACAAGGCAGCAAACCATGCAGTTAACTTATGGCAAAAAAACACGTACCTGAGAAAATGAAATTGTGACACATAACTTAAGTACCTGAGAACATATTAGCCCACCATACTTACAATTGATTGTAATTGGCAAAGGCAAATCCTTGAATTAGCCTATGTTTGTTTCATAACGTAAAATCAAATGAAAATTTGGTTTGAAGGTGTAAGGCGGGATAAATCTGAATGAGTTCGCGAACTAGCATGATCGGGCCATGGGACCGGGTTTTAATTAATGACTTTTATGCAGAGAAGGGGCTTAGGCCAAAAAATGGGGTTTTCTAATTTTTTACCCTTAAAATACAAAATTTATCAATTATTCTCCAGACCTTTCTAAAGAAATTAAAAAAAAAAATATGTCATCTATGTATCGTGTTGTGTATAACTTAGCGGAGTCGTGAATTAGTTGTCCGCTTGACTGTGTGTGTGTGTAAGTGTTCGCATAAAAAACTCAAGCTAACCGTTGCATCTATAGTGTTAAAAAATTGCACAAATCTTAATTATGACACCAATGGAAAGACACCGTAAAATTTAGACAATTCCGTTCAGTAGTAATTATAAAACCCTAAAAATACATTTTTAAAATTTGTCCCATAAGAATTACATTCTTCTACTTTTTATTTGTTTGTTTTGCAACCAACAAAAAGCTTAATTTATATTTTACTCTATATAAATATATAGGATATATTTATTTTTATAAATCAAACTTGATAGCTTTATTTTATACTAAGCTATTAATGTTTTAATAAAAAACACACTTTATTAGTTCCACTTGGGTAATGACACTTGGGTCCGAGAGAACCAGTGGCCTTCGAGTTTTTAAGTTTTTATTTACCAATCCAAATATATGTGGAAAGAAAATATGCCCTACCTTGAGTCATTGTTTCTATATTCTGTTTTTAAATTACTTTTAACAAGAAGAAGGCCTGAATAATGTACACTGCCTATTTTTGTTCCAGGTAAATTTTCTAGTTTAAAGCTTGGAGCATTACAAATGTTTGGTGTTAATGTATGAGAGTACTTCACATGTAAACAATATTGATGAATTGTCTGCTTATTTGGGGCCAAATAAGAAGGAGGGAAATTTTCTTGGAAAAGAATCGGAAGCAATAAAGATACCGGTAAGTAAGTTTGGCTAAGCTATCAATATGACTAAGAAGCATTTTCAGTCCTTGTTTAACATTAACTTATGATGTGCTGTGGCGGTTAAGTTTTTATATTTGGGAAAAAAGGCACTTTAATCAACTTACAGCACTGTTCAAGTTTCAGAGTTACCTATGGTGACAGAATAATACAAGGCATGTTATTTAAGTAAGTACTGTTTTTAAATTTCTCCGTTTCAGTGCTGCGATTGGCATTTTGGACATTTGTGCTGTGTATGTGCATGTATTGGCAATCCTGCGCTGGAAATTCGGCAAAAATCGGCTGTGTTTATCCGGTTTAGAGCATTCAAAACGGTGCCGCCAATTGAGACTGCCGTCGCCTGTGAAGTTTGCGCTGAACCGGTAATTAGATTTCTAAGTGCTAAAGGTGTGAAAGCCATTTAAATTCATTGACAGATTATTGAAGTGTATGGGGAGAAAATTATGAGTGGCGGAATGGTACCTACGCAGGTGGGTAAGGGCATTTAAAGATGGCTGCACCAACGTTCATGAGGAGCAACGCACAGGGTGGCCATCTGTCAAATTGTCATGGTGATTTCCAGGATGTGAATCCGTTATCTTCGGAACCGGAGACTTACGCTGTACAACTACACCAGTCTAAATATGTGGAAAGACCAAGTTATTTGTTTATAGTTTATTGCCCCCACACAACTGGTAACAATAAAGTAGTTTCACATCTTTTTGTGGTAAAAAAATTTTAATACCAGCACAGAATTAAATTAGTTATTTTTCCCCAACACCCATTAAACCTTAGATACATCGATTGCTCATACATAGGAGCAAACAATTATACTAGTTTGATGAGACACCGTGCTTGTCAGATCATGTGAAATGAGAAAGGCTACTATCTTATTAGTATTATAAATGTGAAAGTTTGTGCGTTTGTTTGTGTGTTTGATGTTCAATCACGTGTTGATTACTGGATAGATTGGGCTCAAATTTGGTATGATGATAGCTCACATTCACGATTAACATAGAGGCATATTTTTATCTCAAAAATCTTTTCGGGCTCCGCCCCAGTGGCTCTAGAGTTTCCCATGTTAACCTTATGAGTACTCATATTTAAATGGAATTAAAGAATTTAGTCAGCTGTTTCAACTAAAAAGGTTGGTTCTATGATATGCAAAGGCATTTAAAGTTATAAGATTTACCAACAGGATGCAGCACTATTATTTTTTTTTCATTTATGAAAACAGCTAATTTGAACTAAGCAGCAACAAAAAACTGTGATACACAATGAGAACTGCCTGTTTACAGTTATGTTTATGTTTTTTTTAATTTCACGAATAATTTGTGATATTTTGTGAATCTTTAAAAATTAATTTTTTTCTTTTGTTTGGGTGAGGTGGTAGAACATTATGGCTATGGTAGATGTGTAATACTATATTCATAGACAATAGAGTAAATATAGACAGTCAAAGAAAGGTTTTGCAATCTGCCGCTAGAGCGTTTTTGCCGTTTGATATCAGTTATCAGTATTCGATTCAGTGTCGTCGTCGACTACTTGCCAGCTGTTACCAGCACTACCACTCTTGCAAACGAAATGATTACTATTCGCTATTGTCATCTTCTGCAATCGCGTCAAAATCATGAACATCTTCCGCGGCTGTGTAGACATCATCATTGAATGCCGTGGTCACGAAACGTCATCGTCATCCACAATTGCGGCAAAATTGTGAACATCTTCAGCGGCCGTATATACAATCGTATTGCGCGATCGCAGAAAAGACGTGATCATTTTTCCCGTGGTCCGTGGTCACGAAAACGTCGTCTAGCACAGTCGCGGTTTAAGAACATCGTCCGCGGTTGTATAGACACATCATCCATCGTCTTGTGCCGTCACGGAAACTTGATCGTTGTCTAGCGCGATTGAGGTAAAATCATGAAATTTACCGACTTTGATATCAAAATTAGACTAAATCCCAACTTTTCAAGACCATTTTGAAATTCAATACTAATACCTGACTTTCCCGTTTTCCCTGACTACTAGACATCCTGGTTAAATTTTATTTTGACCTTGCAAATATAAAACAAAACCTTCCAATAAACCACTTCCTAAAATTATGGATTAATAAAGTAAAACTTTGAATCATTGTAATGAAACTACAAAAGTATAACAAATATATGTTTAAAAAAAATACAATAAAAGATGGCATTTAAATTAATTTACTGCTTAATATTAAATAAGTCAGTAAACTCCAATTCCGGGGGATTCCTCCAAAGTTGTCAACACTAACTCCCAACTACCAAGTTGTTATGGAAACGGTCGCTAGCACTTGATGCTGCAGCGGCGTGCGCCGTAACTACACATTACCCCTGGCGGTCGGCGCCGGAATATACGCTAACCGCAGCACAGCTGGCCACTCTACTCCTGCCCAGTATGGTCAGACCAACTAGCACATGGTTTTATGAAGCCGTACTTGGGCTACCGCTGTATGGTTTCATCATGACATGTATTTTAATCATTCACTGGGTTATAATTTGTATGTATTAGAATGGATACATTTAATACTTAATTGATAAAAGACTATGAAAACCGTTTAGTGCTCTATGGTGTTCTATAGTGCTATGGTGGACACAAGAGCGTAATCTGATTTGGTTCTACAGTACTTTACTTTACTTTAATTTTAATAGTAGCATGCTGTTAGCAGGTTTGTGCTGTGCTGGGCAAGTGTGTGCAATATCCATGGAAAAATTATGTTGAATCCTCTCACCTTGTGCAAGGATCCTTTAAGTCAATCTCAATTTCTCTTGCAGCAAAGTCCAGGACAAATTAACCACCAAGCTAACAAGACACCCCTTTCTCTATTTAGTTTTGATAACAATTTTGAGTTATTGTTTATTTGTTTCAGGATATCATGACAGAAGAATGCAGAAGGGTTGCTCAGCTATTAACTTCGCCTTATAATCTTTATTTATTTCAATTGTGTTGTAAGAAGTATTTTTTAAACAGTAAAACTTTCTCCAATTTATAGACTACCTAATATGATTCATTGTTGTGTTTTATTAAGGTCCTTACCATTATCTAAAAAATATTTTATAAACCAAAATGTTTAATGTTGTTCGCCTATTATTCTTGATGAAACATTAAAATACACTCCATTATTGAGCCTAATCATATTGATTTTCTATTTTAAAAAAAGTAAGTAACACAACCAAGACCAGTCCTTAAATAAAGGTACTTCATAATTATCCCAGTAAGACATAATGGATTGCCAAATTCCTCCCTAGGAGTTAATCTGCATCCGGACAACCAAATTTTTAAGATTATTATATTTAAAGAATAGGCTTGCTAATACAAATATTATGTTCATTTATAACTTTTTTCTCATTATCTATACATGGGGAGGGGGCGCCACAACCACGTTTGCTCCGGGCGCTGCCAACCCTAGGGATAGCCCTGATATTTACCTTAGGCGGCCTAAGGTAAATATCAGGGTTATCCCTGATTATGCGGCCTAAGTTAGGCCCCTTTTATGCTCAAGTTTGGGTTGCAACTAATGCTTGGTGTGTTGCCCAAAACAAGCGACGAGCAAAATTTAAATTTCTTTCTTTTGTACCGAATGTGATGCAATATAAACAGCAAATTAGAAACGCAAATCCAGTCAGCTGATTAGACATAGGCGACTTACCCAACGGCCCTACGATGTGGTGGGGAAAGCTTCTAGCCAAGGGTCTGTCTCAGTGACCAGTGTGTCTCCAACCTTCCTATGCGTGGGGTGAGTTGTTAAGTGGAGTCGTGCAAATCAATTCGTAGTTTGCAGTGTTAGTTGGCAAAAATTTAATTTTCAACAAACCCTAAAGCCTATATCCCGCAGGGATATAATTTGTTTGGAATTAAATTAAGTTAGGAAAAACTCATTTCATCCTCACCAACTTATACATACCGCTCCCGAAATTTCACGTCTTAGTTCAACCAAAATTCAATTTGTCCGCAATTTGGAAAAAACTCATCCGTATTATCTCTGATTCCTTAAGTGTTTTGTGTCTGACGTCCAGTTGTAAGTAACTATATATTATTTATTGTATTAGTGTTATAATTACTCTTAGTGGGTCGTACAAGCCGTTACATTTTATGTTATGTTTTGGCCTCCTGTTCTTGAGCACATGTTTTCAGATTCAGATACTGATAAGTACATTTTGTATCCATTTTGATCTAATTAATTCGTATTGATACATAGTCAGTAATATTATTTTTTATTCTAAAAAATAAATAAATGTTCAATTATTTGTGATAAAATTAACGTAATTTGATTAAAATGTTTGTATTATAATCGTCATTGCACACACATTGTTCCCATAACACAGTATTATTCCAAACAAAAGGTTACAAGAGTATAATTGCCAATGGTGAAATTAATTGGAAAATTTAATACACTTGGAAGGGCTGCAGGTTTGATTCTGGCTTGCGATTGTAGTTAGTGGGAGTGTATTCCAATATAGACGTATCCGCCATAACACTCTTTAGCTATAAATAATAAATAATCTTTCATACGATTGCCTTGAGTTACGTACAGTTATACTGTAACAAATTGGACAATGAGATCTACACTTCAATTTTATAGTCTTTCAGGATGGCTATAGTGACGTGGAAATGTCAGGGAATATTAAATATCTGGAAAAGTCAGGGAATTTTGTCATAAGTCAGGGAAAATTGTAAAATGTTTAAAATAATTGTTAGTAAAGGTCGATCTGGTGAAAGTACGTATGCCGTGTCACGGAAAACTAAAAAATATGTTTGTACAAATAAATTTTGTGTTTTTGTACAAATTAAATTTTGTTATAAGCTGTGTATCATCTTATCAAACTCTGTTTAATTTTATTAAAGCAAGCTGCAAAGTTTAAATATAAGCTACAAGCCTGTATCTATAGATTTTATGTATTTTTCTTCATGTCAACAAACATAAGATATTCTTCAGATAAAGATTAGTCCTTTTGATGATTTAGTTAGTATTAAAATTGTAATTTTGAATTTGTCGATCAGGGAAAGTTTAAAAAAAATCATGGAATCGCCAGGGAAAAGTCAGGGAATTTTTCAATGTGATTTCACTAGACAAAAAAAAAACTAGCATTTGTCTTTGGATTTTGTGAGTGTTGGAACGTCTCAAACATTAAAATTTCAAACCTTAATGTCACTGTCGCGGCTATATTGTAACCGCGCCAATCACTTCATTCCTCTACCGAGAGGTTCGATATATGAGTGAAAATTTAAAAACGTACGTTTTCATGTCCCTGACCTTTTACTTCGTAGATACTGGATTTGTAGTTTATTATTATGTGTTTTAATATTTTTGGGACGGGGGCAATATGTTACACACATTTATTTGGTTTTAAATAGGTTCTAGGTATTTTTTCGTATTTTTAAAGTCTCGAAATTCACGACCATGACGTGTCCCTAGGGTACATTTTCCTACTTTCACGCTGTTTTTAGGCTAATTATTCATGCCGAAATATATAAAGCCATATTTTTATGTCATCAATGGTTATTCAACTTACAAAAAAGGAGCACATTATAATTTTATTGTCATTGCAAACTGACTACCATGACAAAATAAGTCTGTCCCTTGATTTGGCGTCACGACCATTTGGGAAAAATTTTCTACTTTGGAGCACGACAGTGGCAAGCCTGGCGTCGATGGAGTCAGTTGGTTTTAGAGACTAGTTCGGGGTGTACGTCAGGATTGTGGTGCCGGTCGTTTCGAGTTGAAAGGAGGAATTACAAGACTAATAAAGGAAAGATTGTGTTTTTTGTAATTTTAGTGTGTCCATGACCGTACATAGTCATTCGATGAAGTAGACATGGTGTTAATTTTTGTTTATAAGATATTTCAATTGCTAGATTAATCTAGAAGTCCACTTTGTATCCTCGAACATGAGGTGCAGGGCAACCGCCAGAACAGAGCCAAATAACACGTAATTTCACGACCAAAGTTTCACGACTATCGCGGGTTTTTTCACGACCAATCTAGCCTTATGGATTATAGTGTGTTTGGTCGTGACAATAACTTTAATATAATTGTAAATTGAACAGTTTAGTTCAATTGAAACACATATTTTTATCATAACTAACAGTATAATTGAAGGATTGTTTAGAAAGATTTAGATTATTTCAGAAAATTCACGACCGTACCGCTTGTCCCTGACCATCACGTTTATAATTTCTATAATAAATTAATTTAAAAAATTAAAATATCGTCATATTTTAATGTTTTATACAAAAAAGAAGCACACCTCTATACAAACATAACGATTTTTCGGGTCTCAGGTAAGTTTTTTCGGAGTTATACAAACTTAAAAAGATTTTAATGCTTTTTTTTCAATTATTTGAGTTTTTTTTATTTTTTTCTAGAAAGACCAAATATACCAAAAGCTCAGTGACCTTTTTATTGTATAATGGTCATAAAATTAAATTAGTTTATAGCAAAACATAGTTCTAAAAATAATATTAACTATTTTTAATATTCATTTAAACGTCTGTTATGGTCGTGACAGGATTTTGTGTTTTTCCACTAAAGATGCTCTTTTAAAAAAAACTACCAAATTTATTGCGTTAACATGGACATTTTATGAAACTTAAAATGTTAATGAAATAAAAATAATAATAAAAGTTTTGAAAAAAGGGGGAAAAAATTTGCAAAGTGCTTTTCCTGAAAACGTACGTCTTTAAATTTTCACTCATATAGTAGTGATAACATTAATGGCAAATATATTAGGGTAAAAGGCCATACATTTCGTAACACATCACCTTGTGTCATCGTTATATTATACCTAATTATATTCTCCACTGAAGTTGTTTTTAAATATATGGAATTGTGATTTATTTACTGATTACCATTAACCTTTGGTATTTCAATCCTAGCATAAATATAGTTCTTTCAAAGAGTCGTAATTATAACCAATAAGAATCCACTACAAAAGATACACCTTGGGTGCAACACTAAGTTTAGTGTGGTAGTGTGCAAGGTAGAGTCAGTGTAGTCTTAAGATTGTTTTCAGCCTTGGAAGAACTAAACACTACCAAGAACGTCCCCTAAGGACTTCTGGGGGTAATTTTATATCGCAGGGCCCACTAAATTTTTATTTAACATCAAGCTTCCACTGCCAACACTCTGTTGTAATATTTTTTTCACTTAGTTCTTCCAACCCAGGGGCAACCAATTTGTAAAGAACCAGTCAGTCGAGAGGTATTTGAGAGTATTTACGAGTAAAAAATATATTTGAATATTTATATATTAAATATCTTGTTAGAAATCCGTTTTTTCTTTACACTTTTACTTAGTACTGAATCATTTAATCAATACAAATAAAATCTTAAATGAACTTATTAGCCTACATTACTACATTATGACTATTTTGGTAACTAAGTGCCTTCTTGTGTCAAGTTTTGCTAATGACGTAGTAGAGTTCAGTATGGATTTTAGAATTTTAGTACTGTTTATAAATACTTGGATATATATCATTTTTGATATTACAGAAATTACATCAATGGACAAAACTATTGTCAAAAGTATGTTTCCGATCTTTGGGAAGAATATTTTAATTTTTCTTGCAATAAAAAATGCTTGGGTTACTTTTTAACAGAAAAGTTGCATTAACTTTTGAAACATAATGTTTACAGAAATGGGGGTTGCACTGTTTTGTAGTACTTGTCCTGTGACACTGACCGCTACATGACAAGATCGTTTTATTTGGCTAAATGAAGGCGTAAACAGTGAAATAATAAGAAACAAATTGTAAACAAAACATGACCTCTATAATCTACATTGCACCGTACAGAAATAAAACTAAAATTTGGGCTTAAGCTGCTCCATAGTATGACAAATCTACTAAACATGTTTTGATCATAGATCAAACATTAAGTCCCTTAGAAGATTTGTCATTCTTGTTGAAAAGCTGAAGCCAATTTTATTGCTATTCTATGCCAACTGTAGAGGTTGTGTTTTTTTTACAATATGTTTCTTAATATTGTTATTTCAGTGATTTAAAACCTAATTTAACCAAATAAAACTATCTAATCATAAAAATAACTGGTCTCCTAGTTATATAACCAAACAGTAAAGCACAAATCATAAAATTACCCTAATATAATAGAAACAAGATTTCGTTTACACTATCGATCAGTGTCGACGTACATGAAATAGACACGAAAAACAAGCTTCAAAATCAACAATGGGAAGAGAAGTCTACTTATGTTGCATAGTCTACGGTTTTATCTATGAAAAAGTATGTTTACACCGGTATTACACAATATTACAAAATAAATATTACCTATACAATAGTTATCATGCATAGCATAAATAAACAACACGAGCAATATCAAACTTATGATAATATATTTCAGCTTACATAATTAAAGTAAAACAGCAGATACAACAAATTATTCTATTATTCAACAAAAACCATTTAATATATACATCTATTACATATGTCGTCCAGGAGTAAAAAAACTTGAAATACTTTTGGTTTTGCGACGTTGGCTGCACTTAACGCGACTTCTTATTGCCAAGTAGCGGCTGCTAGTCGATACGATAATTTGAGGACCATTGCACGATAATTTTTTTGTCTACTCAGGATCGATCAGCTGTCCCATCCGCTATGACGTAATTCCCGCGCGTTATAAGCTATGCCACGTTTTTAAAATTATAAGCTATAGAACAAACGAGATTTTATAAGCTGCAGCACATTTGAGCTATGCCATTATAAGTTATGCCACATTTTAAGAAAACCGTTATAAGCTATGCCTCATTTCTACGATTATAAGCTATGGAACAATTTAAATTTTCCATTATAAGCTATGCCACATTTTCAAGATTATAAGCTATGCAACAAATTCGAAATTATAAGCTATGACATTATAAGCTATGACATCGTACCGCCGTGGTTGGTACAACTATAGACTAACCATAGATAAAACTTGTGTTGGTTAGTCTATGGTACAACCATGTATGTTTTATCTATGGTACAACGGAGTATGTTTTATCTATGGTACAACTGACAACTGTACACGCTGAGCTATAATTCTAAAAATGTTATAATTATAATTTTAGCTCAGTGTTACGACACGACAGTGAACAGTATACGAGACCGACAGAAATTTGAAATTTGATTTGAGAAAACCACCGCGCTGCCGTGCCAAACGCATCATAGAGCCTTATTATGCGCGGCCACTCAAATGCTCATACCATGCAATACTAACCGTTCGTGGCAAATTGTGATCTCTATCGCTGTTACTGTCAAAACGTGTAGTTTGTAATTAAAATAAAATTTTATTTTATTTACCCTCTGCCTCTGGTTGTCAAAAAATACCAGACCTTCTTGATTTTTTTCGTTACGAAAGGTGTATGCCGAGAGCTGAATTTTTATTTCAGAATTGCCAACAGTGTTATTTTGAGGCTTCTGATTGGCTGAGGGAACACCATTACCGCAACGATACGGGTGTGATGACATCGGCCTCGGTGGTATAGAGGATGGAGTGCCGGGCTGATAAACTGAAGGAGCCTGGTTCAAATCCTACCCGGGGCACTAATTTTTTAACTTGGATTTTTTTCATTATCAGCAAGTTTGGTTGGTTTGGTTAGGTTATGACAGTTTAATTTTATAATTAAAACATTATAAAATTGAATTTAAGCCATTTTATAGTTTTATTTTATGAACAGAACTATTTTTTCGATTAAACCTTTCATTCGATTTTTCATTACCAGCAAGTCTGGATAGTTTGGTTACGTTATAACAGTCTAATTTTATAATTAAAAAATTATAAAATTGAATTTGAGGCATTTGTAATTTTATTTTATGAACATAGCTATTTTTTCGATTAATAAAACCTTCATTAGATTTTTTTCATCATCAGCACGTTTGGTTGGTTTGGTTAGGTTATGACGGTTTAATTTCATAAGAAAAAATTATAAAATTGAATTTGAGGCATTTATAATTTTATTTTATGAACAAAACTAATTTTTCAATTAGTAAACCTTCATTATAGTCAATCAGAATCCTCCAAATGACACTGTTGGCAAAACTAATCCTGAAAAACAAATTGTGCTCCCGAGATTGTGTGACAATCGAGCAATCTCTGGACCTTTGGTCATACCACCATAGATAAGACATCAACATTATGTTACTTAATGATATGTTACCTATGTCGTCTATGATACCACTCACCTGTAATTTTAACGATTGCTTCGACTGTTATATTCAAACCTATTCCACCACATTTATGCAAAACAAATACAGATTGGAATTATTTTCGGAATTAATGGATACAAATTTAAATATTTCTTTAATTGTGTTTAAAGAGCGAAGACGATTTGAATCTTGCTATTATAAAAATACCCCCGCCGCAGCAAACCTGCCGACTAAGCGAATTTCCATTTGTCTGAATTGATTTTCAGTTAAATATATTTTAATAACATTAGGTTTAACGAGTACCTAGGTTTGCTGCTACAAGGAAAATAATAAAGTGTGTTTTTGAGTAAAATATTGATAGCTTAGTACAAATTAAAAAATTTGCCAAGTGTGATCAAAATATATCCATAAACAAGCAAACTACAAGATTTGACATTATTCTCCATAAGAATAACATGGGAATTTTAAATTTACAATTTTTTAATTTTCTTTGTTTACTAATAATCGAACAAAAATACTTTTATATACTAAATTATTTGTTTTTTTAAGCTCTTTAAAAAGGTCTAAAGAGAAATCGGGAAATTTTGTGTTTTGAGGGTCAAAAGTGAGAAAAACCAATTTTTACCCCATAAAACCCCCCGTAAAGCCCCGTTCCCATGGTCCGATCGTGCTGGTTCGCGAACTCATTCAAGTTTATCCCGCTTTACAAAAGGAAACCAAATTTCATCAAAATCGGACAAAAATTACTCAAGTTATCGCGTTCACGGACGTATATATATATATATATATATATATATATATATATATATAAGTCTATATATATATATATATACATATATAAAAATTTGAACGAATGGTGTTTTTGGCCTCTGGGGACATCAAAATGAAAAAGTAAATCGGTCCCGGGTCTAGGTCTTACCGTGCCACCTACGGTAATAGCTACTTCCCTATAGGGAAATTCGCTAAAAAACAAAAATTTCAAGATTCTGCTTGGAGAGCAATTCCAGACAAGAATAAAAGTCATATCAAATCAGGAATAAGCATCCAATTGAAATGAATAGAAAAATTGTCGAAAAACGCCAACTCCGTAAAATACGGTATATGGCAAAACTCTAGAGATCAGACGGATAAAAGAAATCTAACAGGGCCACTCAACAGCTGAAAAGGTTACTGTTTAAAGTAAACAATGACAGATTTCAAGACTTCTCATCAAACCTTTCTCCATCTGAAGCTGGTGACTACTCCCTTTGGACAGTAAGCCCCCCACACACTACCAGACCAGACCTCTAGACCAGACCGTCTGGCTGCAACCAGACCGTCTTGGACGGCTCTACACACTCCCAGACCAGACATTCCAACATTCGTAATTGAGACACCGTGGTGAGAACTCCAACAAATGGATGAATACTGTCGCGACGGTTGGTCGTCTGACAGACAGCGCTACACACTCACAGACCAGACAAAAAAAAGTGGTGGGTGAACCTCACCTCTGTGGTCTGAGGGTTTAACCATCAGACACGCAGACAGTCTGGTCCGAGAAAATCGGTCTGCAGACAGTCCCACACACGTAAGACAAGTGCCAGACGCCAGACCAGACGGTCTGGTCTGGTAGTGTGTGGGGGGGCTTACAAAAAACATAAAACGTCCACAAAATTGCATTCCACCTATTCTAAAAGAAAACGGTTCTTGGGCCAAAAACAACATCTCGAGAAAGCAGATGTCTTGCTTCATACTTCAAAAAAGTGTTCAAGCCATATAAACTCGCCTTTGGTTCGCTGGGGGTGGTTGGGGGATTGTTGGAAATATCCCCGGAGAAAATCTGTTACTGAGTAAAATAATACAATAACAAGAAGTTGGTAAAATACTAAGCACTGTAGTCTAATGCAAATAATGTGTTTTTGATAAAGAAAAATTAGAGTCGGGGGGGGGGGGGGGGGTTGATTTGGGGGAAAGGTCGTAAATTGTATACACTTTTATAAATCATTCCTTGGTTTTAAAACGAAGACTTGTAACTGAGAAAGATTTCAAATGTTTACCACGATGAAAGGCATTGGTTCTAGAACTATTTGGAGGGGTTTCAATTGTTAAAGGGGGTTGCATATACAAAAAAATCTAAATGCCTTTAATATATGGGGTTTATTAAATAGGAAATTCATATTAAATAGGGGGCTTTAAGTTATTGCAGTTAAAAAAACGTGTTAATTGTGTGGTTTTCAGATGTCCATCATTTTGGATTTCGGGAGGGGGGTTAAAACTTTTTTTGGTAATTTTGTACACTATTGTAAAGTTGTAAATCCTTAGCACGATTCTAAACGTTTAGATCCACATACCAAAGTCGGCCACTTTCAAGGTTAGTCCCCATAATAATGACAAGGGTGGGGGTATTCGATATTTCAGTGGGGAGTTTTAATATTGTAAAATGCCACTTTTCGACAGAGACGCAAGACCTACAAACAAGCCATCCAGATCTCCAGCTAATCTAGAAGTGAATAAACGTGACTAAGACCGAAACACCTATGGTGGCTATAGGATAGATATAAGGGGGGAAATCGATTTGAAGGGGGAAATTCCCCATTCATACGTGGCTTAAAATACCTATACTTTGTATGGTCGCCATTTCATTGAACAGTATTAACAGTCCTTATTATATTCATACCATGGTCTTAGCTCTAATACAGTAAATTGTGTACAGCTTTCAATACCCGTGCGCCCATAGAAATCTAAAATAAAGAATCTAAGGTAAAGAATCTGTTATAACCTCGTAAAAGTGGTAAAATACCCCCGCTGCATTAAACCTGCCGACTAAGCTAATTTCCATTTGCCTGGATTGATTCATTGGTACCATGGTACCGGTAATTAAAAGGGGATTTTTATAGAATTTGCCGGTTGGATGGAGGAGAGTTGGGGATTTTCTTTAGATTTTTATGGCTTGGCGGAAAATTGGAGGATTTTTTATTTAGCTGGTGTCCTGGGGATAAAATGGGGATTTTCCCTCGTCAGCACATTTAATATGGAGTGAATAAATAATCTATGTATGTCATAGTGCAATATAATCACGAAAAGTGAATATTTACCCACACACTATTACCTAGATAAGTATGAATTCGGGATACTTGGTAGTTAAATGGGATTTTTGTAGAATTTGGATGATGGATGGAGGAAAATTGGGGACTTTCTATAGATTTTTATGACTTGGCGGATTATTGGAGGATTTTTGCTTTAGCTGGGGATAAAATGGGGATTTTTTCTTAGTCAGTTGGGGAATTGTCAAAGGTCCAGTCCAGGTTGGAAACACTGGTTAATGGTTGCACGTTACGTTCTAGTAGTGCTAGTGAGTACTAGACTAGACTAGAGTAGAGGGAGTCGTCGTAGTAGGACAAGGACGTAGACGTAGACCTAGCCTAACTAAAAACTAAAACCTAAAACAAAACCAAACCAAACCTGAACCTGAAGTCTGAACTGAAGTTTGAAGTTCTGTTTCAGTATTGTGCAATATTTTTTGTAAGTACTTGACATAGGCTACTTAAAATTACTGTTTTAAATACCTTTCTCAGTTAAGGCCTGGACTAAAAAGATCGAATTCAATCAGATTTATTTTAAATAATGATTTTAACTAAGGCTTATCTTAAGGCCTAGGCCTAGTCCCTTTTTTCTTACAGGCAGACTTGAAAATTGACACCAATATGCTAGGGTACTCACACGGCTGCACTTTACTTTACGTCCTACACTCATTCGAATGAAACAACCAAATGAAAATATTGATTTATTGATTGTTTCATTCGATATATCGTTTGGTTAGTTAAGGTTGGGTTAACCTTACCTAACTAATCAAATGACAGGTAACCTATATCGAACTAGCTGTTACCCACGGGCTGCTCCACCCCGTTTTACTACATTAGTATTAATAAAACTATTGATTGGTTAAGTTAAGATAAAATAAACAAAACAGAATACAGCGATGGTAATACGAACAAATAATAACAGCCGAGGTATTGGGTCATTCCATATGAAATCAACCAATAAAAAATTATTTTCAACCTGACCATCTTAGATTTTGATGAAATTTTGCATACTTGTAGTATTTTGAGTCCTGAATCCAAATATGCTTTTTAAAAAAATCTATCTTTTATAGTTTTTATGATATAAATATTTGAAAATGGTAAAAATTGGCGTTTTTTACCGTGCGCGCAAATCTAAAATGTTGTCTAGGATGAGTTCTATTAATCCTATCAAGTTGTACAATGGCTCATTTTAAAGAGGATTCAAGTGCCTTTAATCTGATACCAAACTCAACCTACTTTGGTAAAAATTAATTTTTTTTGAAAATTTCAAAATATGTTTTTGAAAAAAAATTTTAGATAGTGTTTTTTGAAAAATTTGAAAATTACATATGTTAAAGAATGTAATCTAGTACCGGTAAGTACATTATAAAAATTTCAAAATGGGATGATAATGGGATCAGCAGTTATGATAAAAATACTTGACTATGGTTCACTGTTTCCAAGCATTTCGGCGCATACAGCGTGTAAGTACTAACCTAAATGTATCATTAAATAAGAGTCTATTAATTATATGATTAAAATTAAAAATATCTGCCTATATTTGAATTATGTATGTCATATTTTGCTATATATAAACTAAATAAAGCAAGTAAACATCATTATTCAAGTTAACAGAGTTTCCGTCAACCTTTGAACAAATATGGACCAATTTGTTTTGGTTCAGGTTCCTCAGTCTTTTCCAGTTAGTTGTGTTGCAACGATTTACTGTAATCAATCTTTAAGTCTGCCTTTTCACTAGGCTGGAGACTAGTCAGCCACTAGATCTGTGCAAAATCACATTGTGAAGCACTTTACGTTTACACTATCAGGTTGCAGCGACCCATCTCGGCTGTAGCGACTCGGTCTTGAGACAAGAGGAAAGACTGACAAACATAAGTTAGACCTGTGTACCTGTCAAACAAATTACAACTGCTCAAGACCGGGTCGCTACTGCCGAGGTGGGTCGCTGCGACCTGATAGTGTAAACGTAAAGTGCTTCACAATGTGGTTTTGCACAGATCTAGTGGCTGACTAGTGTCTCCAGCCTAGTGAAAAGGCAGACTTAAAGATTAATTACAGTAAATCGTTGCAATACAACTGGAAAATACTCAGGAACCTGAGCCAAAACCCATAGGTCCATGTTTGTCTGTCTTTCCTCTCGTGACAAGAGAGAGAGACAAACAAGCATTGATAATTTTGTCACACAATATACTGTGATCAATCTATATAAATCCTGTAGTAACCTTATTATTGATACATAGATAATATTCCATGATAGCCTAATTATTTAGTTTTGGGGAAATGTCTGCTCATAAGTATAAATAATGTATTCTCACTTTAACAATTACATTTTTTTAGTGAAAACTGATTTGTGGATTTAAATACCACAAACCACATACCACATTGCTGTATAACTTCTATTTTGATATGTCAAAAATTAAAAAAAGTTACGGAGAATTTTCAAAATGTCCGTCCGGTTATTTTTTAATTTTGCAAGGGTATTTTTAAATATCATAGCAGTCAAATAAAGGAATTGGATTATGGCTGCTAATAATAACTAAAGCTCAAAACATCTGTTTTCATTAGAAAAATCATTTTCAAAAATAACACTTAAAACCCAAGTATTTCTTTTTCATGTCCGGGAAATTTTGCTCCAGATCTAAGGGTCGCGACGCCATAAGTAAGGGTCAGCAAATTGGGTAATTTTTTCTTTCTTTTTTTAAAGTTATTACTGCTTATAAAGAAATCAAAGCAGGTATTTTCTTAATCCCAGATAAATGGGCTATTCAATTATGGTTTTAAGTCATAAATCATAAACTTACTGGGTTTGCTGTAGACATGGAAGTTTGGACGACTTTTTTTTACTAAAAAATGTCAGTGAAAAATAAGTATTTTTAATTTATTTATTTATTTATTTATTTACAGAATGTCATTACATCACAAAATGACAGGACATTTGTCAATTACATTATAATACTTAAAGCTAAATAATAATATTCAATTTAAAACAAAATAGTTTTAATACTTAACATCCTACCAATTTCCACTTAAAAATTCATTTAAAGAATAAAACGTTTTGGTTAGCAACCAGTTTTTACATTCTTTTTTAAATTTATTTGGATTGGTAATGTTTTTTAAATTATCAGGAATTAAGTTGTACAATTTCGGTCCAATATATTGAGGTGATGCTTCAAATAGTGATAATCTATGGCTAGTGGGCTTAATTAGGTTCTTATGTCTAGTGTTATACTTATGGTTTGTGTGACTCTCCCTGAAAATGGACAAATTGTTGAAACCAGAACCAATGGACAAATTTTTTGCAGAACCATAGTATGCACTATTAAATATTTTTTTAAGTAGAGTATTTATCTGGGAATAGAAAATTATAATAAACATTATCATTTAAAGATAAAATTAATATGAAAAAAATAAAATATGAAAAGTGGAAAGTTTGTTCAAAGTAGCCCCCATGTTCAAAGGTTGACGGAAACTCTGTTAACTTGAATAATGTTGTTTATTTGCTAGATTTAGTTTATATTATAGCAAAATATGACATACATAGTTCAAATATAGGCAGATATTTTTAATTTTAATCATATAGTTAATAGACTCTTATTAAATGATTCATTTAGGTTAGTACGTACGCTTGGAAACAGTGAACCATAGTCAAGTATTTTTATCATAACTGCTGATCCCATTATCATCCCATTTTGAAATTTGTATAATGTACTTACTAGATTACATTCTTTAACATATGTAATTTTCAAAATTTTCAAAAAACACTATCTTAAATTTTTTTTCAGAAACATATTTTGAAGTTTTCAAAAAAAATTAATTTTTACCAAAGTAGGTTGAGTTTGGTATCAGATTAAAGGCATTTGAATCCTCTTTAAAATGAGCCATTGTACAACTTGATAGGACCAATAGAACTCATCCTAGACAACATTTTAGATTTGCGCGCACAGTAAAAAACGCCAATTTTTACCATTTTCAAATATTTATATCATAAAAACTATAAAAAATAGATTTTTTTAAAAAGCATATTTGGATTCAGGACTCAAAATACTACAAGTATGCAAAATTTCATCAAAATCCAAGATGGTCAGGTTGAGAGCCTTGTTGATTTGATATGGAATGACCCTATTTTTAACATTAGGTAAATGGAAAGTTCCCTTTGGAAAGCAATTACGACCTTATAGGGCAATTTATGAAATAATGGATAATTTTGCGCACGGTTTCTCTTCATGACGAACATTATATATGGTATATGGTTTATGGGGGTGTGACTTGTAGTTTTCTCAAAAGTTCATGGGTAGCCTACTTTTGGCTTTATATGTAGATAATCAATATATCAATTGATATTTTCATTGGAATGAGTGTTGGACGTAAAGTAAAGTGCAGCCACCCTAATATCGATCGATTCAAATAGTAAACCTTCATTTGATTTTTTCAATATCAGCAAGTTTGGTTATGTTATGACAGTTTAATTTTATAATTGATAGGCCTATAGGAAAAATTATTCATCAATTATAGCCTATTTGGTAATTCTGAGCAATTACTTGGTCAACCCCAAACTTTTTCATATTTTACTACGGTCATATGGATGTTTTCAGAAAAGAAGAAAAATATAACTTAAGTTAATTCAAGCCCTGCAAGGCCATCGTATTGGTTGCCGAGCGACAAGAAGGTTCAAAATACACGCGATAACAGTAGCTTGTGGGAGACGTGCGGAAGGCCAGTTGTGACAGTACCGTTATGTTAGGTTAGAATAGGTTAATTCATAACGTAAGAAACATAATTCAAGCCCCACAAGGCAGGGTAGGTTAATTCATAACTCAGAAGGTTAATTGCTGCATAAACTGCAGAAGGTTAATGCATATAAGTAGGTTAATTGCTCAGAATTACCAATATGTTCAATCGGTAAAAATTTAGGACCCAGACCCCAGCTTAAAAACACTTTCTGAAGTGTGAAATTGTGTAAAAAGTGTATAAAATGAAGTTTTGGAGGATAATAATTGGGGGAAAAGCAATTCCAGTCCTAAATATTGACTGGAATTTAATAAAACCGACCCTAACAACAGTTCCTCCAAAACCTCAATATACACCAATTTTACACAATTCCACACTTCAAGAATGTTGGATTCACTATATCGCCGTGAAAAATGCACAAGGAATATGCACTCGACATATAATTTACTGCCGTCTCACTCGTCAAAAATAACCAAAACCGGCACGCACGGAGAGCACCATGTCTTTGGTTTGCCGATAGCCAACCAGCAACTAGCCTACAACGAAAATTTAAATCACTTAGTCCAACAAATACATAATGATAGGTTTCCACATATTTCACTAGGAATCACCCCGTTTTCTACATAATGTCCGAACGCGATTTTCCGACACAATAAGAATGAAAATTAAACACAAATTTGAGCTACGTCCTCCTTGGTCACTACTTCACTTTGAACTAACAACATGGAGTCATGGAGACGGTTCAAAACAAACAACTAACAACGAAACCACCAGCCAATCAGATTACTACACGACAGAAATAATCTGCCAATCAGAAATCTGTACAATTACATCATCTGTTGATCTGTTTTACCACAAACCAAAACAATAGCAATGCAGTTGCAGTGACAGGTCACTGTACCACAATTACCCCTAGAATTCCCTCAATTTAACCTGAATTCCCTCTGTATTTCTCGTAAAACCCCGTTTTTAATAGCAAAGTACAGCAGTTAAGATTTTAACATGTAGATCTTATGAACACTCACTTTTTGAGAAAAAAATTACCGTTGATTATGAAATTAAACCGTTCTAAACTAACCAAACCAACCAAACTGGCTGATGATTTCATAAATCGGTTTTATAAGAGAACTCGTTAGCTAGATATACAACCAAACAGTAAAGTACAAACCATGAAATTAAATAACAAATGATGTTACATAATCTAATCTAATCTAACCTAACCTAACCCAACCCAACCTTAATATTAATGTTTAAATAGCAGTTAATGTCAGAAAAGGCATGTGAGGAAGATAGGTCGGACTTTATGCGGATTCGTGACTGTATTAAGTCCTTTGAAGTGAGGTTAGATTAGGTAAGCTTGCGCATTTTTGATATTGTTATTTCATTGTGTTTCACCCACTATTTTAATTGTGCAAAAACAGTCTGGAAGTTGCATAAATTAATGAGTCGGTTCATTATAACCTAACCTTTAACTTACCTAATCTAACCTCACTTCAAAGGACTTAATACAGTCACGAATCCGCATAAAACCCGACCTACCTTCCTCACATGCCTAAATAAGAACTGATTATCCCAATGTAAATATTTGCCAATAAATAAAGAAATCTATTAATAAATCAGATAGTAGACACCAGTGCACCCAATGTCACCAACATGAACTACTGTAAGCCAAAAAACGACTAACAACTTGTGTTGGTTAATTCCAGAGATATGTTTATTTAATTATTAATTCCATACTCCTTGAGGTGTTTGTTTTCTCTATGTATTCGTTACATATGTCTGCAGAAATATCGATACAGATTCGGTTCGATATATCGAAATATTTTTATTTTCAATGTAAACAAACATGGAAATAGGTTATGATATGTTTATATATTTTATTGGTGTTTTGAATGTAAAAATGCACCCACAATCGGTGTACGTTTTTTTAAGAACTTGAATAAATAAAACTATAAATATTCAAACAAAAGAAGACTGAAAACTTAACTTCACGTTTTTAGAGGATATCGTTAAGGCTATTCACACAGGGGATAGATGTTACACCACTTTTATTGACCTGTTTAAATATTTTTTAAGCCGATTTTCGGATTTTAACGGCGGCAAAGGAAAGTACCCATTTATACAGACGAATTTCCCATTCTTGCTGGGTAATTACCTATAAATTACCCTTTTACCCGTTGAATTACCCTTTTCTCCCCATAATTAACCACGTTTTATCTCCCCCACCCAAAACCCCGAATTCCCACCGGCCCCCTAGTGAGTTGGGATTATTGTTTAAATATTTAATTAAAAATAAAAGGGGGTCTCGGCGCCAAAAAATTCTTTAATAAAGTTGTAGTATTGATGTCCTAGAATAGTTTAAAAGTTATTTTAGAACGTTTAAGCTGGGGTCTGTGTCCTAAATAAGTACCGTTCAATCGATAGTTTCAATTGATATTAGGGTAGCCCATTTAACACATTTGCTACCGATATGTAAAAAATTACATAGATATAGGGCCTAGGCCTAGCCCGCCGTCCTATGCGCCAATGCGCCACAACAACTCACTCCAAAACCCCCGTCCCAAATGTGCACCGTCAGGGCCATTCCAATAAACTTCAGTCCCACATGTGCGCCAGTGTCCTCAGCTTATTTAAATAAGTCTCAGATTGTATTGATCCAGTTTCTTTGGGAATATTATTAAGTTAGTTAGGGCCTAGGCCTGTAAATATGAACTTTCTGGATTTTAAATGTTTTAGCGAATTTCCCATATAGGGAATAAGCTATTACCGTAGTACTCATGGTAAGACCTGGACGCGGGACCGATTTTTTTTTCGTTTTGAGGTCCCTAGAGGCCAAAAACACCAACCGTTCAAATTCATATATATATATATATATATATATTTATATTTATATATTTATATATATATATATATATGTGTCCGTCAGCACGATAACTCGAGCAAAAATTATCCGATTTTGATGAAATTTGGTTCAAACGTGTAAACGTACGTTTATTCAAACGAGTTCGCGATCCAGCATGATCGGACCATGGGAACGGGGGTTTACGGGGGGTTTTATGGGGTAAAAATAGGTTTTTCCCATTTTTGACCCAAAAAACATAAAATTTAGCAATTTCTTTCCAAACCATTTTGTAGAGCTTAAAAAACAAATTATTTAGTATATTGAAGCGTTATTATGCGCCTAATGGTTACGGAGAAAATACCAAAAAATTGTACATTTAAAATTCCCATGTTATTCTTATGGAGAATAAGTAAACTGTTGTAGTTTGCTTGTTTGTGAACATATTTTGATCAAATTTGGAAAAGTTTTTATTTCTTACTAACTATTCACATTTTACAAAAAAAAACAAAAAAAACAGTTTTACCCTCCCTGATGCAGCAAACCTAAGTACTTGTTAAACTAATTCTATTTAAATCAAGAATAAATGTTATATTTTTAAGTAGACATTTCAGTGTAAATCCAATCAGTCAAATGGAAATTCGCTTAGTCTGCAGGTTTGCTGCGGCGGGGGTATTTAAACCATTCCTACGATCTTAATAAACAATAAAATACCTTTAAAGCATTTTTTAAGGCGCGGAAACCATTGCAAATTACGAAAATATACAGAACTATTTTCTCAAGTCGCGAAGCACATCACTTTTTTGGTGGATTTGCTTTTGTTTTGGTGAGGGTATCTTTTGTTTTATGGGCTTTTTTGGTGCTTTTTGAGGGAAACAATGTCATTTTCGGAATTAGTATTAAGTTTATAGTAGAACGAACAAAATCCATAAATTGGGAGTTGACTCTAAAATGCATATTAACCTAGGCAACTAGGTATGAGAATTGATAGCCAATTTTTCTGATACTTCGATTTTTTCCATCGATTAGGCCTACCGATGTTTTTGGACATTTATTGAAATAGCCTATTGGTGGTTTTTCTTAATTGAACTGTATAAGTTTTAGTGAAGTTTTGAATGTTAATCATTTCTTAACAAGAAATTGAACTGTTGTATTAAATTCCATTAAAAGGCTGATGAAATATCAAATCCAAAAATATCTAACTGGACTAGACTCAGACAAGAGTAGATTGAGACTGAGGTACTGTAACTATCATTTATATTGTTGATGTGCTTGTTCTAAACACTGCCAAAAATTAGTTAATTTGTAATAAATTTCAACATCCACTATCAATGTTTTTGCCGTGAAAGCATTGTTGTTTTTTCTTGACAATGTTATAGGTATATGGTTGACAATCAATGCTCTTCCCTAAGTTTACCAGCAACCTCCATTTATGAAGGCATTTGAACAGACAGGCATGTTTGTTATGATTTTCACTAAACAATTCAATAACTTATGTCATCAACATGAAGGTGGTCAACCTTTAAATACTTACTTGTGATAAAGATCTACTCGAACCACAGCTTATTTTTTCCTTCCATGATACCTTGAGTGAGTTAATACTTGATTTTATTTCAGGATGATAAATACATCTTCAGAGAGTGGTGATTTAATTGGATGATGAATGAGTAAAAATCTTTTAAATATGAATCAAATCTCAGTTGACACTGTATCAACTCTTTTAGACAATATACACCTTGGTGATAAAACCCAGCCAAATATCTTAAAAAACGATGATACATTTGAAATAAAAAATAAAGTGACAATTCCGCCTTGGCTTGAAGAATGTGAAACACCATTTGTGTGGCATTTAAAACAAGAACGAGGTTTGGGTTCTGAATTGGTTATAATGAGAACTTTGGAAAAACTTGACGATCTGTTGATTGAAGAACCAGAATTTTCTATACAAAGGTAGGTTCATTTAATGTAATTTCCTGCTGTAGTGTATCGTAAGCACTACATTATTAAGCTACATTTAGTAAGCTAGGAAATAATGAACTTTTAGTAAAGTACCAATTTGTAATTTAAAATTCACATGGGCATGAGGGACATAAGTTACTGTGGCAGGTAAGATGGCAAGAGAGAGCTATCAGAGACTTGAGTTTTTTTGGAAAGAAAGAGGTGCAGAGAAGCGACGCTCCTCAGGATTGGATGAAAATATTCTCCTGTAAAACATTTCCCCTGTGTTTTGTTGGGTTTTCGTTTACTCAGCGATGATCGCTAGAGTGATAATCGCCCAGCGTCTATCGCTCGGGCCTATTTTGCCAGAAGCGTCTGTTCCTTGCGATTATTTGATCAGTGAGTGATTTACTTTGGTGGCAAAAGGAGTATTTCTGAAAATGAGCTGTAAAAAGCAAATAGTAAAGTATTTGTTAGCTGAGGAATTAGACGATGAAGAAATATTAGAAATGTTGTGCAAACCTAGGGAAGAAGTGCTTACTATGTTTTTAAAAAGAGACCTGAAGAGGGGTTTTTTAAATTGTTAATTGAAAATCACCTCCGCTCTGATGAGACCAAGTTTCACTAGTTTTATCTAGTTTTTCAGTTTTTTTTATCTTATTCACTATTGAATCCCCACTTTGATTGTGACATGTCACTAAACTTGAAAACACAACTTATTTAAGGAAACAAAAGTTAAGTCAACAACTAAACACGTGCTTATTCCAGTAATAATCGCTAGCGACTGTGTCTCCTTCTGCTCCAGAAGCAGTGGTCCGCGTCAGATGCTAGCTTTTCAGCTACAGACGCTGGCGGCTGTAGCGATAGACGCTTCTGGCAAAATAGACTAATCTACAACAATGCACAGCAGAGGGCAGCGATAGACGCTTCTGGCAAAACGGGCCTTAAGGGGAGGGGGAGGTTATAGGGTCTTAAGTGCGCCCACCATTGGACCCTTGAAACATAAATTGAAACGTACATTTTGTCCTAAAAATGTAACAAAGGTTTTTTGGGTCAGTTCTATAGGTTATTGAATATGTCTATGCCTTAATTTTTTCAGAATCGTTCTTTATCAATTTGACTTAAAACATAACCAATACCATAGGACGAACTATCAGTGGTTAATCTTAAGGGTAAATCTGGGTCATAAAAGGCTAGTATTGGAGCTGTTACTAAACTTTCCTTAATTTGTTTAAGACTTCTTACATTAATAGTTCCATCCAAAAGAAACTTCTTTTTTAAGAAGTCGATAGTCCTACATAGGCATTACCATTGTTGAAGTTTTAGTAGTAACTAACTACCCCATTAATGAATTTAGTTGAGTAACATTAGTGGGTTTCGGTGTGTCTATGATTGCTTCTAATTTGTTTTTAGAAGTTTGTAAACCTTCGTTAGTCCAAACCCTAGGTAGGTTTG
This sequence comes from Macrosteles quadrilineatus, assembly GCF_028750875.1. Taxonomy (NCBI): domain Eukaryota; kingdom Metazoa; phylum Arthropoda; class Insecta; order Hemiptera; family Cicadellidae; genus Macrosteles; species Macrosteles quadrilineatus. The sequence goes on from NW_026542594.1 coordinate 13,296,878, forward strand.
TAAGCAACTACTTGCTTACAAAAAAACTGACATTTTTCTTTTTGTACTGTTTGTCCATTCTTATTTAACCGTTTACACATTTCTCTTAACCTACTTATGTGTTCCTTTTAATTTTTGCCAGTTATTATAATACCATCTGAAAACACAACTTTGCCAGGAATACCATTGAGGACTTATTCAATAATCCTTTAAAACATACTGGGACTTTCCAATTCCAATAAAGCATTCTATTGTTTCCAAACAAACCTCTGGAAGTTTTTGTTGAACAATAACACTCTTTGTATTTTTCATCTAAACTTAATCTGAGCATTGGCCTGTGACTAATCAATCTTGGAGACAGTTTCTCCTTTAATGAAGCTAACAAATTGCTTATTTTTTTGAATTGGGACTGGTCTACTTCCAGGGACGGAGTTTTTGATATATTCAATTAAAAGTAACCACACAGTCTTGATGTACCATCGCTTTTAAGAACCGGTAGAATAGGTAAATTGTAACTTTCCCCATTCACATTCATTTTGTTTCTATGGTTATAAGGATCTCTGCCGGTTGTCTCTACCAACCCATCCAGTTCATATTCGGTTGAAATAGGCCTTGATTTGAAATATTTAGGTTTAATATTAGACTTCAACTTAAGTATCACTGGTCCCCCTGTGTATGTCCTTAATTCACTGAAAAATATTTTCGGAGACCCTATCATAAACCTTTCCCTATAATGAAATTGCTACTTTGCACATCTTTTACATCAGTTTTGATTATTTTTTTTATCAGGCATAGATGTGACTAACTGGAGTTCCTTTTTCCAGTCTATGCCTATACAGTAGAACCCAGCGAGTACAGAATAAAATAAACATGAGGGGCTATTGCCATATAAACAGCATATTAGACAGTGAAGCCACTGGTGGCTATGACAGTTGGGGTGAGAAACAAAAAACCAGCGGCGAGCGACTAGAAAGTTAGTCTGAACGCTTAATAAATATACCACATTTTAAATTTTGTAAACACCTCCAACAATTTTGAAATTTTAGAGGAATACAGAGTAGTTTTGAAAGACGATGATAATGCCATTGAATAAATTTACATACAACGGTATTATATTAAATTAATAGTTTTACGTTTGAATGTCCTGTAGGCCTAAGTTGAAGTGAATGTCATTCAAAAGTTGACCTGTGAGAAAGTTATCTCTGCTACTTGATCAATCATCTGTCCATGGTCTTCAAGCATCAGGTCCCAGATTTTTTCCTAATTTTCCTAATTTTGGGCAGTTGATAAATGTCCAGGACAATGTCTTCAATAGACATGTCACCATTTTTTTAATGATTAAACCACTCATACACTTGATTTTTTCCTATGGCGTCATCTTTGTAAGCTTTTTTCAACATTAGAACAGTTTCAGCAGTATTTTTACCAAATATAAAAAATAATAAAAAAAAAATAAAAACTACAGCTGCAAGCTGTACACTTTCATTTGCCATCGCAAAAAACAACCTACTAGAATAATGGTGCCAACAAAAACTGTCACTACCGACAAACACAACCAGCCAGTGGTACGATAGCAGCCGTACTGAACTGGCAGTGAGTTGCGCTATACACATCTTGCAGCCGAAACGCGTACTGTGTCGGCTCTGCCTATGGCAACGCTATTCAAGTTCTTTTTGGGTACTTTCGTACATCATTTAAATTTATAACGCTCAGCAATGAAGGATGGGTTTGGATAAAGATGATTTCAACCAACTTAACCAGATCAGCACAGCTTTTAGAGGTAGGCTTATCAGGTGAACATAGGTTTTTTAGTAAGTTGTAAGATTTTACACAAATATTCCAAAACGTTCAAATTGTGTCCATGTTTCCTCTGAAGAATAGAAACTTCCTATGGTGCCGATGAGACCTGCCATTTTGTAACCGATCAATAGAGTCTCCAGACATTGTAGAGAAATGAGCATGAACATATTTATGTAGGCTTGGCTTGGTGGGCCTAATGACCGTAATAGAACACCCTACTACTCATGGTTGAGTGTAGTATCATGTAGTTTCTTACAATGGAGCTTCTTTTTCCGTATCTTTTAGTTGTTAATTAATACTATACTTCACTTTTAAAGCGCTTCTTTTACTGTCAAGTCATGTCATGTTCTGAATGGCTGATGAACGATGTACACACACTGCAACCATAGCTCCTCGTCGCCATTTGTAAGGTGTCGTAGGTTACTACATTATTGTTGGTACGCTGGCCTAACTTTGTAATTTAAAATTCACATGGACAGCACATGGTGGACATACCGTGAAAGGTGAGATGCAGAGTGAAAGCGATGCCAGAGGTTTAGGTTCTTTGAAAAGAAAGCCGTGGGGAAATGCGATGCTCCTTTAGGATTGGCTGGGACCGTGCACTGTCAACATAACCCCTTAATTCTAGGTATTTCCAACAGAAGAAACTTATCTATCCTGCTACTGTATATGGTATATGAAACAAGTAACACCTGCTAAAGTTTTTGCTATTCTTTAGATGATGGATAAAAAACAGGTAGGCCATGTTTCTAGAGCTAAACATTATTTGTTATCAAAATTAAAATTTCTTACCAAATGTTAGTTCACTATGTTTTTCAAGGTAGGTAAGTTTCAAGGCAGTTGTAATATTTAATGTTTCCCCAGATTGGGATCACTTCAATGCTTATTGTAGGTAGCCTATTTAACTTATTTTTTATGGTATGTTGTGTTTTTTAGGGAGATGCATGCTATTTAGTGAGTAGAGGTGGGGCGAAAACAACACAACGGTTGTGGTGCGGCAGACGATGCACAACTAAACGGTTGTGGAGAGTTGGCAGTTGTCGACAACTGTTTCAGGAAGTTGTCGTTGTTCACAGCTGCGAGACTGCTAAACGCAACACTCTACAACAAATGTTCGGTTCGGTTGTGGTTGTGAGCTGGCCAGAGGCGGGCGTTATCTAAACTAAACTGTTTTGTAAAACAGGCTGAGGCAGTTGTATTCAACTGTTTTGCGGCAAAGTTGTTGTCGTTGTCTGTATAAGACCGTGGTTACCTGAAAAACTGATTTCTTTCTTATTGTTACCTTACAATAGGATGCAATGCTATCCTAAGTTTGTCATTTATTCTTGTTCATTTTAGATTTACTCCAAGTTATGTCAATTTTTACTCTATAAAATTTGTAAATAAACAGGTTAAATTTTATTTTTGAAGTTAAAACTGTTTTTGTTCACAGTGGACATTTATGTTTAATTTAAACTTACGGTTAGCCTATTTTGTTTTTATAAACTAAATGATACTAATTAAATTATATAATCTAGGTTTCACACGTAGGCCATCTATGGCAACAGGCTACGAGGCTTCAGTCAATTTAATTTCTACAAGCAATATAATTTCTATAACTAAAGCAAAATGCAAAATAGACATTCACAACGGTCGACGACAACACAACCGTCTACTCACAACCGTTGAGCTACTAAGCGTTGTCGTTGTAAACGTAACAGTGCACAGCCACAACACAACGCCAGTGCCAAGGTCAACAGTTGTCGACAACGTTAAAATTAAATGGTTGTCGCTCCGCAACGGTTGTGTGATTTTGGCAGCTGTGCCCATTCCTATTAGTAAGATTGCAACTTTTTAAAATAAGGGTATTGCAATTTAGATTTTCTTTGAAACAACTATACAAAGCACCATAACTTGAATGTCTAAAAATAAAGTTGTTTTATACTTCAGGTTTGTATCACTCCTGAAATTGGTACTTGAATACTACATAACTGGTGATATTGATAACTGTTGTAAAAACATGGAAATAATTGATGGGTGTCTTGAGGAAGAGATTTCAAGAAATGAACCTTGTTACCAAAAAGTAAAACTTTCACTCGGCCATGTAGTATCAGCTACAAAGGCGCATGTTCTTTACATTCTTGGTAAAGAAGAAGAGTCTAAAAAGGTGAGATAAATTAATTAGTTTACAAAGTACTGTTAGTAATATCATTATAATTAATTTATCTGATTTTTGGACCCCTTTGTTTGAATGTTTACAGCAACTGATATAACTCTACCACAAGAATTTTTTTCATATAACAGCTTAACATGTTCAGTGCGGCAGGCATTCCAACAACAGGCACTCGCCAATAGCGGCGAGTCCCGGGCAAAGCCCCGGCGCGGTACCGTAACAGCAAACACAATTGGCATTCAAATATTTCAATCTGACAAATAACAAAAGAGCAGCGGCGATTGTACTACGTTACCCCGAGATTGGACGTAGTTCCCTAAAACACCCAAAGGTAGCAGCACTGCCTGGATCAGTAGTCAGTGGCTTTGTAATATGGCTTGAAGAGAGAAAATCTCCGAAACCGGGACAAAAGCATTGTCAGACGGGATTTTACGGGACATTTTAGTACCAACCTACACAGCTACAGGCTAGCAACGATTTTAACGTTCCCGGCAATGACTGAGCTCATACTGAACTAATGTGGTGGGGGTTAGTCAGCACTGAACGTGTTAACAGCTTTATTCAACTGTGAGAGACTGCATCGTTATGATCACAGCAGCCAACTGGTTGAAGTAACTGAGCTTCAATCAATTGTTTGATTCACTTCAGCAGTGATATGACTGATGTTGTTATGTAAGTATATGGAATTTATATGGCTTGTGGGGTGTAGCATACTTTCTAATTTATGTTTCGATGCCACATTTCCTTTTTAGCGAATTTCCCATATAGGGAATAAGCTATTACCGTAGTACTCATGGTAAGACCTGGACGCGGGACCGATTTTTTTTTTTCGTTTTGAGGTCCCTAGAGGCCAAAAACACCATCCGTTCAAATTCATATATATATATATATATATATATATATATTTATATGTATTAAGAAAACTGTAGTGATTAGGGCTACTATTATGATGTATAAATGCATTATTAAAAACTAAGTACCCTTTTTTGTAGGTATTTTTAAAGGGTACTTAGTTTTTAATAATGCATTTATACATTTTTATATATATATATGTGTCCGTTAGCACGATAACTCGAGCAAAAATGGTCCGATTTTGATGAAATTTGGAACAAACGTGTAAACCTACGTTTATTCGAACGAGTTCGCGATCCAGCATGATCAGACCATGGGAACGGGGGTTTACGGGGGGTTTTATGGGGTAATAATAGGGTTTTCCCATTTTTGACCCAAAAAACATAAAATTTAGCAATTTCTTTCCAAACCATTTTGTAGATCTTAAAAAAACAAATAATTTAGTATATTGAAGCGTTATTATGCGCCTAATGGTTACGGAGAAAATTCCAAAAAATTGTAAATTTAAAATTCCCATGTTATTCTTATGGAGAATAAGTAAACTGTTGTAGTTTGCTTGTTTATGAACATATTTTGATCAAATTTGGAAAATGTTTTTATTTCTTACTAATTATTAACATTTTACAAAAAAAAAAAACAAAAACAAAAACAGTTTTACCCTCCCTGATGCAGCAAACCTAAACTAATTCTATTTAAATCGGGAATAAATGTTATATTTTTAAGTAGACATTTCAGTGTAAATCAAATCAGTCAAATGGAAATTTGCTTAGTCTGCAGGTTTGCTGCGGCGGGGGTATTGAGCACTTTATATGAGGGAATGGTCCAAACCCTGGTTCAATTGTTCACAGGCCTAAACGTTTTGTAGTAGGCCTACACAGGCGAAGTTTTAAAACTTAATTAAATTGTAATTTAAAATACCCCTGCCGCAATAAACCTGTAGACTAAGTGAATTTTCATTCGCCTTAATTGATTTTTAATTAAATCTATTTCAATAACATTAGGTTTAAAGAGTACCTAGGTTTACTGCTACAGGAAGGCTAATAAAGTGTGTTTTTTTAAAATAATAATAACTTTGTATAAAATAAAAAAAATTCCAACTTTGATCAAAATATATCCATAAACGAACAAACTTATAACATTTTACAATATTCTCCAAGAGAATAACATTCAAATTTTAAATTTTTACAATTTTTTTGAATTTTTTCTATAACTAGTAACTGTACAAAAACACTTTGATATACTATATTATTTGCTTTTTTAAGCTCAAAATTTCCTCAATTGGGCAATTTTGCATTTTGAGAGTCAAAAATGAGAAAAACAATTTTCACCCTATAAGACCACTTATAAAATCCCGTTCCCATGGGCCGATGACGCTGGTTTGTGAAATCAGTCAAGTTTATCCCGCCTTACACCTTTAAACCAGATTTCATCAAAATCGGACAAAAATTACCCAAGTTAATCGTGTTCACGGACATATATATTTACAATGGAACCTGGATAATTTGAACTTCTTTAATTCGAAATCTTCCTTAATTCAATAATTTCTCTTGGTCCCTAGCATTTTGTATTTAAATAATACTAAAAAATTTTGGATAATTCGAATTTTTGGCGTGCTTATTAAGGTATAAATTTTATGCTGGGACTAAAAATAATTGTAAATTTATCGGGAAATATTTTCAACGCTGATGAAACTGGCCTTTTTTTTAAATGCACGCCGGACAAGACTCTGGCATTTAAAGACAAAAAATGCCACAGAGGAAAACTAAGTAAGGAAAGAGCTACGTTTTTGGTTGGAGCAAATATGGACAGCTCGGAAAAGCTGCCTTTGTTGATGATGGGAAATCTGCTAATCACCGTTGTTTTAAAAATGTCCAGTCAAAACCGGATTATATTAACAGCTCAAACACTTGGATGACAAGTGACATTTATTCAAAAAGGCTGACTTAAGTTGGACAAGAAGTTTATTAAAAAAAAAAGCTAAATATTGTCCTCTTCATCGACAACTGCACAGTCCATAACACCATACCTATAATGGATAATGTGAAAGTGGTTTTTTTCCACCCAATATGACGTCCAGCCAATGGATCAAGGAATTATAAAAATACTTGAAACACTTCTACATAGGTTTGTTGGTAGAAAATATCTTTTCCAGACATGGAAACGCTCTAAGAGTAAAGGTGGATATTCTGCAAGCCTCCCGAATGTCCAAACAAGCGTGGGACAAAGTGAAGCCAGAAACTATTAAAAACTTTTAAAAAAGCAGGTTTTGTTCAAACCAATGAAGAAAGTGTAGAAGCAGAAGCAGAAGCTGTTCCTTTAGTCCACGGCTGGGAGGATGTGGTACCCGACCTGACCATCTCGTACGAAGACTTCCTCAATGTCAATGAAGATTGTTGCTGTATGTGGGGAAATAACGGATGCCGAAATCATCGCAGAGGTGCTCAACAGCGAGAAGCAAGACGACAAAGGACACGGTTCGGGAGATGAGATCGCTGGTTCATCAGCAGAGGAAGTACCGGTGCCGAGTGCAGCTGACGCCATGAATAACGTACAAGAACTTAGACGTTTTTTTAACGCTGAATTAATGTAACTGATTCATACTTCAACTCTTTGAATGTGTTGGAATCTTACATAATGGCCGAGAGACTTAATTCGAGGAAACAGGCCAAAATATCATCTTTGTTTTAAAACAATAGATAATTTTTTATGGTTGCAGTTACAGTAAATACAGCACAGTACCATTCCAGGTTTATTTATGTTCATTGTTTAATATTCTGTTGGGCAATACAGTATTCAATGTGTTTTAATCTCTGATTATTATGTTTCCATTTTAATACAGTACTGTATTATGCTATGGCATTTTCTACTGTTATAACCTATACTGTACGAGTACGAGTTAAGTTGGTACTGTAGTATACATCAGTTCAGATTTTGCTCCGTGGGAGACGATGATGATGTCCAAACGGCCGTGGGATTTGTTAGTGATTTTGCCGCGATTGCGCATGACGATGATGACGTTTCTCTGACCATGAAAGATGATGATGATGTCCAAACTCTAATCGGTCGCTGGAGTTTTTAGTGATTTTGCCGCGATTGTGCATGACGATGATGATGTTTCCATGACCTTGGGAGACGATGATGACGTTTTTTGTGACGCGGGAGACGACGACGACGTTTCCGTGACCGCGGGAGATGACAATGATGTTTCTGTGACTGCGAGAGACGATGATGATGACCAATTGGCCGCGTGATTTGTTAGAAGAATTGATTATAACTTTTCTGTAATCGCAGAAGGTGATTATAACGTTTCCGTTACCGCTGAACAATATCAGGATTTTGTCACGACCACAGAAGACAGTGGTGATGTTTCCGTTACTGAGGGAGATATTCAGGATTTTTCAGTTATCGCAGAAGACGATGAGGGTGTCTCTATGACAGTGGTAGATGATCACGATATAACCTCGCGTTCGGCTTGGCCAAAAATTTCAAAATAGCCCACTTCTACAAAGTTTTATTTATATATTTTTTGTAATATCTTAATTTACCTTTAACGTTGTATTTATTTAATGTGTTTTGAAGGGTTTAAAACCTAAATTGGCTATGTGAATTTCTGCATTAATTATTTCTGTAGGCCACTTGTAAAAAACCCATAACTCCCAAATTACACTACTATATGAAAGTACATAAAGACAAGTTGGTGTAGTAAACCTAACAGAAAATTTAGTCAATTTAAAATTATCTGTATTATGAATCTATTTTTCAGGTATCGGTACAGAGATTCGATAAATTTTGTTATCGACATATCACTATTTTTAAGAAGTTATTAATAAATTGCAGGTTTAAGGATTAGTTTTTAATTTTCTGATTATTTAATCAGTAATATATAAAAATTGCAAACTTTTGTCAGGCAATATTACAGTAATCATAAATTTTGTTTCTTTAACTGAGAATGCTTTTTCCGATAACTAAAATAGCGAACTGTGCTAGCGCTAAAACAGCATTGCGAGAGTTGGCGCAAAAACACGTTGGAAAATTTAGTATGAAAATTACAACCTGAATTACCTAGAATTACTCATGAATTTTTTCTTGTTGGTCTGGTGGATACCACCCTGTAAATACAGAGTTTTGATTGAAAATATCAAGTTTTATTGATTAAGCCCTATTTATTAAAGACTTCTTTATTCAAATTTTTGGATGATTAAAAGTTTTTAACTAGTTCCTTGAGGTTTGAATCACCCAAGTTTCACTGTATATAAAGATTATAATTTGTAATGGATTTTTGTTTTGAAATTTTAAGGTGGACCTAAATAATGGTCATGATCCTAAATTCTAGTTGAATCACAGAAGAGAGGAGTATTGCTTTAGTAATCTCACAGCAAAGGCAAAATTAAGCACTCAAAGGCAATAAAAATTGAAAATTACTGTAAATGGAGAGAGTCTACTTAAAATACCCAAGTCTGAAGAAGAACCTGAAACCTTGGATCTAAAAAATGGTGGAGGTTGCTGAACCAAGAAGATAAAAACAAAATTACCAGAGCAATAATCTTCCCTTCTGTGATTCAACTAGAATTTAGGATTATGGTCATTATTTAGGTCCACTTTAAAGTTTCAATACAAAAATCCATCAAACATTTTATATAAATATGCTGTTATATGTGTATAGTAGTAATATATGTGTCTGTGAACGTGATAGCTTGAGTAATTTTAGTCCGATTTCAATGAAATTTGGCTTGAAGGGATAGAGCCGGATGGACTTGAATTAGCTCGCAAACTAGCAAAAACTTTGTCTGATGAAGTAAAGGATTTTTATTTCACGATTGGACCATGTGAACAGGGTGTTTATGGGGTAAAAATTGGGTTTTCTCATTTTTTACCCAAAAACCCAACATTTCCCAATTCTTCCTAGACCATTTTGAAGACCTTAAAAAACAAACAATTTAGTGTATTCGAGTTTTTTTATGCATATTGGTTACGAAGAAAATTCTAAAAATTGTAAATTTAAAATTCCATTTAAAAGAATTAATTGAAAATCATATTTGGCAATAATAAAAATTCGCTGCAGTTTTGCTGCGGCAGGGTCTAAAAACAAACATCTTTGAATGAGCTACTCACAAAAGCGCTGCTGCTAAATTTGTTGTATTTCATTTCTTAGTTTTTGTTACTGAGATAGTTTATGTGACATAAAATATGTTGGCTAACCATAAGTGGTCCTATAATTTTGAATTGGTTAAAAACAGGCTGTATTGAACATAAATCAGTACCTAATTTACAATTGGCACAAACTGGCATCAACTTTAAAACAGGGAATTCCTTAATCAATTAGTGAGGAAATACAGTAGCTATCACTGAGAAAAACAATAAGGATTTATGGAATAGATAGTCTAACAAATGGTGCAAACATTGTTACTCTAAATTTGTAAAAATATGTGCATTAAATTCTTTCCTTAGAAGACAAAAATCTATATTTTTTGGACTAATCCAAATACATTATATAATAAGTACTTTCAAATTGTAAACTAAAACTCACATTATACAAATTCTTACACATAGATAAAATATTTTTTGGTTTGTTTAAATATTAGAATAATTTGTTTTATATTATTGAGCTTTTTAGGGACTTATGTCCCTACAGGCCACTAGTTTTCCTATAAATATCTACCAATAAAATAGTAAACACAAGGACAGGGCCTAGATGAATTATAGGCTATAGAATCTTGCTTATTTCCTGCCAAAAACACACCTTATTCCTTGGCCGTACACATCACAAATATGGCAATAAATTTTAATAGGTTTGTAATTTTTCGCCAGCAAAAACCTTATCACACACCACACACGTCACAACTGGTGAGATTTACAAATGTAGCGCTCATTTCAAAACTCAACTGCATACAAAGTACAGAAGTCACGATACTCTAGCTACCACGGCTGGTTGTGTACTGAGTGTAGGAACACTCTGACGCCAAGATGACGGTCCTAGCCCCGCCCACTGCTGCGCCAGGCCAAAAATGTCTGTCCCTTTCTGGATAGCCCTCGTATATTAAATTATACAGAAGTGATCTCGAATATTTGGTAATATTCATACAAGCTGTTGTGCTAGGAGGTTGTAAACTACATAGAGAAAGCAGGAAATGGATACATAACTTATTCTTGTTCACTGCATAAATGTGCTCCCTCGTAAAAATACCCTTACTGTAACTTTAATTAGCAATGGTGTGTAACCTATTTTTACTTTCAGATTGGCAATTGTATAATACCAGTAAAAATAATGACAGATATTGATAAAGCGACTTTGAGCGCAATGAAAGCCAGATTTTTCCTTTATTCTGGTTATGAGAATGGAGAAGCAGTTGGAGTCGAATACGCTCGTGAAGCATTGGAATTGCAGCCTGATGATGCGAGATATAAGTACTTACTGGCAAAGATGTTACGTAAGTTAGTGTTTATAATATCTAATATCCACTCTTCATTTCATGCCATTCTGTTTAAACAAGTTTTTGGACATGGTAGACCTATTTTATTTCTCATCTTTATTTTAAAACTAGATTTTTTATCCAAGTTAGTGGCTATATTAGCAAACATACTTAGAAGTAATGTTACAGAATCAAAATTCTTCAGGGTGTCTACCAACTGGGAGAACCGGGAATTGTGATTTTTTTTATTAGAAAAAACCCGGGAATTATGTGTGAATTTTGTATTTCTGACAAAATTTTCAATTTAACTGCGATCGTGCATGACGATGATGATGTTTCTGTAACTGCAGGAGGTCATAATAATTTCACACACGGCCACCGGATATATTAATGATTTTGCCACAATCACAGAAGAGGGGAATGATGTTTCCATTACTGTGGGTATATTCAGGATTTTGCTACTGTGACTGCAAGAGACAATGATGATGTCCACACAACCGCAGGAAATTATCAGAATGTTGCCAAGATCGTGGCTGTCGATTTTGATGTCTATACAACCGCGGGAGACGATTATCATGCAATTGATTGCTGAAGACGATGATTATGATCACAAGACCGTAGTAAATGATCAGAATTATGCCGCAGTCACGGGTGACGATGAAGATGTACTCACAACGACAGCGGGAGCCGATAATGATGTCCACACAGCTGCGATGGATGATCAGAATATTGCCTAGATCGTGGAAGACAATTATTTCCACAAAACCAAGAGAAATTATCAGAATTATGGTGCAGTCGCAGAAGATGACGATGTTCACATGAGCGTGGGAGATGATCAACATTTTGCCGCAATCGCGGGAGACGATAAGGATGATTATGATGTTTCTTAAGTGGGGAGCGAGCTGGTCTAGTGGTTAGAGCGTGGGACTCCAGTTCCTGGGGTCCCGGATTCAAATCCCGCCAAATCACCAATGAATTTTATTCAATTTATAATGCCGTAAACCCTAGGTCTAGCCTGAAGTAATGTGAAAAACAATTCCGGGCTTGTACCTAGCGTCCTAGGACAAAAAAACAATTACCGCTGAGTGATATTCAGGATTTTGTCATAACCACAGAAGTGGAGCTATCAAAAGTGTTTTTTTAGAATTTTACCTAACTTTTCTAGAATGTCCTCTGGGGTAGAGGGTCCAAGATCCTAACCCAGTTACATGTAGCTACCGCCAGGCCTGCGGTTAGCATGTGGGTCTGAGAGTTAGTTGCGCCCCCCTCCATCCCTTTTAATATGAATAATCAAATAATAATGTAAAGCCATGTTACAATTTACCACAACATAACAACCATAAGGATCGTTTTATTGTGTTTACTTTTTGTCGCTGATTAAAGCACCTGCGTTCTAAAGTAAACACATAAGGGGCTTAACCCGGGTTAGTACTTTGACAACACTTTCTACACTTGGTAAACCCGCAGATAACGGCCTTAGGCCGATAATCCATCTCAAAGACGTGAGGAAATGCGATGTGAATAATATAAACTGACAACTCAAACCTAAAACTCATTGTCGTGTGAACTAAACACAACATAGCCTTAAGCCAACAAGCCACTGACGATTTGTCAGTTGCAGACGACAGCGGCCGGCTTCATAACTGACAGATATCAACCAGCTTTTTTCAAGGCAGCAAAAACAGCTGTTAAGTATCAGCTGAGCCCTCTATTGGGCAAGATAGGGGAGCGAGAAGGATGATCCGAGGAACCCTTAGACGCAGACGGATCAGCGTGTAGGAATCGTAGTGGCGTGGATACAATGTTCACCTGTTGACAGCGGTCATGTAATCTTGTCCTTTGGTTCTCTAGTTAATCTTTGCTTGCGCTCCTTGAAGTGAATTACTTACTAGCTGATTGAAAATTGGTCTGTTGGCTAGCTGTCATGCCTTGTCAACAAGCAATAGTATGATCCTATGCCTACGTTTCTTTATAGACCTAGATGTGGACTATTGTGCATGTAAGTCCTAGTGTTTGTTTTCTTACGATCACGATACGTTTTTATCCCCCTTCAAATTTGGTACTTAACAACCTGTTTAATTTGGATGTTATGTTAAGATAAGACAAAACTTAGTTAAAATATAAATAATTAAATTAATGAATTACATACAATCTTTAGAGTTACACTTAAGTTAAAAATTAGCCATTTATTTAGGACCGAATTCGAGCACTAGTTTGTTATCAAGTTTTATTTTCATTGAAGGTCAGCAGCGAAGAGATGCCTTATTTTCTATTGAGGTTCCAAAAGATGAGGTGAAACTGTTAGAGAGTGCAGTGTCTGAAGAGAAGAACCCAAAATATATTGTCTATCTTGCCCAAGTATATAGAGAGTGTGCCACTCAAGCTGCTAAGAAATATAGGACCTTCCAAAACTTTGACAGCCTCAAGCCAGAAATTGACAAACTGTCACAACAAGCATTGAAATATTACAAGTAAGCAGGTCATAATATTAAAATAATAAGACTAACTAAACCTTAATATTTGATTGATAATCATAATTCGTTTAGTATGGCTGTCTCCAATAAGCTGCATTGACAGCTAAGTTAGTTGAAATCTCACACCACCGCCGTGTTTCATACCTTTCTCAATACTATTTGCCAATCCTCACCCCTAAGCAATGATAAGTCAAATATTAGGTACTTGTCACTTTGGCCGTTTGCCAGAATGTGCAATTTGTGCATGGGTCTCCTTGTACATATATATTTATATATGTCCGTTAGCACAATAACTCGAGTAAAAATTGTCCAATTTTGATTAAATTTATTGCTAACATGTTAACTTTTGCTTATTCAAACGAGTTCGCAAACCGCCATGGCCGGACATTGAACACAAACACAATGAAGGTACTCGAGATTTGATTATAGAAAATATTATTTTATATTATTAACCCAAACATTTAAACAACTATAGAAATATTATAATAACAGAACAGAGATATAATAATAAGAACAATGAATGGGAAGGACAAAAGGGCGAGGTTCATTAAGTCCAAGTTTCACTAAGTCTAAAAGTAAAATATTAAATAAACATAGCAATTCACAACCTCCAAATTTCATTAAGTCCTAAAAACCAAATGTTAAATAAACTTTGTTTCACAATGTCCAAATTTCACTAAGTCCAAATGTATAATATTTAAATTAGCAGAGCGTTTCACTAAGTCCAAAATTCAATAAGTCCAAAGTACAGTCCGGGCCAGAAGTCCTGCAGGGGTTGCCGTGGTCGGTTTGTAGGCACTACACGTTCTTGTATTGTAGCCGCACGTCACAAAACAACGGTCCGTAGATGGGTACTAAAAAACTTCTATAACAATCCAATAAATTAACTTTTAGAAAAGCAATTGAAATAGCAATAAACATTGAATCATCAAAAATAGAGAGCAGCCACTATACAACATAGTTTTTCTATAGGTAGGCTACATGTTTAAAAATTCACAAAATAAAACCAAACTACTCCTCTATAAGCTGTAGTAAAATTAATAACCTCAATAATTTCCAATCCCTCAAAGGAGATTGCATCAAGTGTAGGAATTCTGACAATGGAGTTAAAAAAATATAATAAACCACATTTAAAATGCTTCAACTGTAAAAGCAAATGTTAAGGTTTATGTTAACACTGTATTCTCAAATTAAGTATTGCCTCATAAGGGCATTAGAAATTGGTCTAGGCCTATGTATCAAATATATAGTTTTTTTTAATTACTCTGTGTATTAAAGTCTGATTTTAGAAGTATGAGAATTAGAAGTATTAAGGTGTCTAACTCTATTCCAAGACTATCTGTGCTCTTTAAGTCCACAATTATCAAGTAAAAAGTAAGAGAGGAGAACGGCCTTACCTTGGCCAGCCGTCACTGGACTCCCGGGTAGAAGTGTTGTGTGAGTGTGTTACTTGGAAAACTATGCCACCATTTCATAATTTAGCTACAAAGAGAGGGTAAGGGTAAGGCCCTGATCAGCGGTTTGTTGTATATTGGACCTACTGAATGCAAGAAGTAGCAGAAAACTGCTTCCACTACGCAACCTACTTTACACAACGAAATGCTGAAACTGAGACAGCTACAACTTTTTGAAAGCACCGGTATTAAGAGCACATAGTATGTCATTGCCACTCGAGAACTGTAGATATATTTAAAGAGCAGCAATGACTGTGCTTGTAATACATCCCATTTTAATTATCATTAGTACATAACATTTTTCCTACAGGCCGGACCATAGTTCTAGGCGTCTCGCTGACGCATGCGTAGTAACGAATTTGCATTTAATCATATGTTAGCCCAAGTTTTAACAGATGGGGAATTAACACAGCAAATTAATGCGCATGCGTCCGCCAGACGCCTAGAACTTTGGTCCAGCCTGTACCACCATAATTAACTTTACAAAGGCATGTTTTTTAAGTAAGTACTGTTTTTAAATATCTCCGTTCCAGCACTGCTATTGGCATTTTCGACATTTGCGTTGTTTATGGCATTTATTGGTAAGACCTAGCCGGAAATTCGAGAACAATCGGCCGTGTTTACATCCGGTTTCGAGGATTCAAAATAGTGCCACCAATTGAGACTACCGCCGACTGTGACGTGCGCGCTGTAATTAGATTTTTAAGTGCTAAAGGTGTGAAAGCTATTGAATATCATCGAAAGATTAGTTTAAATGTATGGTGAGACCATTATGAGTGACGGAATGGTACGCAAGTAGGTAAAGGCATTTTAAGACTACCCCATCAACGTTCATGATGAGCATCGCACTGGGTACGGGGACAGTAATGACGCCGCCCATTGCGTTACTCATCATGAACGTTGGTGGGGTCGTATTTAAATGCCCTTATCCACTTGCGCACCATTATGGAACTCATAATGTTCTCGCCATGCACTTCACTAATCTGTCGATGATTTTCAATGGCTTTCACACCTTAAGCACTTAAAAATCTAATAATTACAGCACGCACTTCACAGTCGGCGGCAGTCTCAATTGGCGGCACCATTTTGAATGCTCGAAACCGGATGTAAACACGGCCAATTGTTCTCAAATTTTTCGGCTAGGTCTTACCGATAGATGCCCATACACAGCGCAAATGTCAAAAATGCCAATCGCAGTGCTGGAACGGAGAATTTTAAAAACGGTACTACTTAAAAAACATGCCTCGTATATTACTAGGCTATATATATATTAAATAACTTTTTAGTTGTCTTCAGTATCTAATAGTCAATGGTAGTATCTAAAATGTAATTTAGGTTATATTTGCCTTTTTTAGATGTGTTTTGCTTACATGATGTTAGTGTTTATTGAAAGAAACACCAACAGTGAAATCAGCTGATTTAGCAAGCAGGAATAGTAATTCCCGCCTGCAAACACAAGCAAGAATGAATAAAGCAGATGTTTTGCTTATTATTTACAGGTGTGGCAATGTGATAATTTCCATGAAGTGGTAGAAAAAACATTTTTTATGCAAAACAATATAGCTGTTGCTCTTTTAAAATAAACAATGACCGTCCAAAATTAATTTAAATCATGCAAAGACTATTCAGAACTTAGACTGCACTGATTTCTATCTTGTATTATTATAGAGAAGCACTGGCTATGAGCCCAGAGAGTCCAGCAGCTCTGCGAAGAATAGGATATGGTATTATGAATTTGAACAAGAAGTATGCTGACTACGATCTGGCTCTTGATTGCCTCGTCAAGTCTCTGGAAATTTCAGAAAACCAAGTGACTCTACATATGCTTGGAACATTTTACTTGCGCTATAAAAATGTAAGTTCAGTAGTAGTTCTATTGTTCCAGAAATAGTACATTTTTAAAGATCTTGGTAGCATCAACAGTATAGGCCTACCTACGAATGAATTTAAAAGTTAGAAACAAGTTGAGCATTGCAAGCGCTGGTTTATTATGGAATGATGATCAAAGCCATGTTGACGTCACACATAGAGGATGCACAATCCCAGCCTATACAATCCCAAAAATCAGAGTTTCACTAGTTCAAACCTCACAATTGTCAAACATAAACATGTAATGTTATACAGGGTTTATCAAAAGTCTGGAGACCCCTATTAACTTTTTAATGGGTTACATCAGGAAAACCAAACTCAGCACATCTCTATATAGCATAAAATTGTGCTTTTTTGTTGGTATAAAAATTTTGTCCGAAAGCCCAAAATTGGTTATTTTGAGGGCAGCTACTTCATACTTCTTCCCTTCATCCTTGACCAGTGATACTGGATAGATGGCATCAGTAATACTTTTAAAACTAATATTTAGGACTGTACAACAAAATATAAATTATTTAAAAACTGTACACTATTTACATATATTGGGTTGTGTGTTTGGCGGCAGGTCTTTACCGAGCTAGGCCTTAGATATTTTGGGTATCTGCTTTATAATATTCCTCAATGGAGTAGAAAGGATTTTTCCTCAACCATCGCTCTACCGAGTCTTGAACTTCCCGACCTCCAGATTTCTCACACTAGTTGGGAGCGTGTTGAAAAGTATTATTGCCAGGACTGGGAAGCATTACTTCTTTCTACTTAGCCTACAATAAGGGATATCAATCTTTTCCCTCCCTCGGGTGTTATACGGGTGCAGGTCCCCTCTCATAGTAAGTAAGGGTGCGTTCACAAAGAAAGCTTGTTACAAGCGCTTGTTGGCAAGCGCTTACAAGCTCGAACCGGCGTGAGAAAAGTTAACATAGTATCAAGCGTGTGTGTTCACAGACAAAGCTTGTGCCGGCTAGCAAGCGCTTGTTACAAGCTCTTGACAAGCACGCAAGAACGTTTCGTACTTGTTTTCCGGCGCTTGTTGACCGAACCAGTCAGTTAACAAACTACCAACAGTGCAGTATGGATGTCAATGAGTTGATACTTCAAGTATTTAGAGCTTCCAATTTCCAAACAAATGTATTACCCACATATTGTGGTTTTTTCCTAGAATGTTCAATAACATAACCAATAGGATAAATATATAATTTTATATGTATTAAGATGATAGACAAACACATTTAATTCAATATTAATTCAGTGTTGTGTTGGCTTTTTTATAGATGAAACTTGTATACTTTTACTTTATTTAACTAGAAAATTAAAACATTTGAATATATCTGACAATATTATTTTCATAATAATTAATCAGCTACATAGGGGTTTTTAAACTCCCTTCAAGTATTTTTTAGGTTTTATTATTGGTCCAAAATTTGTTCTGGTACATGGATAGGTTGCTTATACCAATCCCCCCAAAACTTCACTAAAAAACTTTAAATTTTCTTGAGGATGTAATTAAACGTGATTAACTTCTGCTGTTAATTGCATGAACACCTTCCTAATTCTACATCCTTTTAATTCTACATTTTCAATAAAAAATAACTCTTCATCACTTGAGGAAGATATTGTCTCAACCAGATCTGAGCTGAGACTACACTGAGCTTGAAATGCAAGCGTTTGTTGTGAACACACAACAGCATTCTCAAGCGCTTGGAACAAGCGCTGAAAGTAAGTTACTTGTAACCAGCTTTCTTTGTAAACGCACCCTAAAGATAGGTTTTCCCTGACATAAAGTAGGCTAAGTAGAATGTATTGGCTAAACACGGTGCAGACTTCTAGTTTTGCAAATAAAGGTTTTCAGTGGTCGAGAAAACCAGCCGAGTCTATGATTCTCAAGGCTTTTTTCTGCTCGAGTAGGATATTATTGCATCCCGATGCGTGTACCCACAGCTGAAGCCCATACATAACATGACTGTGAAACAGTGCATAATATATCATTAATAGGTGCTCCTTAGATAGTAGAGGCTTTAGGCACCTGAGGAGACGTGTTACTTTTGCTAGTTTTAGGCAGATGTTAGCCGTGTGACTGTTCCAGCTTAATTTAGCATCCAGGGTAAAACCCAGTAACTTAACTTCCGGAGAAGTTGATGATTGGCTTAAACTGAGGCTACATACAATTTCTTGTGTCTTATCTTCGTTTAAGCTCAGCTTATTGTCGAGGAACCACTGTTTGGCCACAACAAATTTTCCTGTTACCGATTCCTGGGCCAAGTCAGGTGTTTTGCCTCTTGCAAAAAAGGTGGTATTGTCTGCGAATAGAAGTATGTCTCCCTGCACACCTGACCTTTAGAATCTTTAGGTCGTTAATCAAGACCAAGAAGAGAACCGGTCCAATGACCGAACCTTGGGGCACTCCATGGTTGACGGGTTGGGGGGAAGAGTTGACTCCATTCAGGGTGAGAATTTGTTTCCTACCTGCCAGGTAGGATGCGAAAGTGGAAAGCACCTCACCACAGACTCCGTAAGCTTTCAGTTTTTCGACAAGCAGGGCATGAGGGACGCAGTCGAAAGCTTTGCTTAGGTCCGCGAGAGCCAGAGCCAGAGATTCATTAGCCTCGAAAGCGTTTAGGACCTCAGTTACAAGCTGGGCAACAGCCGTGGCAGTGGATTTGCCACACCTAAAACCATGTTGGGCATTTACAAAAAAGCCTGTTACTTTCAAAGTAGCTCACAAGTTGAATTTTCATGGTTGCCTCGAACACCTTTGCCAGAACTGGGATAATAGACATTGGTCGGTAACTCTTCATTGATTCGGGGTCCCCTTTCTTGAATACGGGAACTGTCCTGGATAGCTTTAGGGCATCAGGAAAACAGCCCTCCTGCAGGCACCTATTTAGTACAATGCTAAGAGGATAAGCGATAACTTCAATTATGCATTTAAGCACATTCACGCTCATGCCATAGATGTCGAGGGATTTCTTGTTCTTAAATTTATTGACCAGCCGAACAAGTTTCTGAGGACCAACGGGAACCCACCTATCCAATTTCACATTCTCCTTACCCAAATTTTGTATAGGCCCACATATTTCTGCCATAGTTTTATCGCTATCAGGAATAGAGGTAACTAGCCTATCAACTTCATTCAGTAGAAACTGGTTAAACTCATCTGGACTTTCTCTAGGCCTACTTTTTGTTTTTTTTCTGGACTTTGCCACACCATTTACAAGATTCCAGGCCGCCTTGCATGGATTGCTAGAGTTAGTTATTAAGAGAATATTTGCTTCCTTTTTTGCTTTTTCGACTTCCTGTCTATAAATAGCCTTTGTTCTCAGATAATAGTTATGGAACCTGATTTTGTCAGTTTCATTACTACACAACTTGCTCTGGTCATTTAGAGCTAGGACTAGATGTCTAAGTTGGCTTAGTCTTGGAGTGTACCAGGTGTTTGCATTACTAGAATCTTTAGACTTAGGCCTAGGTTTGACTTTGTCCACCGGGTGGCAGTGATTAGAAACTATCTTCGAGGTGCAAACAGGAAAAAACTGATCGTAAATTTCTGAAATTCTGTTAAAAAACCTGTTGAACAAGTCATTTGGATGGTCTGAAATGTCACTTATTATGTCAAACCAGTCAACACAGGCTAAAGCTGCTCTAAACATGGGTAAAATGTCATTACTTAATTTTCTAAATGATTTAACATAGTTAATGTGCCAAGGTAAAGTAGGTGTTCTACTCACCGAAGTTCCCAGTTTCAGATTCATTACCAGGGCGTCATGGTCCGCAATGATCGGGTTGATGACCAGGATGTTGTAGTCCCACGAGTCCAGCGAAGTTGCGATGGTATCCAAGCTGTTCCTTCCTCGAGTGGGCGCTCGGTTTGCAATGTAGAGTCCATGGCTTTGGAGCAAACAATTAAACATATTAAAATCATTGTTGTTGTCGTTCAGACGTATGTTAACATCTCCTCCCAGGATGATGGGCAAACCTAGTTTGTTTAGGTTGGCTAAGCACTTGTCCAGAAAGTGAAAAAAGTTTTCTTTGCTACCGTCAGGAGAGCGGTACACAGAGAATATGATTAAGTCAATTTCTAGACTTGTTACCTTAATGGCGGAAAGTTCAATATCAAGCTCTATACAGTAGGCATCAGTTTCTATGGTAGTAAAAAGAAAATCCTCCCTAAGGCAGATAAGATAGACGCACCGCCATTTTTATGGTTCGAGCGGAAATAACTATTTGCTAACTTCAATTTTCCAATATTATTATAATAGTCAGCTTCTAGGCTATCTAAGTGGTGCTCGCTTAGACATAACACATCTGGTTGTGTATTTTCTACAAATAGAGAGACCAAATTGAATTTTGTCCTTAGGTTCTGTACATTCACAAAGGATAACTGAAAATTCTCCTTACCTTCAATATCCGAGGTTAGGCCCAACTCTGCATCACCAGGACCCACGCGGAGGCGGTTCACGAGTCACGGGTTATCCCTAGTTCGAGCCCAAAATCCAGTTATAGCCAGCTTCATGAGTACGAGGTTACCCGCGCTCGGGCGCAGACAGATAAACTTCACCCAATCATGACAGGGATAAACCCGAGCGCAAAAAGTCGGCTTCACGGGTTCAATTAGAGAAAACCCCGGGCCAAATGTCGGGTTCACGAGTCATGGTCTAGCGCAAACTGGATAATCTCGGGCGTAAATAACAATGGTTTTGGACTTCAACTTAACCCTGCTAGGGGGCAGGGTTAAGGTGACATCATGTCGGGATTATCTCATTTGCTCGGTTATTGTTTTTTTGTTAGCAAAGAGAATGTTATATTCGGATTCGCCATTAAATTCCGAACAATTTCATTACCCTCAACATGATATTTATTTTTTTAATTTTTTTACTACTGATTGCCGAAAACATGCAAAACATCGTAAAAAGTAACTGTTGAGACATTTTAATTAATTATTACTAAGTAAAAATGTAACTAATAGCTTAACATATTCATATAAATTTAAATTGCAATCCAATCTAATTGCGTAAATGTTTTATGTTTATTTTGGCAATTTTGAATCCTTTTATTTCAGCTGAATAATATCAAAATAAAAATGGTTCCATCAAACACTGTTAGGTTGGTCTAAGAATTTTTATTGTATAAAATTAGTACAATTTTTGTTCCTCCATAAATTTCATATAAAACATATGTCATTTTGTATCCAAATTTTATTTTGTATGTTTTAAATTATATGTTTATATTATTATGTTTATGATTTAACATTTGTTAAAGAAAGACCTTTTCATCTGATAATGTCTTAATATTTGTCATATCGGGATTTACAATACATTGCTTCAATTTGCTGAGGTAAAAAATAAATTCTATAGTTAAATATACAAAACGTTGTATTACAACAATAAAAAAATTATATCCTGTTTTTATACACTTAAGATTTCTCATGCTTAATGTCTGAGTAAATCCTAAGGTGTAGCGACATTTCATATTTTGTTGTGGTGTTTCCGGACCAACTGATTGACAAAAAATAAAAGGTTAAAATACCTGATTGTCGCCTTTGTGGTCCCAAGTATTGTCCTAGTGGATTATGTACAATTCGGCGCTAGCGCCATCGTTGGATCCGTATAGGACAATACTTTGGACCACAAGGCAACAGTCAGGTATTTTAACCTCTTATTTATTTGTAGCTACATGATGATGTATTGAAAAGAGCGCGAAATACTAACTAGGGTGTCTACTGCCATCTGATTTAGAAATTCTACTCCTCTACACAGTTAAGTACTGAAATGAAATATTCTAATATCTCTTAGCCTATAACTAATGTTCAATATTTATTTTGTTTCTCAATAAAAGAAAAATATCTACGTCACATATATTGCAATCACTTTCAAACAAAAATATTTACATTTTATATTATAATTTTTTACTTATAAGGGCATCCCGACTCCTATAATAGCCAGTTGTTCCTATCCAAATTTATTTTTTTCACAAGTTACTGATACATAAAAGATAATCATAAATCTTTGAAAAGAACATTCATTTTATGAAATATTTTGAATGTTTGGTTAAAACTGCAAACCTGATAAGTATGTTGTATATTTGTACATAAATGGTGATCTAAATTTAGTTTGCAGTTATAACCAAGATTTGTTTTAACAAATGTTATTAAAAACATAATTGTATTTTCCAGATTCAATGACATGTCAGTAAAAGTGTATTATTCATTTCGTAATTCAATGATTAATCCAGTAACTTTAAACTTTAGTATAGCATGAATTTAAGTGCAAGCTTTTAACCTTTTTATGCAACATCAGTAAACACTCTGTAGAATTGAAATCATTTATCACGTCATCCTGGGACTTGTCGACCGCGAGCAGCGGCCCGGCAGGTAGCCTATGTGGCTGTTGCCAACCTTATAACGAAAGTTCCCCGTTAAATCCCTGTTGTTCAGCGACGGCTAGCGTTGGTCTCGGCTAAGCTTGATCTCGGCTAAGCTTGATCTCGGCTAACGCTCTATGTCGTGAACCCATTTTTTGGCCGTCGGTTAAAATTGGCCGAGAACAACGATAACCGCGGGCCACGAAACCCCGTACTCGTGAACCGCCTGTTTGTCTTTAAACTGGGTTTCTGATTTTCCCCCTTGAATAAAAAACGCTTCACAATAGCATTTTTTGGCCAGACAGAACTGTTGTAGAGGTCGTCTTTCTTGTTAAAATTTATTCCAATTTTAAAACTTGCACTTTCTCCCTTTGTTTTCAGTTTGTCTACTGTGGCCTGGACATCCCTAAATGAATAATAAAATAATATCATTGA
Organism: Macrosteles quadrilineatus; assembly: GCF_028750875.1. Classification (NCBI taxonomy): domain Eukaryota; kingdom Metazoa; phylum Arthropoda; class Insecta; order Hemiptera; family Cicadellidae; genus Macrosteles; species Macrosteles quadrilineatus. The sequence continues at coordinate 13,320,657 of NW_026542594.1, forward strand.
AAACTAGAAGTCCCTATCTCAACCCAATACAAAATGGTGACAGGTTTTAGTTTTCACCAACCTCACATATCCCAGTTAAAAATATACATTAATATCCCCTAATAACATTTCATTGAATTTTACCAGGAAGGCTTATTACTCCATAAGAAAACGAGTGTACTTTTTAGTTGGTATCACAATTCCCCCTGGGAACCCAAAATGACACATATTGGGGCAGCTCAAAAGTGTTAAAGGTAATCCCTGAAAACTAAAAACTGCCAGCATTTTGTACTGGGTTGAGATAAGGACCTCTGGTTTTTGCCGATATTCTTCTTAACTAATGGCCTTCAAAATGAGGTGTCACTTAATATGGCTTTTCATTTTAAAATCTTGAGCCAAAAATGATCGGTCGCCAGATGGTTCGGCCGGTCTCAGAAGTGTGGGAAACTCATCACTTAAGTGTTTTTTGACTATACGTCAATAGTATAGGATGAAATAAATAAATTTGCCATATTGTATCAACATATATCCATAAACCAGTAAACTACAACAGTTTTCATTTTCTCCATAAGAATAACATGGGAATTTTAAATTACACTTTTTTAAATTTTCTCAGTGACTGTTAGGCATACAACAGCGCTTCAATATACTAAAGTGTTTCTTTTTTTAAGCTCTACAAAATGGTTTAGAAAGAAATTGCAATTTTTTTGTTTTTAGGGTTAAAAATGGGTAAACCCAATTTTTACCCCATAAAACCCCCATACACCCCTGTTACCATGGTCTGATTATGCTGGTTTGCAAACTCGCTCAATTAAACGTTGTACCAAATTTAATCAAAATCGGAACATTTTTACTCGAGTTATCGCGCTAACGGACACACACACATATATCTATATTTATAAAAGAGGAAGTTTGTATGTATACGTTATGGACTCTGAAACTGCTTGACAGATTGTAATGATACTTTCAGGCATTATTAAGCATTATTCAAGGATGGTTTATGTGAAGTTTGGTGCAGATCTGTCAAAAGTTCTCCGCCCCAGTGGCTCTGGAGTTTCCCATGTTAACCTTATGAGTACTCATATTTAAATGGAATTAAAGAATCTTAACAGCTGTTTCAACTAAACATTTTGATTCTGTGATGATCAATAGCATTAAAAAGTTACAAAATGTACCAACAGGGTGCAGCACTATTAATTTTCTAAATTTATGACAACAGTTGCTAATTTCAACCATGCAGCTGTGATACAAAATTAGAACTGTCAAAGTAGGGTTGTTTACAGTTAAGTGCGTAATTCTAATTTATTAACTTACTGACTTTCTTTTTTCCAAAATGTTTATAAAAACTTATTGATTTTGTATGGTTTATTTCCCAAAAAATAATGCCTGGGAAACGAAAGTAGCCAGTTAATATTTTAAGTTAATACTTTTAGTGGATTAAAGTATTATTATAGAATAATAATTATTCTCAAGCATTCTCTTCCCGATGCGAAGCACGGGTATAGTGGCTAGTATATACAGGGTGGTCGCAAATAAGCGTTAAACTTTTTATTGGGTATAAGAGGAGCATAAATGGAACTCGTAAACAAGGTTAAAAAAAATATATCTCATACACACCCCCAGAGACGACTTGTTTTAAGTTTTTTGAAAAAAATTGACATAATTGCAAAAATGTTGCATTTTTCGGGTTATTTTCAAACTTTCATCAACATTTAACAGTGCCATCGCGTTCTCCATAAAATTTGGTATAAAAATACAAGTATTTCAACTTGCCTAAATCTGCATAGCTACTTATTAAATTGAATAGAAATAAAAATTTGTGTTTTTCAAAAAAATTTAAAAAAATACGTAAACATACAACTTTTTTCAAAAAAAGCTTTATAGAGCAGCAAATACTTTTAAAAACTGCACCATAATCTAAGCTTTCAAACAATACCATAAAACGTAATATTTGATCACGATAAATGTCCGCTATTCAAGTTTGAATGGCGTAAAACACAGGTTATCCAAAACATTTTTACTACTGTCGCGTCATAATAATGTTTTTTAGATTATTTAATATAGCACCATCTAAACGGATTTTGAATCAATTTTTTGGCAATCTTTTTCAAACCGGATAAATTAACTCAGCTATAAGGCCAATCTTATACCAATTCAAGTAAGATATGTAGGCTATGATGTGAAATTAAAAATTAATAATAATTCATTTCGTAGTAGAGAAATTTGTTTTATTATTTACAGTACAGCCATGATATGAAACATTATAAATACTTAGTTGTTTTCTCTTATTTACACTACTGCATACTTCACTAAAACGACAAGGCTGTGCCCTATTAAACCTTAAAAAAACAAGATACAGATATTTGATCACCTTTAACTTAATAAATACAAGTAGCCTTAAAACATGTTAAAATGAAAATATTACAGTAGTTGGGGATTAAATTGAACACATGAGACAAATAATTTAGTTTCAGGTAATAAAAATGTTCATAATTTTGGATAGATTTTACAGACATTTCATCAAATTTTTATAAAAAATACAGCTAGCCCTAAAATATGTTAAGATTAAAAGATTAAATAATGGATTAAAACAAACAAAAAGCTATGAAAGACATAATTGATTTTGGGGAAAATATACATGTTAAAATCGGTCGGAGAAGTGGACAATTGTGTGGACATTTGAAACAAGAGAGGAGCTCGGCATTTACTTAAGAACGTTTTCGAAATGATGGCCATTCTGTCTAATACAGGCTCTGGCTCTCTTTCTCATAGATTGAACAGTTACGCTATGGCTCATCTTTCCCCTGACCACTTCTGCTGCTCCAATGATCCTGTTCAAAAGTTCTTCTTCAGTGTTTACAGGGGTCGCGTAGACGACAGATTTCATAAACCCCCAAACACAATCCATAGGGTTAAGATCCGGAGATCTGGCAGGCCAAGAAACAGTGCCTCCTCGTCCGATCCAAGTGGGGAAGTTGAGGTGAAGCCATTCTCTCACTTGATTGGTGAAGTGAGGCGGAGCTCCGTCTTGTTGGAAGATAATTTCGTGACGAAGAGCAGGCTCAATAGCATCCAGGATTTGAGGCAAATTATGCTGTAGGAAGTTGAGGTAGACATCTCCGTTCAGATTACCCTGAAAAATGTGAGGGCCTAATAATCTATCCACTATCACTGCTGCCCACACGTTTATGCTAAATCTGTTTTGGATGGACATCTCCCTTAGTGCGTTTAGGTTTTCTGTTTTCCACAGATGAATGTTGTGGAAGTTAAACACACCTTGTCTAATAAACAGAGCTTCATCTGTCCACAAAATCTTCTTGAAAAATTTATTTTTTTCGATATCACAGTTCAGGAGGTATCGACAGAAGTCTACCCTAGGGACGTAATCGTTAGGCTCAAGGCCTTGAACCTTAGTGAAGTGATAGGGATGAAAGTTATTTTTCTGCAAAACTTTCAAGACAGTTGTTTTACTTACACCAGTAGCCCTAGCAAGATTCCTACTGCTGATCTCCGGCTCTTCCTCCACGCGCTCCAGGATATCTTCCTCCACGTAGACTTCCATCCGTGCTCCGCCCACCTCAGGCTTCTCTCGATGCACAGTTCCCCGTTCTGCTAGACGCTGGTGAAGTCTGGTGAATACTTGCGTACTCGAGACGCGCCGATCAGGATAGCGAAGTGAGTACTCTCGTTGAGACTCACTTGAGTTTCCGTTGCAGTAACCATACACAAAATGCATTTCTGCATATTCTTGATTCCAATTTAGCAGTTCCAATTTACGCACTCGAACTGGCAGAGTATTGAAAACCTTCCCCGCTCTGCAATAAAGGTTTTCAATACTCTGCCAGTTCGAGTGCGTAAATTGGAACTGCCGAAATTTAAAAAGGTTGTTCATGGAGCCCTAGTGGATAGGCCACTGTATTCGCTGGGAGAACTCGTTGAGGAACCACTCTTTAGATCCTAGCTAAAATATATCCGCCATGCCACAGTAAAATGTAAATAATGTATATATTGTAAATAGTGTAAATATATGCTTTTATTGACAAACTCATATGAGTTGACGCAATCTATCCGACATTGTCGGTCAAGGATGAAGACCTCAAGTATTTCAAGTAAGTAAGTAAGTATTTCAAGTATTTCAAGTAAGATTGGAAAACATGTTGTGACCACTATTAAAAACCACTCAAAATCGTCTATGTTGATCAACACGTGATTTATACACAACAGAGAAACCTCAGATAATTGTTGGAGCCACCAGCTGTTCATTATAATTTAATAGTTTATAATATTGAACAAGGCTGTAATATTATACATGAAACTGTTTTTAAAAGTAAAATGTTATGGATAACCTGTGTTTTACGCCATTCAAACTTGAATAGCGGACATTTATCGTGATCAAATATTACGTTTTATGGTATTGTTTGAAAGCTTAGATTATGGTGCAGTTTTTAAAAGTATTTGCTGCTCTATAAAGCTTTTTTTGAAAAAAGTTGTATGTTTACGTATTTTTTTAAATTTTTTTGAAAAACACAAATTTTTATTTCTATTCAATTTAATAAGTAGCTATGCAGATTTAGGCAAGTTGAAATACTTGTATTTTTATACCAAATTTTATGGAGAACGCGATGGTACTGTTAAATGTTGATGAAAGTTTGAAAATAACCCGAAAAATGCAACATTTTTGCAATTATGTCAATTTTTTTCAAAAAACTTAAAACAAGTCATCTTTGGGGGTGTGTATGAGATATATTTTTTTAAACCACGTTTACGAGTTCCATTTATGCTCCTCTTATACCAATAAAAAGTTTAATGTTATTCGCGACCACCCTGTATATATATATATATATATATATGTGTGTGTGTGAATTTGAACGGAGGGTGTTTTTGGCCTCTGGGGACCTCAAAACAAAAAAGTAAGTCGGTCCCGGGTCCAGGTCTTACCGTGAGTACTACGGTAATAGCAGTGTTGGGGTGTAGCGCGCTACTTGTAGCGCGCTACTGTAGCGCGTTACTTTTTTTGTAGTTTGTAGTGTAACGACGCTACTTTCCAAAGTAGCAACTAATATTGTAGCGTCGCTACATTTTAAGACTAATATATAGCGTGAATCACGCTACTTTGCTATGCTATTGAAATTCCCAATTCTTTTTTCCTATTTGAAATACCAAATCACACTACTTTGAATATTGACCAAATACGAAGAAAACACAATTTCACCAATATTGTTTACTCTGTGCTCTGTCAGTAGTCAGTATAGTAGTACAACTTACAGTACGCTTGAAAACGTTTGGTTGTCGTTTTCTGTCGTCTGCCTGAAGTCTAGTCGTCGACCATGTTAATGGTGCAATAATGACAGACGACAGACATTATTGATTGAGTTGGATTTGGAGTTTACTATTTGAGGTTAAGTTGTTCCGATCTCTTGCCATTGTTTTGCGTTACAATAACTGTTTGTTAAGTGTTTACCAAGTTTAACCCTCCGAGCGTCGAGAGTCTACGCGTAGACGAACAAAACCCCCTGTGGGGCTTCGAGCATCTACGCGTAGACGAACACGCAGTGTTTCGTTCAATTTGTTCTAAATCCAATTCGACGCAATGGGACCTGATTGATATTTGTATCACCGTTTACGGAATAAGTTGGGCTTTCTCCCAATGTCTGTCTCGAGCCACTAAACTGTATGTAGCGATCGTAGCGCAGCTGTAAACTTTGTCAATGTTTTGTTTGTTGATGTTGACAGTTGCTTGTTTACTAACACTTGTAAATGGTGGATTGTTGTTTTAGATGTCATGTTAATTCCTAAATATGGATAGTAGTAACATTCGTGATTGTTTGATGAGTTAGATCATCCTGATGAAGTGGAAATAGACAGTGATTTAGAAATAAATGAACCTCCAACATCAGATTCAGACTAGCCTAAGTTATATCATAGATAAAACATGTTATATTAGCCTATTATCAGATTCTGACCATAAACATGGCACAGAAAATCACTTTTACACCTATAACTTTTTGTTACTATACTTTATCTATAATAATGTTTATATATTTGTAATCTACATAAAATTGTAATCTACATAATATACATAAAATATGGGTTCTTTCTTTAGTAGTTCTGCACATTCCCCCATTACATTAAGGTGCATATATATTCTACAATAGTGTGGCCTATATTCAAATTGGTATTATATAAATGGATGTCAATGTGTCTTGGTGTGTACGCATAACGTTTTTGCGTTTTGATGGATATTTGTCCAAACCACACGACAAAAAATATTTTTATGACTTTTTGTAAAGTAGTGAAAAAGTAGCTAGCTACTTTTCTTTTGTAGTTGTAGTTGTAGCTAGCTACTTTTTAAAAAAAGTAGTTGTAGTGTAGTTTAGCTCTTTTTAAGAGAAAATAGTTGTAGTTGTAGCTAACTACTTTTTAAAAGTAGTTTACCCAACACTGGGTAATAGCTTATTCCCTATGGAAAATTCGCTAAAACCATAGAAAACATTGCTCTACTAGGGTGACATTACCACAGGCCTTGCATTATTATTCATGCACTCAAATTTTATTGTCAATGCATTTTTTGTTTTAAACTGCTTGCAGGGTGATATGTCAGGGATGTATTTCTAAGAAGACCTATTGCTAAACTAGAAGTTGGACAGTGCAATCATTTATTTGCAAACCACCCTCACCTTTACAATATAACCAATGTATAAAGATACAGATATAATAGCGCTGCTAATATTAGATACCCATGTGTGGAGGAGAGTTATATTATATATACATATACAAAGATTTGAACAAATAGTGTTTTTGGCCTCTGGAGACATAAAAATTAAATACCCCCGCCGCAGCAAACCTGCAGACTTAGCGAATTTCCATTTGCCTGATTGGATTTAAACTAAAATGTCTCCTTAAAAATATCACATTTATTCCCTATTTAAACAGAATTAGTTTAATGAGTACTTAGGTTTGCTGCAACAGGGAGGGTAAAAAAGTTTTTTTATGTAAAATATTAAAAGGTACTGCGGTTTAGTAGGAAATTAATGTATTTTCCAAATTTGATCAAAATATGTCCATAAACAAGCAAACTACAACAGTTGACTTATTCTCCATAAGAATAACATAAGAATTTTAAAATTACAATTTTTTTGAATTTTCTCCGTAACAATTAGGCGCATAATAACGCTTCAATATACTAAATTATTTGTTTTTTTAAGCTCTACAAAATGGTTTGAAAAGAAATTGTGAAATTTTGTGTTTTTAGGGTCAAAAATGGAAAAACCTATTTTTACCCCATAAAACCCCCCATAAACCCCCGTTCCCATAGTCCGATCATGCTGGTTCGCGAACTCATTCAAGTTTATCCCGCCTTACACCTTCAAACCAAATTTTATCAAAATTGGACAAAAATTACTCAAGTTATCGTGCGGATGGACACATATATATATATATATATATATATATCTATATATAGATATATAAAAATTTGAACGAATGGTGTTTTTGGCCTCTGGGGACATCAAAATGAAAAAGTAAATCGGTCCCGGGCTTAGGTCTTACCATGAGACCTACGGTAATAGCTACTTCCCTATAGGGAAATTCGCTAAAAGTAGAATGGTCCTGGGTCTAGGTCCTACCATGAGACCAACGGTAATAGCTTATTCCCTATATGGGAAATTCGCTAAAATTATATCGGTCCCGTCTCCAGGTCTATCCGTGCCACCTACGGTAATATCTACTTCCCTATATGGGAAATTCGCTAAAATTATATCGGTCCCGTCTCTAGGTCTTTCCGTGCCACCTACGGTAATATCTACTTCCCTATAGGGAAATTTGCTAAAAAAAACTTTAAAAAAAACATTCAAAATATTTTAAAGTTCACTGTGGTTTGTTTAGTGGTAAAACAAATTCATTTTTTCACTGTAGAATCAAACAGTTTGTCTGAATTCAAAAGTGGACACCTGACGTGATTCACCCAGTATAGGCATCATAAATATTTTGGCCTTATGAAGATAATATTGGAGGCCAACTTTTAGTTGTTCCTGGTAGGACGAGTGCACCAGTGACATCACGTCTTCAATGATGTGATAATAAAGGTTGTATATTTTTCAGTGTTAAATCATACAAAATAGATTTTGAGTTAAACAGTAACTTTGCCAAGTATCTCTTCTGTGTTTTTCTGGTTTGTACGTTTGTAAAAGAGCATATTTTTTGCAGGATAAGAAAAAAGCTCTAGAGTATTTTGAAAAGACTGCCATAACAGGGAGCCATGCAGGACTATCTGATATGGTTAGAGTTAAATGGATGCTGGACCCTGACAATTATGATCCCTGCCCAGACTTACAGCTTGGTTTGTCTTGGAAGTTGAAGAAAAAAGATCACAATCAGCTGTTGGCTCAACTTGGCGGTTACCATTTGTTGATAAAGCGAGACTTTAACAAAGCGTCGGAGTATTTTAAACAAATCCTTCTTGAAGATAATAAATCCCCACAAATGGCAGTAAGTAAATATGGATTGCATGGATAAAGGGAAAGGGTTATTAGCAATATTATACTGTAATAATGGGTAATTGAGAAAGAGCTAGGACCTGTGGTCAAGGTGTTGTCAACTCCAACCTTTGCACACAGAATGAGATGGAAATAATAAACAGGCTACCGTTAGTTAGAAAGGAGGTCTGGTTATTGTTTCATAAGTTTTTAAATGATAAGTTCAAGATAAAAATTGAGGTATATTAAAAAAATGGGTTGTATAAGAATTTTATGAATCTAAATCTGTAACCTGTTGTAGCAGCCACAACACTTCTCTCCTGAGCTCCCCAGAGCTGAAAGAAAAAGTTAAAAACTATTCATGCAAACTAGTGATGTGTCGGTACTTTAATGCTATGCTTTACCACCTCAGTAAAAGCACCGACACCGGGAACCGGTGAATGTGTTGCAAGCCTATTGTTGACATTACTCTTTTGATAACACCTACCCATTGTGACATAAGGCGAATTGTGCAAGCGATGTCAAAGGCAGCTAAAGAAATATGCAGAGCCATTGTCTACTTGCAGTTGAGACGGATGTGTAAATCCATCACTGGATGTCAAAAGTTACTTTTATTCTTTATTTCCTTATGTCAATGATATTTCAAAACCAAACCTAAAAAAAACTTAAACCTTATAAAAATGTTTGCAAAATCATCTGTGCGAAGTGGCACTTTGCTGCACATGAAAGAAATGTTTACGCACAAGCCGTAGGCGAGTGTGAAAAGTTGAGTCCAGCAAAGCCGCTTTGCACTCACGTTACATATAATGTTTTTCCTACAGTTAAATAACAAATTAAAATATAAAGCATATAAATAAATAGTCAAACACTATACAACACGTTTTTAGGTTAGGTTAAGTCCAAGCGCTGAACAAAATGGGAAACAATGCACCATTGTACTCAATTGCTTGAATCAGTTAAGTTCAAGTAAGGTACTTACTGTATTACTCAATCAAAAAATAAACATAAATTTGTTTTGATCTAAGAACCTTCAGTGAAATACCAGCTTTCATTTGAGTTACTAATAATGCTTATCAGTAAATGATTGGACATACCTAAAGCACGCTGCTGAATCACGAATAACCCAAATTTTTACAAAAACGGTGTTGCTTATCATTGGTAGGTAAATTATACTGCTGGAGTTTTAATTATAAGCAAGGTCTTTTATTTTATAAGATATTTCACTTCTGTTAACTTTATTAGTTTTAGTTTAGGTTTGGTTTATATTGTGACGGCACTCAAGTCTTTGTACTTTGTGCATTGTAAGATGTGATGAGTGAATAATTTGAATTTGAATATAGGCCTACCTATTGATTTCTCCATTCAAACCATGTTACAAAGTAGTTTCAATGATTACAATACAATACAATTCAACATTGTTTACTGGAGAAAACTGTAGGTGTAGCAAGAATTTCTCAGTTATTCTTTGTCCAAACTAAGCTTATAAGTTATCGTTAAAATCTGCATACGAGTAAAATTTCTTATTCCCTAAAATGCTTATTCTCTATGTGAAATTTGTTGAAAAGTTGTAGTTTTAAAACAATTGGCCAATAATGTAAACATTTTTGTAGAATCTTAAAGCTTTGGCTTAAACCGTTACAGAGTTATGAACAGACAGACAGACGCTAAATAGAACGAGATAGGACACGACGGACACGTATATATAAAAGTTTTTGCTTCTTTTACCCAAGGAATCACTACGTAAATTATGTCATGTCATTACTTTTTTTGAACAACCTCGTTAGAAACATAAACCTCTTCAAACTTTAGTGCACCGCATCAAAAATTTGTATTTACACTCATAGGCTTTCAGTTTTCACAATTTAATATTGTTTTATTTACTTGTTTCAGAGTTTCAAAAGTTTTTTCCTAAAAATGTCTGAACCTATCAATCTCAATGAATATCTTGCCAACGAAGCATTGTTGCTGGCAAAGAAGACTGACAGTGCAGAGGCTCAAACAGGGATCCAGGGATATGGGGAGGACATTCTCGAACTCATCCTTCAGGTTGATCCAAAGTTAATAGAAAAGACTCCTGATGAAAACCTCATACCGAAATTGTTAAAGGCTGCAAAAGACATGGAAGCCAGTTGGAACCATAATAGCCGAGGTAAAAGCCACTTTAGGGGTAACTACTCAGGAAATAGAGGCAGAAGCAACTATCACAGAGGTGGTTATAGAGGCGGCCAATCCAATGCCAATTCAAGAGCCAGCTATGAAGACAATGAAAGAAGAGCCAATCAGAGAGATCAAGGAGCAGATGGTGATGTGCGAAGGGGAGGGTTCAACAGAGGGCGGGGAGGGAGGCAGAGAGGGGGGTGGCGAGCAAGGCCTAGGAATGATGAAAGAGAACATGAAAACTGGAGAGAAAAGTAAATTGTTTCGTTATTTATGTTCCTGCCTTGAAGATTATTATATAATATCATTATTATTATGTATCATATGTACTAAAACCAGTTATTGCTAAAAAAGACTGACTTAGATGTTTTAATAAGGTGCTATTTGATATGTTGGTAGTGAATTTTAGTAGTAAGAGTTATTATTTTCCTTTCGTCAGTTATACCTAGAACTAGAACAATTTTATTTCAAAGATCATTTTGGTTATTGCATTATTTTATCCAAATTGCCTTTTGATAAAATGATTTTTTAAATCCAAGGAAGGATAGATCTATTAATTATTGTTTTTGCATATTTTATTCTGGTTTTGCTATAAATTAATACTGCGCTGTTTGGAAGTGAAGGATCCTAAACAACTGTAAGGTACTAACAATTTTATTGGGAAGTGACTGATAATTCTTATTATATAAAATGTGTGTTTTGGTTTGTTACTTTTGTTTTCTAGTAAATGTGTTATTTGGTTTCACTGAATTGTTAACTGTTTTCCAATAAGTTTTTTGTATTAGATTTTTAGAATTATTAATGTTCTTAATACTTGTGTACTATTCTAGGATAATCACTTATTGTGTATAGGGCAAACATCAAAAAGATTAATTATGTTGGTATCTTGAACTTTTATATCAGATTAAACTGTCTTATTTGTATCACTGCATTTCTATATTTTACAGAGAGGATGTATTTATTTATTAAAATATGGACTGTCAAATTGTTGATGATTTTAATAAAACCTTTAATGAAGAACAACTTTTCCCTTGTAAAAATTTATTTATGAAAAAAAGAAAGAAAATTAAAATTAATTCCTTAAGAAATTCTTTAATTCCCTTATAAACTTGAGCAAGGCCCCACTAGAAAAAATTCCATGCGGCAGCGCAACTCTACGTCACAGTGGTGGATAATTGTACTAAAGTTGCCAGACGGAAACAGCCAGTTTATTTACCTAAAACATATGGAATGTGGCAGTGAATCTATCTACAATTTGAGGTCATGGATCCTGCAGCCTGTTTTCCCAGTGGGGCCTTAACTTGAGCAGTTTTAACAAAGAGTAAAACAAGAGATGTAAGACCAAGTTACTTACGTATTCTCGTCACTAAAATATGTCAATTCAGGACATGTTTCGGTGTTAAAACACCATTGTCAGCTTCAGGTACATATGTAGAGTTGATCAGTAGTTAACATCGTCAGAAGAGAAACACAGTACGAACACGAATAGTTAGAACAGGCCTGTTTCTTAAATGTCTTAATTGTTTTATGTATTTATTCGTGTTCATACTGTGTTTATCTTCTGACGATGTTAACTACTGATCAACTCTACATATGTACCTGAAGCTGACGATGGTGTTTTAAACACCGAAACATGTCCTGAATTGACATATTTTATTGAGCTGTGCCGAGAATGCGTAAGTAATTTAGTCCAAGTCTTACATTATGTCCAACAGCTCAGGGGCTACACACGTGGATTTTAATTGTAAAACAAGAGAGCTTACAGGTTAAATATAATAGCATATGAGAATCTTCCAATAATTTAACAATAATAGTTGTCTGTGCAACTAGTTACCAATGTGGCACTTATAGAAATGGATAAATGTTGACACACAAGACTAGGCATAACTGTCAATTTTGTGAATTTGAAGACACTTTTAGCTCAAATGTTACATTATTATTTGTGTAAAGTATTTTGTATGTAACTAACTTGAACATATTTTATCTGCACAACAAACGTAACAGCAGGGCCAGCAATGCAGGGGGGGGGGGCGCCTGTGAAAACGGCAAGCAGAAACTGTCCAACAAAGAGGCCCATGAGACGAGTGGGGCCGAAAAATTGGAGTTCATCTAATGTATTTTAAAAAATTGGAGAAAATCCTGATTTGTAAAATTAAAGATGACAAAATTTACTACTAGCTTCCTATATAATGTCTGTTTCTACGACGAACCGTTTCGCCACTAGAGCACACTAAAAAAGGCCAGAAGTACAAAAAATTAAAAACATTGTTAAATGCTGCCGTTTTACATTACGTTTCCATGAAAACAACCCATGTTACGATAATTTTAACTATTTATTCATGATAACAAACTGAAACACACTTAAAAAAAACCCGCCACAGCAAACCTGCAGACCAAGCGACTTTCCATTTCCCTGATTGGATTTACACTAAAATGTCTCCTTAGAAATATCACATTTATTTCCTATTTAAATAAAAGTTTAACGAGTACTTAGGTTTGCTGCAACAGGGAGGGTAAAAAGGTGTTTTTTTGTAAAATGTAATAATTTAGTATGAAATGGATGCATTTTCCAAATTTGATCAAGATATGTTCATAAACAAGCAAACTACAACAGTTTACTTAGTCTCCATAAGAATAACATGGGCTTTAAATTTACAGATTTTTGGAATTTTCTCCGTAACCATTAGGTGTATAACAACGCTTTAATATACTAAACTATTTGTTTTTTTAAGCTCTACAAAATGGTATGGAATGAAATCGCTAAATTTTAAGTTTATAGGGTAAAAAGTAGGAAAACCCAATTTTTACCCCATAAAACCCCCCATAAATCCCTGTTCCCATAGTCCGATCATGCTGGTTCGCGAACTCGTTCGAATAGATGTAGGTTTACACGTTTATCCCAATTTTCATCAAAATCGGATGATTTTTGCTCGAGTTCTCGCCCTAACGGACACATATATGAATTTGAACGGATGGTGTTTTTGGTCTCTAGGGGCCTCAAAACGAAAAAGTAAATCGGTCCCGGGTCCAGGTCTTACCATGACTACTACGGTAATAGCTTATTCCCTATAGGAGAAATTCACTAATAAACTAACTAGTGTGTCTTCTGACCACAAAACTCCACCTGAAATAAATACCCGTCTTTTAGGATTAAATTGTGGAAAATGGAGACAATCTTTCTTTTTATAATGTTAATAACCTCATGAATAGGTTGGTTGGTAGGATCATGTAATTCACTCTCTTAGGTTTGAAGGTTGGCATTCCATCCATTTTTTTTTTTTTATGGGCCCAAGATGAGAGAAAAAACATCTTCCACATCCTCATTCGCTTCTAAGGCTTCCTCAAGGGTAAGAAACTGAGGACCAAGTTTATCTTTGAATATTCTCAGCTGCCTACAGTTTTCTTCTTTATAGCAAGGCAAGGAGTGGTGAGTATGTTGTCGATTAAGTTTTTCTTGGTTGATGCTTGGTTTTTTATGGTTGAAAGGTTGCTGCTCTGGCCATAGCTTTTGTCTAGTAGGAACCCACCATCAATAAGAGAGAGAGAGAGAGAAATTCTTTATATATACACATTATTTTGCAGAATATTTTTCCAGAAATATCAATTTTATCTATGTTATTAATGTAAATTAAAAATAGTAAGGGCCCCATTGTAGAACCTTGAATAATTCCAAAATCTACATTCATTTGATCACTAATTGCGTTATTAATTGATACTACTTGAGTCCTATTGCTTAAATAACTTTTAAACCATGCCAGGGCTAAACCCCTTACTCCCAAATATTCTAACTTTTTGAAAAGAATTTTCCTATCAATAGAGTCAAACGCTTTAGCAAGATCTATGAATGCAATTAGTATTTTTTCATTTCTATTCACTGACTCGATTAATGTTTTATTGATAAGAAATAGTGCATCAGTAGTATTTTTACCTTTTCTAAACCCAAACTGTTGTTCTGATAAAATTCCATGTTCATCCAAATAATTTTGGAGTTGAATTTTGACACATTTCTCTAACACTTTAGATAATACACTTAACAATGAGATTGGTCTATAATTATTTTTGTCATCTTTTTGCCCAGACTTATACAGGGGGATTACCTTAGCTATTTTAAACCTGTTTGGAAAAATGCCTGAAGCAATACTCAAGTTAATAAGATGTTTGAGAGGTAGTATAATGTCTTGCAGATGATTTTTAGTATTTTGGCTGGAAATTCATCGAACCCGGGAGCAGAACCGCCTCGCATTTCCCTCACACACTCAGCCAACTGACTGTAAAATAACATACTACACTTGACCGTGGAAGTGCTTGTTTTCAATGGGGACAGGGGCTTTAGGCCTTTAAAGATTTGATTTGGTTCTTTGTGCAAACCGTTATTATCAAACATCGAGAAAGAGTATGGACCCAGTTTGTAGGACAAGAAGTGTTTTAGTTCTTCATCAGAATTCTCAGCGATGCTGATACGTTGAAACAATGTGTTGGGGTTTACGGGTAAGAATTCTCTACTTTCATCGCGTTGGCAAGTGGCTGGACACGGTCTACTCGTCTGAATTTGACGTTACCAAAGTTAAAAGTTATCTACAACTCTTTTAATGTATTTCATCCTTTTTTCTCAATCACTATAGCAGTCAACCCTGTGGCCAGCAACATCCCTGTGCTGAGAAAATAAATGGGGGTTTTGTGGGAACGGGAAATGTTCCAGCAGTCAGTCATACATCTTGGCATAGATTTATCAAGTGTGTTTCAGTTCATTATCATGAATAAATAGTTCAAATTATCGTAACATGGGTTGTTTCCATGGAAACCCAATGTAAAACCTTTGTAAAACGGTTAGGGTTTATTTTCATTTTTGGTTTTGCCCAGCATGATCGGACTATAGGAACAGGGTTTATGGGGTAAAAAATGGGTTTTCCTATTTTTGACCCTATAAACTTAAAATTTGGCGATTTCTTTTCATACCATTTTGTAGAGCTTAAAAAACAAATAATTTAGTATATTAAAGCGTTGTTATGCGCCTAATGGTTACGGAGAAAATTCCAAAAATCTGTAAATTTAAAATGCCCATGTAATTGTTATGGAGAATAAGTAAACTGTTGTAGTTTGCTTGTTTATAAACATATTTTGATCAAATTTGGAAAATGCATCCATTTCATACTAAATTATTACATTTTACAAAAAACACCTTTTTACCCTCCCTGTTGCAGCAAACCTAAGTACTCGTTAAACTTGTATTTAAATAGGGAATAGATGTGATATTTCTAAGGAGACATTTTAGTGTAAATCCAATCAGGGAAATGGAAATTCGCTTAGTCTGCATTTTGCTGCGCCGGGGGTATTTTTAAGTGTGTTTCAGTTTGTTATCATGAATAAATAGTTAAAATTATCGTAACATGGGTTGTTTTCATGGAAACGTAATGTAAAACGGCAGCATTACCTATAGCATTTAGCAATGTTTTTAATTTTTTTTACTTCTGGCCTTTTATAGTGTGCTCTAGTGGCGAAACGGTTCGTCGTAGAAACAAACATTATGTAGGAAACTTGTAGTAAATTTTGTCATCTTTAATTTTACAAAGCAGGATTTTCTCAAAAACCCATACTTACCGAGATTTGCCTAAAAAACCAAAAAAGTGCCAACATTTTTAGGTTTTTCGCAAAATAACCAATGTTCCGGGCAAAATATCCGTCAGCAAACCTCATATTCGTGTTCAGCGACCCAAAAAACATAGAGAAAAGTGATGATTAGGACTGTACCTAAACTTTCTGCTAACTTTCCTAATATGCCTAGACTATGTCTGCAAACCTTTTAATTTACCTTTAAATATTAAATTACCTGGAGTCTGGAGTCATGTTCATGATCGTTGACTGGGGCTTTTAATACTGTATTATTTTACATTTTAGTTGCCCTAATATTCGTACCGAATTTGAGGTAAGAAACCTCAAATTCAAATCGCCGCGTGAAATCAAAGATCACATGTACGACGCATTACACACAATCCTTCGTCCAAGCTCAGAACCAGTGAATCAGCCCAGCCTCCCCATGTAGCTCCATGAATGTCGTTTTAGGGTAAGCATTTTAATTCTTTTAGGGGAGCAGTGCAAATTCTTCAAAGACGCGGTACTAGTTGGTATCAATTCGATTATCAGTAACCACAACACTCTAATCTCTATATCCCGCAGGGATATAGATATAATTACCTCACGTTGAAATCAAAAACAATTTGGTAAAAGTCTTTTTCATCATCACCAACTAGTACAGAACCGCTCTTTTTATTTCACTTTGCCCGCTGCGATCATTGATCAAATCATATTCACAGAATATATAGGGCCTACCCTAATTTGTGTCCCCCTTGTGATTGTGTTGTGTGTCCGGACGTTCATGTAAGTAAATGTTATATTGTTTGTTAAATTATTAATTGTTATATAGTGGTTTGTACATGAAAAATATTGTTTATTCCTGTCCATACCACATGTGGTTCAGAATCACCGATTGGTAGTTTTCAATTGTATCCATTTCAATCTCATCAACTGGTAACAATAGTAAGTTAATAAATAATAATTAATACTAATACTATACCAATTCAACGCATTTATTATTTTGTATAAATTTGAGATATTTTTTTTAATCACGTGGTAACTAGGCAAAACCAACTACCCTATATAATTTTGGTAATCATTCACAACATTTGATAAATACGAATTCTAATTGTCGCTAACTCTGTTTTGGAATAAATTTAACGTAAAAAAGGGGAAAAATCAAGCTGCCAGTGCGTGTTAGGTGGTTGCAGCAGTTGGTAGAGGTGTGTAGCTGACCATAGACAAAATATTTGTCCCCCATAGCACCTTTATTTAATTAATAAATAATTTAGGTTTTATTACAAGCTACATTCATCACTGTTGTGTTCCGTTAACCTGTCACAATCAGTTGCTACGAGATCTGCCCTACAGTGATAGTTGCTTGTGACTATCATCTCAAAAGCAAATTCACACAAACAGTTTTAGACGACAATAAATTCATAAAACTTTTGATTTAACTAAAATTAACTTGTATATAATCACTGTCAAATAATCACACACTGGTTGAAATATACAGGGTTATTCTAAATGATTGACCCATTTTTAATGCTTCAGGATGGGCAAAGCCGTGTCACCCGATTGCCCAGGCATTCCTGATGACGTGGAACATACTTTTTTCCACTGCCAGCGTTGGGAAAGGCCCCGCCTGGAGGCTCAACAGTTAGTAGGACTGCTGTCAGTGGACACGGTCATACCGATGATGACGGAGGGTGAGGACAATTGGACCTGTGTGTCACATTACATCCAGGGTATTCTCCGCGCCATGAAGCTCGACCTTGACCGGGATGCGGTGTAGATCATGAAGTATCCAAATGCCAAAAACGGTGAGAGCCCTGAGGGCTTAGGTCACATGTTGGCCTGACTTGAAGTAATGTGACAAATAATTCCAGGTCTGTGTCCAACAGAGTAGAGGGGGTTTTTTAGTGAGTAGTCTGTGATAGATTCAGGAGTCTCACACTACAGGCTGGCTACCTGTGTGCGTAAAAGCATTTTCCCTCCTCTCCCTTAAAAAAAAAAAAAATACTGTACTGTGTGTCAACTTAATACCATGACATCCTTACCACCATTACCTTTCCAACACTTAGGCCTACCACGGGGTGGTACTAAACAATAAAATGGCTAAAATTATATGAATACGAAACATAATTACGTAGGCTTGGTTCATTTATTATTTTACAGTACAATACCTATCTTGGAAGAACAATTTGGGTTTGGTCCTAGCTAGCAAAGTGATTTTTGGGACCAGCAAAACTGTTGATACTTACCAGAAGTAATCAGTGTTTTTCCGATGTCCTCCCAGATCTTGCCCTTCTTCTGTATGTTCTTATAATCCTTGTGATTCAAATCATAGAGCACCGGGTATGTATAAAGAACTTCTAGTAAGTGTTTGGTGATACACAACATGTTGTTGTTGTTTTTACATGTGCACAGACAGCACAGAATAGACAAAACTGAGTAGTTCATAGTTTGGTTACATGGTATCGCCGCAATAAAGCGCTGCAAACAGTGCATGCAGCGTTACTGCGATACTACCGCTACGGTATCGCGCATTCGTCTCAGTATCGCGTATCGCAGTTCGCTCTGGTGTGTGCGGTTCCATAAGCCGCCATGGTATTGTACGGACCACTGGTATCGCAAGAGAATTTCCAAGAAAAAGTATCGCGCCCGCTCTAGTATTGCACGGAGTATCGCTCTGGTGTGTGCAGGGCTTAATTCTGGTATTAGTCTTATTTTCAATTTAATCAGGTTTTCATAGATAAATCTATAAGTATAAAAGAGGATGTTTATATATATATATATATATATATTTGGCAGTGATAATCTCAGACACCGCTGAACCGATTGCCACAAAACTTGTACATACGTGTAGAATTTCATGGAATAGGTTTATATACACCATCAATTTCGTGATCCGTCCATTCGGCTCTGCCCCAGTGGCTCTGGAGTTTCCCATGTTAACCTTATGAGAAATGGAATTAATGAATCTTAAGAGACGTCACCTAAGAACTTCTGGGAGTGATTTTATTCCACAGGGCCCACTTCATTTTTTATTTTACAAGTTTACACTGTCATCACTCTGTTGAGTCATTTTTATTCTCTTTGTTCTTCCAACCCTCCTACATCCTACCTCCTACATGTACCAGAGTCCTGTACCTCGTCTTATGCGTCTCGGAAACAACGCCCTCGTGGAGTTCTTCGGAGTTGGTATTGCACGGACCACTGGTACCTATCGCAAGAGATGCCTTCAGAAGAGATGCATTTTTGGGTGTTGTGTGAGCCTTGCATGTAGTGAGTCAAATGTAGTGTTGCACCTTGTATTTTTTTTATAATCAAGTTTGGTTAATTATATGGAAATATTCTCTCTTAATATACAGAAATATTCTCTGGGGAAATACCTGTGGGGCCAGCAGGGGGTTTACTTGGCAAAGAAAATCCCTGCGGATCCTGTTTGATATATCATATAAAGTTAACTGCAAACCTTTCTTTATAAATAATAATATAAAGACACTTTCAAGTATTTATATTTTTAATAATTTAGTCTATGTTAAACAAAACATTTCAAATTTTACTAAATGTCACTCAATACATAACCACTCAACTAGACAATCAAACAACCTGTACATCCCACCAGTTAGACTTTCAAAATTCACAAAAAAACCATAAATATTTACAATCTATATATTTAATACACAGTTGTAACACTGTTTTCTCAGTTATTACTGGACCGATCTACAAGATGTATGTCTCAAATTAAAGGATGTAATGCGTAGATTTGCCGAACTTCCTTAGAATTTACGTTTTTTCTAAGGGCTAATCACTATAGCCCTTCAAAGGTCGAGTCAATACAATTCTTATTGAAGATTATAATACACAGTTTATAAATGATTTGTCAGCTGTTTAATGTTTGTCAAACATTTGTTATTATTTTTATAACCTCACTTTCGGTATGCAATTATTAATCTAGAAGTTCCTGTTAAAAACAGACACGATTTCGATCAAGGAAAAGCGTACCTATTTGTTAACTTATTATACCAAAATGTGTTATTTAAACAATATTTGTAACCTATGTTTTGGTGTAAATTTTGTATTTTCGTATACTGTATTAATTTTCCTGCGAACTGATTTGAAGGAAAGTGCTAATTGATTTTAGGTTTGAGTATGGAACATAATACCCAAAGTAGGGGACAAAAACTGTTTATTCCGATCAATATAATTTATTCCCTACGGCCACGAGAACAGTGAACAGTGAAATCCGCTTGCAGGTTGTGTAGAAAATTGCTAATGTGTGGGAAACATACAAATATTTTATCGTAGGTGATCAATATTACTCAAGGTAAGTGTTTGGCGTTAAGCAGTACCAAACTTTACCTTCTGGAGATGGCGATTACGAATACGTGTAACTATAATATAAATTTGTATTTTCGAAATATGTGTTACTTTTAATGCAAAATGATTCAAAGGAAAGTGGCAATTGAGTTTCAGTTAGGGAATGGATGGAACGTGAAATAATACCGAAAGTAGAGGACGGAAACTGTTTGTTCCGATCAAAATCATTTATCCCACCAGAACAATCATGGGGAAATCCACTTGCAAGTTGTGCAGATAATTGCTAATGAGTGGGAAACATACAAACATTTTATCGTAGGTGATGATGAATCTTACTTAAGATCAGTGTTTGACGTTCAGTAGTACCAATCTTTACCTTCTCGAGATGGCGAGTATTCTGGATATGTAGAACTACAATTTATCCGTGAACTATAACCTAACTATTTTTTCCAGTAGGCACACAGGGAAGTTGCTTGAGAAACTGTGACTTACGATTTCGGTTCTGGCGAATTAAAGTGTGTGATTTGATGTTTAAAGGCAAATTTGACTCGGGTCATTACAGTGTTATACAACTTTATCATAATCCCCATGGTGTGAAAAGTACAAAAAGAAAAAGAAAAGGTGGAAACTGTGTGTAAAGAGACAACCAGAACGAAAAAAAACGTGGAGAACCATGGAACTAAAAAGTAATTAACAGTGATGGTGTTAAATGTGCTCTGGAAGTTCCTAAAAAAAAACACCAACTCTTTTGAATTGGGGTCGTTAGATTGGATTAGTTACTACTGCAAATCTATGAATTTAGAGTCAGAACAGGGACACGACACAAGTATTTTCTCCTTATGTTGTCACATAGGGAAGGTAAAATTAGCTCCTTATCGACATTCTGAGTTCATAGAAAATCTTATCAACATGGACTAGGCCTACATAGGCTATAAATAAAGTAAAAGAAAAAAAACTATTTGAATAATATAAGATCTTACAACTCTGCATTTGCAATGGTGAGTTTATAAGTCTCACTTAGATGAATCATCATTCTGGTAGTCTATATAATTTTAAGATCTGGGGCTCCGTTTACCATCGGATTCGTTAATAGGTACCCTCTAACATTGAACCAAAGTATGCCCAACTTTATATTATAGCCTATACGACGTATACGCAGCTGTTACTCACAGAATGGGTCAAAGATCCGTGAAATGCAGCCAACTGCTGATGCGTGATTTAAATTACTAGGCCTATCTTTATTCCGCACAACGAATGTAATGAACAAGAAAACAACGAATGTAGGAATATACATTAACAAATTATCTCCATAGCATAAGTAGCTTATTAGGTTATCAGCATTGTGCAGTTCATACACTATTTATTTTTCAAATGAAACTCGAATTAATTTTAAACATTCATTTGGTTAAACTAATGTATTGGTTTGATTAACATAAATAGTTTATACAGGCCCAACTATCCGTTCTACTTCATATAAAAAAGCAGTCCCTAAATAAAATACAAAGATAAACAGTATTTGTTAATTATTATGTCTTTTATTTTATCTATTTTTTTTTCAATTTCTAATATTATTATTTCCTGATAGCGGAAATCTCTCACGCACGGGTAGAAGTAGCCCTTGTGAGAGGCATTACATATTTAATGACTATGTTAGTATATTATTTTATTTATTTATGTCATTGCATAACTATGACATTTTTACTGGCAAAGTATTGTAACAATGTATTTACTTACTGAAATAAACATGATTTTGATTTGATTTTATTTGATTTAACAATATTCCCGTGGCGGAGCACGGGCGGCTAACTAGTTACAACTAAACTTTTCATTCCATTTAGAGAAATTGATAACATAAACCTTATCAAATCGACATTATCAAGATGGCTAATTAGCAAAGCCTTTTTTTTATAGACAATTTTTTAAACACAAACTATTACTCTGAATTCTTAACACTATTGGCCACTAGTAGGCAGCCTGCATGACCAAAAATCTTTTTACAAATTTCTTGAATATTTACAAACTGTTTAACCTTTCCCGGACGGGTGACGGATATATCCACCTCAGTCTTTGGCGATAAAGGACGGGTGGCGGATGTATCCAGACTTATGATTACTTATTATGGTTTTTGATGTCCCGGACGATAAATCCGCCTTCTCTTCAGACAGACTGGCAGGTGCTTGAGCAGTAACCGGATGTTTTGCGGTACCAAGGCGCCACTTTCCTGCTCTCTCCCGCACTCCTCCCCTTTCCCACGCCTACCCCTCTCCCGCACCACCCCCTCTCCTGCACAGCCCCCCACCACTCCTATGTTCCCCTTTCGACGTTTCGTGCTCAACACTACGTTGTCTTTATTTATTGTTTACATATTGTTCTTTATTTATTGCCTAACGTTGTCATGGTCATATCTTCAAAGACTGGTGGCGGATATATCCGCTGCTTTTCTACTCATTCGCGGACGGGTATCGGACATATCCGCATAGTTAAAAACGAGTAAAAAATTATTTTGACAGTATTAAGTGTTCCATTGTGTTTATTTTATGTATACTTGTATAACAAAACAAAACACAAATAAGGAAAATTAATATTTATTTTTTCCTATAATTTTTCCCCGTTCTATGTCACGATTACGCCCGTCCGGGAAGGGTTAAGTTAGTTTTGAAGTATTATTTCCTTAAGTTTTTTATAAATTTGTTTAAGAGCATTCCATCTTAGAATTTTTAATTAAATATTAGGCCTATATGTACAGTTTATGCAACAAAATGTTCAATGCTTCATAAGATGATATAGAGTCTACTTCCTACTTATTTTTGTACGCTATATTTAGTAGTATTATTATTCATATACATCTTGTGTCCACTTATTGTATTTAGTATTTATTATTGCTTGTTATATCCCGAATGTAATGGTATTTATTCTACAATGGCTTTTGCCGTGAATAAACAAATTGATTGTTTTTAAGAGGTTGACGTCCTCTTTTAACCTTGCATTTTGCCCATCCACATAGACTACAGATCCTGTGCATGGAACGTATACAGCAAAGCAAGGGGTGAGCTGGTACAGTACAAAGGTACTGTACTGATATCAGGTATCTGGTATCAGGATATCTGGTATCAGGTGTACTGATAAAATGTTTGCAGCAGTGACCAGGATCCGAACCCACGATATCGCTGCCTTGGGCCCGAAGTCCGTGTCGCTACCAACTGAGCTACCGACTCACCAATTGAACCCAGGGGCAACCAAAATTTGTAAAGAAATCAACAAAATGGTGATTTAAAGGGAGATATTTAAAATAAGGGGTTTGTATGAATTTTTTACCAAACAGAGGGATGTTCGTTAATGAGTGATAACGAGTATTGAATCATTTGAAAATAAGCAAGACACTATTTTTTCTTTACATATTAATTGTATTTAGTTGAATACAATATATTGCGACTGGGACGGGTGGCGTCGTCCTGTAATCCAACTACTAGGTCACGAATTGTGGATATTTATAGGCATGCACTGTGGATGCGATACTTCCTGGTGTGGATTAACCCTCCGAGTGTTATGTGTCGAAAAATCGACACATAACACACTTTGTGTAGTTTTTTGTGTCGATTTTTCGACTCACAAACACTGTTTACAGCAAAGGCTCTATGACTGACAAAATCGGATTGAACTGGATTGAGTTAGGTATCGTTCTTTTGGTTAGATTCTAAGCTTTCTACAGGTCTGTCTCTAAGCGCTGTATGTTCTCCGAGCCGATCGTAATTGTAGCAGACAGCTGACGTGCATATTTGTAAACAGGTTAGTTAACCTCGGACCGATGGCTGATGTGTTTTTATTATGTTTATCATTGTTCAGAGTTAAAAATCAAAAGTAGTGATATACGTGGTGCATTATAAGAAGATTTAAGTGATTTTGAAGGGCTGGTTGATGATCCTGAAGAAGTAGGTAGTGATATTGATGTAAATTATCAGCCAGATTCCTAGCTATGGTTAGGCTATGCATTCTTAGCTAAACGCTATGTACCAAAATCTGTTTTTTGCCCATAACTTATTTATTTGCAGATCTACTTCCTTATATGATTATATATTTGTAATCCTCATAAAATTTAGAACAAAGTGGCTATTTTCAAATATTTATAGGCCTATAATTTATACAACTTCATTGAGCGCACTTATTTTTTTTTACCTAAAAAAATTTTTTGTAACAAATTTTCCTTATGTTTTATGTATAATATTGAAGCCCATGATTTTCCTAACAAAATGGTATATAGAACAGTATAATTAACATTGTTTTTAAGCTTCTCAGATCCGTTTTAATAAAACCTTGTAAATGTGCAAAAAATAGGCAAACATTAAGGCCAAAACTAGGGACCCTCGGAGGGTTAACGTCCGCACGAGTGAGTACTACGACTATCCGCAGTACTATCCTGATTATTAGACGAATTTATATATACCAAGGCAAAAATGTGGTTCGGATTCCACTATAAACTGTAGGTCCCTTAGTTGCCATTAGCTGTATGAGCTATCAATTAACAGCTACCATAGCTCTTAATGTCTTATTTTTGGTGGCTATAAGTGTCTAAGGAATATGTCGGCCTTAGTGACTAACAAGACTACAAGATCGCGCCACTCATCCTACTTTGTATGGCCGCCATTTAATTGAAAAGTATAAGTAAGTACCTCTACTGACTTTGTTTGTTATCCTATATCTTATTTTACCTCACAATTAATCAATACTAAACACATGTTTGTAGGGTCAAAGCTTGAAATCCATAAAAAGACCAAATAAAAAAATGCACTAGGCTATTTTGGCCTTTGATAAAACTACGTCTATGGTTTAAACTAACTTTTATGAGTGTATGACTAACCAAGTGTATGAGTTAATTATAACCATTAATAAAAACTAACCGAATAAATAATTGATAACATGCGTAATAAATCTATCTTCTATATATACAATACGCTAAGCCGATTTTAGTAAACAGAAATCCTGCCTAATTTTTTTACCGATTTTGATGATTAAAGTGTCAAAACAATGGCCCTGATCTGTAGTTTTGCAAAGTGCTTTTCATTTTTTTAAATCTTTATTCGTATGGGGCTTGGGCATCTTCCTGATAAGACGCAGGTTTCTGGCGACTTCTCAGCCAAGATTCATGTTAACTGTCCTCTTGTGTTTTTAACAAGACTGACCTGTTGTGTCATAGAATTAAAAACAACAAGGGGAGGGATACCAATCAACAATTAAGTCATATACAAGATACTTCTTTATTACACACATTTTTATAAACACCGTTATATTTATATTTTTAATTTATACATTTCATCCAAATTACAAATCTTTGGTTTATATTTCCTGCAGTTCTTAAATTAATATGTACAAAATTCAATATCAATAATAGCACAAAATAGGTACCTAAATACAAAAGTTCAATATGAATGTGATATTCAAATAGCTTTCGTCCTGGTTTTGTTAGTTCATATCACAAAAGCAGTAAATATTGTTTTTTTTTATTATTACAAGCTTAACAATTATTTTTTGTACAATCTTGCATGAAATATATCTTGACACAACTTAAGACTGCTAAAATATTGTTCTGTGCTGAAATTATTTGCATTTTTATGATAAAAAAAATTGGTTAAAATGTATATTACCTACCTTTAGTACAGCAATAAAAATAGAATTCTAACACTTCAAATAAAAGATTATCCAATGGACAATATTGAATACCCCATGATGAGCCTATGTTCATTTATTTCATAGGTACTCTAAATATGAATAAAAAAACACTCTTTCAATTGTTTCAGGCTGGCTAAAAGAAGTTGTTAATTTTGTTCAAAGACCAAAAAAGAATTTGAGTCTTAATACGGTTTCCTAATTAGTAATTATCAAGGAGGTAGATATTAGCAATGGCTAGGTAAAGGCACTTCCTTCTTTTTATTTGCAAAAGGACAAAGATAATTAAAATTTGTTTTTTTATGTTTAATAACAAAAGTGTTTTACTGCTTATTAATTGTATTTTAATTTGATTTTAATCGTAATAAAATTTCCTAAAATCAAACAAAACAAACATAATATTTTTTAAGAAGGCTACTTAAAAGTATAGTAAAAGAAAAAAAAATCATCAAGTTAAGATCTTAAGGCTCTCAGAAGACCTAAAAAAATCAACTTTCAAAAGCGATTAAAAGTCAGCTTCCTGTTTTATCTGCTAGAATCAAAACATGGAATAAGCTATACAAAACTAGTTACATCCGTCCTTGTCGTCTTTACTTCCAGTGCCGGATTTACCACTAGGCCGATTAGGCCGCGAAGCAAAAGGGGGCCGCAGAGGATTGAAAAAAAACCTTTTTTTTACCATCAATTTGCCGCGATTGCAGGTGACAATAATGATGTCTCCGTAGTTGTTGACCAAGGGAGATGTTCACGATTTCGCCGCAGCCGAGGGTGACGGTGAGGTGTCCTCATGATTGCAGCCCGCGGGAGATGTTCAAGATTTAGCCGCTGTCGCGAGTCTCGATGATGATGTCCCTGTGATTGCGGCCCGCGGGAGGTGTTCATGATTTCGCTACGGCTGTGGGTGTGGATGATGGTGTCCCCGTGATTGCGGCCCATGGAAGATGTTCACGATTTCGCTGCGGTCGCGAGTGTCGATGATGGTGGCCCACGGGAGAATTTTGTCATTTTGCTGGGGCTGGGGGTGCCAATGATGATGTCCCTGTGATGGTGTTTATCGATCACAAGGGGTGTTTACGATTTCGCCCCGGTCGCGGGTGACAATGATGATGTCCTCATTATCGCAGTCCACGGGAGATTATTTAACACGACTTTGCCAGGCTGCGGGTGACGGTATGATGCCCTCAAGGTTACAGCTCACGGGATGTTATCACGCGGTCGCGAGTGTCAAAGATGATGCACCTTTGTTTTGGGGAATGTTCATGATTTTATTTTTTGTTCATGATACCTATGATGGCTTTGACATGATTTAGGAAAGATGCCCACGATTTCATCCACGATCACAGGTGTCGATGATAATGTCCCTTTGATGCATAGGAGATATTTACGATTACTTCCGCGATCGCAAGGAATTTCCACCGCAGGGGGAGGGCCGCTCAAGTAATTTGGCCTAGGGCCGAAGTACCCTAAATCCGGCACTGTTTACTTCTACATGTAATTCATTGTTCTGTTCATTACAACCTACCAAAGATACATTTAACAAATTAGTTTAAATTATCATAACACTTACAATAGGAAACCTTTTAAAACACAAATTATACAAACAATATTTTGTATTATTACATGTTCTTATTGGTAAAATAGTTACACCTAATCAATAAAATTTTTATCATCAATTTCTCAAGTTGTCTTTACTTCTTAATATCAAATAAATACTTATTTTTAAGTGGTATATTATATATTACGACTTTGCAATAGGCAACGATAAAATGCCAGGTCTGTAGCTTCTGGATCATTGTGTGACAACTAACAAGCTGTAATTGTTTAACCTTACCAAACCGGTTGGTAGTTCAGCCAAAGTGTAATGTTGTTACTGTACATTGGGAAAATAAACTTGTATTGTGTCATTCGCCACTTCGAAGGTGTGTGCAGCTTGATCACAAAACAAGGAAGTAGGGATGGTCAAGTCTCGAAATTTCGGGAAATTTTCGGGAAATTTTCAATCTCGTTACACGAGACGAGATTACTTTTTGGCCGAGATTTTTATCGAGACGAGAATACAAAAAAAAAAAAAAAATTAAAAACGCCTGCAGAAAGTCAATGCAATACCCGCAATACAGGAGCGTGTTGTAGTTGCGTTTCCTTTTCGAAGGCGTTCTTATTTAATTAATTCTTTTAATGTAAATATTACTTTAATTCTTTTAATGTAAATATTACTTTCATTATTTTAATAAAATTACTTTAATAACATTTGAGAAGTTTTGTTAAGTGTAAGCAGTGTGAGGAATGTTTTATTACTATAAAAAAAGTCAAAACAAGTAACTATTTTATAAAAATTAATATTGCTTTTATTTTATGATTTATTTTATTTTAGGATAAGTTCAACTCTATCCTAACTGATATCACCATGTTTCCTAATCGTAGGCATTTTTAATAAGTTAGGCGTGATTAATAAAAAAATGTTATGCTGATGTTATTTAATGAAAGATTGTAAATATTCTTGCCTATTATCATTATTTTAGTATTTAAACAGTCATCTAACAATGTTACAAAATCAGGTAAAAATTTCGAACGTGCATTTCCCGTTGTGTATGAGAAGAGAAATCTCGTCTCGATCTCGTCTCGAAATTTTATGAGAAATAAAAAATCTCGTCTCGTCTCGTCTCGAACTAAAAATCCAATCTCGTCCATCCCTACAAGGAAGTCAATTTATTTCAATTTCCAGCAATTGATTTTTGTAAACAAAGTAGCATTCATTAGGAGCCTAATGTTTATGGATACGTCTAAAGTGGTCTTTACATTATTGTAAAATAAAGATTTTAGTTGCATTTCATTACGGATATTTACAGGTAAAACTTGTCCACATATCTTTTCAGACAAAATATTACCTAAAGAATGTGATATGTATACAGTAGATACACAAACTTCACCCATATTTGTTGAGGAGGGATGTTTATTGGATGTCAGTAATGCATTAAGACCATCATAATTATATACAATACAGGTGCGAATCCAAATTTAACTTGTGTAAAATTAAAAACTGACAATAACATTGCAATGGCATACTGCAATATCAAGTCAAATGTAGCCAAGCACAGACAACAGAGAAAACTAAATTCAGTTAATGATCGGATTGATGGGTTTTGTAAATTGGTATTTTAATATCTGAGTTAAACAATTATGAGTTGGCCTGGGCGTGATAGAACCAATTTAGTTTATAAAATAATTCATAACGTAATAAAATAAACTAACATCTATCACAAAATCCTTATACTATGACTTAAAAAAATAAAAAATCTAAATGAACAAAATGTACTTAACTATTTACAAAAATGTACAATTGATTAAAATCGTTGAACATACATTTTTACACTGAAAGCACCACAAGGAGTTACAAGTTCACAACAGCAAAGTGACCATCTCCATCATATAAAATGAGCATTAAAAACAATTACCTAGTATAAAACTAAAATATTTAAGTTGCGCCAAATTCTTAATCAATAGCGGATAGGCAAACATTTGAAGATGAGTATATAACGAGAGATTGGAAAACCGCTCAAAAGCAAAAAGCTAAGTTTAAAGTACTGAAGTTTAAAATCTTCCATCAATACATTTAAAAATTGGCATAAATAATGCATATAAACAATAGCTACAAAACTTAATAGTACATTAATATTGTACAAACAAGCGAATATTTACAGAAGCAGACAGAAAAATACTCTGAATGGTAATAAATGCATTGTACAATTAAAGAAGATTTGTATGAGCTTGTTGATCATTAAGGCAAAGAAAAGCGGGTGATTTCATTATTTAACCATATTAACTAGTTTTATATGACATCTCTTTCTCATCTCCTGACATTGTTTGTCTTGAAATTATTTAGTGAGTTTTTTGCAACTGAGTTTTTGAGCATAGATTGTGATCTTGGTTGCTTGTTTGTCTCAAACTTTTGTTGTAGAGAAGCTACTACACTGGATTGTTTGTTTGCGGGAACAGATTTGTTCGTTTCATTATCATTAGCATCACTCTTGCTGCCAAATGCTCTTGATTCAGTAGGTTTTGTCTTCTGAACTGTTGGGATCGCTGGCAACGGTTGAGATGTGATGGAAGCTTTGGTAGTTGGAATCACAGGTTTAGGAGCTGGTAAAGGTTGACGACCTCTGAATGAAGACCCTGATTTACCTGGAGTCGGTTTAGAAGTAAAACCAGCAAGACTTGTAGATTGAGCTTTGTTACCTATTACATCAGGAGATTTTACTCCTGAAGGACTACAACTTGAAACTATATCTGGCTTCATTGAAGATAGTCCATCAGAATTTGTTCTAACTACTGTTCTAGAATTAGATGATCTATTGTTTATACTATTATTTAGAGAATTTTTTTTAACAAATGGACTAGTTTTAATGGAACTGTTTTTATCCTCTGTTACAGCTGTACTTCTTGTCGAATCAGTTTGTCTGGGAATTGTCTTTCCAGCTAAACTGGCTGATGCTAAAGGACCCAAGTTTCGCCGAATGTATGGTTTATAAGGAGCTTTACTTTCTGGAACCTCAAATGATTCACTATTGCCAAAAGCACTAGTCTTGTTGCTGATATTGTGATTAATAGGACTTAAATAGCCGGAGCTGGAAGTAGTGGAACTGGCACTTGACTTGGGCGGGGTTGTAATATTGGTATAGCCTCCATTCCAAGGTGTGTTCACGTAAGTTTGATTTTTATCAATTTCAGAGCTTGAATCAGTAACAGTAGATGCTGTCTCATCGCCATCTTTTTCCTTCTTCCGGTTCAAAGTGGATGTTGAATATATAGACTCAGTGTTTCTGGCTTGGATTTCACTAACAATTTCACCTAAGAGTCCCATGCTCTCCGCACTGCCAGCTGAAACACTATTTTCCATCGGCTTAGGTGACTTGTATTCACCGGTCGGTGAGGTGTATTCCAACTTCCTTGGCAATACAATTTCTTTCCTTTCTCTTCTATCAGTTGGACTCTCTTCTATAACAGCATAGATGTTATCAGTAGCACTCGGACTCTCCTCATCTATGTTAGCTAAAGGGGCAACTCCTTCAGTGAGCAAGTTGAGACAGTCGTCATAAGTGTCCATTTTACTAGGATTTTGATATCCAGGAATGCCAAAAGAAGGAGGCCGTGGCGGTGGAGGGGAAGAGGGTCGGTTTGCTGCAGGAATGCTCGTGGGTCTCTTGTTAGCTGGGACTCTCATGGAGCCAAAACTGGCAATAGCAGGTTTTTTATCAGGAACAGTTCTCAAACTCTGAGCTCTCATTACTACAGCCTTCTCCCCTGCAGGTAAAGAGCTAGCTGGAACTGCTATTTCTTTTTGTAAGATTGGGTTTGAAATTTCTATGTTTTTTAAGGATTCCTTATCAATTTTTGCTCCTTTAACTGGAAGGTCTTTCTTAATTTCTTGAGCTCCTTTCTGGTTTCTACTCATAAAAGAGGCGATTCTCGTCAGTGTAGGGTAACCAGAATCTTTCGGTTTAACAATTTTTGCTTCCAAAGTAACATCATGGACAGGTGAAGACAAAGGTCTGGCAGTCCTGGGCTTGTCATGGTTGGGAGTTGGAGGAGCTGGTCTTAGAGGAACCACCGTATTGCTAATTAACTCTTTAGCTGCGAACGATGTTGTTGCATCCAATACAGGAGAACTTATGTTAGGTCGTGGAGGGGGAGGGTTATCTGGGGGAAGTTGATGTTTACTTAAATTCTCGCTGTCAATTGTGAGACCGACAGAGGTAGGTGGAACTTTGGGTGCTGGGCGAACTGGATAAGGTATGATGTGTTGACTAACCACATTGTCTGGTACTTTGGGAGGAGATACTTTGTGAGCCGGAGCTACAGCAGGGGCTTGCCGAGTAGGGGTAACATTTGCCGTTGTTTTCGGCAGAGGGGTGATGCTGAAACCTTTATACTGCCCGACCAGATTGTTTTGCAAGAGGTTGGAGTCAAAGTTGGCGGGGTTGGTGCTGCTGTTGTCAGCTGATGGCAACAATGATGCCCGAGAAGTGTCTGGTACCATTGGCACTGAACCGCGAGGCAACGTCCGTCCCCCTGGCGATGCCATCTTCTTGTCAATGCTGTCAAAGCCAAATAGTTTAAGCAAAAGCGACATAAAGCAGTAAAATATAGGGTACAAAAGTGGTCAATGCTGTTTACCTTATATTGCAGGAAAGCTAGGTTCTTTTAATTACCAGTGGATATAAATATTACATTAACAGGCCTTCTGGCTTTATTGCACAACAATATTAAAATTTATTTAGTAGCAGGTCAGTTCTTAAATAGTTTTAAGAAGTTTTAATCTTAATCAGCATTAATTACAACTTAATAAAATAAATTTGGTTGACAAATGTACTCTTGAATTTTATATTTTCTACTTTCAAAATGTGCTAGAGTATAGTTCGTTATTAAAGCAAGGAATCCTATGTTGTAAAACTTTACATTGAGGTTTAGCCAATTAAAATAAAATGGAATACTGAGAGGAGGTCATCGGAGGTGTTGGTGCTGGTTGCATGTCCATCAAGCTCAGTTTATGAGGATAGGACAAATCTACTGTGGAGACAGATAGGTCTTTGTTCAAGCATTACTACCAGAACAGTGATTCTGTTGTGCTTGCAATCAAGGAAAATGTAGTGTACTTGAAAACTTTTTAGAATGAGTACTTTTTATTTTTTTCTTTATATTTAACAAAAGTCAAGGTCCTGATAAAATTCTAGAGAATTGTTTTATATTGTATATTTACACAGATAAAAAATAACCATGAATAACAAAATGACAGTTCCTTCCTTGTTGTTCCTTCCCAAAGTAATAAACACGTAAACATGAAATTAATAGACAAATTTCTCCATCAACAGAAAAAAACCAACAACCCAAATAATAATATTGAAATAAAAACAAAACCGGCAAGAACGAGTCTGTCGCCTTGTCAATTCACTCAAAACTTATTGACTATGAAAGTGTTTTTATTGGATAATCAGGTCAAAACAAAACAAGAAATAATTTGAATGAGCCTCCCAGTTAATTTGGTCAGTCTATTTTGTTCAGCTTGGTCTACATAAAGGAAAACGACCTGTCCCTCACAAAAATAAAAGAACAACATATGTATAATATCAGAGGAAAAGATCAACATTCTCTAGGCTGTGCAAGAAGAAAAACTGTTTCCCGATACTAGCAATGAAACTATATAATACTTTTCTGGCTAGTAAAAAGGATCTAGATCCCTGCAAGTATAAACAAAAAGTTAAGAAAACTCCCTTCTACTCCATCGAAGAATATTTTGAAGAAGTTAAAGCTATAAGCCCTGCCCTGTGCCAATCTGTAAATAATCAATTCAAGTTATCATCTTTTATTTTCTTTGTTCAATAGACTGCCCAGTCAAAATTATTACTTTAGTTTTGACTCAATCCATCCAGCAACTGCTGATCAAAGATGAAGAGAAGAAGTATGAAGAAGAAATAGTATGAACACAGTGGCAATGTCATTATTGATTATGTCATTTGATTCCAAAACAAAAACATGCATATGCTGTTTGATCATTTTGATCAGACACCTATCAACTCGAACAAGAAATACCAAAACCAATTAATTCTATGATCTGCTTACTAAAATCAAACACAAATTCACAGGCCCAAAACAAAGAAACAAATAAGTGTATTTCATGCATTCATGTATTTCCCTCAGTTTTCCCGGTCCCCAAAATTTACTGGTCGTGTATCAATTGGTAAAATAGACCAGTTTACGCTAAAACTTATTATCGGGGCTGAGCTTTAATCAAATTAAACTATCGCGAACATTTTTCCCGAATATCCATGAAGGAAAACTGACGATTTCTTCCCAATTATGGGTGACGATGATGTCGCCCATAACTGCAGATGTTCACGATTATGCCATGACCGTGGGAGATGTTCTTTAGCTGTGATTGCGGAAGTTGTTCTTAATTTTGCCATGATAATGGAAGGTGTTCCCAAATTTGTTGTGACCAAAGAAGATGTTTACGATTTATCCGTGACCGTCGAAGATGTTCTTTATTTGTTGTGAACATGGCCAAGACCACGAAAGATGTTCATAATTTTGCTGTGACTGCAAAAGTTGTTTACGATATTCACGCTATTGCCGATGCTACTACAGATGATGTTTGCAATATTTTAACAGTCAGGTTTTCTATGCAATAACAGAGTTTAATAACATTTACATAAGCAAATACCAATTTACATTGGCAAGAATTCTAAATTTTTCTATAATCCATACTATAGCCTATCAGAATGGCACTAAAATCAGCTTATCCCGGGGAAATTTCAAAATTCACATTTCCAGAGTTTTCAAGAGTTCCCCGTTCCCGGTCTGTGGCCACACTGGTTATATGTTCATCTGTTCATTAAATCATAGGTTAATAGTAAAATATAGTCTAAATAATTTATAAATTTGAACTGACGATTTTCGACCAATGAAAAATGTAAACATCTAAATTTATTATTCTAAACTCCAGTAAACCTCACAAAAACAAATCAAAGCTATCCAACAAATAAATAAAGTTGAACTAAACCGTTTGAATAAAAATTAATCAAAACATGAAAGAACCCACTGTAAATTTAAAACTAAATAAAAGGACATGAAATAAGAGTGAATACAGTCAACGTTGAAACGGTCATCCAAGAACATTATACAGCTCAATAACATTTGAATCTCTCAACGGTACGAGTCGTTTGCAATCATAATTCCAATATTATTTTCACTCTCAAATTGTAAGTACATGAAAACTTTTGTTTGTTTCATATGATTACAACAACAAATTAGAGAGACTAATATTGAACTTATAGAACCCTCGCTTGGCCCAAAGATCTTGTTGAAATTATTCTGTCAAAGTATTAAAATCTTTCAACTCTACAAAGAAACAAAAAGGTATCTAATTTAGGGCTACTTTAAACTTTTAAGGCTAATAAAGAAGAAACACAATGGACTTTAACTTATCCTATCCGTAAAAAAATCAAGATGGAATTGATCATGCCTACCATTTCATCCTAGACAAGCTCAGCCATATCAATAATTGATACCAAAATAACCACCAATGATCAGTCAATGACATGTTGTACCCAAACCTAAAGAACTGCAGTACCTAGCAGAAAAATCACTCTAACATCCATAAACCACTTTCACCAAGAACAGATTCAAATTCAAACCAGAGAGGAAATTTACTGTATGACTTAATGCATCAAAAGCCCCCACAAATAGTAAAGTGTCTTCAATGCACTTTTGTTTGTTTCATATGATTACAACAACAAATTAGAGGGACTAATATTGAACTTATAGAACCCTCGCTTGGCCCAAAGATCTTGTTGAAATTATTCTGTCAAAGTATTAAAATCTTTCAACTCTACAAAGAAACAAAAAGGTATCTAATTTAGGCCTACTTTAAACTTTTAAGGCTAATAAAGAAGAAACACAATGGACTTTAACTTATCCTATCCGTAAAAAAATCAAGATGGAATTGATCATCCCTACCATTTCATCCTAGACAAGCTCAGCCATATCAATAATTGATACCAAAATAACCACCAATGATCAGCCAATGACATGTTGTACCCAAACCTAAAGAACTGCAGTACCTAGCAGAAAAATCACTCTAACATCCATAAACCACTTTCACCAAGAACAGATTCAAATTCAAACCAGAGAGGAAATTTACTGTATGACTTAATGCATCAAAAGCCCCCACAAATAGTAAAGTGTCTTCAATGCAAATTCCTCACCTCAGTATTGAAAGGCCAAAAATTGTTTCTGTAAATAAAATACAAATAAACACTCAACCGCAATTACTATAAGCAGCATTTTTGTAACAAATTTCTATTGTCGGACGGTTAAGCTGGAGATTGTTAAATACTAACAAAGTACACCCTAGTATTAGATCTATTATCAGGAGCAGTTATGAAGATCTTAAACAGAATGTTTTCACCATTTGTGAAATTTGTCATAAGAACAATGCCATCACAAGAATGTATTTTGACGTTTAACAGGTATTTGACTTCAAATCTGAGCATTGCTAGTCTAACCCCAAGCTGAGTTGATTTTAAATTCAGATGCCACTTGTCATGCATGGGCTATCAATTAATGATGCCACCTATCACAACGAAGTCAGATAGTAACATAACCAGGGTTATGACGTAGTTAACACTGGTTTTGGACCCTCTTACAAAAATTCTTAGAAAATCCTAACAGTGAAAAAAATCAACAGAATAAGATTCAAAATTTGAATTCAGAAGCAGACGGATGTAACCCATGATGACAATACCCAACGAAGAAATATCATAAAACTTATGACCAATGTTCGCACCTTCCTGAAGCCACTCTAACTTTCTAGTTTCAAAACACAAGCTTGATGAAATCTCCTTTCGGTTACACTCCAAATAAAAATTATCAAAACACAGAATGTGTTACAGTGTGCCACTAAAGCTTCTCTATCAGTTGCGAGAAGACAACAAAAGGCAATCAGTAGGGGTTGTGTCATGTGTTTTAAACTTTATGAGTATTCTTGTGTGAAATGTCATCATAGGCATTAAGTCTTTTGTAGGATACACTACAGAAATTATTTGGTAATTACATGTAGTAATTAAATTGTTTAAGATAATCCTTAATATAATGTTACCATAAAAAATACACAAAATACAAATATAGAAGAAAATGACGATTATAGGTGAAGTAAGAGATTTACAAGTTTCTGAGAAAGAAAAGGAAAAAATGTATATATAAACAAAAAGAACAAAGTGAGATAATACACAAGAAAAGAAAGTACTGTTAATAATAGTTTCAACAGAAATAAACTTCAGAGAAGATATGGATAAAGGATTATGTATAGGCCTAGTAAGGAAGCTGTTGGATGATAAAGAATTATAAATTTAAAGAATAACAATTTTAAAAGCACATAATATTGAAAAACTTCTCATCAAGTCCTAGAGCACTTGGAGGCTCCTAGGATTTGCCAGAGTTAGAAGAACTCATCATGTTTTGAACTTGAACATTGGTTGTGAAAACAAAATCTGTTTTTACAATGTCAACCTTAGGTCTCTCACAATTTAGTTCTTTTAGTCCATTTAAATTGTTTCTCTTATACAACAAGTTGAGATTTTTTAACCCTTCACATAGGCCTACATATTGTTTCTTTGAAGAGGTGTACCCTGATGTATTGGCTGCAGTTTCAACAGTGTTGTATAGAGAGTTAGGGTAAGGATCAGAGTCCCATGAATCGTCAGTATCTGATCCTGAACTAAAGCTAGGGTTTCTAGTGTTTTGACTTTCAAAAGGTTTTTGTTTAGGAAGATTGGAAAAAACCTTCGGAGGAGGCAGGGGTGGTGGTAGTGATCGACAGGATTTTCTACTTGCAGTGTCGAAACATTGTGTTAAGCTCTTTTCACTAATCTGACCATTAGTAAGTTGTTTTAAATATTCTTGTTGGTTAATATAAGTGTTTTCTGGTAGTTGGTTAGTTTTATCTGGAATTTCTCCATCTACTGTGCAGTATACAGGCTCAGGGTAAGGAGGAGCAGAAGGATTAACTACAAACACTTCTACATTGGTGGTATGTGAAAGTGCATGTCGGGGAAACAGGCACGGTACGTACATTGCTATCCTCGGCTTCTTGCGCCAGAATGTTGGATTGCGTTTCATGTAGTAGACGAACAGTGAGACCACAGCTATGAACGGTACGATGCCCAGGAATGTCACATACAGAAATATGATGAACTCTCTCCTGGCTGTAACAGAATAGGAATATTACTTATTGATGTTATGTATGAGTAAGTAGTTTAGTACAGACAGTTTATAAAACTTCAAAAAAGGTTATAGTGTATGCCTGGTAACAAAATGTTGCTGGTTTATGCATGGAATCCTTGATTATTGTACTTTTAATCATCTGTTTGAAAGAAACAGCTGGTCTTAGCCAATAAGAAAGCTAGTTTAATAGGAGTGATATAGACTGTACCATTAGGGTCGGAGGCAGGGCCACTGTCCTGGGAGCCGCCAGGGCCGGGGTAGTCACAATTTGGCGGGGCAAATCCCATGTTGCAGTGGCAGTGTCCTCGGCTGTTGCACACTCCGTTGTTGTTGCAGTTGTTAGGACATTGTGCCACACTGCCACTCGCCAACATGTCCTTCACTTCCATACACTTCTGGTTCACACACATCTGTAACAATAACACAACAAACACAGTCAACTAGAGTGGAAAATTACACAACTTCTACTAATTAATATCAGTTGGGTGACTTTTTCACTACAAAACGTTTTACTGTATTACTCCGTGAGAGTTAAGCCCACATAGGCTCTGATGAACTTACTGGCTTTTGTTTGAAACTGCGGGCTTTCCTACATTGTTTTACTTTAGGGACCCATACTGGTGTGTTTTGTTAAACTGAGAATTGTCCAAGTACCAAGCAAATTATTTTACAACGTAGAAGTATGTAGAAAATAGTGTTGACATGCAAGAATGTTCGATTACTCACCTGAAACACTTTAACCACTTTCTCTACATTAAATATGCCCTCTTTTAGTTAACTTTCCAAATTAATAAGATACATTATGGTTAGTTAGAAATTGGAAGAAAACATGTATGTTATTTTTAAAACCCTCTAAAACTAAACTACACCAATGCAGCAATTTGTGTATGTTACCTACTTGCTTTAATT
Source organism: Macrosteles quadrilineatus (assembly GCF_028750875.1). Taxonomy (NCBI): domain Eukaryota; kingdom Metazoa; phylum Arthropoda; class Insecta; order Hemiptera; family Cicadellidae; genus Macrosteles; species Macrosteles quadrilineatus. The sequence goes on from NW_026542594.1 coordinate 13,359,509, forward strand.
ATTGCAAACAGAGAGTGGTATTGTATAGTTAAAACACTTTAATTAGATGTTTGAATGTGCCAACGCTGCTTTCATTCTCTTTTTTTAAACAATATTTATAATGATAAACAAATAGTGAGTTTGCAAGTTGTTGTTGTCACTGACCTTGCCCTCACCGCAGCGGGCGCCGTCAGGGGCCAGACCAGGGTCTACCTCGTTGAGCCCAAGGTCTACTAGGGCCGTGCGACAGGGGATGATGCTGCCCTGGGAATTGATGAAGGAGTGAGACAAGATTGCTACAGACTCCATGCCAAACTCCAACCGCTCATTGAGATGAGTACAGTGTAGCATGCCACACTGCAGATCCCTGGAACAAAGTAATACAATCTCAATCTGTTCCGCTTTTGGTACCAGATATTTTGGAGAAACAATCCTGAGGAATAGTGCCTGCAACCTGCAGTATTCGTACAGGGGTGTATTTACTATGAGATTACAGTAAGAGATGAAGGACACAACTTATAACTTATAACACAGCTATGATAACTATTAGTTCTAATAAAAAGTATAAAATACTGAGTACATTAAAATTTGTATAGTTATAATCTACGTTTTCCTACGGAAATATATATTTTTTGGTCTTTTTTATAAATAAATATGACAGTCCGAATTTAGAAGAGGGTTGTTTTTAGAGTGTCAAAAAACCATATGACTTTGTAAATGCACACAATTTAAACTTGGGATAGAGAGGGTTTCAAATATTCGAGAAATTTGCAAGATTAAAAAAATTTTGTTTATTGTTTGAGCGAGATTAACTTTGCTCCAAGACCTTTTCAAGACAAGATAAAAAAAGGGCTTCAGAAAGTCTATACAATACCCGTGCAATACAGGAGCACGTTGTTGTTGCGTTTCCTTTGCGAAGGCGTTCTTATTTATTTATTCTTTGTGTGTGTAAATTTTTGCTTTAAGCAAAGTGTTTTTAAAATTAGGTTGAAGCAGAACCTTTGTGGATAAACCAGAATCGCAGATAAATGAATACCAGATAAATGAGGTTTTAGTGCTGTACTACAATTCTTTTTGTCTCTTATAGACTGTTTTTGTTGTGGGACAGTTAGTTGCAGTGAGCACGTTGCAGTTGTACACTAAAAATGTCTTTTTTAGCGAATTTCCCATATAGGGAATAAGCTATTACCGTAGTACTCATGGTAAGACCTGGACGCGGGACCGATTTTTTTTTTTCATTTTGAGGTCCCTAGAGGCCAAAAACACCATCCGTTCAAATTCATATATATATTTATATATTTATATATATATATATATATATATGTGTCCGTTAGCACGATAACTCAAGCAAAAATGATCCGATTTTAATGAAATTTGGTACAAACGTGTAAACCTACGTTTATCCGAACGAGTTCGCGATCCAGCATGATCGGACCATGGGAACGGGGGTTTACGGGGGGTTTTATGGGGTAAAAATAGGTTTTTCCCATTTTTGACCCCAAAAACATAAAATTTAGCAATTTCTTTCCAAACCATTTTGTAGAGCTTAAAAAAACAAATAATTTAGTATATTGAAGCGTTATTATGCGCCTAATGGTTACGGAGAAAATTCAAAAAAATTGTATATTTTTGAAATTCCCATGTTATTCTAATGGAGAATAAGTAAATTGTTGTAGTTTGCTTGTTTATGAACATATTTTGATCACATTTGGAAAATGTTTTTATTTCTTACTAACTATTAACGTTTTACAAAAAAAAAAAAAAAAATCAGTTTTACCCTCCCTGATGCAGCAAACCTAAGTACTAGTTAAACTAATTCTATTTAAATAGAGAATAAATGTTATATTTTTAAGTAGACATTTCAGTGTAAATCCAATCAGTCAAATGGAAATTCGCTTAGTCTGCAGGTTTGCTGCGGCGGGGGTATTCATTATTTTCTTTTAGATTTTCTTAACTACGATCTTATAAGCTTTTCTTATTTTGTACACTATTTTTGTATCAAATTTTGTGATATATAATTATTTATTGCACATTAGTTGTTTTAATACGGTAGGCCTAGTACTTGTTGTTATTTATCTACATTAACTTTTTTCCAAAAATGGCAAACGCTAGAATGAATTTAAAAAGCTCATTTTAAAAATAATTATCTTAGTTATTGGAATATTTAAAATGGCAAAGCTTATTGTTGCGTATATTATTGTAACCGATTAACATTTTATTAGTACTGCTTGCCACTAGGGCGGACAGTCACCATCTTGCTGTAGACGAGTACCCTTGCTTCACGTGCTCCATCTGTCTTATGTGATCGTTGTGTATACCAGGGAGTGTTTGTTGGAATGAGGGAGAGGGACACAACAAAAACTGTGGCCATAGTAAAAAAAAACATCCCTTCTTTGTGAGAAAATGTCAACACTTAGATGGTAGCTAGATATTAATAGTTTAAGTGTGGAGAATATTGATGTGAAGCTAAACAGATACAATTAATTGCAAAATTTTAAAGCTCAGATATTGAAACAAACCCTCATGAAAATGTTTAAACTTTTCATCAAGTCACAATTAAATAAGCATGTACAGTGGAACCTCAGTTTACCTTCACTCTCATATCTGTCAATCACTTTTATCTCCAAAACTCAAAAATGTACATTTTGCACTATTTTTACATAGGGTTTCAGTTTTGTATATTGTCAGGTATACAGTAGACTCCCTCTTATCCGGACTCCTCGGGACCGATGCCAGTACGGATAATGGTTTTTCCGGTTAAACTGACGTCCCCGGAAACTAAATGGGCAAAATTTTAAATGGTTAAAATGGACCATTTACTGTGATATTTGACTTAAATTTAGGAGAGTTTTGTATTTAGACACGTGATCCCTGGTCTCAAATCTTTCCCACGAGAACAGTTGTTTCAGTACCGCCCACTTCCTGCCGATCTAGTCCGGTTAAACCAATGTGCTGATAAAAATTGTCATGTTAAAGAGATGTCATTTCCGGCGAGTGTAGTCCGGTTGAAAGGTGTCCGGATAAGAGGGAGTCTACTGTATGGTACAATTGACATGTTCACTGTGTCTGTGTTGTTTCTGTTACTCACTGTTCCTGGCACTTGATGTAGGACTGGTTGAGACGGTTGTAGCCACAATTGCCGTGTCTACTGCCCTTTTTGTTCATTTTGTAACACTGAGTGTCTGAGCTCTTGCCTGAAGGCCCCCACAACAGCTTGCACTGGTCTGAATGTGTACGGCATGACCCCTTGTAGCAGTACGCCTGAAAACATTGCAGCTTAAATAATCTGTTAAACATTGTTTTTTTTGACCAAAATGACAAAATGTAGTCTTCAAAACCAAAGTTGCATGTTCAAATTGAAGAAAATCTACTACTTTAATAATCAGGCTCGTCAAAAAAAGGTGCTCCTTATATTAAACTAGTCATAAAAGAACATTCTGATTAAACAACATTCATGGAGAAGTCAAATAAATTCTTCAATGGTTTTATTTACTTAAACAGAATTTGATTTTAACTCTCACTGATGCACGACTGATGAATCCAAGTTATTATTAATCAGTTTTCAATTCAAGCAATATGGTATAATTTACTGAGCAGGCGTAGTAGTGTTAGTGTTACCTTGCCCTTGTTACATTTGATGCCGTCCATCTTGAAGACATCTTCAGGACAGTACTCTGATTGTCCAGTGCAGTATTCAGCCAAGTCACACTCTTGGTCAGCCTCTCTACACAGTGTACCTATAGTTTTGGGTCTGCATGTCTGCAAACAAAATCAGCAAACATTAATTGATTAATTGAATTTTACATCAATACTCGGTCATTAAACAGTTTAGTTGCCTATTTTCAACACATAATATACTTGTATACCTAAAATATCTTTTGTCAATATTAATTTTACTATAGATAAAGTCCAACTAAATTTGTTAAATTGGATATGAATTGTAGAAAAAGGAGGATAGCATAGCAGCTAGCAGACCTCCTTTTTTCTACAATTCAAAAAAATCTTGGCCTAGAGCCTTCCATTGAACAAAATAAATTGGATATGAGAAGAATAATAATTGCAGGTCTACTGCTAAACTTCTGGGTCCAGGTTTTGTGTAATATACCTAAGTATGAGACCAAACGCAAAGAAACACCCTCTTTACAAGAAGTATAACAACCCTGGCTACCATGCATAAAGTATCTTCCTGTAGAAAGAATGTTCTTTGAGTCCCTGGAGACTGAAATATCGTCATAAGGTTGGTTGGTCTTCGCTCTGGGCATTGTACTGAAGGTTTGTACCTTGAGCTCACAGTACTTACCGGTGGTAAAAAAGGCATTGTTAAAGAGCATACAAGTATTGGGGTTACTGCAAGGCCATTGTAATGAAGGTTTGTACCTTGAGGTCACAGTACTTGCTGGTGGCACAGGAGGCATTGCAGAAGAGCATACAAGTGTTGGGGTTAGAGCAAGGCATTGTACTGAAGGTCAATGTACCTTGAGCTCATAGTACTCACCGCTCACACAAAAGGCATTGCTGAAGAGCATACAAGTGTTGGGGTTATAGTCGGGGCCAGGTTAACGCTGGGCAGACCCGCAGGCCATAAAACCGATAAGACCCTATTCAGCCCGGTCCTCGCCACCGAACCCTATTATGCCGCTTCGCTGGGCGCGTGACTCACTGCATCGGCAGTACAGTACGCCAACGTGAAAATCTTTATTTTTTTAACTACGTGAAAAATAATGAGATATTCTTGTTCGTCTTAAAATTCTGACAAAATTGATATAAAACTGAAATAAATCGGCTTATTTAATAGTTAATAAATTAATGATAAGTTATGTCATGTAATAACACAGACATTGTATGTTATAAATTATGATATAGTATATGATATAGTATTGGTAAGTTATTCAAAACTTGTCTGATAGAACATAGTTCATAATTATACATGATTAAACTATCTGTTTTACTACTAATCATCAATAATAATTATCCACTTCAATTTGTTTGCAAGTATTTTCAAATTATATGAAAATTACGAACATAATACTATCAGATCTTTAAGAGTGTCTCACAGTTGTTTGTCTCTTAACACGCAAAATTGACGTGCGTCTCCCTCATTCCTTGATGACGTGTTTCGTTTCTACAAATTGGTGATTTGTTCGGCGTTATTAGCGATGAGTAACGCGTTCGTCGAGTGTTCAGATTATGTTGCACTTTACCCTGGCGTTTGTTTTCCTTATCGCCACTGTATGAGATATCGGTCAGTTGCTGTTGGTTTCTGTTGCGAATACGTTTAGCTATGGCAGAGCAGCAGTTATTGTCTCCCCGGAAGTACATTGTTGGAAGAAGTCAGGCGTCTTACACTAGTGGTGAACGCAGGATCATTTTACATGTTTTTTTTTGTCATTTATTTCCTTGATTTCGAGCAACGGGTTTACTATTAATTAATTGTAAATTAATTAAAATAATTATTATTATAGGATCTAAGCATTTATAAGTAGCAAGTTTTCTTTTGACCTTTAAATAAACGGAAAGCATTATCAGGAATGAAGTATCCGCGCGTTTATTGTTTTTTATGTTAAAAGACAGAGATTTTCTTATTAGTAATGACCCCCCTTGACTGCTTTTTGACCTACTTTTTATACTATATCATAATTTATATTTACATAATTTATTTTCATATAATTTGAAAATACTTGCAAACAAATTTAAGTGGATAATTATTATTGATGATTAGTAGTAAAACAGATAGTTTAATCATGTATAATTATGAACTATGTTCTATCAGACAAGTTTTGAATAACTTACCAATACTATATCATATACTATATCATAATTTATAACATACAATGTCTGTGTTATTACATGACATAACTTATCATTAATTTATTAACTATTAAATAAGCCGATTTATTTCAGTTTTATATCAATTTTGTCAGAATTTTAAGACGAACAAGAATATCTCATTATTTTTCACGTAGTTAAAAAAATAAAGATTTTCATGTTGGCGTACTGTACTGCCGATGCAGTGAGTCACGCGCCCAGCGAAGCGGCATAATAGGGTTCGGTGGCGAGGACCGGGCTGAATAGGGTCTTATCGGTTTTATGGCCTGCGGGTCTGCCCAGCGTTAACCTGGCCCCGACTATAGAGCAAGGACATTGTACTGAAGGTTTGTACCTTGAGGTCACAGCACTCGCCAGTGGCACAGGAGGCATTGCTGAAGAGCATACAAGTGTTGGGGTTACAGCAAGGGTTGTCACAATGGTCCTTGAGGCCACAGTCACATTGCTCCCCGGCCTCCACAAACCCATTGCCACAGACTGGACTGTCAAACAACCTGACAAACACACAACACAATTCTATATAAAATTCTTCAAAAACATTAAATTATTAATATACTTTTTTTGTTTTATCAAGTTTTACTGTAACTTAGTTAGAATTTAAAGAAAATTACTGTAGTAAAAATGTGGTATATGTAACACCCTGCATCTGTTTTGCATGTATGTATCTTTTGATACAAAAATCTGACTAGGGGTGCACAGTAACTTGCTAGGAGTGCTGAGAGAAAAATGTAGTTGTAAGGTTTTACAGTGATCATAAAAATTGCTCCTACAATCAGAGAGCTTTATTTAGATCAAATAATTTCTAACAGTTTATACATTAAAAGATATTGCCAACATACAAGATTAAATTGTGGTGTACTCTGGTAGGCTAATATTGTAACCTTATGCAGTGTAACCTACAAAGCGGATAACTGTGTATTTGTTTACATATTATACACTAAAGCTAACAGCAAAATACAAATAATACCCCCGCCGCAGCAAACCTGCAGACTAAGTGTTTTTCCATCTTTCTTGCTGGATTTCCACTGAAATATTTTCTTAAAATTCTCTGATTTATTTCATATTAAAAAAAAACATAAATTTTAACTATTTGTTCTGTCCATGCTTCACAATGGGGCAAGAATACTTTAAGAGAATAGTGCGGATCTCTGAATCTACTGTAAACAAGAAAACAGTTACACACACTTACCATGTGATTTATACAGGCAAAACTAAAAATAATTTTAATGAAAATCTCTTGGGTACTTGCAATAAACTGTGTGCAGAATCAAAACTAATAACTTTATCGTAATGTAAACGTCCATTACGGGAATCAAAAGATTAACTCAGGAAAAAAAGTAAACAAACTATAAATACAAACAAACCAAACAGATGATGGATGGATTTCTTCAATATTTGAAATAGAGGTGTGCGAGCCTGAGATTTTAAATCGAGCCGAGCCCGAGCCGAGCTTATGAAAAAAAGCTTGAGCCTCGAGCTTTTACCGAGCCGAGCTTTTTTTCTATGATAAATAAATGTAATTGCAAATAATAAGTTCATCAAAACATTTATAAGAATTAAGTCACTCATCTCTGAAAGACTAAAAATATCAAACAAAATCGTAGTAGGCCTATAATTATATTGAAATAAAATCCCAAATTTAACTCTTAATTAAAAATTAAAACACATTTCACTGTAGCCGGGTATAGCCTATTTGGCATTAACTCACCACTTTCTAGGTTATGTTATGCTACAAACAATCATTGTTGTCATGTTGCTGCCACCAGATTAAAAATTGCTCAATTAAAGTCCCAAACAGAATAGGCTATGTTTATTTCACTTTCTATTAAACATCCAATAAACAAAATCAATTTTATTCTAAGTTACAAATTCACTTAAAAGTAAAAACATTTAAAACTGACGGTGACGGTGACATATCACTCCATTATTTGGTGTTGTTACACCATCACCCATCTCCCCTCTCTCTCTCTCTCTCTCTCTCTCTCTCTCTCTCTCTCTCTCTCTCTCTCTCTCTCTCTCTCTCTCTCTCTCTCTCTTCTCCCACTAGTCGGTCTGCTCATTCATTGTGTCAGTTCAGCTTTGTTTTCTTGTCAAACAGCTGTTTTGTAGGGCTGACACTATGGTGAATGTCAGCAAAATTAATCATAAAATTGCTGTAGCTCTTAATTTTGTAAACAAAAGTTAATAGTTTGACTAATTTAAATAATGTTTATGTAAACTCATTAAAAAATTTGTAGTTAATTTTGGGAAAGTAAATACTTTGTTTTTGCCACTACAGTAGTTGTAAAAGTACAAAAAATTTTGTCCATCTGGCAACACTGCCTGTACTGAAGTGGAGTGGAACTGATCTTTCTGACAAGACCCAATGTGGACATTGTGTCATTCTGATTCCAAATTCCGATCCATTGATGTTCCTTCCTTGCAGTAACTTATCACTCAATTGAATATGGGTTTTAGGTTACTTTTATGATTTATAAAATATTCCAACATTATACTTTATTGTCAATAACGTTTACACCACAATAATATTCTTGCCACAGCAGTCTAGACGTCTCTATCTACTAACCTTGAATCCTTATATATAATACGTGAAGGCGATTTCTAGAAAACACTACTCCTCCGTTAATAATGGACGGATTTTTACAAACGACGTGTCAAAATAAAGTATTTTTCGTGTAGACGCCCCCTTTCACCAATTCATGTAGTAAAAATCCTCGGGCTTTGCCCCACAGGCCATCAAAAATGGAGTTTCTCCCATAAGATTAACGTGGGGGAATCTAAATTTTTGATTGGAAACTTTGTCCCCACTAATTTGAGAGAACGGTTGGGCGTAGAAACTTGGTAGAGGTGTCCAAAGAAAGGTCTTGGTCTGTAGATGAGTTATCAAAAGAAAAACTAAGCAAAATCCCTTAGGACACTGCCCCAGAAGCCTTAAAAGATCCCTCCACAGAGTTGTTTACATTTTGGCCATGAGAATAATACTTTTTAATGAAACAGCTGTTCATTTTTAAATTGTATTTCAAACAACACTTATTTATTGGGAGTTGAATTCTACCAAATAAGTATTTGCAATGTTATTTTCTGATTTTAAAATTGATTTTCTTCTTTATCATGCCATGTTTTGCAATATAACGTTCCATTACGAAATCAGTGGAAAATCCTTTTATCACAGCAATTCTTAAATTATTTCTTATTGAACTATCTTATATCTATTGTACGGGTTGGTGTGTGCCTTTTTCGCCACTTTTGCCTACATTTTAACATATTATTCTACAAAATATCAAATATTTATGTAGAAATATCTGCTCTTATTGTGTCTAATAAAATCCAAACTTAGAAACATTGCCTAAAATGGTACCTATCTTGACAAATTATTTGCACCTGCCTATATTACGGACTTTGGCGCACCGAATTTGTGACATTATTGAAAATAACACGACATTTTGGCTGTAAAATATGGTACAAAGAGAAAATACCATTTAAGCAGCTACTGTCATGACAGAAAGGTCATATTCCTTTTAAACTAGATCACATAATCCTTTGACTGGGACGGGTGGCGTCGTCCTGTAATCCAGCTACAAGGAGGTCACGAATTGTGGATATTTATAGGAATGCACTGTGGATGCGATACTCCCTGGTGTGGATTAACGTCCGCACGAGTGAGTATTACAACTACCCGCAGTGCTATCCTGATAATTATACCAATTCATAAATACCAATGCAAAAAAAAATTTGGTTCCAATTCAACTATAAACTGTAGGTCCCTTGGTTGCCATTCGCTGTATGGGCTATTAGTTAACAGCTGTATCCAAGGAATGTCGGCCTTAGTCACTAACAAGACTTCAAGATCGTGCCACTCATCCTACACTCATCTCCATTCATACTTGGCTTACCTACTATGAATGGTCGCCATAAAAAACGTATTAAAGGATTAAAGTATTTATCATATACGTTGATTAACAATATGTAAACGTCAATATATACGTAACAGCCATTTTACAGTATTTTTGCTTTTTGGAAATGTTCCATTGCTATGTCATTTGCATTATTTACTGCCAATGAAGCCGCCAAGATCATATGAACTAGGAGGCCCCTAACAGTTCAAGAATAAAAGCCAACTTCACTTCAAGTATTCCACTACACCTAACATTCCGTAGAGCGATTATATTGACAACTTTATGTTATTGATAAGGCTGAGACAACTAACTGACATCCCCCATGTCAAGGAATTCCAGCTTTAACAGTAACCCCACAATAAATTTCTCATAACTATGCTAGAGGGTTCATTCATTGGCACAGAAGTACGATATGAACTGACGTGACGTGACGAAGGAAAAATCAAACTTACACTGTAACGGATATACCTCTCTTTGAAATTAGAATATGTCTTCCCAAAAAATATTTTCTTTTCAAATAAAATCATATTACACTGATGAAATCACGGAAGTGTTTAACTACAAGATCCACCAATACGATTTAAATACTATTTAAAGGTTCTACCAAAGGAAGAGATACCATATAACATACTAATAATAACTCCGATGACGTACAGGATAGGAAATATTTTTTGAATGAACAACCAAATTTGGCAACTAACGCAATATTGTTATTTTTTTACACTTATTACTCTTTGAACAATGTTAAATGCTCAAAATATGTATATTTCACCCAATTCATCGCAGTTAGATGAATTAACGTAAGCCTTGAAAGTAACCGTCGATTTCGACGGGTTTCCCCTAGTTATAATTATTGGTTGTCTGCCGATGTCACAATGTCAGTCAGTCAGTCAAGTCACATACACTTGTTGTCTTTCTTGCATTGAATGATGTTCTTCATGGTTACACAATACGTTTAGACTTATAAATTAAAGGGTAGGGAATGGGAAAAGTTTTATGTTTTTATTTGTAACAATCCATCAACAAATTAATAACATTTGCTTGACAACAATTGGATATATATACAAATTGAAAAAGCTCGGCTCGAGCTCGATTTTCTGATCTTGTGCTCGATCACTCGAGCCTCAAGGTCAGGCTCGGCTCGGCTCGAAAATCGAGCCGCTCGCACACCTCTAATTTGAAATGTGTTACAGCCAATTTAATAGAGGTTCGTGCCCTTATGTAGACTCTATAATCCACAGTGTTAGTGAAAAACTGATATTTTTCGGGGGAGTTTCACATCAAGACCAGTCATACAAGTAATTATGCTGTTGACTGATATGCGGCTTACGGTTTTCTCAAAAGTTTGTGATCCTTATTAGCTTTGTTTATAGGTTTGCTGCTTCGGGGAAGGTAATAAGGTTCCTTATTGAAATGTAGAAAGCTTAGAATGAAATAAACAAATTTGCTATATTCAAAAGTATATCCATAAAAAACTAAACTACTACAGTTTACTCCCCATAATAATAACATTGTAATTTTGATTTACACTATTTTGGAGCTTTCCCCGTAACGATTAGACAAACAACAATGCTTCAATATACAAAATGATTTGTTTTTTTTCCAGTTCCAAAATAGTTTACTCGTTAGAATAAACATGGGTTTACATATTTGTACCAAATTTAGTCAAAATCAAATAATTTTTACCCGAGTTACACAACGGATGTCGGACATACATATATGAATTTGATCAGAAGGTGTTTTTGTCCTCTATGGATATCGAAACGAAAAAGTAAATCGGTTCTGGGTTAAGGTCTTACCATGAGGCCTACAGTGCTAGCTTATTCCCTATATGGGAAATTCACAAAAAAGTGACATTTTGAACTTATAGCTTAAGGGTAACGACTGTAACATGATTGGTGACTTAATGCTTACTTGGTTGGTTTGTTGCGAAGGCAGTAGTCCATTCCATGCTCAAAGGCCAGAGCCAGGTACTCGAGACTGCATGAGCTCCAGTGGGTGGGACTCATAGAGCTGATAGACATACAATGCTCAGTTAGTAAACTCACACTCAGTAACAAACAATGACAAACATAATTATTCTATGGAAATTGACATCTAAGAAAACATTAGTGAACAAGGGTTAATAGAGAATTTTTTTCAAAACTGATTCTGGCACAACTACCACATGTACAGGTAAATAAAAGATACAAATGTGCGAGTTATTAATAACCAAACCACAGAAATCACTTAACTCATTAAAGTTTAATAATTTTTCATTATAGTTTTTGAAACTAGAATCTGAACTATCATGAACTGTAATGAAACGTTACCTGGAGGAGGGAGCCATGATGCAACGGTCGTCAGGACACTGGCAGTCGCTGGAGTCATGCTCCATACCAAAGTTATGTCCCATCTCGTGAGCCACTGTAGTAGCCACTAGTCCCACCACAGCACTGTGGTCCATACTGACTCCTCCTGAGAACTCAAACGTGCAGATCGGACCTTTCAAAGCCTTCCCCACTACTCCACCCTCAAACTGGATCCTCCTGAACATAAATATGAGGGATGGCCCAGTTTAGAATTTTAGTATCATTTTATTATTCGTTATCGTAACTATTACCATTGACTATTGTACAATGCCACAGCATCGACAAGGTGAATTTTTATCACTCTAATTTTGCAAACGTTTAACTTTCCTCATTATTGTTCAAATTTAAAAACTACAAGACCCAATTTTGGCCTAACACCCGAAGGTACACAATTTTTTTATTTTTTACCTAAAAAAAAAACTACCCCAACTACCCTCACTCAACACACATCGACTACCCTATTATAAAAATCTTGCATGAAGATCCCTCGTCCAATTTTTTTCTAGCGCCTAAATTGTATATAGTATCTTACATCAATGAACTGAACGGAATGGCTATAGGATTGCTGAATTTGTCCTGAGAATGATACACCCGGATAAGGTGCCTTTGTTAACAGTGCTTCCTAACAACAGCTCATCATTAGGTACCAAAAAACACTTTCTGCAAACACGCATACATGAAATACAGTTTGTATTTCATCATTCAGTAAAACTTTAATTACCCTAGGCAAAGCCGTTTTAACTTGTTCGCTACCGCGATAGTGTACTAAATTTTTCATTAATATGGACCAGCGACACACATATGCGACGGCCAGGTCACATAGACCCCCCATAGACTGCCGTCACATATATGCGAAAGATGGTCATATTAAAATAGACTGTTGTCGCATATTTGCGTCGGTGTCCAATGTTGTTAAAAAGCTTATATCTTTGAAACGGTCTATTTGAAGGTCCTGAATTCTCTGCAGTGGTTTACAGGGATGTCTGTCGCATATGTGCGTCAATTGGTCTGTGGATATGATGATTAATGATATGATAGTTGGCAAAACTGATTTTTACTTTGCAGCATCACTGGCCTGCGGTCTATGTGTACTGTTATCCAAGTGACACCCAGTCTATGTGTAATATTAAAATGTATACATTGGGCCGTGGCAATGACCACAGTGTCGCAAATATGTGGCGATCGGTAGCAAACATGTTAAAACTATATATTTTTTCAGTTTATTTTGAAATCGTAGAAGTTTTAAGGCTATGTCAGTTCAAAGAGATATATTCTGTAAAGAGAACAATCAATTCCTGTTTTGCTTGCTCATTTCTCAATTTATTTGGATTTTTTATGATGGTTTCAGTTCAACCAGGTTTCAATTTAAAAAGGTTTTACTTACACTTGTGGACATAATATAAACAACGAAAATCTTTCAACAGACATTTAAAATTTTAAAGTGTACTACAAAAGTTTCCCTGGTTTTAAGCTTTGGACAAAAGTCATACAGACAATAAAGCTGAACAATGAAACTTACGTTAACAGCTGAGCATTGTCGTTAGGATGTTCTTTAACCAGTTTCTCGCGACGGTAGTGCAAGAAGTTGGTCAGAGTTGTGTCTCCGTTGGCAGAGAGAGCAATCTCGTCATACTCCGTCCACACAACTACACCCACCAGAGCAATAAAGATGTTCAAAGGCACGTACAGCTGCAATAAAAATAATCTGTGTGGTAGAATACACATTCTTTAAAAGTGGCAAGCAAAATAATAGTGTTATATTTTCTTTGAAATACGCCTACTTACACTTTATAAGAGATCAATTATGCTAGAGACAGCAGATGTCATACTTACAAAAAAATATATATGACAATCTTAGACTTTCTATACTTTTTGGATACGAATTCTGAAGTTAAAATTAAACTGTTTTTATAAAATGTTCAATCTCATAACAAATTTAATTAAACTAGTGTCCCTGTTGCTCGAATTCGAGCAGTTGTTAAGTATTATTGGCGTTATTTTGAAACGAATAACAGTCATAATTTCTGATGACTTTAAAAGATTTGACTCTAAGATTATAGAAATACTCAAGCTGTACGGAACAGATCGGTATAATCAACATTTCTTGTAAGTATCTTATCATTTTTCAAAAGCAGATCTTATTTTTTAGTGTTTTCTACAAACAGCCTTACTCATAGCCGCATTAGGTTGTCCATGATAACGATTATAAATTAAAAAAAAAACATTTTTTTTTTTCTTCTCCTTGGTAGTGTTCCATGACTTTCCTATATTTCCAAAGTTTGCAAATCGGCTCTTTCAATGATTACTAATAAATGCAGCACAGTGTAAATTCAGTTTTCTTTTTAGTATAACAAATTATTCAGGTTCTCTCGCTTTTTTCCAATGTAATATTTACGCCAACCCGAATTCAAATAGTAAATATTTCATTTCAACCAAGTCAGTAAACTTATCGACTGTTTACAATTAACATAAAAATGTTCTTCTCACTTTTAATTTCTGACAACAGCTGGAGTTTCATAACAATTTTTGTTTCCCATGTTAATCTTATGGAGAAATACACAATTTTTAAGTGCCCCAGGGCCTCACACTCTAATTATTTCCCTAAAAAGAAAGTTTCCTGCACAACTTCACGTTACACCAAAAACATGTCAATCGGTTCAGTAGTTTCGGAGGAGTAATTGTCACAAAAAACCTGCTTGCGTATTAAATAAGTATATACTAGTTGCTCTGCCCGTGCTTCGCTACGGGGTGAGAATGCAGAAAAGAATAATTTTGTTTTACTTTAAGATACTATAATAATATACTATAAGGAACAGTTACAACACACTTAGGCTACCAGGAAACATATAGGCAAAGGTTCAATCGTACTTATTGATTAAATGAATATCTCTTAATGTATTACAGTACCATCATTTTATATAGTGTATATCCTTTAAAATATATGCAAAAGTATAACTTATTGACCACATGGCACCAAGAAACAATTCTCCTGGTAAACAAATTAAATTAAATAGCAGAACAGCATTTCTGACAACAGCTGGAGTTTCATAACAATGTTTGTTTCCCATGTTAATCTTATGGAGAAATACGAAACTTTAAAGGGCCCCGGGCCTCACTCTCTAATTATTTCCCTATAAAAAAAGTTTCCTGCACAACTTCACGTTACGCTCTTTCCAATGACACCAAAAACATGTCAATCGGTTCAGTAGTTTAAGAGTAATTGTCACAAAAAATCTGCTTACGTATTAAATAAGTATAGATATATAGATATAGATTATTGTGAGGCTATTAGCGGAAGGAGTTGCCCAATACGGAACCTCCAATAAGGAGTTCTTTTCCTCTAAAAAACATAAATCTTTTCAAAAACATTATGCTCCCAACTACCAGGTCACCTTATCACATAGCTAGACTAAAAGTCTTTGATAGCCTAATAGCAGTACTGTATTTGAACCTCTACACCAGTGTTTCCCAACCTTTTTCCGTTCAGGGCACACTAACTAGAACAAGTTTGTAGTCACGGCACACTTGTCTACAAAATATCGTTGGTTAAAATTACATTTAGTAAGTGCATAAAAAACTTTTTTTTCAATTTCATCTTACTCCGTAAAACCTATTCTTTACTAGTAAATCTATATATACAGGGTTAGTAAAAAGTGTGGAGACCCCCCTGTTATTTTTTTAACGGCCCATACTAGAAAAACTAAACTCGGCACACCATTATGGCATGTTATGGAGTACTTTTTGGGCATAACTGCCACTTGGTGTTCATCCGCAAAATGGGAGATTTTGGGGGAAACTAAAAATTTCATATACAAAGACACATCGAGTGACCCCTCATTTTGAAGGTTCTGGTAAAAGAAAACCAACAACGCAAATTAGAGGTCTCTATCTCAGTTCAGTACAAAATGGCAGCCAATCGAAATTCTCATAAGTTCCCAAACCCAAAATGGGGGATTTTGGGGGAAACTCAAAAATTTTAAATGATAAGCCCCATCGAGTGACCCCTTAAAAAAGGTGTGAAGAGTTTAGTTATCCTAGTGTGAGCCGCCACAAAATTTACAGCGGGTCTCTAGACTTGGAAAGCTGTAAGTTAGGTATATATAGTCAATGGTTAAATTTAACTTCTGAGAATTTCAATTGGCTGTCATTTTTTACTGGATTGAGATAAAGACCTCTAGTTTGCGTTGTTGGTTTTCTTTTACCAGGACCTTCAAAATGAGGGGTCAGTCGATGGGTCTTTGTGTTTGAAGTCTTTGAGTCTCCCCCAAAATCCCCCATTTTGGGGATGTACAGCAAGTGACGGTTATGCCCAAAAAGTACTTCATAAAGGTGTGCCGAATTTAGTTTTTCCAGTATGGGCCGTAAAAAAATAACAGGGGGTCTCCACACTTTTTACTAATCCTGTATATATATATAAGGTAAAAAATATAAAACTCACATTTGTTATCTAACATGTGTACATTATTTAGTGTTTATTAAGTGGCAAGTTTTAAATAATAATAAAACATTGAGCTTGATTAAAATTTTGTATGAATTTACCAATAACAAGTGAGAAATATTTAATAAACCCTGGTTTGAGTTCTAGTGGGAAATTTGTGCTCGACGTTTGCTCATTAAAAGTTTCTTTCTTGATAAACAATTTTTTAACTACTTAAAATTTCGCGGCACACTGGTTGGAAAACACTGCTCTACACACTAGACCAGTAGTGCTCCAATCAACCATGGATAGTGAGGACTCACAGCATTGATGATGTTGGCTATGTCCTTGCAGTGGTTGTTCACCTTGTCCATGTTCTCTCCCAGTGCCTTGTACTCTTTGTTGTCCATCACCAACACCAGCTCCACATAGCTCGACCTAGCGTTGGCGTTGTATGGTCCTCGGATCACCTCTTCTGACCTCTTGAACTGCAACATCAAATAACATGTCTTACAACTCAATGTCAGCGATGTTATGAGTTTATATCCTGGAACCTACCACTGTATTTTTATCATTATTACAGTTAAACTTGTATATTCAGGGTGTCTACTACATTCTGGATAAAAAATTAATGGACAATTCCCGTACATTTAAGGACCTTTGTCGGTGTGATTACAGAATAATATTCCTGATTTGTCAAACTGTATTAATCTTGTTCTTCATTGTAGTTGTTCCAGAGAGAAAAGTAAATAATAATAGACAAGAATTAAATTTCTAAATAGAAACTTATTGAAAGTAAACAAACATATACTTTAGGTACAGCTTTGATAGTGTAACAAAAAAAAAACACAATCATTGTCACCTGCAATAGCGACAAAATCCTAAATATCTCCATCGGTCACGGAAACATCATAACATAGCTTATCCGATCCAGGCGGATTAATTTTGCATTATTCACCCTGGCACAACGATAGGTTCTCGACTACTTTTGAAAAAAAACCTTTAATGCATAATGAATATATTGTAACTCGGTTCTAGGTACAAAATCGGTATGGTAAGCGGCTACCAGTAAGCACAGAGTAAGATTATTGTCTTTCCATCTGCAAAGTTAATATCGACACATAGCAATCATTAGTTTATCTTAGGCTCAATTACATTTTCTTAATATATTTTACAGCACTTTCAAAGAATCAAAATACCCAGGCCTAGGCCTAATTATTTAGGAGGGCCTATATAAACTGAGTAACAAACAATGAGGTTAGAAATACCAGCAAAGTCACTACAATATCATCATTCTAGTTCATAAGATTTAGATTGCTCAAAGCATACAACGCAGTAAATAAATATGGGAAATAAAAAAAATTGAAACCTGACCGCCAACAATTTACAAAGATACAGAAAATGCAATGACATAATTTGAAACCAAGTAGGCCTAAGTAGTGATAAAAAATTAATGCAAACAACAATGCTTGTGGTTTTGTCAACTGAAAGATAAAATATCCATAAAAAAAGGGTTTAACTTACAAAATAAGACTTTAGATTAGTTACATGTTTTATATGAAACCATAAACAGTTTTATGGCACTAGGCAATCTTCAAGACGAAAGTACAAGTAAGAAGTGAAATTTAACAGCCATTATATAAAACTATTATTTCCATGATAAAATAAGTTTGGGATCTAATAATGATTACCCTAGTAATAAATAAAGAAGTTGTAAAGGAATAAAAGTGATACAACTTTTATGAGGTAAGCTACTACTGAGTCAACAGTTCTTGGAAGTACTTGACTTGACACTTGATTGTCGTGATAAAATATTAATGGATTTGAGACTGCTAATGGGGTTTTTATTGCATAATTACTCTAGTAATAAGCTAAGTATAGTAAAAAATTAAGTTTTTCTAGATTTTTGGCCATATTTACAGCCGATGCGCGACCGGAAGATCTTAACATACAATACTATTATTTAAATATCAATTTCTTAGTGTCTTGCAGATAGCATTTTTAATATTAAAAATTAAAAGTTTTAAAACTTTAAAAAATTTTGAAAAAAATTTATTTTTTAATTTTTTTCTAACTTTAGAGCACATGCGCGACCGGAAGATACAGACCAATTAGACCACGAGCCACCAATATGAAACCCTCCCCCCCCCCCCGTGGGAATTTATGACTTATACTTTTTTTGTTGGTATTACCTACCAGATTTAGACTTCAGTTGTTTGCCTCTTTTAAATTACAGCATATTCCGGAAAATAAAGAAAAACTGTTTTATTTAAATTTAAAGGGTAGCCTACATTAATTACTGGTGCAATATTTTTTATGAACTTGTTCAGTATGTATTCAAAGGCTTCCAATGAAAATAAAAAAAGTGAATAAAATACCCCCGCTACAGCAAACCTGTAGACTATGCAGATTTTAATTGGCCTGAATTGATTTTTAACAAAATCTAATTAAATAACATTAGGTTTAACGAATACCTAGGAAAGAGGTTTTAAGAGATTCTATTATAATAAAAGAAATTTTATAAAAAAATGTTAGACGTTAATTTAACTGGAATGTATAAGGTTCGTCGTAAGAAGGTCGTAAGGATCGTGGAAGAAAATTCATCGTATCAAAATCGGATTTCCAATATTTATTTTATTTTTTAAAGCTCTTTAAAATAATGTGCTACTTGATATGGGTTGCCATTTAAAAGTCTTTAAGTTACCCTCAGCAACCCTGTTTGGGGTGGGGGGTGGGGGGTGGATATCAAAATATCGCCAAAAAGTACCTTAGAAATGTGTATCAAAGCTCGTTTGAATATATGCATATTTGTGCTGAGCCCATTCATTATGTAGCAGGTTGACCAGTTATTCCTTATTTTTGCCATTAGCTAGGAATTTTTCAAATCCTGTGGGATCTTGGTTTTAGGACCTCTCATTAAAAACATATAGCCATATCCCCTTCTCTCTCTTTCAATGATTTTAATAGATACATCTAAATAATTTATTAAGAGCGATACTGTACAATTGACCCGTGCGCTGTCCTACTTCAGCGTATACGGAGCGTCCCCTGGGTGGCGGATAGGGGAAAGGTCGGTGGATCTGCTATAGCAGTCCTCCCGGCTAGGTCCAAGGGACCCGCTGACCATAAGTAGGTGCGGTCCTCCATTCATATTGGGGGTTAAGCGTAGGGCACCTTGGAAAAAGGATCCAGTTATGAAGCGCCAACAAGTAGCCTCGGAGAAGACTGGAATTTCTGTTAACACACTTGCTTTTGCGGATGATGTTGCATTAGTTGCAGAATCAAAAGAGGACCTAGGTAAGCTTACTGAGATTATCATAAGGGAAGCAAATAAGATTGGACTTAAAATAAGTGAAGAGAAGTCAAAATATCTAAAAGTCGGAAGAACCCAAATTGAAGGAGCTGAACCTTTTAGGGTCAATAACTATAATTTTGAAAGAGTAAACGAATTTAAATACCTCGGAGTCTCAGTTAACTGGAATAACGAAAGAGGAACAGAAATAGAAAAGAGACTGATTGCAGTAACCAAATGTTTCTGGGGCGTATCAAAAATATTTAGTTCAAAAATACCATCCAAAAACACAAAATTAAGAATCTATAAAACTTTAATTCAACCAGTCCTTTTATATGGTTCGGAAACCTGGATATTAACTAAAAATCATGAAAACAAACTTATCATTTTTGAGAACAAAATTTTGAGGAAGATTTTCAGACCTATAAAAGAAGAAGGGATGTGGCGAATAAGAAAAAACCGTGAGCTCCGAGAACTGTACAAAGAACCGGACATTGTAGCCATAGTGAAGAGTAGACGACTGAGATGGGCACTGGGCAGGCCATGTAGAAAGAAGAGAAGAAGAAAGTATGCTTAAGAAGATCGCCAATGGACAACCACGAGGCACTCGCCAGCTAGGAAGACCAAAGTTGAGATGGAGAGACCAAGTCCAGAAGGACCTACACAGAGTGGGGGGCATCTCTTGACTTGGCGGCAGACCGGCAGCAGTGGAGGCAACTTGTTGGCGAGGCCAAAAACCTTCTTAGGTTTGAGTGGCCAAGGAGGTAAGGTAAGGTACTGTACAATTGACATTTGCTTCTATAATCAATGGTGGGTCGGTGGGTGTGTAACGGTTTTTACAGTATATTTAAAGAATAACGTTTTTATTTTCTATATTCTCATCCCGTTGGGAAGCTGGACAGTTCATCTAGTTGGTATACATTCACTTACCCGTTTACCTATCCTATTGAGATGGTGAAAATCATTGATATGACTATGATCAGTCCCCTGATAACCTGTTCAAAAACAACAAAAACCACTATTAGTGATATAAAACAAAACTAAAAAAATTGACTAAATAATAAATTAATTTGGATAAAGATATTAATCATTAATAAAAACTATTTAGTCTATAATAAATTTTGTGTGGACAAATTGAAACTATATAGGTAATCATTGAGATGTGTAACTCAATGAACTTTAATTAAATAATTAGACTAATCATTTGACACTTTATAGTGTGATACACTCCAGTCCATCACTCTAATGTCATTACAGTAACTAGTTTAACAGGCAGAGCCAAGTAAATCCTGTTAGGTCTATCTACACTCTTAGTTAGTATGTTCTATATTGAATTTACATAGTAAACTGAAATTATCACTTACTTCCGGTACCTCTTAGATTGGCGACAAAAACTTAAATCAGCAGGCCTATTAAACTTGTAATTACCATAAAACTTGTATAATAGTTTGGTTAACAATTATTGGAGTTTGTATAGCAGCATACACTCTATTTGAATATTGACACTTGATATGAATGTTATTCTTTATTAGAGTAGAACTACACTGGAGTTCAAGAACAATGATGTCATATGTGAGGTTGCCACCAATGTTGCGATTCAAAACTCAAGCATCACTCTAAGTTTCCAATAACCTCCATAACATCATACAAGGGATTTTAAAGAATATGGGTTTTGTTTCAATTTCTAGACTAGCAGAAGTCAAAAAACTCCTAAAGCTGGGTTTTTCTAGGCGCAGAAGGGAGAGCGGACTCCGCTAGCGGAATTGTGTTTGTTGCGGGTTTGTCTCCAGGCTGAGTTCAATACAGTATTGTCTGTAAAGAGCCCTATTTATCTTAAAATAACGGGGGACCGAGCCATGGCTCGTTATAGTTCATTTTGATTATAAAAGTAATATAAAGGAGACTCACGTTTTTCACAACTAATTTTGGTTTTTATTAATTTAAGTTCCAGTAGAATTTAAATTGATTATTTAACTTTTCTCGGACAACATTTAGTGTACAACAACCCTTCTGTATTCTAAAGTATTAGTTTTTTCAAGCGTTACAAATAGTTCTGGAAACCTCTTATGTTTTTAAAAGCCAAAAATGAGAAACTCAAATTTTTACGCTATTAAAACCCCCATAAAACCCTGATCATTCGTATATTCATAAAAGTAGGTTTACATGTTTATCTCAAATTTTCACTTAAATTTTATCATTGTTACTCCAGTAAAAATTGTATATGGGCAGCTTACAGAAATATTAAGAAACTAAATTAAATTTATATACAGCAGGGTGTCTTGTAAGTAAACAGCAAAACTCTGGAAAATTGTTTCATGGGTCAAAGTAAAGAGCACCTAATGTATACAATAAAAGCGCTTCATCAACCAGATATCCACCGCCATTTTGTATTTTTCACATTAACATTTGTATTTTCGGGTCATTCCATCCAATCTTTATGAAATTTAGTATGTTAATGGCAAAGAGACCAATGTTATTTTGAATTTTTTTAAATACTGTAGTTATTTTGTTCCAATTCAAAATTTCAAAATAGCAGCAATTTTTTTTTTTTTAACTTTATTTAATTTACAATAAATTCTTTAAATTCCAATAACAAAAAACTGGCTGATTTTATGAAAGAATGTCAAGAATACTGTATTTAGCATTTAATATTTTCTTTTAAATGATACCAAGTTCAAATACCCCCGCTGCAGCAAACCTGCAGACTAAGCGAATTTCCATTTGCCTGATTTGATTTTCAATTAAATCTAATCAAATAACATTAGGTTTAACGAGTACCTAGGTTTGCTGCCTACAGGGAGGGTAATAAAGTGTGTTTGTTGGTAAAATATTATTAGCTTAGTATAAAATAAATTGATTTGCCAAGTTTGATCCAAATATATTCATAAACAAGCAAACTACAACAGTTTACTTATTTATTTGAACTGGGTATGTTAAATGGGTATTTGAACTTGGTAGCGTTAACAAAATTTAAATGGCTGCCATTTTGAAGTTTTGAATTGGATCACAATAACTATTTAAAAAAATTAAAAATAGCATTGGTCTCTTTTCCCATAAGAATAACATGGAAATTTTTTATTTACAAATTTCTCCATAACCAATAACCATACAAAAACACTTCAATATACTAAATTATTTGTTATTTTAAGCTCTTCAAAATGGTAGGTATATAAAGAAAATTTGGAAAATTTTTATGTTTTGAGGGTCAAAAACGAGAAAAACCAAATGTACCAATTGTACAAAATTTCATCGAAAACGGATCATTTTTGCTTGAGTTAACGTGCTAACAGACACACATATATATATATGAATTTGAACAGGGGGTGTTTTTGGCTTCTAGGGACATCAAAATAAAAAAGTAAATCCGTCCTGGGTCCAAGTCTTACCATTAGACCTACGGTTATATGGAAAATTTGGAAAAATTGGAAAATCTTATTCCCTATATGGAAAATTTGCTAAAAGGTCTAATAACATGAAAATAGCTGAAATATTAATATTTGTAGTTGTAAAATGAGTCAAACCAAACTTAATTAGCTTAGCCTTGTTCTACCTCATTTTACAACTAAACAACTTGACATTTCACTTATTTGTTATTTGATCTTTTTGAATTTTGTTACATTTGATAAGGAATTTAAAACGCTCAATAAGGGTGTTCCTGACAGTCTTTTATCAAATTATCCAAATTTTAGTAACTTAAATGTAAAAATGTTAAATGGCCAACATTCTAAAATGTTTAGTGAGACCAAAACAATTTTTCCCCAACATGGTCCTCTTTTAACATGCACTCAAAGATTCATAAATATCAGTATGACCAATACAAAAAATGTTCATGTGAAAAATTAAAAGAAAACACGATGCGTTTCGTGTTTTTAATAATTTGGACTAAGTTAATAAAATTTGGTTCAGGTTTGTCCTTTAACTTACTTACTATTTATTATGCTAAGTTAAGCCTAGATTAAATATACTTATAGCAAGACAAATTATTAAGCTGAAGAATTTCTTAACAATAAAAATTTAATGAACTAGGCTAGGAATAAGATATTACAATGATGAATGGGGTTTGATATTTAAATGAACAGATAAGTTAAGTTACAGGGTCGCCATCTTTGGTTTAGCCTAGCTCAGTAAAAACAGAAGAATGAGTTAATAATAAGATATTTTAAGTTTAATTACATAAATCTCAGGGAGGGGAACTCGGCTGGCTAAAAAGATCTTCAAATATTTTAATTTATGAAATAAAATATGTCAATTATTATGAAAAATGGGATAATTTTGATATTGCTCTTAGGCTTGGATAGGTAAATTAAATAAGTCCAACAATGAATAGACTAGGTACCTAAAAAATTTATCAAAGTTGAATTTAGTTCTCTTGTTCAAATTGTTTTTCTGGGATTATTATTGATGAAAATAAAGTAGTTTTTGAATTCAAATAATTAGGTTCGATGATCAGAAAGTAAATAAAATAGGTCTATTAAGTTGAATTTCTTGAAGGTAGGCTAAGCCTATACGAAATGGAGAGTTCTCACCAGATCTTCAGTAACAGTGTCCAATTTATATAAATCTTGAGGTGGCAGTACAAATTTGAAATGAAAAAAAAATGTATGTATAAAAGCTAAATTGTTCTTCTGTTGTTAAGTTAATGTTAAGTTAAATAATTTTAATCACTTTGACTTTAAATGTTAGGGATTATACCCTCACTGAATTTAAGGTGTTTAAGCTGCCATGTCCCAATAGAGAAGGAGGAAAATTTTTAATTTCACACAGGATGTTGATCAGTTCATTGTTGAAGCCAGCTGTCTTCTTTCTTCATCACTTACACGTGCACTAATAATCAGGCTTTTGGATATTAATTTAATGTGGGGGTTTTAAAAATAATTTATACTATATTAATAATTTTGGATAAAAGTGTTATTGCAACTATGGACTTAATTACAGGTTACAGGTTTTTATTAACAATAATATGTGTTGAATGTATACAATATATTTTAAAATGTGATGATGGTTTCTGAGGGGTGATTAAAGGATAATATAATTTAAATTTACTATTAATTTTCTGACAATTTATTTAAATAGGCTATATGGCGAATTTTGGTACAATAAAAGAAGAAGAATTATATAACTAAAGAATGAATGTAGTGAATGTTCTAAAAATGACATGTAACATTGCAAAATACAAAATTTCTGATTTAGTTAACGATGCTATTTCGGAACAAATGTTATTCTTTATTTTCTATTTATTTTGACCCGATGAACCATTTCCAGGAGTTAAGCTGTTTACTTACAGCAAAGGACACCCTGCATATACATACATAATACATAATAATATGAACAAATAGTGTTTTTGGCCTCTTGGGACATCAAAATGAAAAAGTTTATCAGTCCCGGGTGTTGTAGCCTTACAATAATACTAGCTACTTCCCTATAGGGGAATTCACTAAAAGATCAACAAAAACTCCTATTTTAACATATATATACCAAGTTTCATAAAGATCAGTTAGAAAATTTCAAAGATAAAAATGTTTACTGTATGCGTAAAACACAAAATGGAGGATATCAGGGTATATATGCATGTTCTGGCATATCTTTTATCTCTGTCATATCAAACAAAGTGTAAGTTTAAAACCCTGTGGATGAACATAACAATAAAAAATAGCATTGACCAAAAAAATAAAAATTATAAGGAACATGTAAAAAATTCTGATGACACTTTCAAAGAACAGATGCATAAACGAGAAGAACGCCCTGATAAAATTAGATTAGATGTGCAAAACAACGCTACTACTTCAACTCATTTGAAACCAACAAAAAAACAATAGTAAACCACAATGGATATTTATAACAAAATTAACAGGAAATGGATAAATTAATAAATCTATACTAGTCTTGAAAGATAATAATGATATGTTGATTAGCTTTCCAGCCGATGTAGCAAACAAGTTTAATGATTTCTCTTGTTCAGTAGCCAAGAGTTTAAGAGAAGAAATTGATAGTGATAAAGATAGTGATAAAGTTAGTTATAAAGTAGTGAGTGATAAAGTTTTCATAATGAGTTTAATGAGCTTAAGGATAGCTTCCAAAGTTTCGCAAGCAATGACTCATTTTTATTTTATCCAACATGGAATCATATCCAATAGTCCCGAATTGTTTTCCTCGAACACCCTGTACATATAAATCAGAACAGATAGTGTTTTTGGTCTCTAGAGACCTCAAAACAAAAAAGTAAATCGGTCCGTGTTCAGATTTTACCATGTGACCTACAGCAACAGCTTATTCCCTATATTAAAAATTTGCTAATAAATATATTTGGATGAGTGGAATTGACAAAAGACTACTGCTCTCATTGACTCAAGCAAAGCTCGATCAATTGGTACTTTGATAAATGTACAGAGACCCAGCCAGTCTGCAGGCGGAAAGCGGACTTCTCGGCTCTTGGAGCAGAGGAACGCGGAAGAGCGGTTTTCGGTTTCTAGAAAAACAGAGCCGTTTAATAACAAGGTCATTCCTTTACTAATCGCGGAACGTGGAGAAGCTTTGTCTTTGCTTCCCGTGGTGGTCGCTCTGCTTCTAGGAAAACAGTACCATTAAAACACATAAGACAAGCGGAGGGCACTTCACTCTCCGCGCCTAGGAACACCCAGCTTGTATAGGAAACTTTTATCTTTTTTATCTTTTTTTGTTTTATCTTTTTAAAGTAGTAAAACTCCTATAGTATATTTGTGTTACCTCATTATAATATAAAACCCATTAAAAATTAAGTAATAAACCTAATCTTGCAGCTTTGCTTTTTAATTTTTTATCAGACAATTAAGAATCAGTTTCAGTACTGTTTTGAATTATTCAAACAAAAATTTGAAATAAAATTATGTACTATAATTCAAAATAGCACCTGGCATTTTATGCCCTCTTTAACACCAGTGCGATGCGCGGCCTGGCCCGGAAGGCTCTTTCACACTATCTGCACGGATGTGGGGGTTTCCAGGCTGAAATTTTGAAACTTTTGGGAGCATTAGAGATTTAAATGAATAAAATAAAGGTTGTTATGCTTTAATTGTTGTATCTGAAAAGAAAGCACAGTGCTCCCATGATAAAGGCGATATTTGGATTGAAAAGATGTGTGTAAAAAGGGTGACTGATAGTATTTTCAAAAGTTATGGTGATGGCTGCGGTGTGACGAAGGGAAGAAGATTGCTCTCAAACACCTGGCACTACCATTTACTTCTGTAGAGTGTCCACGGCATATCAGATTTTAGCTCAAAACGCACCTCTCGTCATGCTTCGTTTACAACATAACTATGGTAAGCTTTCACAATTTTAACGAATTTTTCCCTATGGAGAAGAAGTATGTGGCTTATGGGGCTTAATAATATACAGAACTATTGCCGTTTTATTGTTTTTTGTTTTGATGGGCCCAGAGGAGAGCCAATTATATATGCATATCTATACATGTAAAACACCTCATTCATTACCTTCTCTATAGAAGCAAACTTATGTCATCGTTAAACATATTAAATACAAATTTTTTTTTTATTTAAACAGGCAAATAGAAAATGGTTTTGCCAAACCCTGGTTATTCTTACCAACAAAACAAAAAACACATAGTTTATAGTGGTTTGTGTCCAGTATTGTCCCACGTCACTGGCCTTTGAGCCAAACCAAAATATAATACTTGACCAAACTGAATGAAGTGCTCGATGAAAATATCAATTTCTTCCTCCATATCGAAAAACACAAACTTCAAGAAAATAAACCACACTAAATCACTGATAGCCGCAGATTGTCAAAACTACCGATTGATGACCGGGGGAAACCAGCTCGGAATGCACAAGTGTGAAAGCGTACATAAGAGTCAATGTTCTAAAAACTAGCCATCCGGTCCGAGCCACAGTGAAAGTTTAGGTTCTTGTGGAAAAATTTTTGAGCTCGGACAAAGCTTCAGGTTCATCCGGGCAAACCTTCAATGGTGTGAAAGCTCGTGTATGATTCAATAGTCTAAACTGCTTCGTCCTATATGGGACGGGCCCGCATCGCAATGGTGTCACAGAGGGCTTAAGGCTTGGCAAAAACGGGCGAGGATTGAAACTGTATCGTTGCCTGTGGGACGGTTATTTGTTCTTAGTACCAATTTAATACAATTCCATTATGGAATGTAGTGGTATCAATCTAATCAGTCACGATGGCCTGCGAGTTGCAAAACTCTGAAAAAATTGCTTGTCTTTTGGTTAATTGCTCAACACAAACTGATTTAGAAACAATTTTTTACAGTTTGATAACAGCAAAGCTGCAGTGATGCTAACCACAAGTATGGTTGGCGACTAGATTGATGTGAGAGTAGAGGTAGTGGTCAGTGTCATGGACGTCAGGGCTGTCTGTGGCTCTCTCCAGGTAGTGAAGTTGGTCACCATCATACACCACACCTCTGAGTCCCTGACAGGTGGACACTGCTGCCCAGGAGTCTGGCACTCCCCTCAGTCTGCCCTGGTAGTGACACAGCTCCACCTCCTACAAACAAGATGAAATGGTCACTATCAAACACTACACCTCTGAGTCCCTGACAGGTGGACACTGCTGCCCAGGAGTCTGGCACTCCCCTCAGTCTGCCCTGGTAGTGACACAGCTCCACCTCCTACAAACAAGATGAGTTGGTCACTATCAAACACTACACCTCCGAGTCCCTGACAGGTGGACACTGCTGCCCAGGAGTCTGGCACTCCCCTCAGTCTGCCCTGGTAGTGACACAGCTCCACCTCCTACAAACAAGATGAAATGGTCACTATCAAACACTACACCTCTGAGTCCCTGACAGGTGGACACTGCTGCCCAGGAGTCTGGCACTCCCCTCAGTCTGCCCTGGTAGTGACACAGCTCCACCTCCTACAAACAAGATGAGTTGGTCACTATCAAACACTACACCTCTGAGTCCCTGACAGGTGGACACTGCTGCCCAGGAGTCTGGCACTCCCCTCAGTCTGCCCTGGTAGTGACACAGCTCCACCTCCTACAAACAAGATGAAATGGTCACTATCAAACACTACACCTCTGAGTCCCTGACAGGTGGACACTGCTGCCCAGGAGTCTGGCACTCCCCTCAGTCTGCCCTGGTAGTGAAACAGCAAAATCCTAGATATATCTATCGGTGCAAAAGAAACGTCATTATCGTCTTCCGCAAGAACGACAAAAGCGTAGGCCTAATCCTTCAATTTCGTGAACGTGATCATCACAGACAAAAGAGCTTTTATTTTTAATTGGGCATTATTGTATTGAGTACTGAGAAAATCGGCTTGATTTTCTGACTTTGTGCTTAATCTCTCGAAAGCATGTTGGCCAGGCTTTGCTCGGCTCTAAAATCGACATTATATAAAAAAAAATCTAATTTCCAAACCAAACCGATTTTAAACCGATCTGATTTGGCCCATTTGTAAGTAACATTTTTTACCTGACTCAAAGTAAACAAATCTGAAGTGCAGGCTACTAATAGGAAGAAATGTAATGAAATTAAAATCCTTCTTTAGCATCAATGAAAGAATGGAATTATTTATTAGCTAGTGCCCTAGCCAGCCACCTCGGTCAATTCGCCCGATTTGATCGTAAAAAAAATTGTCAACTTCATTTAGTTAAATCGGCATATAGGGCCCTCTCTGGTGTGACCCGCCGGGGGCTAGGGGTATTATTGTTTGACCGCTTAGAAAGCAACCTGCGCACTAATGCTAACCAATGCTAGAGTAGGTCGCTCTCTCAGCGGCCGAAGTATAACATTAATGTTTTTTTATCCTCCTAGGCCGGGGGCCACATTGGTTCTAAATACGGCCCTATTATAGCGCCTTCAAACAGTCCACGAGGACAGTTGATGCAACCTGCATGACTGATGACAATTCTTTTACTTAGGTTGGTAGAGAATTCATGTCGATCGTTCAAGTAATAGTGCCAGTTTAGCTGTTGTAAACTATTTGTCCTAGTGCTCTTACTGGTATTAAAAATTGTTGCCACAAAAAAACGTATGGTAATTCTCATATTAATACTGTTATAATAGGCTGAGCCAGTCACACTATCGCGGACTGTGTCCCAGTAAAATTTCCTGAAAAATGCCGGTAAAGGTTCATGGGCCTCCATAGATCGTGGGCCCCTCCGCCACTGAAGGCTACCTTTTTTTCCTTTTGGTGAATTTCTTTATAGGGAAGTAGCTATTATCGTAGGTGGCACAGAAAGATCTAGACCCGTGACCGAATAACTTTTTCATGTTGATGTCCCGAGAGGCCAAAAACGCTATTCCTTGAAATTTTTATATATATAGTGTCCGTGAACGCGATAACTCAAGTAATTTTGTCCAATTTTGATGAAATTTGGTTCAATGGTGTTAGGCGGTCATAAACTTGAAAGAGTTCGCAAACTAGCATGATCGGACCATGGGAACGAAGTTTTATGGGGTAAAAATTGGTTTTTCTCATTTTTGACCCTCAAAACACAAAATTTTCCAATTTTTCTCTATGCCTTTTTAAAGAGCTTAAAAAAGCAAACAATTTAGTACATCAAAGTGTTTTTTTACGGTTATTGGTAACAGAGAAAATTTAAAAAAATAATTTAAAAATTCCTATGTTATTCTTATGGAGAATATTGTAAAATGTTGTTGTTCGCTTGTTTATGGATATATTTTGATCAAACTTGGCAAATGTATTTATTTTATACTAAGCTATTAATCTATATATCTAATTCCGTAAGCCCAAAATTTTACAATGAAATTGTGAGCAAACGGGAGGCCGTAAAAAGCTGGGAGGGGTCTCATTTTAAAGGTCTGGGCATAATATTTTGGGGAAATTATTAATTTTTCTCAATTATGCACCAAAAGGTTGTTACGGAATAATATAATTCACATTTAAATAGCATGGGAATCTAGGTAATGTCTGCTTTGTTTATTTTAAAACATGTTTAACTTTATCTAAGTTTAACTTTATCTAAAGCATATGATAATTTGTAATATGTACTTTAATATGTATACTATTATCATTGACTAATTATACTAAAGCCCCCCATACACGGGCGAGCATGTTAGCGAGCCTATTGGCGGACAAGCTTGCGAACATGCTCGACGTTTCCAACAGACGGTCGAGCATGCTTGCCTATTTGCTGCCACCGCACAGTACTCACTTCTCTCGTGCTGTGACAGTCCGACGAGCCGAACACCGAGCAAAACAAGCTCGCCGGTACGAAGGCTCGCAGACCCCACACATGGGCGAGCATGTTTGCCGCCAACACCGTCACGAACATGCTCGTGAACATGTTTGCCCGTGTATGGGGGGCTTAAAGCTGAAATAGACTTTTTCCAATTGTATGTTTTTTGGTGTAAAAACAAAATATAGAAATAATATCATGTAGAAAGTTTTTATTATAAACACACCGCATGAACAGTCCTTTGGAATTTTTATTTTAAACAGACCAGACATCAAAATGCATTATGCAGGTATGTAATAACTATTATACATATTATAATATACAAAAATGTTGAATGATAATTCAAGGTAGGGTAACCCATGAGATTAACAATTTGTACAAAATAATTACTAGAATATATATATTTAGGGCTACAAGCCACTAGTATTTTACTAAAAACCACACTTTATTAGTTTCCTTAGGGCAACAAACCTAGGTACTCGTTAAACCTAATGTTATTTAAATAGATTTAATTAAAAAACAATTCAGGGAAATGGAAATTTGTTTAGTTGGCAGGTTTACTGCGGCTGGGGTATTTTTTACTATACATATTTTATATATATATGAATTTGAACAAATGGTGTTTTTGGCCTCTGGGGACATCGAAACGAAAAAGTAAATCGGTCCTGGGCCTAGGTTTTGCTATGAGACCTACGGTAACATATCTTGCATATTATAGGTAATCCCTAACGGCATTTAATGATTAAATAAAAATTTTTCTGAAAATTATAAATACGGTTGACACTTATTAAGCCAAGACAACAAAAGTTTGTTCAAATTTATACCTTCCGCAAAGATTCGTGGCGGCTGAGGGATTAGGACGGTCGGGTGGTGTCCTAGCCCCTAAATTAGGCCCTGCTCAACTGCCCTGGGTTTTGACCATGAGCACAGAAAACATACTACTATAACCCAGAATGCCAACCGCATGGTAAAAAGCATTAAAGTGTTTTGAGAGAGCTTTGCCTGTCAATCCGCAGGCAGCGCCACCAGCGTTGCTATGCTGAGTGCATGGTAACGCTGGTGGCGCTGCCTACGATTTGACAGGCAAAGCTCTCTCAAAACACTTAATGCATTTTACCATGCGGTTGGTATTCTGGGTTATAGTAGTATGTTTTCTGTGCCATGAGTCACCCACTAAGCTCAATGCATAGTTGGGAGAATTTTGGTATATCACAGTGTATTAAATAACGCCAGTTTAGTAACCTGCGTCAAATAACAAGAACATTAAGCCCAAACACGAAATAATTGCGACGATATTAAGTATGCATTTGGTTTTAAAATAATGGACAGTTTTCGTGTCGTGGTATGCTTAATATCATCGCAATTATTTCGTGTTTGGGCTCAATGTTCTTGTTATTTGATGCAGGTTACAAAAATGACGTTATTTAATACACATTATGGTGATATACAAAAAGTTTACCACCTATGCATTGAGCCCAGTGGGTTACACATTGTCAAACCCCAGAGCAGCCGAGTGAGGGCTAATTTAGGGGCTGGGACAAAACCCGACCGTCCTAATCCTTCAGCCACCACGAATCTTTGCGGAAGGTATAGGGCGGGTAAATTTTTACCTCTTTTTACTGGTTAATTTGAATATTTAAAATCAATAAATGTTGATCAGCTTAAGTATGAACCACAAGATGGTTACAACTAGAGCTACCTTAGCTACAGCGAGCTGAACACAGTGTGGTGTTGTATTCTACACAAGTGTGGATTGATTGGTTAGACTGTGGTCCAATCAGTCAGTTTCACCAAACACAAACACATAAACACAAGCTCACATCACATCAACACTTATTTGGTTAGCTGCAGCTGACAATACAGCTTACCAATGCATTCACTACTGTACTGATACAATATGTTTAGAGGTACAGTAATTCTCTAATTTATGAGCCGTTCTTTTTTATGAGTTAATTGCAAGAAAAGTTGTATCCTAGATTAAAAGAATATTTCTGTAAAAAATAATGAATGATGATTTATTCCATCAAATTTGAAACATAGTACAAATGTTTACAATTTTTACTATAACTATTAAGTTTTACAGCATAAAATAATCAAAAAAAGAGAAAGAAAAAATTAACAAAGTTGTGAACTTTATTTTGAATGCTCTGTAAAAGAAGTTTCTGTCAGAAAAAAAAGTAAAAAAAAGGATGTCAAGTAGTAGTTATGTATGTTCCCAGTACTATACGTAAACTATTGTGTAAAAAAATGTAATTGTATAAATAAATTAAATATAGATATAACAAAATGTTAACATACCTGATGGTTGGGTCTCCTGACTACATATAAACCATCCTTTTGGTGTTTTTCAAAATATCCTTTGGGTATTAACTCTCTGAAACGAAAAATAATGATTCTAGGTATTTATTACAAACTGACTGAAAGTTTGGTACATGCACCTACAATCTTGCAAGTCTTGAAATAGAAGACCAAATTTCTATAAGACAATATAGTGGGGAAATACGTCTTCAAAATAATGTTTTCCAGAATGGCTAGTTTTATCTTCTATTTTATTTATTCCCAGAATTGATTTTTTTTATCTAATAGTTTTGACTGATGAATTCTCCAAAATATTTATTTTTATTAATTTATTTTATTTTATTTCATATAACTTAATATTAAATTGACTGAAGATAACATTTTTTTGGATGAAAAAAAGTTTCTAAAAGGGATAGGCTACCAAAGGAAATACGATACTAAGGGAAGGGACACAAGCTCACCTATTGAGTCTAAGATCTAGCAGTTGGTCCCTTCCATTCATGTCTAGAGCCACAGTCACATCATGAAGATGCTCCACTCCATTCTGAAATAATAAAAGCTTTGGTTACACTATAGTTTTAATTTCAACAATACAGAACCTTAGACGTTAGTGCTATCTAATATTGTAAAAATGTGACAAATAGTGTAGCCTATATTAGTAAAAAGTACCGGGGGACGGAGCCCCGTTTTTACAACCCGCTGATTCTGCCTTACCATGAACAATGAACTATGAACTATGGATTGGTGATTATGCGGTGAAGAAACAACAATTTTGAACAACCAAGTATGGGCAAAAAGCTTGAAGTCTTGGCTAACAAGTTGGGTACCAGTGTCAGAAACAACATCTGGTATTCCGTAGCGGGCAAACTGTTCTTTGCATTCTCAAAAGTTCATGTGCACTTTGGGATTTATATATGGGTTGCAAAAAATATAATAGTGCTGCACCCTGTTGGTAAACCTTTAAACTTTTCAATGCTATTGAATATCATAGAACCAACTTGTTTGGTCAAATCAGCTGACAAAATTATTTAACTCCTTTTAAATGTGAATACAAGGTTAACATGGGAAACTCCAGAGCCACTGGGGCGGAGCCTGAAAGGAGTTTTGAGATAACATTATGCCTATATGTTAATCGGGAATGTGAGCTATCATCACCCCAAATTTCAGCCCAATCCGACTGTATTTTTCGCTTTTACTTGTCACAAACATCTATTCAAACTTTCTCATTTATAATATTTAGTAGGATACAGCTGTCCCAAATTATGTTAACTAAAAATACCCCCGCTGCAGCAAACCTGCAGACTAAGCGAATTTCCATTAACCTGATTGGATTTACACTAAAATGCCTCCATAAAAATAGCACATTTATTTCCTATTTAAATAGAATTAGTTTAACGAGTAATTAGGTTTGCTGCAACAGGGAGGGTAAAAAAGACTTTTTTTATAAAATGATAATAGTTTAGTAAGAAATAAAAGTGTTTTCCAAAATCGATCAAAATATGTTCATAAACAAGCAAACTACAACAGTTGACTTATTCTCCATAAGAATAACATGGGAATTTTAAAATTACAATTTTTTTGAATTTTTTCTGTAACATTTAGGCGCATTATAAGGATTCAATATACTAAATTATTTGTTTTTTTTAAGCTCTACAAAATGGTTTAAAAAGAAATTGTGAAATTTTGTGTTTTTAGGGTCAAAAATAGGAAAACCCGATTTTTACCCCATAAAACCCCACATAAACCCCCGTTCCCATAGTCCGGTCATGCTGGTTCGCGAACTAATTCACGTTTATCCCGCCTTACACCTTTAAACCAAATTTTATCAAAATCGGACAAAAATTACTCAAGTTATTGTGCGGATGGACATATATATATATATATATATAAAAATTTGAACGAATGGTGTTTTTGGCCTCTGGGGACATCAAAATGAAAAAGTAAATCGGTCCCGGGCTTAGGTCTTACCATGAGACCTACGGTAATAGCTACTTCCCTATAGGGAAATTCGCTAAAAGTGCAAAAAATTGTAAAATCGACCCTTAAATAAGAGTGAAACATTGAGTTGACCAGTTAACTCAACAATCAACACTCAAACGGCACCAACACGAAACTTCATCACCCTCACTGACTTGCTCTATTTTCCCCTATATGAATCAAGTAATCTGCAGCAGTGTATTCTTTGCTCAATAGTCACAAATCTTTTGTTTAGTTTTTACTTGTTATTTTGTTCAACCAACATAGTTACTTGGCAACCCATAATAAGGTCAATATAAGGTTAATGTTAAACTTTAAAATTTTCAAATCTCAGCAAAGCGTTTGACTGTGTCGACCATGATGTCCTGCTCCATAAGTTGGAGTTTTATGGTGTTCAAATTAATGCTTTAAAACTGCTGAAAACATATCTTAGTAACCGAAGACAGATGGTTTGCAGCGGGGGTCGGTGGTCCGCGGTTGCCTTAAGCAACTGTGGGGTACCACAAGGCTCAGTCTTGGGCCCTCTGCTATTCTTAATCTCAATAAATGATCTTCCATCCAGTCTAAATTGTAACACATAACTTTATGCTGATGACACAACTTTGCTTATACATAGCAGAGATTTAGAATCTCTTGAGCTTGAGGCTAAAAACTCAGTAAAAATGTAGCAGCAGAATGGTTCTCTGCAAATAGTTTTTTGTTAAACAGTGAGAAAACCCAAACCGTTGTCTTTGGGCTTCGTAAAATTCCTGAAGTACAATGTGACAAGGCCAAAGTTGTTAAGTTTTTGGGTGTTTATGTGGATCAACTCCTGTCATGGTCATATCATGTTGAACATCTCTGTACTAGACTAAGTAGATTGACATTTCTTTTCAGAAAACTCAATGATGTAGTTCTTTTGACTATATAAAAACTGCTTATTTCACACTTTTCCAATCAGCCCTTAATTATGGAATAATCTTTTGGGGCAGCAGCCCTCACATCACTGATGTTCTTTTAATTCAGAAAAAAGTGATCAGGATCATGGCAAATGTCAATCACAAGGAGCACTGTAGACCAATTGTTGTAGATTTTAAGATTTTGACTGTTGTTAATTTATTTTTATATAACATTTTTTTGACTACTTTTAAGAACCTGAAATCCCACACTCTTAGGGGTGATGTCCACAATTTTAATACTATGAATAAAGGGAAAATTGACATCCCTTATGTTAGACTTGAAAAAAAATGAAATCTTATTATGAAGTACTGGGACTCAAATGCCTTAACAAACTCCCCAAGAAAATACTGTTGTTAAACAACAAAGCTTTCAAAAATCAAATTCTTCAGTGGCTAACTGTACATCCTTTTTATGGGCTGGGAGAATTTTTTAAATGTTCAACCAAAGAAATCATATAATCTAGTCACTGCCTTTTTCATAAGTATTTCTTTTGTAAATAATATCACTAAATAATATATTTTGTTTTTCACTAAATAATATCTTGTATCTATTTTTTTTCTCCTGCAAGTATACCATAGTCTTCACTGTGCCATCTAAATAACCTTTGTATCTTATTTTATCGTTTTGTTAATGCCTGATTTGTTTTTGTACTGTAATTTATCTTTGACTTGTGTTTTTGCAGCATGTAATCAACCTTGACGTATCCAAATGCATGTACATGTTTAACGGAATAAAAATATTGATTCTTGATTCTTGAAATCAATTGTGTAGCGTAATACGAATTTTCCTGAGGTAGTGGCTGTCGTCAATCACGTTCTTAAGGCTATAAGTCCCTAATGAAAAAATTTAGACAAAATCCTTCTGCCAGATTTTGACACATATATTACAGACAGACAAACAAACAGACTTTGCTTGTATTAGAATATAAGATAAAATGTAATCAAATGTATTATCCTATATAGGCCTACCTCAAGTTAAAAAAATCTCATGCAACAAACTCATCTCTGAAATGAGAAAGAAATTAAATAAAGTTGTCAGGAATGAGGATAATTAGTTTTTAAAACCTTCCCTGAAAATTATTAAATCTGGATGTTGCCGGTTAAATCTTGACAAAATGTTAAAGAAATTCATGGTATTTTGTAACTGGACCCAGCTGTCTCTGCTGTTTTGGGCATTTTAATAACTGTTCCTATATAATTATAAATCGGGTCGGGTCATCGATTAGTCAGTCAGTAATAAAGTGGACATTGCATTGATAATGGAATTCTATACTCAACAATTTGTAAATACAGCTTCTGTGAGAAGACACGGGATAAGTAGATGGATGGAAAATGTGGATTTGGGTATGTCAGTAATTTATCAGATGGTATGATAATGACGTAGAATTGAATTTATAAAAAGTCCCTATTCCAATGTAGGGTCTACACTGAGTCTGAGA
Source organism: Macrosteles quadrilineatus (assembly GCF_028750875.1). Lineage (NCBI taxonomy): Eukaryota > Metazoa > Arthropoda > Insecta > Hemiptera > Cicadellidae > Macrosteles > Macrosteles quadrilineatus. The sequence continues at coordinate 13,397,085 of NW_026542594.1, forward strand.
TAATATATTAAACTCAAATAAATACATATAGTATACTCATATTCCAAGCATACTTGTTATTAACGTAAAACATGTTAACGATCATGTTAAAGAAATTCCAAATAAATCCAATGAAAAATTATATAAACAGACAGTGTGAATGAGAATTGATCATATCAATTGTGTTTGACGAATAACTTTATCAAACATCGCTTCTGTTTCACACATCACGTAACTTTATGTAATGGTGACAATTCCGTGGTTATGTGTCCACTGGGGCTGTTCTCGGAGTTGACTCATCACCTGCTGTGTAAGGAAGTAGACATAATAATCACTACTGCCCAAACCTATAGAAAGGTTCAGTCCCGCCCCGCCGCGAGCAAAAGCCCTCAGCAAAACTTGTGTGTATTTGGGACCCTCCAAACGGTGGGTCTGAAGCCGGGTTTACACTATGTAGCAAAACCTGCTATATAGCAGATTTGTGTAACATCTAGCAATGTTATATAACATTTGCTAGAAGTAGAAAAAGTTACTTTTCAAAAGTGCTATATAACACTGCTATATGTAGCAGATCCTGCTAAATATAGCAGAAATTGTGCTATCCATTGGGAGTCGGTAAAGATCAAAAGAAATACTTGCTACATCTAACATTGCTATATGTAGCAATGTTATACAAATATATTACGTCTAGCATCTGCTACATGCTATATGTAGCATTTAGTGTCATCAGTTCACAGTTGTAGCCTCCTGTGTACGGACGTTTTTGCTCAGCAATCTTTGTTTACAATGGAAGGACTGGAAAGTGACAGTGCGGGGGACGGAATACTATTATAAACTTTAATTGAACTGTTCCGTGGAATACCGGTGTTGTGGTAATACGTAAAACGTTTTTGAGGCTACTTTTTCGTAGCCTTATTTCGCGTCTTAATTATGGATCGTCAGCGTGATCGTCATCATTAAGGTCCCATGATAAATCTGCTACACTGTACTTATTTATCGGAGGAAGAAGCGGTCGAACCTAAAACCTTTGCTTCCGCCTCTGACTTCCAAAAAAACCTAAGGATCGCCGTGATAGCTACCGCGAGCAGCAGCCTCTACGGCGTGACTTTTCGATACAGAATACGAATGAAGTTGTGCTACATATAACATATAGCTCGAGCACCGGAATCACTAAAATTGTCTGTAACTTTTTTGTATAGCAATGTTATATAGCAAAAGTTATATAACAATGTTATATAGCAAAAGTTATATAGCAGGTTTTGCTACATAGTGTAAACCCGGCTTCTCTGCTGAACAGGCACTAACGAATACGATTGATGAGTAATCATCTGCCAAAGCTCTGATGCATGCTGGGAGTTCCGCATAAATATAGCCGACCCCAACAGAGGTTGGCTGCAGCTGGTCAGTAGTTACTGACCGGAAGTGTGTGGCACGTGGGGCGTCTGGCGGCGGCCAAACATTCAATCAAACAAATACCTTTCCCAGTAATGGCAGTAATAGGCCCACTGCCACTAGTCACTGTCACTGTCACTGGGCTAGACGCTAGACGTATGCGTAGGCGTGTAGATCTGAGGGGTGGATAAATGACAGCGGAGAGCACAAAATAGAATAGTCGTAGCCATTGTGTGCGAACAGACTCATCAGGTAGTATCACTACTTTGTTCAGTTCGTCATCAGCGGACCGTAATGTTCAGTTTAGGACCGGAAGTTAATGTCGGACACGCGACGCCCCTTTGACCGGAAGTTTGGGTCGTGACGAACTCAGCCCCTACTACTGTACCAGCAACAGCAGATGCACTGAACACTGTACAGTACAGTACTGTTATTTGTTATTGTACTTTGTGCTGATCAGTACGTGTTTGGTAAATTGTCCGAGGGATTAGCGATTAGCACAGCACCACACAACCCCGCGTCTCGCTAATCGTAGTTGACAGTATGAGCGGACAAAGCAGAAGTGGAAGCATTGACTTTCTAAAATAGTAGTGAGACATCCATCCAGAGTCCCCAGACTGCAATACTGTAGAATAACAGACTAAAAATGCTTGCTCTAAAAGGTCCCGACCGCGTTTCATTACTTCCTGGTTGGAACAATCCTTGTCGGGATACCGTACATTAACTGTCTGCATACATAAGCACGCAGATATCACACTCTTGCAGTGAATGTACTCCTCGTTGAACAAATAAAACAACAATTTAAATTTCAATAAAAAATAATCGCATTATAATAAGCAATGAACGATGCACTAACCATACATGCTGCTAACGAAGACCACAGATAGCGATGGAATTTTAATTACATCTCATACCCCATACGATAGTTATTTCCTTATTCTGTTGGCCCAAATTGAGTGTGTTTGCTTATCGGACCTCTTTTCATAAAACAACACATACTACAAATTGAACTATTTCTTATTTATTTCAATTACTAAGTAGAGACGATCGCAAAAATATACCTAGAAACCATAGATTTATAATATGAACATTATTTCCGTATTTCATAAACGTAAAACAACGAGACCATGAAGACTTATGTAAACATAAAGAATTCAGCAACAAAGGAAGCCGGTATCGTGCTACATACCACGGGGTGTAAATATAGATGTGGTTATTTCCATAGAGATCTAATGATGAATCAGAATGTGAAAGTGTTATTGTAGAAATACCAAGAAAGCAAGAGCGATCATCAGAGGAAACGCGATCATCAAGGAATTCATAGAGAGGCGTTAGTCAGATAGAACATTGAATTAGTATATTGCAGCGATTCATCCGATATTGCTTACAATATCGGATGATTCGTATGAATGTTGAGAAATAATATATACAAATCACCAGAACCAATGACTGAATATTGCCAGTAATCTTCCTATCCTACTGTTAAATTATGAAACTCATTTTGACGTGAGTTGGTCAGTTTCATGCCCGGTCACATGAGTGTAAATAGTTCCAGATGTATGTATCTATTTTATAGTAGATTTCAAAGCTTACTCTATGGTACTTATTTAGAGTGCTTACTCTATGCTAAAAAATCTCTGAGGGCATTAAATATTTGACACACTTAAGTTAGTGAATAAATCATCAAAATGCTATATAAATATGCCGGGGGGAAACATACTAAAAATTACTTCGAGTTCATCTATTAAACATTAAAGGATTGCCGAACGTCTCGGTTTAGCTAACAATTTCCCGGTGTCCCGAAAAGGGCTCTACATGTCCTTTATTTTTTTTTTAATCTATACTTATTTAATACGCAAGCAGGATTTTTATGACAATTACTCCTACGAAACTACTGAACCGATTGACATGTTTTTGGTGTCATTGGAAAGAGTGTAACGTGAAGTTGTGCAGGAAACTTTCTTTTTAGGAAAATAATTAGAGAGTGAGGCCCAGGGGCCCCTTAAATTTTTGTATTTCTGCATAAGATTAACATGGGGAACAAACATTGTTTTGAAACTCTAGCTGTTGTCAGAAATTAAATATTAATAATTGGTCTCCATGGAAGCATGAGAAAATTCACAATTTTTACATTTGCTTTGACATGTAAACAACCAGAACCTGTCAAATACCTATTTCACAACTTCAGACAGCTGATCCAAAAAAAATAAAACAACTATGTGATGTAGGTTTATTTAATCTTAAACTTTATGAAAGATTATTTATTATACATCTATTTAAATGATTATGAAACAGATTTTTCCCGTTGTAAAGCAAAGATTAATAGTGAGAAGAAGAACATATGTTAATTGTAAACAGTCAATGTTGTTATCTATGTTGTATTAAAAATGTGTATAGTTTTGGATGTTGTTTTGTGTTTTTTTATTTTAAGGATTTGGCAAGTGAGTAAGCCTATGATAAATACCACCATTTCAGAGTTCTGCCAGTTTTTGCCTAACTCTGTCCTGCAGAGTTTAAAGTAGCCTACACCTTATTGTCTACAAATTGGCTAAATAACCGGAAATTATGGCTGTGATTAGTTTTAAACAAGTTATTTGTTTATAAATAACTCCTGTACTTCTTTGCAATTGTTCGATTTCGAGCAACACGTATACTAGTAATGTAGACATTCTATAGATGATGGGCATGATAAATGATTGATAAATGATTGGGCATTCTTCACATTGTCTGACGGAAAAGTCTAAAATTGAGTAATATATATAATATAATTTTATACACTTTTGACTAAGCGTTGTGTAGAACGGCATATTTATACATGCCATAGAATGCCCACACAGGTGTGTCAGGCGAGTATAAAATAAAGATAGACTTTTTTTTTATCCATTTACGTAAAAGTATTGATTTAATTTGTTTATAATTTAGTTAGGTTGGTTGATTTTTTATAACAACAGTAGTGCCAAAAAAGGAATCAAAAGTCTAAAAAAACCTTCATGATATTGACATATTTTGAATGTCGTTAGATTAGCTTAATTTATTTGAGATAAGATAAGCCAAACAAGGATACAAAACCCTAAAACAAATCTTAGAAAAGCGTATTGTATACGTTCCACTTTGCCTGTAACACATTATATACTTATAGTTTATAAAGTAGTAGGTTTCCCGTATACTGTAGAGACCCCTAATCCCAGTATAACCTCTCCATTGACAGGTTTGTTTCCGGCTTCGCGCAGATAAAATGTGGCAGAACTAATCCACAAATCTATATATAATATTAGTATATTTAATCCAAGCTGCTAGAGCTTCACTACAAGGACGAGACTCGAGATCAACCTTATCGCTCAAGTCTGGCTTTTTGAAGAAGGCTTTTTGTCTGGCTGATTTTGTATGATGTACAGTAGTACAGTAAATAGAGGTGTTTGAAGTATTTGTTATCGTCTTATTCGCTTGAATAAAGATGTAAATGGTAAATTCCTTCATGCCAATGCTGCATGAGCTAAGAGATAATGAATTATGGGGAGGCCGGGTCAAGGCACAGCACAGCACTCATTGTATTGCATTGTGATGACGGATCTGCTTACATGCGGGCCATGCTTATACTGAGGACGAGTAAACGTTTGTGTCCTGAATGTAAATTAATCGACTGATAGGCAAAATCAATACTGGCCACAGCCTTGTAAAGGTTTATCAATCACCAGCCGTGTGAGTTTTAGAAATTCACGTTTCACGACTATTTCCCTGAAGACGGTTGAATTAACAAAAAGTGATACAATGTTCAACATCTAACCAAATCATTCATATCCTATCATATCTAACAAAATTTCATGTTCATTTACTCTACACTAAATTCTTTATACGTGCTTACGAAACCACCCCTTTAATAGCTATGCGAGTAACAAAAAGTCTTGCGAGGAGGCGTTAAGCAATACGTTTATGTCGATATAATACTTGCTTTAAATTTGAATAAGCTGAGCTAAATCACAGTGCTTCAACGAACTCTACGCATCTAAGCGGCGAACTACATAACAATAAAAATAGTACAAAATGCAAACAAAACATTTAATTATTAAACCTATCACTCTAAATCGAGCATCGTAAATTTTGTATTAATTTAATTTGTTATTGCATTAAATTGAAGTAACGCCACTAAATAAAGAGGAAAAACACTATTCGCTAATTGTCCGTTTAGGTGATAAGCCATATGTTTAGTTGGTTCGCGCCTACTTTATTTCACAGATTGATTTAGCTTGTGAGCTGATTTTACAACTTCAAACCTTCATTACAGTACACACTAAAGTAAAAAGCCAAACTCCCTTGATTTGTCAATTTTGCTTCATGTAATTTTTATTTTTTGTTTCAGGTTAATTTTTTTTATTTTTCTAAATGATTTCAGGTAATTTTGCTTTAACACAGAGCTTTTGGCAAAGCTCAGTTCAGCAAATAAATTTCAAATGCATAGGGTTGGGTAATTGATTGGTTTGTTATCAGTGACAATGAAGTGGTCAGGGAATGCTTATCGATGCTGATAAGTCAATCAGACTGACGAGGTCACGGGGGCGTTACGTATGCTGAAGGAAATAACAATTAAAACTATCATTAGTTAGATAGATAAATTAGTTGGTTTAGTGATAAAACAGATAAATAAACACAGACGTGGCGTTTCAATAACTTTCTTCTAAATACAGTAATAAAGAAACGATAAGAAAGATACATTATGTATGATTGAGCGTAGACAATAGTGGAATGGTTTGAGTAACATCCTGCTATTATTATTGTTAGTTTCCAATGTCTAATGACTCGGTCTTTAAAAGTTAGATTTGTCCATGTTAACTTGTCTGTACTTTCATAGCTAAAGCGTTTTATGAAAGCTTTCGATACACCTATCGATCTATTGCAGTCTTTAACTTTACGATTACCGAGGTTAAAACATCACATAATTATTATGTTTTGAACAATGACTTCTGTCTAATCAATTAGTTTTATTGAATCGTGTTTGTAGTAGTATTGAAATGATTACAACCATTACCCTAGTCCACATACCTTTAGATGTGCAACAACCAATCATTGAGAAATAACAAATATTGTAATATAAACGTGCGGTGCAAGATGCGACGCTTGGAGTGCTTTTTGTTTATAAAAGATATGTTTATATATTAAAAGCCATAGAAGCCTCTCTCTCCTGTCACCTTAAGGCTATACTGCGATTTTTGGTGGAGAAAATATTAGCCTAAGTATAAAGGAAAACAGCTTACTATTGACCACCGTCCAGATTGACTTTACGGTGCTTTCTTTAACTATTCAATCAAAAGTCTTTTGTTTGGAGAGAAATAACAATTCGAATAAAATTATAAATGAACTATGTATTATATTCCTTTTGTCATATTCTTCATAACGTACTACTACTGTCAATCGCATATAATTAATTATACGCGTTTAATATAAAACGGTATTAGAATTGAAACAACAGCTGAATAAAGGCGCTGATCAAAACATTCGAAATTACATGATTTTAATACCAAATAAAGTTATACGTCAGCAAAAGCAATAGAGAGTTTTTCGTGAAGATCGTGGGAAGAGAATGGTTATCCAATAAACACGTAATAAGGGACTTGACAACGATAAATATATAGTGTGTAAAGTTGGGGGCACAAAACACTCGAGTGAGGCTATAAAGTGGGGACAACGTGAGACAAAAACCGTGAGAGAAGACGTGGAGAGTGAGCCATGTGCGGTACACTACTACACAATCACCAAACAACACGGGTCAGAAAATAACAAATACTGTACATAACACCGAATAAACTGTGAGATAACATTCACACAAACACAATAGGCATTTTACAAAGTACTACGAAGCGAGTACCCCATTTTGTCAATTCTTACTAACTTAAAACAGTCGAATTAACAACAAGTTGTTCTAACATTCAATGTGTCCATGTAAATGTGTCACTACGAACCATCTGACTGAGTGAACATCATGACCATTGAAAAACTAATTAAAAGTTTTTAAATCGACAAAATTTCATATCGCACCCTTAATTTTACCTGGTTTACAACAGCAGGCGTAGTGTTTCAGTATACGGTGGTGATAAATAATCGTGCTTCAGGGGGAGCATAGTGGTCGCGAGTGTTCGAAAGCCTTGTGTTGGTTTAATTAGCCAATCAGTGCAGTTGTGCTAGTAACTGGAATACAGTAAAATGTTAATCACCGATGAAGTCAACTGGTAGAATTTTATCAGTGAATTACAGCGTAATAATATTGTTTTTATTTTAAGTATACATTATTTGAGGGTAAGTAGGCAACTGAATTCGGACACTTCACTACTTGTGTATTGTAGTATAAAAATACAATAAACGATCAAGCAAACTAAAGATTAAAAGTGCATGGATATGAAAGTTTGAAGCAAAAAAATAGATGAAGTTCAGTACTATCTCACCAGAGTTTACTAGTGTATTAGGTTGAATGTTAATAATTAAAACCAATTCAGTATAATAACTAATAGCAAACAGCTGATTGATTTATCACATGACACAGAATATTGTCATTAGTTGGTGACCATCTCAACAGATTGCACCACGTTACATGGGAAGTCTATTCTGTGTACAGTCAATGATCATACACACACGATTGCCCTTCTGGTACAATACACTCGAGGTTTAGTGTGCGTAAGCGACTTGTATAATATCCAGATCCTAAGTGAACGCAAAAAATATATCAAGTACAGAACAAAAGTAATTGAACGACGAAATAAGATACGCCGTGATAGACCAGGGACCTACACTGCTACTGTTGACACTTCAGACTCACGTCGATATCAATGCGAACATCTGATAGTAAAAACTATTGGTTACTAGCTGTACCCGCGGGCTTTGCCCCGCTTAACTTCATAAGTATTCGCATGGCTCAATCACGTCCTGGTTAAGTTCGTTCGCTACGCTCACTCACCTTCAGGTTGGAAATCGTTCGCTGCGCTCACATGTTTTCAGGTTAGCTCGTTCGCTACGCTTACTCGCCTCCAGGTTGATGTTCGTTCGCTACGCTCACTCACCTTTTGGTTGCAAATTAGCGGTTGTCATAAATTGTTTGCTAAAGGTTTTTATGTTTTAATATTTAACATTGGAGAATTTAAACGTTGTTGACTGCACAGGTGTGCTGCGATTGGGGTTTAATACATTTTGACTTATTAAAAAGTAAAATAGTTCTCTGTGCTGCACTCTGTAGAAACACTGTGGCACTATTTCAAATCATGACTGCTAATACAGAATGTTGTGATTATTCAAACCTACAAAACAGTTGGTGAAAGTAAACATCTGCTTTTTAATTATATTTATTTGTAAACATTGTAGATCAAAAAGTCTGACATTGGCCCACTTAAAACCCTCTGGGCCAGAGCCCTTTTGACGGATCTGCACCAAACTTTACTCGAACCATCCTTGAAAGATGCTTAACAATCCCTGAAAGTTTCATTACAATCTGTCGAGCGGTTTTGGAGTCCATAACGTATATACATATATACACACATATATACATAGTTCCTCTTTTATAGATATAGATTGGATACTGAAGTAGACATCCCATCTATATGGATCAGCTGTCGCCAATTATTTTTAAAAAAAGAACGCAGTTGTGTGAGCCAGTCACAGAATGTGCTAGTGTCTAAAATTCTATTTTATACCTTATTTTTTTGTTACCGACCAGGTTGATGGGTCATAACAGTTGCTATAGCTCACCATAAGTCATTCTCTAAGTTTGACTTAGGGACACACCTTCAGAAACATTTATTTGTGTATGAAGAATTACGAAAGGCAACCACAATTGCCAACGATTTCCTAACGAATACGCAATTAATTGTAAATTACTTGATAATACGTGACAAGTTAATCATGATAATTAAAAAATTAACTGTTAAAAGGGAGTTTCATGTAATTATAAAATGAATGTAGGCGAAAGCATAAACAATTAATGGACAGGGACAGGGTGCTGTTGTGGGGGGGGGGAGTGAGATGCGGATAATGAATTAATTAATCCGTTGCACCAAGCATCATAGCACATCACACTCGGCCATTACCTCTGTCTGCAAGCCTCTCTTGACACACTCACACACGCGGGCGCGCGTAGCCAATTGAAATAATAATCGCGTGGCGGTTTAGTAATGTCTAAACATGCTTTAATAATGGCACAAATCTTAGGTTACTTTAAACCTATGTAGGTTAAATATTTAAGCGTGATGGGATTTTTGTAAACTTCCACATTGCTACCTACCTTGAAGTGATTGTTTTTTTGTAATTTAACAGATAATGATAATCCGGCGTCCAAAATTTCAAAAAAGTAGTCGCGTAAGTTTTTGTATATATCTCAATGAAATAGAATAGGCCTATCATTTCTTTTACTGTGTAATGGCACTGTTTTGGCCAGTAGTAAAAAAGGCAAAACTCTTGCTGGAGTCGCATTGATAATATTTTCTCTGTAAATGAAAATATGACCCAATAAAGAGTAAAATAACTACGATAAGCATTACTCAAGGGCTTTAAACTCTACTTTGATGTATTGTAGCCCCTCCCCTTCATATCCCAATACAGCAAGTCATTTCGCAATCGCATAAACGAAGGACGATAGTGACAAAGGCCTGTGGAACTGCTGCGCGGTCGATCGAGCCATTCCTCAAACACTAAGCCCCAATACGTTACCGAGCCGAGGCAAATACTGCATCCATTTTCCGGCAAATTTCTCTTTCATTAAACCCGGTTGTCACGGGTTTGGTCTCCGCTTTGTCCGATGGAAAGCGGACGCGGACACTCAGCTGTTTCGAGAAAGAAAAACTTATCCCGAGTCCGAGTCCCCCATCACAATATACCACAATATAGAGAGTTTATTGTTTTAAGAAATCATTTTTTAGGGGGGTTTGGAAAACATAGACATGGTGTTTAAAATTGGCCACAGATAAGTACAAAACAAATCCAGGTCGGTGAGATTAATAAACTCTTGAAAATACACTGTACTGAGTAAAGTAATGGAAAACTAAAAATATATAATTCATTGTGTAAAACTATTGGTCAACTCAACATACATAGCAGACAGCAGATATACAATTTATTTTTGAAAATTTGTAAATAACATGTTTGTAGGTGTATGTTAAAATATAGAACGTGTTAAACTCATTGTCGATATATTTGTTAAGGCAAACTTGGTTGAAGTCATCACAAGAAGTACAACACAAAGACAATCCCATCCTTTTGAGTTTAATCTAGTAAAAAGCTACGTGCTACTAGCTTCATATCACTACTAAAAATCACTACTCATATACTGTAACTTCTAAACGTTAAGTTTTCGTTTATAGCCTCTCATTGTCACTGATTGTGATGCAACGACTTATTGCCCCAACCAATAACTAATTGTTTAATCAATTAAATTGGTCTAAATAGTTGATAAGTGGACGTTTGAAGTGTTACAATTTTACTTATTTTCTCTCAATTCTAGAACCTCATTGGTCCAAACATGTACTGTAAAGTAACAAAAGATTACTGTAATGTAAGTAAACAATGCTGTAAAGTGAATTTTCTTTATTCTAAGCACTAAATTGAAAAGGTTGGTTAAAAACGGTCGTAGATAAAAAATAATAACTCAGTTGTATGTTGCTGTAATAACATAGGTAAATAAACATTACGGTATTTCGTTTCATTACAAGAGGTGAAACCGATGAAAATGTATTTATTTGTTGTAACTAGAGATGAGAAAAATGCTTTTCGAGGAGGTCACTGTAAAAGAAAAGTTCTGTAGGCATACTAAAAAAGTTGCATGGTTGAAAACTGCTGAAATATAATTGGTTGTCTACTTGGTTTATACTACAAATAAAAGTGTTGGTGGGCATACAACATACAATGGCCGTAACTTAACTTTGGTATATTTAACACGCTAGAGTCAACATGAAAATGTGTTTTTTCGTATTCTGACATGGGAACGAAAGATTGGAGTGTTTCCCAGACTTGGTCTAGTCTGTTATAATGTTATATGCACTCTTGTCGTCAGTTCAGGGTATAGAACAAGTTACAATTTAATGAATAGATTTTTGAGTTATTGATGATAAATCCTGCATACCATTGTATCCTTGGTAAATTTACAAGTTTTACTACGATTGTTAATTCAATTTATCGGGCATCTGGCCACACATAAAAAACCTTATTACAAATAAAAAATGTATAAACTAAGTTAAACGTTGCTTTTATGAAGACCTCATACATATTATAATAGCTTAACCGCCCCCAGCTAATAAATCTACAACTCCTTTAACTGTGTGGTCTTCTGATACAAAATCACCAACTAATGTCAATGCATCCTACCACGGACTCCTGGGCTTGCGTCACTTTCTGACTGATTTATGCTACAGTTTTATAGTTACTGTGGACGAACAACTCTACAGTGTTGGCTCGGCCAGGTGAACGCCCACTACAAACACACCGTCAAACGCAACCTACAGCTTCCCTGAGCATTATCATACCGTTCAATTAAATTTAACGTAAATTAAAAATCATTCAATCGAACAGCAATCGATTCCTGTTTGTGTTGCAATTAACTTGATTATTGCAATCCACAACCACTGAACCCTCATTTAATTCAGTAGTCTTGCTGCAAAGATATTCAAATAAATTCATCGACAGAACAAATATTTTGTTATGAGCAAAAGATCAGGAAATAGTCTACATTTCTACACCGATTTGGACTTTTTAATTTACAACCCAGGAACTCAGAAAATAAACTAGGAGTGCAATTTAGTAAATGATGCAGTTGCCTTAACATATTAATCCAATATTTTTGAGAAATGTAACCATGAACTTATTGTTCCCAGTGGGCTTGGGTTCACATATATACAATGTGTAGTACCTAAAGTTTATGGTACCTCTGGTTCAAGTATATGAAAGGTCTACTTGTTGTACCTAAAGTCAATGGTAAATCTGGTTCAAGGGAATGGGATTTCTACTTGCAGCATCTAAAATCGACGGAACATCTGGTTTATGACCACAGCCTTGTTATTCAATTCAACCAACATGGTTACTTAGCAACCCATAAGACTAATGTTAAAAAAGTGTGATTTTCAGTTTCATTTTTCTACGTAATTAGATTTTTGTTGGCAGTTCTAACTGCAGTAAACTCGTTTTTGGGCCAGAAATAAACTATTTACAACATTTGAAGAAAATCGTTGGAGCCGTTTTCGAGATATTTTTTGCAAGCAAGCATACATACAAGCAAACATTGCTCATATTAGATTAAAGGATAGGATTAAACGGTTCATAATTAAGATGTCAACAACAGGCACAAAGCAGCACCGTTCATATAATACTTCAACAATAGCAAAGATCGACTGGCCCATTAGCTCAGTTGGTTAGAGCGTCGTGCTAATGACGCGAAAGTCGCGGGTTCGATCCCCTCATGGGCCACTACATTTTTACACCTTGATTATAATTGTTATAAGTTAAAACATTCTCGATACATTGATTATATTAAATTGTACACAAACAGAAACGTGATAAATTTTAATTGGTTGGTTTTTAGCGAATTTCCCATATAGGGAATAAGCTATTACCGTAGTACTCATGGTAAGACCTGGACCCGGGACCGATTTTTTTTTTCGTTTTGAGGTCCCTAGAGGCCAAAAATAGCATCCGTTCAAATGCATATATATATGTGTGTGTGTCCGTTAGCGCGATAACTCGAGCAAAAATGATCCGATTTTGATGAAATTTGGTACAAACGTGTAAACTTACGTTTATTCGAACGAGTTCGCGAAACAGCATGATTGGACCATGGGAACGGGGGTTTATGGGGGCTTTTATGGGGTAAAAATGGGTTTTTCCCATTTTTGACCCAAAAAACTTAAATTTTTGCAATTTTTTTCCAAACTATTTTGTAGAGCTTAAAAAAACAAATAATTTAGTATATTGAAGCGTTATAATGCGCCTAATGGTTATGGAGAAAATTCAAAAAAGTTGTAAATTTAAAATTCCTATGTTATTCTTATGGAGGATAAGTAAACTGTTGTAGTTTGCTTTATTAACACATTTTGCCCAAATTTGGAAAATGTTTTTATTTCTTACTAACTATTAACATTTTACATAAAAAAAACACTTTAACCCTCCCTGTTGCAGCAAACCTAAGTATGTGTTAAACTGATTTGATTTAAATAGGGAATAAATGTGATATTTTTAAGGATTTTAGTGTAAATCCAATTAGGCAAATGGAAATTCGCTTAGTCTGCAGGTTTGCTGCGGCGGGGGTATTTTTATTTGGTTCTTAATTATTATTATTTGAATGTTTAATTTGTCTATGGTTTGGGTAAAATAGCTCAATAAACAGTACAGTATTTCGTTTCGTTACAAGAGGTGAAACCGATGAAAATGTATTTATTTGTCGTAACACATTTACGTACAATCATAGACAAATAGAACAAATTTAATTCCTTTTTATCTATGGTAAGTTTTGAAAAGAAAAAATACCCACCCTTAACAAAAAATACATTTTTCAGTTTCATTAAAGGATACGTAACCGATGAAAATATAATATTGTAATACGCTATTTCTAGTGTGAAAAACTATACTGTACAGATATTGATTTGGAATGAAAATAACCCCTCTCAGTCAGTAGACCAACTTTAAGAGTCTGTGGTACCTAGGGCCTTGGTTCGAACTGACGGTGGCGCGCTGGGCCGAGTTGGTCCAAACTACGTAGGTCATTTTGGTTTAAAGCAGGACGTTGTTTTTCCAGTTTTAGACAGAACGTTGTTCCCGCGCTTGGGTGACAGGTGTGTGAGTTGGGTCCTAGGTCGGCGGCCGAGGGTGTTTACCCCTGTGATCGACCGAGCAAAACTTTCACTTCTAGACCCCAAACCCCGGGTGCTCGTTACCTACCAGCTACAGCCAACAGTCGTTGTGTTTCGACAACTCGATCCCACAGATAGAGCACATGAAGGTAGAAGACATCAAAATATTAATATTGATGTTGATGACACATACGGAAATCAATTATTGTAAACATAAAGCTACCAAGATGAATTAAAACATGTAAAAATTGTGATTTTCCTACCCTTTCCTCAAAAGGTTGAGCAGTAAAATAATTTGCATATCCCTTTTTTTAAGACTCGTGTACAGACCCTCGACTTGTATACATCGATGGTGTTACTTATCTCGGTGGTCTACTAATCTTACTTATTTTTTATAATCAATGACAAAATCAGAGTAAAGCAAATTATAATTATATTATACCAAAAGTTAGTTTAGAATCTTAGCGTCGGCTGCTAGACTTTTTAAAAATTATAACTTAATCTATAAACAAACTGGGACCCTAAACTAAAATTATGGCTTCGACATTCCCTAGTTCTCAAAATTATCTTTCTTTCAACACAAAAATCATGAAAATCCGTCGAGTGGTTGATTCAGAATCGTGAAATAAAAAACCCCTGTTACGTTTTAATATTATAGATAGATGTAAATGACACAATACTTTCTCTACTGCAGAAAACACACAGACTCGCTGAATTTCAATTTACTGAAAAAGCAAAAACCTACATACCTACATATTAGTGTTTAATGTACGTCTTTTGTTATTCAAGCTTATGCGTATGGTTATTAAGGAAATTTCCGTTATCATCGATTGCAAGGAAAATCCAAATGTTCATAAAAAAATTACGTGAACATCAAGAAGGGAATTTCAGCTTAAAAAATAATATATACAGTTTAACTAAATCTGGTATGTCAACCATTGAACACTGCATTTTCCATATTAACATTATTTAGACGAGTTTAAAACTTTTTAATAGGCCATAAGGAAAAAAAACTACTTTCAAACGGACATAATGTGTATTCAAAATCAATTTTATACGCAAAAATTATACAGTAAGACATCAATTAAATTTAATAAGCAATAAGGTGCAGCACTAACGATAACTAAGCTATAAATAGTGATGTGTTTGTACGTAAAAATGATTCTTACTGCTACCACCGGTTCTGAGGAAAAGTACAAGTCAGTACCAAAAACCAACGTTTACAGTTGAGAAAAGAACTATAGTACTTACGACTAATTCAAACTGTCCTTGTAATCAAACTTTATTATAGGTGTCATCCCGTTGGCAAATATATAAATAAATAAATACACAGGCCAAAAAACATTGATACATTAACAACGTAAGGCTTTAAAAATTCATGTTAGTTTGTTCAAAAAATCTTTCACTTGATGTGGTATCAGTGCCAAAGTTATTAATCTCCCTGGGTTTTTTTTTTAAAGTTTTCGAAAATCAAAGTTATTTCCCATTAATAGCATTATTTGTAAGTAACTTTTAATGTTAACATAATAATGACTGTTTGAAGAAACCACCTTTATCCAAACAAAGGTGTCTTATTTAAAAGATTACGTAATCTCTAAACGATGATCGGTATATCTAGCAAACATTCGGAGGAAATGTGACTAAAAACGCACAAATCTGGGGTTTTGGACGTTTGTAGTTTTACTTCCTAAGTAGGAAGGCTATGTATTTTAGGGAAAAGTACCGATATCGTTATCGAAATGTGGTTGTGAATAATTAGGCCTGCGTAGGGCCTACCCAAGAGATGGGCTATGGACCATGATTTGCGGTATGTTCCAGCGATTGCAGCACAACTTTGATGGAAGATCAAGCCCGAACTAATAAAGATTTCAAAAAAATAAAATCACTTTGCAAAACTACAGATCAGGACCATTCTTTTGACACTTCCATCATCAAAATCGGTCCAAAAATGAGGGAGGAGTTCTGTTCACAAAAATCGGCTTAGCGTATTATACAGGGTGAGTCTTCTATTAAGCTGTCCTAAACAGATTACAGACGAATTGCTTGACATACAGAGATTAAACAAAACTTTTCCCCACTAATTCATACCCAAGGATATTTTTACGTTGTTCCTTGGGTATGAATTAGTGGGGAAAAGTTTTGTTTCATCTCTGTATTTCAAGCCGTACGTCTGTAATCTGTTCAGGACAGCTTAGAAGACTCACCCTGTATATATAGAAGATAGATAGAATCTAATATATAAAATTCTCGTGTCACAGTGTTTGTCTGCAAACTCCTCCGGAACGACTTCACCGATCGTTATGAAATTTGGAGTGTAAATTCTGTAGGTATGCGAATCGGATGTAAACTATTTCCCGTTTCGAAATTCTTAAAAGGGCTCCGCCCCAGTGGCTCTGGAGTTTCCCATGTTAACCTTATGAGAAATGTAATTAATGAATCTTAACAGCTGTTTCAATTAAACAAGTTGGTTCTGTTCTATGATGTTCAATAGCATTAAAGTTACAAGGATTACCAACAGGGTGCAGCACTATTATTTCTTTTACATTTATGACAACAGCTAATTTGCAACCAAAAGGTGAGTGAGCGTAGCGAACGAACTTCAACCTGGAGGCGAGTTAGCGTAGCGAACGAGCTAACCTGAAGGCAAGTGAGCGCAGCGAACGAGCTCCAACCTAAAGGTGAATGAGCGTAGCGAACGAGCTCCAACCCAAAGGTGAGTGAGCGTAGCGAACGAACTTCAACCTGGAGGCGAGTTAGCGTAGCGAACGAGCTAACCTGAAGGCAAGTGAGCGCAGCGAACGAGCTCCAACCTAAAGGTGAGTGAGCGTAGCGAACGAGCTCCAACCCAAAGGTGAGTGAGCGTAGCGAACGAACTTCAACCAGGACGTGATTGAGCGATGCGAACGAGATCATCTTGAAAATTAAACGTAACGGTACTTTCTTTTCATCGGTCTGTCTTAGGGGAAACCTATAACTTAGGCGATACGAAGTTCGCCGGGTCAGCTAGTATATATATAGATAGATTGGGAGAAATTTGACAAAAATCTAACAAAATTGTGTTTTTTGATAGTTCGTTATTTTGTTTTCAAAGAAGCGAGGCCATGTTTATATAGCCATAGATAAAACATAAGTATGCTTTATCTATGATATAGCCAAAGACACTCTCATCAGTCTTAAATACAGAAAAATGCTTTGAACGTTGATCGGTAGGCCTACACTAGTTTTCTAGGAGTAGGCTGCGTAAAATGACATTTTGGCGTCACAGACAGAATGACAGAATGTACAGACAGAGGTCCAATCCAAGATTTTAACCAAAGTGTTACACCTCTTAGAAATGGGCAGGTTTCCTCATTGCCAAGTAGGTACTGAGTAACTGGCGGCTATTGTCAGTCGGGTGCGAGGGATGTGCCGCGCGGCGGACCGAGCCTAACAATAACCAGATGCCAGATGTGACAGCAATCCATGAGTTGTAGGCTATTGCCAATCGGCTGAATTGGAAATATGTTAAAAAAAATGAACCAGTCGTACAGTATTATTTAAACACATACTGTGTTTGGAGTTAGGCCTATATCACTAATTACTTTAGTTTTATGTTAAGAGTTCAGAATGTAAGTGTTGACAGCACATTACACCTAGGTACGAGAACATTATACATTTACTTTATGTAAGCTACCATCATCATGGTTCATACTATCACAAGACAACTTATTTTAAACAATGCCCACACTTTTTAGATAATAAAAGATAACATTTAACACAATGACAGCCTTATCAAATACAGTACAATGTTCATTTTGGGATGACACCTAGGTTTGCATGTCTGTACCTATTTTGTTTTGTTTATTTCAGCTTAACTTAACCAATAAATGCTTTTATTAATACTTCTGAAGTCAAACGGGGTAAAGCCTGTGGGTAACAGCTAGTATTTTTAAATTCAAAATACGCGGGGTTCAACTTCGGCCGTCGTAGTAGTTCGGCGCTCTGCAGACAGACGGCGCGCTGATCAGTGGCTCGCTCGTGTTACTTCTTTGAAAACATGCATGACTTTAAACACATTTAATTCATGAAATTTAAATCTTAGCTATTTGAAACTTTTACATGAAGGACTTGATAATATTTTGAAGGGGAATATGAAAGCAAAAATTGATAAAATGTCCGTTAATAGGTTGAAAAATAGTGATGAATTTCGACTTATATTTTTTTAATATTCTACGAATCTAAAAATAAAAATAAATTTATTGTTTCATATTTCACTAGGCATTAAAGCATTCTTTAAATTGAGACCAAATTCAAAATTTTACATCAACAAATAAACCCGTAGTTTGTGTTTAAATTTAACATTATTCTTATGGGACTAAAAATCCAATATGGCGGAGGTACCACAGACTCTTAACAGTAACTCATAAAACTTGTATTGTTCATAATGATTGATGCGTTAAAAATATTCACTCAACATTCGGATTATCAATAAATAAAATTCTAATAGCATGTGCATGTGGTTAAATTTAAATTGCATCGAGCTAACCCGCTCATACTCGAGGGGGGGGGGGGTGATAAATAAATGGGCCAGAACCTCGCAAAAGTAATCAACTGAGCCAACTTTTCACTGCTCAATTTACTTATTTCTTTTCTTTTTCAATCCACTTTAATTGGAACCAAAACTAGCTTTATAAAATAAATCCTAATTTCAAAATTAATATTGTATCTATTTTTCAGAAAGCCATTACAATAACTGAAAGACAAAACTTCTGTATTTTTCAAATTGTATTACTGTAATAACAAAATGCTAACAATCCACAAACCAATATAACAGCAAAAAAATTACAAAAAGACATTACGTTACTAATGACGTATTAAAATTACTTTTCATTTTAACATAAGCCACGGGTTATATGATCGACAATTTATAAATTGGGCCAAAGAACAGTGAAAGAAACAGAAATGTCCGTAGTTTTAGAACAAACCGCGACACTGTGTCGCCAAGTGTGGCCGTAGCAGTGGTAAATGAACGCAAAGCGTTTAAATAAAACATTTTTAACGGAATGATAAAAACATCCCAGACATGTATCCGTCGCAATTAAGGGTACGTATTTCATCTTTAACAAGCACACAAATAATACTTCTAATTCGAGTCTTGAATACAAGGGTTCGACTATAATCGGCATGACTCGTGGACAGTAGACAGTGCCATTGACAATATATACACAAGTGTTTATATAATCAATGACAGTACCAACCTTGGGTATTCAGGTGCGGTTTGATGCCCTATTTATCTTTATATACAGGATGATCAACTCAAGGAGGCCACCATTGGAATATCGGAAACTGTAAGAATTAGAGAAAACTTTGTATGAGGAACATTTCTTTATTTTTGTTGCAGTTAAAAATATGAATTTAATTTTCCGAAATTCAGCCACCATTTTCTAATCTGGTGGCCAGCATTGGTATAACTTATGGAACCCCCAATATTTTATCATGTTTTCAAATAATTTGAAAACATGATAAAATCAAATAGAACATGCAATTTAAAAACTTTTTTATTCACGACATTTCTTCTATAAAGCAATTAGTTTAGCAGTTATATAGCCTAAGGAAAAATGACACCCGGTATACATTTTGCATCATTTGTAGCTTCTAAACGAGTAGTTTTAGTGCAAAAATGAGAAGAGTAAATAAGTCTTAAGGACCATAAAGTACGTAAAAAGTATTAATTTTATATTTTTTATGGCGGCCATTTTCCAAAATGACAGCAAACTTGCCAAGTGAAAAAGTGCGTATTTTATGGTCTTTTTGGATTGTAGATGCAATATTAAGACTTATTAACTCTTCGCATCTTTGCTCTAAACATACTCGTTTAGGAGCAACATGATGCAAACTGTAAACTGGAAGTAATTTTTTCATAGGCTGCAACTCCTAAACGTAGAAAAAGGGTCAAAAATATAAGTCTTTAAATTGTATATTCCATCCGAAAACATGATAAAATATAGGGTGTGTTCCATAAGAAATTTCAAAGTTGGCCACCATATTGGAAAATGGCGGTTGAAAAACTAAATTCATATTTTTTACTGCCACAAAAATAAAGGAATGTTCCCCATAAAAAGTTTTCTCTAATTCTCAACTTCCCCGATGTCATAATGGCCTCCTCGAGTTGATCACCCTGTTTACAGGGTGTTCAAAAAGGTTGGGATAAAATTTACGTAACAATTCCTTGGGTCAAAATAAAGAGAAAATCAAGAATAAATGTTTTTTCAAAATCGCTTCGTTAACCAGATATCCACCATTTTGTATTTTTTACATAAACATTTTTAGTTTTCAATTTTTACAACCAATAATTACGAAACTTGGTATGTATGTTAAGGTAGGTGAGACAGATGTTAGGGGAGAAAATCATCTTGGTTCAACTTAAAATTTCAAAATGGCAGCCATTTTAATTTTTTAAGTTAAATTACTCGAAAATTGCTGATTTTATGGGAAAATATCAAGAACACTTTTACTTAGCATTTTCAATTCCCTATCAAACGATACCAAGTTCATTATGTTTATTTTCATGAGTTTAGAGTTTGACTGATTATCACAGGAAGACATGTGATGGTATTATTATACTTTCAAAGTGATGTAACTATGTAAGCTAATTGTCTACTATAGCAACTACTCGTAGTTTGTTGATGTTATAAGTTCGCTGGATGGCTGGATGATAGCGTGAGAAGTCAGAGATTGCGACTATAAGCAGTGAGTGTGAGTGTACACGAGAAGGTCGAGATTGAGGGTGTGGTGGTCACAGGGGTGTATTGTATGAAGAGGGTGTGGCTCTACTGTGGTTATTGGGGCTAGAGTGAGACTCCGTGTTACGCTGAGAGTGGCCCGGCATTTGTCAAAGGTAAAAGACATTGGGGGCTGCACGCATTTATTTACAAGTAGGCCTACTTGAAGACTACCTGATGTCATACAATGAATGCGGCCATTCTGCTCTGGTTTGGACGTACCTTGTCTGTTCTTGTTGTGGATATGTGCCGCTTCTCTCGGTAATGTATCAGTCTGGGCCGGACAGTCGACACTCTGGAGAACTCAGCAGCAGGGGTCCCTGAAACACCATAACAGTACATCACTAAATTGTAAACATTCTTTGATCAATATAAATTTGTTAATTTTGCATCAAATAATGTCGTGGGATTACTTTCATGAAGTGGACTCTCTCGTCTATACAACTAAACGTTGTCTTGACGACGAGAAGATGTCATGCTCCGAAACGTCGGTATCTCACATCTCGACAACGTTAACGTGGCACGACGCATCAACATCCCATAGTTACGTTACCGTTATCAAACCCAAATTTCGGAATGTTGACGAGTGCTCTGATATTTGGTGGTATGTGTGATAGTGGAGCAAAGTTCGAGATTGTAATGGAATTGAGAAGTGTGAAGTTATAAAAGATGTATGTGTCAAGTCTTTTTAACTGTTCCTATTCGGTACAGTGCATTATATCATTTTGTATTAAATATGCTTGGAGATTATTTAAAAGTATAACTAGGTTTAGAGTGGTAGCAATCTTGAAATTAATTGGTTTCTTGCAAACCAACCTCGAGAATCAGATCCAGATATCGTCTCTTAGTAATTACAACTTGGATTTGACGGAAACTAAATTTTTCATTTCATCAAAACCCCTACTTTGCGACTCAAAATTAAACCTTTTAAATTCTTTAGACGTTTCCTTTACATATAGGTCATAAATAAAGAGGTAAATATCTACTACTCAGTATATTTCACAGGTTGTTGAACTGTAGTGTAGAGAAGAGATGATGGCGTGATGACAGGCAATGATATCGTGGCGTGACATACTGAGGGATATTTAAATCAACAGCACGGAATTGACGGCTATACATTCAATTAACTAATTTGCCATTGTTTAAACATACAATCTTACTAATATTATAAATGAGAAAGTTTAGATGTATGGATGTATGGATGTATGGATGTATGTTTGTGACAAGTGAACGCGAAAAATACTGGTCGGATTGGGCTGAAATTTGGCATGATGATAGCTCACATTCCCGATTAACATATAGGCATATTCTTATTTCAAAAATCCTTTCGGGCTCCGCCCCAGTGGCTCTGGAGTTTCCCATGTTAACCTTATGAGAAATGGAATTATTGAATCTTATCAGCTGTTTCAATTAAACAAGTTGGTTCTGTTCTATGATGTTCAATAGCATTAAAGTTACAAGGATTACCAACAGGGTTCAGCACTATTATTTCTTTTACATTTATGACAACAGCTAATTTGCAACCAAAAGGTGAGTGAGCGTAGCGAACGAACTTCAACCTGAAGGCAAGTGAGCGCAGCGAACGAGCTCCAACCTAAAGGTGAGTGAGCGTAGCGAACGAGCTCCAACCTAAAGGTGAGTGAGCGTAGCGAACAAACTTCAACCAGGACCTGATTGAGCCATGCGAACGAGATAATCTTGAAAATTAAGAAGTTAAACGGGGCAAAGCCCGCGGGTTACAGCTAGTTTCATATATTTATAAGCTATCATAAACCGTTGTTTTACTAGCATACAACATGAATCCGCATCTAAACCGGTCTCATCCTTATCACTTAATCAATGGTCCAGAGATAAAAACATATCATTAGCACCTGTTTCATTGAAACATTTTATTATAAATATTTAAAGCAACAGGAATTAACCTTGAAAGTGGCTAACAGTTAAACTGACGAACATAACGGGTCCTTTGTTGCGTGTTCACTTTTGTGTTGTTTGCTGTGTTTTAACTTTTCCTCCATTGACATTGATTTTATACTCGTCAGTAGCATGATGAGGCAAACTATTGACTTGGCATTCTGAGGTCGGCTGCCTTTTCATATAACTGTAGGCGATATTTTACTCAACGCGATAAATTATTAAATCGGGCTAGTTTAATAATGATCTATAGTCTTTGGTTAAATGAGCCTCTCATTGGTGTACCACTATTCAAGTTTTAATTCTTTTATTTGGTTTAGATCCTATAGAGTTATGGATGACAACTAGTCGTACTTATAGATGGATAAATATAATATTTTACAGCAGGAAACTCTGTCAATGGTTAATTCAACCGAGTTATTTATATTCAAATACTAGCAGTAAATTGAAGATGGGAACGTAAATGTCTACTTCAAGATAATTTATATAGAGTCAAAGGTCATATTTACTTGGACTTAATGGTTTGGAATTTTGTTTCATATGTCATTAAAAATTCTGTCCTCGGAGTGTATTGTTACATGAGATCTAAAGTTAGGTTAAAATAGTACATCCGCGGCCGTAATGCGACTTTACTTCATTGTGACACGACAACATTGTCTGCGCCAAGCCAATAAAGTACACTTAAAAAATATAAGTAAATACACACTGTAGTATTAATTTCAATTCTATTAAGAAAACTGCTCTGTTGGATTGTAATCTTCATCACAATATTTTGTACAAAGATAAGTAATAAAATGCAAACTGTTTTGATTACTTACGCAAATATTCATGACGTTACTTAGAACATAAAAGCAAAGCATTATCACAGAGACCACTTGTTATAGTTGAACATGCTGAAACAGTACACATATAACACTGGTAGATGGATATTATATGGATGGTTTGTTTCAGAACTCAGTAGAAGAGCAGTACTATGATTAAAATTAACAAGGAATGCATATTGAGGAACAAACGGTCGGTTATTATGTAACAGTTGCGAATATGTTCAACAAAGACTACTTCACACTTACAGTATTTAACTGAGCGTTTTATATTGTCAATGTTATTGTTTACGAGAGTGGAAGGGCAATCTACCACCATTCAGTTATTACCACCAATATTTTAGCAAAGCTATTGTACTGACGAGAAATAGTTGATCAATTTTACTCTTCAAATGTTAAAATAGTATTTTGTGTTCAGTTGAACGGAAATAATTAATTATTGCGTTCACCATAACATTAAGAACAGAAATATTAATAAGTATCAGTACTGAAAATTGACCAATTGAATCGAGCTTTTTCAACAAAGTTGTTGTGTGAATGTGACTTTTTAAGCAACATCTACAAAGTTTGAACGCTCAAACTACTTGAACTGTGCGTTCAATTAAACTTCAATAAAGAACTGAAATGATTAGTTTGAACACCAAGCAAATTTTGGTTAGACAATAAGTTCAAACCGCCACTGCAGCAAACCTGCTAACTACGGACCTATTTTTAAAAATAGAATACATATACATTTTAACGGACGGTGTTTTAGTCTCTAGGGACATCAAAACGAAAAAGTAAATCGGCCCAGTCTTACCATGAGACCTACGGTTATTTCATATGTGGGAAATTCGATACTATGGGTCAAAATAACTGATAACTTCATCGTATTGAAGGAGATTTGAGAGCAGTTAATGATCCTTTGACACATAAGAGAGCGAAGAGATTGATTTGATTGGTGCTGTGGGTAGGGAGGGGGAGGGGAGTTGGAAGAAACATAGAAGGGCCAGATATTGTCCACGACAGTTAGGAATGATGGGCCAATTATACCAGACTGATGGCTCATATAAATCAACTGTTGCTATATTTTGGTTAAGAGTCCATCGTTAACCGCCCGACCCTGGATAGTTGAAGCCGTTGAAGCTACATTTGTTTCAGCTCACTACAGTGGCGAGATTCCGTTATTACTACAGTTTGTTTATACAATATATTGGAATGACCCTAACCAGCAAGTCTACACATTCTAGGTAGGACGACAACACTACAATCACGCCCTGCACCGCAAATCTTACACCTACTGACACATCCAATTCCGAACAGATAATTGTGTTTGATTTGGGTAACTATTGATTGGACTTGGCACTTTTCTAAATGTAATTAAAACTCTGAATTACTGTTTCCAACAGCAGCATTGAGTTAAATCTATCTATAATATTAAAACGAAACAGTGTTTTTTTATTTCACGATTCTGAATCAACCACTCGACGGATTTACATGATTTTTGTGTTGAAAGAAAGATAATTTTGAGAACTAGGGAATGTCGAAGCCATAATTTTACTTTTGGGTCCCAGTTTTTTAGAAATTAGGTTTTAATTTTTAAAAAGTCTAGCAGCCGACGCTAAGATTCTAAACTAGCTTTCGGCATAAAATAATTTGCTTAACATAACAGCTGTAAACATTCAGCTTTTGTGTCACGAATTCAGCATTTGGATAAAAATGTAAAGACATACTTAGCATTGACTTATTTATACTATGTGTAATGCTAATCATTGATACGATCAATTCTTCTGTAAGAGGATGACAGATTAATTAAATATACATAGTAAAATACTAGGATGTTCAAAATATTTTTTAAAGCAATCTTTGTAATCTTCGATTTGTTTTAAAGCAATATAATTTGTTTTAACTAACAGCTGGTTAAATATAAACTATAGAACTATGAGGTTATTTTATTTACTCTTATTTTGTCATTGATTATAGGAAATAAGTCAGATTAGTAGAGATAATTAGACCACAGTTTAAAATAGTTTGGACCAAAATTAATTAAACCACAGTACAAATCGAGGCTCTGTACACGAGTCTTAATAAAAAAGGATAAATGCAAATTATTTTACCGCTCCACTTTTCAAGGAAAGAATAGTAAAATAAAAATGTTTACATGTTTTATGAAATCGTGTTCAGTTGTGGTTACGTTTGGGGGTGCCAATATCAGCGCCCCCAAACGTGAAAATATCACTTTTATTTAAACTATGAATATATTGTAGTTTAAATTAACTAATATGGGAAATTACGATGTACATTTTTTCAATGAGGGTGGGTAATTATCAAGGATAGAACTGATAACGGTATGGATAATAAACATTGACAATTACGTCATTAGCTTTACTAGCGTGTTTACTTTTTATATTCCTGCTACATGTGACCAGTTCTTTTTTTCAAATGAATGTTATTTGAACCAAACAGCTGTTTCAAACAAACTGTTATTGTTTTTACTTTTCTTTGTTTACACTTATTTATTTAGCAATTAATGCAGTGAAATTGATATAATATAAAGGATAGGTGTGACGATTAGTTTTGATGTTAGGACACCAAAGTTAAATTGTGTGTACTGTGAATTTTATTGGATATTATCGTTTTATTTTAGGTCGTTTCTATTCAGACCTACTGGAATTGTGTATTGTGGTGATAATAATTATGGAAGAGGCAGGTATGCTATGGAAGGTAGTATCGTTGACTAGGTCTATACACTTCTCAATTGACTATTACCTTTGACTATTGGATACAGAAGTTGTATAAGATAAAGAAGTGTTGTATTAATAGTCAAAGCTATTACTCTCTCTACTGTATGCTACTTATAATCAGTGTGCGTCTGTGCGAATCGGCTGCAAATCTCACTTCAACGCTTTTCACGTCGTAAAAATTGCAGAATTGCTGTTTTATTGTAAAATTATCGGATTTAAAATGCATAAAAACATATTTGGTCGCACAACATTTGTTTAAAGATGATTTTTCACATTAAAACTGCAAGAAACTTTGTCTTTTTTAAACTAGCTGATCTGAATTATACACGGTTTTAACTGACTACTGAATTCCCGTACGTAGGACGGGCTAACACCTCGTATATATATAAAGCTCAAATACCACTGACTCATTCATTCATTCGTTCACTCACTCATCACGAAATCTCAGAAACCATAAGACCTAGGAACCTGAAACTTGGCAGGCATCTTCCTTTTGGGTAGTAGACGCTCACTAAGGATTTTACCCTCCGACTTCTGGGGAAACGGACAGAGGAGCGCAAGTCGTAAAACTGTCAACCCCTCGGCCGAAGAATTCGTCGGGGTAGGACCAAGGAGCGCAGAGGTGCTTGCGCTCCTTGGTCCTACCCGTGCAAGGAACTAATCCCCTACTTACGAGGGTTGAACAAGACAATGCTTGAGACGTAGGAATTGGCTAACTCAGGAACTCGCTAACTCGGTCGTGTATCGGAACTGGCTAACTCTGGAACTGGCTAACCGTCTCAGTCAGGAATTGGCTAACTCCGGATCCCGCTAACTCGATTTTGTCTCGCGGCGGAATTCGCTAACTCTGGAAGTCGCTAACCCGGCCGCGCCCAACCTTGTACGACAAAATAATCGTACACTGCCGTATTTCAAAATGTCAGTGTCAATAAAGATACAGTAAATGTTATTGTTTTTTATTATCAATTCCACTTTTAACAGATAACTAGCCCAAAGTAATTCAAAGACAATTAAAAAATCATGAAAAAGTGTTTTTTTTATTAAACTGTACAATGGCCTGTTAATTGTTTATGATTTCGATCTTAAATATAAATGCCATCAGTATAAAAGAAAATAATAGAATATGAAAAATATTGAAATTTCAGTTTAATTGGTACTAAATAATTAAACCTACGAAACTAAGCTAAAATACACGCAAGTTCTTAAACACGGAAAACAGATTTATGTTACATGTTATAAAACCGTTTTTAGATTGTACACCTAAGCACCACTAGTAAAAAATAGTAGTAGATATAATATTCATATAATAAAACGTGACACGGTAATTTTAATTCACGATTCTTAATAAACGAATTGAGGGATTTTCCTGATTTGAGTGTTGGGTTTCCTTTATATTGCTTTCACAATCGATATAAACTATACCAAGCCATTGCTCGGTTCACCGTTGCCCAGTACTGAGCTTCACAATAGACAATAGCTTTGTTTTTGGATAAGATTAAGTAATTTTAGATATGACCACCAATTCATAGAATTGTAACAAACAAGAACGCCTGCATCCATTTAGAATCAGCATAGAGAAAAACTCCAGACTTTTAAAAAGTAGGCCTACTGAAAGACGTAAAATTAATATTAATTCAACAAAATTAAGAGGATGACCCCGGGTCTACACTAATAGCCTACGATAAAAGAAATTTAAAAGTTGTATTTATGCATAGACTAACTTTTAATGCAATCCATGAATACATTAGGCCTACCACTTTATAATGTATTGATAAATATTTATTTAAATTCAATAGCTCTATTTAAAATACATTACCACTACAATGTAATTCTTTAATTACGTTTAACGTGTAAATTTTATTATGATTTATGATTCAAGGTTATAAGCCCAGTATATAAAGTACGAACTCAATAATTTTATTTGCAGAAATTTACAAAATGGTATTTATTCGAATAAAAGAAACAAATGGCGGACTACAAAAATAGATATTTCATAACATGTAATAGATCCAAATTAAATGTGCATTTTTATCTTTTTGCATACCAATAAGCTACTATCATAGATAAAACATACTCCCTTAGTAGATTTCTCCTACTAATGGATCAGCTAATGGACAGTTTTATTGTTAGTTTTGTCCGGTGCACTGTCTTTAGAGGTCATGTTTTGTTTACAATTGTTTCTTGTTTTCAGTACCTAATTTAAAACCTCGTTTAACCAAATAAAACGTTCTAATCACAACTAATAACACGTTCCCTAGTTATATAACCAAACATTAAAAAACAAATCATGAAGTTAACTATAAAATAATAGAAACACACTTTTGTCGACACTAGCGATCAGTGTCACCGGACATGAACAACACACGAAAAACGAGCTTCAAAGTTTACAATGGGATGTAGAGTTTACTTGTGTTGGTTAGTCTATGGTAAGACTATAATGCATTTTCCACAATAATAATCATAGGAATAATGTTAAACATACTTCTAAATATATTTATTTTATTGACTACGTTGCTCTTACTCCTAATTAATCGTAGGATACGACATTATGGTACTGATACGATATGGGTACTACACTTTCGGCAACACTGGCCAAAAATATTCGTGTTTGGCTCCCATTGGACGGCTCACGAGGCTTCTGATTGGGAGTTAGCGAGTTCCGCCGAGGGACCAAGTTAGCGACTTCCGTGCGTGGACGGAATTCGCTAACCCGGCTCTAGAGCGGGTTAGCGGGTTCCGGAGTTAGCCAATTCCGAAACCGAACAAGTTAGCGAGTTCCTCTCATCAACCAAATTTGAAGATAGGGCGTTTAACATGGGGTTAGCGAGTTCCAGAGTTAGCCAATTCCGCGGACCCCAATGCTTGAGTCGAGACGTAGGAATTGGCTAACTCAGGAACTCGCTAACTCGGTCGTGTGGCGGAACTGGCTAACTCTGGAACTGGCTAACCGTCTCAGTCAGGAATTGGCTAACTCCGGAACCCGCTAACTCGATTTTGTCTCGCGGCGGAATTCGCTAACTCTGGAAGTCGCTAACCCGGCCGCGCCCACTGCTCGGAGCGGTGCCAATCTTGTACGACAAAATAATCGTACACTGCCGTATTTCAAAATGTCAGTGTCTATAAAGATACAGTAAATGTTATTGTTTTTTGTTATCAATTCCACTTTTAACAGATAACTAGCCCAAAGTAATTAAAAGACAATTAACAAATCATGAAAAAATGTTTTTTATTAAACTGTACAATGGCCAGTTAAATGTTTATGATTTCGATCTTAAATATAAATGCCATCAGTATAAAAGAAAATAATAGAATATGAAAAATATTCAAAATTTAGTTTAATTGGTAATAAATAATTAAACCTCTACGAAATTAAGCTAAAATACACGCAAGTTCTTAAACACGGAAAACAGATTTAATTGTAATGTCGTAATAAACCAAAACCATTAATTAATACAGTCATCAACCATCGTAACTTTCATAATTAATTCATAGATTTTAAATTTAATGTTCGTCTTTGAACCGTCCAACTTACGTGTACACATATGATGACATAGACTAAGTTATTATCTAGGCCTAATAGTTTGAACCAAAGCATTGTAGGCCTACTAGTAGCCTAAATAGTTGCCTAATTCTAAAATGTGTTGAATTTTTTAGCAATAATGTTACATGTTTTAAAACAGTTTTTAGATTGTACACCTAAGCACCACTAGTAAAAAATAGGAGAAGATATAATATTCATATAATAAAACGTGACAGGGTTATTTTAATTCACGATTTTTAATAAACTAATTGACGGATTTTCCTGATTTGAGTGTTGGGTTTCCTTTATATTGCTTTCACAAACGATATAAACTATAGCAAGCCATTGCTCGGTTCACTGTTCCCCAGTACTGAGCTACACAATAGACAATAGCTTTGTTTTTGGATAAGATAGAACCAGCCTGGAAAAAAAACTCCAGACTTTTAAAAAGTAAGCCTACTGAAAGACGTAAAATTAATATTAATTCAACAAAATTAAGAGGATGACCCGGGTTCTACACTAATAGCCTACGATAAAAGAAATTTACAAGTTGTATTTATGCATAGACCAACTTTTAATGCAATCCATGAATACATTAGGCCTACCACTTTATAATGTATTGATAAATATTTATTTAAATTCAATAGCTCTATTTAAAAATGCGTAACCACTACAATGTAATTCTGTAATGACGTTTAACGTGTAAATTTTATTATGATTTATGATTTAAGGTTACTACAAGCCCAGTATATAAAATACGAACTCAAAAATGTTATTTGCAGAAGTTCACAAAATGGTATTTATTCGAATAAAAGAAACAAATGGCAGACTACGAAAATAGATATTTCATAACATGTAATAGATCCAAATTAAATGTGCATTTTTATCTTTTTCATACCAATAAGCTACTATTTAAGTAAGAAACCCACATATAAAACATACTCCCTTATATTAGTACATTTCTAATCCTTATGGATCATCTGAAGACAGTTGTATTGTTAGTTCTGTCCGGTGCACTGTCTTTAGAGGTCGTGTTTTGTTTACAATTGTTTCTTGTTTTCAGTAATTTAAAACCTCGTTTAACCAAATAAAACGTTCTAATCACAACTAATAACACGTCCCCTAGTTATATAACCAAACAGTAAGGAACAAATCATGAAGTTAACTATAAAATGATAGAAACACAATTTTGTCGACACTAGCGATCAGTGTCACCGGACATGAACTAGACACGAAAAACGAGCTTCAAAGTTTACAAAGGGATGTAAAGTTTACTTGTGTTGGTTAGTCTATGGTAAGACTATAATGCATTTTCCACCCTAATAACCATAAGAATAATGTTAAACATACTTCGAAATATATTTATTTTATCGACTACGTTGTTCTTACTCCTAATTAATCGTAGGATACGACATTATGGTACCGATACGATATAGGTAGTACACTTTCGGCAACACTGGCCAAAAATATTCGTGCTTGGCTCCCATTGGACGGCCCGCGAGGCTTCTGATTGGGAGTTAGCGAGTTCCGCCGAGGGACCGAGTTAGCGACTTCCGTACGAGGACGGAATTCGCTAACCCGGCTTTAGAGCGGGTTAGCGGGTTCCGGAGTTAGCCAATTCCGAAACCGAACAAGTTAGCGAGTTCCTCTCATCGACCAAATTTGAAGATAGGGCATTTAACATGGGGTTAGCGAGTTCCAGAGTTAGCCAATTCCGCGGACCCCTTGAGTCGACCCTGTGAGTATATCCCATTAGTCGCGCCTCACTGACGACACCATTGATTCAGGTATATTTTTCTAGTGCAACTTATTACCAAACTATAATTATAATGTATACAGGGTTGGGCAAATGTGTGTATACCCCTAGTTAACTTTTAAACGCGTTGCAATAGGAAAACCAAACTCGGCACATATTTACAACATAAGAAAATGCACTTTTTCATTAAAGTTACAACTTTGCCCCAGCCCCCAAAATCGGGTATTTTGGGGGCAGCCCCAAATTTTCAAATGTAAACACCTATCATGTGACCCATCATTTTAAAGGGTTTATCAAGGGAATTTGAATGGCGCAAACCAGAGGTCAATATCCCACGATGAGCAATCATGATAAAGTCTAGACACCCCCAGTTAACTTTAAAAATTAACTATTTTAATACTGACCAAAAGGTGAATTCTCTTTTTTCATAAAGGTATGCTGAGTTCAGTTTTCCTGCTATAAACTGTTAAAAAATTAATAGGGGATATTCCAAAATGACTGCCATTTTGATTAGGTATGCGATATTGACCTCTAGTTTGCACCATTTAATTTGTCTTGAGAAACCATTTAAAATGGGGGGTCACATGATAGGTGTTTACTTTTAAAAATTTGGGGCTGCCCCCAAAATACCCCATTTTGGGGGCCGGGTATAAGTTCTAACTTAAATGAAAAAGTGCATTTTTTATGTTGTAAACATGTGCCAAGTTTGGTTTTCCCACTGCCACACGTTATAAAGTTAACTGGGGGTGTCCAGACTTTTTCATGATTGCTCATGTTAAATTAAAATGGCTGCCATTTTGATTAGGCGTGCGATATTGACCTCTGGTTTGCGCCATTCAATTTCTCTTAATAAACCCTTTAAAATGAGGGGTCACATGATAGGTGTTTACATTTGAAAATTTGGGGCTGCCCCCAAAATACCCCAATTTGGGGGCTGGGGAAAAGTTGTAACTTTGATGAAAAAGTGCAATTTCTTATGTTGTAAATATGTGTCGAGTTAGGTTTTCCTATTGCAACGCGTTAAAAAGTTAACTAGGGGTATCCACACATTTGCCCAACCCTGTATAATGTATACTATAATTATAATTATAATGTATCAACAAATTACCAGGCCGTACACTTTCACTTTCGAATTTAAATTGCAATATAAAAGCTGATCCTTCAGTTGAATGTTAAACCACATTTAGATTTTATTTTATTTTATAAAAATGGATTTTAAATAGGCTACTTTTT
This sequence comes from Macrosteles quadrilineatus, assembly GCF_028750875.1. Classification (NCBI taxonomy): domain Eukaryota; kingdom Metazoa; phylum Arthropoda; class Insecta; order Hemiptera; family Cicadellidae; genus Macrosteles; species Macrosteles quadrilineatus. Next base: position 13,429,993 of record NW_026542594.1, read on the forward strand.
AATAATTGCGACTTGATTAAGGTAGGTGACTTTAGTCTTCATGGTGTGGATCTAAAATCAATGAATGGAAATTATTGCAAATTAGTAAGTTTATTCACTTTTAATAACTGCTTTAAACAAACATAATCTTTGAAAATAAAGGGGTATTGCACCGTTAGTTTTACCTTAGAATAGGTGTTGAACCCTATTAAAATGTGCAAATTTGCAATGGGACCCCTCGCTATGAAATATAGGCTACTAATTTTTATGCAGGAATGGTTTGTAAAATCCTTAGCTAATTTAAATCCATGAATACAATTAAATGCTTTCAACGTGTACCCACCATTGATAAAAACAACCTGAATTTTTAATCTTAGTTTTATAGGTAAATTCAACAGACAGAAACCATATCTTCTTTATGATATGTAAAATGCGCATATCCATTGAAGTACTTTATTTTTCCATTGATTGATAAAAAGAAAAGGTAATACAAAACATACGTACAAATACAGTATATAGTTGATATACTTTGCAGTTTCTCAGGCTCGAGAGCAAGGATCGGAGTCAGAATTTTACTATGTATATTGTATTTGTGTCAAAATGATGACTTTTTATGTGGACAATTTTGTACTATTTCGAATCCCATATATTTTTTCCAAAAATACAATACGGGCCATTCTCAATTCATTTCACATTTCTTAGGAGGTCTGGAGGCGAGTAAGCGTAGCGAACGAGCTCCAACCTAAAGGTGAGTGAGCGTAGCGAACAAACTTCAACCAGGACGTGATTGAGCCATGCGAACGAGATAATCTTGAAAATTAAGAAGTTAAACGGGGCAAAGCCCGCGGGTTACAGCTAGTAACATAATATTACAAAAACAAGATTTTACAAAGGAACAATTTTTTAAAGTTACTTAGCCAACACTTTATATGGTAGCATGAATCAAATTCCATATAATTTTAAAGTTATTGCAATTCCAAATCATCTTCCTAATTTAAACTCAATTTGTATTACTTTCTTTTAGTTTTCGAATTATCATCTATATTTGGCGTTTATGTTGTCACCATGTAAAACGTTTGTTAAATGACACAAATGATGTATAATATAACATTGTCATCACAATGTCTAAATAGCAACATGTCACAACGTCAAACAACATAATTCATTGTTACTAATGTTTGTATAGGCCTAAAAAATGTTTAAACTGTAGGCCTACGGTTTGATGTTTTTCAAAAATAACTTTGTTCTCGCTGGATAAATAAGTTTGATTATTTTGCCCTGAAATAATCAGTTAGCCATATTTAGACGAAACAGTTATTGTTAATTTAAAGAAAAATCACAGTATATTACATTGTGGTTGCTGACTAATGGTGCACTCTGATTAGGATTTATTTGCCCCAATGAAGTATTTTTACCCACGAATCTGTGACATTAGTTAGAAAATGTACCAATTGCACCGTTAACATTAACCGAGAATAGAACTTTCTTTAGGAATCTGCACCGGTAACGAATTTGTAAAATTGGTCACCTTATTAGATGTACAGCAAGAAAAAAAAAACCACGTCACTGATTGTAAGTTACTCATTACTTATTATCTCTTATTTGATTCTAGACTCAAAAGTTTATTTTTTTATAATAGATAATTTACTTTGTAACTGGTAACACTACTTGAATAAAGACAAGTTTAATTTTTGTAGTTTACTCTTTTTTTAGAATTCCTTTTAGAGTATGTGCCGATTATTGTTATTTGAATTTAGCATTAAAATAGAGTAATTATGCTTATATTTATTGGTAATCCGGAGGCTATAAAATCTACTTAAACGATGCTTAAACCATTACTTTGGAAATAGCCAAGTAAATTCTGATTAAACAAATTTGTGCTTGTCTAAACAGTTGGGAATAATTATAGGATCTTGAGGAGTAAATGTTTTCATTAGATACACTTTTTTGTCGGCAATACAACAGTTAAAAAAGTAAACTAAACAAAATAATCGATTTATTTTCAGATATTTCTAATTATATACTTTCAGAAAAACCTAAGTAATTCTTATTCAAAAAGTATTTTTAAATTTAAACAAAGCCTATGTAAACAACACTACTTTTTGAAGTAAATTTAGCCCAGGCACATTGTCATTTGGCAAATATCACTTTCAGCAGTAGGCTCACCCACCTAATCCGGAAATGCACAACATAATATAATGTTGTTCTTAAGAATTAATTAGTTTCAAGAATGGTATGCGTTGCTCCTAAATAGTACGAACGTCCGGTAATATTAAGTGATTCAATATCCTAACCTCTATCACGAGAGAAAATGTCAGGTGTTTCCACAGGACGGAGACGAAGGTTGAATCACGGGTCGATGATCAAAACAAATCACGTAGAATCATGCATGCTATAAGCAATTAATAGTCGTCATGCCTTCAAAGCTATTTCAAAATTGTATAAACTATACCTGCAAAACAAAATAATGTCAACATTTGATAGTTCTGAAACGCAGAGAGAAAGTTTAGCTGTCTCGAATAATCTAATATGATTTTAATTATAATAGAATAATGCAAATTTAGTTCCGTACTATTTAGTGATAAATATTTAATTTTTATTAAACTGCACTTAGAAAAATATGCAGTTTGTCTGCATTGAAAATGGGCTTATTAACGTAGGACAAAAACCAACTGTTTTTAAGATAACTACTTCAACTTCGAATGCATAATACAGTATCTTGCATTGTCGCTGTTAACATATTTATAGTTTCAAAATTACTCCTTACATTTTCATTTTAAAGTAGTGTATTCAATGAGGCACGACTAATGGGGTTTACTTCCTTGCAGGGTTGACCCAGCCATTGTCTCTTTTAATCCGTATAATTAGGGGATTAGTTCCTTGCATGGGTAGGACCAAGGAGCGCAAGGTACCTCTGCGTTCCTTGGTCCTACCCCTACGGATTTTATTTATGACCTCCCATTAGAGCAGGTATTGTGCGCTCCTCGGTCCGCGAATCCCGACTTCTGGGCTCCGCCCCAGTGGCTCTGGAGTTTCCCATGTTAACCTTATGAGAAATGGAATTAATGAAACTTAACAGCTGTTTCAATTAAACAAGTTCGCGCTATTCTATGATGTTCAACAGCATTAAAGTTACAAGGATTACCAACAGGGTGCAGCACTATTATTTCTTTTACATTTATGACAACAGCTAATTTGCAACCAAAAGGTGAGTGAGCGTAGCGAACGAACTTCAACCTGGAGGCGAGTTAGCGTAGCGAACGAGCTAACCTGAAGGCAAGTGAGCGCAGCGAACGAGCTCCAACCTAAAGGTGAGTGAGCGTAGCGAACGAGCTCCAACGTAAAGGTGAGTGAGCGTAGCGAACGAACTTCAACCAGGACGTGATTGAGCCATGCGAACGAGATCATCTTCAAAATTAAGAAGTTAAACGGGGCAAAGCCCGCGGGTTACAGCTAGTTACACTAACTAGACTAACTAGTTAGACTAATTTGAAAAGTACTGTTGTTAATTTAGCCCATTCATATATCAAATAAATACGGTACATACCGTACTGCCAGAAAGTTTGAAAACATTTAATCATCAATGTTTTTAAAGAGACGAATATTAGGGCCATTGATTTAAATTATTGTGTAATTAAAATAGTAGTTATTATTTTGAGTTAATCGGCTTTCATTTTCTTTCCTAATTTTATACTAGTGTACCTAATGTAAAATTCACAAGTAACTTAAATTTACTAAATTATAGGGAGAACGATATCATCGGTTAGTTTTGGAATAACTACTAATTTTTCCGTATAAATTATATCTACACAGAAATTCTCTTCAGCAATCGAGGGGGGGGGGTATTTAAACTCCAACCGATTGCAGCAGTGTTTAACAAGGGTAAAATTAGAGATTATTGGAATCCTATTATTGGAAACATTATTATTGTAAAGTTCGGGCTCGCAAATTCTCTGAGGGCGCGTGTAGTTTGTTCGCCAGAGGAAGTTTGTAATCAAATTTATACTTAGTGTTGTTGAACATGTTGCTGCGCGGCGTTTGGTTAAGTACTTGTAGACCTGCGCTTTGAAAATTAAGGGAATATTTGCTTTATTGAGAGTAGTATAGGTTGTCGCCGCCGTTTTTTGTTTTTTGCGGCATCAACTCCCTCGCCCCATGCCTAATTGCTAGTACATCTACCATTGCCCCTTCCAGTTGTTCTATTGACCGATTTGATATGTTGTAGTCTATATTTCTGTCTTATCTATATATATTAGCCGTACGAGTTGTTTAATATTGCCATTCCTTTGTCTTTTGGGATATGCCTCTTAAACTTGCTCTCGGCCTATACAAGCCCATACAAATGTACAACTCCATTAAAATTTCAAATCCACACCCATTCACATGTATATTCTCAAAATCGAGTGTGGTTTGCACGCGAACTCGGGCGCGCACATGCTCGGTCTTCTCGTCTCTAGTGGTGACGCGGTGAAATGGTATCCTTTGCGGAAATCCATGAGTTTTGGCTACTTGGAAACCCAAGCCATTTGACATACAATAAATCACCCTTCCTCCTAATCACATTCTCTACCAAATACATGTCTTTATACTTGGTCTTTAACAACTCCTCTGTATAGAATCCTCCCTTGATTATAGGCCTATTGCCATTTTCATCTTTCAAAATATAAGTCACAGGATTTGTATTCTTAACTTCTGCTATTGTAAATAGCTCCCCTGCCCAGTTCGGGGTGTATCCTTTACTAAACACATGTTTATACTTAGAAATCCTTACTATCACCCACCTTATATCTTGGCTTTTTAACTTGCACTTTAGAAGTCATAACCTCTCATGCACATATTTACTCTTCTTAACACTCACTTGGTTAGGCTTCATTCCTATAGATCTATGCACCTTATTATTATATTTTCGAATTAACTTTGGAAGTAAACCTAACCATTTATAACTCCCCTGAGCACTAAATTCCCTATAGGCCTACTATAACCAATTCTTTAAAGTTCTCTGAAAGAAACCTCTCCACAATTGCAGAAAACGTGTGATAGTGATTAATATTTAGTTTGCTAAAATATTAATTAAAAAATTCTTTTCCATTGTCAGATTGAATGTTTCTAACCCCCTTTGGTAGAATGGTTTTAATGGCTTCTGTAACTACCAACCCTGTCTTATTCTTTAGTGGAGCAGCATAAGCTTTTTTATAAAATGTATCTATTAAAGTTAAGATATATTTAATGCTGGACTTTTAACCATTTTGCCATATCTCAAATAGTTTTCAAGATATAAGTTTTTAAAATAATATTATGTACTTAGAAAATTTCAAGGTGTGCAAACATGTAAAAAAATACGGACAAAACTTTCGTGATAACTGTTATTTGTGTCCATATAAAATAGTGTAAATTTTTTTTGGATTTGTTGATCTTTTTATGTTGTAATATTGTTTATAATCAAAAGTTGACAAACACTATGTGTGCCAGAATTTCAACCGTTTTGCTGTATCTTAAGCCGTTTTCGAGATATAAGCGTTTTTTAACAGTTTTACGGACTTTTCGAAATTTCGAGGTGTACAAAAATTTAAAAAAAGTCTAGACTTGAAGATTTTTATAGTAACTTTTATTTGAACCCATATAAAATAATGTTAAATTTTTTTCATATTTTTTGATATTTTTATGTTGTAATATTGTTTATAATCAAAAGTTGACACCCACTATGTGTGCCAGAATTTCAACCGTTTTGCCGTATCTCAAGTCGTTTTCAAGATATAAGCATTTTAAAATGATATTATGGACTTAAACAATTTTAGGTATGCAAAAATATTAAAACACTATGAATAAGAAAGTAACTATCTTTTGATGATGACAAGAGGCTTATTCTGGAAGATGACATCAATACTCTTCCTCTTAGTCATTATAAAATTGATCAAACATAAATCTATATTTGCCATTATTATTTAGCCTTTCCAACAATTTGTATCAAATCGTGTGAAAATTGTGTGAAATTTATAAAAATTTTGTGAAATGTGTGTGATAAAGTACACATGAATTCACATCACATTCACAGTAAAATTCACAATTCATGTGAAATTTGTGTCATAATTTCACAAATTGTGTGAAATTTATAAAAGTTGTGTCAAATGTGTGTGATAAAGTACACACGAGTTCACATCACAGTCACAGTGAAACTCACAATTCCTGTGACATTTGTGAAAATAGTGTGAAATTTGTGTGATGAAGTACACAAGTACACAAAAACTCACATCACAGTCACAGTCAGTTGTTGTATTTGATGACATGGATAGTCCAAAATATTACACCATTTTTGTCAAAAGGTCGACATAAAAATATTGACTGTTTTTACTTGTGTAATTGCAGCAAAGTACACAAACATTTACGTGATAATGTAAATTTCCTAATATTATCCAAACAAGACGATTTAAGTTTTAAAACATGTGTATAACAATCATGTTGGTAATGACGTTTAATTTAACCAATTTAGTGATCTCTTCCTCTAAAGTTGGGATAAAACGAAATATGGCTTTTTCATAATAGACAAGGAAAGGCTAAATAATAATGTCAAATATAAATTTATGTTTGATCAATTTTATAATGACTAAGAGCAAGAGTATTGATGTCATCTTCCAGAATAAGCCTCTTGTCATCATCAAAGATAGTTACTTTCTTATTCAGAGTGTTTTAACATTTTTGCACACCTAAAATTGTTTAAGTCTATAATATCGTTTTAAAATGCTTATATCTTGAAAACGACTTAAGATTGACAAAACGGTTGAAATTCTGGCACACATAGTGGGTGTCAACTTTTGATTATAAAAAATATTACAACATACAAATTTCAAAAAATAAAAAAAATACTTTATTTTAACATTATATAAAACATTATTTTATAAGTCCAGACTTTTTGACATGTTTGCACACCTTGAAATTTTCTAAGTACATAATATTATTTTAAAATACTTATATCTTGAAAACTATTGGAGATATGGCAAAATGGTTAAAAGTCCAGCATTAAATATATCTTAACTTTAATAGATACATTTTCTAAAAAAGCTTATGCTGCTCCACTAAAGAATAAGACAGGGTTAGTTTTATACAACAAAACATTTGTTTTCATCAACTACAAAAGATCCACCAATACGATTTCAATACTATTTATTTAAAGGTTCTTCCAAGGAAGAGATGCCATATAACATACCAATAATAACTCCGATGACGTACGGTATGGGGAATATTTTATTCATTGATTGATCAACCAAATTTGGCAACTAACGCAATTAATTAATATGATTATTGTTTTTACACTTATTACTCTTTAAACAATGCTAAATGCTCAAAATATGTATATTTCACCCAATTTATCGCAGTTAGATGAATTAACGTAAGCCTTGAAAGTAACCGTCGATTAGTTTATAATATTAGTAAGATAAATATATAAAGAAATATATATATATATATGAATTTGAACGGATGGTGTTTTTGGCTTCTAGGGACATCAAAATGAAAAATTAAATCAGTCCCGGGTCCAAGTCTTACCATGAGACCAACGGTAATAGCTTATTCCCTATATGGGAAATTCGCTAAAATCCAATTTATGTTTGTTTGTCCTTTATGGACTCCGAAACCGCTCGACAGATTGTAATGAAACTTTAAAGCATTATTAAGCATTATTCAAGGGTGGTTTTTGTGAAGTTTGGTGCAGATCCGTCAAAAGGGCTCCGCCCCAGTGGCTCTGGAATTTCCCATGTTAACCTTATGAGTACTCTTATTTATTTAAATGGAATTAAAGAATCTTAACAGCTGGTTCAACTAAACAATATGATTCTGTGATGTTCAATAGCATTAAAAAGTTAATAGGTTTATCAAAACAGGGTGCAGCACTATTATTTTTCTTTTTAAATTTATGACAACAGCTAATTTGCAACCAAACGGTGAGTGAGCGTAGCGAACGAACTTCAACCAGAACGTGATTGAGCCATGCAAACGTGCTCATCTTGAAAATGAACGAGCATTTGACATAAAACCACATTAGGACAGGACGGAGTCTGTCGGGCCAGCTAATGTATTATAAAATACAACTTTACGTAGTAGATAGTAAAACGTTGTAATTAACCCATCAAAAACGTTAAACTGGAGGATATACAATTGTGAGCACACGTGGCAGAGCTATTAACTGGGTGTTGTATAGTAGCTAGCAGTATACACAACAGAGGAGCGCGCGGCGATACTAACCAGAATGACCACCGAAATAGCCGGGTCCCGGGTCAAACCGCCGATTTGTTTACTAAATAAAACCCAAAAACACTCCTGACGGACATTGATCTGCAGCCCTGGGTGTGAGTCGATATACTGTATCTACACAGTGTCGTGATTGGCGACAGGCACTGAACAGGAAAATTCATATTTCACTACACAACTCATTTTTATCCATGGCTGTATTCTGGAAAATCTCCATCACAATACATTGAAATTTAACTGAAACTTCTACTCGTTTAATTACACAAATAAAAAATAAATAATAATTATAGTAATATTATAGTAATTCTACTCGTTGCATTGCAGAACTATAAATCCATTCACATTGGATACGTCAGTATTCAAAGCCAGTGTAATATTTTGTATGGAAACAAAGGCATCCGATGGTGAACACAATACAATCATTGTGCGTTGCGTAAACAGCCTAGAACACCAAGGACGCTAAGTATATAGAGAGGAATGTCAACGTAACTTGCAGCCGTCAGTTGGACAATGACTTGATGACATTATGGACGAGGTGGTTGTGCGGTTGTGTCGCGCTCTGATTCTGACGCTGTCTCTCTGTTTCCTCACCCGAGCTTAGTTTTTTACTAAGCTTAGTACCTACGTAACAGTGTAATTTGCACTACAGTACATAGTTTACTTGATTGTCTTGTAAATTTAATACTTAGCTTTGACGACAGGAAAGGGAAATTGTGCTGACAAAACACTCGCGTTATTTTCCCCTAGTAACAACTGACTCAACAGCATAGTGATACTAGTGACACAGAGCGTGATGCAAGCCACCGTCAGCTCCGGTATGATGATGTTATGCTGCCGAGTCTGTGTCACCAAACAACAGATACAACTTATCGAACAATAAATTATACTGTAATATTAATACAGTACAGCAAAAGATCTCGAGGTTTCAGCTAGAAAATACCCTAAGACTGACGAAACGTTTTAGAAACGAATTGTGTTCTTAACATTAATAGTCAAAGATAATACTCACAACAAAAAATTGTGGAGGAAAAATACTATCAAACTTCAACAGACTATTTCCATAAAATGTGTGTTTTCATTTGCTTGTTTCGGTTGGTTCGTACATTATTAACAGGTTTAACAGGTTTAACAGGTTCAAACTCGACTCCAAAAGTGACTGAAGGGATGGAATAAGTGGTAGGCATTACTGCACTAATTATTGTTGTCACATATATATTTGCTTAGGCCGACTAACGCCTAGACAAAGATACGTCGAGATGTTTTGTTTTAACACAGTAAATTACAGCACCGGATTAGAAACAATAATCTGTTCAACTTCCGGAGGACGTGTAATTCATTAGGAAGTAACATTCGTTAAATAAGGAAGATTGTAAAACCCTTACCAATATAACACTTGCATTTCAAAACGTTAATATTCTTTTTATATGCCTACAAACCAAACAGTTGAAGTCACACATCGTTGCTTTACAATGTACAGAAATAACTTGTCGTCTTTGTTTTTGGATGTAGGAAACAGTGAGCCACCTGAGTCGTAAATCTGCAACTGCATCTGCAGCGACTGCAGCCTGCGCAGCTGCACGTGAACCTGCCGCCCTGTGTGTAGCGCACTTTGTGTGGCTCAACAAAGAACACTGATAATAGACTACGTGAGTCCAGATAAGTCTAAAGTACAGCACCTAAATGAGTACTGTCTAAGGAGGAAATCGTCTCTAGTGTTATTATTGAATAATACACCGCTATATGAACGAAAATAATAAATGCCAAAGTTTTATAGACTAAAACAGCTTTATCAATACTCAAAGTTGGTACGATTTGTGTTTTACAAAATAGATGAGGTTTTCAATAACTAATTATTATCAGCCGGTGCCCTGCATAATGCAATACCGTACGTATTGTGCCGTATAGTTTAGTAAGTAGTAAATTCATTCGTGATAAATTCCCATTTGATAAAGCAAGCTGCGAACAGTTATTTTTAAATCCATGCTTTGACTCCATCTTTGAAAATAGGTGTGGTGAAAAAATAATTGTTTACCACGTAACACATGTAAAATAAAATAAATGTTTAGGCTACTACCCATAACAGTGACAAACTACCTGGAATAGTTTTGTATTCTAAACCAAATATAGAACTCGTAGTGACTGCATGGAATAATAATTAACATTGTGAGCGTTCGTTTTGAGTTAATGTTGTGTTTTGTGCATTGACGCACAATATACATATTATGTTGTTAGGTAAAAATATGTGACTACAATGCGATGTCGATACATATGTCACTTCTCCGGGTCTACCCACTTGTTGTTGGTTGCGTGTTTAAGCCATGATACAGTATTTACCAGGTACAGTGGAGATGTAAGGCTTCCCCAACTGTCGTCCCGTCTGATCCAATCATCCAATTACCACCGCGCTGTCCGTCACTAGCCACACACAGATCTGCATCACACTGATTGCTCATTAAGAGAACGTTCTCCCTTTTTAGAACTACGTGATGTAATAATTTTGGTTTAGTAAGGAAAAAGCTGTTTTAGTATCAAACGTTATAAGAACATATTTTTCCTACAGTTACCTAACAATGTACATGTTCTCTCACTGATTTGAGAAAGCAAAGTGGCCAATTCGCTCATCAGTGAGACAATGTTAACATTGTCTCACTCTAATTACTATGTCTCACTCCAGATTTGCAACGTGAAGGCACGAAATAGTAAGCGCGTAACATGCAGGCAACGTCGTATGCGCGCGAAATACGTTGGCAGCACTGGCTGTAAATCAGCTGGTCAGCTGTTGTACTGTTGTATTTGTCACTTCACATTAAATGTTATATTTAAAAGTTCAATTCTGTGTAAAAATAGGTTATGTTTCTTCACCAATTTATTTGTTTTATGGTAACTGTAGGAAAAGTATAATGTGCAGCTCGAGTTCAAAGTACAATTGCCTCACTCGAGAAACCATTCCTCACTCGCCTACGGCTCGTGAGTAAGGATTTCTCTCGAGTGAGTCAATTGCTCACTTTTCTCACTAGTTGCACAAATAGCTATTTCTAAACGGAAAGGGAGCGTGTTTTCATAAAAGGGTACAAGAATTTTCATAAAATTAGGCCTTATTCAAACGAAGGAAGCACTGTTAATTTACAACTATGTTCTGTCAGTTGAGTGCAATGTCTAGTGTCCAGCTCCAGCGTGGGACGAGAGCCGAGCCCGGAGACGGAAGCCGATATACAGGGAGGAAGTCCAACAGATTACTCTAGGGCCTGTTTGCAGAACTGACTGTTATCTGGACTGGGGACTCTCGCCACATCACTGCCGCAGGCTGTGGGAGACAACTCAGTGGATGCGATAACTAGGTGGTTTGGATGGAAGAAAGGCAACGACTTCCAATGTTTATGGGTTTTCACACAAAAAATTGAAATGCCTGTGGGTAAACTTATACAACAATTTTAATTAATGGATTTTGTGTCTTGTACACACTTAGTTAAATTGTTACGGACCTTTTCACGCTGACAGCATTGATTTCCACGTAATATTAAAGAAAGTTCGCTAAAACTTATCAATAAGCAAACATTATTATTGCCGCTTTTATCACATAGATATTGAAGCATCAGAATAAATGAATTTACTGCCTTGGTCGCATTCAACCTTCGTGTGAGTGATCAACAGTGACATTTCTAATAGAGAAAGCAATGTGTTTGAGTTTGAGAAGACATTGTTCATACTAAACGTTTACTTGCAGAAGGTTGAATCTTGCACAAGTTATATCGCTCAAACACCTGATGAATGATACAGTAGCATCACGTTTGTTACTCTAAGCTTAGCTGAAAACACGATAAAAAACGAAAAAATGTATATTAACTAAAATGCGCATTAAAAGCGAGTTAAAGACGGACAAAATTACTCCCCAGTCGCCGAAGAAGCTTGTTACAGCGATGCAAATCAGCATTTAGCGGGTATCCCGGCTAATAAAGTTGGGCGAGGAGTCCCTGGCGAACCGTAAACAAACTTAACTCGCTCTGTTGATTGCATAACCGATGATATAAGGGTATACGAATATGTTAACTCACAGCAGAATAAATAGTGCAATGCAATCAGTTCGTTCACTTCAGTGTTGTGGCATTGATGTGTGAGTGTGCAGGTCTACACTACACATAGGCTACATGAAACAAGAAATAAATACACTCTGCACAAGTTGACAAAAGAATAATATATTTATCTATTCTAAAGTAAATCACGGACGATTAACAAAACTTGCAATACAAAAATAAGTAGGCCTATTAATATCCATAAGATCTATATATTAATTTGAAACTGTTTTTCTTTGTCACAGCTATTTTGAGAAAACGGCTGGGCGTAGAAACTCGGTAGAGGTGTCTAAAGAAAGGTCTTGGTCTGTAGACGAGCCATCAAAAGAGAAACATGGCGAATTCCCTTGGGGCTCTGCCCCCGTGGCCTTTAAATTCCCATCCCATGTTATTCTTATGGAGGAAAACGGGGTTTTTGTCACAGCTAATTTGAGAGAACGGCTGGGCGTAGAAACTTGGTCGGGGTCTCTAAAGAAAGGTCTTGGTCTGTAGATGAGCCATCAAAAGAGGAAAGAGGTAAATTCCCTTGGGGCTCTGCCCCAGAAGCCTTTAAAGTTGCCTCTTCAGATTTGTTTACATTACGACCATATGCATAATTCTACACTACTTTTTAATGCAACAGCTGTTAATATTTAAATTGTGATTTATTGAATTTGTCAAAATGAAGTACAGTATTTGCAATGGATTTTTCTGATTTTAAAATTGATTTTCTTCTGCATCGTGTCATGTTTTGCAATAAAATGTTCTATTACCAAATCAGTGGAAAATTGGTTTCTGCCTTTTTTACCACTTCTTGGAGATTGTACGTAGATGATATTCTTTGGCATATTGCATCTGTAGACAAAACTTGGGTTAATGTAATTATTACAATGGAAAAGAGCGGGAAATCCTGGACAATTTGATATAGGCTAAAAATAAAACTGAATTAACACTGTGCTACATTTCTTGAGCTATCATTGAAATAACCGATTTGCAAACAATGGAAACATAGAAAAATAATGTTTTTTTCACACTAAATAGGCTCAAAAACAAGATCAGCTTTTTGAAAAAAGATAAGATATTTACAAGAGATTTTGATTATAACTAACTGTTGTGTAGATCGTGAGTATTTACATAATCTTTGAGTCGCCTGTAATGCTTCGCAATTGCTCGAATTCGAGCAACAGGTACACTAGTCGATATTATATAGTCCGTGATTTACTACAGTCCAAAGGATAAAATGCGGGTATCAATGTTTGAATCCCAAATTCCGTCGCTTCTAGTAATCTATTGTAGTTGCTGCAAGTAGCTTTGCGTTGTGATTCAAACTCTCTTGACGATATTCTATCTAGGCTACCTCGTACCTGTTGAGAGACATGGACTTCCACCGGAGATACGTTGACTACACACCGGGGTTGTGGCTTTGTTGGCAGTATGTGTGATCTAAACCAAACTAGCCACCTTAAAACTGTCTAGCACACATGAATACATTCAAGTGACAAGATCTGTCGTTCAATATCTCATTGTTGGTCGGATAAATTATGCATTTTCATTAACAATATAATTATTGTTCAACATAAACAATATTAGTTAAAAACTAAAAAAGCTCTTATACGGAACTATTCCTTGTATGAGCACTCGGGTTTCCTAGCCCATCAATGCAGTAGAAATAGACGGAGGAGCAGATAAACCCGAAAAGGAGTGGAATGAAACTACAGTAGGTGGTGGCGTGGTGGTGAGGAAGGTAATGAAATAGAACAGTATCCTGGCTGTCTAGGGCAGAGCTTTGCTGTTTTTACGTCTCTGCCGCGACTCCGACAGCTGCTTACGTACGCCATAAACCCAGCCCCATTCCACTCTTCACATTGTTTAATGTTTTTATGTCTTCAAAATACTCTCCTATATAATCCTCCGGTACTGTTCTCAATGGTTAATAATATCGGTATACTTAATTACAATCTTTATTTCTAAATTGCCAATGTTACGGCAGTATGAAACAATAACAATAAAACAATAAACAATAAAAAAACATGAAATTCATTCCAGACCATTTCAAAATCATAATTTTAATCGTTCAAGTATATTTATTTAGTGTATACAAATGATTGTATACTGTATATAAATTGCTGAAATAAATTATCATACTTGTTTTGGAGATAGTGCACATAATACAAAATTGAGTAGGCCTACCGGTAATTGAGAATTTTTTTTACAATTGTTCTGTTTTGATACATAATATTTCTATTCCAATATCCAATGTTTGATAAGTAATTATTTGTGCTGGAGTAGCTAAAAATTAAGCTTTAATGCAATGTAATGACAGTGACCTAGGTTCTCAGTTGGTTGCCTACATGTACTACCCACTATCCTCAGAATCTACTTGCCTGACGAACGCATTAGTCCAGACTTCAAAGTGAACTGGTTAATTTCCCCAACGAGACGGTACCACAGCTTTTAATAATATAGCCTAAATAAACCGCGGTAAAATATACATAAGTTTAAAATATATTTACTTCTGTTGGCAAACGGTCCGAAAACAAAACAGAGTTCGATCAAAATGAATTCAACATCGTATAAACAGTATTGAGTTACATTCAGCTAAAAGTATCTTTTCAGTACAGTATAACCGAATATCTGCGGAGCTAGCTGTCCGCTGACCGCTAGATTGCTGTAATTGGGCGCGACCTGAGGGCATTTCCGGCGACCGCGACCCCGACGATAAAAATAGCGACGTTGCAGTAACAAAGAGATACGGACCCTGCACAGACTCGTCAGTCGTCACCAAGGACCATAGTACCGTCCCTGGGCTCAAGCCTCATATGGCATCTGGCCTGACAGATAATTTAACTTATCCAAAAAATGAATATATGTCAAATCATAGACACGCTGCCGAGTTAGCCCAACGACCATAACGTTAATAGGCGATTGTTATACAAAGTCCATCATACTATACCACACACACTCGGGTGTTGCGTACTCTTCAACTTCAAGTATTTGCCTATTTGTCCCTACACATATTTGTCCCTATTTGTCCTACATAGCTACAAAATTAGAGAATTGTTGAGGTCGAAAACATGTGATAAGAATTCATAACCATTTTTCTATATCCAATAATTCTTTTTTATATTTAAGTGGACATAGCTTGTCGGTGCTATCGAAGTGTTACTTCCAACACTGACGGCTGTGACAGACCTGGGATGACGGTATGGAGCGGAGCAGAATACTTTAAACTGTAGACTGGCGAGGCTACATAACGGTCACCATGACGTGGCACAAATACTGCTCATTATGTTTGTTGTGTTCATGTTGTAAAATATCCTTACAAACAAACGGCAAAACACCAGGTAATATGAATCTGTATAATGAATCACAACAAAATCTCACTGTTAACCGTTGATACAATAGTTGACCGCATATAGACTACACTTTAAGGTTGTTATATTTCTGTAGACAAATTAGTATTTTCATGTGGTGGAACTCCCCTTTCGTCAGTCAGTCGGATATAGCGTGTCTAGGAATACAACACAGCCGCCGCTGCTGCTGCCGCCTACAGCTACATAGAGAGATATATCTATTATCTACATGTAATGTGTATTGGTGCGTCAACATCCCCGTCACCTCGTCAGGTTACTTAGACGCGACAAACACTACAACTCCGCATTACAACACTTTACATCAACAAAACAAACGAATCCCTAAGAAATAACTAAACACACTGTTAGTTTGAAATGGAAAGAATTTTAAAAAACCATTGCAAATATTTCAGTTGATGCGATTTGGTAATGTTGTCACATTCTGTACCATCTTAATTACTTGCTTTCATGACGTTCGGTAACGATCACTAGAGAGGGTTATGAAAGTACATTCGATTTCACATCCCTCACAATGAACTTATTTTATTAGGATTTTTGTATTTAGGGAAAGTGTGTTTTGAATGTTTATGGTTTATGTTTATGGTTAGGGTGGTAAAACAGGTTCGGCGAATTTTGACTCGATCCCCTAAATTTTGTTGTCGTTATACAGGGTGAACACAAAAGAAGTGAACAACTTTAATAAAAGATTACAGGAAAGTTATACTACCTAGGAGAAAGTGAAATACACCATTAGAAAGCTAAGATTCTCAAGTTTTTCCCATATATTACAAGTGCTCAATATGGGATCCTCGGCTTATTCTACACACATCTATTCTAAAACTAAACTCTGCCCAAACTGTTTTCAAGAATGGTCTCATTACACTTTGTACTGCAGTAGTAATGCGATTTCGGAGCTCCATAAGGTTCAATGGCAAAGGAGGAACAAAAACTTTGTCTTTCACATTCCCCACAAAAAAAGTCACAAGTGGACACGGGTGGCAGACTGAGTTCTCTCTAATTCTAACACACAAAAAGACTTTTCTGAGAGCGTATTGACCATTTTTAAAAATATCAATAAATAACATCTTTTGTCACATGTTTGTATTGTTGACAGCAATCAGCTGTTTGAGACAAAACTTAAGGTGTTTTCCGACTCACTGGAACCAACCTCAGCGATGTCGGACCCGTAGTTTTCGATAAATTGATGTTCAAAGTTGTTCACTTCTTTTATGTTCACCCTGTATATTGATTTAAGTTTGCACACTCATTAATAACTAGGCTAACTAGATTAATCTCTGTTTACCTATAAACATAAACAAAAGTGCCTTCCGTACTGTACGTACTTAGCGCGATATTTGAAGACTGTAAGTTATCAACCCTTTTTCAAAATGCGACTATCAGGCTTAATTGTGGCTATGCCTATGCTAAATCTAATAATAGGGTACATAACATTAACTAGATGTAATGGCAAAGGGGGGTGAGCACTTAACCGGCTATATCATTAGCATTATCAATACGGAGACGATAAAGGGAGACGTATATGAACCAATTAAAGAGCAATACACAAATGTAAGTGTAATGGAGGAAGAAGGGGTGCACTGGTGCAGGAGGGCCAACCCCTTCTATATATAGCGAGTGCGGCGGCTTATTATAACACAGGAACCGCCACACAACAATATATCACATCAGCTGTTTTTGTACGACATCCGCCTCCGCCATGTGAACCGTACCCGGTACTGAGTCACCACACCATCACCGTACAAACGACAGTTGCTGTTGCAGCATCACATCTGACATGAGAGCGACTATATACTACGTAGTTCTACTGTAGGTGTAATGTTAACCAGCTTGTATAGAGAGGTGGAAAAATGTCAATGCCGGATAACCAGTAACATGTAGCCAAAGTTTCTCTAGAATGCACACGAACGAACCATATCTAAAAGACATAGATCATAGCTCTAGGGTGAGATTACCGTGGGCCTTACGTAATTATTCATGCACTCAAATTTTATTGTCAATGCATTTTTTTATTTAATCTGCTTGCAGGGCGATATGTCAGCGATGAATTTCGAAGCAGAGCTATTGCTAAACTAGAAGTTGGACAGTGCAACAATTTATTCGCGAACCACCCTCTCCATAACAATAACTAATGTGATAAAGAATATCAAAATAGTATATTACGTTACTAGTCCTGAAAATAAGTGTCTGCCGGACGAGTGTGGTCGTTCCCGTGCGAGACGAAGTCGAGTACGGGATTAACCATACAAGTCCGGTACACACATTTTGGACGAGTTACGTACGATAGTTTACGCCATACTACTAAATCAGTACAAATCCTTATATATTACCACCAACTAAAGGACTAAAAATCACTACTTATAACCTCTAAGAGAGGTTATGTTTTTGTTTATAACCACTCATTGCAACCCAAATACAGTATAATCAGCTGATTGGTGTTCGGCAAAACTCATCACAGTACAGTAGTACGTAATGAAACCCCATTTGATTAAGCTGGCGCCAAACAGCTGTTTTCTGGACTAAATCCTTGCGTGGGAAGTTCGTCAAAATAGTGTAGTGTGGCGTAAAGAAAATTGTTGATTCGTGCAACATACCTAGAATTACAGTTCATAAGGGATGTACTTTTAACTAAGAAATGCTATAAGAAACGTATAAAGATACAGATATACTAGCGCTGCTAAGATTAGATGCCCATGTGTGGAGGAGAGTTATATTATACAAACATATACAAAAATTTGAACGAATATTGTATTTAGCCTCTGAAGTCATTAAAATTAAAAAGTAAATCGGTCCCGAGCCTAAGTCTTGTGCCATTTACGGTAATAGCTACTTCCCTATAGGGAAATCCGCTAAAACGGATAGGGAAACTCAACACGTTAGATTTACCAACGTGTGTCAGAGAAGCTATTTATAAACGTCCACATTTCTCATTGTGAAATGACATACTGTACTAAGTCAAAAGAGACATGGCACTAGTGCTATATGACTCCCAGGACAGCTGTCTCTAGACTGCGACATTGCGTGTCAATCTGTGAGTTTACCGTTCACCGCGAATGTCGCAACTCGCAATACGGACAGGAGACATGGCACTAGTGCTATATGACTCCCAGGACAGCTGTCTCTAGACTGCGACATTGCGTGTCAATCTGTGAGTTTACCGTTCACCGCGAATGTCGCAACTCGCAATACGGACAGGAGACATGGCACTAGTGCTATATGACTCCCAGGACAGCTGTCTCTAGACTGCGACATTGCGTGTCAATCTGTGAGTTTACCGTTCACCGCGAATGTCGCAACTCGCAATACGGACAGGAGACATGGCACTAGTGCTATATGACTCCCAGGACAGCTGTCTCTAGACTGCGACATTGCGTGTCAATCTGTGAGTTTACCGTTCACCGCGAATGTCGCAACTCGCAATACGGACAGGAGACATGGCACTAGTGCTATATGACTCCCAGGACAGCTGTCTCTAGACTGCGACATTGCGTGTCAATCTGTGAGTTTACCGTTCACCGCGAATGTCGCAACTCGCAATACGGACAGGAGACATGGCACTAGTGCTATATGACTCCCAGGACAGCTGTCTCTAGACTGCGACATTGCGTGTCAATCTGTGAGTTTACCGTTCACCGCGAATGTCGCAACTCGCAATACGGACACGAGACAGGGCTCATATGACACGTCCCGTCTACCTACACACTACAAATACACACACGATACGCGTTGTACGTATCGCTGACAGTGACACCGTCTGTACTGTCGTACTTTCGCCTCTGAACCCATCTGCAAAACACTAATATAATTTCTCTAATTCTCATAAACTAACAAATTTTAGAGCAGAACTAATTTAATTTTAATAGTATTACTATTTTATAATTATAAAGGGTATGTATTACAATAAAAATAAATACTTTCAGCAGATTGGCATCTTATTCAATATAGAAACTACATCAGCCATCTGCTTGCACCCACCGTGTTAATATCTTGCCATTGTAGATTATTACTACACCTAAATATTAATTAGTATTGATCATTCTTCTGAATAGTAACGGCAAACACTGGTAGTGATGAACAACTTAACTATTCCTTGAATCAATATAGTATTACCATACTACAGCTACAGATTAAATATTTGGATACTTGACTGGTGAGCCTATATACCGTGGGAAATATGCTTGGTCGAATTGTGTATCTATCATTGTCGGTGCCAAATGTTGTAAGGAAAACAATTAACAAATTACTATCTAATACATCCTTATAGAACAATAGACACACTGACACGATGTTGTTTGTTTGAACACAAAGAGAGTGACTTGAAGTGATCTACGCCTACTGTGGTGGAGAGTGGCGCGTAGTTACGTTACATTAGAGTGGGATGACGACGTGGTCACGTGGACGGAGGTGTAAAATGCTTCGTAGGACTAAAATGTCAATTGGAGAACATCCTGTCTGTCCACTCACTCACTCACACCTATGCCTTTGACTTGTAGACCTACCACAAGTAATAGGCACCATTTACCAATCTGTTAGGATCCAACATTGTACTGTACGCTGGCAATGTCGTAGGTACATCGATGGTGCATGGTACCTATGTGGTGTTTTACTGTTTTTGTCAGTTAAGTGTGGCGTCAAGCTACGAGCATAGATAAAAGGAACGAGTTTAGGTCGTCAATCATTTTGTTTTGAATACTATTTTGTGTACATATTATATATTAACCAAGTTCATGTACAGTTTTATAATTTAGATTGTAAGTCGTTTAAAAAGCTCTAGAACAGCGTTGTATTTGAACTTCAATAAAATAGACTTCAGAAATAAATTAAATGTGAAAGGGGCTAAGCCCTAAAGGAAATTATCTTTTTGATTACCATTCGCAGGTGTGTTGGATTATAAGCTTTAAAATTACACCTCAATCGTAAATATCGGTAACGTGGGACGGCTGGAAAAAGTATGTTACAAGGGAACCCGTTTTTGTAGTAAGTATATATATTTCAAGTTCAACTTTTTATATAGAAACTATAGATAAAGCAATTGCCAGCTGACTTGATCTTGGTTCCAATTTTGATTGGGAGGCAATTTTAGACCAGTACAGAGAGTTATGTTTCAAATTGATTTGTTGCTTTACTTTTTAAATCAGCAATTACAATAGAGCATATAGTGTAATAAAATATGTTCACCGTGCAATACTATTATTTTAAGTTTGTTTTAAGCTCTTTAATGGTGATTTAAATATTTTAAACAGTGGCTTACTTGTCATATATCGTTGTATATAAGAGATTGCTGCGCTTCTTACCGTTATCCTACTTATATCGCAAGTTAACTTAGTTTCGCTGTACTCACTGTAAATTTGCTATGGCAACGTACATCAACCCAATTGGTCACTCACCTGAAACAGATCAAAACAACTATTAGCAAAGAGAAACAGTATCTGACAGACGAGAAACTTATATGAGCTACCTAATCTTTAGTTAAAATTAGTATAATTTTGGAATTATTTACTACGGTCAAGTATTGATGTTAAAGTGTAACCTTGGATAGCTGTTAGAGAGTTGTATTTTAGGTACAGCTTATCCCTGATTATCCTCAGGTGATGTGTGAAGTACGTAGAAAGATTTAAAGAGGAGGTAAACAACGTGTTTTGCGCTTAATATTGTTTTTAACTGAGTGTCCACCTTATTAGTAGCTAGCTACAAATAAATGTTACAACTAAGGGGTAAACATCAAATTGCAGTATTATATAAAGGAATGTGTATGGTTTAGACCATAGGACGTATGGTTTAGAAACATGAAACAATGTTGTTTATAATCAAATTAAAGCCATGAACTCAACTTAATTTAATAAAAATCGAAGCTGATACGTCCTTTTTCCCTACTCCGACGCCAATCAAGTCACTAAATATATACCTCATTATCATAAAATAACAAACAAGTACCACAAAACACTAAACACAGAAGTGTTATGATGGTGCTACTACCCGAATAGCACATTACCACAAGAGAGCCAAATTAGAACATATCTCCAAGTCACCGCTAGGCTTGTTGCCAATGATTGGAAGTTAAAGTGTCATTAGGGACTTAACCTTTAAGACAATCACTTCCAAACCTAGCTTCCATTCCCAAACTGATAGTTGTATAGTGTTTTACATTGTTGCATCTACATCATCGCTCTACCAGTGCACCGCTTGAGCAACACAGTGTTGGTTTCCTGCGACCCTGACATTTGTTGTTGGTAACCTGGCTCGGGTAGTTTCTACATCGGACGAGTGCTACATTTCAACACAGGTTCAGTCCTCTATAGTCTAGTGACATCTCTATCTCAGCTTTAACACTTGAACGCTGTAATAAATCGACATCTGTACAGAGCTCATAACATTTATTTCATTGACAGTTAGTTATATGATATAGTGTGTTTCACAGTAAAGAGAGCTCTGATGTCACGACACTACATTGCGACACAGACCACAACACACACCTACACACCAATCTTAGGCCATAGTCTACATCCGGTCGACAATAGACTATTTCAGCTTAATGGGGATGGGGGGTGATTTCTTGTGCTGAGTTTTCCGACTGAAGATACACACGTGCGTTTCTGCATCAGGGAAAGTGTGAATGTAACGTCGACTCTGGCTCATGTCTGATTGACAAGCAGGTCACGTCGCGGGTCGGAACTGAGCAACTGACGTGACTAGTGTCTAGTGTGTGGCTCTGGCAAATCGCACATTCCACGGGCCGGACCTTCATCTGGCGCCTCGAGGATGTCACCAAGCCCACCACAGCAAACGTGAAGAATAAACGAATTTCCATTTGCCTGATTGGATTATCAATTAACCTAAATCTATTTACAGTATATACCTTTGGGTTTGACGAGTAGGGCTATCTATGTTTGCTGATACAGGGAATAGTGTTTGTTTTAGTAAAATAATAATAGCTTAGAATAAATTAAAAATAAGCCAAGTTTGATCAAAATATATCAATAGACAAGCAAATTACAACAGTTTACTTATTCCCAAAAGGAATAACATGGGAATTTTATTGTTTTTTCCGTAACCAATAACTGTACAAAAGCACTTTATTATGCAAAATTATTTGTTATTTTAAGCTCTTCAAAATGGTTAAGAGAGTAATCAGGAATGTTTTTGTTTTGAGGGAAAATAATTAGAAACCCCAATTTTTACCCTATAACACCCCCCCCCCCCCCCCCACAATAAAACTTCGTTCCCGTTGTCCGGCCATGCTGGTTAGCGAATTCGTTCGAAAAAAACATAGGTTACATGTTTATACAAAATTTAATTAAAATAGGATCATTTTTGCTCGAGTTATCATGCTAACCGACACACATACATACATACACAGAGGGTGGTTGATATGTATATACACAATTTATTTTTACAATAAAACCTTTAATAGAAAGAGTTAAGAAATGTAAATAACATTGTATTAAAGCAAGTTTAATGAGGTTTAATTTGATATCCAGGATTTAATTATTTAACCCTACATGCACGCCAGTATTTGCAGCATATTTCTCTAGTCGTCTTGATACATCCGCTACTGCAGCCTGCAACATTTGTGTCGAGAATGCTTTGGCAAAAAACTCAAACAAACAAACTCAACAAGCATGCCGGAATGTTTGTTAACACCTTATGCACTCTATTTTCTAGTTTATCCAAATGTCTGGTCATTTCTTTGGACCAACACCACAAAAATAAGTCACGTGAGGTCAGATCAGGAGTTCGAGCTGGCCACTCATAAGGTCCACCTCTTCCGAGCCATTTGTTTCTAAAACGCCTGTTAAGCCAACTCCTGACATCTTGATGGTAATGAATAGGGGTACCATCCTGCATAAAAATAATGCTTTTTGCATTTCCCACACAGAAAGAACTGGCCAGACCCGTCCCCGGAGCTGTTCAGGAACCTTACACCATTCATTGTCTCTCTAAGAATAAATGGTCCAACCACGATTGAAGAAGTGAAGCTAAAGCACGAATTTAATTTAGGCCGTTTCTGTAGTTTTCCAACACTAATTTTTGGGCCCCCGACATAAAACACTGATCTCCATTACTCCATAATATGTTGTCAAACAGTTGAGGCCACTCATTGTTCCACTGAATGAACGTACAGTCCAGTGAATGAACGTAATAGTAAGTTTACTCCACAATGAAAAATAATTGTACTTCTGGTTATGACTGTACTTTTGGATCTACCGGTATTTGGATCATCCGATCTCCAATACGAGTATAAACGTTGGATCAAACTATTTTGGATCATTTGCAGATGGTCCGTATTGTAAATATTGTATTTAAACTAATTAACACAAAATACAAACTTTTTAGTCGTGTTCTTATGAGCCCCAGTTGCGGCACCTGAAGGAAAGCTGCCAGTGTCCTATGTTAAATTTACTATAGTACTGGATGAAATTAGATTGTTGATTCATACCGTTTAATTAAAGATGTTTTCCTTTAAATCGTCACACTGTATTCATATTTGGTCTTATGTGATCGTTGATTCATATGAACTATCGAACAGAAAATATAAGATACAACGGCAACAAGGGTCGGCCGGAAGATGATTCACAGGACATCCTCCTGCTAGTGATGTAAAATACCCAGGTATTTAAAACTCGGGGTAAATACCCTGGGTATTTACCCGGGTAAATTCCCAAAATCCATAAATACCCGGGTATTTTGGGTATTTATAAAATCAATTGAAATTCATTTATATTTACCCCTAAATATGTTATTGTTATTACATGATAAATTAGGATAGTCAATAACACCTTTTACAGTAACTTGAAGCTTTACTCGCTTAATGTTAGCACTTTTTTTTAATAATACATAAAGTTTCTAAATAAGCATGGGGTTTTGTGTCTTAAATCGAGTAACATCAGTTAAATTTAACTAACTAAAAAATAGTATATATTAAAAAAGGCTGTGGCTATTTCAATTTTTATAATTTTATAAATTTATAACCAATTAAATAACATAGCCTAAACAAAATTATTTTAATTTATAAATATTCAGGAATTGTTGGGTACTTATGATGCAAAATTTTTATTGTATAAATGGTTTGGAAGGCTAGACAGACCTAAGGCCTATTTGACATCTAGGCAGAATGATATAATACTTTTAAGTAGGCTTAAGTAAACTTTTCTGTGTTACCGCTCGGTTGGAAACAATAATATATTTGGATAAACCTACTAAAAAAATGTATCTCCTGTTTTTTGGTCGAACCTAATATAATTTTGAAAGATTTATTGTGCTATAGATTCCAATGTTTTGTATCACAAGTTTATGAAATTAGTTTTTTTTTTTTTTTTGATACCATTGATACCAACAAAAGATTTAGAACAAAAATATTAAATCCTGCCATCCTACAGATTGAATTTTAAAATTATTTTTCTTAAGTTGTTTACACATAGGCTACTACTAGGTTAACCCTTTACTTCCCATAGTATCCTTTTGGATACATATTATTTCTCATTTTTTTACCTCTCTGTAGGTAGAGATTTGAGTCTATACCTCTATGCATTTTGTTTCTAGGCTTATTAGAAAGGGTTTTTAATTTTCCTAATGTTGGCAAGCCTGCGAAAAGAAGAAAAATATCTGTTCAAAGTGATGCAAACCAGGTTTTTGACACATCATGAAATTTAAGATTTTCAAGATAAGATTTTTTATGTTTATAATTAGTTACGAAGCTGGGAAAAATTATATTTCACTTCATTGCACCTTTAGCTACTGAAATATACATAGAATTATATTTTTCTGTTACTTACTTTTTATATATCCAAATGGATACTATGGGAACACAGAGTATGCTAACAATATTTAAAGAGTCCTCTGTGTTCCCATAGTATCCTTTTGGATACAGGTTTATTTTTAATAATAGCTATGGTGTGTCGTCTGTGTTCCCATAATATCCATATGGATACTGTTTTTCTTTTGTATTTTCTTCGATATAAGTCTGTTTTTTTTAAGTCTGCACAATGATAAATACAGGCCTACAAGTGTTGTAATGCTTGTTTCAGTCCGATATTAGAAATCATAAAATATAATAATGATGTGTTTTACAGATGAATGACGATGAAGAAATTGACGAGTGGCTTATGATGTCATCTTTGTACTCATTCTAAATTAATTTTTTTTAATTGATGAACAAGTAACTTATTTTTCTATTTGATACAACTTTTAAGAAACGTGTATCCATATGGATACTATGGGAGTGTCAAAGTAAAATTAAAATTATTAACGTATGAAAATTAGTGAACAATGGTACTTTAGGTTTCCATGGTATCCATATGGATACATATTTATAACTTTTAATTCTATGAGGGAAATTTGAAAAAAAAACACATTTTTAGCCTTAAAATAAAAAAAATAAAATGAAAATTCACAATAAAAATTTGTATTATTAAATTTCATAATTCCGGGAAGTAAAGGGTTAAGTTTTCCTGTCTTTCTAAATAATAATTATTAGGTACTTTGCAAATTATTTTTTTTCACTTTCAATCAAATAAATTCATCTATCTATCATAGAAATTAAAAAATCATAAGTAGTCAGGACCAGTGCAGCAACCATGCGACCAGGGTATTTATGCCGATTATAACCAGAAGTAAAATGCCAGTAGTGACCATATGAAATTTTGTTTAACACATTTTATCATCATTTTACTATCCTTGCAAGGTAATAATTGCAAAAAAACATCTAAATCTTCTCTAACTTTAATAAAAATTATAAATACCCAGTTTTTGGGTATTTACCCGGGCCTGGGGTAAATACCCGGGTAAAAACCCAATTTATATTTACCTACCCACTGGGTATTTACCCGGCCCACATCACTACCTCCTGCACATCCATATACTGTACCGTCAAACATTCCGCCGCCTCTGTCTGACTGGCTTTGTACCGACCAACGCCGGCTACTAGCATTGCTACAACCAGAATATACCTCTGTTGTTTCAAATCTCCATCAATCTATCAAGCTCCGGATAATCAAACTATATCTAATTGATCATTTATTCATCAATGTGAAAGTTTAACAAAGAAGAACCCCCAACTACTCCACCATAATAACTAACCAGACACAGTACAATTAATAGATGTACATAAAACACAGTAAATACATCGTATCGTTTCAAAACACCGACGACCGCGAATTTATCATTGGTACCAAGGACGTGGAAGTGGCAATTGCGGGAACTAGGAGATTACAGGTCTCCGGTTTATGTGGTTGACAATGTTGACATCAGTGAAATGCATATAGGTACAACTGACATGTTTGATGTCTTAGCTTTGAATACAGTGCAACTATTTTATACAACAGATTAATAACAGCACAATGTGTTCTCTTTCGCGTCCTCTTCCCGCTAGCGCGGGTACAGCATCTAGTTCAGATTTAGATAACATTTTGCATTGCTGTTCTCATAGCTCAACCGATGACCGGAAGCGATTGTAGATTTCTTACTAAAGGCCATGTAGTAGGAATTGGTTTATCTTTAACCCCAAATAAGGATGAAAAACAAACATTTTCAGCACTATTACAATTTAAAGAGACTGTGGAACAAAGAACTGATAATACCGGGACTTCATGGTAAGTAGATAGGCTAGTTTGTTTATTATTAAATGATGAAAGGTCAATAGATAAGTGATGACAGAACCCAATTATACCAAACAAAATATTGCGCATTCATTACACCGATAAGTTGCTGTATTGCGTAAACGCAAGCTTCCATATCTAGGATAATCATATTATTTATTTACTTTTTGACACGGTTTTCAACAAAGCTGTCAATTTATACACATTCAACACTCATCTTCCTCTTAAAATACACACACTGGTGTGTCTACGCCAAACATATTCTAATACAGGTTCTGTGTTCGGAAATAGTAAATCAATGCACATTTTTTTTTATAAAAATTCTAAAACTACGAGAATGTAGGGCATGTACATAAACTGTAACATAGAATTAGACTTGGGTCTTATCTGATAAACAAATGTGCAGTTTGTGAATTGTTAAGCTTTTACAACTCCACTCCACACCACGCCATGAATTCAATTTACCGTACACAACGAGACGAAGAATATGTTTGCACATTTCCTAGCGAGAAGTCAAACTCGGGATGATTTGCTGGAGGATCAAAGTCTGTGCCTTTATTTACTCAGATTGGACTATATCTGCGAGGCTGGGCTGGGAGAATGTGAATATGTTTGCACATTTCCTAGCGAGAAGTCAAACTCGGGATGATTTGCTGGAGGATCAAAGTCTGTGCCTTTATTTACTCAGATTGGACTATATCTGCGAGGCTAGGGCTGGAAGAATGTGAATATGTTTGCACATTTCCTAGCGAGAAGTCAAACTCGGGATGATTTCCTGGAGGATCAAAGTCTGTGCCTTTATTTACTCAGATTGGACTATATCTGCGAGGCTGGGCTGGGAGAATGTGAATATGTTTGCACATTTCCTAGCGAGAAGTCAAACTCGGGATGATTTCCTGGAGGATCAAAGTCTGTGCCCTTATTTACTCAGATTGGACTATATCTGCGAGGCTGGGCTGGGAGAATGTGAATATGTTTGCACATTTCCTAGCGAGAAGTCAAACTCGGGATGATTTGCTGGAGGATCAAAGTCTGTGCCTTTATTTACTCAGATTGGACTATATCTGCGAGGCTGGGCTGGGAGAATGTGAATATGTTTGCACATTTCCTAGCGAGAAGTCAAACTCGGGATGATTTGCTGGAGGATCAAAGTCTGTGCCTTTATTTACTCAGATTGGACTATATATGCTAGGCTGGGCTGGGAGAATGTGAATATGTTTGCACATTTCCTAGCGAGAAGTCAAACTCGGGATGATTTGCTGGAGGATCAAAGTCTGTGCCTTTATTTACTCAGATTGGACTATATCTGCGAGGCTGGGCTGGGAGAATGTGAATATGTTTGCACATTTCCTAGCGAGAAGTCAAACTCGGGATGATTTGCTGGAGGATCAAAGTCTGTGCCTTTATTTACTCAGATTGGACTATATCTGCGAGGCTAGGCTGGGAGAACGTGAATGAATCCGCTACAGCTACACCCGCTGGACCACCTTCCCACCAGTTTTAGAAAGTAATTTGATTCTGTTTATTACTGAAAAAGTTAAAATAAAACAACAAATCTGTTCTGGATGGATATAAAACCCATTGTTGTAAAAAGATTATGAAGAGCGATATTACATCATTTTTATGAAGATTAAGTGATAGCAACCTTTAGATATTCCCTCAATGATCATTGGTTATAATATCTGTGTTTTGGAGATTCAATATCGTTAAAGATGAAAATATTAGTGCAGAGTCGCTTACATAAACTTTATGAAATAAACCACAACAATCGCTTCGTTTATTTATTTAGTGATAGTTTTTAATTGGTGCGAGGTAGCGCATAAAGAAAATGCGGTACAGGGTAAAGTCTTAGTTGGAATCAATAGCCCAGAGTTGCTCACGCGATAAACAGCTCTCATTTACTTAACAACTCCCGCCTCGCCAGTCGCCACCAAGCCACCCTGCCAACTCAAGTGTACATTTTAAATGTATAAACTGTATTTGTGTAGTTAAAATCTATCTATTGAACTTCGAGTAAAAGGGTGTACGAAAGTTAGCTTGCGAGAAAGTAAATCACCTGCTTGGATATTATTAAGTGCACAGCATAAATATTTAAAAATCTGGGATTGAAACAGTAAGTGCATAAACAGAGGACTTGTTTTTCAGGATTGAGTCCGAGTAAAGATAATTGTTCCCTGTATTGCACTTAAAATTCAAATTCATCTATATATCTAATTCCGTAAGCCCAAAATTATACAACGAAATTGTGGGCGAACGGGAGGCCGTAGAAAGCTGGGAGAGGTCTCATTTTAATGGTCTGGGCATGACATTTTTGCGAAAATTATTCATTTTTCTTAATTATGCACCAAAAGGTTGTTGCGGAATAAAATAATTCACATTTAAATAGTATGGGAATCTAGGTCATGTCTGCTTTGTTTACTTTTAAACACGTGGTTTAACATTATTTAAAGCATATGGTAATATGTAATATGCAATGATCTATATATATAAAAGGCAAAGCCCTCACTGACTGACTGACTGACTGACTGACTCACTCACTCACTAATTCTCCCACTTCCCACTTACCTAGGAGGCTGAAATTTTGTACACTGATTCTTTAGGCATTAAATAGGAAAACTAAGTGGTTTTTATTCTGATCGGACTCTCGGGCTCCGCCCCAGTGGCTCTGGAGTTTCCCATGTTAACCTAATGAGTACTCATATTTAAATGGAATTAATGAATCATAACAGCTGTTTGAATTAAACAAGTTGGTTCTGTTCTATGATGAGAGGTGAGTTCAAAGAGAGGGGTGA
Organism: Macrosteles quadrilineatus; assembly: GCF_028750875.1. Taxonomy (NCBI): domain Eukaryota; kingdom Metazoa; phylum Arthropoda; class Insecta; order Hemiptera; family Cicadellidae; genus Macrosteles; species Macrosteles quadrilineatus. Next base: position 13,460,019 of record NW_026542594.1, read on the forward strand.
GTTCGGTATTGGTGAGTTCAATAGCATTAAAGTTACAAGGATTACCAACAGAGTGCAGCGCTATTATTTTTTTTTTTAATATTTGACAACAGCTAATTTGAAACCAAAAGGTGAGTGAGCGTAGCGAACTAACTTCAACCCGGAGGCGAGGTAGCGTAGCGAACGAGCTAACCTGAAGGCAAGTGAGCGCAGCGAACGAGCTCCAACCGTAAAGGTGAGTGAGCGTAGCGAACGAACTTCAACCAGGACGTGTGAGCGCAGCGAACGAGCTCCAACCTAAAGGTGAGTGAGCGTAGCGAACGAACTTCAACCAGGACGTGATTGAGCCATGCGAACGAGCTCACATATGAAGTTAAACGGGGCAAAGCCCGCGGGTACAGCTAGTACTATTATAAAGCTGAATTATTAGACTTTATCCCAATTGATTTGTCTTTTAGTGTACAAACTAAATATATAAATAAAATAACATAAAAATGTAAAATTTAATATAGGCCTAATGTAAAATATAATATAGAAAGTTTCTATTATAAACACACCGCATGAACAGTCCTTCGGAATTTTTATTTTTATCAGAGCAGACATAAAAATGCATTATGCAGGAATGTAATTACTATTATACTTATTATAATATACAAAAATGTTAAACGATAATTCAAGGAACAATAACCCATGAGACTAATAATTTGTACAAAATAATTACTAGAATATATGTATAGGGGCTTTTGCCCCTACAAGCCACTAGTTAATAGTAAAAAGTTAAGTAGAAATGTTCTTGTTTAATTATTTCTGCAAAAAATTCGCCAATTAGGCGTTATTTGTTAGGGAATATTTAAAGAATATATCACAATGTACAAGTATTAAAAAACTACAGTATTTGATATTTATTTTCAGTAAGAAAACTAGGACCGCAACCCGCCACAATCCCAAGAGGGTAGAGCAGGGAGCTAGTGTTAGTAGCTGGTCGATACAGAGTGGTGGTGACTCATCCATGTACACACTCTGGCTGGACGAGTGGCGATACAAGTACAAACATTAAATAAACAAATGTAGCCAATTTTCAAATATTAACATACAAAAGTTAACCGTTAAAAGTGTAACCGTCGGTAATTGTAAAATAATGTAATTGACGTTTGGGCACTGAAGTGGACATACCATCAATATGGACTTTGAATATTAATACATCGGATCATTTATAGCAAATTTTATAAAAACATGGTTGAATTAGCCACTCATAGAATGTGGCTGGGTCCTTTTACGTTGTATTGATAGTCAAAGCTTTTACTTTGGCGAGGGAAAAGTGATAAAGCGTATTCGAAAGAAATCAATAATTTAAATCAGCTGATTCTAAAACTGTTCACAATTTTAAAATGGGGATAGAATAACTAATCAAAGGTAGTGCCGTAGTACCAACACAAGTAGACGTCTCATCCCATTATCAATTTTCAAGTTTATGTGAAGTAGTTATCGTGTCTAGTTTATGTTAGTGACACTGATCACTAGTGTCGACGGAATTTTGTTTCTATCATTTTAGGGTTAGTTTAATTATTTGTGCTTTACTGTTTGGTTATTACTAGGGAAAGAGTTATTACTTATTGTTTACGATTAGATCGTTTTATTTGGTTGTACACGAGGTTTTAAATGACTGAAATAACAAGAAACAAATTGTATACCAAACACGGCCTCTCGTTCCAAACAATAAAATAATGTCTTCAGCTGTCGAGGAAAACTAAGGGAGTATGTGTTATCCATGGTTATCACAGAAAACATACTACCATTAGTCAATGATGATACTACTGGTAGTGCACAAGCGACAACCCATCCAAGGTCGGTCGATACCAGAGCGTAGTGATGTATTGGTGTAGTAATGTATTGGTGTGGTAATGTATTGTTGTATTGGTGTAATGGTGTAAAATGTACTGGTGTAGTGGTGTATTGGCGAGTAGTGGTGTATTTGATTTATTTATTGTCCTAGGACGCTAAGCACGAGCCCGGAATTGTTTTTCACATTACTTAGGCCAGACCTAGGGGTTACGGCATTAGATAAAATCCATTGGTAATTTGGCGGGATTTTAACCCGGGACCCCAGGAACCGTAGTCCCGCACTCTAACCACTACACTAGCTCGCTCCCCGGTGTAGTGGTGTATTGGTGTAGGGGTGTATTGGTGTATTGGTGTATTGGTGTAGTAATGTATTGGTGTGGTAATGTATTGTTGTACTGGTGTAGTGGTGTATTGGTGTAGTGGTGTATTGGTGTAGTGGTGTATTGGTGTGGTAATGTATTGGTGTATTGGTGTGGTGGTGTAGTGATGTATTGGTGTATTGGTGTATTGGTGTATTGGTGTGGTGTTGTAGTGGTGTATTGGTGTGGTGGTGTAGTGGTGTAGTGGTGTAGTGGTGTAGTGGTGTATTGGTGTATTGGTGTGGTGGTGTAGTGGTGTATTGGTGTGGTGGTATAGTGGTGTATTGGTGTGGTGGTGTAGTGGTGTATTGGTGTATTGGTGTGGTGGTGTAGTGGTGTATTGGTGTGGTGATGTAGTGGTGTATTGGTGTGGTAATGTATTGGTGTATTGGTGTGGTGGTGTAGTGGTGTATTGGTGTGGTAATGTATTGGTGTATTGGTGTGGTGGTGTAGTGGTATATTGGTGTTGTTGTTGAGGGGGGAGGTGAAGTGTGAGTCACACGCAATTACCTGAGTAACTTCCATGGATGACGTCACCCTCACAACACAACACAACCTTCGCCTTTCACTATAACACAGAACACTACAACCTCGCAATGTACAAACAAAGCTCAAACCACTGCCACTTGCTTTGTGACAATCGTCGAAATGTACAGAGTTTTAATTGGCAGTTGCTTAACATAGCAATAGGCTATCGGTATTGTTGATTATCGTCCCAATCTGTTTATTGTCATTCTCTAAAAGTCTAAAACATCCCAACATCGTCCTAAATTGTCTAGATCTCTGTTTGTGAAGCTGTAACTGAAAATTACCATCAAAATTATAAAGAACGTCTTTTTGCTTTAAATAATTAATATATAAATTGTTTTACAAAATTTAAAGTTTCCAAATGTCTCATATTTATTTTAAGGAAGTTTATGACATAATTCTTTGTTAAATACAAATAAATGTAACCTCATCCACTACACCAGTTTATTACACGATTCAACGACCTTTTCCCTCACTATATAACTCCCGGCGTATAGTTTGTAAATTAGTTTCCCTAAGTGCACATTGTACAGTATTATACCATGTCTGGCTGGCTCTTCATCCCTTCGCCAGTGACCACTAGTCCACTAATGAAGCTGGACTTTCACAAAGGAGCCAGCCCCAATAATGAGAAGAGCGTCATTGATTGCCAGCCCAATTGGAAACTCGTTAGTGGTTGGGACAAACGATGGGTCGTGATCGTTAACAACTATGATAGCGATAATACTAGCATCTTCACCTCAACTTACTACTAACAGTAAAGTGACTACACCCTCTTGGTTGTATACGTTTTTATCGTTGCAATTGCCTTAGATTGCAACAGAAACACAAATAAATAAATGGTCTAAGGAGTTTTATTTTTAAGTAATTAATAAATGTTATGTGTTTTTGAAATGGAATTTAACGAATTGTTAAATGCAAGGGAGTTTATATCAAAATCCTAAAATATCTTGGACGGAATAAAATTAATCAATGAGTAATTGAATTTACCCACTCTTTACGTAGTTGCTATTTAAGCTTGGTGCTATAAGTATTTACTGTTTTACCTTGTGGGCTTATCACTAGAACTGCAAAAGATCCTTTCCACGATATCCACACAAGAGGCTATGTATATCAACACAACATCATCTCAACTTAGAACTATACACTTCTAACAGACTTTTATTATAAGTTGAAATTGAGCTATTCGTTGTTGAATATCTACATCACAAAATCATTGACAAAAATGAATGGTTTATTAGACCATTTGAATAATTTTGTATATGAATTGGACATAATATAAATAATGGCTTTAAAATCTACAGTAGTTATTCCTTCTATATGAGCCAATCTTTGCCAGTTTACTCCAATATTATATGGTTGAATGGTTCATTACTAGCATCGTGTACATCGGTGTATAAGATGTATTTTACAGCAGGTTGCTCAATTACGTGATGCTAAACTTGCTACAACTTTGACGTCACAGAAGTGAGTGCACAGTCACAAAGATATTACGCTAAGAAAACTTGGCCGAAAAAATAGTTACGAATACAATTCAACTCGGCGTTTAAGTGTTTAATTGAGACAATTAGTTGTGCGAGGTGCGACTGTAGTATAAGTAATCGTCTCGAGTGATGGGTCGAGTTTAAGCGGTACAGCGCTTACCTTCGCTCAGAAGAATGGCTAAAGTTAAATAAGGAAAATAAATTGCAAACTTTCCTGAACGATTTATTTCCAAGCGATAGCTGGGCCCAGAACGACGCACTCCCTTCTTGACAAACGGAAATAATACGTAAAGTGCAGAGTGTAGAATAAATAGTAGACAATCTATTCTGTGGCAATAGCAATTTGTATTTATATGATTTACTTTACCTACCAAAATTATATTTTGTCGGTGCCGTAAATCGTTGTAATTTTGTAATTCATTACACTTTTATCAATACAAACATTGCTGTATTTACTGTGTAATAAACCTCATAATATAACTACTCATATAAACACATGGGAGTGTGCATTGACCGACCGAACCTATGCATTTGCTGAGTGAGGGTAACTGACCTACAGTACGGTACGGCACCGCAATGACACTGGACAGTATATTTATTGCAGCAGCGGTATCCGACTTGGCTGTAGCTCAAGTATCCCGCGCCCGCGGTCCGCACGACGAGCATTGTACGGGACTTGGCACTATCGCTGCAGATCCACAACAAATCAACGATGGTGCGCATCTCGCACACAGTATACAAACCTGAGTGTCGCTAAACGAGCTGTGACTTCAATATCCACTTAGGACAACCACACTGACTACAGATAATTACATAGGTAATTGAACAAAAATAAACATAATTTCCTAAAATTAAATAGTGCAATCCGTCCCTTCGGCTAAGAGTTCAACCTTGTGCAAAATAAATGCTCATTTAAACTACGTAATTCTTTTCTGTAACAAGTTAACACCATTTTTTTACCACAACAACTTGATTTTAAAATTATAGGTCAGACTGGCAATGAACTTGCATCATTGTGATACAACACACAGCTCGTGACCTCACGACCGCCGCGCCGTCTCCAACGTCACGAGTCAAGGTCACTGGCTCCAGCTCCAGCAGCACCACCACACGTAACGGTCAGACACTCGTAATGCCACTGCCACTTCCTACGGCTATCGTAGCTTGCATTTTGCAATTCTACATACAGTAACACTGTTCAATATAACACAGTTGTTCGTGTGTGGCAAAGAATTCCGAAAAAAATTGGAATATAGCCTATGCGTACTTATGCGTGATACATTCCGTACAACGTCTTTACCTGTACAGAACATACAATAGTTTATCCTAGTCTAGTAGTAGATTGATACTGAAGCTGCCAACTAATCGTACAAAGTCAAACGTCACGGAAAATGTGATATAGCAGGAGCCCTTGAACCACGTAACTGGACCTCCTTCATAGAAGCACAGATCTGACCCGTGGAGACGCCACACTGATGATATGCCGTTGTGTTGGTTCAGTTGGTCGGTCAATGTGTCTGTCTACAATTTACAGCCTTTATCGTTCCTTTAAATTGAGTCCATTGTGCTCATACGAGGCATTAAATATCAAAGTTTAGGTACTTTATTCGCGGTAGGCCTATGCCGGTAACCTGAAAACACTTATATACGCAAGTCTGTGAGATATAAAGATAAAAGGTAAAGTTAATCTTGGTATTAACATTGTAAATAAAACAGATAGGCCCTATAGGCATACAATTTTCTTAAGGTAATTGGGTCATGAACCCTGGCAGTTGCCCATTTATTAGACACCCGACAGTTCATATTTCAATCGTCACATCCATGCAGATCATACAATGAAATTATACAAGTTGCAGGTTTTATATAAACTGCAATGAATATGCATACAGTTTAAAGGGCGAGGGTTGTTTTGATTTCTTTGTATGTATACTTGGATAACAGGCAAACAGTACATACGAACACTCACACACCTATTGGACTGGAAACAATAGCAACATTATACGTATTCGTTTTCCAAACGAATCGATTATATACTAACATTAATTGTGTTAACAGCCCTGTCAAAAAATCCTTGATATGACCCGCAGCCCATGTGTGTATCAAGAGAGGCGCCAGGCGTCTGTGACTCAGCTCGGGCCACCAGCTCGGGGCTACTATAGAAATATACTTATGTAGTAGCCCTGCCACCAGCTACCTCACTACACAACCATCACCCACACAATACATCAGCACAGTTCGTATGACTGACTGATGATATTGAAATGTGTGAGGAGTCTAGTTCAGAGTAACAGTTGACCCCATAACGTGGCATTTTGTTTTGGTATATTAGTACCTAAAAGTTGGAAAAGTGATATAATTTTGTGTTGTCAACTTACTAAAAGCTATATAATAAGTAACCAAGCTATAACTTGTATATTTCAAGGTGAGTATTCTTCACGGTGTTTAACGCGTTCGTATGAATAACTGCAGAGTATATTAAGTTGTTACAGGATAAGATTGTCCATTTCTTTGCATAAACTCGTTGTGATGGTCATTGTTGAAGGTTATGTGGGAGATATTGGTAAATAAGAGTATTACTACACCAGCAGTGATGGAAAGGGGGGGGGTGTTTAGACTAGTAGGGAAGGGCGTTCGCTGATGGACAAATGGTTCCTAATAAACAAATCATGTAGTCAAGGGGAGATGTAGAACTACACTACTGTTAGCTACACTAACATCACAAACCGTCCACTGGGCAATACAATACAATATTACACCTCGTAAATTGAATAGGACTACCATAGCTAAACTAAATACGGCGATGAAAGTTTGCTCCATGCAAATTTATCATGACTATGTATGTACCCTATATAATTTTAACTAAACCAGTATTGAATGGATAGTAAGTTTACGAAAAATAACTTTATTAAAAAATATAACTATAATTTAAAAAAATGCGATAACAGTAATAAATCAATAGTCACACACAACCAAAACGTTTCGTGGCTGCATTGAAATACAATCTCCACACGAGTAGAAGAGGCAGAATAGAGCAGATAGTTTTGAAACACAATGTGCATTTCACAGTCAGACTCTGAGAGATCTGATGATCTGAAAAGCCACTTGAAGCGATTCCTCAGGCAAAGCTGCAGTCTTTGAAGTTTCACGTCTCCTCTACCGGAGCTTTAAACTTGTACACCTTTGTTGTCGCGAGATGTGATCAGTAGAGCGATATTCTCGTGACAATAATACCACACTATAAGATTATGACGTTTGTAACTATGCGGGATGGCGTTAGCAATAATTAGTTCAACCAGTAAAATATTACTAGGCCTAATTGTTTTTTTTATCTTTTTTATTTTATGTGCTAATTTTTACAAGAGCATCAAGTATCGTCGCCAAGAACACAGTTTTAATTAGTGGAAATCATTACGACCGTTCATATTACAGTACAGCAATAATAATAACCACAGAAAGAACGAATCTTTCCACAGGTAACTGAATTAAAATGTTATTGATTGTAAAATATTCGTCTATATTTTGATCCAGATAAAAACCTTGCACACATGACATGGCATTTTTTGACAGTCAAGACTCTGCTCCGAGTCCACTCAATTGTAGAAGTTGACACAAAACGCTGTACCTATGTAGCCTAAACCACACGAGCACGGGGCGTTTTTGGTCCGTTTTCAGTATGAATAGGCATTTTTAAACTCGCCAAAAATGTATTCTATGTAATTATTATGAAAGGAATGATTTTTTAAATATACCAATAACGTATGCCATCTTTGTTGAATAAAGTATTATTAAATGGAGACACAGTCGTACTGCAACAGTTGTACAGTATAACCTACACTGTCCGTCATTCAAAGAGAACCCCCGAAAGAGCAAACTCAAATTTAACTCATCTCGAAAATGAATTAATAAAAGCACCGTATCGCGCCGAACCACGTCTAGTGTGTTTGTATACCTGATTTGACCAGAGTCACGAAAATAGAACCCGTTGTGTATGGTGTGGCACGCAGTTGTGGGAGTGGAGACGTATACAGTAGGAGTGGATTGTTGAAATAAACTGTTCAATGTTGGAACCATAATTAGGTTTATAAGACACTGTGCTAAATCTATAACCGGATTCTGTATGATGTAAAGCAATAGGTTTGATTTAGATTGTAGCAATTGCAATAATTATTCTCTTAGGACACTGATTTACACATTGTGTGAGCGTCGCATAATAAGCCTACAACTAACCTAAGGTAACCAAGGTCGTCGCCACTTGGTTGAGTAACAGCTGATGTTGAAGTGGGTCAGCACATCTACCAGCTGACTGGCCTAACAGCTGATGATTGACAACACCTTTGTAGCCACAACAATGTGCGACACTTCCGTTTCCTAGTTACTCGACACCGCCTAACCCCGAACCATATCGGAAATGCAACAATAGCTGTATTAACATGGAAACATCTGTTTCCACTTTAATTGACTGCAACTGTCGGCGTTTGATAGAAATAGGACGTGTCGTCGATCCAATGAAAAAGTAATACAAGCTGTTGGTATACTGTACACAGTACTTGGCGTTACAAACTACTTTCACGGACCGCGCAGATAAGGATATGCAGTAAAGTGCAAATGTCAAGAATCACGACCAGTCCTGGCAGAACTGCCGCTATATACGGTGGTCCGTTGCCCACGACTATACATCATTTCCCCCATGAAAATTATTTACGACCATTCTGTTACTGTTGTCCATTTGAATTACTTAGTGTATTTTTTGTTACTAATCTTTTGCTCATTATTGTTCAGTTTATATGTTTCATATATATTTTTTCGCAGTTATTTATTTTTATTTATTGTTAACTAGCTGTACCCGCGGGCTTCGCCCCGTTTAACTTCATAAGTATTCGCATGGCTCATTCACGTCCTGGTTGAAGTTCGTTCGCTACGCTCACTCACCTTTAGGTTGGAGCTCGTTCGCTGCGCTCACTTGCCTTCAGGTTTGCTCGTTCGCTACGCTAACTCGCCTCCAGGTTGAAGTTCGTTCGCTACGCTCACTCACCTTTTGGTTGGAAATTAGCTGTTGTCATATATTAAAAAAAATTAATAGTGCTGCACCCTGTTGGTAATCCTTTTAACTTTTATGCTATTGAACATCATAGAACAGAACCAACTTGTTTAATTGAAACAGCTGTTAAGATTCATTAATTCCTTTTAAATATGAAAAATCATAAGATTAAAATGGGGAACTATAGAGCCACTGGGGCGGAGCCCGAAAGGGTTTTAGAGATAAGAATATGCTTTAATGTTAATCGGGAATGTGAGCTATCATCATGCCAAATTTCAGCCCAATCCGTCCAGTAGTTTATGCGTGATTGAGCAACACACACACAAACATACACACAAACTTTCAGATTTATAATATTAGTAAGATTATTGATGGATTTTACTGGATATTTATTCATTACATATTAAGTTATTTATCATGAATGCATTTAATAGGAGACATTTAAAAATAGTTTAGCCAATTGTATTTATAAAATAATTGTAGGCCTATATGATGGTTGTTTGTAATGTAAATCAATAAATACAATCTTCACACACCATTGCACTGATATTCGTAAGAGTAACCAAGTAACTTGACGAAACAATTGAAAAACTTGGCCAAAACTAAAATATTCCCTTGGTTGAATGATATTGCTATTTTAACCGATTCAATAAAAAGGTTGTTTACTTTGGTGAGTTATTTTTACGTCTTCGCCTTCAAACTCGAGTGCATATAAATTGTTGGCATCCAGAGTTGTTGCGATGGCAAAGTAATTATGCGGAAACGCAATAAAAGGAGTCGGCGACGGCGACCTTGATTTGTTGGCAACATCAACACAGGAGCTCGATCAGTGCGAGGAGCTAAAACAGAAGTAGGCTATTGACTATTGAGTATATCTGTTGTTAAGCTATGGTTCCACAGACTGCGGAATCTCCGCCATGCGGTGCGATTTTTTCCGCTGCGGAATTACAACTACACTGTTTTAATGGAGTTTCCTTGTGAGCAGAGCGGTTCCACTGACGTGAGTTTCCGCATCCCGAATTTTCAGTTGCGCATGGCGGACAAATCATACTGGTCTGAGAGCAGTGGTAGTGCGGATTCCGCCAGCGGAGAAGAGCCATAGATTATTGTGACCGTGCAGTTTCATTATGTCTTGTGCTATTTAGTAAAATAAATAACAAAAATACTAAAAATGTTGGTACATACCTTAATGTTACCGCTAGTTTAATCTCGGCATTCAAAGGTTGTTTGTCTCGATTAGTAGCGTTGGTGGGTAAGTCATCTTTGATGAGATGAACCAAAAAGAAAAATTTGTCTTTTGACACATGGAAGTACCGCTCAAACATTGTTTCATCGTCTACCAAATGTTTACGAACGAGAATGTTGTAAGCTCCTTCACTGTCCCGAATCTTAAATATATAACTTCAATCACTATGACTTGACACCAATAAAGATAAAAGATCGACAACATCATCATCATACAGCATCAAAGCCACGAGGGCTTTCATCTTCCTATCCATACTCGTTGCTAGTTTGGACACAACTGAATTTTCGCAACGTTATTTCCGCAGTCAGTGGAACCCCCCCCTCCAAATTTACGCTGCGTAATTTTCCACTGCGGAAAATTACGCACCGCACGGCGGAAGTTCCACAGTCTGTGGAACCATAGCTTTAGTCGATATAACACATTTAGAATCTGTATTTTAAGCAATTGTCCTATTAATATGTTACCTTTTTGTAATTTTAATACTGTAGTATGATATGGTAAATTTATGAGACCAATTGTAACTAAAACACAGACCCCCCCCCCCCTGTAGCAAACTTGCTGACTTGCCTGATCGCATTTCTACTGAAATATTTTCTTCAACATGTAAAGATTCATTGCCCGTTAAAAAAAGGTTTAGTGAGTAACTTATGTAGTTAGATTTAGGCCTAAAAAATGTCAAAGAGTGTGTCAATAAATTTATCAAATTTGTTCAAAATATATATACCGTACATCCATAAATAAGTATCTAGGCCTAAAACAGCTTACTTTATTCTCCATAAAATTTCTATAGGAGTTTTAAAATGATATTTATTATCCCGTTCCCAGTATTCGGAACATACTGGTTAAACGAACTTGTTCAAATAAATGTAGGTATAAAATGTTGGAACCAAATTTCAACTCTAGTTGACTCGTGGGCACACACACACTTAAAATATAAAACTAAAAAGAAGAACTATAAAGATGAACTATACAAAAAAAATCTAAAAGAACAGTTCTTCAGAAAATTTATTTTTTTAGTTGAAAAATAGAAGGATGGAGAATAGCTACGACATAGGCCTACCTAGGTTATAAAGAAGTTAGTTTTAGTCCCTATGTACAAAGTACATAGCCTACCTAATTTCTTAAGTCGGATCATTGGTATGACTCTAGGGCACATGAGAGCCCACACACATCACAAAAAAGTACCCAACATCACTTTTATACTTTCTCCCCCCATTACATAGTAGGCCTATTATTTAGTAGTATTATATAATGGAAAACATATTGAATTCGTCAACATTTCTTGTTTAAAATTTCGCAAAATGGAAATATCTGTTTTGGGCCCCCCCTGAACCCAAGAAGGGTTTTCAAAGTGATGTGTGTACGTGTGGTTGTGGATGTGTACAGAACTAAAGACTACACATGTAGTCTGATTTTGTCAGAATACATGTAGGCTTATAATAAAAAAATAAACTGCTTTTAAACTGTTTTTATTAAAATTCTGGACATTATGGTCCTTTTGGACTAATTCTTAACAAAATAGTAAAACCCCCAATGCTGTAAATATTAGGTTCAATGTTCATTGCAAATGTTGTGATTTTCCCCAGAAAATATCAAATAGTTACTCCCACCGCTTGCCTTGAAGGGTTGTTCACAATGGGAGAAAGTATGTGTCAGATCAGCGATAGGCTATTTCAAACTTAATTATTAAAATTTATGGTTTTAAGATATTGAAATAGGCCTAGTTAAAATGGTGTAGCTAGTTTTGTGCAAATTTCCATTAAACTATCTTGCAGAATTTGTTCAATTAGTTGAACATAAAAATAAATACAGTACAATGTTAGTTTATGATACATGGGACAGCTCTAACTTGTATCATAAACATGGTACTATACATAGACATGGTATCTAACTTGCATTTATTTGTGAATCAAGAGATGGACTATTTATTATTTACTTTGTATTGTAAGTGACTTAGCCTATTGCTTTTGCTTAGTGGCCTAAATAAATCATTGAATCAGCTCATAAAGAATATTTGATTAATGGAATAATAATGCTATATCTGGGGAAGAGAAGTACTTAAACAGACAATTGCACAGAGGAGGGAGGATCAGCAGGAGATAAATCCTCCCTGACAGAACACCTGGGTTCATCGCTGTTAGGCCTACGCTAAGCCTTCTAGCTACTGTCCTATCAAACTGTGTGAAAAACTGCAACAATTTAACTCATTGCATTAGGTGGGATATTAAACTAAGAATCACATTTATATATGAACCAACAGTAGCCAATTATTTATTCAAATAGAATAAGGTTAAAAAAAAACCTCCTCTTCAAAGTGTGCTGCTGTCGTTTTGTTTTTCTTGTCTAGTTTTTTGTTGCCTACTTACTTTGATGTGAAATCAAGGATATTTTAAAATGAATTTCCTTTCAGCTTGGCCTGGTTAATAATTGTCCATAATGGACAAAAATAGATAATTAACACGACACTGGTCTATGATGGTGGCTCAATTGAACTACATCCATTTTAACCTAAAGCTTTAGGAGTGGAATGTCTAGCCTACTTTTAGTCTACTTTTCAACTACAATTGTTGAAGAAGAAGACCATGATTCATTTTTTCTACTCTGGCCCACACCCTCAGTTAGTAGGTCTATGCTTTAAAATGCATAATGATTTGATTGTAGAACATTTAAGTAGGCTACTGGAACTACAGTAGTAACTTAACCATCTATGAATGGTAACCTAACACATCGATGGTGGTAGGCCTACTAACAAGCATCCAGGAATTTTTTTAAAAATACTCCCGCAACACAGCAAACCTGAAGACTAAGTGAATTTCCACTTGCCTGATTTGATTTTCAATTAAATACATTTTAATAACATTACGTTTAACGAGAACCTTGGTTTGGTGCTACAGGAAGGAAATAAAGTGTGTTTTTCAGAAAATATTACCGTTGGTAACAGTATTTTAGCCCTCAAACAAGCTTTGCTCATCCTGCCCCTCCCAGAACCCTCAGTTCCCATGTTAAGTACCCTAGTCACGTTTGCGAACTCGTTCAAATATATAAGTCATGTAGATTCACACGTAAGTAACTTAAACTACCTAATCTCTACAAATTTGGGAAATTTTTTTTTAGTTGCGCCTATAGTAACGGATATTAGCCTATAAGTTAAGTCATAACTTAACCCTCCGAGTGTCCCTTGTTTTGGCCTTAATGTCTGCCTATTTTTTGCTCATTTGCAAGGTTTCATTAAAACGTATCTGAGAAGCTTGAAAACAATGTTAATATTACTGTTCTATACACCATTTTGTTTGGAAAATCATGGGCTTCAATATTATACATAAAACATATGGAACATTTGTTTCAAAAAAATTTGTTAGGTAAGAAACAAAATATTTTGGAAATTTTCTAAAAAAAAAAAGTTAGCGCTCAGTGAAATTGTATTATATTATATAGGCCCTATAAATATTTGAAAATAGCCACTTTGTTCTAAATTTTATGAGGATTACAAATACGGTAGGGTAGTGTATATAATAATATAGGTAAGGAAGTAGATTTGCAAATAAATAAGTTATGGGCAAAAAACAGATTTCAGTACATAGCTAAGAATGCATAGCCTAACCATAGCTAGGAATCTGGCTGATAATTTACATCAATATCACTAGCCTACCTTACCTAACTTAACTTACTTCTTCAGGATCATCAACCAGCCATTCAAAATCACTAAAATCTTCTTATAATGCACCACGTATACCACTACTTTTGATTTTTAACACTAAAACAATGATAAACGTAATAAAACACATCAGTCATCGGTTCAAGGTTAACCAAGCTGTTTACAAATCACAGAGGATACGCGTCCGGTAACCAGACGTGGATTAGGCGTCTGGTAACCAGACGTGGATTAGGCGTCCGGTAACCAGACGTGGATTAGGCGTCCGGTAACCAGACGTGGATTAGGCGTCCGGTAGGGGGTCCCGGAACGCCATTACCACAATGATACGATGTTCAGCCATCAGTGTTCGTGGTGTAGTGGATAGAGTGCTCGACTGATATGCGAGAGGTCCCCGGTTCGAAACCCATCGGTAACTTTAACTTTTTGTCACAGATTTTGCTTTGAATGTAATTTCTTCTTAACTGTACATCTTTTGTTAGAATTTTTGGCATTTATAATTTTATGTTATGAAGAGAATTGAACCTTCATTTGATTTTTTTCACTATCAGCAAGTTTGGTTGGTTAGGTTAGGTTATGACAGTAACTGCCGGACGCCTAATCCACGTCCGGTTACCGGACGCGTATCCTCTGCGTTTACAAATATGTACGTCAGCTGTCTGCTACAATATTTTCGGAACTAAAATGAAAAGCGCTTAGAGACAGACCTCTGGAGAAAGCTCTGAATCTGTAAAATAAAACGATACCTAACTCGATCCAGTTTAATCCGATTTTGTCAGTCATAGAGCCTTCGCCGTAAACAGTGTTTGTGAGTCGCTGCAGCGACAAATAACACTCGGAGGGTTAAGTTATGTCTGTAAGTTATTTGGGTTTGAACATAGGATGATGTTTTCGGCCTCTGGGGACCTCAAAACAAAAAGTGAATCGGTCCCAGGTCCAGGTCTTTTTGAATTACACTTAAGTTAAGTTAGCCTAGGCTACAGTAGGGTAGGCTGAATAGCTTACTTAGGCCTATTCCCTACACTAAGTTAATAAAAAAATTGCTTAAATACTTACATCTGATGTGACTTAAGTTACACAACAACTTAACCCTGAAAGAGGTGTTAAGTTAAATGAGACAACCACATTCATATACCGTACCTGAGATATTATAGCCTAGGTACCTAACCTAGAATCCATTTTAAGCGTAAGGTAACTTAACCTAGACCTAATAACCTATCAAGCTTGTATTTGTTATTGTAGGCCAATGGCAGAAACAAAACTAAGTGGGCTAACCTATTAAACAGAGCCATCAATTGATCTTAAGAGTATTCCTAACCAAAGGAATCATTTTAACATAAGTTAGGCTACTTGTAGTTATATCATTTCATTCATTTCGTATGGTAAAATATTTGAGCAGTGCTAAAATACCTTAATATACTAGGTGGGAAGTCCCAGGATGTTTAAACACTTACAGTAAGGAAGGACTCCGACTTACCTTTGTTATTGTGCACCAACACTGACTCTGTGAGAACTTCCAACATCCTAAATGTAAAGCACAACACTATGATCCATCTGTTTGTCATGGTCACTAATAAAGTGAAGAATTTACACTTCCTAGCCTTTAAAGTCAAAATGAAAACACCCTAACGTCCCTAACTAAACCCAACCCCTACAACACGCCGCAGCATCACTAGCTAGATAACCGTAAACCGACTCAACTCAAAAACTCAACCACTCACAATCAAGCAGCAGCCAGACAACCGTTTGGTTTGATTCGGATTGGTCTTTCACGGTTACAAAACAAGCAACACTACGTTTTCCAACAATAACAGGAACCACTCTTTACTATTCTCTGTTTGTACTAGCACTACTAACTTAGCCTAGCAACTGGGAACTAGCAGTAGCAGAGAACAGCTGCAGAAGCGCAGCAGTCAGTGTTTCCATCCGCAAGAAAAAAATATCCCTAGGCCAACGTCAAAAAATCCCTAGTTATCCCTAGTCCATGTTCTAATAATCCCTCCAATTATCCCTCTTCATCAAATCAAGATAACTTATTATTTTTGCAGCAATACCAATGGATCATGTATAGCCACCTAAAATATGGTAACTGGTGATATTATTCTTCAATATCCCATATTATTTATAAAGTAATACTATACAAAAAACATTTTTGCACCATTAAAACCACGGCCATCTTTAACTCCAGGCAGGCCGCGGCCTGGTAGAATTGGCAATATCAATATCAATTATTTAAGATGGGGGACGCCACTATGTGCGTATTTTAACCCAAATATGAGTGAAGGATGAGTGTAGGATGAGTGGCGCGATCTTGTAGTCTTGTTAGTGACTAAGGCCGACATGTTCCTTAGACACAGCTGTTAATTAATAGCCCATACAGCTAATGGCAACTAAGGGACATACAGTTTATAGTGGAATCCGTACCACATTTTTCCAACGTTGCAAGTACCGCAGTATTAATTAGCACCAGACGTCCCATAAGTTAACATGGAATTAAAACATAATATATAATCGAAAACCAAAACAATATAAATTGAAAATCTATTTCTGTACAATCAATGTGGAGTCAACATTTTCATAGCCCAGTAACCAAGCTTTCGTATTCTTAAAAAATACATAAATATCATTAGCTTAGCGTTCTCCAAACAAACACCTTTTACAACACTATACTTGCAACGTTGCCATTTCGAAGGCTGCGGCCTCCGGCCTGGAATGATAGGTGGCCGTGATTTTTTTTTTTTTTTAAAGAGGTTGGCGGCCTCTTTAACCTTGCATTTGCCCGTCCACATAGACTAAGCGCCCGTGCGTGGATCGTTAACAGCAAAGCAAGGAGTGAGCCAGTACAGTACAAAGGTGAACTGTACTGATAAAATGTTATCGGCAGTGACCAGGATCCAAACCCACGACATCGCTGCCTTGGGCCCGAAGTCCGCGACGCTACCGACTGAGCCACCGACTCACTAAATAGACGTTAAACTGTCTATGTGGTACAAAACAAGATTAATTAACTAAAAAATGAAACAAATAGTTATTAATTTTAGAAACTAATAATGTTCATTTATAAGTATTTAAAATTGTTTCAAAAATATTCCTCAAGTGTCCTAAATTTCAAACTTAATAGTCTTTTTCAAACATTGCCACCATGCCTTGGTGAAAAGGTTAAACACCAAGTTACTTACTAACCAAAAAAACATCACAGAAATCACCGGCAAACAAAATCAAAACGAAAACAAACATTCGACATTGAAACAGGGCACATGGCTACAACAAACACAACCACAATAATACAGTAATCTAAATACACAGTACATAGTACAATACTGTATTTAATAAATACAGTAATCTAGATCCTCCATTCCATTCCACCGACCGACTCCAGTCCTTTGCTTGTTTCGTGCAGTGTTGGCTGTTACTCTTACTTTGAAAAATTAGCCTTGCAAAATTAGCCAAAATAGGTCATTAAAGTTGTTGAAATACAGCCATATGTATTATTTTATCAATATTTCAATTTTATAATGGTAAAGGCCTAAAATCCCTAGAAAATCTAAAAAATCCTTCAATTTCGCTGATTATCCCTAGTTATCCCTCAATCCCTTTTCAATCCCTCGAAGGCCCTAAATATCCCTAGAAAGGGATTTTTATCCCTCAAATGGAAACACTGGCAGCAGTATTATTTTTGTTTTTGATACTAGCACTGTAGCACATTCTGTCGTCGGTGTTCAGAACTTCGAACTTTCGACTACTGCTACTGCACCGGTGCACCCTCTGGTATTAAATGATCGAATTTCAAACAATAGCTTCAACGTTTCTCCACTGAGCAGCGCTAGCAAGCAGAGGTAAACTAGAGACTGTACTAAACTAAGTTACAACCATTTGAACTACATACATGACTATTATAAGTTTTGAAATCGAGCAAAAACTGCAACTTGTAATAAAAGTATAAAAAACTTAAATATAAACAGCTAGACAATTAATATCAATTCAATTATTCAATCAAAAGAATCACTCTAAAGTTAGTTAAAAACTTTGTTATAAGAATATGAAAAATATTATGTTGTAACAAAGATTATTGAAGAGAACAATATTTTACCAACGGATAAACATTTAAACATTTTTACAACAGGGAGTCCTGGAATTGACTAAATAAACACATATGTTTGTAGTCAATTGTTCCGGGTACACATTATTTTTGTTATAAATCGGTGTTTTTAAACTTTCCTTGTACCGGTATCTAAAAGTTATAACTTATCAACTGCAACTCCAGCAAAAGTTTGTGCTGTGCTCACAGCAACACGAGCTGGCTGGGAGCAAACACTTCAGTGCTGGGAGTAAAACACCTTTACTTTTCTTAATGACTGTGTCCCTGCATTGATTATCATAGCGAAAGCAGGATATTATGGGGGGAACTGTTGCCATTGTAGTGAAGAAGACAGAAGTGGATTGTTGACTGACACAACAGTACCAGGGATTAGTATCTGTGCACCAGCTGACTCCGTTCAAACAGCCGGCACCTAACGGATTAGGAGACCCCATGGAAACCCATGGGGCCTCCCCTCTCAGGTGCCACGGCTATTTGAACGCACTAGCTGCGTTCAAACATTGATCATTGGGCTTTAAATAAACTAGATGAACGTTGCTCTAAATCGAGCAAAACTGCAACTTGTAATAAAAGAATAAAGAACAAAAACATAAACATAAAGACCTCATCAAAGAGTCACTCTTAAGTAATTTCTATGACTCATTATAGAAATATGAAAAAAATTATATTGTAAAAAGTTAAAAGTAATGTACAATATTTAAATACCTACTGCTTTGGTTATCTCTAATGTACTGTAGACGGGTGCCCTCTATGAGATCGTAAATGTCAACCACACACTGTAAAGTGAGCTTTTCAGACCTAATGTAGCAAGCTAAATCCTTAATTTCCTATATAGCATTGTTAAATTATTTCTAAGATATTTTTTTTTTTAGGCGTGTTTAAATTAGGGGCCCCAACCAAAGTCTCAGGTTGGGAACATAGGAGAGTAAGCAAGTGGATCTAACGGATTCACATTTAACATTATTAGTTTTTGAAAAAAAACTAAGATTTGTTTGGCCAGGTGGTGCTCTGTTATCAGCTTTAAATACCCCCGCCGCAGCAAACCTGCAAACTAAGCGAATTTCCACTAACCTGATTGGATTTACACTAAACTGCCTCCTTAAAAATATCACATTTATTCCCTATTTAAATAGAATTAGTTTAACGAGTACTTGGGTTTGCTGCAACAGGGAGGGTAAATTTTTTTTGTAAAATGTTGATAGTTTAGTAATAGACGAGTCAATTTAGCCCAAAAAAGCCTCTAAGATAGAACAAATTCCAACAAATGGTTTTTCGACGGTTTTTGGTAGTAATAGGTGTAGAAAGTACCAGGGAAAAAGTCTACCAAAATCGGACAACCGGAAGTCGGGTTTTTCCAAGATGGCCGCCGTGAGGCCCTCAAATCGACAAGATGACTGCAAATTCGTCGATTCATAGTTCCAGGATTGGCCGATTTCCACGAAAATTGGCAAACACATATAGAACTATATTTCCAACCTTAAATATGAAAACTAGGCAGACAAAGTAACCCAAAGATGAATTTTCAGGGTATTATGAGATAAAAAAATAAGATTTTTTACCTCAAATATATGTTTTTCTAATATTTTGTACAAAGTTTGTTAATTTCAAATTTATTTTTTCACCATTAGATTCAACACAAAAAACCTAACAATTTAGTATATTGAATCTTTGTTCTGCTTCAATTTGTTACAGAGATATTGAAAGTAATAACTTTAGTATGTATTCTTGCCGAGATAGCTCAATGTTAATTTTATGGAGGATAAGCATAAATATTAATATTATTTTTCATTAAACCTATATAGATAAGACTTATTGTTCTGCTTCATATTATCTGTTTTAATATTTTTTTTTAATAAAAAATCCTTTTTTGGCAGTTATCATTGCAGCAAACCTACGTATTTCGGTTCCTCAGTTTTAATCATAAAGAGAATAAGCAAAAATCAATTTCTTATTAGTCCGAGAAGTATAGAATATAACCTTAAAAACAATCCAAGGAAACGTTTTATGGTTTTATGTTGTAGTTTTGGGTGTGCAGAGTTGGATTTTCCCAACATTGGACAAATTTTGAAAAAAAGATACCATAAGCATTTTCTATGCACAATTTTCTAAATATTTACTTGGGACCAACATCGATATTTATTGGGTGATCAGTACTTCATTTCGATGGGAAATGTATTTTGGCCGCCATTTTGGATCCACCTTATTGGATATAATTTTTTGTTGTTGTAACGACAGTGTTGTGACACATTATTACTATATATACTAGATTTTCACGCATATTCCATTGCCGAAATCCGTTTTTAAATACATTTTTTTGTTTTAAACGTTTTGTACTTTGACATTTTTTACGATTATTTACCTTATCTTTAGTTAGTAGTTCATTCTTAAATAATTAATGATGTAAGGGCTTTCATTTGAGCTATTGATCATTAAAATTGGACGAGTTAGAGACGAGATACCAATCCCAACAAAATATTAAATTTAACTTTTTATAAATCAGTTTTTATTAAATGATTTATATCTCGGGTTCTTAATACGTCACCAAGTTCTTTCTGGTCTCAAATTACTCAGCAGAGAATTAGGTTTTTTATTTTATTAGTCACTAAATAATATCTGACTAACTAATAAAAAATGAGTCATGCACCTTAATTTAATATTAAATTATTTACATTTGAAATTTGTCTTTAGTTAAGTACATATATCCCCAATTCTAATAACTCCCAATAAATAATCCATAACTACAGTAAAAGTCAATACTTTAATGAATCTTTTAAGATTATAAAGAGTATTGGGAGTTATTTTTCGATTTGGGGGTATATGTCTTAAACTAAAGACAAATCTCGAAAAAAAATTATTGTTAAATAAGACAGACCCATATTAAATTTGTCACATTTTATTTAGTGATTTAAAAAATTAACCCAAACATTTACTGAGTAATATTAAACCAGAAAGAACTTGGTGGCGTATTAAGAACCCGAGATATAAATATTTTAATAAAAATGTATTTCTAAAAAGTGAAATTTAATATTTTGTTGGGGATGGTCTCTAACTCTCTAACTCGTCAGATTTTAATGATCAATAGCTCAAATGAAAGCCCTTACATTACTAAATGTTTAAGGCTAGAACGAACTGCAAGCGTTAATATGTACTGGAGATATAAGAAAAAATAATCTTATAAAAAGTTCAAAATACGAAACGTCCTTAAGAAATGTATGTAGGAGAATTTCCGTTTGAATATATCTTTAAAACAAAAAAATTATATTTAAAAACTCATTTTGGCAATGGAATGGGCGTGAAAATCTATTTTAAAATAATGTGTCACAACATTGCCATTATATTAAAAAAATTATTTATATCCAATATGGCCGATCCAAGATGACGGCCAAAAACACGTTCCCTATTGAAATGACACTGTCATTACATTTAAAAAATATTTATATCCGATTGGGGGATCCAAAATGACGGCCAAAAACACGTTCTCTATCGAAATGAAGAAATGGCCACCCAATAAATATCGGTGGTGGTCAATATCAATGAAAATGCATGTGGATTGTTTTAAATTTTTCCAATGTTGAGAAAATCCGTCATATTAAATCTTGATTCTAGGGGTTTTCCAGTAGACAGATTTTTGGCAATTTTTACTATGTTATTGTGCATACCCAACACTACAACATAAAACCATAAAAGGTTTTCTTGCAATTTTTTAAGGTAATATTCTATACTTCTCGGACTACAGTAATAAAAAAATTGATTTTTGCTTATTCTCTTTATGATTAAAACTGAGGAACCGAATACGCAGGTTTGCTGCAATGGTAACTGCAAAAAAAGGAATTTTTAGTAAAAAAAATATTAAAACAGATAAAATGAAGCAGAACAAAAAGTCTTATCTATATAGGTTTAATGAAAAATATTATTAATATTTATGCTTATTCTCCATAAGATTAACATTGAGCTATCTTGGCAAGAAAACATACTAAAGTTATTACTTTCAATATCTCTGTAACAAATTGAAGTAGAACAAAGATTCAATATACTAAATTATTAGGTTTTTTGTGTTGAATCTAATAGTGAAAAAATAAATTTGAAATTATAACAAACTTTGTACAAAATATTAGAAAAACATATATTTGAGGTAAAAAATCTTATTTTTTAGCACATAATACCCTGAAAATTCATCTTTGGGTTACTTTGTCTGCCTAGTTTTCATATTTAAGGTTGGAAATATAGTTCTAAATGTGTTTGCCAATTTTCGTGGAAATCAGCCAATCCTGGAACTATGAATCGACGAATTTGCAGTCATCTTGTCGATTTGAGGGCCTCACGGCGGCCATCTTGGAAAAACCCGACTTCCGGTTGTCCGATTTTGGTAGACTTTTTTCCTGGTACTTTCTACACCTATTACTACCAAAAACCGTTGAAAAACCATTTGTTGGAATTTGTTCTATCTCAAGTGCCTATATTTACTCGACTATAAGAAATCAATGCATTTTCCAAATCCGATCAAAATATGTTCATAAACAAGAAAACTACAACAGTTGGCTTATTCTCTATAAGAATAAAATGGGAATTTAAAATTAAATTTTTTTTTAAATTTTCTTCATACCCATTAGGCGCACAATAACACTTCAATATACTAAATTATTTGTTTTTTTTAAGCTCTACAAAATAGTTTGGAAAAAAATTGTGAAATTTTGTATCAAAATCAGACAAAAATTACTCAAGTTATCGCATTCACCACGGACGTATATAAAAATTTGAACAAATGGTGTTTTTGGCCTCTGGGGACATCAAAATGAAAAAGTAAATCGGTCCCGGGCCTAGGTCTTACCATACCACCTACGGTAATAGCTACTTCCCTATCGGGAAATTTGCTAAAAAACATTTTAAAGGAGATATTATAGTGTAAATCCAATAAGGCAAATGGAAATTTGCTTAGTCTGCAGGTTTGCTGTGGCGAGGGTATTTTTGTAACTTTGACTTTATAAAAGCTAAGTAAACAGGCTTAGCGTTTGTGTTTTGAGATTCGAGATTCGGGATTTGATTTTTTAATGTTTGGGTTTTGGTTTCGAGATTCAAAATTTCTGTTTTTGGCCATCACTAATTGGGTGTGTTGCTAAGCCACGAAACAACAACATAGTGGTTCGTGTCTCAGACTTGGGTGTGGGGTTGGGATTGTAAGGAACGGGTTTAATTCCCGACACAATCGCAAAAACTTTATTCTCACATTGACTTTTTATAAAATGCCACTGGCTTAGAAAAAAATTAGAACTCTGGGAACCAATTCGGCAGGCAGTAGCAGTGACAGCGACAGGCAACGTTATAGTTGGGTATATTTTTTGTGTACTGTTGCTTACCAGGCAGGTATAATGCAGTCATGTTGGGTGCAAGTTCTCAAATACTTCTTCGATAAAATAAGTTCTGGTCCGAAATCTTGGTCTGAATTTGGAATATATTTTTTGTTTATCATGAACATCGGCACCAGTTGAAAGGGTATTTTCGCAAATCAATAATGCTTAGGGAATAGGTTCAGGCAAAATACGAACCTAAAATGTGAGAGTTTATTACAAAAACATTATTCTATGATTGTTTTTTTATAAACTGAATGTTGAACTGTTGCGGTATTCCTTCATTGTGAAAACCTTATTTTAGTTAAATTCCACAAGTCTCAATAATGCAAAAACATCACACATTATACAAGTAATTTTTTTTTTATTTCTTGAACCTTGAAATAAACTGGGAAGCTTGTATGGTTCACACTAAACTAGGTCATTTTAATTTTGTATGACTCAAAATACCTTAAAAATCACTCATTTAAGCACGTCATTTTCAGATTTTCCGGGGGGAGATTACCCCCTGACCCCCCTCCTTTGCTGGGGGGTATTCCATACCACCAAGGCCCGCTGGTGACCCCTCCCCCACCTCCCCCAGGAATATAGCCCTTCACAATCATAATACCCCCACCTCAGCAAACCTGCAGATGCGAATTTCCATTAACCTGGCTGGATTTCTACGAAAATATTCCGTGAAACTGTCAGACTTTTTTCCTATTTAAATAACAATAATTTTAATGAGTACAGTACCTAGGTTTGCTGCTACAGGGAAGGTATTGAGGTGTGTTCTTTATTGAAATGTTGATAGCTTAGTATGAAATAAACAAAATTGCCAAATTTGATCAAAATATACCCATAAACAAGCAAAATACAACAGTTAATTTATTCTTCATAAAAATAACATGTGAATTTTTAAATTTAAAGATTTTTAAATTATCTCCGTAACCGTTAGGCATACAACAACGCTTTAATATACAAAAAAGTGTGGTATATTTTATGATTTTATAGTCAAAAATGGGAAAAACTAATATTTACCCCGTTGCCATAGTCCGATCATGCTGGTTCGCGAACTCGCTCGAATAAACGTAGGTTTAAACTTTTGTACCACATTTCATCAAAATCGGATTATTTTTGCTCGAGTTATCACGCTAACAGACACACACATATTTATTTATATATATTTGAGTTTAAACGGAGACTGTTTTTGGCCTTTGGGGACCTCAAAATGAAAAGGTTAATCGGTCCCGGGTCTAGGTCTTACCATGAGACCTACGGTAATAGCTTATTCCCTATATGGGAAATTCGCTAATAGGTAGGTATGTGCTTGAAAAAGTTAATTTATTCAACAAAATTAACATTGCTTCATACTTCACTTATTATCCTCAACATATCCTGAAGAAAAATGTATTATATTTTATATTGTAATCTAAATCAGTGGCTATGAAAGTGGGTGTTCAATAGGACAAGTATAGAGTATATGGATACAGGTGGCTGTGGAATGGTGTGAAGATGTGATTAGTCAAGAGGTGGCGGTGGCGAGGCTCAGCTGTGTGGCTGAGATAGGGTGAACCTAACCAAGTGAACAATTGGTTCTCTCCACAAGGACACTAAACTGTCTCATAAAACTGAGTTACCTCCTAATGAAATCAGATATCTATCCATTGGTGTTTTAACTGCTGACGTCTTAGTGTCTTACTAGTTTTTTGTTTTGAATTTTAATTTTTTTGTTGAAATAGCTAAATAAAATTCAAAATTTACTTATGTAGAATTTGTAATATGAAAACAGTGTAGCAAGACTTCTAAAACATGACAGGTGTAGTAGAGAGGTGTAGAGTAATGTGTAAATTTAATGAATTGTTGTAAAAGTCAATTTCTTAAATAGTGTGGTTCAAATCTTGTAATAAATCTTTATGCTTGATTTTTTTTAAATTTGTATGATGCTATAGTCATAAAGTACCACTGTATACAAAGTCTCCACTTTAAGCGAATGTCATATAGGGAAATAGCTATTTTATCATAAAGATATTCTTTAAGTATTTTGCAGGCAACTTTAAATGGGTAAACTCATCTAATTTTTAGTAACTATTGAAAATGGATTCCCTATATAAATTTGGTCCCGATCGCAAAAACAGTACTCGTACAAGAAAGGTGATTGCAAATTCTAAATATATACTATTAATCAATCAATTAGTAGGTATATTGTAAAAAAAAAAACTCTAAATTTGGCGGACTTTGAATAATAGCACAGATTAAACCAACTAATGTTTAATCTATGATAATAGTTTTTATTTTTTTTAACGGCATAACACCATTTTAAATAATAGCCTACTTTTTTAAATAAATTAATTAGGTACTTATTTATTTATTTCAAATTAATTACTTTTGAAATTGTTACTTTAAATAAACAAACCCATTTTAAATATATTTGAAAATATAATTTTTTGTCCCAAATCACAAGTTCAATCAAAACAATATAAAACGATGACTGTACAATATAAAACGTTAGTTAAGATGAATGTGTTAGGGGTGAGAGAGGAGAGTGTGACAGCAACAGTGTATGGGTGTATGGGGGTGGTGAACTTCTCATCTTGACATGCAGTCAGTAGTGCTCGGTCCATAAGGAACTGAGGTAGGACTATAATACTGTACCATAGTTAAACACTTCACTCTTAATTCTAGATATTCTTTAGTCACAGTTATATGATGTCTCAAAATCAGAGTTTAGAGTATTTTTTAAAATTTAAAATAGAACATAAGAACATCCATAAGAATAACATGGTAATTTTAAATTTACAATTTTTGAGTTTTCTCCGTAACCAATAACTGTACAAAAACACTTTAATGTACTGAATTGTTTGTTTTTTTAAGCTCTTTAAGAAGGTCTAGAGAGAAATTGGGAAATTTTATGTTTTGAGGGTCAAAAATTAGAAAAACCAATTTTTACCCCATAAAACCGCCTATGAAACCCTGTTCCCATGGTCCGATCATGCTGGTTCGCGAACTCCAAGTATCCTGCCTTACACCTTCAAACCAAATTTCATCAAAATCGGACAAAAATTACTCAATTTATCGTGTTCACGGACACACATATATATATATATATCTTACTAATATTATAAATCTGAAAGTTTGTGAGTTTGTGTGTATGTTTGTTGCTCAATCACGCATAAACTACTGGACGGATTGGGCTGAAATTTGGCATGATGATAGCTCACATTCGCGATTAACATTAAAGCATATTCTTATCTCAAAAACCCTTTCGGGCTCCGCCCCAGTGGCTCTGTAGTTCCCCATGTTAATCTTATGATTTTTCATATTTAAAAGGAATTAATGAATCTTAACAGCTGTTTCAATTAAACAAGTTGGATCTGTTCTATGATGTTTAATAGCATAAAAGTTACAAGGATTACCAACAGGGTGCAGCACTGTTATATTTTTTAATTTATGACAACAGCTAATTTCCAACCAAAAGGTGAGTGAGCGTAGCGAACAAACTTCAACCTGGAGGTGAGTTAGCGTAGCGAGCGAGCTAACCTGAAGGCAAGTGAGCGCAGCGAACGAGCTCCAACCTAAAGGTGAGTGAGCGTAGCGAACGAACTTCAACCAGGACGTGAATGAGCCATGCGAATACTTATGAAGTTAAACGGGGCGAAGCCCGCGGGTACAGCTAGTAAATCTATATATATATATATATATATATATATATATACTATATATAAAAATTTGAACAAATGGTGTTTTTGGCCTCTGGGGACATCAAAATGAAAAAGTAAATCGGTCCCGAGCTTAAGTCTTACCATGAGACCTATGGTAATAGCTACTTCCCTATAGGGAAATTCGCTAAAAAGTAGCTGTCTCATTGTATATCACAGCTTTTTGTTGCTAGTTGGTTCAAATTAGCTGTTGTCATAAATGCAATAAACGGTATCAGCATTCTGACACATACTTTCTCCCATAAGTTTGTCAACAACCTTTATCATGTGTAAGCGGTGAGAGTAAATATACGGAAATGGGATTTGTATAATTTTGTTCAGAATTTAAAGGACTAGGCCTACATACAAAATTTTTATCAAAATTGTTCGGGCCATTTTTGTGAAAATCCGATTTTTCCGTTATTTTATGGGGTTTAATGGGAAAATAACATAATTTACAATAACTTTTGAACCGTAATTTTTACAGAAATGGGATTTGTACCATTTTGTTCAGAATATAAAGGACTATAACATACCAATTTTTTATCAAAATCGTTCGGGCCGTTTTTGGGGAAATCCTATTTTCCCGTTATTTTATGGGGTTTTATGGGAAAATTCCCATTACAAATTAATTTTTTTTTTATGAAAAAACTATCAAAACTTTAAGGACCATAACATACTATGTTAAATAAATACCGGTTTTTTTTCTAAAATCCTATTTTTCGTTATTTTATGGGGTTTTTATGGGAAAATAATATAATTTACCATAACTTTTGAACCGTAATTTTTAAAGAAATGGGATTTGTACCATTTTATTCAAAATTTTTATCAAAATCGTTCGGGCCATTTTCGAGAAAATCTGATTTTTCCGGTTTTTATGGGAGAATCCCCATTAAAAATCAAAATTTCAAAAAATTGCCTGGAGATACCATGGATTAGAACCTACATACGAAATTTCATCGAAATCGGACCACAGGTGTAGTCCCTAGCTCTGTACACATCCAGACACACACACACACACACCCAAACACACACACACACACACACACACAGACATCACTTTGAAAACCACTTTTTTGGGTCCAGGGGGGCCCAAAACGAATATATCCACTCAAAACTCAAACTCGATAATTTTGACAAAAACAATACTTTCTCCATATACTATGGTATAGGGGGAAAATGTAAAAAAATTAGTAGTGCTGCACCCTGTTGGTAAACTTTATAACTTTTAATACTATTTAATATCATAGAACCAACTTGTGTAGTTGAAACAGCTGACAAAATCTTTTAATTCCTTTTAAATATGAATACTCATAAGGTTAACATGGGAAACTCCAGAGCCAATGGGGTGGAGCCCGAAAGGATTTTTGAGATAAGAATATGTCTATATGTTAATTGGGAATGTGAGGTATCACCATAATAAATTTTCAGCTCAATCCAACCAGTAGTTAATGGGTGATTGAACTTCAAACAAACAAACACACAAACTTTCACATCTATATCTATACTATTATATAAAAATCTAATGGTGTCTGTCTGTATGTGTGTTACTAATAGGTGCAAAAACTACTGAACCAACTGGGCTTAAATTTTACAAAAATATAGCTACCATACCAAGGACCATTATAGAACTATTCACATTTCGATACTGACAATAGTCTTTGCCCTTTTGGCTTTAAAGGTTGTGAGGTGAACATTTTAAAAGTAAATATTGATTGGTCTCCATGGCTGCAATTTTTTTTTTTTATTTATTTATTTTTTTTTTTTATTAACTTTACAATTTGTTCTATTATATATTGAACAATAAGTAAATACTATGTAATACGAAAAATTGACTTTGGAACATGAGAACACTAACAATGTTTGTTTACATTTGCTTTGACATTTAAAGTAAACAAGATGAACTGCTAAACTACATATTCACCATTTCAGACAGCTGATACAAAGAAATTAAATACAATATTAACTATGAGGTAGGTTTATTTTAATCTAACCTTTTATCATGGATTATTTATTCTAAAAATATGTCATTGATTATAGAAAAAAAAATTCTATAATAAAAATTCTATAAAATTCTATAAAAAAAGATTCTATAATTAACCGTTGCTGTGTCATCTCCGGCTCTGCTTTGGATTTTTTTAAGCGTCTAAGTTATGAAAATTGATATGTTTTCATGGAAACAGTATGAAAATTACAATGTATAGATGTTTTGTATGAATTTGGAGGCTTCTTTAAATAAATTCTAACTGCTTAACATGTGTTAGATTAACTTAACATAACTTGCAAATCACATTATTTTTTATATGTATAATTAGGTAAATTAAGTTATTGTGTTTTGCTAAACCTATGCTTAAATTAAACTAAAGAATATCATCAATAACTAAATTGTATGATTTTTGTTTTCTAAAATCTGTTGTATATGTGTAACTATATTTAATTATCAAATGGTAATACAAAATACTCTTATTTTATCCTAACATAGCTTTTAGTTCACATTTACTTTTTGATACATTTGTTATTTGTGTTTTGCCACACCACTGATTAAATTAAACCAAGGAAAGTATCATATAACTAAGTACCTAGTACACAGTTTTTTTTGTTTCTAAATCAATGAAATATCTGTTACTATGTTTACTTAATGGTAAGTGTGAAAATGTAAAGGCAATGCACATGGAACTGTTTAAAAGAACTGGGGCCCATTTCATAATAAACTACAAGTTACAAGTTACAACTTGTAACTTGTAATTTCCATTAGATTTGCATTGGGGTGGAACCTCTGCCACAAACATGCAAAGAGTTCTCAGAAAACAAAAAAAGGCAGTCAGAATAACTGCAGGACTCCACAGACTCGACAGCTGCAGGGAAGCATTCAGGTCACTCAAAGTACTTACCCTTGTAGCACTCTACATCCAGGAAGTTGTGTTATTTGCAGTAAGAAATAACCCTACAAGGCGTGGCGAAATGCACCAACACAACCTGAGAAACACCATGCAGTACAACCTTCCACAACATCGCACGGCACAGTTTGAAAAGAAACCTTCATACGCAGGAATGAAAATCTACAACAGGCTACCTCCAGATCTAAGAAGCAAGTCAGAAGATGACCTCAAACCAGCTTTGCATCAATGGCTCATTAATAGACCTTTCTATTCCTTAGAAGAATACCATCAACAGGTCTTTGACTAAACAACACCTCAACCAAACATTTAGAAAAAATTGTAAATTGACGCTACTACTATTCTTAATGAATGTGTAAATAAAGATTATTTGTCTATTGTCTATTGTCTATTGGGCGATCAGCTGATTTACTAATAATATTAGTTTGTACTTTATTATGAAATTGGGCCCTGGTTTGTACATTAAGTTGTTTGTTGATATTTTTGTAGAATAGAATCAGAGATGCAATGAAACATACTGTATTTGCTATTACATTTTTTAAGTCATTGATGCTTTGATAATCATATTAGTTTTGTCAGCTGTCTTTAATGCTAAATTATTAATTGTTTACAATTTTTTATAGTACCTACAGATATAGTTTCTTTAATTTTTCAAAAGACTGTATTGATAACAGCAATATTCCTAAAGTTTATAACAGCTGACTTAGTTTTGCTAATGATTTATTGTGAGTGAAGAAACTGAAGATGGAAGTATTTGTGATCTATAAGTATAAAAGAGGATGTTTGTATATATATTTGGCAGTAATAAACTCAGACACCGCTGAACCGATTGCCACGAAACTTGGTACATACGTGTAGAATTTCATGGAATAGGTTTATACACAATCAATTTCGTGATCCGTCCAATCGGCTCCGCCCCAGTGGCTCTGGAGTTTCCCATGTTACCCTTATGAGAAATGGAATTAATGAATCTTAACACTAACAGCTGTTTCAATTAAACAAGTTGGTTCTGTTCTATGATGTTCAATAGCATTAAAGTTACAAGGATTACCAACAGGGTGCAGCACTATTATTTCTTTCACATTTATTACAACAGCTAATTTGCAACCAAAAGGTGAGTGAGCATAGCGAACGAACTTCAACCTGGAGGCGAGTTAGCGTAGTGAACGAGCTAACCTGAAGGCAAGTGAGCGCAGCGAACGAGCTCCAACCTAAAGGTGAGTGAGCGTAGCGAACGAGCTCCAACCTAAAGGTGAGTGAGCGTAGTGAACGAGCTCCAACCTAAAGGTGATTGAGCGTAGCGAACGAACTTCAACCAGTACGTGATTGAGCCATGCGAACGAGATCATCTTGAAAATTAAGAAGTTAAACGGGGCAAAGCCCGCGGGTTACAGCTAGTTTAATATAAAAAAGAGTGATATTTAAAAAAAATTTCATTTAAATTTAATACAGTAATTCGTATTTTTTCAACTTAAAAATTGAAATTTAAAATGTCAATAATAAATTAAAAGATATGCAATTAAGGGAGATGAAGGTAAATCATGTATGTCACAGTTTTATTCAAAGATTTGGCCAGTTTTTTTCATATCAGCCTACACAAGATTTAAAATTAATCAAAACCAAAATGGTGGTATCCACTACTTACCAGATTTAAAAGTCATAACTTTATCTTTTCTATTAAGGCTATAAAAGTTGAATTTTGTTTCTAAAAGGCGGATGTGTAACTATTATATGTAACAGATGTAAAGATTAAAATGTTTCTATTTTGTGTCCTCTTCCCGTTGCAAAGCACGGGTGTTACATCCTAAATGTCTATCTTTTCCTATTGCTTATTTATTTTATAACTATTACCAGCTGGTTATAATGTTTACTTCTTCACTTTGTTTTTAATTTGTGCTGAATAAAGTTGGTTAAAACTGTACTTTGATTAATACATTTAATTTGTTCTAATTACATACAGAACAATTTGGCGACGATGGAGGTGAGTACAAGTAATTCAAATACCTCTCAAAACATTCAAATGATTAACTCACCATTGATTGGACCTTTTAATGAAAGATGTGAAACTTGGGAAATGTATATGGAAAGACTAGAGATATCATTTATTTATAACAACATTTCTGAAGATAAAAAGAAAATTACGTTACTTCACTGTATTGGATCAGACACATACAGTAAAATTAGGGATATATTGCATCCTGTATCACCTATAACTAAATCCTATGCTGAATTAATCCAAACTCTTAATTCACATTTTACACCTAAACCAAATGAAGTATCAGAGACATTCAAATTTCATTGTAGACACCAATATGAGGGAGAAAACGTTTCTGAATTTTCATTAGATCTTAGAAAGTTGTCTAGATATTGTAATTTCGGCACATTTCTACCAAAAGCCCTGAGAAACCAATTCATACTTGGACTAAGGGATGAAAAAATACAGACAAGATTAATTACTCTAAGTGATAGTGATTTGAGTTTTGTAAAAGCGGTAGACATGGCTCAAGTCATTGAAAAGGCTCAAAACGATTCAATAACAATCCAATCAAAGGTCAAACATGAAAGCAATGAATTGCCGGTTAACTTAAATGTTGTACAACAGAAAAGTTTTCAAAAACCTAAAACCAGTACCAATCTTAAACAATGTTATCGTTGTGGAGAGTTACATGAATACATATCTGAATGCAAACACAAAAATACAACATGTAACTTCTGTAAAAAAATAGGGCACCTAGCAAAGATTTGTTTTAGAAATCCAAATGCACCTATCAAATTGCAAAGACAAAATAAGACTACACTTAACACTACTTCAAGAAATGTAAAACAAATAACAGACTCGTTTGAAGATCAAATAAGTGAAATATTTCTACAACAAAATATGAACAATTCTGTTGGATCCCTCTATAAGGAAACTAATGTTATTGACATTTGTTCTATAAATACCTCAGAAGATAAATTTAGGAAAATTATGTTAAACATAAAAATAAATGGAAAAACTATTCCGTTTGAACTAGATACAGGAGCAGGGGTATCTTTGATGTCAAAAAGTAACTTTTTCAAGTACTTTCCAAAACACAGACCTTTAATGAATCCAGACATAATCTTAAGAGATTTCAACAAAAATGAATTTGTTCCATTGGGTAAAACCATTGTTCAGGTTGGTTACGGTAACCAAACCAAATATCTTCCATTGTATATAGTTGATGGTAATAGAGATACGATATTTGGTAGGGAATGGCTGAGATCGGTAAAAATAAATTGGTCAGACATACATAACGTTCATGGAGCTGACTTGAATAGAGTTAAACACTCAAATCCTAAAGTACACGATATTTTAATGGAATTTAAATCTATCTTTGAACCAAAAGTTGGAAGTTTCAAAGGGGGAGAAGCACTTCTTAACTTAAAGCCTGACACTACACCAGTTTTTAAAAAAGCTAGACCACTACCTTATGCTTTGTTACCAAAAGTTAGTGCAGAAATCGACAGACTAGAAAAAGAAGGTATAATTACAAAGGTAAATCAGAGTTCTTGGGCTACTCCAGTTGTACCGATTATTAAGGCAAATGGGAATATTAGACTGTGTGGAGACTACAAAGTAACCCTCAATCCCCATTTGGTAATACCAGAACACAACATGCCCCGCATTGATGATATTTTGGCCAGAATGGGTAATTTGACTAAATTTACAAAGATTGATATATCCGAAGCTTACCTACACATGCCAGTGAAAGAAGAATATAGAGAATTGCTCACAATCAATACACATAAAGGTCTATATCGAGTCAATCGACTACCATTTGGAATTGCAAGTGCACCTGCTATTTGGCAATCAGCGATGGAAAATATTCTACAAGGTATTGATGGTGTTGATGTTTTCTTTGACGATGTCAAAATAACAGCCCACAGTGATGAGGAACATTTGAAAAGACTCCGTGCTGTATTAAATCGGTTCAAAGACAACGATTTACACATCAATGTTTCTAAATCTCAATTCCTTGTACCAGAGATTGACTTTCTTGGTTACCATGTCTCATCAAAGGGAATTAGTAAAAGTAAACATATTACTGAAGCAATAAGAAACCTTAAGAGACCAAGTAATGTGAAAGAAGTTAGACAAATCCTTGGGTTGATAAGTTACTATCGAAAGTTTATTCCAAACTTAAGTGAAAAGATGCAAGCCATTATTAATCTCACGAGAGCTAATGTACCTTTTAATTGGACTGAAGAATGTGAACGTGATTTTCAATTGGTGAAAGAGGAAATGATGTCAGAGAATATACTATGCCATTTTGACCCACACTTACCACTCATTCTAGCAACAGATGCTAGTCAATCTGGAATTTCAGCAATTCTTTCTCATGTGTTTCCGGATGGAAATGAAAGACCTGTTGCATTTGCTTCCAAAACTCTATCACAAACACAAAAACAGTACAGTGTCATACAAAAAGAAGCCCTGACAATTTATTTTGGAGTTAAACACTTTTACCCATACCTTTATGGACGTCATTTCACCCTAGTTACAGACCACAAACCCTTGGTATCAATATTTGGACCGAAAAATGGAATACCACTTATGGCCGCAACAAGACTACAACATTATGCAATATTCCTTCAGGCATTTTCATTTGACATAAAGTATAAATCAACCAAAGACAATGTTAATGCTGATGCACTCTCAAGACTGCCTAAAAGTGTTAAAGAGGCTGCTGTTATTAACTCAGCTGATGTACCGTACACGAAATTGAACAAATCTATACTTTACCTGTCACAGCTGAAGAAATGGCAAAAAACACACAATCTGATCCAGATCTTAGAGATATTTATCAATCAATAATCAGAGGGGAACCAATCCATCACCCAATGTCTTCTAACAAACAAGAATGGTCGATTCAACTTGGATGTTTGTTAAAAGGGAATCGTGTCGTGATTCCCAAACAACTTCGTACAAGAATTTTGAAAGAACTTCATGAGGCACATGTGGGTATAGTGCGCATGAAGGGACTAGCTCGTTCATATGTTTGGTGGCCTAAAATTGATACAGATATTGAGAATATGACCTTAAATTGTTTGGGATGTCAACGAGTACAACATGAAGCACCCAAAGCACCAGTTCACCACTGGGAATATCCTTCAAGGCCTATGCAAAGAGTT
The DNA here is from genome assembly GCF_028750875.1 of Macrosteles quadrilineatus. Taxonomy (NCBI): domain Eukaryota; kingdom Metazoa; phylum Arthropoda; class Insecta; order Hemiptera; family Cicadellidae; genus Macrosteles; species Macrosteles quadrilineatus. The sequence goes on from NW_026542594.1 coordinate 13,495,319, forward strand.
CATGTTGATTTTGCAGGACCATTTTATGGCCATTATTTTCTCCTAATTGTGGATGCCTACAGTAAATGGCCAGAGATTGTAACACTTACAACTATAAATTCACATAAAACCATTGAGGCTTTGCGGAAATTCTTTGGCTCTTTTGGAATCCCTGACATATTAGTGTCAGACAACGGAAGGCAATTTGTTTCGTTAGAGTTTGAAAAATTTCTTAAATCAAACGGAATTAGACACAAGAGATCAGCACCTTACCATCCTGCTACTAATGGCCAAGTAGAACGCTATGTACAAGATTTGAAAGATACCATCAGAGCCATGCACTTTGAGGAAGGCTCAATTGAGTTGAAATTACAGAGATATTTTAAGGCCTATCGAAGAGCTTCACATAGTACTACAGGACAGTCTCCTTCACATCTCTTCATTGGACGTCAAATCCGATCAAGACTTGACTTACTGTATCCTGATTTGTCACAAAAAATGAACCAAAATTTTGACTCAAAATCATATTCTGACAGGCAAAAATCATTTAAAGCTCAAGACCCTGTCGCTTACCGCCTCTATGGGACCTGCAACAAATGGGGTTTTGGAAAGATCAATAGAAAAGAAGGACCAAGAAATTATGAAATATCCACAAGCAGTGGCACAATCAGACGTCATCAAGACCAAATTAGACGATCAGGGCGAAACTTGTGTGAGTTTTCATTAAGGAATGAGCAAAATCAAGTATTCATACCAACAAATTTTGGAGGAGTCCATTTTGGAGGAGTCAGAGAGGAACCAACCGAAAACCACGCAACAAATGATCACAACATACCAACCGAAAACCACATAACAAATGATCACAACATACCAGATGTTCCAGAGGCCAACGATCACAACATATCAGATGTTCCAGTGGCACCAACTCCCGCTATTACAGTGAGACGGTCAAAAAGGACACATAAACCCGTGGATAGACTCAATTTATGAAGCTCACTTAAGAAGGGGAAGTGTTACATCCTAAATGTCTATCTTTACCTATTGCTTATTTATTTTATAACTATTACCAGCTGGTTATAATGTTTACTTCTTCACTTTGTTTTTAATTTGTGCTGAATAAAGTTGGTTAAAACTGTACTTTGATTAATACATTTAATTTGTTCTAATTACATACAGAACAACGGGTACAAGAGCTAGTTTATAATATTAGTAAGATATTTCATGTATTTATATAAATAGACTTGAGATATATATTTTGAAACACGTCAAATATTTTTATTAATAAAATAATAATATATTTGTAGAATATATAATCTATTCTATATACAGACTGTCCCAAAAGTCCCGGACCGGTTCAATATTTTATAAACGACAACAGATAAATTAGTAAGATGTGGTACATCAAAACCACACCTAAATACCTACATTTTTAAGGAAATATCAATTTTCTGCCATATCATGGGGACGTCCCACAAGGAGTCAGAAGGAAATCTTAAATAGAAGCATAGGTTGACATGTACATCAAATTAAAGGTCTTTACTAGCAGAATATAATGCCGCAAATTTGAACTCAAACGGACAACCGAGCCAAGAAGGACAGTGGTTCAAAGATTCATTTAATTTGCATTGCCATTATACGAGTACTCCTCAGGGCACGGCCCTAGGATTCGTAAGAAAATTGTTAACGTAAGCATAGGTCGATATGCACATCAAATTAAAGGTCTTCACTAGTAGATTACAATGCCGTAAATGCAAGCTCAAAAGAACGCCTGAGTAAAAAATGGCAGTCGTTCAAAGATTCAAAATGGCTGATTCAAGAAATCTTTGAACGGCTGTCATTCTTGGCTCGGTTGTCCGTTTGAGTTCAAATTTGCGGCATTATATTCTGCTAGTAAAGACCTTTAGTTTGATGTACATGTCAGTCTATGCTTCTATTTAAGATTTCCTTCTGACTCCTTGCGGGACGTCCCCATGATATGACAGAAAATTTATAGTTCCTTAAAATAGTAGATTTTTAGGTGTGGTGTTGATGTACCAAATCTTTTTGATTTATCTGTTGTCGTTTAGAAAATATTAAACCGGTCCGGGACTTTTGGGACAGTCTGTATAATTCAGTTTTAAAAATCTTTGTACAACTAAATCTAGAGTTCTACTGGACCGATTTTATTAATTAATGGGTCGTTGGAAAGCTTAAGTCGTGTAGATTTGCAAATAATTATGAAAGTTTGTTTTTGTTATGATTTATGGTGATAAATTAAAGAAAACGTGTTTTCCATAAGAAATACATTGAAAACGGTGTTTTTCACACTTTTTATTTGGGCGCGACTTTTAGCTGCCATTTTTTAATATTTCCAAGAAGTGTATGGTATCAATTTGTAGGAAATTTTATTCTCTTTCAGAATATCACCTTCCACTTTGGTCGATTTCCTCACCATTTAAAAGTTATTTAGAAAAAAGCTAAGCAACCTCCGAATTTATAGTAAAGAGAAAATATTGAGTTTGGGATATTTTTGTTAAACTTTGTACAACTAAATCTAGACTTCTACTGGACCGATTTTGTTAACTAATGGGTCATTAGAAAGCCTAATCCATGTAGATTTGCAAATAATTATAAAATTGTGATTTTATTAAATATTTGCGGTGAAAAATAAAAAAAAAACAAAAATACATTAAAAACTGGGGTTTTCAAGTTTCTGTTTTCAAGATTCTATTTGTAGCCAGCTTTTGGCTTCCCTTATTAAGTATTTTCAAGAATTGCATCGTAGTTATTCGTAGTAAATTTTATTCTCTTTCAGAGTATCACATTCACTTTGGTTGATTTCCCCTCCATTTAAAAGATATTGACAATAATCTAAGTGATCTCCAAATTTATAGTATAGTGGTGAGAAAATACTGAATTAGGCTAGATATATTTTTTTAAACTTTGTACAACTAAATCTAGACTTCTACCGGACCGATTTTGTTACTTAATGGGTCATGGGTCATTGGAAAGCCTAATTTGTGTAGATTTGCAAATAATTATGAAAGTTTGATTTTATTAGATATTTAAGGCAAAAAATAAAAAAATAAAAAATAATACATTTAAAACTCTTTTTATTCCAGGTTTATATTTTCAATTTTATATTTGTAGCCAACTTTAGGCTGCCTTTATTGAGTATATTCAAGAAACTCATGATAGTAATTTGTAGGAAATTTTATTCTCTTTCAGAATATCACCTTCCACTTAGGTCGATTTCCTCGCCGTTTCAAAGTTATTTGCAAAAACGTTATGCAACCTCCAGGTTTATAGTAGTGAGAAAATACTGAATTAAAGATGTTGTTGTTAAACTTTGTACAATTAAATCTACAGTTCTACTGAACCGATTTTATTAATTAATAGGTCATTGGATAGCCTAATTTGTGAAGATTTGCAAATAACTATGAAAGTACTGTTGAAGTTGCAAGCAAGATCGTTTGGCTATAAATCGATGATAAATAACTCCATTTTTTTTACAATTTGTGTTGGTTGTGATTTAGCTATGCGTGCTTTAATGAAATAGAAGCTGCTGGTATTTCAATGAAGGTTCTTAGGTCAAAATAAATAGAATAACGAAATTAGAATTAAATAAATGCATCTAAAACTAAATTCCATATCCAAGATATAATCAAATTTACATTTTATGATCGAGCGATACAGTATCTTGAACTTAACTGATTAAAACTATCAATATCTCAAGTGAAAGCCTTTGAAGTATTTTAAGTCCAAGACATATAAAATAGCTTAAATAGAAATAGAGTTACGTATCATTGATTGCAGATAGGTACTAAAACGATTGTATTTATTGTTGATTCGTGATTCAGCAGTGTGCTTTAGGTAGTCCGATCTTAATAATCAATAGCTCAAATGAAAGCTGGTATTTCACTTAAGGTTTGTATACCAAAATGTATAATGTAATTATAACTGCTGGAATGCATCTTTAATTGAAGAGAAAAAAATTATTTCGTCGAGTAATACATTAGATAAATAAATGATGATGCTTGATGACAAATATGTGCTTGCATAGCTTTATTGATTATTTATTATTATTAATATTAGTGAGTAAAGTGGTGTATGGATTTCATAACCATTTTTTTACTAGAGACCGTTGTATTTAACCACAACGGGCACTGTTGCTAGTCTATTATAATTGGCAAATAAATTAATAGCATTTTTTGCTTTTTTATAGTGTCTATCAATTTATACATACATTTTTTGTATGAATATTGTGATTGTGAAAGCGTTAAAATTAAGTAAATAATAATACATACTCTGTATGGTGTCACTCCATCTATTTATTTATTTATTACATGCACAGCAAACACCATTTTACAAAAGTGTTGAGTTGACACTCATGTGACTTAATGTTAAATAGATTAGTGTCAGCAATAATTAATGATAGTGTGAAATATCATGCACGTAAATAAAAAATTACGCATATAGTTAAGAGGCAGTATACATGTTCGACAGCTACCTACATGTGGGTCAAACGAAAAAGGTGTTAATGGGTTTTATTTTTGTAAGTGCTAGTGACTTTTTAAGAAACTAATTACTGTTGTATATGACGTTCTAAAAATAATTATTCGATTTACTTGTGTCATAAATTACATAATATTTGTTATAAATTAATTTTTGTAGTTTACTGTGTATTTGAATTCGTGGGCACAACTCACTATTTATAACCAATTTCATTAGGTTTAATTTTAAAAGGTACATAATAAAATAAAACTAGATAACCTGTTGCTCGAAATCGAGCAAAGCTGCAACTTGTAATAAAATAATGGAGAACAAAAAACATAAACAGCAAAACCTCAATCATAGAGTCACTCTAAAGTAATTTCTATGACTGATTATAGAAATGTGAAAAATATTATGTTTTAAAAAATTATAAAAGTAATCTCCGGTACAATCTTTAAATATAGATCCGTTCTCATACTGCTTTGGTTATCTCTTATGTACTGTAGGCAGGCCCTCTATGAGAACGTAGATGCGTCAACCACACACTGTAAAGTGAGCTTTTCAGACCAATGTAGCAAGCTAAATCCCTCTCTTGACGCCAACCAGTACGACACGTAACTGTGTAGCATTATTAAATTATTTTTACGACAAGTTCTGTTTTAGGCATGTTTAAATTAGGTGCCCCAACCAAAGTCTGCGGCTGGGAACATAAGAGTGGATTTCATGACGTATCTAGAACGGATTCACGTTTATTACTATTAGTTTTTGAAAATAAATAAAAACAAAGATTTATTTGGCCAGGTGGTGGTGGTGCTATGTTTTCAGCTTTAAAATAGCTGTGACATCTATACAGGTAGCATCATTGTAGTGAGGGAAGTCATTTCTTTTGTCTCTTACTATGCACATATAGAATCTAACTTTTAAAAGATTGGGCAAATGGGTTGGTATTGTGACCCTATTTCCCGCATACATGTTTTCATTGCATTTTTTGTTTGAATTGTTTTACATGCACTGTTGGGTTCCAGTGCCAACGTCGTACCAGTACTTATAGATCTGTGCGTATTCAGGATCATGACCTTCTTGAGGAATTAGATTACCTACTCGGTGGTAAAAAGTAAAACATATCATGAATCTTGAAATTTTAGATCCCCTGTGTGACACTCTCGTCAAAATGAGCTTCAGAGCTGACCATGGCAAAGGCGGAATAGAATTTACAATTTTATCCAGATAACTGCTGGATTCAAGCCTCACAGCCCTGTTTTCAGATTGGGAGTTTCCAATTAGTTCCTGAGAATATGGTGAATTCCGCAAATGATCTAAACGAACCTTTCATTTAAGGCAACAAAGAGTAAATATTGAACTGTCTCGGCCAGTCTTTTCTTGCTTAAAATGTAAGCCACCACAATGTAAAAATGTAACGTAAATTTGTCCGAGATTGTATGTATCACCACGGCGGTACTGCCACTCTGTATCCGTCAAATCGGGAGGTTTGATGCAAGCGGTCTTGTTGCGTTCCCTCCAGCCACTCACAGTTCTTCGTCTTAAATGGTGGCATTTAATTTTAAATTTAGATAAAATACAAAAGTTAACCAATCAATAGATAACACTATACAAAGGAATTTTGATACACATTGTAAATTACATGATAATATGGTAATGTAACAGGTAACTGCACTGTGAATAATCACTTTCAAACATTAACTTAATCACACCGAACTGTAACCAAAACTATATGATAATTCAGTAAAATACTATGTAAGTTAAATAAATTCAACTATTACAAACAATTTGTTGTCAGGTCTTGCTAGGAAACTTTATTTATGAACCAGACTTAGTTAACAGATGTTTAAATAAATATATAAAATTCCGGCTTTGCTCTGGATGTAATAAGTCCTGCAGTCTGTGGTTAAACTTAAAAACTATTTCAAACTACGTCCATATGTTTAGTTGTAAACCAAGGGAATTGATCGTTTGATCTAATGTCAACAGATAGCGCCACCGATCTCAAACTTTAGCCCTTAACTGTACTTAAGTGCTGCCCTTTCTTAATATTCTGAGACGTATTTGCACATCTATGTGAAAATACCTTTAATTTGATACCTCAAACGTTAAAATCCGTCAAGCCGTTATCGAGTTATGACTGTGAAACGAAACCTGCTTGCGTATTAATACAGTATATAGATACCCCGCCGCAGTAAACCTGCACACTTAGCGAATTTCTATTTAACTGGCTTGATTTATACTAAAATATTCCTTCAAAATTGAAAGATTTATTTCCTATTCAAATAACATTAATTTTAATGATTCTCCATAAGAATAACATGGAAATTTTAAATTTACAATTTTTTTTAATGATCTCCGTAACCGTTAGGCATACAACAACGCTTCAACAATCAACATACAAAATTATTTTTTTAAGCTCTACAAAATGGTTTTGAGAGAAATTGTGAAATTTTGTGTTTTTAGTGTCAAAAATGGGAAAACCCTACTTTTACCCTAAAAACCCCCGTTTCCATAGTCCGATCATGCTGTTTCGCGAATTTGTTCAAATAAATGTATGTTTATACGTTTGTACAAAATTTCATCAAAATTTGATCATTTTCGCTCGAGTTATATCGCGCTAACGGACACATCAGAACAAAAAAATAAATCGGTCCCAGGCCTGGGTCTTACCATGAGACCTACAGTATAAGCTTATTCCCTAAAATTTGCTAAAAAAAACTTTCATGAATACAGTTGTTGATCATGCAAAGTATATGCTTACATTTCATACAAATTAATCAAACTACCCACAATTATGCTCACAATTGCCCTAAAAAGGGTAACAGTATTTTTCAAAACTTAATATTGTTTACTTATTTTAATTTCACACAAACTGGCTTTTTAACTTGACACATACATTTTTAAATACCCGTTTTTAAAACACTACTATCGTTAAAATACATTGCTGTGAAGGTAAAGAGTTTTAAAAAATGAATAAAAGGAGGTACATGAAAATTAGTACCTAGTAAATGTTGGTTCAGTAGGCCTACAATAAGCGTTTTTGAGCACACAAAAGTAGGCGTAGATGTTCCATTCCTATGTTAGAAAAATTAATATAATTGAACCAAGCCTCTTTTCAAATTGTGCTGCTATCTTTACTGATTTTCTGTTCTAAACCAACCAAACAAGTTAAATATAAAGGACAACTTCAAAACTATAGCACCTGTTAAGCCACATCATAACATAAAAGCTAAGGAAGGTAATATAATTTTGAGAGGAACACACTATGTGACGACTTAGAAGGCTCATTCCACTACATTTTATTTTAATAAAACTGTGGATACAGTTGGTTGATATGGATATCATAGGATGTCTGCCTAGTAGTCAAAAGTGAATAAATGGACCTAAACAATGCTCAAATCGTGATCAGTTTAACTTTTGTACCTACCAGACAGTTGCTGCACCATGGATTCTGTCAAACCGTTCCCTATTGCTGCTCCTAGAATAGTCATCGTTGCAATCGTCTACCTCTCACTCTTCTTGGACAACATTTTGCTTACAGTTGTTGGTAAGTACTAGGTAGAATGGGAACTATTTGAACGAAACCTAAAATCGTTTTACTCGTATTTGACATCCATCATTAGGTAAAGATGATAAATTGTAAAACCTTACTATGAATTAAAATCAGAGATTTTGTAACACAAACATATGTTTATATAGTGATTATCAGGGTCCGATTTGAGGGCGAGGTAGTAGAACAGAGTTCTGGGAAATTATATTTTAAATATTTATAATGGTTTAAATACCTGCATTCAGTAATCCAAACCGCTGCTTGTGGCAACTATAATTTCAGTTCACTAAGGAACCATCTTCAGGCCATACAAGGCGTCGTTATTCACCTCCGTATATAAAGGTCGTCGTTTAATAAACATCTTCATACCTCATACGGAGGTGAATAACAACACCTTGTACGGCCTGAAGATGGCTCCGTATAGTGAACTGAAACATTAGTTGCCACAAGCAGCAATTTGGACTAGAGAATGCAGGTATTTAAATCATTATAAATATTCAAACGTAATCCGGAGGCTAACAACTCTTTAAAATATTTGTTTATAGAAAAATATCAATGCATCGTATTGTTTTCTTGCCCTGTCATGACTTTATCTAAGGTGGGAGGAAATTTGAGGAATGATCAAGGATGGAGAGAACGCCTTACTGCTCTCAACAGGAGTTAGTTCTGGGTGAATACAATTCCAGATATCTAGCACTAGATTTTTCTTACCACCGTACCTAAGGTAATGGGTTTGTTCCATAGAGGGAATTTAGCTAAAAACAAATTTCCAAAGAATTTTAGGTCTGCATACAAAAGTCAGTAATTTACAATATGTTGTTCCCCGGAGGGGAAATTAAAAGGGGGGTGTGTGAAAACCTAAAATTATCCTTTTTAATTTTTCTGGGGGTTTGGGTCTCAAACCAACAACCCTGCCGAATTTCAAGTCTCTTGTTTATTTATAGAAGTGGTATAGAATTTTTATACCTGAGTCGCTCAGTATAAATTTCATAAAAAGTTAAATTTCATAGCTTATATATAGCAGATATAGTCCAGTCAAGGAATGAGGTGTAGAGTGCGTGAGCAGGTAACTAAGCGATTCCTTCAGAAACTTGTTCAGGGGGCTTAGGGTGTTAACATACCAAAAGTCCTGACTCCTAGGTGGTGAGCCAGGGGGTGGAGGGGGGGAAAGGGGGGAAAAAAGGTACGCATTTTGGGTTTTTTGATTATATCTCGAAAACTATCAACTTTTTGTATACTATAGTAAATTATAAAATTGAAGAAGATTAAATTTTCTACAAGAAAAGTATATAATGTGTTTATTTTGGTTCAACAGATTACGAGTTATAACTTATTTAATTGATATCTTATTAAAATACTCCTTCCATAAGAAATACATGTAAATTAGTATGCGAAATGGGGCGAATCCTATCCGCCCAAAGGAAATATAAATGATATTCTGAAAATCTTGACAAAATTTCCAGTAATTTGACACTTTAATCATTAAAATTGATCCAAAATTAAGGCGAGGGCGAGGTAACAAAATGTCGAGTTTTGGTGTTTTTTATTGGAAATATAAAAAAAAACCTTAAATCATCCCATTTTCAAACGCTCACCCTCGCTTTAATTTTTGACAAAATTTCATGATTATAGTGTCAAATTACTGGAAATTTTGTCAAGATTTCCAGAATATCATTTATATTTCCTTTGGGCGGATAGGATTCGCCCCATTTCGCATACTAATTTACATGTATTTCTTATGGAAGGAGTATTTTAATAAGATATCAATTAAATAAGTTATAACTCGCAATCTGTTTAACCAAAATAAACACATTATATACTTTTCTTGTAGAAAATTTAATCTTCTTCAATTTTATAACTAACTATAGTATACAAAAAGTTGATAGTTTTCGAGATATAATAAAACAAACCCAAAATGCGTACCTTTTCCCCCCCTTTTTCCCCCCTCCAGCCCCTGGCTCACCACCTAGGAGTCAGGACTTTTGGTATGTTAACACCCTAAGCCCCCTGAACAAGTTTCTGAAGGAATCGCTTAGTTACCTGCTCACGCACTCTACACCTACTTTTGGATCATTCATTGACTGGACTAATAGGGTTTTTTTTATAATAGGGTTTGTTAGACTATAATATTATAATGTGTGTAGTAAAATGCCAGAGCATGTTTCTATCATGTGAGTGTGTGTGTAGTTTGCAAGATGAGTGCTGTTTTAGAAAGCATCCCAATGCTACTTCCCCCTCCCATAGAGCACCTGATGCTGGGTGGTTGACATCATAAAGTTTGGTCATCTTCCTAATGCCCCTACAAAAATCTGAAGATAAAATGCAATGGTACTGTATCTGACCCTTTGAGTGCATTTTTGCCCATAGATGCTGGACTAATAATACTAATATATGGGTACCATTATACATATTTAAAATATATTTACTTGCAAGTTAGCATAGTTCACAAAGAGCGCTTGATCCAAGCACTCTTGAGAATTTTGTGGTATGTACACAACCAACGGTTGCATTTCAAGCTTAGTGTTTTCTCAGCTTTGGTTGAGACAATGTATTTCTCAAGTGATGAAGAGCAATTTTCACTTGAAAATGTTGAATTAAAAATTCGTAGAAAAAGTCAGTTTTTATGCAATTTAACTGGGGAAGAGGTAGGTTTGGAGAATACCACCACATATTTCCTCAATTGAAATTGGACAAAGTGAGGTTTTTTTATGAAAATGGATTTAACCATGTTTAGATACATCCACATGAACTCTATTAGCATGTAGTTTGAGGTGTAGTTTATTCCCAAATAGCCCCTCTTCTAAAGACTTGAGGTGTCAGTTCGTCGACATCCATACTGCATGGTTGTTTGTCACTGACTGGTTTGGTGTCGGTCAACAAGAGCCTGTCTGTACAGTACAAAACGTTCTAGCGTGCTTGTCGCCAGAACTTGTAGCAAGTGCTTGGTAGCCGGGACAGGCTTTGTCTGTGAACGCACATGCTTGATACAATGTACAATTTTCTCATGCCAGTTGGAGCTTAGAAGCGCTTGCCAACAAGTGCTTGTAAACCAGCTTTCTTTTGTGAACGGTCCATAGCCAGCAGAGCAGGTCTTTCAGATACACAAGAGTCCTAGCATATTAAATTATTACAATTGAGGCAAGTGCATTTCATGCTTCGTTGATTAAAAAATTGTATTTATGTTTCAGTTCCAATAATACCTGATTACCTATACACAATGGATGAAAACACAAGGCGATTATCTCTCAAGACATATGAACAAATGAGTCAGTTTACAAATAAGTAAGTCTCTCTCTATAGTAGAGCTGTAACAATGTCCTTCATAGAATCTCCTTAGTTTGTTCAATATACATTATATTTAAGTGAACCCTTAATAAGAGTAAAGCTTCCTTGTAAACCAAAATATTTAAATTTGTTTTTAAAATCTGACCCTATACACATACAAGTCTTCTTCTCTAGCCACGTAATTAATTATTGGTGATTTAGACCTGTTGGATACTCATGTCTAATTTAAACCTTTAGTTTGGTATTGAATCCTGGATTTTTTCTGGTTCTATATACTTAAAGATAATGAAAGACATAGTAGCTGTCAAGAAACTTAAAATCAATCCAGAAAATTGCTGAATCTCTTCTTAAGAACATTCCAAATAATGGTTCACGTACCAGTAGTGTAAAAGATGTATGAACTAAATGGAATATATTGTCATCTTGGAATTATGTTATGTAGGCAGCATAAAGATTGAGTTTATTCAAATGGACAACATGAACAATAATGTGACATAATATAATTATACTCCATGTAACCTAACTATATATTTCAGGTCAGTTTTGGAGCAGGTTGTTGATGAAAATGTACCAGTGAGTTTGCTTCTATCATCCAAAGCATTGGTAATTATTATACATTCATCATATAAACATGTTAGCTAAACCAGGCAGGTTTATGTCTTATACAATAGAAATATAAAGCTGCTATGTTTACGTTAAATACACATTATGTGTTTTAGTACAAAACATATCCAGCAAAGATTACCTCTACAGATAACTCCTGTTAGTTGCTGATTGTAGTTTAAGTGAATGATGGTTTCACTTCAGCATTGATGTACAATTTCATTAAAATTAACATTTTTACTGTCTTTTTAAATTTTACTTTGATATATTACTCCCCAAATGTATGGTGATTGATATAAAACAAAATATGATTGGATTTAGGATGGTTTTAAAATGGAAAAAGTAATAATGCAGTTAGGTTTAAAAATTCAAAAGAAAAAACTACACCCTAAAGAGTTAAAACAGCAAACCCGGAACTATAAGGTAAAATAAGTCCAAGCTTGAACAAGGTACCTTTGTAACCAAGATCACAAAATATAACATACAAAAAACTGTCTGGCAGATTATAAACTCTGAAGTGGAAAAAATTTAAATAAATTAAATAAATAAATATACAAAAGGACAATATATTAATGGAAATGACCCTAGAACTATTAGCAAATATATTTTATAAATATATAATAAATGTTTGGAAAAAATTATACTTATTCACAAAATACCTCCGTTGCAGCAACCCTGCAACTCAGCAAAATTCTATTTACCTGGCTGGATTTTATACTAAAATGTTCCATTCAAATTGTCTGATTTATTTCCTTTTAACATTAATTTTAATGAGTATTCAGGTTTGCGTTTGCTGCTATAGAGAATGTGTGTTTTGTTAATGTTTTCTTAGACACTTAACAGGTGTGTTTTGTTATTGAAATGTTGATAGTATCATAGAAAAAAAGAATTAAATATAGACCGTCAGCTGTGCTGCGGTTACCATAGGTTCTGGCGCACACCGCTTGGAGCACCACGGTAGTTACGGCGTACGCGCTACGTAAACTACAGCGGTGTGCGCCGGAACCTATGGTAACCATGGCAACCGCAGCACGGCTGACAGTCTATATTTCATTCTTTTTGTCTATGATAGTATCAAATAAACAAAATTGACAAATTTGGTTAAAATATACAGTATCCATATACAAGCAAACAACTACAGTTTATTTATCCTCCATAAGATATGGGAATTTTAAATATAGTAGATTTTTTTAACTATATTCGTAGTTATTTATTTTTTCAAGCTACAAAATCGTTACTATGGAAAGTAGTTGTGAAATTTTATGTTTTTACGGTCAAAAATGGGAAAAATCCAAATTTACCCCACACAAGTCCCCGTTTCCAAAGTCCGATCATGCTGGTTGGCGAACTTGTTCAAATAAATTTAGGTTTACACGTTTGTACCCAATTTAATGAAAATTGGATCATTAAAGCTTGAGTTATCATGCTAATATATAAATAGATTAATTATAATTTAGTGTGTTTTTAGACTCTGAGGACCTAAAAACAAAAAAGTAAATCGGTACCGGGCCCAGGTCTTACCATGAGACCTAAAAGCTTAGGTACTCCTTAATTTTGAAAACTATTAATTACCCAGCATGCATTGCTGCGCTTAACAACTATTATTTTAAATGGTAATTTGTTCTTTAGGATGAATAATAAACGTGTATACAAAAAAAAAAAATAATATTTTACTTAATTGCCAGTTTTTTTTTTTTTTTACATGTTTTTTGTTTTTTTATTAGGTGTATACATATCAATTATTTAAGATGGGGACGCCACTATGTGCGTATTTTAACACAAATATGAGTGAAGGATGAGTGTAGGAAGAGTGGCGCGATCTTGTAGTCTTGTAGTCAACTCTAAGTTGACAATTTCATCTTTTCAAAATTTAGAAACATCAAAATTCAAAACTTCAGTTGGACAATGAAAAATTTAATTCGTCCTTAACATATATTACTAGGTGAAACCCGTCAAAATCAACGGTTATTTTCTTCAAGGCTTACGCTTATTCATCTAACTGCGATAAATTGAGTGAAATTATACATATTTTGAGCATTTAGCAATGTTTAAAGATTAATAAGTGTAAAAACAATAATGATATTAATTGTGTTAGTTACCAAATATGGTTGATCATTCAATGAATAAAATATTTCCCATACTGTACGTCATCGGAGTTGTTGGTATGCTATCTGGTATCTCTTCGTTTGGAAGAACCTTTAAATAGTATTAAAATCGTATTGATGGATCTTTGTACTTAAACACTTCTGTTATTTCATCGGTGTAATGGAGATTAATCTATGATTTTATTTGAAAAAGAAATCTGTTTGTTGGGAAGACACGTTCTAACTTCAAAGAGAGGTATATCCGTTACAGTGTAAGTTTGATTTTTCCTTCGTCACGTCGCGTCAGTTCGTATCGTACTTCTAAGCCAATGAATAACCCTCTAGCACAGTTTTGAGAAATTGGTTGTGGGGTTACTGTTAAAGCTGTCCTTGACATGGGGGATGTCAGTTAGTTGTCTCAGCCTTACCAGTTACATAAAGTTGTCAATATAATCTCTCTACGGAATGTTAGGTGTAGTGGAATATACATGAAGTGAAGTTGGCTTTTATTCTTGAACTTTAGGGGCCTCCTCATTTATATAGTTGTGCAGCTTCATTGGCAAAAAATAATACGAATGACCAGGGCCGGTTTAACCCATACGCAAACTACGCGGCCGCATATGGCGCCACGAAAAAGTGGCGCCGTGGCGCCAACGGAACAATTTTTTTTACGTGAACAACGTAATTTTGTTTATTTTTGCTCAGAGTTCAGGTATTCAAAGCACCACAATAAAGACATTTATTCTGTTTGTACCAACAGCACTTGAAAAATGTGTATATTTGTACAGCACTACAACTGAAGGACTCAATGCCATTTGCAGTTTCGATTTGTAGTGAGCTGACGCTCGGCAGTCGGCAGCGTACAGCGCGGCGCCTGTGGGTTTCATTTCACGACTCGCTCATGCTCGAGATGAGATAAGCAAGCGCGCAGCGCCACTTGTCACGGATGGGCATACGGGAGGGTCGATGGCTAAAGGTGTGGTGACGTCATATCTCTAGTGGCTATAATGTCTTCTCTTGAGGCGACATGAATACCGTAACGGGACAATGTGATTCCAGTGGCGTTCGTGGCATAATTGATAGCGCATCGGACTAGTGATCAGGAGGTCTCGAGTTTCAAGACCCGTCGAGAGGCTGACTTTTTTTCAAAGATTTTACTTTATTTGATTTTTATCTTATATCTTTTTTATATTATCAGCAAGTTTGGTTGGTTAGGTTAGGTTCTGACAGTTTAATTTTATGATTAAAAAGTTAATTTTATTACTAAAAATTATAAAATTAATTTAAATTTTTCGACTTAGCGGTTCTAGCGGCGAACGCTGGCTGACACTATGTTAAGCCATCGTCCCTCCCGTGTGCCCCCCGCCACTTGACACAACATGAAACTTCCCTTCCCTCCCTTCTGCCTCTGGCTCTGATCCTAGAGCAGAGCATTACGTTGTATTGCACTCTAAAGTTGTATACGTATACCGTATCGGTATCGTATTGGCATTGTTTTGATGATTCATGATTGTTGATAAGTATATGATTACGAGTGGTTTAAGTTTAATTTATAACTAGTGGAACCCCGTCGAAATCGACGGTTAATCTTGAGGCTTTATGTAAATTCAGCTAACTGCGATAGAGTAAAGTAATTAAAATCTTAGTTAAATGAAGGGAGGATAAGCATAATAATAAGTATGACGATTGTGTTCCCTAAAAAACGTGATTGTTGAATTCGTTTAACACAATATTTCCTACCCTTTTATCGGATTTAGGTTGCCCAAAAGTATAATTGTTTGTTCATGAGTTTGTTTCATGTCAAAGCCACTTTCACTATATGGGAGAATGAGTTCATATAATTAGTCTATCATCTTACGGGAAAGAGTCAATATTTATTGCTAACAACTAATTCCATCTGCTTTAGAAAAATCATTCAGATTGTATCCAGATTTATAAGTAAATCTTCATCTTTGGTCATAAAATACAGAATTTTATCAGCATTTAAATAAGTTTTTTTTTATTTGATAAAAATATCTGATTCTCCAGATAGCAGTAACATTCTTACTTCGATCTAAGCAATTTTAATTCCTTTTCTTGCCACATCGACCCATGTATTTAATCATCCTGTTCTTACTTGATAATTCATTAGCTTATGGGGTAGTTTTGCCTGGCCACATCGACCACATAAAGCTGTGCATGTTTTTCGTGGATGGAATGAACCATAATTGTAGGAAATTTGATCACAAATCTTGAACATTTGCGGAACCAAATCCATAACCTAGTCCAGCCTTGGTAACAAATTATGCAAATGCGATGAGATGTGATGACACTGTTGTGTTTCCGAATGTTTTGTATGTAGTGAGCTTTAGATGCGTTGTTCGACCTAGCTACATGTGTACATCAAAGTAAAAACCCTGTAGGCCTACACATTTTTTTAAATACCTGAATTGACATTAGTTCACCTACTTCACCAAAACCATAGATGAAACATACTCCGTAGTTAGTCTATTCCAAAACTTGAACACAGCTCTCATCCTCAACGTAAGTTACTCATCTATGACACAATTTTCAACCCGATTATCGAAAACTGTCATACCAATAAATGAATTTCTGGTGTTCTTTCTTGAATTCAAAAATAAATGGTGATTGAAAGTAGGAAAAAAAGGCAAGTGCCAACCTTACAATATATATAAGCTAACCCGATAAGGAATAATTATATGTTCCTTTGAAAATTATATGTCACTCTTATTTCATAATTTAAAATTTTCTAAGAGCAATAAAGCATAGATTTTTGAACAAAACATTTAAAACGTATCATAAATTCATCATTTTGTTGAAACTATAAAAAACTTGCCATGCAGTGGAGAATCAATTTAAAATCATAAATAATAATGTAAACATTTAATTTTGACAGTTTCAGTAGACCTTTGAATACAATTTTAATATTAACAGCTGGTTCATTAAAAGTAGTGTAAAATTGTCCATATGGTCGTAATGTAAACAAAAATGCTGAGTGAACTTTAAAGGCCTCTGGGGCAGAGTCCCAAGGAAATTTACCTCGTTTCTCTTTTGAGGGCTCACCTACAGACCAATACCTTGCTTTAGACACCCCTACCAAGTTTCTACACGCAGCCGTTCTCTCAAATTAGCTGTGACAAAACCCCCGTTTTCCTCCATAATAATAACATGGGATGGGACTTTAAAGGCCACTGGGGCAGAGCTCCTAGGGAATTTAGCACGTTTCTCTTTTGATGGCTCATCTACAGACCAAGACCTTTCTTTAGACACCCCTACCGAGTTGCTACGCCCAGTCGTTCTCTCAAAATAGCTATGACAAAGAAAAACAGTTTCAAATTAATATATAGATTAGCGCATTAAATAAGAAGAAAGTATAAACTGAATGAATGAGTAAAACATCTTGCGAGCCGAAACATCTTGTGAAAACAATGGCAGAAAAAAGAAACCGTCTGGCACTTATTATAGAAAGCGTAAGGCGTATTTGGAAGAGGAAGATACAAAAAAGAAGCCAAATCAATGAGTAGATTTTTGTTTAAATCATCTGGTGGCGACCCCATTCAGCCCAAAGAAGTCACGATAGAAGACGGCAATGATTTAGGTATTTATTTATTTATTTATTTTCCAAGGAAAGATTAACACAAGCAGCTGATCACAAACGGCAAACATTACGTCATTGCCGTCTTCTATCGTGACGTCATGCTTGATGAGCATTAAAGCCTGTTTTTTTTGTGTGGCCTTGGTTTTGCTAAAGTTTGTATGATGAGTAAAATTGTAAAAATGTTAAATTTCTGCGAATAATAAACAGCCTTTTATTGCAAGTATTCTTCTAACCTAAACTTATTGAAAAATTCTTCCCAAAATTATTGGGAAAAAATTCACAAATACGGTTAAGTTATGTTCATGGTTTGGGGGGAGGGGGGGATTCTAAGTGGCGCTGATTCGGGTGTTCGCTTAACTCTAAAAAATGCCTAGAACCGGCCCTGCGAATGACATAGTAATGTGGCAAAAAAAGCGAAAAATAATGTTAATTGGTTGTTACCTGTAATCGAAGTAACCTCTCTGAAAAGTCTGCAGTATATTGCAGTTTTCCAGCTTAATGACTTTTCTAAATCATGCACATATTTCTAAATAAATATTGTAAAATGTTTTATCCAGTTGCTGTAAACCATTATTCATTTTTTAAATATGGACACGGCTCAATTTAACACCTGCCCTTCTGCACTTGTATTATTTTGTATTGTATTACACAATCGAAGATTTTTCCAATGATTGAAAGCATGTACAGTATGACAATAATCTCATGAACCTATGATGATCCGTCTAGAAAAATATGATAAAATATAGGGAAAAGGTGTGAAAGAGGCAGAAATCAACCTGTAAAATAGATAGAAGATAGTTCAATAAGAAATAATTGTAAGAGTTAGTGTCATAAAAGGATTTTCCACTGATTTTGTAATGGAACTTTATATTGGAAAACATGACATGATACACAGCATAAAGCTTTTGTGGTTGATAGCTGCAATAAAAACCAGCATTGCCCTACGTCTTCAACCCGGATACACGTTATTAAGTTCCCGTTCTGACTAGCGCTCAATTACAGGTTATATCTTTTTGAAGGTTAATGGAGACAAACTCCTTGCCAATTTCAAATTATATTCATATTTTAAATCTCAAAACCAAAATCCCGACTTCTCTGAACATCGGAATCGTCACACGTACCGTCTCGGGTGTGTACGATCCATGTAGTGTGTAGTTCGAGGATTCAAAAATTGATTAACCCTGCGCTAAGTCAAATACGACTATCCGCCTTTAAGGATAGCAGTGTGCTCTGTTGTTTCGACTTTGTTTAGTCTCTTCAGTGGTAGATAGGTCCGAAGTCCACTACCAGACAACAGTAAGTGTGTTTTGCGTGGAACGTGTTCATTACGAGATTCCAGCATTCACTGGGCAGTACAAGCGTTCGACTCGCTTTTACAAACTCCGTGTGACAGTGGAAGAATTTTGCAATCCACAATGTCAAGAGTGCCCTACTTTTCAAAATTTCACAGAGACTATGTATATTAGTTAATTAATTATACCTCAATTAAGTTTAAAATGACCTTGATTAGTCATATTAAAATTCAGAAATGTCTACTAGAGACAGCTGAAGTTGGGTTCCAGATTCCAGGAACCAATCAGCAAGCGATGACAGATTTCAGTCATATCAGCACTGGACGTGAAAACAAATAAACATCAAAATTGATGAGTCCGTCCACAATGATTTAAGAACAATGAGACTTGTAGTCTTGTTAGTAACTAAGGCCGACAAGTTCCTTAGACACAGCTGTTAATTAATAGCATAGATAAAAGGAGTATCCTTATTTTATCTATGTTAATAGCCCAAACAGCTAATGGCAACTAAGGGACCTAAAGTTTACAGTGGAATCCGAACCACATTTTTGCCTTGGTATTAACATTGACTATTGGATACAGTCAAAGGTATTAACGAATTGGTCTAATTATCAGGATAGTTTTTTTTTAATATTTTTTTGTCCTAGGACGCTAGGTACGAGCCTGGGATTGTTTTTCACATTACTTCAGGCTAGACCTAGGGGTTGCGGCATTATCACTTAGATAGAATCCATTTTGGTGACTTGGCGGGGATCGAACCCGGGACCTCAGGGACTGAAGTCCTGTGCTCTAACCACTACACCAGCTCGCTTCCCAATTATCAGGATAGTACTGTGGATGGTCGTAGTACTCACTAGTGCGGACGTTAATCCACACCAGGGAGTATCGCATCCAGAGTGTATCTCTATAAATATCCACAATTCGTGACCTCCTAGTAGCTGGATTACAGGACGACGCCCCCGTCAAGTTTTTAGGCGCACTACCACTACGTGAGCACACAATATACAGCTGTCCGTGTGAAAAGCATGCATTTTATAAATTTAAACCTACAATAGTCAGGGATTGCCCTAGTGCGTTATAATGGTGATTGCAAAAGCAAGACACAAAGGAAATTGTAGTTGCTTAAATTCAGAGGGTAATTCGGATGAAATCATCAGTATTCTTGGGATTAAGACTAGTTTCCTTTAAACAGTCTGGTAACGTTGCACAGCTTCGGTGGATTTAAGTTTCACATTAGTATTACTAGGTGGCGTTTGCAGAGGCATCCACAAAATTGAGCGGAGTCATCAAGGGTTCATATTATTGTTTTTGTCATACTGCAGTAAAAACAGTCGTTTTTAATGCATGCGTTGCGGGTCTAAAGTGGCATTTTTACTCTTTTGGGAGTAAAAATGGTTGTTAGCCTCTATGGAGTAAAAATCAGCTGTTGTCAACTCAGTTTTAAATTTCTATTGTAAAAGATTGCATGTATCGAAATATGTATCGATTCGTGCTTCGTAATCATTTTAACATACAGTCTACAGTCTCTTCCCATAGCCTTTTAGCATTGCAGACATTAATCCATTCCCACACTCAACACTGTTCACCTTTACTACTTCCTTCACCACCCCTTACGTCGTGGACCTGTTTCCCTCTCTTCCTATAGCATTTTAGGATTGCAGATACATTAATGTAATTGCCTAAGACAGTTCCCACACTCTGCACTGCAAGCCTTACAACTTCCTTCACCATTTCCTATGTCATAGTCCTGTTTCCTTCCCTGCTCATAGCATTTAAGTATTAGATAAATTTATCTAACTGCCCAAACGGTTCCCCCACTCTGCACTGCCAGCCTTTACTACTTCCTTCACCACTTCCTACGTTGTGGGGCCTGATTCCTTCCGTTCTCATAGCATTTTAGGATTAAAGATACATTAATCTAACTGCCACAGATGGTTCTCACACTATGGTCATGCTTTACTACTTCCTAAGCCACTTCCTACATCGTGGACCTGTTTTAATTACTTTCCATAGCATTTTAGTATTTTAGATACGTTAATCTAATTGCCACAAACATTGTCCACACTCCGCACTGCTAGCCTTTACTACGTCTTTCGCCATTTTCTATGTCGTGGGCATGCTTCCATCCCTTCTCATAACAATTCAGCATTGCAGATACATTAATCTAACTGCTACAAACGGTTTCCAGTTCCTATGCTCCACACTGCTCACCTTACTACTTCCTTCACCTCTTCTTACGTCGCGGACCTGTCTCCCTCTCTTCTCATAGAATTTTAAGATTGTAGATACGTTAATCTAATCGTCATAACAGTTCCTACAATCCGGACAGCTCGCCTTGACTACTTCCTGCACCACTTCCTACGTCTCGGACCTGTTTCCCTCCCTTCCCTTAGCATTTTAGGATTGCAGATACCTTAATCTAATCGTCATAAACAGTTCTCACACTCCGAAAAACTCGCCTTTACTACTTCTCTCATCACTTCCTACGTCACGGACCTGTTTTCCTCCCTTTCCATAGCATTTTAGGATTGTAGATACCATAATCTAATCGTCATAAACAGTTTACACACTCCGGACAGCTCGCCTTGACTACTTCCTATTGTATATTAAACACCAACTTTAATAACAGTTATTTATTAACAAGTTTAACAAGGATTCATAATGTAAAGATGAAGTAACTCTAACTAAGTCTTACTTTGTTTGTTTTTGCATTCATAATAAACAAAGAACATTTAATTTAATATTATCAGCTGATTGTATGTACAGGATATAATAATCTTCCCTGGAAAAGAATCAGTTTATTGCCTCTCCAGTATTCTCTGAGATCTTCTTATTACAGATGATGGATAAAATTTCTTTGTCCTGTGTGATGCTTGAGGAGAGTCATTTGGTTTGTTTACCACTTGAGCATGTTTCTGTGACTCAGACTCTGAGGCTTCGTCGGACTGTTCATTTACAGATACTAGTGTAGAGCGCATTTGATCAACATGGCATTTAACCATTAAACCTTCAACTTCAACTTCATAATGGCAGTTTCCTAATATTTTGACCACCTTACCAAATTTCCATTTAGGATTATTACTTCTGTAGTCTCGAACTTGAACGTTATCGCCGGTGCTAAAACATCTCAAGGTACCAACTCCTTCTGTGTCAGAG
Source organism: Macrosteles quadrilineatus (assembly GCF_028750875.1). NCBI lineage: Eukaryota > Metazoa > Arthropoda > Insecta > Hemiptera > Cicadellidae > Macrosteles > Macrosteles quadrilineatus. Next base: position 13,517,342 of record NW_026542594.1, read on the forward strand.
ATCCTTTTCGCCTTTAGCAGATCAATTCTCGTACGTATACTCCGTTTGAACATCATCTCCGCAGGGCTTCTTCCGGTGCTTATGTTCATAACTTTACGGGTTTGTAGAAGGAATCTACATAGGTTTGTATGGATGTCTCCAGATTCTTCAGCCATTGCACTTAGTTTCCTTTTTAGAGTTTGTACATAACGTTCCCCTTGTCCATTTGAAGCTGGGTGATATGGTGCCATCAGTTTATGTTGGATACCATTGGATTCCATAAAATGTTTAAATTCATGTGAAATGAACGCAGGACCATTATCACTAACAATTGTACTTGGAATGCCGAATCTTGCAAACGTTTCTCTTAAGATTTTTATAGTAGAGAAACTAGATATGCTTTTTGTTTCCTTTACTTCCAACCACTTTGTATATGAATCTACTGCTATGAAAAAGTATGTACCTCTGAATGGTCCTGCATGATCTATGTGCACCCTTTCCCAAGGAATATTGGAGTTTGGCCATGGTTCATGGTACTTTGGAGGATCGTTTTTATTCAATGCACATGGTTTACATGAATTTACATAGTTTTCTATGTCAGAATTCACTGTAGGCCACCAACAATATTGCCTGGCTAGCTCTTTCATTTTTGTTATGCCTGTGTGAGCTTCATGTAGTTCTTTCAGAATAGTTTTTCGTAAAGTACATGGAATTACAACTCGAACTCCTCTAAATAAACATCCATTTTCAATTGACAGTTCTCCTTCTAAACCTTTGTATTGTTCAGGCTTCGTAATGTAAGAGGATGTCATTAGTGCATTGTATACCAACTTTAATTCTGGATCGTTCATAGTTTCCCTTCTTACTTCATTACTTGTGACAGGAAGGGAATTCAGTTGTACTTGTAAAAGGTATTTGTCTGATACTGTTTCATCTAAGGTTTCTTGATGATCACATGTATTGTTAACAGGAAACCTTGATAGGAAATCTGCGTTGACATGATTCGATGCTTTACGATACTGTATTTCGTAGTCAAAACCTGACAGAAATAGAGCGTAGTGTAACATTCGAGTGGCGGTTAAGGGTGGTAGGCATTTTGAGGGATGGAAAATAGAAGACAATGGTTTGTTGTCGGTTATAAGTGTAAACTTTCGACCATAGCAGTAATGGAAAAACTTATGAACACCCCAGTATATCGCAGTCGCTTCCTTAATAATGTGGCTGTAATTTTGTTCTGCTTTACTTAATGTCCTTGAAGCAAAAGCTATAGGTCGTTCTGTTCCATCCGGCATCTTGTGAGATAAAACAGCAGATAGTCCATGAGGCAAAGCGTCCGTTGCCAGTATCAGTGGTAGGTTTGGTGAAAATGTTGTAAGAACCCTCTCTGATGTGATTTCCTTCTTAATGCCCTCAAAAGCATCATTACATCGTTTTGTCCATGTATAGGTTTTCTTCTTATGGAGTAGTTCATATAATGGATGTATCGTAGTTGCGAGAGTGGGTAGAAACCTGTGATAATAGTTTACAAGCCCAAGAAACTGCTTCAATTCAGTAACGTTAGTGGGTATGGGACATTTCAAAACAGCTTCTATCTTATCATGGCTCTTATGCAATCCTTTTCCATCAATTTTGTATCCTAAGTAGTTCACAGACTCTTGAAAAAAACTTACTTTTATTCTTGTTTATGTGCAAGTTGTTTTCCTTCAAACGTTCCAAAACCTTGATCGTGCGTAGTTTTGTTTCTTCAATAGTCCTTCCTTGAACTATTATATCATCAAAGAAAACAGCAGTACCTTCCAGTCCAGTTAAAACTGAGTCCATGTAGCGTTGCCATATGTTTGGAGCTGTTTTTATTCCAAACATAAGTTATTTACCTTAAAAACTCCCATATGAGTACTTATGGCTTGAAGGTTGGCACTATCATAGTCCATTTGAAGGTGTAAATACGCCTTATGTAAGTCCAAAGTTGTAAAGTATTGTCCTCCATTTAACTTGTCAAATATCTCTTCAATCTTGGGAATAGGATAGTGATCATTTTGCAGTTGGGAATTTACAGTTACCTTATAATCAGCACATATTCTTACTGTTCCATCTTCTTTCAATATAGGTACTATGGGTGTTCCCCATTCTGAATTGGTTACCTTTGAAATGATGCCCTTTTCTTCCAGTAAGCACAATTCGTCTTCTATTTTAGTTTTTAATGCAACAGGAGGGACACGGTATTTAATAAAAATGGGTCTTGAATCAGGCTTTAATGGAAGATTGACTTGTTTATCTGGTGCAATTCCTACTTCTTTTGTAAATAGGGATTCATATGTGTCAAAAATGTCTTGTTTTATATTATTTTCCTGTAGGATGTTTTGCTTGTAAGAACTAGGACTCGCCATGTGATTTACGTCATGAATAGATATGTCAAAGTTACGAATCCATTCGCGCCCAAATATATTATCAACATTATTTTGTACAACAAAAATTCTACCTACCATTGTTTTTGAACCTAACTGAACTTTAACTTCACTTGTTCCACTTAACTTAATCGATTCCCCTGTGTAGGTTTTTAGCTTAACATTTGGGACTTCTGTAATTTTCTTGTGTGGGAATAATCGTTTGAAGGTACTTAATGACATAGATGATACAGCAGCTCCTGTATCATACTCCATTGAGCATTGTACTCCATCTAGAAGCGGTGTTACTAAGTATTTGTCATTGAATTTGGATGACAAAGAATTGAGTTGTAGCTCTTCAGTGATAGTGAAAGAATTACTTGTACCATCTAATTCTTCATTTTCACTGGAATAATCTTTTTCCGTAGAGTCCATTTGTTTTTGAAATGCTTTACCTTTGTTCATTTTACTCGCCTTCAAACAAACAGCAGCAGTATGACCCTTACCATTGCATGTAAAACAAGTGGCATTACGTAGCTTGCATTCATTTGCTTTATGGTTAGATTTACCACACCTAAAACACTTGCCTTTCAAATCATCTATTGATACAAAGCTGTCAGATTTTGGTTGTTTTTTTATGGTTTTACTAATTTTATTTACAATAGCTGGTGATGACATTTCATTGTTACCTTGTTTCGATATCTCGAAAGATAAGGCTAACTCATACGCCCTTTGTAAAGTCAAGGAATCTTCTTGAAGAAGCCTTTCTCTTATCTCTTTGCTGTATAAACCTCTAATGAACTGGGTGCGTAAGTGGGTGTCAATCGTACTGGATTTGCATTTTGAACAGGAAAAATTACAGTGTAGAGTCATGCTACGAAGTTCTTTCATGTATGTGGAAATAGATTCACCCGATTGTTGTGAACGCGTGTAAAACTTATGTTGTTCAGCAACTTCATTTGGAGTTGGACAAAGGTAATCTTTGAGTAGCTTGACCAGTTCATTATACGATTTAGTATGTGGTAAGTCTGGGGCGCATAAATCATTTAAGAGTTGAAAATTCTTTGGACTAAGGCAGCTAATTAACACCTGCACGCGTGTTTTGTCATCATCCTCTCCCCCTAATCCATTCAATTCAAGATAGTTAGTGAGCCTAAGTAAGTAGGTTGTAAATGTTTCATTACCTTCATCATAAGGTTCCAACTTTTGAAGTGGGAGACGAATCTTTTGTTTCTTTTCTTCACTAAACTTCTCTTGTAGAAATAACAGTAATGCTTGATTTATTTCTCTTTGACTCGTCGCCATTATTGTATATTAAACACCAACTTTAATAACAGTTATTTATTAACAAGTTTAACAAGGATTCATAATGTAAAGATGAAGTAACTCTAACTAAGTCTTACTTTGTTTGTTTTTGCATTCATAATAAACAAAGAACATTTAATTTAATATTATCAGCTGATTGTATGTACAGGATATAATACTTCCTTCACCACTTCCTACGTCGCGGACCTGTTTTCCTCCCTTCCCATAGCATTTTAGGATTGCAAATACCTTAATCTAATGGTCAAAAACAGATCCCATACCTCGAACAGCTCGCCTTTACTACTTCCTTCACCACTTCCTACGTCGCCGACCTGTTTCCTTCCCTTCCAATAGAATTTTAGGATTACAGATACCTTAATCTAATCGTCATAAACAGTTCCCACACTCCGGACAGCTCGCCTTGACTACTTCCTTCACCACTTCCTACGTCACGGACCCGTTTTCCTCCCTTCCCATAGAATTTTAGGAATGCAGATACCTTAATCTAATCGTCATAAACAGTTTGCACACTCCGGACAGCTTGCCTTGACTACTTCCTTCACCACTTCGTACGTCACGGACCTCAAGCTAATGTCGTCATTTGATTATATTTATGATCCCTACCGTTTCTGTTCTAATATCTGTGGAATAATGCTATCAGCTATTTTTTTATCTACTGCATTCAAAAGTCAACAGCTGATCATATGTCTTTGTTTATGTGTCAAATACTGCTTCCATAATTAAGGATTACATTGAAACTTTGAGACCAAGTGGGGCGGATTTCTGAAAGACTTTTTAAACGCAATATAGATGTTGGCACTCACCGATATGGTCTTTATCACCATGCAAAATTTGAAAACGATTGATTCAGCCGTCTAGGAGGAGTTGGCGTATTACGAAATGAATAAGAGTCGACGTATAAGAGCTTCACTCGCTCCACTCAATTATTATTGGACTTCCTACTTTTAATGACAGTAATGAGGTGGGTTAATGACAAATTGAGAGGCATTTGAATACCTGAGATAGCACGCACAATTATAATTTACTTAATAATTTATGTTAGATTGTGTGTGTAGAACAAAAGATAAAAATATTAAGGCATTGCCATCCCTTTTATCGTTTATAATACTTTGATAAAGGTTTTTATGTTTACATATTTAACATTGGAGTATTGAAACGTTGTTGAGTGCACAGGTGTGCTGCGATTGGCGTTTAATATATTTGGACTTATTCAAAGACTAAAATAGTTTTCTGTGCTGCACTCTGTGGAAACATTGTGGCACTATTTCAAATAATGACTAATACAGCATGTTGTGATTATTCATCCTACAAAACAGTTGCCGGGTAACAGCTAGTTATATTTATTTGTAAACATTGTAGGTACTTTCCTGTTAAAGGGAACATTCATTATTATTGATGATTTTTTCTCGATATATCGATTTTAACAAATTGAAACATATCAGCTGACAACTACGATAAATATTGTTCAGTATCAACAAACAATAATGAAATGAAACTGTTATAAAAAAATAACCTAACATAACTAACCAAACTTGCTGTGTAACATTTAAATCCGTGTTTAACTTGCCTATTCTGTTATCAAACGGAATTTTTAATTGGTACCTACAGCAAGTTTGTTTGTTATGTTAGGTTAGCTTAGAACAGTTTCATTTCTTCCTACTAATATTATAAATGAGAAAGTTTGGATGGATGGATGTATGGATGTATGGATGTATGTTTGTGACAAGTGAACGCGAAAAATACTGGTCGGATTGGGCTGAAATTTGGCATGATGATAGCTCACATTCCCGATTAACATATAGGCATATTATTATTTCAAAAATCCTTTCGGGCTCCGCCCCAGTGGCTCTGGAGTTTCCCATGTTAACCTTATGAGAAATTGAATTATTGAATCTTAACAGCTGTTTCAATTAAACAAGTTGGTTCTGTTCTATGATGTTCAATAGCATTAAAGTTACAAGGATTACCAACAGGGTGCAGCACTATTATTTCTTTTACATTTATGACAACAGCTAATTTGCAACCAAAAGGTGAGTGAGCGTAGCGAACGAACTTCAACCTGGAGGCGAGTTAGCGTAGCGAACGAGCTAACCTGAAGGCAAGTGAGCGCAGCGAACGAGCTCCAACCTAAAGGTGAGTGAGCGTAGCGAACAAACTTCAACCAGGACGTGATTGAGCCATGCGAACGAGATAATCTTGAAAATTAAGAAGTTAAACGGGGCAAAGCCCGCGGGTTACAGCTAGTAATCCATATAATAGACTATTTTAGCCTAAACAAGATCAGTTGTCAACTTGAACTTGTGACAATCGGAAAACAAAAATATCGATATATCGAGAAAAAAATCATCGATAATAATGAATGTTCCCTTTAACAGGAAAGTACCACATTGTATTTCAAAAAGTCTGACATTGGCCCACTTAAAACCCTCTGGGGCGGAGCCCTTTTGACAGATCTGCACCAAACTTCACACAAACCATCCTTGAATAATGCTTAATAATGCCTGAAAGTTTCATTACAATCTGTCGAGTGGTTTCTGAGTCCATAAGGTACATACATACATACATAGTTCCTCTTTTATAGATATAGATTTGCTAAAAGAGATTACTTAGAAACAAAATATTGTCAAACTATAGGACAATATCTCTCCTTCCAGTGAAATAAAAACTTTATGACAACTATTTAATAATTAACTTTTTAAATATTTAGAGAATTTTTAAAGTTAGAAGATCTGCATGATTTTAGGCCTGTAATCAGAGCTGTCCAACCCCCTCAACCAGGAGCACAAATTGCCACGATTACATACTACCCCTTTCTTAACCCACCCAAACTTAGCCACCTGCTCCCTTCCCAGAACAAAACCAAAGTTTCAAGGACTTTGGTTGAAGTTAAAAAATTAGATTACTTTTTTTATTGTTATTGTAAGAGTTTTTGTGCAGGTTCAGCTAGTTATGAATCCTGTGGTAGGAGCTTTGACGAGTCACTGTGGTTACCAACTCCCTCTCTTCATAGGCTCTCTTCACCTGCTACTAGCAGCATTATGTGAGTTGTCATGTTTTATCTCCTATAAATCTTGTTATATTATTTGTTAATTAACTTAAGTCCAGGCAACAAAGACAAAAAAAGACCAAATAGGGGAAAAACTCATGTATAAGCCAAATTTGGTACTGTTGTAGAGGAAGGGTCCTTAAACTATTAACCAAAAGTACTGACCATTGGGGGTGGGGCTAGGGGGGGTGGGGGGCTTTAAAGGTCCCTTTTTTAGGTTTTTTCGTTAATAACTCAAAAACTATGGCCTCCAGCAAAAGAGTTTGCCATAAATAAGAATGATGTCTACGTGAAATTATCTACAAGAAATGTCCTAAGCACCTTTTTGCTAAGATTATTACTTATAGAGATATGAAAGGGGAGCAAAGTTGAAAAAAAATATACAACAGCTTGTGTAACTCATTCACTTGGGAATAAAAATTCTCCAGTACTAGATGTATAAGAGACTTGAAATTTAGTACGGCTCTTTGGTTTTGGGCCTGACACCTCGGGAACATTCTAAAAAGTTACATATTAAAATGTTTACCTAACCCACCATGTTAAACTTACCTATCCCAAGCGTGATGTATACAACTTCTTTACTTCTCAGTTATGTAAAGTTGAAAAAAACTCACTCGGTGAGGTAATGAAATCCATTTAAATAACATTGAGTGCTTAGCTTAAAAAATATTCCTCTATGGAGCCAACGACGTTCAACGCTAGAAATCAGCTGTGGGCTTGAATTTTATTGTTATGTTTTGAAGAATTTTCCTAACCTAGCTTTTGTTTGTACATTAACGTTACTGTTAGAAGATGAGTGAAATTGATAATGAAAAATATTGTTCGTAACCTCCTGTATATTGTTGGGTCAGGTAAAATCTTGTACGTTACACGTTACGCAAGAGCGTGTTTACATCACTTAGGTAAATTATGCAACTCGCTTCCGCTCGTTGCACAACATTCACCTGCGTGATGTAAAAACGCTCTTACTACACTTGTAAGGTAAATAGCTATTAACTCCCCCCAAAGCCCCATGTTATTCTTCAGGAAAATAAAATAGAATGTTACTGACTTTTGTATGATGATTTTAACCCTTTATAAACGAGATGGAATGAGACTTAAAATCTAACACGAATGTACTTACTTCAATACTTTATTCTGAAATGGCGACCATACAAATGTAGGTATTTTAAGCCAAGTATGAATGGAGACGAGTGGCACGATCTTGTAGTTAATACTGTTCAATGAAATGGCGACCATACATAGTATGTATTTTAAGCCAAGTATGAATGGAGATGAGTGTAGGATGAGTGGCGCGATCTTGTAGTCTTGTTAGTGACTAAGGCCGACATTCCTTAGACACAGCTGTTAATTAATAGCCCATACAGCTAATGGCAACTAAGGGACCTACAGTTTATAGTGGAATCCGAACCACATTTTTCCTTGGTATATACGAATTGGTCTAATTATCAGGATAGTACTGCGGATAGTCGTAGTACTCACTCGTGCGGACGTTAATCCACACCAGGGAGTATCGCATCCACAGTGCATGCCTATAAATATCCACAATTCGTGACCTCCTAGTAGCTGGATTACAGGACGACGCCACCCGTCCCAGTCAGTGACTAAGGCCGACATGTTCCTTGGACACAGCTATTAATAAATCCCATACAGCCAATGGCAACTAAGGGACTTAAAGTTTATAGTGGAATCCGAACCTCATTTTTTCCTTGTAATTAACGAATTGGTCTAATTATCAGGATAGTACCGCGGATCATCGTAGTATTGCAGACATTAATCCACACCAGGGAGTGTCACATCCTCAGTGTATGCCTATAAATATCCACAATTCGTGACCTCCAAGTAGCTGGAAGTGGCTGGGACAACGCCACCGTCCCAGAACGTGATCTTAAATTATCAGTAAAATTTCCAAAAAGTGATATTTTAAAACTTTAACCATTGACTATTGGATACTGAAGTAGACCTCCTATTTATATGGACCAGCTGTCGCCAATTTTATTGAAAATTTTTTTTATCAATAAAGAACTTACCTAGTTGTGTGAGCCAGTCACAGAATGCGCTAGTGTATAAAATTATATTTTATAACTTTTTTTTGTTGCTGACCAGGTTGATGGGTCAGCATAACCCATAACAGTTGGTATAGCTCACTATAAGTCAATTCCTAAGTTTAACTTTTGGTAAAATCAATACTCATCATCATCACTCTCATAATTTTATCATCGTTCATCATCATTTTATCAGTACACAGTTCACCTTTGTACTGTACCGGCTCACCCCTTGATTTGCTGGATACGCACAATCAGTCGGTGGCTCACATCGACTACGACGATTTTGCAAAAAAATTTGGCTACACATTTAACATGGGGATGGAATGTCTAAAGTGGGGTGCACGAGAGTCTGCAGTTGCAGCAGCCAATCACAAGCCAAGGCTATTGAGACGTTGACACTAATTAAAAATAAACTAAACAATATTTTAAAATTATCTGGTATTATTAGATTTGGCAAATACGCGCAACCCTCATTGGCTATGAAGTCAGGTGGTTAAAATAGGCTCCTCCCTCAACTGATGCAGACTCTTGTGGACCGTACTGTAGTTTTATTAATAGTCAAAGCTTTAACCGGGCCTTTAATGCTAGCTATGTGTCTATTTGTATCCCTACCATATTTCCAACAGCATTAATTCATTACAGCACGGTAGATCTATCAAAGTCGGTGGCATCAGTTGCTGTCATTTTATTGTTCCTTGCTTAGTTTCCAGCTAATTAGAGAGTATTGTACTTTACAAAAGCAATAATGCTGTGTTTGTTGCTAGTATTTGCATTCAGTGAGAGCTACCTTGGACTGTTTATTGCCAGGAGTCTGCAAGGGATCGCTTCAGCTTGTATTGGAGTGTCAGGTAACTACTCCAATGGTTATCTCGTAAATTAAGTGAAATTTCCACTCTTAAAGGTACTCTTTTAGACTTAATAGTTTCAAAATTCTATGTTTTATGAATCCGCAACTAAGGTTCTTATTTTCTGTAAAAACAGAGGAAATAAAAGGCCTAACAATCCTCTCCTTATGTCAGATTATCCTGTTTTAGCGAATTGCCCATTAAGATAACAAGCTATTAGCGTAGATATCATAGTAAGAGCAAGGCCTGGGGACCATTTACTTTTTATTTTTTTATGTCCCCAAAGGCCAAAAACCGCATCCGTTCAAATTAATATATACAGTGTAACTTGCAACCACATGAACAAACTTTGTCACGTTATTCAGCATGTCAAAAGAAACAAAAAATGTAATACCTATAACATGTTTCCTATCTCATTCTGTTTTCGGTATATCTGTCTGTATGTGATTAAAAAAAAACATCCATTACTCCTTAACTGTTTGAGCTACAGCGTTGAAATTCTGTAAAAACGCGTATCTTATTGACCACTACTCTTGAGCTAAATATGAATAAAAACTCTTGAACTGAAATGGCAGCTTTTTAATGTATTTGATGCCAAATTCCATGAAAACCGTTAATCTTAAAAACTATATGCAGGACATGTAAGAGGTATTTTCATTAACTTTCGAGCAGGCGCTTCACCAGTAAAACAGGAGCGGACATGTAGAGTTTTATTCCGCAACACTAAATAGTACAAACTTAACCCATTTTACTTGTTGTTATAATGCCATTGTATTTAAATGTTGAATAACTTAACACGTTCGCTGCTGAGCGGTCAAAACTGGCCGGTGCCGGCAACGCAGCATCAGGTGCTCTGCGGTTGTAATCGGCCGTTCCCGTTATTTAACTTCGAACAGTCAGTGTAAGCTAAGCCATTGATGCGAAACGTTATAATCGTTGCCAGCCTGTAGCTTAAAATGCGAGCTTTATTTTGGTGTAGGTTGGTACTAAAATTACCCGTAAAATCCCGTCTGGCAATACCTTTTGTCCCAGTTTCGGGCATTTTCTCTCTTCGAGCCACACTACAAAGACACTGGCTACGGATCCAGTCAGTGCTGCTACCCTTGGGTATTTTAGTGATTCAGTCCAGTGAACTACGTCCACTCTCGGGATAACACAGCACAATCACCGCTGCTCTTTTGTGTTTGGTCAGACTGAAATATTTGAATGCCAATTAATTGCGTTCACTGATTTGATTTGGTGGCGATCGCCTGTTTGATGTATGCCGCAGTCAGCGTGTTAGTTAGGAACCAAATTTCATTGTTAATAACATTTGTTCAACTAAATGTGAGTAATATTTCAAATTCGCATATTGAGTTTTTTTCTATTACAGTAACTTATTTAAAGGTATCACTGTCAGTGTTACGAGAGAGGGCGCATACGGAGTTTTATTTTGCATTAATGCAATTATACATATTATATATGCAAACAAAACATATTTTATAATAATTATTAATTAAATAAATACATTTAAACATGTTTATATTTTTGTATGTATATAATATTTGCAACACCCCGGTGCCCATTAATTGTGGAGATCTATTCTCTTTGCGCCTCCAAACAAACCTAACCTCTTCCTCTTGCGCCCCTGGGCCCAACTAAAGTGGGCATGTTTGTGAACTAGCATGATCAGACTATGGACAAAAAAAGGGCAAATGAAAGCGGTTTTATGGGCTTAAAATAGGGTTTTCCCATTTTTAATTCCAACATATATAATTTTGTATATCTTTCTAAACCATTTTTTATAGCTTGAAAAATAAATAATACCAGAGTATAGTATTATAGTGCGTGATAATGATCGCAGAGAAAATTTCCAGGAGCGGCTCCAGAGAGCAGGCCAGATAGGCCCGGGCCTACCCAAAATTTTGGTAGATATTTCAAAATTATAAATAAATTTAATTATATTCATATAAAGGGAAAGCATTCAAACTAATTATTTTGCATTTGAATTTTTTAATTCCCCCCTTTTTGCGGGGAAGCTCTTCAAACCTCTCGACCCCAGATCAAAATCTTTCTTGATCCTTGTCAGGCCTACCCAAAAAATTATTCCTTGAGCCGCCCCTAAAAATTTATAAAATTATAAAATGTTAAATTTCTATGCTATTCTTATGAGAAAAGTTAAACTGTTGTACTTTGCTTGTTTATGGATCATATTTTGATGCAATTTGGCAACTTTATTTATTTCATACTAAGCTATTGAGATTTTACTAAAACACACTTTATTACCATTCCTGTACTGTAGCAGCTAACCTAAGAAGTCATTAAAACTAATGTTATTTACATAGAGACACATACATGCAAGGCCACATAAAAAAAACAGGCCGTAATGCTCGTCAAGCATGACATCACGATAGAAGACGGCAATGACGTAATGTTTGCGGTTTGTGATCAGCTGTTTGTTTTAATCTTTCCTAGGAAAATAAATACCTACGTCATTGCCCTCTTCTATCGTGACGTCATGCTTGACGAGCATTATAGCCTGATACATATCTGTGCGCAGAATTGATGTTTCCAATCCAAATTGAATTTACCATGTGTGGAATTACAATTTTCATTTATAAAAAAAAAAACATTACAAAAAGAATGTTTGCTGAACCTGAGATATTGTTAAGGTAAGACTTTACTATTTATTTGATATTGAATCACATTATCATATAGTTAAAAATATAAGTCGAACACTAACCTGCATTACTTTGAAAGACTTAAAACTACTTTATTTTCCCTAAATGTTAGTTATTATATTAGAAATATAGTTAAGTATTAGAACCTCGATTGTTCGACACTTTGTGGACTTAAGGGATGTTGAAGTATCAAAATGTCGAACTATAGGGAATAAATGGAGTTTAATATACAGGAAAGTAAAAACACAAGTCTATAGAAAGCACCCAAATTTTTGTTAAATACTAAAAAGCCTAACAATTAATTTCACTGTTCATTAGTTAAGTCTCAAGTCAACAATGAATGACAAATTAATGTTCAAATCAGCTTACATCACAATAGTAACCATTAAATATCACTTAACATAATAGCTCAGCTGTGTCGAACTACAAAGGTGTGTGGAACTATCGAAGGTTTACTGTATAAAGTATGTAAACAGATTCATTGATACATATTTATACTGTTGTGTATAGTGATTGTTTGCCCAGGTATGTGTCTGATTGCTGAATACTTCCCCACGGAGACTAGTCGCAGCAGAGTCATGGGCTTCATACTGGGCAGTGTCGCCCTCGGTGTACTACTGGGCTACCCCTTCGGAGGGTTTCTATACGACTTCTTCGGAAAAACAATTCCATTTTTGTTTATTGCATTTTTTGTGTTGACTGACCTAGGTATGTAGATAATTGATTGAAAATGAGATTCAAATCTGTAAGTGGTTATTTTTTATTATGAATGATGAGTGAGAGATTTACAGCATTGTGCTTTCCTAAGAAATGTAAAAATGCAAAAAGTAAATAAAAATCCAGATGCACACTTTTCTTTTCATCCAAGACAGTAAATGTTATCACAAAAAACTAAAAGGAGGCATGCAAAATTATTGGAAAGTTAAATAATCTAGGTAGTGATATTAAACATAGGAACTAACCTACAGAATGTTTAAACAGATCTTTAGTCTGTTCAGTAGTACACACAGTCACGTAGTAGTAGAGTACAGTATGTCAATACAAGAAGTGGAAACACATAATTTAATTTGTTGCTATGCGGGTTGCGACACTGTGCTAGTATGACCTTGTGGAGTACATTTTACTTAGGTACTTCTGTACAATTAAGCTTTTTATCGAGATAGCTAGATTGGTATTTTGGCTGGTTAGTTGTTTTTTTGGCTTTAGTATAGCCATTAGCCATAATTAGTAGTTATGAGCAAGAGGGAGTTTTTCTGTGTAGTTTAGAGCTTCTTTCTGCTACTGACTTAATTTAGATCTTCATCTATTTTGACAAAATTTCAATCTTCGAGATCGTAAATGTTAATCTCTCTCTCCCCCTCTCTCATTTCTAATGCAGCAGATATTTATAGTTGTTGTAATCATACCTATCCATTACTGTAATTTTTTATCATTGAGATTTAACTTGAAAGTAGAAGAAGACTCTTTTCCAAATACTTTATAAATAATTTATCTACTATGATTTCTTTCTCCCTCCTTCTTAAAAAACCACACACACTTACTCATATATTTATTGAAATCTCATAATTCCTTGGTGGCTGTACACAGTTAAGAAAGACAAAATTTGTCTTTACATTTAATGTAAAGGCTCACATTTAAGATATGGGTACCTAAGATGCATTTATATCTAACTATTCGCTTCTACAAAATAGCAAAAGCCACTATAATCACTTTAATGGCATTCTGATTGATGTAAGACTGGACAGATGAGTGGACACACGTTGGTGATGGAGCCAGTATGGTAACTATGGTATGGTATGGTAAAAGCGATGTCCTCTAATTAATAATAATGCTGATTTTTATAAATTCTGCTATACAGAAAAGATATTCCAGCAACAGCAGGGCACACAGTAATTTTACAGCATATACAAAACTCACAATATACAGAGTGTATATAAAGTCACGCACGGGCTCAATATTTTTCAAACATTAACAGATGAATCGATGAGAGTTGGTAAATCAAAACGGCACCTAAAAATCTACTTTTTGAAGGAACTGTCAGTTTTCTGTCATATGATGGCCGTCCCACGAGGAGTCAGATAGAAATCTTAAATAGGAGCATAGGTTGATATGTACATCAAATTAAAGGGTTTTATTAGCAGAATACAATGCTGCAAATTTGAACTCAAACATACAACTGAGTCAAAAATGGTAGCCTTTCAAAGATATCTTGAATCTTTAATTTTGAATCTTTGAACTGCTGCCAATTTTTACTCAGTTGTTCTTTTGAGCTTGAATTTGCGGCATTGTAATCTACTAAAAAGACCTTTAGTTTGATGTGCATATCAACCTATGCTTACATACATACATACATACATACATACATATCCTCTCCTGTTCCGATTATCTTCGGGTCTGGGTGTTCACTAGGCCTCTCCATCTTCGTCTATCATTCCACAATTCCACTTCCTCCACATACTGCCATTGCACTCCTCTTGCTTCCACATCAAGTTTCACCTCGTCGAACCACCTTCTTATGGGTCTTCCTCTTGGTCTTCTTCCATTCATTCGAAGTTCACTCATTCTTTTCGCGATTCTTTCATTCTCCATTCTTCTTACGTGGCCAAACCATCTCAATCACGTCTTCTCTACTCGTTCTCTCAAACTTTCTTCAACTATTCCTCTTCTCAGCTCTTCATTCCTCATTCCGTCGAATCTTGTTTTACCTTTTATTCCTCTTATAAACTTCATCTCACCTGCATGAACCTTACTCCATTCCCTCTCTTCTCTGTTATGTTCCAAAATTCAGCACCATAGGTAACTATCGGTATATATTATGTTTTGTACATGGTAACTTAAACTTTCTTTGGTATATCCTTATCCCAGACTAGATGTCTAATACTTTGGTAAAATCATGCACCTTTCCCCGGTCTCGCCGTCACCTCTTGCGCCATCCATCCATCGTTCGAAATAACCGTGCCTAAATATGTAAATTTTTCAACCAACTTAAGTGGTTTTCCTCCTACTTTTAACGATTGTTCCAACACCCTATCTCTTCCGATCACCATAACTTCACTCTTTTCCTTACTTAGTCTTAGTCCCCTCTCTCTCATAACCTCTGCTTATTTATCCAGTTGTCTTTGTAACTCTCCTTCATTTCTTCCCCACACTATATCACTATATCATCTGCAAACATCATAGTTCCCACATTTCCCCTAAAGTTTCTGACTTCTCTCCACATTATTTCCATTACCACATTAAACAAAATCGGTGTCAAAATACTTCCCTGTTTCAGTCCCTTCCTTACACCAAACCAACTGGTTTACCCTGCAACTGTCGTGACACGACACTTGTGATCCTATACAATTCTTTAATCCACTCAATGTACTTTTCTTCTATTCCAATACCTTTTAAGCTATCCCAGATGGCACTTCTCTTCACGGACTCATATGCTTTTTCAATATCTATAAAAACACATTTTATTTTCTGACTAGCTTTACCCGCGGGCTTTGCCCCGTTTTACTTCATAAGTGAGCTCGTTCGCATGGCTCAATCACGTCCTGGTTGAAGTTCGTTCGCTACGCTCACTCACCTTTTGGTTGGGAATCTCCAGAGCCACTGGGGCGGAGCCCGAGAGTCCGATCAGAATAAAAACAACTTAGTTTTCCTATTTAATGCCTAAAGAATCAGTGTTCCAAATTTCAGCCTCCTAGGTAAATGGGAAGTGGGAGAATTAGTGATGAGTGAGTGAGTGAGTCAGACAGTCAGTGAGGGCTTTGCCTTTTATAGATTGAATCCCAATGCTTCTCTATCAGCTGTCTTACCCCAAAGATATATTGTATATATTTCTCCGAAAACCATGTTGTTCCTCACTTAACTAATCTTCAGCATAATTTCCTATTCTATTTCAAATCACCTTTTCAAAAATGTTTGCCACTTGGGAAATTAATGTTATTCCTCTGTAATTCTTACATCTTCTTTTACTACCTTTCTTAAACAATGTCACTATGTCTCCCCTTCCCCATTCTTCTGGTGTTTTTCCCTCCTTCAAAACACACATAAACAACCTTTTCAAAAAATGTAACCCTACAGGGCCCAATGCTTTAATCATATCAACTGTAACTTCATCTGGTCCGGCTGATTTATTATTCTTCATCCCCTTCACTGCATTTTTGATTTCTCCATGTTATCTCTTCTAATTTCATCAACTTGTTCCCGTTTCGTGATTCCACAATCTCATCTCTTTCTAGTTCCGAGTTTAGTAGGTCTTTAAAATAGTCTCTCCAAAGGTTTCTAATATTCTCTCCATTTTCAACCAGTCTTCCATTCTCATCTTCCATATGTTGAGCACTTTCTGTCGATCTCTTCTGGATTTTCATCAATTTATAAAACATCTTCCTGTTACCTTCCATATCTGTATCCAGCCTGCTGGTAAACTTTTCCCATGCTTTTCTTTTCTCTTCTTTAATTATCCGGACCTATGCTTACGTTTAAGATTTTCTTCCAATTCCTAGCGGCTGGCCCCCTGAGTAGCATTGCAAATTCAATGAATCTTTGAACTGCTGTCATTTTTGACTTGGTTGTCCGTTTTAGATCAAATTTGTGGCATTATACTCTGCTTGTAAAGGCAAAGGCCTTTATTTTGATGTACATATATCAACCTATGCTTCCATTTAAGATTTCCTTCTGACTCCTTGCACGTTCCCATGATATTACAGAAAACTGATACCTAGTTCCTTCAAAAAGTAGATTTTTAGGTGTTGTGTTGATGTACCATACCAAATCTTATTGATTTATCTGTTGTCATTTAGAAAAAGCCCGTGCGGGACTTTATATACACCATGTATTAATAATAAATATATAAATAAAAGTTTCTTTCTTCAGTACTCCAGCTCTCATTTTTGGATCTAAAGCCAACTTATGAGGTAAGTGCTGTGAATGCAGTATATTTTATTATTATACATTACACTGTATTTAAGTGAACTCTAAAACTACAACATAGAGATTTTATTATTACTGTACATGTATCTAAACAAATAATTTCTTACTTCAGATCCCATTACAAAATTTAACAATCCTTGTTGTCTTCAACAACTGGATAAGCATCTTCCATTTAGTTCAATTACTTGCACCCAAAAGTTTCTCTATAGATATCTTTTAATTAGCATCTGCCATATTGTCTAACCAATTTTATACTTGCTTCAAGAAAAAAAAATCAACAGTTACAATGGCAAAACAATGAAGAAAATAGTATATAGCTTCTTTAAAAGTAATAATGAAACTAGGGGCATGTAGGGACAAGTCCCAAAAAAATCTCAAATTGTAAAACAACCGCCTATTTTAATATTTAAACAAACTAAGAATCAAATTATTTATTTTATGTCTATACACCATATCTTTGTCTAAAAAAAGTCTCTATGTAATAGGCCTATGTTTGCTTTTGGTTGTTGTTATATATGAAATCCAATGTTTGTCCTTCACACGTTATTAAACGACCATCCGATCGTGATGAAACTTTAGGCGGGAGGTTAATAAGTACTATACATAATGAACAGTTTTATTAGCCACATTGAGTAATATTTTATGGTTTTGGGGAGCATTTCCTAGTTGTCAAAGCCAATATTGGCCAGTTTAAACAAAAATCTTTGGTTTGGTTTTTGGGTTTAAAAAAGTCTCAATTATAGATAACGCTATCCCTGGTTTTAGTATAGTATACAGTGCAGTGCGTTGCAGAGTTAATTGGCTATGAAGTCAACCAACTGCATGTATTAATACTGGCTTGGAAGTATAGTGCGATCAACTATATTAAAGTAAACAAAAATCAGCTGTGTATGGCTTCCAATGGTATTCTTATGGAGAACATTTTACTTTATATCTAAATTTCTGTTAACATTTTGGGAATTCCAATATTTTTCCCGCCGTCACGGGATATAGATCTTTAATTTGAGCCCTCTCCTGTCGTTTTACGACACCCCAGTCGCCGACAATTTTGACGCAAAGAATCGCCTTACGTAATTAATATATAGATACCTTGTTTGTGGAATAGACCTATTGATACGCATTATCCAAGGCATGATCTCTCTAGGTGACTTATGAGAATAATCTTTTAAATTAGTGAGAAACCATTATATTAAAGAAAGGAATCCACATTTATTTTATTTTCTTAGATCACTCAAAACATAAACACAACAAAGTGTAAAAAGTAAAACATATGATCTTGTGACAATGTACATTTAAACACAGTTCAGAGGCAAAATTGTCAAAATTGTATTGTTGTTTATTACATTGTACAATTCAATGTTATTTTTTAAACTAAAGAACATGCTTTAGGCAATTATACTCTTTAAAATCCGTTATACTAGGTGGCGTTCGCAGAGGCATCCACAAAATTGAGCGGAGTCATTAAGGGTTCATATTATATTGTTTTTGTCATACTGCAGTAAAACAGTAGTTTTTAATGCATGCGTTGCGGGTCTAAAGTAGCATTTTTAATATTTATTGAGTAAAAATCGTTTATAGCCTCTAAGGAGTAAAATATGTTGAGTATCTTAAGATGTCAACTCAGTAAATTTCGATTGTAAACGATTGCATGTATAGAAAATATGTATCGATTCGTGCTTCGTAATCATTTTAACATACAGTCTCTTCCCGTAGCATTTTAGCACTGCAGATAAATTAATCAATTCCCACACTCAACACTGCTCACCTTTACTACTTCCTTCACCACTGCCTACGTCGTGTGGGCCTGTTTCCTTCCCTTCTCATAGCATTTTAGGATTGAAGGTACATTAATCTCACTGCCGCAGACGGATCTCACACTATGCTTATACTTTACTACTTCCTAAGCCACTTCCTACGTCGTGGACCTGTATTCATCACTTTCCATAGCATTTTAGTATTTTAGATACGTTAATCTAATTGCCACAAACATTCCCACGTTTTGCTAGCCTTTACTACTTCCTTCACCATTACCTATGTCGTGAGCATGCTTCCATCCCTTCGCATATCATTTCAGCATTGCAGATACATTAAAACTGCTACAAACGGTTTCCAGTTCCCACACTCCACACTGCTCACCTTACTACTTCTTTCACCTCTTCCTACGTCGCGGACCTATTTCCCTCTCTTCGCATAGCATTTTAAGATTGTAGATACCTTAATCTAATCGTCATGAACAGATCCCACACTCCGAACAACTCGCCTTTACTACTTCCTTCATCACTTCCTACATCGCGGACCCGTTTCCCTCCCTTTCCATAGCATTTTAGGATTGCAGATACCTTAATGTAATCGTCATAAACAGTTCCCACACTCCGGACAGCTCGCCTTGACTACTTCCTTCACCACTTCCTATGTCGCGGACATGTTTTTCTCCCTTCCCATACCATTTTAGGATTGCAGATACCTTAATCTAATCGTCACAAACAGTTCCCACAGTCCGTACTGCTTGCCTTTACTACTTCCTTCACCACTTCCTACGTCACGGACCGGTTTCCCTTCCTTCTCATAGCATATTAAGATTGCAGATACCTAAATCTAATCGTCATAAAGATCCCAAACTCCGGACAAGTCGCCTTGACTACTTCCTTCACCACTTTCTACGTCACGGACCTGTTTCCCTCCCTTCCCATAGCATCATAGGATTGCAAATACCTTAATCTAATGGTCACAAACAGATCCCACACCCCGAACAGCTCGCCTTTACTACTTCCTGCTCCACTTTCTACGTCGCGGACCTGTTTCCTTCCCTTCTAATAGCATTTTAAGATTGCAGATACCTTAATCTAATCGTCATAAACAGTTCCCACACTCCGGACTGCTCACCTTTACTACTTCCTTCACCACTTCACACGTCACGGACCTCAAGCTAGTGTCGTCATTTGATTATATTTATGATCCATACCGTTTCTGTTCTTATATCTGTGGAATAATGCTATCAGCTATTTCTTTATCTACTGCATTCAATAGTCAACAGCTGATCATATGTCTTTGTTTATGTGTCAAATACTGCTTCCATAAGGATTACATGGAAACTTTGAGACCCAGTGGGGCGGATTCCTGAGAGACTTTTTTAAAGTCATATAGATGTTGGCACTCTCCGATATGGTCTTTATCACCATGCAAAATTTGAAAACGATTGATTCAGCCGTTTAGGAGGAGTTTGCGTATTACGAAATGCATAAGAGTCGACGTATAAGAGCTTCGCTCGCTTAACTCGCTCCGCTCAATAAGCTGTTTATTATATCTTAAATACTTAAAATGTTTGTAATGACGAGAAACCTTGCACAAAACTATCCATTAATTCATAAACTGCCCTTTAAGGTCGTTCTAAAGGGAACATTTCCATATACCTCATGTTAAAAATACTCTGTGTACTTATTTGTATTTGTATATATATAATACAATATTTATAATGTATTTGTTCTTTTAATTTACTACCTTATTAAAATGAGGTGTGATTATTTGTTTGTATTACTGTATTCCATGGTGGAAGGAAAATACATAGGTGTGCTATTCCCGTCATATTCTGATATCACTCAGATTGCAAACAAAAGATCACCTGATTGTAACTGTCAAATTAGTATTTGTTTTGATTTGGTTGTTATTGTTTTTAATGAACACATTCAACTATTTTGAAAACATTATAAAAACAATAACAATCAAATCAAAACAAATACTAATTTGACAGTTACAATCAGGTGATCTTTTGTTTGCAATCTGAGTGACGTCAGAATGTGACGGGAATAGCACACCTGTGTATTTTCCTTCCACCATGACAATATTCTGTTTAGTTTATTTCAGCTTAACTAAACCAATCAATAGTAGCCCAGGCACTTTAGGTAAAAAAATAGAACAAATTAATAACTAGCTGATTTTTGGTGTGGTGTTAGTATGTCATTAGGTAAGTATTTTCTGAAAATTCCCTTCACTTCCTCCGCTTGCTTCACCCAGTAAAGGGCTAGAAAGGGTCTAAGTGACGTAAAAATACCAAAATCTTTATTGAGTGACACCAGTGTCACCAATTTTAGTGGTTTTAGTCTTAAATCATTCAGAATGAAAGTAGTCATGCTAAATAATCATCGCAACAGTAATTCATAGCACTGTAGGGCGTTTTATTTTATATATTCTAATTTGTATAGTAAATTTTAGGTTATTTAAAGCGTTTTTGCTGAGAATTTCAGTTTTTGACAGCTACTACCCCAACTTATTATTTGTTATTTGTCCTAAAATATATTCAAGAAAATTTTAAAATCAATGAAACAATTATATACCGGTAAATCATTAGTGTGATTTTGGATGGGCATAGTTAGACCAAAATATAGATGTAAAGTTAAGAGCACCGAACCGCAGCGTATGAATCCTTCGCGCATTTTTGACGATTTAATTTCTCATTTATTAACTTAAGTGATTTTAGTCTTAAATCATTCGGAATGAAAGTGGTCATATGCTAAAGAATTGCCGCATAAACAATTCATAGCACTTTAAAGCGTTTTATTTGATATATTTTATTTTTTGTAAAAAAAATATATATATAAAAAAATAAATAAAACTCTTGCATAATTTGTGAGATATGTAATATTGGACTTTCTTTACCTTAATTTTTTTAAATCTTATATACAACTAATACTCACATATCAACAAATAAAAAAATAGCTAAGATAAGTTTACAATTTTTCCTGCACATTTCAGAAAAGTACGGATCAGTTTCTTGGTGCGAATTTCAACCCGTCCAAAATAAAGCATCTTCTTTACCTACATACAATCTTTCTTGTAACTACAATCCCGCATCAACATCTTCATCATCCTACAGAGATGTGGGAGGTCCCATGGCTCATGACGCTAAACTGGGATTCGTCGTTATTTTCAATGTAACAACATAATTTGAAAAACGCATCTCTTGTTATGACGTTTTCCGATCTACCTACACCTTTTTCTGATGGGTTTCTAAAAAATGTTGAATAACAGTCACGGCAATACTTTGCTTGTAGGGCTTTTAATCTCCAACACCGGCTTTTCGGGATAAAATCAACTGACCCTATTCATCTTTACGTTCTATAGCACGTTTCTTGACGGAGTTAAATGTTGGTAGGGTACGCACTTCATGCACAACCTTTCTATATTTTTTTGGGAGTTTTGTACTGGCACAGTTCAAGGCATCTTTGCCACAAAACAAACAGTGAACTTTAATGTCAAACACCGAATCGATGCTTGAACGAGAGAGAGAGACGACTGGGGACCCCTCTGCGTCCGAACAGGACGAATCAGATGACTGACACTGCTACGCAATTAGCTGCAGCAATGGATGATGGTCGTGTATGACATACGTTTGACACTTTCCACGGACCTTTAAGGATGTTTTACCTTCCTAAATATGTCGAACGTTGTCCCCACGCTCTTCACTGGCATGTAAAAGATCAGGAATATCTCGGGTGACGACATTTTGTCAGGTTCCCTGCTTCGAGAAGGCTCTCTCCACACAAGCTGCAGCTTTCCATGACACCAAGCGAAAATTGCGTAGCTTAAAAACTGTATTTTAATTCAAGTCCATTTATTATGAAGTTTGTGTGAAAAAATTGACTTAAGAGATGATACACGCCATTTTCCACTTGTCAACAATCACAACACCTATATAAAGCAAAATTCTTCTATTACTTACTTATTCACATCACATATTGTAAAAAAACAATTGTACCAGGAGTCTTCTAAAACAACTTCAAACATAATTATGTTTTTAGGAATTTCCCCTATAGGGAATAAGCTATTAACGTAGTACTCATGGTAAGCAAAAACATGGGCAAAAATTGGGTTTTCCCATTTTTGACCCTAAAAACTTAAAATTTAGCATTTTCTTTTCCATAACATTTTGTAGAGCTTAAAATAACAAATAATTTAGTATATTGAAGCGTGATTATGCGCCTAATGGTTACGGAGAAAATTTCAAAAAACTGTAAATTTAAAATTCCCATGTTATTCTTATGGAGAATAAAACTGTTGTAGTTTGCTTGTTTATGATCATATTTTGATCAAATTTGGAAAATGGATTCATTTCATACTAAACTATTAACATTTTACAAAAAAAAACACCTTCTTACCCTCCCTGATGCAGCAAACCTAAGTACCATGTTATTTAAATAAGGAATAATTGTGATATTTTTAAGGAGACATTTTAGTGTAAATCCAAATCAGGCAAATGGAAATTTGCTTAGTCTGCAGGTTTGCTTCGGCGGGGGTATTTTACGTATAAAGCTGTGTACGTACAAAATAACAGGTGTGAAAGCATTGTTAGGCAAACATTTTTTTTCAGAGCTGCCAACCCAAAATATCCAAACTTAAATTTCTCAACACCCTGTAGTTTTTATGATTTATTTTTTCGTATCCATGGATATTAGGGTTTTTAATATTATTATTTACTAGCATTCTTTATGTGAGTTTATTTAATAATTAGACCATTTTAAGTTAATAAATGAGAAATTAAATCGTCAAAAATGCGCGAAGGATTCATACGCTGCGG
This sequence comes from Macrosteles quadrilineatus, assembly GCF_028750875.1. Classification (NCBI taxonomy): domain Eukaryota; kingdom Metazoa; phylum Arthropoda; class Insecta; order Hemiptera; family Cicadellidae; genus Macrosteles; species Macrosteles quadrilineatus. The sequence continues at coordinate 13,541,121 of NW_026542594.1, forward strand.
TTCGGTGCTCTTAACTTTACATCTATATTTTGGTCTAACTATGCCCATCCAAAATCACACTAATGATTTATATAATTGTTTCATTGATTTTAAAATTTTCTTGAATATATTTTAGGACAAATAACAAATAATAAGTTGGGGTAGTAGCTGTCAAAAACGGAAATTCTCAGTAAAAACGCTTTAAATAACCTAAAATTTACTATAAAATTAAAATATATAAAATAAAACGCCCTAAAGTGCTATGAATCATTGTTGCGATGATTATTTAGCATGACTACTTTCATTCTGAATGATTTAAGACTAAAACCACTAAAATTGGTGACATTGGTGTCACTCAATAAATATTTTTGTATTTTTACGTCACTTAAACCCTTTCTAGCCCTTTACTGGGTGAAGCAAGCGGAGGAAGTGAGGGGAACTTTCAGAAAATACTTACCTAATGACATACTAACACCACACCAAAAATCAGCTAGTTATTAATTTGTTCTATTTTAGGGCATTATTTTTTCTAAAATTCCTGGGCTATAGTTTTATTAATACTTGTGAAGTCAAACAGGGTGAAGCCCGTGGGTAACAGCTAGTAATCTTTAAAACTACTTTGGTAGAGTTTTTTTTTTTTTTTTTTGCAGAGATTTGGTGTATTTGCCCACATAACAACATAGCCATATGATTTGGTTGGCCCAAAAATTAAAATTTTATCCCATAAGGTTAAACAAATATTGTTCCTTTATTAATATTGCTTTGCTCCCATTGGTCACTTGTGAAACAGTAAAGTCTCCTTATGTTTATACAGGGAGCTGTGGTTCAGGATGGTTGGTTGAGTCTTCTCACAGATGGCTATATTGTCCTATGCACTGCCGCTATTTGGCTCTCCTCTTCAGCCATGGCTATTCTAGAGCCGTGTCTACCTCTTTGGCTTATGGCTAATATTAAGCCACAGGTAAAATATAAACTTGCAGCCAAACATGTTTAAGTAATTTTATTCTGATGGGTAATTTGATAGTTGTGTAACCAGCATAAGCAAAAACCAATAGGTTTTGCCATACAGGAGTATAAGTAGTGTAGTGACAAAGATCTCCTACTTCTTTTGCTTCAAAAATCCAGTAGAAAAATACTTTTAACCAAAGCAAATGACATCTTTACTAGGCCTACTAAATTATGACATTTTGTATATGACATCTTTTTATTATTTCTCTTCTTTATTCAAGTATTATAGAGTGCAGCTAGCAGTTTAGTCTTAGGTGTTTTTCCATTGCCAGCAGTTTTTGTGTGAAAGGCATAATTTTGGGGTCACAGAACCAATCCCAGGAATTGAGAATTAATTGTAGGGACCTTAGTGTAACACTAAAATAATTACCTTTACTACCCAAAGTTGTACAAAAATTGCCTTTGTACGGTCATTGTAGTCAATGTAATTATTGTTTCAGGCTTGCTCTACCTAAAAACCCAAAGTTTCGAAAGTTTTTTTTTATCTGGGGCACTTTCGGCTTATTTGTTACATAATCTACTATTCACCAGATTATATTTCCAAACAATTAACAAGAGAGTTCAAATAATAAAACAGGACACTAGTTGACCTTATGTTTCTCATACCAATTTTATGTTTCTCAAAGTTACAATGACCTTGGAAAAAAGATTAAATCAATGCACCAATGCATAACAAATCCTAATCTGATCAATCTGGAATTGGAACAACCATACCAATATAAAGAAATAAATATTATCAAACAAATAAGATGGGGCAATCGGCAAACAATTAGATGATTTTGATGCTTGGGCACAAAGAAAAATCAATGCTGGGTGGGTAAAACCAGAAATAGAATTAATGATCCAGAAAAAAATCTGTATCTAGAATACGTAATGAATGTTATAATTATTGTGTTTCTAGAAGTGGCAGCTCGGAACAGTGTTTATACCAGACAGCATTGGCTATCTTCTCGGCACAAACTGTTTTGGTCTCATAGCTCTGAGGTTGGGTCGGTGGAGAGTAGCTGTGGCTGCTATGTTACTGGTTGGAGTATCAGCATTTATGGTGAGTTGTAAAGAACAAGCAATCATAAACTTCATCTTGTGTATTGCCTTCCGGATTACTTCACGAATTGTATACAAGAGGTTAAGTTACCTTGATTCTGTCCAAAAAATAAAATATTTGCCAAGTTTGATCAAAATTTTTCCATAAACAAGCAAACTACAACATTTTACAATATTCTCCATAAGAAAAACATATGGGAATTTTTAATTTGCAATTTTTTGAATTTTCTCTGTAACCAATAACCATAAAAAAATACTCTGGTATACTTAATTATTTGTTTTTTCAAGCTGTTTAAAGTGGTCTAGAGAGAAATTGGGAAATTTTGTGTTTTGAGGGCCAAAAATTAGAAAACTCAATTTTTACCCCATAAAACTCTATTCTCATGGTCCAATCATGCTGGTTTGCGAACTCATTTAAGTTTATCCCGCCTTACACCTTCAAACCAAAAAAATACATTGGTCCCGGCTCCAGGTCTTTTCATGCCACCTACGGTAAATGCTAGGTTTTCCCTATTTGAAATTCGCTAAAAACTGTAAATTTTGATTTCCCATTTTACTCATATGGAGAATAAGTAAACTGTTGTAGTTTGCTTGTTTAATGTATGTATTTTGATCAAACTTGGCAATTTTTTAAATTTTATACTAAGTTAAAAACACCCTAACAAATCTAAATTTAAGTTTTGGTATTTTACTAAAAATACACTTTAAACCTAATATGTAATTTAAATAGATTTCATTGAAAATCCAATCAGGCAAACGGAAATTCCCTTAGTTTTTACGATTACAGTGTCGCAGTGGACAACAAATTGAACTGGAGAGTCCAGATCTTCCAAACACCAGAGGGGGTCCTCAGTCCAGTGGAGAGGACTCTTTGTCTCTGCAGTCCCGTTCATACTCCTTCATGTCTCCGAGGTGTTTGGTGTATTCGGCAACAACATAACAAAATCTAAAAACAGTGTTGACAACCAATCAAAACACCCACTAGTTCGCAGACATCAACTCACCCTTGCCCACCAAAATATAGACTGGCTGTCTAATAAAACAGAAAGACTATCACACTTCCTTAATAATGAACAACCAGACTTCATAGTTGTTACAGAGCATGGCCTCTCCCGAGAAAACTTAGAAAACACACAGCTAGCTGGCTACACCCTAATTGGAGGCTACACAAGAAGAAATCATACGAAAGGGGAGTTGCAGGATATGCCAAACATGGCCTGGAAAAGTATATGAAAGTACTTAAGATAAGTGATGACGACTCAGAACTAGTATGTGAAACTGCTCTTTTCTAAATAAAACTGAAAAAGAAAATAGTCCAGGTCATGGGAGTATACAGGCCTCCAAGGGACAATTTGAAACAAGCGCTAGATATCTTAGAAAGCCAGCCAGCTGGAATATGCTCATCTCCGCACAAAGGAGAAAACTGTCATCATGGGCGACATAAATGTAAACAACCTTGGTGAACATGCAAACGACACAGATAACATCCAAGTTGAAGACCTTCTACCTTTTGACATTGTTAGACTAAATCTGCCACCTACTAGAATTACACATGAAACTAAAACCTCAATAGACTGGATCTGTACAAGCATAGACCCAAACATATCCAGACATCCATTATCCTGTCTGGACTCTCAGACCACACTGCCCAAATTGCCACTCTCCAACTGCCACCAGAAAAATCATAAAGTCAATTAAGGAGAAAAGAAGAACTCTCAACAAAAACACCACAAATCTATTTAAAACCAGGCGCCATGAACAACCCTGGGACTGTGTCTACCACATAGAAGATGTTGATGAATCTTATAACAACTTTCACTGGGCTATCCAAGGAATACTAAATGGGACCTGCCCAGTAAAAATGACAAGGAAAAACAACACAACCAAAAAAACTGCTGGGATGCTGAATGCTCTAGACTAAAAAAATCTATATATAAATGCCCTGGAAAAATAAAACTGCACAGGTCTACCTGAAGATAAAGCAGAAACCGCAGCAAGAAAAAGGGACTATGACCTAAGACTAAAGACTTTGAGGAAAACTCAAACATCTGACTATATAAGCAATGCCGACAACAAGTCTAAGGCACTCTGGCAAGTTATAAATAATAAGAGAAAATCAAGTACCAGTATAGCAAATGAGTGGGAACTCCTAGTAGATGGAGAGACATTACAGGACCCAATCAAAATAGCAAACCACCTCAACAGTTTTTTTTTTTGCTACAGCTGCGGAAGGGACACTTCAGGCCAACAACACCAATACACACACCAGAACCCCCGAAATTCCTCCTTTAACAGATAACAAAATAAAATTTCATCTTGCAACACGTAACAAAGAACTAAAAGCAATAGACTCACTTAAACCAAAAACTTCATCTGGCACTGATGAAATATCAGCCAAACTGGTCAAAACATGCAAAAATTAACTGATTAACCCACTAACAGCACTCATAAATAAGTCTCTCAAACAAGGGGTCTTCCCAACACAGCTGAAAACTGCCAGGGTAAACCCTAAATATAAAAGTGGACCAAACACAGATGCTAAAAGTTACAGACCTATTTCACTTATACCGACCTTCTCTAAAATCTTTGAAAAAATCGTCCTTAACAGACTAATATCCCATCTAGACCAAAATCTGCTGCTCACCAGCCAGCAACATGGCTTCCTTAAAGGAATATCCACTTCCACTGCCTTAATAAAGCTCACCGAGCATATAATAGAACAACTAGAAGATGGCTTCTTAGTCACAAGTCTGTTTCTGGACTACCACAGGGATCAGTTCTCGGACCAGTCCTGTTCCTCCTCCTCACAAATGACCTACCAGACCAGCTACAAGAATACTGCCAAACCACAATGTATGCAGATGACACTGTCATCACACTTAAGCCTGGTTTACACGGGTCGAGTACGGCGGGCGAGTCAGTGTACGAGTTGCCACTCGCTCTCTAACTCGCATGGTGTAGACATGCAGGCGAGTCGAGCAACGGGCGAGTTGATAAAAAGAGGTCAGTTGAGAGCGAGTCGAGTGATTTAGTTGAAAACCGAGTTGCTCGGCCCAGTAGCTGCAGCCACCACCACGATTTGCCCGCGAAACATCTGTTTACCAAGGAGTCCAGCTGGCTGAAGAGGACCAAGTCCTAAAACAGCCTCAGTCCAGTAGGGGTTCAGCTCTCTGGATTGGAACGTAACGAAGAACGAACGAACGAAGGAGTCCAGCGACCACAGAATTATTTTTTTAATTTTTTTTTGTGGTCGCTGAGTGAATTGATCACACACAACGATCAGTATTGAGGTTAGTTCAGTGAGTAGTGTAGGCATACTCACCCTCAATGCTCAATGGTTTATTTGAACAGTACAAGTGATTTTGTAAAGAAATGCAGTTTAGTAATTTGTAACAAATCTTATTCTCTTTCAGAATATCACTTTTCACTTTGGTCTATTTCCTCACCGTTTAAAAGTTATTTGCAAATAAGCTTTTAAGCAACCTCTGAATTTAAGTGGTGATTCAGTTTTATATCTAATTCAGTGATTTAATTAAGTTAACCTTTACCGGTTCTTATTTATTGTTAAGTTACTGTATAGATTCAGTATTAAACTGTGAAGGGCCATTTTAAACTCAAGTAACATTTAACACGAATGCTACGGTATACGGAATAACCTTCATCATAGAGAAATAATAAAAATTACTTCTTGTGCCTACACTGTCCCTGTTTGAAATAGGAATGCGTGTAGACAGTCCAGTCAAGTACCGAGCGAGTTGAACAAATCAACAACTGGGCCTAGTAACTGGGCCGAATAACTCGTCTGATATACTCGACCCGTGTAAACCAGGCTTTACTGACAAATCAACAGAAACTTTAAACCGAAACATCAATATAACCTTCAATATGACTAAACAATATTGCACAGTAAACAAATTGGCTCTAAATGAAAAGAAAACTGTTCAGCTGAACTACCCTACTAAAAATAAAGACACAAACGTATTAATCCAGGCGAGTGAAGCAGGTTGGTGGTCTGGACACCGCAAAAACAGCCTAACATGCCCTGGTCGAGTTACACCTCAGGTATGGTCTGGTGGTCTGGGGAAGTACATCCAACAACTATCTAAAAAGAGTCCTTATCCACCAAAAAAGAGCTATAAGATGTCTAGCAGGCCTTCAATATCAAGAAAGCAGTCGTGATGCATTTAAGGAACTAAAAATCCTCACACTGACATCACTTTACATCCGTGAGGCAATTCTCCATGCCATCTCCACAAATCAAACAAAAAACAGAGACATTCACCATCGCAATACAGGTAACGCCTCAAGCTTTGCAATACCACCTCACCATCTAAGTCTCTTTGAAAAGAAGCCATCCTACAAAGGGGCCCTGTATTCAACAACCTACCAGAACAACTTAGAAATGAAATAATGGTGACATGATGAGTGTTTAAAGTTTTTTTTTTTTACTTTATTTAATTTACAATCCGTTCAAGTTGAACAATAAGCAAATGATATAAATAGTAATACAAAAATAACTTGAAGAACATGAGCTAGTGATTGACCACCGTCAACACTAGCAAACAAAGAGAATTTTGATAACACTTAGCCGAATCTGAATGGTAGGTCCAATATCGTATGTCGCTTCAGTCTGTAAATGGTGTTGTGATTGTCCAATAAATTAAGTGCAAGATGATTTGAATGATTTTCCAATTTTATAATGTATTTTTCACTAGATTTTGTAATTTCTTCTTTTACTGTTCGAATTTGAAGATCATTGTGAAGTGTGTTCTGTTGGTAACAAACCAAGGAGCGTTGACAATTTTACGTAATAATTTTGATTGGTAACGTTGAATAATTTCAATGTTTGAGGTACTTGCTGATCCCCAGAGCTGAATACCATAAGTCCAAATTGGTTTTAAAACACAAATGTGTTTTGGTATAACAATTAATTGGACTTTCTTAAATTGAGTTGGTATGTGGTCTAGTCTCAATATAAAATTAAAGAGAAATGCAATAAAAATAATTCCTTTCCTTGGCAGTTCTTTTAACATTTTCCCAGTGATAGAATCGTAACCAGGAGATTTTTTCGGATTTAGCGATTTGTCAATGGTTGCCTTAATTTCTGTAGGTCTGAATTTTTCGAGAGGAAAGTCAAGTTGAAGTGGAGAGTCCAAGAATTCTATTATTTCTTCTTCATTATTGACCACACCTACATTTGGCTTGAATACATTGGAAAAGTAATCCCCGAAAGCTTCAGATTTTTCTATGTCACTCTTAGCCCAGCTTCCATCCGGTTTACGAATTGGCGGGATTGAAATTTGGGGTTGCTTGGGGTGTTTAAAGTTATTTTGCTAATTTACTGTTTCTAACAGCTGTTCTCATATTAACTATTTTATATCTTGTTTACTTTTGTTCAGTTGAAGAAATACAGTCCACTAGAAACATTATCTAGTTTTTTTCTCAATTTATCTATCTTCATCTACAGTTTAATCTAAGTTTATCCATCTATCTAAATTCTTTAAACAATGAGGTAGACTATTACATCCTGCAGTTCTTATCATTAATGGTTATTTTCAGTCATACCTTACTCGATGGAAATGATTGTGTTAAATAAATAGTATGATTGATGAAAAAAGTTCAGTTCATCCGACTGCATTTGCTGCCTGCTTGTTAACAACTAGGCAGAAAACCCTCCCGCTGTCCAAATTGGGATCTTTTCCCCTGGAGGCCACTCAAAATCTTAAGGTGCTACCTATCGTTGAATAGGTTTTTAAGAGCTTGATGGAGGGTATAAAGTCAACTGGAACTGCTGGTTGCACTTTGTTCGGAACATTGTCTAAGCCATAAAGGACCACTAAGATAAGATTGCAATCTAAGTTGTGAAAAAAATTAACAGCCAGACTTAGAGTGAGCCCCTCAAAGGCAGGTACCCACTGGTCTACACCAGACATTGTGTTCCTTCAATCCTACTTGAATGATTATCAAGTTGTAGGTCCCCAGTGCCAAGACTCAGCTGACTCTACCTCACATCGGGTTGGGTCTGGGTATAGGAGTAGTAGACTCAGCTCTAGTACCTCTACTAGCTACACTGTTCGACACCATACATTGTGTTCCTTCAAGTCTACTTGACTGATTATCAAGTTATAGGTCCTCAGTGCCAAGAACATTGCTCAGCTGACTCTACCTCACCTCGGCTTGAGTCTGGGTATAGGAGTAGTAGACTCAGCTCTAGTACCTCTACTATAGCTACACTGGTCGACACCATACATTGTGTTCCATCAAGTCTACTTGACTGATTATCAAGTTATAGGTCCCCAGTGCCAAGACCATAGCTCAGCTGACTCTAACTCACCTCGGCTTGGGTCTGGGTATAGGAGTAGTAGACTCAGCTCTAGTACCTCTACTAGCTACACTGTTCGACACCATATATTGTGTTCCTTCAAGTCTACTTGACTGATTATGAAGTTATAGGTCCCCAGTGCCAAGACCATGGCTCAGCTGACTCTAACTCACCTTGGCTTGGGTCTGGGTATAGGAGTAGTAGACTCAGGTCTAGTACCTCTACTAGCTACACTGTTCGACACCATATATTGTGTTCCTTCAAGTCTACTTGACTGATTATCAAGTTATAGGTCCCCAGTGCCAAGACCATGGCTCAGCTGACTCTACCTCACCTTGGCTTGGGTCTGGGTATCGGAGTAGTAGACTCAGCTCTAGTACCTCTGCTAGCTACACTGGTCGACGCCAGACACTGCGCTCACTACGGCGTCGTCTACGCTTTGCAGCAGATGGCTGTCAGCCTGGCTTACTGTCTTGGTAACTACTCAACTGTTTCCTGTGCTTTGTTCTTTTGAGTTATTTTACTAAGTCTGGATAAAATTAGCCTATCCCAAATGATAACTAAACTAGTTAACTGTAATAATAAAAATTAAGATATTGCTTTAAAACATTACTTTTTACATACCTTGTCTAAAATTTAAAATTAAGTTAATAATGTAAATTGTGTGGATGTAAACAATTCTTATTGAGCTTGATTTAAGCAATGAATAAAAACCTATAAGAAGCGCAATATCTTTGTTAAAAATTCAGTCTGATTATATTTGATTGTTGGATAGTTTCTTCGGCGGTCGCTAGGTGGACTATCACGAGCGCACGGCCAAGTCGGCTGATTGAGTAAGAGAAAGTGAGACAAAGAATCGGTTTAGAGAGAGAGAGAGTGAGAGAGTAGCGCGGCCGCCACATGAGCAAACGTATTCCGAAGCTCATTTTGGAATCAAAATCCCAGTCTGACTATTTTCCATAAGCATTTCGCTTCTTAAAGGGTTTGTATTAATTGATTTAAGGTTTTTTATAAATTTTTAATAGAAATAATTTATTATACTAGTTGCTCTGCCCGTGCTTCGCTATGGGGTGAGAATGAAGAAAAGAATAATTCGGTTTTACAATAAGATACTATAAGAAACACACTTACCAGGAAACATATAGGCTCAATCGTTCTTATTGATTATTTAAATGAAGATCTCTTAATGTATCACTATCATTGTATATAGTGTATTGCATTTAAAATATATGCAAAAGTATAATTCATTGACCACATGGCACAAGAAACAATTATTCTCCTTGTAAACAAATTAAATTAAATAGTAGAACAGCATTTCTGACAACAGCTGGAGTTTCATAACAATGTTTATTTCCCATGTTAATCTTATGGAGAAGTACGAAACTTTAAAGGGCCCTAGGGCCTCACTCTCTAATTATTTCCCTAAAAAGAAAGTTTACTGCACAACTTTACGTTACGCTATTTCCAATGACACCAAAAACATGTCAATCGGTTCAGTAGTTTCGGGGGAGTAATTGTCACAAAAATCCTGCTTGCGTATTAAATAAGTACGAGGTGTTAGCCCGTCCTACGTACGGGAATTCAGTTGTCAGTTAAAACCGTGTACAAATCAGATCAGCTAGTTTACACATAGGCTAAAGACAAAGTTTTTTGCAGTTTTAATGTGAAAAATCATCTTGTAAACAAATGTTGTGTGACCAAATGTGTTTTTATTCCATCATAGGCCTATACGATATGCATTTTAAATCTGATAATTTTACAATAAAACAGCAATTCTGCAATTTTTACGATGTGAAAAGCGTTGAAGTGAGATTTGCAGCCGATTCGCACAGACGCACACTGATTATAAGTAGCCTACAGTAGAGAGAGTAATAGCTTGAGGAGTATGTTTTATCTATGGTAATAGTCAATTGAGAAGTGTATAGACCTAGTCAACGATACCACCTTCCATCGCATACCTGCCTCTTTCATAATTATTATCACCACAATACAACTATACACAATTGCCAGTAGGTCTGAATAGAAACGACCTAAAATAAAACGATAATATCCAATAAAATTCACAGTACACATAATTTAAGTTTGGTGTCCTAACATCAAAACTAATCGTCACACCTATCCTTTATATTTATATCAATTATTTCACTGCATTAGTTGCTAAATAAATAAGTGTAAACAAAGAAAAGGAAAAACAATAACAGTTTGTTTTGGAACAGCTGTTTGGTTCAAATAACATTCATTTGAAAAAAAGAACTGGTCACATGTAGCAGGAATATAAAAAGTAAACACGCTAGTAAAGCTAATGACGTAATTGTCAATGTTTATTATCCATGCCGTTATCAGTTCTATCATAGATAAAACATACTCCCCCAAGTGTTTGTTTAGTTTGTTGTGTTGCTTAGTCTATGGTTCTATCCTTGACAATTACCCACCCTCATTGAATAAATATACATCGTAATTTCCCATATTAGTTAATTTAAACTACAATATATTCATAATTGAAATAAAAGAATTATTTTCACGTTTGGGGGTGCTGATATAGGCACCCCCAAACGTAACCACAACTGAACACGATTTCATAAAAGGATGGTTTGTCTAATTGCAGTATCCTAGGTCAATGTTGACGTTGTGTTCAATCTATGTCATCCTTCTGTTTATCTTTGTATAAAACCCGGCTTAGGCCCCCCATACACGTAACGATCGGCCGGCCGGCGAGAGCCGGAAGGCCACACGCAACGATTCGCCTGCCGGCCGGACTGAAATTTCTCCGCCTAGTGGCAAGTATGCACTCAGTTTTGTACGGCAAAAACGTTTTTGTTAACTTGCTATAAGCTGGATCTTTTAAGTCCCTGTTGTGGTATGCCTTTGTTTTGACCCTCCGCCGACATTCATGCTTTCTGTATTCTTCTATAAAGGCTAGCACATGCTGATTAGTCCACGTAGCCATATTAGTACAAAGACTGAACAGAAAATAAAGTTAGGTTATGTCAATGACCTTAAAAATGAACGTAAATAAAAAAAATAATGCTACTACTGTACTGTCGGCCTTCCGGCGGCCTGCCGGCGACCCCATACACGTAACGATCGGCCTGAAGGCGGGGGTTGGCCGGACGACGACTGATGGGAATCCCATCAGTCGTCAACCGGCCAATTTGGTCGTCCGGCGGCCGGACGACGACCCCATACACGTAACGATCGGCCGGCCGGTGTGGACTGTTCAGGCCGGGCCGGCCGGCCGATCGTTACGTGTATGGGGGGCCTTAGGTTGTGGTGGTAATTTAAAATCGTGATTCCTGATTATTCTTGATCTTCTTTTTATGACATCAATATTTCCGGGCCTAATCCAAACAAAGTTAAAGCAGACAAACATTAATTGTAAACAAAAGGCTACCATGAAGAATTAAAACATGTAAACATTGTCATTTTTCTAATCTTTCCTTGAAAAGTGGAGCAGTAATATAATTTGCATTTATCCTTTTTTAATTAGACTCGTGTACAGAGCCTCGATTTGTACTGTGGTTTAATTAATTTTGGTCTAAACTATTTTAAACTGTGGTCTAATTATCTCTACTAATCTTACTTATTTCCTATAATCAATGACAAAATAAGAGTAAATAAAATAACCTCATAGTTCCATAGTTTATATTTAACCAGCTGTTAGTTAAAACAAATTATATTGCTCTAAAACAAATCGAAGATTACAAAGATTGCTTTAAAAAATAATTTGAACATCCTAGTATTTTACTATGTATATTTAATTAATCTGTCATCCTCTTACAGAAGAATTGAACGTATCAATGATTAGCATTACACATAGTATAAATAAGTCAACCCTATGTATGTCTTTACATTTTTACCCAAAAGCTGAATGTTTACAGCTGTTATGTAAAGCAAATTATTTTATGCCAAAAGCTAGTTTAGAATCTTAGCGTCGGCTGCTAGACTTTTTAAAAATTAAAACCTAATTTATAAAAAACTGGGACCCTAAACTAAAATTATGGCTTCGACATTCCCTAGTTCTCAAAATTATCTTTCTTTCAATACAAAAATCATGAAAATCTGTCGAGTGGTTGATTCAGAATCGTGAAATAAAAAAACACTGTTTCGTTTTAATATTATAGATATAGAAAGATAATATTGAAGATGTTATGTCAAATCTATATATTTAAGTCCAATGTATGTTTGTTTGTATGTATGTATGTTTGTCCTTTATGGACTCCGAAACCGCTCGACAGATTGTAATGAAATTTTCAGGTATTATTAAGCATTATTCAAGGATGGTTTGTGTGAAGTTTGGTGCAGATCCGTCAAAGGGCCCCAGTGGCTCTGGAGTTTCCCATGTTAACCTAATGAGTACTCATATTTAAATGGAATTAAAGATTCTTAACAGCTGGTTCAACTAAATAATTTAATTCTGTGATGTTTAATATCATTAAAAAGTTAATAGGTTTACCAACAGGGTGCAGCACTATTATTTTTTTCATTCATGACAACAGCTAATTTGCTACCAAAAGGTGAGTGAGCGTAGCGAACGAACTTCAACCTGGAAGTGAGTTAGCGTAGCAAACGAGCTAACCTGAAGGCAAGTGAGCGTAGCGAACGAGCTCCAACCTAAAGGTGAGTGAGCGTAGCGAACTAACTTCAACCAAGACGTGATTGAGTCATGCGAACGTGCTCATCTTGAAAATGAACGAGCATTTGACATAAAACCACATTAGGACAGGATGACGTCTGTCGGGCCAGCTAGTACATTATAAAAATAAATTTACAGATGAGTTGTAAAGTTATGTATGTAGAAATGGTGATTGAAACAAAGACTTTTCTTTTGTCTAAGTTAATTTTGCTTCGATAAACCAGAGTTATTTGTTAGGATTTATGTTTGAATAATTTAATTTTAAGCTTTTTAATGTTAACAATATCATATCACATAACAGATGTACACCAGTAGTGTTTATCTGTGCCTTAGGTCCAATGATAGGTGGAGAAGTGGTCCACCTGATAGGGTTCCCTTGGTTGCTCAGAGCTGTGGGAATCATCAACATTGTTTATTGTCCTCTGTTGATTCTGCTAAGTCGCCAAGCCTCATCAACGTCACAGGTATTCTCAAAATATACTTTACTGATCATAAAACTAACAGATTTTGGTCAATAAGATTACGGTACTATTGCCATCCACCATCTCGCCATTTCTTACAGTTGTTTTAAAGATTTAAAAATTTAAGATTTAAAGATTTGAATGTTTTTGAGCTACATATTTTCATAAAAAAGCACAATTTTTGTGGTGATACAATTCATTTTTCATTGTGGATTCTAATGGCCAAAATCCTATCCTAGAACATATAAAGGCAACTTTAGGCCCCACCTTTCACTTTCTTGGGCTTTTTGGTAAAATCTTATTTTAATTTTACAATTTTAATTTTCATAAACATGACACTCTTCTTAAAATCCCTCATTGCACAACTTGAACCACCATTCCAAGTTCCAAGTATCATAATCATAAATATGTTGTCGTAATACTTGAGTGAGTGGTGTTATGGTTTCAGACTGCTGCAATCACAGAAAGTTACCAGGTCAACTACAAGACTAATGAGGAGAGTAAGGTCTCTAGGAACAAGTATGAAAGATTCTTTAATCCTGATGATGAGAGTGATTAATGGGCTGAATAATAAATAATAAATATTTAACAGTTATTAGTATATGTCAGAAAATGTTCAATCAAAAGTGTTTCTTATAAAAATGTTTCATCTGGACAACCCTGATAATTATTTCACTAACACCTTACTATGATTCACAAAGATAGATTTTCAGAGCACAAATACATAATATCATATCCTCTCTAGTAGAAAGCACAACCTTGCCAGAGGTTTTTAGGGATTCTGGAGTCTATTCTTAGGAAGACAAAATCATATACCTTCCTGCAAAGTCATCAACTCTCGGGAGAATTAACAGGATTAGAACAAAAATCCTACTACTTTGGCAAAATTTTGTATAATACACTATTGCACATTATTGATTTAAAAATCTTAAAATCAAAGTCACTCTTGATGAACATTACACACACTATTAAACAATGCTACATTGCTACATACAAATGAGGAACATAAAAATATGTTGTTAGGTACCAATCCAATTACAGTTGTAAATCGAGTGTTCTCCACATGCATGTTTTAAGTTCAACCATGAAATTCCCTGTCCCATGGTTATGCTCAGAGCCATTCGTACAAATGTGTAGGGAAAATTTAAAAATACATGCATTGTATTGAATTGAAAAATAATATGAAGTAGTTTTATTTATAATACAATTCCCCCAAACTGTTACTCACAAGACCGAGACCATGGTCGAAACAGTGAAAAGGTCGGATTATCCATGGGGCATATTAAATGACCAAATTTATTGCTTACCTGAGATTTACTGATCCCGCGTGATTGCGGAAGATGATAATGTTTTGCCATGATCACCGGGGACGATGATGGTGTTTCAGTGATTGTGGGGGAAGTTCAGTAAATTGCCACGAATGCAAGAGATAGTTTATTGTCTTATATTAATTATAGCCCAGTCAAATAAAACAAAAAATTGCCATTCGGGTGAAAAAATTCCTGGAGAGTTGGAAGATTGTTTAAACGTTCCTCTTGCTCATTAGATTGAATAAAAAGTCCTGATGGGTGGGGTGGGGGTCGAGCTTGACTAAGGGAAGGGCTCTGGATGTGACGTTTTAACGTTTTTCGCTATGTATCGGAATCTGTAAGTCATATTGAAAAGTGTTAAATACAAAAGTTATAGCTAACAAAATTTCCTACAAAAATTACACTATGCATTTTTTTTTGTACGACTTAACCGTTTTAAGCTAAAGGGTAAAGAAAATAACAGTATATTAAAATTGTGTTTTATTTGCATTTCTGTTGTTAAAGTTAATATTACTAAAAATAATTTTAATGATTACAAACATGGGTCATGTCGTTTAAACTAGGGGATCGAGGGATTCTTCAGTCTCACAGAATCGTCGTCTACCGGAGGGCCATTGGTGCACACTCCCTCTCAGTTCCGCACATTGTTGAGCAGTAGACCCCCGCTTTACGCATATTGTGTTCCACATCCAAAATTGCTAAATATTGTTGTGAGGATAGCGGCCGGAGTATCAAGATCTAGGATAGTAAGGGTTTTTAGTTGTCCTTCGGTGCCCGTTGTCCAACCCCAATCAGTTAGTGGTAGTTTATTTCCCAGCCATTCTTGCCCTTGCACATATTCTAAAAGAATGCTGCTGGGCAGAACCTTTTGTTGGTGGCAAAGAGGGAGGTCTGCTTTCAGCCTAGTGGTAGAATTGATGAATGCGATGTATTGGTATGTACTGATGTTGTACATCAGTAGGATCATCCGCTTACCGGCTATCAAGACTTCCTTTTGGGCCAAAGTCGGGCCTTAAAATACGTTGGTAATGGTATCGAGATGATTTCACAATTAATGAATTGCCTTTTCTGAAAAATGACGAGGTGGTATCACACCCACTAAGCCCGTGAATGAACAATATGCTTCTGACAAAGTAACATTTCTGTAATTCATCGGAGTAATAACTTCTATGTTCTACCTTAGGCTACATTTTTTCTTGTTTGAAGAAGATAATTTCTTGATCGTGTGGAGCAATCAGCAGGACCAGCAAATTTATATGCTCTTCAACGATAGCAACATGACCACTGAATGCTGCTTTTTTCACTCCACAACGCACAATCGTTGTATCAGCATCAGCTTCAGAACGTCTGACTTCTATACCCTCGGAGATCATTTTCTGAGTAACCATTAAACACAACAGTGCAGAAGTCACCATAGTGTTTCTTTGTACGTCACATATTGGTTGATTACATTAGTTATTGGAGCTAACTAGTGAACATTGAAAAAATCATATAAAGAAGACTTGTGTCTTTCTCATATCTCTTTCATCAAACAGAGCTATAAGGGGAAAGGCGCAGCTCGTGGCGCAGAAGTCCTCTAGATCCTCGTTGTTTTTCTTTGAAAATTGCAACTCGTTGTAATACGAGTAGTGGATCCACCACATGCACTACGTTATTAATTTTGATAGTGCTGCTCATTGAGACCAATGATAAGACTTTGTCTTTTCGAACCTGTTTTATATTCCATGCAAATAAAACACCATTTTAATATACTGTTATTTTATTTACCCCTTAGTTGTACGAAGTGTCAAAAACGTGTATGACACTGAAGAATCCCTGTATCCCCTAGTTTAAACGACATGACCCATGTATGTAATCATTAAAATTATTTTTGGTAATATTAACTTTAAAAACAGAAATGCAAAGAAAACAAGATTTTAATATACTGTTACTTTCTTTACCAGTTAGCTTTAAATGGTTAAGTCGTACGAAATGCATATTGTCATTTTTGTAGGGCTTTTTGTCAGCTATAACTTTTGTATTTAACACTTTTCAATATGACTTACAGATTCCGATATATAAGCGAAAAACTAAAAGAAGTCATATTCAGAGCCCTTCCCTTAGTCAAGCTCGACCCCCACCCATCAGGACTTTTTATTTACTTTAATCTAATGAACAAAAGGAACGTTTAAACAAATTTCAAAACTCTCCGGGAATTATTTCACCCGATTATTCTAATTTAACTGGGCTATTAGTATATTGTTGTTGTTCGTTGTTATTTGGAAATTTGTTTTGACTCCCACTGTTTTGTTTCGACAGAAATTTGACAAAAGGAGTAGCAGATGAATATTATAACAGCAAAAGCTGACCATGAACCTGTAAAAATAAATGTATTTTAACATGAAACAAGTAACTACACTGTATTATATACAGTATACAGGGGCGCCATCCAAGGGGGCTAGGGGGGGAGCCACCCCCCCTCCAAATCATATTTGAAAAAGTGTAAAAGTTGGGAATTTTGGGGTATTTGAAGCTGGAGTTTGGGAAGTTTGAAACTGTCTTTAAACTGTTTACTTAAACGATTTTTTCTCTAACTAAGCTGACATCTACCCTTTTGTATAAATTAATAATTAAGGTAAAAAATGTTGGACATTTCATAGGTTGAGTACGTTAAGTAATGTAACCATACCGGTAGTAGAAAGTAATTCAAGGCTTTTTAGAGCAATTCCTTTCTTTGAAGAGAGCCGTAGACACTGAGTGTTTATTTTAAAATCTATTTGAAGAGGCTGTAAACCTTAATGTATACAATTGATCAGTGCAGTGTAGTGACAGTCATTTCAATAATGTGCGAGAAACTAAAATGTCTTGTTACTTTTATGTTAGCTATAAAGAGGCTTTTTACAGAGAGACTTTTACTACAAAAATTTATTATTAATTAGTCAGTAAATCTGAGTAATATAGTTGGGAAATTCAAGTAATATAGTTGGGAAATCTGTCTCATATAGTTGGGAAATTCAAAGTGTCTCCCCTGGTCGGCCTCGATATTTTTTCACGTGACAACCCTTTGTTTTAAAAACTGATAACTTCTCACATCTGAGATTACTATTAAACACACATAAAACATTATTCAGGATAGCGACAATACTTTTGTTACGATAACTCTACTTTTGATACTAACAATTTCTCTACTTTACTCCACAAAGCAAGTTTAGCAAATAAATGTAAACCACCGTAGGGACCATGTAGTATCAAATCAATTAACCAACCTTCTTTCACAAACTGGGGCTGTGAATCCAGCATAGTACTTCCCTCTCAGGTAGACCTTGCCAAGCTCAGTATCATTATACTGTATAAGCAAACATGTTGAATATAATAACCATTTGGACCTTTGTCAGTCTTAGACATAACTCAACGTCTAATAGTTAATAATCTCACCATTGAAGAATATTTCCTTGATAAGAAAACTTCCAAATTGAACATCACAAACGAAGAATGATGAACTTATAGAGCCCATCAGTAAAACTGGAGCTGCAAGCAACGCTTTGAGTCTGCGAATGTTTGTCCCACTGAACATGTGCCTCTGAAATACAATAACCACAAACTGAAAATCAGACAAAAACAATTAACACAAAAGACTAGACTGCTCTCTTACAAAAAATGTAACGACATGGAAACTATTAAAACAGGAACTTAATAATAAACAGCCGTAGACAAGTTATTGCAGTACCAACATTTAAATGTATTAGATATTACATAAACTAATTACCCCTCTCCTTCAGCAAACCTGCAGACTAAGCAAATTTTCATTTGTCTGATCCCGATTTCAACTAAAATTGTTCCTTAAACATTCAGATTTAGTTCCTATTTTAAATTGTAATTTTTAGAATTTTCTTTGTAATTACACTGTAATTACAGTTATAAATAACCATACAAAAATACTTCCAAATGGGATAAATTATCGTTTAGAGATAAATTGGAAAATTCTTTGTTTTGATGGTTGAACGTTGACTAACCTGTAAAACCCCTCATAAATATATAACCCCATTACCAAAGTCTAAAACATGCTGATTTGCAAACTCGTTAGAGTAAACATAGGTTTACTTGAGTGTAGTAACTTTCATCGAAATTGGATGATTTTTACTAGAGTTATTGTGCTAACAGATATATGATTTTGAACGGAGGGTGTTTTTGGCATCTGAGGACATCATAATGATAAGGTAAATCGGTCCCGGTCCAGGTCTTACCATGATATACAGTATACAGGTAATACAGTAGCTTATTTCCTAAATACACTTACTGACCTCCCAGTCCTGGTAGACAACAGATTTGTTGAAGGCAGAAGCCACAGTAACCAGTAACACCACGAGCCAGTTGAGAAAGCACCATATGAGAATGATGGGAGCCATGCCGTGCCAGAAGATGACAAAGGAAAAGCAGGCTGCTGAGGCTAATATACGTCTCCTCCAGTCTGCACTACCTCTACTCAGAGGCAAATACACATACCTGAGACAAATCATTGGTAGAATATAGTGGTGGCCATACCAGTGACCAAACCATACATACAATAAAGTGGGCTCCGACAAACATTTTAAAGTTATTGCTTTCTAGCTCCTGCTACAAAGCAAGCAACAAGAGCCAAAACACCCGCTTTACCAATGTACCTAGGTCTACACAGACTTGCAATAAAGATTTTCAGAAAATGAATTACTTACATAAGATAAAATATAATATATTATAGTAAACTATAAATATAAAATTAAGATATTATAATTAATAAACTATAGGCTAATATAATCTATCTATCTATATATTAATAGGCAAGCATGTTTCTTTAAAACCTTTTTTCTCAGCTTGTGTGCATCGTAGGGAAAATCTACGCAAACTTTTAGAAAGATATTTTTCTGTAGGTGTGTAGAATCCCTTTAATTATAAATTAAAATAGGCTCATACAGAAGCACAAAAAATGAATTCAAAATAAAAAAATTAACATGGGTCTTTTGGTTTGCCATGATGGTGACGAAAAACAACAAAATATAAACATAAAATCAAAACAAATGGAAGCAATTCCAATTACATGTTTTATTTACAGCTTGGGGTGAAAATAGAGAAGCCGGTACCTTAGACTTACAACTATAATTCGGCCGCTTAGAAAGCGACCTCCTCCAGCATTGGTTTAGCTTTAGCGCGCAGGTCGTTTTCTAAGCGGCCGAACTATAGACATTCCATCCCCATGTTAAAGTAATCACCAGTTTTTAATTAAATTCGTCGTAGTTGATGGGAGCCACCAGCAGATTGCGCTGATCTAAATTACTAATTTCTGTCAAATAAACAATGTTTTTTACCAAGTCAACTTTTGGAATGACTTATTATGACCTAAAGCAATTGTTATGACCCATCAACTTTTTTAGAAACAAAATAAGGTAGAAAATAGAATTTTAGACACGCATTCTGTATGGCTCGCACAATTACAACGTTTTATGATAAAAAATTAGGGCAGCTGGTCCATATAGATCGGCTGTCCACTTCAGTTTCCAATAGTCAATGCGTGTACATTACACATTTTTGGTTGAGTTTTCTACCACTGGACGACCACTAGTATAAACTAAATACCCCTGAACTACACCTCTTAGCAATACTGTATAGGCTATTTTTTCATTTGTAGAAAAACTAGTTTACAAAGAAGGGCAGTTTTCTTCAGATTCTTATCTGAAGATTGAAAAATTTATGACACACGAGAAACTAAGGGATTTCTAACTGTAGTTATGATAAATAAGGTTGGCTTACTTACTTTTGCATGTATTTATAAAAACCGACATCCAATCTCCTCCAGATGTCTGTATACAGATGGTAATGAAGCATACACTTTGGGGGTGGAGGAGGGTTGTAGCCATCAAAACTGGCAAATGTATTTCCCAAGCCATAAAATACAATCAGAAACAAATTGAAGAAAATCCCAAGTAAAACTCCAAGACCATCAAAAGTCCAAATCCCAAGCAGAGCAACTTCCTGGAAAAAATATTCATGGGGATTTCCTTTTTTAAATGTTAATGGGCAAGCTAAAAAAAGTACAATTTTGTTTTTAAAGGATACCAACAATATAACTCTAAGACTTCAAATGAAAACAAACCTAAATAATTAGACTTAAATTTGTAAATTGGATCAGATTTGAAAAAAAATAATTTCTCTTGACTTATCATAAACGTTGGCTTAGATGTTCAGATGTGTGTAAAAGTTGATTTAATAATTTCATAGTTACAACAAGTACTGGTTTTTACTGAACACTACATGTAGCTGGTCAAGAAAAGCATAATACAGTATTCAACTTAAAAAAATCCTCTTAAATAAAAAAAACCACTTACCGAAATACGATGCTTCAAAGCATGAATGTAGAGGAAATGAAGGGAAATCTCTAACACTGCAGCCCAGAATAAGAATCTTAGCGAATTCAAGACCAATAATCCAATCCTTCGCAATGTTAGTTTCTTGAATGAATGATACATCTGGAAAGTCAGAAACATATATGAAAATGTTATAAGTATTATTATATTTTAGTTCCCTTTAATTTGTGAATAGGCCCAGCTATGTCAGATTCATGTGCCGGTAGTTGTTTTTAAAAAACTGAGAAAGCTTATCAAGTCACTATAATATCTACTTTTTCTATATTAGGAATAAGAAGTGAGCTTTAACCGTTGTATTATTATATTCAGCCCGATAAGAACACTCACGATGTAAACTTTTTCGTAGGCCTATCCTTAAACCATACTCATAAATGACTCTGCCCTTTTAACCCAAAGCATACTTACATAAGGTCCAAAATCAGAGTAGAGTATGAGTGGTCCGATAAAGTAGGTAGGAAGATAGAAGCAGTAACCAATCAGATTGTAGAAAGTTATCAGCCTGCTTTTTGTTAATTTATTTTCTGGGTTCAGATGATCAAAGACAAAACTGGTGCATCTCATATGTTGCCACATTGTACTGACTACGAGTCGAGTAAATAAGCTCATTTCTCGTCCTTTTATTTTCTGTAAATCAATTCCAAAATTATTAAAAAGGTCAGATAGTTTTGGCAATGAATGGTTATAAAACTACAACTATTTTATTTTCACAATATATATGTATGTTCTCTTTTGTATATGTTTGTAAAGCTTAAAAAAACAAATAATTTATAAACTTAAATGAACGTGTTTTTGAAGGTTGTGTAGACCAAGACCCCTGGCTTATGTGTTTGGCTACGGAGAAAATTAAAAAAATGTAAATTTATAATTCCCATGTGGGGATATAATATACAGTATATTATGAGGAATGAGTAAATTATTATAGTTTATTACTACTATGGATAGTTCTGTTATAGTTCTGTTATTTATGGATATATTTTGATCAAACTTAGGAAAATTTATTTATTTTATACTAAGCTATTTATATTTTACTAAAAACACACTTTATTACCCTCCTTGTAGCAGCAAACCTAGATACTTGTTAAACGTATCATAGGCTAACCAACACAAGTAGACTTCTCATCCCATTGTAAATTTTGAATCTCGGTTTTCGTCTCTAGTTCATGTTCGGTGACACTGATCGCTAGTGTCAACAAAATTTTCTTTCTATTATTTTTGGGTTAATTTTATGATTTTAGCGAATTTCCCCTATAGGGAATAAGCTATTACCGTAGTACTCATGGTAAGACCTGGACCCGGGACCGATTTACTTTTTTGTTTTGAGGTCCCTAGAGACCAAAAACACCATCCGTTCAAATTCATATATATATATATATATATACTCGTATATATTTATATATGTGTCCGTTAGCACAATAACTCGAGCAAAAGTCATTTGATTTTGATGAAATTCGGTACAAACGTGTAAACCTACGTTTATTCGAACGAGTTCGCGAACCAGCATGATCGGACTATGGGAACAGGAGTCTATGGGATAAAAATGGGGTTTTCCCATTTTTTACCCTAAAAACTTAAAATATAGCAATTTCTTTCCAAACCATTTTGTAGAGCTTAAAAAAACAAATGATTTAGTATATTGAAGCGTTGTTATGCGCCTAATGGTTACGGAGAAAATTAAAAAAAACTGCAAATTTAAAATTCTCTTGTTATTCTTATGGAGAATAAATAAACTGTTGTCGTTTGCTTGTTTATGAACATATTTTGATCAAATTTGGAAAATGCATTAATTCCATACTAAACTATTAACATTAAAAAAAAACTGTTTACCCTCCCTGTTGCAGCAAACCTAAGTACTCATTAAACTAATGCTATTTAAATAGGAAATAAATGTGATATTTTTAAGGAGACATTTTAGTGTAAATCCTATCAGGCAAATGGAAATTCGCTTAGTCTGCAGGTTTGCTGCGGCGGGGGTATTTGCTTTACTGGTTGGTTATATAACTAGGGAACGAGTTGTTTTTAGCGAATTTCCCTATAGGGAATAAGCTATTACCGTAGGTCTCATGGTAAGACTTAGTCACGGGACCGATTTACTTTTTCATTTTGATGTCCCCAGAAGCCAAAAACACCATCCAAACTGATACGTATTTTGGCACTAAGGCCATGATCACAGTATGAGCTATATAAAAGTATGTAAACAAATAAAATAAATAAATAGTTAATAACATATGTTTTGAATTCATATTAAATTTTGATTAAATGGTTAGGTGTATTTTTTAACATGTAAATGTGCAAGATTCTTCCCTGATTTGTCTGATTTTTTCATGTATTGGATTTTGCTTTTGTTTTTGCATTACATTGAGGATTTGGTCGCCGTATTCTTTTGAGTGGAGGTATATTTGTAGCTCTTCTTTTATGTCCATTTTTTCACCCTTTTTTTCATAATTTAGAATTTTGACACATTCTTCTAATTTGCCATAATTGTGATTATTTTCTAATATGTGTTCTGCATACATTGAGCGTTGGGATGTTTTATTGTTTGATTTTACGGCTTGGATATGTTCTTTGAATCTGCATGAAAATGTTCTTCCAGTCTGGCCAATGTAGAATTTGGGACAATTTAGACATTTAATTTTGTAAATTCCAGATTTTTCATATTTGTTAATTGTTTGTGGGTTCTTGTTTGATAGTTTATTAATTAAATTGAATGCGTTGTTTCTAGATCTATAGCTAATTTTGAATTTAGATGTTTGAAATGTTTTCCTGATTGGTTTGTTTAATACCGAACTGTACGGAAGACAAATAAACTCCTTCTTCTCTTCTATGTTTAAATTTTGGGTTTTCTTATTTTTGATCTTCTTGATTAATTTGTCTATTAAACTATCCTTGTATCCATTTTTTGTAGCTATGTCTTTTATAATAGATTTTTCCAAATTGTAATCATCTTCATTTAAAGGTACTCTTAACATTCTGTGTACCATAGAGTTGAAGCTTGCCATTTTATGTTGCCACGGTGAATTTGAGTTAGCAGGAATAACAAGATCTGTTTGTGTGGCTTTTCTATAAATTTTAAAATAATGTTTCTCATTGTTTTTTCCAATTGTTAAGTCGAGAAAATTGATTTCATCTTTTTGTATTTCCATTGTGAATTTTATTTTCTTAGATATTGTGTTTAAATAAGATAAAAAGTCAGTGCACGATTTTTCATTTCCTTTGAACAGACATAATATGTCATCTACATATCTGTGCCAATATATTATGTTTTCCTTATGAGGGTTATTTTCGTTCATTATCTTATTTTCTTCTAATTCATTCAAATAAATGTCAGCTAATAAGCCAGAAAGTGGTGATCCCATCGCTAAACCATCACATTGTTTGTACATTTTAGATTCATATTGAAAGTAATTTTGATTAGTTACATTTTTCGTTAATTTAATTATGTCATCAATTTTGTGATTTGAAATCAATTGATTTTGGTTTAAATTATTTTTAAGAATTTTGATTGTATCTTGTACTGGAATGTTAGTGTACATGTTGGTTATGTCAAATGATACAAAAATAGTATCTGTTGGTATTTTGATATCTTTGATTTTTGTTATAAGGTCTTCAGAATTTTTCACATTATAATTGGTTGTAATTGTTAAACATTCACTAATTTGTTTGTTAAGATACTTACAAATTTTATATCCTGGAGCGTTTTGGTAATTTACGATTGGCCTTATTGGGTTGTTTGGTTTGTGCATTTTGGGCTGACCTCTTAAATTTTGTGCTGTAGGGTTAATAGTTTTCAATCTTTGTTTTTCAGCTTTTGTAAGTGTTTTGCATGTTGTAATTGTACTATTGAGGGTTTTGTTATATTCTTGTGTTGGATCTTTTTGCAATTCTTTAAATTGATTATTATCAATAAATTCTGTTACTTTCTTGTGGTAGTCTTCTTTTTTCATTACGACGACTGTATTACTTTTATCCGCCTTTGTTATGGTTGAATTGTTTTCATGAAGTTTTTCTGATATTGAATGGATGGTTTTCAATTCTTTAATTGATTTTTCTTTAACTTTCTTTTGTTTGAATTTATAGTCTGTTTTGTTTAGTTCGTGAATAAAGTTACATTTGATTGGATCTTGTATTTCCTTATCTTTAAGTCTTAGTGCTGCATCTATTTCAATAAGTTCATCTTCAATTTCTTGTGTTTTGTAGTCTAGGTTCACATTGTATTTTAAGGATTTTTGGAGCATTTCACATTCATCCTCATTGAAATCAATATCTGTCAAATTCTCTAATTTTGTTTTAAAACAATAATCATCAGTCATTTCTGGGTTAGTTTTTGGTTTTTAAATTTTTCAATTTAATTATTATTTTTATATAATAAAAATATATATATATATATATATGAATTTGAACGGATGGTGTTTTTGGCTTCTGGGGACATCAAAATGAAAAAGTAAATCGGTCCCGTGACTAAGTCTTACCATGAGACCTACGGTAATAGCTTATTCCCTATAGGGAAATTCGCTAAAAACAACTCGTTCCCTAGTTATCACAAAATTGATGACATAATTAAATTAACGAAAAATGTAACTAATCAAAATTACTTTCAATATGAATCTAAAATGTACAAACAATGTGATGGTTTAGCGATGGGATCACCACTTTCTGGCTTATTAGCTGACATATATTTGAATGAATTAGAAGAAAATAAGATAATGAACGAAAATAACCCTCATAAGGAAAACATAATATATTGGCACAGATATGTAGATGACATATTATGTCTGTTCAAAGGAAATGAAAAATCGTGCACTGACTTTTTATCTTATTTAAACACAATATCTAAGAAAATAAAATTCACAATGGAAATACAAAAAGATGAAATCAATTTTCTCGACTTAACAATTGGAAAAAACAATGAGAAACATTATTTTAAAATTTATAGAAAAGCCACACAAACAGATCTTGTTATTCCTGCTAACTCAAATTCACCGTGGCAACATAAAATGGCAAGCTTCAACTCTATGGTACACAGAATGTTAAGAGTACCTTTAAATGAAGATGATTACAATTTGGAAAAATCTATTATAAAAGACATAGCTACAAAAAATGGATACAAGGATAGTTTAATAGACAAATTAATCAAGAAGATCAAAAATAAGAAAACCCAAAATTTAAACATAGAAGAGAAGAAGGAGTTTATTTGTCTTCCGTACAGTTCGGTATTAAACAAACCAATCAGGAAAACATTTCAAACATCTAAATTCAAAATTAGCTATAGATCTAGAAACAACGCATTCAATTTAATTAATAAACTATCAAACAAGAACCCACAAACAATTAACAAATATGAAAAATCTGGAATTTACAAAATTAAATGTCTAAATTGTCCCAAATTCTACATTGGCCAGACTGGAAGAACATTTTCATGCAGATTCAAAGAACATATCCAAGCCGTAAAATCAAACAATAAAACATCCCAACGCTCAATGTATGCAGAACACATATTAGAAAATAATCACAATTATGGCAAATTAGAAGAATGTGTCAAAATTCTAAATTATGAAAAAAAGGGTGAAAAAATGGACATAAAAGAAGAGCTACAAATATACCTCCACTCAAAAGAATACGGCGACCAAATCCTCAATGTAATGCAAAAACAAAAGCAAAATCCAATACATGAAAAAATCAGACAAATCAGGGAAGAATCTTGCACATTTACATGTTAAAAAATACACCTAACCATTTAATCAAAATTTAATATGAATTCAAAACATATGTTATTAACTATTTATTTATTTTATTTGTTTACATACTTTTATATAGCTCATACTGTGATCATGGCCTTAGTGCCGAAATACGTATCAGTTTAAATAAAAATGAATTTCAGGGTACTCTGGTTTTTATTATTTCGCTTATTAATTGAAAAAGTAGCCCTAAAAAGTGAACAGAACTATCAAAAAATTTATATATATATATATATATATGTGTGTGTGTCCGTTAGCACGATAACTCGAGCAATAATGATCCAATTTCGATGAAAATTGGTACAAACGTGTAAACCTACGTTTATTCGAACGAGTTCGCGAACCAGCATGATCGGACCATGGGAACGGGGTTTTATGGGGTGATTTATGGGGTTAAAATTGGTTTTTCTCATTTTTGACCCTCAAAACATTAAATTCCCCAAACTTCCTCTAGACCATTTTGAAGATCTTAAAAAAACAAATAATTCAGTATATTGAAGTGTTTTTGTATGGTTATTGGTTACGGAGAAAATTGTAAATTAAAAATTCCCAAGTTATTCTTATGGAGAATAAGTAAACTGTTGTAGTTTGCT
Organism: Macrosteles quadrilineatus; assembly: GCF_028750875.1. NCBI lineage: Eukaryota > Metazoa > Arthropoda > Insecta > Hemiptera > Cicadellidae > Macrosteles > Macrosteles quadrilineatus. The sequence continues at coordinate 13,568,580 of NW_026542594.1, forward strand.
CGTTTATGCATATATTTGGATTAAACATGGACAATCTATTTATTTAATACTAAGCTATTAATATTTTACTAAATAAAACACACTTTATTACCCTGTAGGCAGCAAACCTAGGTACTCGTTAAACCTAATGTTATTTGAATAGATTTAAGTTAATTGAAAATCAAATCAGGCAAATGGAAATTCGCTTAGTCTGCAGGTTTGCTACGGCGGGGGTATATTTATCATTAGATTGTTTTATTTGGATAAACAAGGTTTAAAATGACTGAAATGACAAGAAACAAATTGTAAACAAAACCTCTACAGTGTACCAAACAGAACTAACAATAAAATTGTCTTTAAATTTATGACAACAGCTAATTCAAACCAATGAATACAAACCTTATAATTCTCTCTCTCTACGCCAATTATCCGTCTCACTCATACTGCTGTGGGATTCCGATACCAGCGTCTTTCCTACCGAGCAGTTGCCACGGCAACTTGTCAAAATTAAAAAAACTCAGGCTGAATTTTTAACATGGGCAATAGAGGGAAACCTAGGCATGGGAGACCCATGAATAAAATCGTTTTGTCTCTATGCATGGGACAATCCCACAAAAGGGGTAAAGGTTGTTAAAGGACACCCTGTATAGTTTAAGTAAGTAAAATAATGAAGAAGGTTGTTTTGAAAACAGAATTGTATCTAAAAAACCGCTTGCTCAATAAAGACTTGTTATTTCTTTATTAAATATGGCTGTTTAGGTTTAAGCATTTTTAATACTGTACTGACTAATGTCTGGTAATTTTATGATTTTATGATGTAATTATCATTCTGTATCTATATAAATAAGTATATAAAAAGATAAATCCTTAGCATCCTTTATTCCAATTTAAATTATAAAATAACATACAGAAAGATATTTAAAACTACAACACAGATTATAAGGAAAATAGAGTATCACAGTTTTTGTCTTACCCATAAAGTGTGAAGCACGACTGTAAGAACAGTAGTAAAAGGAAGTCCCAAGAGCCAAGTCTTGGTAACAGAATTGAGTTGTAGAGTAAAAAAGTAGAAACAGACATGTATAAACATGAATGAGGCAGCTTCAGGACCAAAGTGAACACAAATCATAGACAGTGTAATCAGACTGTGAACAGCTGGTATGCCCTGTTAAGAAAACTTCATTACAACTCATGATGAATGATACATTTTTCATATACTTTCTCACACAATCAAATATCTTCATAATAGCAGTGTACCCGTTCTACGGACGGGGATCTTGTTGTCAGTTGAAACCTTATTATATTCAGAACAGCAGTTCTGTAAACTAAATTAGTAGCTTTATAGATCTAAGAAGCATAGCTCTAAGGTAAAATTCAAAATTACTTTCCGCACTGGTTAAAAGTTATTAAATATTTTGTATAGTATCTATGTAAAATAGATTGTATAGTATATAAAATAAAGTACTATAGACTATTTCAATAATCACTAAAAAGTTGAGGTAATGATCAATAAACACTCTACGTCTTATTGATATGAAAACAACTTGAAGCTTAATCAGAGCCGGGCTTAGGAATGTGCAAAAGGTGCGGCTCCAATGGGCCCCGCATTTCTTGGGGTCCCCCGTTTTAGGCAAAACCCATAACAAATATTTAAAGTCTTGGCAAAATCGTATGGCCTATTTTTGAGTTTTTATGTCAAATTACAAAACTTGAACACTGAATAAGATCATGGGAGGTGCCCTACTCACGGGAGTCGCTTTGATTGTAAAAAACATCACTATTGTTTCCGCTGTCGTGAGAGATGATGACAGGTGTTGCCCCAATAGCAGAAATTTTTCATTCTATGAGCATGAGCAACAACATGGCAATTTGGGGTTGGAGAACTTTTTAGTAATAAGGGGCCCTGCTCTGAATGTTAGCACAGGGCCTCACACTACCTGAGTCCGACTTTGAGCGTAAACAATTCATGATGGTTTGCTCAAAAAATGTTTCACTAAAATGTGTTTAAAGTTTCAAAGCATAAAATAAAATTTAGATACCAAACAGAATATTTTATAACAAAACAGATTTATACACGTAGTAATTATTACCGTATTGGGGTTAAGCATTTGACATTTCCTGAAAACACAAATTTTTACCGTAGAAAACTGTCAAATATATACACTATTCCCTTCTAAGTATTCTTATAATAATTTTAATTTTAATGCACTCTAATAAAATGTAACTAATTTCACCACAATCTCCATTTAAATATCATTTCAAATAGTTAAATGTTTTCCTCACATAGTGCATCAGTATCTTCAAATCCCAATAGTTTCAAGACTCTCTGATTGGTCACTGATGTATCACATGACCAACTCCTTCCTTCAGTAGTGTAGTGACATTCTTGGGCAAGTCCTGTTGCTATGAGGACTTAACATGCTTTCTCTCATATTAATACTTTTTCAAATACCATAAACCCCTCTTTACCATCATAAATAACTATCGCTGGCTTATAATTAATTATACAAAGACAATTAAAGTGATTCTTAACATTATATTGTGTGAAAAAAATGAACTTATCAACATTATAAGCATTTCAGGAATTATCAAAGGGGCCCCAAGTCCACACATCAGTTTTATGTAAAAAGGTTAGTGTCCAACTTTAAAATAACTTTAATACAGTCCACATTGCTTACCTATAAATTAACATAAAATCCTCACAAAAAGAATTAAATATAATACAGGGTGTTTATAAAAGAATGCCGGGATTTTCAAAGGTCGTTGCTGGGGGACCTTTTATATTAATTATCTATTCAAGATAATTAAACGGGCGCAATGAGCAGCTGTCCGGGAGCCTCACTGGACTGCCTTCTCAACCTCACTCCGATTGACCTGCATGTCAAGGTCACTGCGAGGAGGACTGCCTACAGACTCCAGTGTGAAAACCTTTGGTTGGATGTTGGAGGATCCCGAGGTCACTCTCGGATCACTCAGCAGGTAAGAGGGGAGGTAATGGACATGCCCTCGGACCAATGCCGACTCGATTCTTCTTCGCCAGACCATTCACTGTCCAGGGATGAGTGGATGTCCGGTGGGAATCCTCTTCCACAAGGCTTCAGGGACATCAACATTTCCATTTTTACAGACAGCTAGGCTGCGCTCAAAGCGCTCGACTCCTATGAATTCAATTCTAAGGTGGTCTGGGACTGCCTTTCTGCGGTATGTGACCTGGGCAGACGCAACAAGGTAACACTCCGTTGGGTTCCTGGGCACTCAGGGATAGAAGGGAATGAGGTGGCTGACAGGCTAGCAAATGTCGCGTCAGCCTCAGACTTCGTGGGACCACAGCCTTTCTGTGGAATCTCTCGTGGGCATGCATGTCACTCAGTCATGGCATGGGCTCAGGAGGAACACAGGAAAAGATGGGTTAGGCTTCAGCACCATAGGGTAATTAAGCTCACCCTCTTCTCCCCTTCCCAGACGGTCGCCTCCAATGTTCTACGTTTAGACAGGAGGCAACTCAGACGGATCACAGGAAAGGTCACTGGACATGGCTTCCTGAAATTGCACCTGCATCGCTTGAGGATCCACAATGGTGACACTGCGTGTAGGAAATGTGGGCAATCAGAGGAGACTGCTGATCACCTACTCTACGACTGCACAGCTCTGAATGAGGTAAGGGACAGTACTCTTGGTGCAATGACAAGGGGTAGACACCTCCCTCAGGAGGCGCTCATAGACAGGATGCTGGAGTTCATTAAGCAACTCAGGTTTGACGGACTCTGAATGTACCATAAGGGGAGCGCAAAAAGCCCATCAGTGGCTGACGTGCAACAGGACAAGGTCCGCCCCTACAGAATCAATCAATCAATGATTCAAACGTCAAATTGAAGGGAAAAGAACAAAGTTTTTTTTCTCATACTTTGATACAATCCGGAATGATTTAATAAAATTCTGATTTTCATTAATCTAAGTCGCTGTACGCTTATAGGGCGATCGGCGGGTTTATCTGATGTCTTTACTGATAGTCCAAGCAAACTAAAAAAAATGGACACAGGGACCATTAAAAAATTGCTATAAAACGTTTTACGGTTTTATTTTGTAGTGTTGGGTCCGCAGAGTGACATACTAAAAGGTGCCAAAAATCGGTCAACAGGAAACCTCCTAAAATCACGATTAAAAATAGTGGCTTTTCCCGACAATGGAGAAATTTGAAAAATATACCACATGCATATTTTATTCAAAATTTTTTGAGATATTGACTTGGGACGACCACCGATGTTTATTGGGTGGTAAGTACTTAATTTCGATAGGGAACTCATTTTTGGCCGCCATATTGGATATAAATAAAAATACCCCCGCCGCAGCAAACCTGCAGACTAAGCGAATTTCCATTAGCCTGATAGGATTTTGCATTTTTAAAATGCCTCCTTAAAAATATTTTATTTATTCCTATTTAAATAGAATTAGTTTAACGAGTACTTAGCTTTGCTGCAACAAGGAGGGTAAAAAGGTGTTTTTTTTTATGTTAATAGTTTAGTAAGAAATGAATGTATTTTCCAAATTTGATCAAAATATGTTCATAAACAAGTAAACTACAACAGTTTACTTATTCTCCTTAAGAATAACATGGGGATTTTAAATTTACAATTTTTTGGAATTTTCTCCATTAGACCATTAGGCGCATAATCACGCTTCAACATACTAAATTATTTGTTTTTTTAAGCTCTACAAAATGGTTTGGAAAGAAATTGTAAAATTTTGTGTTTTTAGGGTCAAAAATGGGAAAACCCTATTTTTACCCCATAAAACCCCCCATAAACCCACGTTCCCATAGTCCGATCATGCTGGTTCGCGAACTCGTTCGAATAAATGTAGGTTTACACGTTTGTACCAAATTTCATCAAAATCGGATCATTTTTGCTCGAGTTATCGTGCTAACGGACACACACACACACATATATATATATATATATATATATATATATATATAGAGATAAATATATATATATATGAATTTGAACGGATGGTGTTTTTGGCCTCAAGGGACCTCAAAACAAAAAAATAAATCGGTCCCTGGTCCAGGTCTTACCATGAGTACTACGGTAATAGCTTATTCCCTATAATATGGGAAATTCGCTAAAAGTTAAATGTAATGATAATGTTGTGACACATCATTATAAACTAGATTTTCACGCAGATTTCAATGCCAAAATCGGTTTTTAAATATCTGTTTATGTTTTGAAGATATATTCAAACGAAAACTCTCCCCCATACATTTCTTATGGACGTTTCGAACTTTCATGATTTTTAAAGATAATTTTTCTTATATCTCCAGTTCTTATCAACGCTTGCAGTTCAGTCTAGCCTTTGAATATTCTGTGATGTAAGTTTGACTGAGGAATTGTGGACGTCAAGGTAAATAACCTGTTATAATAAAAAGTGTTGAATAACGATAATGTCAAGTTTAAAACGAAATAACAGGATTTATAAAATTTTATAATAAAACACATCTGTAAAACATGAAAAATGTACAAAATTTTATCATAGTCAATAACAAACCCAATGAGAAAAACAAAATTGAAAATTTTTATTATATCTAACCTATGGCAGCAATCTCTTGAATGATTGCTTTCTTCTTGTCCAAATGTTGTCGTTTGTGGTTTTAGACACAGCTCTGAAGATAACCCCACAGAAAAAAGTTGCACACTGATATGTCTGGAGACCTAGGAGGCCAAGGAACATTGCCAAAACGTAAGATAATCCGTGCAGGAAACATAAGTTTAAGAACAGTCATTGCATTTTTTGCGGTGTGTGATGTTGCCCCATCCTGTTGGAACCAAACCCGTTTTAAGTTTATTCCTCGTCTTCTTAGTTCTGATTTGAAGCATACGAATGTATCGAGCCGAATTAACAATAACTGTGGCTACGTTCTCTTCGAAAACTAAGGCCCAATAATTCCAACAGAGCCACACCAGACTGTTACTTTTAGTGTGTAGAGGACGCTGGTTGATAAGGTGTAGATGCTCTGGAGCCCAGTAACGTAGGTTTTACTTATTCAGGGTCCTATTTAAGTGGATATGAGCTTCATCGCTCATTAATAAAATTTCATTTCATTAGATCGCAAAATCACTTTCATTCTGTACTATAAGCAAAGTCTTCACGTACAGCAAAATCAGTTGCCTAAAGTTGTTGCCCAATGGGATGGAATTTTAATTCTTTATAAAAAGTTTGTCTATCCATGCATTTCTAAAGATTCATTTATCTAAACAAAATAAGAAAAATATGTAATACTAAGGTTGTAGACGGTTAAATTTCCTATAATATATGTATAATAATTTGTTTCTAGGACTTATGGATACAAAAATATTCAATCTTTTACAATAACAAATCAAACTTTTCTACTCGAATCCATCAGAATGAGTATAGACGATGCTCCCCAAACCTGCTAAACCCCATCTCATGCAGATGCACAACAGGCTGTATGGGGGCGTGTGGCTGTAGAAAGGCGGGCCTAAGTTGTTCCACCCTTTGCAAAGTGTATAGTAGCCAAGAATGCAACAACAGGAATGAAGTCACCCTCGACGACGAAGACGACGCCGATCTACTAACTCCTATACTTGAGGAGGACAATTAATAACGTAACAATTAATACGTCTTAATTCTCTCAGCCCCTACTAAAGGAGCAAAGCTCCTGTAATAAGTGTTCTAATATGTTAGTTATTTTTTATTAGTTTACTTATTTTTTAGCCTATTTATTATTTTTTTTATTCCTAAAACAAGTTAGACCTGTAAAGTACCTTGGGACATATCCAGCGAGTGAGTTGAGTCAGCACTAAGTGAGTTGCCACCCACTTGGACAATGTGAACACCGTCATGTTGATCCAGTCATCCCACCTGCGGTGAGACACGTCCTTCTTATACCCAAACCAGCCCTCAGCTAGGTAACTCTCCGTATCGGACTGGTTCAAAACTAAAACTGGGTAGAAAACCAGTAAACATTGTAAATAACAACCTTATCTCAGCCTCATTTATCTGATTTCAACGAATATCACTTAGAATAACTTATTTGTATAACTTAAGATTTTAAATGTGATACTATTCTAAAGATACTAAATCCAGCAACAATAAATATTTTATGTATTTGTATACTAATAATAGGCGTTATTATCTGAAAAAGTAATATGAATACTTACTTTCTCCAGCCAAATAAACCTGATATGTAGAGTACACAAAACACCCAATCAAAAATGAAAAATACAAAAATAATTCTGTCTTTGGTAAGGAACAAATTGTCATATTGATTTTTTTATATCAACAAAATGTTAATGCCAACACTGGTAACATACTTTCATTAGGGTAAATCATTAAAAGAAAGACATCCATGTTCCAAATAATAGCAGGTGTATAACATACTACCACACAATTAATGGTTATGACACCTATTGAGAGATAATTGATGATACTAATTGTCTGAAGTCGCTTATTCTTAATATTGTATTTCATGAATAGGGCCAAAAGTGATTCTTTTCTACATGGGTTCATGTTTAATTTAAACAAGGCCAAAATTTTAAAACAAGCGAGTGTAGAAAACTTCTGGCACATGTGATGTACAAAACTATATTTTGTTTCAAACTACACTACCTATGCTAACAAAAAAAAAAAAAAAAAAAAAAAAAAAAACTATTATCTTGTACTTTGTTTACCATTATTAATTAGCTCCCAAAATTGTATCTGCCTGGTTTTGCTATTGCATACAAAGCTGTCAATGTTATTTAAGAAGAAAAGACCGCAATTACTAAGCTAACAGAATAATAAAGTGTGCTTCTTCAAATTTGTCTTAAATGTCAATAAATGGTAAATGTTGATGTTATTGTTGTGAAACATATATTGTGACACTATAATAGACACAAACACATTTGATAATAAACAGTATCAGCATTCTGACACATACTTTCTCCCATAAGTTTGTCAACAACCTTTATCATGGGCAAGCGGTGAGAGTAAATATATTTTATAGTTACAAATCACAAAAGTTGCAATAACTTTTGAACCGGAATTGTTACAATGGGGTGTTGTACTATTTTTTTAGAATTATATGGACCATAACATATTAATTTTGATCAAAACCAGCTTTTCTCCAAAAATCTGATTTTTTTGTGATTTTATGTTTTTTAATGGTAAAATAACATAAGTTACAATAACTTTTGAACTGTAATTTTTACGGTAATGGGATTTGTACCATTTTGCTTAGAATTTAAGGGACTATAACATACTCAATTGTTATCAAAATCGTTCAGGCCATTTTTGAGAAAATCAGATTTTTCCGTTATTTAATGGGGTTTTATAGGAGAATCAACATTAAAAATTAAAATTTAAAAAAATATACCATGGATTAGAACCTTCACACCAAATATCATTGAAATCGGACCACAGGTGTAGTCCCTAGCTCTGTACACATCCAGACACACAGACATCCCTTTGAAAACCACTTTTTTGGGTCCAGGGGGACCCAAAACAGATATATCCACTCAAAACTCACGCTCAAAAATTTTGAAGAAAACAATACTTTCTCCATATCACAGAAAACGTACTACTATAACCCAGAATGCCAACCGCATGGTAAAAAGCATTAAGCGGTTTGAGAGAGCTTTGCCTGTCAATCCGTAGGCAGCGCCACCAGCGTTGCTATGCTATTGCTCTCTCAAACCGCTTAATGCTTTTTACCATGCGGTTGGCATTCTGGGTTATAGTAGTACGTTTTCTGTGTCCATATACATGGTATAGAGGGAAAAAGTAAAAATGCAATACCATTTGTATCAACTGGTACTACCACCCTGGCTAAGAAAAAAGGAAATAAATTAAATACCTTGAATTGAACTGTAATTACTTTTTATACTACTAATTATAAATTTACAAAAGTACGTTTCATTATGGCCTTAAAAAAACATTTGTATTAATTAAATGTTTAAATCAAATAAGTAGTTGAGCCGCAGATGTACCATTCTTACACTATAAGGTACGTTTTGCTTGGAGCGACAGGTGCGACAGTCGCAGCGGCAGTTGCGGGGTGGTAGACTATTTTGCTTGTAGCGACAACATCTTCCTGGCGTGACGAGACGTGGTACCGTCAGTGCACCTAACCTCAAAAGTGCGCACTAAGTATAAAGTCACTAATTAAATTCGATAAATTCACTTAGTAAAACAGGTAAAACTTAACAATAAAGTATTCTTTATAGGCCTAGTTATTTGTTATGAGAAACATTCCAAAACTGCCATGTCACAAGCCAAAAAAAATGTAATAAAATTACTCAATTTCTCCATAAATTGTAGTACACAAGCATAACTTGAATTGGAAATCAGTGTTATAAACAACCTCCTCACAGAGTGAAAATTATATTTTGTTGATTGTATTGTAGATTTAAAAAATACCTATACTAAAATAACTTGTAATATAATAACATAATATTAAACTAACCGGATCTTCCGACTTAACCAGCTATTGCCAACCAGACATTGTCCTTTATTCTTTGTAGGAGATATGTTTTAAATCATAAAGCGCAGGGTGTTTTGCCACTACTTCTAATAAACTGTCGTTTTCCTCACCACTAAAATTTAACTTAATCCCAGGCGTTGTCCGGGTAGCCGACGACACCATATAGCAAAAATAAAAGGTCGTCGAACTTGTCAAAATGTTATACACTATAAAAACAATCAGAAATGTAACTGTCGCTAAGCGACTGTCGCTCCTGACTGGTCTTGGAGCAGTACCCAGCGACTGCAGCTCGCGGCTCTAGCGACAGTAGCTCCAAGCAAAACAGGACTATGCAAAACCCCTAAGATCAGTGTCCCGCAACAGCCGCTCCAAGCAAAACGTACCTTTAACAACACTATCCAGAGAACAAAACATCAGCTTTCTTGGTTGTTATAGGCTTCATTCAACAGTAAATTTGTTTCTTTTCAATTGTTTGGCTCGTGGATTTAATAATTAAATTATACATAGTAACTTAACTTTAAATTGCATATTAATTTTTAAACGTTGGCATAAAAATGATGACTTACTCTCCTTGATGCACAATATTCAATTATTTATTTGGCATCTTCTTGCTTTACCAAATAGCTTAACATTTTACTCATTTTAAAACACCATGTTTTCACAAATTTTCCGGACCCCCACTATCTATTGCACCTCCCTGTTCCAAATCCTGTGGGAGCCCATGCAAATTTTTAAGTCATATGAATTAATTTAGTGTTGAATTATGTCCTCGACTCCAGCTGAATGGTTTGGCCTTAGGGAGTAATAGCTATTTACATTACAAGTGTAGTAAGAGCGTTTTTACATCACGCAGGTGAATGTTGTGCAACGAGCGGAAACGAGTTGCATAATTCACCTAAGTGATGTAAACACGCTCTTGCGTAACGTGTAACGTACAAGATTTTACCTGACCCGACAATATACATGGGTTTACATACAATATTTTTCATTATCCATTTCACTCATCTTCTATCAGTAACGTTCTTTTACAAACAAAAGCTAGGTTATGAAAATACTTTAAAGCATAACAATAACATTCAAGCGCACAGCTGATTTCTAGCGTTGAACGTCGTTGGCTCCATAGAGGTATATTTTTTAAGTTAAGCACTCAATGTTATTTAAATGGGTTTCTTTACATCACCGAGTTAGTTTTTGATACTTTACATCACTCGAGAAGTAAGGAAGTTGTATACATCACGCTTGGGTTAGGGAAGTTTAACATGGCGGGTTAGGTAAAAGAACTTCTTTAGCCCAACAACAATTTATATCAAAAACAGCAGTTTTACTGCAATACAACCATCATCAACCATTATCAATTGTATGCATTTTGTTTTCTTTAGGAAAAAAAACATTTAAACTCTAATGTAAAATATAGTAGGCTAATAAGTATTCTGCACAAATATTTAACAATTATAGTAAACTATTTTCTCTCAAAATAGTAAGACAATTTGTAAAACTGCTGAAAATCAGCAGAAAGTTTCCACATAACTTCCAAGAAACGGAGGATGTCACTCATACGATACTTGTCATGGTTTATGTTTCATAAATTTTACTCGACCAGTTCACCACACACCCTTATTCAGAAAACAAACTTATTACATCACATGCAAGCTATGAGACCATCAACTGGCACCCATGAGGACACCACTTGGGAAACCCATACAGAAGGGTTAGCCATGGCTGATTTCGATTTGAGACATTTTCATACCCCGAGACAATTTATTGGGAGGAGTAATTTTTGTAAATTCAAAATTAAAATCTGTGACTCAACTTTTTCCTTGTAATAGTATATTACGTTACTAGTCCTGAAAGTAAGTGTTTACCGGACGAGTGTGGTCGTTCCCGTGCGAGACGAAGTCGAGTACGGGATTACCATACGAGTCCGGTAAACACATTTTGGACGAGTTACGTACGATATTTTACGCCATACTACTTAATCCGTACGAATCCTTATATATTTCCACCAACTAAAGGACAAAAAATCACTAGTCATAACCTCTAAGAGAGGTTATGTTTTTGCTTATAACCAATTATTGCTACCTACGCAAATACAGTATAATCAGCTGATTGGTGTCCGGTAAAACTCATTGCAGAACAGTATCACGCAATGAAACCCCATTTGAATAAGCTGGCGGCAAACAGCTGTTTTCTGGACTGAATCCTTGCGTGGGAAGTTCGTCTAAATAATGTAGTGTGGCGTAAAGTATTTTACCTACGACAGTTCTTAGAATTGAAATGTTTCACATAACAGCATTGTTTACTTTCATAACAGCATAGTTTTACTCATAACAACACAGGTAATGGACCAATGAGGTTCAAGGATTAAGAGAGAAGAAGTAAAATTGTAATGATTCAAACTTTAACTAATCAGCTGTTCACACCAATTTAATTGTTGAGTGGTGCAATTACTGTTTAGTACAATGTTTCGTTGCATCACTGTCAGTAGCAATAAGAGGTTATAAACGAAAACATAACATGTCTTAGAAGTTATGAGTAGTGAATTTTAGTAATTAAATACTGTCGTACATTAAGTAGTGTACGCAACTCACGTAAATAGTGTTAACGACACTCATGGAAGTTTGTAAGGCACTCGTACCTTAAATTTTCTAGTTAACACTATTTTTACGCAATCGTTGCGTAAACAACTATTTTTTACATAGATTTGATGTAGGATATGCAACAAACTGACAAGTATTAGAGAATTTCCCTATGGGGAAGTAGCTATTACCGTAGGTGGCACGGTAAGACCTGGAGCCGGGACAGATGTACTTTTTCATTTTGATATCCCTAGAGGCAAAAAACACTATTCATTCAAATTTTTATACATGTACTAGCTAATGTACCCTTGTTTCGCTACGGGTGATATTATATTTAAGTGCGGAGGTAAATGTATCAAACTTTGGGGTAGCTAAAAGTTAGTTGAAAGAGTGATTGGTTCAAAAAGCTTTTTAATTTGTGTAGTTTCAGATTGCAATGGGCATAAGATTACTTTGCAACGATTACAGAACGTTTTTATAAACAATGTTTGCAGCTTTGTTGTCTGGTGTTTATATGTACATATCTCTGCTGCGCGATACACGTGAGCATGCCACGTACAGTTGGCCACGAGAAAAACATTGATTTTCTAGATGTAAGCCAGCTACTTGAAGAATTTGGCCTTGTGCTTTATTTATTGTCATGGCAAAGGCCATCTTCAGTGGAAATTGAAGCCGTTTAAATGTAAACGTTAAGTCTGTTGGAATGATTGGTATGACAACTGTATCGCCTTTTGCACATACGGTGAGGACCTGGGCTTCAATAACGTTTTGTTCAATAACAAAGTAACGATAAGTTGGGTACCATTGCAGTCATGGAGGCTCCAAAATTTTCAGTAGCATTACAGGTACGGGACTTTCAATTCAATTTTGTGAGGAGGGACACCTGGAAACTCCAAGGTGTTGAGAAACTCTACTGGATATTGAACGGCTGCATCCTCTTCTAACAAAGTGTAAATAGACAGATACTCTGACGTGTCACCTGGAATTCCTGTAAGTATCTTACTGTTGATAGTATTAACAGTGTCATTTTTGGGAGCAAGTATAGCTCTATTACACAGCCATTCACTGGACAAATGATTCTCAGCAACTGCACTTATTTAATGTGCGGGTGTTCCTTGAGGAATCACTGGAAGGGTTTGCCTGAAATCTCCAGCCAATAAAACAAGTCAAAACAACCAACCCTCCCATTAAGTCCTGATTGTTTCTGACATCTTTAAGTGTGAAATTGACAGCTTCTAGTGCACTTCCTCTTGCACTTCTTCTTGTTATAGGTACACTCCAAAGAGCAAAGTTACAGCATTATCACTATTATCAGGTAGATAAAATCCGTCAATAATTGGCAGCATATATACCTAGGCAATTCACAGACTTGCGGCAAAATGTAATAAAGAATGAAGATTTTAAACAATTTATTGGTTATAATATTTTACCTTACAGCTTTCATTATCTTAGCATTGTCGTAGCAAAAAGAGGAGACTGTGAAATAAAACTACAAGATTAGACTAGGAACTTAGTCCATCCTTTATTAATGAATGCACACTACAAAGCTTAGATACAATATGTCCTAGCACACAGCAACTATCTCTCACAACAATATGACTTTTCAATAAATAAAATATTTTATCTATTTTAATGAATCCCTGTTAAAACCAGTACTCCATTATGTATTATTATTAACAAATTTTTTACTTTTTAAAGAATATTTCCTAGTGTTATAACCACTACTAAATACTTCACAGTTTAGCTAGCTTACTAGATACTGATTTTTTAAGTAGAAAGTTCATATACTCCTACTTTAGTTTTTGTTACTTTAAAACTATCAAAAGAACCCATACCAAACTTCTTGTTTCTGTGAAAATTAATCAAAACTTCTTCTGATAAAAAGGGTTTTTCATCAATTTTAGGAATGTATACCTGTTTGTATAGAGACTATACCTAAAATAGAAAAACACAAACCTACCGATTGGAAAATGTTGTTTCTACAATATTACTTTTTTAATACCGTAACTAGTAAAACAGGGAGGAAATCAACAAAAATTGATTATGTTTAAAATAAAATTAATATAATTTTTCTGATGAAGATAGGATGATTTGGAATTTAAAATATTGCAGGTCAGAGTTATACAGCTTTGCTATAGTTTTGTTTAATTATTTCGTCATTTATTAACAATATTATAATTAACATATAACACAATAATAAAGCTCAAGGCTTAAAGGCAGCACAGAATATTAGGCTGCTGGATGTATATCACAGTAAAAGCTGTGCAGTGTTTATTAAATGTTTAGAATACCTAAAAGATGGGTAGATAATATAATACCTGTGTTAAGTAGATAAGTCACAAACAAATCAATTTTAATACATTCTAAGTAGACTACTAGGCAAAATTAGCTATGGATAATGTGCACCAAGATCGACTTTAATATATGTATAGATACATTATTAAAATTAGAAAGGAAATAAATTATTTGATACATAAATGGTAACTGAAAATTACATGACCATGTGACTCAGTAAATCACAACTCAAATGACAAATTAAAAGGCCAGAGTATAAAATAGTGAACCTAATTACTATACCTAGTTCTAACCACCAAATGGCAGATAGGAAAAATACACCATCACACACTCAAGTGAATATTATAAGATTAAATTCTTTACATCGTGAAATTAATTTCAATTATGTCTGGGTGAAATGTACAGCATTAGAATTACTCTAAATACAGATGTAAAGTAGATTATAAATTAAAAGGGCACAAGCTAGTCCATCAAACAAATAAAACTAGTATAATAATAATATACATTTAAACAATAAATAAAGCCATGAGATGTAACCCTGTACATAAACTAATAGAGAAAATATAGATAAACATAAAGGTATAGTTGTATATAGAAATACCCCGTACTGCAATATGTATTTACAAATAAAAAATAAAAAGTATGATGTGTCAAATTAATTTGGCTGACTTTCCAAACATAAAAAGTCAATGTAACTTGAAGTTGTTAAAACAAACCCTTGCTCAATACAAATCGGCAGATATTGCATTATTTAAAAGAAAGTGTACACCAACACTAATAATTACAATCAGGTTTCTTTAAAAATATTCACTTAAATAAACAAATATTTCCAATATACAAAATATTTGAATATTAAATTAGCTCGATCTATCCGTAGGACATTAACTGTAACAGAAACAAATGCATACTTTGCTCTGATGAACTGTCATCAACGTAACGGTTTGCCTGAGGCAAGTAATCATCAGTCTATACGAATGTAGCATACAGCACCAATGGAGAAAAGCGACCTCAGAAACATAAATGCAGCGACACTGTAAGCATATATCAGAAGAAGTAAGAGGAGATAGAATTGAAGGTTTTGTGCGGAGAACCAGAGAGGAAGAAGTGGTTAGAAGAGTCTGGCGCGACGCTTGAGTTCGTTCCTCTTCCACTGGGGCAGTCGGTAGAACTCTGGCCGAGTGCACTGGAAGAGAGTTTCAAACTCAGCCTCCGACAAGTGACGCTGTGTACAAAAACATTTACGTTTAGAAAAATAAAACATCGGATATTTTCAACTTAAATTATTTTTATTTCAGGATGGTTATCAACTGATATAAGGTTAGCTGACAAGGATGTGCATAATGTATAATCGATTGACTTCTTAAAATTTTCCAAACAACAAATTTATCAGTTTGATTGAACTATTTTTTTATACATCAAATCCGCCAAAACAATAGATTCTCCAACTCTTGTTGGGCCTGTGGAAATTTCAAGCAGCCAGCTACGTATGACTGATTTTGCGTGCACACACTTACACACACACACACGCCGCTTTGTTGATAACTTTGTAAACAAACAAGTCACACATGTTTGTGGGATATTTGTTAACTTTGCACACAAAATATGTTGTTTTAAAATCCATCCATTCATTCTGTAGCAGACTTTAAATAGTTCAAAGTTGTTATAATTTGGACAAGTGTATAATGTAGTTAATGCAAAATTATTATTTTTTTAAACTAGAGTACCATTCTAAAGAAATATTTGAATTGTTGAGAAGTTATGCAGCACCTACCTCAAGGTTGCATCTGTCCACGTCCGCTGGTAGCCTGTAGTTGGTGATGATGAGGAGGTGGTACGGGTATATCTTGGGTGGCTCAGATGAGTGAGGGGCGACCATGTTAGGCAAGGATCGTCGCAAGTGAGGGCTGTAGGAGGGGGCGTACCCCAGACACCCCGTATACGTTGATGAAGTAGCCAGTTCAGGCCCCTACATTGCAATATACACAAATTGTCATAGGAGCCATAAATTGACCGAATTTACAAAATTGACGTCCGTTGATTGAACCTAGTAATTTTAGGTTTAAAATTTAAATGAGGAGAAAAATAACTCTAAATTTTCACTAGCACTACTTTTTGGAACATTATAATCCAAGCCTCTCTGATGAAATGTGCCTTTCAGATTTAACTCTCACTTGTAATAATTATTTACAGCCTTGGTTAGTCAAGAAAATACACATACCGACACCAAACTACTGTATGGAGCTAATTATTCATGTAAGTTTCCTTTTTCCATTTTTTCATCTAGTTTAGTCAACAACCAACACCACAATATCAGAGTTTTATGTCGTCAACTTGCTCAACAACAAAAAAAAACCTTAATAACACAGAGTCATATTTTTCATTAGTAACTGTAGGTATGTGGTCCATATAGCATAAAATTTTCAAGTAATAAGTAGAGATGCAAAAAATAATAATTAATTCCAGAAGCGAGGCATCAATGGTAAAAGTGCCTATATATATATACATATATAATAAACTTAAATGCAGTCCTACAAACTTCGTTCAAAGTATTTGACACTGCTAATTTAGAGATATGAAAATAAATAGAATATAGATATTTCATAAATACAGAGTAACAGAGCTATTGATTACATCAATTTGATTACACTTTTCGCCCAAGCTTATCATGCATTTAAACTCATCCATTTTTTACAGATTTCTCTTTGTCTTACAATGTGCTAAAAAGTTATTCTTTTCTGTATTGTACTCTAACAGTTTATTGTAATAACAAATGATTTAAATAACTATGTATATTGAATGGAAGAAAATGTTTAAATTGAAACCTGCGAAGTTCACAAACAATCAACGAACACTCTACTGGGTAGTAAGAAGTAACAAACAACTATCGTATCATTGTTTGATGGACTGATGAGATACATACCAATGGTCCACGGTCCACCTCTGATATGGAGCCTGCCGAAACTGTGGAAGGGAGAGAGAGATAGGGTGAGACAAGCAGCTACGAGCGACGAGGCAAATATGGCACCGGCTCAAGCATCGCGAGGCGGTTTGCACATTAACTTTCAATAATTTTAACTTAAATTTCAAATTTTAGATCACTGAAATTTTTGTAAAAATTGATTCATGCACTTTGAACTTGAATTTATTCAAGAAATTCAACATGCACATTTAATTTAAAGCAAAGGTTAGTATAATCAACGCTCAAGCATTGATGGGCCAATACAACAGCAAAATGACCAGTTTAATTTATTTACAGGCTACGCTAAGATAGCTATATAGATAAATATATTTTTAACCATATTATCGAGTGTAAGCCAAATTAGCTATTGGCTACATCCCATATTTGCCTCTTTTGCAATTTTACTTTATGATAACTATACAAGGTAAATTTATCTACCAATCATTAAATGCTAACCTAAAACTATTATACAGTACTAGAAAATACATGTTTACTAGACTGGTTTATGGATAGGGTGTGCAAATATTTCTGCATTTATGTTTCACTAAAATAATCAAAACAATATTTAATTGAACTAATTCTAATCATTAATACAGTCCAACCTCAGTATAACGAATCTGAAGGGGCCGAACTGAATATTCGTTATATCAAGGATTTCGTTAAAACGAGGTTCGTTATATAGAGGTGCAGGAATTTCGCTAAGTCGAGGTTCAGAACCAGCGTCGGTCAATATAGGTCGGGATTTGACCTCATTAAAATACAATTAAAGTAGCATAGGCTACAATACTTTACAGTACAGTGTTTACATTGTACAGTAGAACCTAAATTATCCCATTATCCGGCATAATAAAGGGGAGGGATCTTGAATATTGCGCAATAATGACAATGGCATTGAGCTTGGTATAAGTTAAAAGCTGTAAGTTTAAAATCACAGCTTGTTCTAACCCTCCTAAAACCTAGCCAAACACTGTATTGCGTAGTCATCATAAACCATGTAAAGAACAAAACAAAACCGTAGAAAGTTTTGTAAGCTACTGCTCGTGATAGGCCGGTAGGCTACTTACAGTACAGCACTGATTTATCACAACAGAGGAATGTCAATAATAACCATTAACTATAGCATTGGTGTTGCTAGTTGAAACAAATCGTATTGAAAACAATAAATTATTAGATAAGTCATTATAAAAGTGTATAATCATAGCCAACTTAAGGATGATAAAACACTCGTAAAAGGAATGTTAAAAACGATGTTGCTATTCTTTCTCTTTGGTTTTGTTTTTATATTCTTTCTTAGTTTTCTCTTTATCAAAAAATTTTACAATTCACCACAGTTATCCCATATTGCCCAATCACAGCTTACTAAACATTACGTCGTCATAGGTCCTCAGTGAATGAAATCAAATCAGTTCTCAGTTGCAACATAGAGCGCGCAGCGACAGCAGACAAAGATGTAAAACGGAGCAGACGAATGTTAGCGCAAGTGATGACGTGACCTTTCCATTTAATTTGATAAAGAAACAGATTTTCCCAAAATGATAATTGGGTGGGGGATTTGTTATATCGAGGGAAAAACGTAGACAATTCGCAATGTAGAGGTTCTGACAATGACAAATTCGTTATATTGAGGTGTCTTATTTAAGCCGAAATCACAAAAAAATCGTTAAATCAAGGTCGTTGTTATGGTTTGTTCGTTATGTAGAGGTAAAATATACATTGTGTCTTATGGAGAGTTCTAGGGGATTAAAAAAATTCGTTATATCAAGGAATTCGTTATATCGAGGTTCGTTATATCAAGGTTAGACTGTAGTAAAGGAGTAACCAATGTTTCCCCCTCACATTAAATTAAAAAATTACATTTAGTATAGACTAGTTTGAAAACTTGTTCTTAGAATAAATATAATCATAGAAACATCATTCATTGAGTTATTTAATTTAATTAAAGACGAATAAAAAATGCAGAGGTTTTAATGTGATGAAAAATGTTGTTGCCTTTATAGATGATAGTTTGAACTTAGAGGATGTGATAAATAAATTCAATAATTACAGTAGAACCTCACAAACTCAACATCCAGTAGAACTAATATTGTAACTTAATACTCATGGGAGTAATACATTTATATGCAAAAATTAGTCTGTTATGTATTTATACAGGGTGTTTGTGAACTCTCTCGAAAAAATTCACAGGATTATTCCTTGGGTTAATACATGAACCCAACCATGAACATAATACATGAACATTTTACATTATAAATATGGGTCGCCGGAGCCTCGTTTTCCGTCTTTCTGTCTGTATGTGTTTTTTATAAATAACCTTATAACTCGAGTTTGAATCAAGGTACAAACTTTAAATTTGACACACTTGTGTATTTTAACATGGTACACAAACATGCAAAATTTCATTTCGATGACTATAGCCGTTTCAAAATGGCGGCCATCTAAAATCTTTGACCTCAAATTACATGAAAACCACTAGAGTTACAAAAAAAAAAAAAAACACAAGAATAACAAAATGTGGGAAATTTTATGCCAAATCAAATGACACCTAGATCTATAAAATCGGACAACAAACAGCTGAGTTATACATTTTTTAAATAATTAATACTTTCTTTACTGGCTTTTAATTGTTATTGTTTATTCTTTAAAATCATCTGATACACAGTACATTACGTAACCTTAAACAGATCTCAATAGTTAAGGTAAAAATAGGACACTTAATACATTTACCATCTAGTAAAAAAACTAAATGTTGTTATTAGGTGTTATCAGCTGTCTTACATTGTTGTAACAATTTAGAAAGGATCAGATGATTTTAAAGAATAGACAAAAACAATTAAAATCCAGAAAAGAAATTATTAATTGTTAAAAAAATTAATAACTCAAAATAATCATGTGATCATCATCTCAAAATCATCTGTCCAACCAGCTGTCTTACATTGTTGTGACAATTTAGAAAGGATCAGATGATTTTTAAGAATAAACAATAACAATTAAAAGCCAGTAAAGAAATTATTAATTATTTAAAAAATTAATAACTCGGCTGTTTCTTGTCCGATCTTTAAGGTCTAGGTGTCATTTGATTTGGCATAAAATTTACCACATTTTGTTATCCTTGTGTTTTTTTTGTAACTCTAGTGGTTTTCATGTAATTTGAGGTCAAAGATTTTAGATGGCCGCTATTTTGAAACGGCTATAGTCAATGAAACAAAATTTTGCATGTTTGTGTAACACGTTAAAATACACAAGTGTGTCAAATTTAAAGTTTGTACCTCGATTCAAACTCGAGTTATAAAGTTATTTATAAAAAATACATACAGACAGACAGACAGAAAACGAGGCTCCGGCGACCCATATTTATAATGTAAAATATTCATGTATTAACCCAAGGAATAATCCTGTGAATTTTTTCGAGAGAGTTCACAAACACCCTGTGTATTAAACACCATTAAAAACTTTAATCCACTGGATTATTCGACAACCCCCAAACTCGACAAGCTCTGGGTCTACATTAGTGAGGTTTTAATATATCTGTAAGATTTGGCACTGTAGAAAAACTTTCTAATGGGAATAAACATGATATTTATTCTCATTCATAAACTTTATAGTTTATTCTTTATTAATTTATGATGATAGAAAATTTACATGAAACAAAAAAAAACTATAATTGAATACAAACTACATACATCACCAACATTTTTTGTTTATGGTTACAAAACTATAATTTATTAGTTTTGTATTTTCTATGCTTCAGCCACAACAAAATGATATCCTATTGGGACTTTCTTATCCTGGACATTACTTAAGTAGGCTACTAAAATTTATTCAAGAAAATGTTAGTTAAAACGTGTAATAGAAAAATCATCAAATCCAGAGACAATAAACAATCATAATGTTACAATAACCACCAAACAATGCACAAATTATGCACACATAAACAGAGCAAGGTATAAAGGAAGAAGAGTTGCCAAGCATATTATATGATTGATATGCTTTATTGTTTAGAAAATAAACTACACACAAATCTATGATTTTACTATTGAATTGAGAGTTTATTACAAAGAATGTTTATACAAAGATAAAAGAACTGTTTTGATTCTGTTTTACTCTAATATTAGATATAAGTTTGTTTTTTTTTTTTACTGAATGAAATCTATCTATTAAACTTCACTGGTTTTTTTAAACATTATGTGTTAAATGGCTAAATTATATTACTGCTAATTAAGATTTGAGTGACTCACAAAAAATATTATTCACATTTAGAAAGATCTAACTCGCAAAAGCTTTTAAGACGTTCAGTGCGGTTGCGCGATTGCCGGCCGCGGCCGGTGGCTAATGCGCTGTGTCGGTGAGCGTGCGAAAACGTTTAAAGTTAGTTTAATTTAATCCAAACAGGCATATTGTAGCATGTACTGTGTTCCAGTCGTTGAGGACATAGTTTTAGAATAATCCAACAGATAGCAGCACTAAACAAAACTGCTAGCAGGCCCAGTATTGCTAAATGGAGGGAAAAAAGAGGTGCGAAAACCCCTGATACGCCATAAAAAAACACCACAAAAAAGGCGTCAAGCACAATTTTGAGGTTAGTTTCCTTCCTAAATGCTACATTACAGTAAGTTTCAAGTCCATCAAACAACCCTAAACAATTTACTAGATATTTCTAACAAATAAAATTATTTTCTCAAGTCAATAATTGTTGGAAAAAATTATTTCGAAAATTGTTTGGAAATAACTAAGACAGAATTTGATGAGTTTGTTTTTCATAAAACAAATTAACTTAATTACTGAAATTTGAGCATTATTTAATGTAGAATTAAACTTAAAGGTCAATAAACTTGCATGTATCTTAACGTACAGCTCAACCCCATGGACCAACCAGTATTTACATATTAGACATCACAAGGTTAGTAAACAGGTAAGTCCAAACAGCAACAACAATATTATTTCAGGCTGTAAATACAATATTAGCAATCTTTTAGTCAAATTTGTTCTTTTTTTAATCAAGTCAAATAAAAGAGTAAAGAGTTTTTGCAAAATGAAAGTGTATTAATGAGCCAAGTGTAAATAAAAACTGAACTAAATGTGTTATGTGAACAAGGTCAATCAATTTTACTATCTTAACAAACAAAATTGTGAATAACAAGACACAAATTGTCATATTAAAGCTGCAAAGAAGCTGACAAGATACTGGAAGGGATGGGAGTGCAAGGAAATACTAAACACACAAATTCAAAACTAAAAGAAGCATGAATATGAATAGGCCACGCCAGAGCAATACGTTTATTTTTAAAACCATTTTGATACCTGATGAAATTTATCAAAATAAACTTCATTACTTGAGAGTCTAGAGAACTTTTAATTAAAAATTTAAAAAAATAAGGTTAAAACAAAAAATAGACATCAATTACACAGACATGTTATATATTTTAAAAACATTTAATTTGTTGTAAAGCAAATCTTAATTATTTAGAATCATATGTAAGGAGCCCATTACTCTAGCATGACCACAAATCCATTGCCAACAATTACAGGGACAACACTAATACTTACTGTCAGATTTGCCGCTGCTGAAGTCAGTACTATGTGTCTTTTCCCCAAGGCCACTAAATGAGAAATCGCCCTGTAGTGAACAAACATGTACATGTTAGAAATACTCCACTTCACTTTTCTACCGCCAATGCCGTCTCCATTAGACCAATAAAACTCACTTTATAACGATATGGCATTTCAAAATTTATGAATCATCACAAATAATTTTTTCTACAGCCTTTGACTGTTGATACAATGACTTAACCGGTTGTTTCGTGATAATATTCTATTTTCGTTCAACGGTTGGATTTAACCTAGCCTAAAACGTTTTGCTTAGTGATTGAAGAATCATTATTTATATACTTTATAGTAACTGTAGGAAAAATATAAAATGTAATGTGAGCACAAAGTGCTTTTGCTGCACTCAAGAAACATTTCTCTCATGTGCAGAAAAGTGTCACTTTGCGCACTAGATACACAAATAACCAATTAAAAGAATTACTAAAACAATTTGTTGATAAGCATGC
The DNA here is from genome assembly GCF_028750875.1 of Macrosteles quadrilineatus. Taxonomy (NCBI): domain Eukaryota; kingdom Metazoa; phylum Arthropoda; class Insecta; order Hemiptera; family Cicadellidae; genus Macrosteles; species Macrosteles quadrilineatus. The sequence goes on from NW_026542594.1 coordinate 13,591,917, forward strand.
AGTTATTGTCAGGCTTAGAATTCATGGATAAAAATTAATAATTGACTTTCAAAAGTTTTTTGAGTAATTTTTACTTATCTATATTCGCTACATACTGTATTTCCTGTACAGCATTGAAAGATGATTGCGAATTTTAACATGTCCAACAGCACGTACTGTTTCACAGTCAAATAAACCTTGAGACTTACTCTAAGTGAAAGTCAAATAAATAACAGTAATGTGTGTTTTGGCTAGTCTTTTATGTATTTATTTATTTACATGTTTTGATGTGTTGCACAATTTGACAATGTTGCACTTGCAAAACTAATCTAACTATCAACTAGTCAATAGTTGTCGATAGAAGTTATGGACAACAGACAGTGGTAAGATAACCTTTTTGACAAAATCCAAATCTGCTAAAGAAAAATAACATTGTAATTAGTAATATCTGTTTATACGTATACTACAGTAAGTTAAAGTATAATTTATTACAAATGAGCTAAGACAAGCATCCTAAAATCTGTCATATATGCAATGTACGAAAATAGTAAACAAAGTTATGAATTTTGAAACGTGTATGTCATAAAATTGTGAAAAGTGCATAGCAAGATTCAAATTTTTTCCAAAACATTGAAAGTGATTGAAAAATGAACAAAACAATTAAAAGTGATTGTAAAATATCAATAAATATATATTTTGCCTAACTTTAGAAAAAAAAAGAAAAAAAAAACAGTGAACTTTTAAATAATGACTTACAGGAGTGGCGGTGCCGGCAGTGGAGCTGAATGTATGAGAGCGAGGAGCCAGGCCGTAGCCTGGCTTAGGAACATGTCTTAGCGCACTGACCACTGGAAATGAACATAGGTTAACAGCTGCCTACACCTGCAGCACTCTTACCTGTGCTTGTACAGGGGTGGCACTAGGGTGGTGGACTGTACACAGATAAGATACTCACAGATGTGTAGCGGGCGGATGCAGGGAGAGTAGAGGCCTTCAGTCCGTAGCCAGGGCGAGGCGGCACGTTGTGTGAGGAGACCACTGTACAACACACATGCGGCATTACACTCTACACTACCAGGCACTACCACACAAGCAATAACTCAACAAAATAATACACACCCTTGCAACTCGCAGCTTGTTACTTATCATTTTGTATTAGATGTTGCTCATTTTATTCCAACTGAGTATTCAATTAAAGCTTGATTATATAGATTAAACAAATATTTATATTATTTTGGTAATATCATACAAGATAACTTTTAAACCATACAAGTTGTCCAAAATGTATGGATACCCTTCAATATATTTGTGTAATAAATTAAAGTACAACTCTAGGGTATCCATTTGACGCTATTATGAACTGTTTGGACTATTAACTGGGAATAGAGCATCAAACATCCTATGTATGCGATAATCAATTAATAATTTTCACCATATTACTAAAGAAACACATTGTCATAAACCTGACTGAAAAAGGATGATTGATTTGGAATTGAAATGTTTTTAATTGTCTGGTTTTAATTGAAAGGAAATAACAGGTCGCTGTTAGGGAGCTTATCAACTAAATGATGACCGTTTTATTGATAAAAGAATTAGCAGCAACAGCAGATTAAACGTAGTTTCAGATTGTTGTTGTATTTTTAATGAGAAAATAATTAAGGGTATCCATTCTTATTTAAACATACAAATAATGATAACAACTAAGTTTTATTGAAGATAACAAAATACAAAATATTTATTATTATATTTAGTTGGTGATCAATGTGTAACCTGAGTAAAAATATGAAGTTTTAATGTCTATAAATAAAAAAATAGTCTGCTAATTGTGGCTAAATGCTAAAATATCCTAAAATTAGAGCTTATATATTTAAAAACTAAACGTCTACTAAGTATATTACTATCACAGACAGCAATATTAGGTACTTTGGTATTAAACGGAGGCCACCCTTAAACAGCGCCCTGCGGCAGTTATGTTACGTGGGGTTATCATAAATAGAAAGTAAGACTCATCTGGTATCGTTCGATTCATAACAAAACGAAGAAAGTCCTACAGACATATTTATGATAACCCAGCTCCAGCATAACATAACCGCCGCAGCGCCCTGTAAAATATGTGGCCTTCATATAATAACAAAATACCCAATATTAGTATGTAATTTGTCTACTCAAAATTAAGCAGTATGAGTAAATACAAATGGACACTAAAAAATATTAGTCTGCTCAATGTGGCTAAATGTAAAAAAATCGTAAAAACAATAAGTTAGGCCTATAGATTTAAAATTAACGTCTACAAGGCAAATATATAAAAAATATATAAACTAAGTTCGTAACTATTTTACACAAAATAAAATAGTTTTCTATGAGTAAATACATACTGACTGAGACTAAGAAATGTAAAAGAGTAAACACATTTAATCATTATAAAACCTGAAACTACAAGCCCTATGCACTCTATCTATCTGATCAAGGGTTTTAAATCTGTGTTTCCAGGTAACCTTGAAATCAAAATATTTTGTATATGGGATTAAACCTGTTTCATGCTTAATGAATTTAAATTACTGTATTTATGTAGTAACTTGTTTATGTTGATGTTTTGGATATAAAAACCAGCTTATTGAATTTGACCCAAACCTCATTGTCTCTTTATGTGCAGCGGTTGCAAGCAAAGTGTTACTAACTATTCATACTTACTTGGTCATGACTAGAGAGAGAGATGTTGTTAATTACCAAATCCAAATAACAAACAAACAAAAATTATTCATAAAGATTCTTTGTAAAATCTTTGTAAAATTGTAAAAACAAAAACAATATGCAACATAAAAGAAAATTTAAAGTATAATAATAAGATGTACACTGGAGTGCCACTAATCTGAGGAATGAAAGAATCAGTTGAAATGGACTATACAAAAAAATTGCATTTTTCTTAAGTGGACCTCAGTGAGTTTGAAATTTATAACAAAAATTCTAGTTTTAAAAGAATCTTTTAAAAGCATGTGTTTTCAATAATACCAAGGAATATTATGTAAATTTTCATAAGAGATGTATTTTTAAGGATAGATAAAGGCAAAGTGAGTTATAATTATAAATTTGGAGGAACTATATAACAAGGAAACAGTGGATAGAAAGGGTTCTGTATAACTTAGCACACTTTTTATTTTACCTAAAAATAAATTATGACTGCAAAATACAATTTGTTTGTATAGATGTCATTAATCTATCATAACATGATATTTGTCGCTTTTATAGAGTTACTCTTTAAAAAACCATGTAATTTTAAAGCTACAGTAAACAATACAACAAAAACAAACCATATGCAAAAAAGCATGGAGGATTTTTGCTGTTGGGTATAATTCTCCTCCCTCCTTAAGAAAATTACATTTTTCAGGACTATGGAGTTAGCAGGATTTGGATTGGTGAAACTCAAGTGTACCTATACAAATTTAAGTTTTGTAAAAAGAGGTGAAAGACGTTAAATGTTATTTACAAGGTGTTCAGTATCTATGCTGAAGTTACAACAACAATGCTTGCAACACTTACCTCCAGATGAACAGTTTCTATGAAATAAATACAACTGAGCAATAAATAGACACAAGTATTGGAAACATGTAAATAATAATATTGTTCGTTTATAGGTTCAAGGTAATTTGACAATTCCTTAAAAAACCTTTTCTGGCAAAAAGGTGACAGAAAATAAAAGTTATATATTGCCTTTGATAAATATAACCTTCTGTCAGGTAGATAGTCAATTATAATATAATAATGTAATAAATAATCCACTATGTTTTTAATTACAACACTAAAAATTATTTTATGACATGAAACTGTTTTAACTGTAACAGATTGGTATAAATCGGTCATTATTTCTTAATAACTATAATGATATGGGGAAACAGTTTGTTCTCTTTTCACTATGCAAGCAAATTGTTAATTCTTAATTTTAAATCTTAACATTGACTATACACAGAAAGTATTTGCTCATTAGCTTTAACTAGTTGTTACCCACAGGCTTCACCCCGTTTGACTTCATAAGTATTAATAAACTATTGATTGGTCAAGTTAAGCTGAAATAAACAAAATAGAATACAGCAATACAAACAAATAAGTAGGCCTACAGCTGAGGTATTTTTAACATTAGGCATACCGTATGGAAAGTTCCCTTTAGAAATTAATTACAACCTTAATATAGATCATAGATCAATTTATGAAATAATGGATAGTTTTGCGCAAGGTTTCTCGTCATGACGAACATTTTAAGTATATGGTTTAGGGGGGGTGTGACTTGTAGTTAAATCTCAAAAGTCCATAGGTACTTTGGGATTTATATATGGATTATATAAGCTGTTTATTATTTCTTACCAAGCATGTTGCTGTTTCAATAATATCTATGCTTAAAACTCATAAAAATTATCATACCATTGTTTCAATCATTACAAAATCTAAATATTGTAACATTTTATTTATTTGAGGCTGACTAAAGGAAAGAGTGTTCAGATGAGAATTACTTACCATTATAGCTTGGAATGGCACCCACGGACCTTCCCATAGAGGAGCGATAGCTGGAGCTTCTGTCAAAATATTCATCTTCTTCCCAAGCCCGCGGTGCATCTAGGTTACGTGAGGGAGCTGCAAGCATCACCAATCATGATCAATGTTTATCACATTCCAACACACATCAGGTATAATTATAAATCACTGCATACAACTGCAATCACTGCATAAATCAATGCGGTACACATTTTATAAAACTTTCTAGATATTTTTCTTGGGCAAAGAGGTTATGTTAGCAGAAATCAATTGTGTCGGCGGCACGGTCGGACCAAGCAAGGAGTCGGCCCATCTGGGGTCGGATTAGCAAGGTTCTACTCTACTTCTATTTTGCACTGCGGAGTATTTTTGTTAATTCCTATTTTTGCTACAATTTTTTGGCACAACCTTTATATGTGTGTGTTTTTAATTTGTGTAGTAGCTTTTTCCTTTTTTTCACATATATAGATGTTGAACTTTTAGTTGATGGACAAACTACCTTTTTGGTGGCTTCCCTTCTTGATGGAATTAGGTTCATGCTTTCTTCATGCTATCGTATATTAGATCCATGGAAAGTAGTTCAACAATTGTAGCAAATATTTGATTAACTTTGATTATATATCTATGATTAACTTCAATACATGAGAATTTGTCTTCTTAGTGTTATTCCAAACCTACAACTTTTGGAGGCTGTAATAACAAAATAATATTTGTTTGAAAATATTATGAAGTATTCAGTTATATTGGATTCTAACCCAAATATCACTATTCGCACATTTCTACATAAGTTGAAGAAAAAAGATGACAAAATATGCATGGTAAATTAATGCAGTGTTTTGTAATGGGACTAACATGCGTTGACAGGCGACTGATAGCGCAGTCTGTAGGTCGGCTCACGAGCAGCATTCGGGGTCCTCGAGGCGTTGCGAGGGTCGATGTGTTCTCTCTTGTACTGCCTCAGCTTCTCCCTCTCCTTCACATTCTGCAGAAACACCTTGCCTATACCTGTGGCTATCTTGCTTAGCTCTTCCTCTTCTTTCTGCAATAAACACAACAATTGCTGATGACATTAAACAAAATACGAAGGTGTTGTCTTACAATTTAAGAAAGAATGGAAACTACACACTTCAATCCAAGAGTTAAGAATTCCGCTATTCTATCATTGAAAGACAAAACCCGAGACCTCAACAGTCTAGTTGATCAGATACCTGTAGCAATACAAAAATTGTCTGAAGTATTTTAATTCAAATTAGTGATGGGTCGGTACCACTTTTTCAAGGTCTGTACTGGTACCGGTTCCTAGCCAAAATCGATTCTCGGTTCTCGGTTGCGGTACCATTTTTTAGGATAGGCTACTTTATTTTTTATTTTTAAACAAAAAAACCATACAGTATTTAAATTTTACAGTATTTTTATTAGTTTTAGGTTTGTACAAAACTTAAGGGATTAAGAAAATAAAACTTATTTGAACAAACAAAAACACACTTAAATAAACAAATTCAAATCAAAATAATATATAATGTAATGGAAGTGAAAATATTTTATGAATTCGTGATGTGTCGATACCAAAATTTATTGATTCTCGATACCGATACCTAAAAAAAAAACAATTCTCAATACAAATACCATTTTTTAAATAGTTTTACCAAGTTTTCTGAATGGATTGGTTATACTACAACAGCCCCTGTCTTTGTCTTTCTATTAAGCATTTTTGAGGTAGGCTATTAGGGTGTTTTTCAAGTAAAAAAATGTCTGCAGCAATGAAACATTCTAACTAGCGAATTTCCAAGTGTAAACCCTTCTTATCACATCAAATAACTACCATATTTAGGGCACTAGGCCTATATAGAGGTGTGCCAGCCTGATATTTTCAGCCCGGCCCAAACTCAAGATCACTGCAAAATCCGAAATATCTTTCTCAATTACTGAAACATAATCACTGTTTTTCACAGTCGTGGCAAGATCATGAACATCTTCCGCGGCCGTGTAGACATCATGAACTCCCGCGGTCACGGAAACGTCTTCATCGTCATCTGCGATCGCAGAAAATCCTGAACATTTCTTGCAGCCATGAAGACGTCATCATCATCTCCCGGTGTTGCAGTAACGTCATAGTTGTCTTCCGCGATCGCGATCCTGGCAAAGTCATCTTCCGCGGCCGTTTTAGCATCATCATTGTCTCCCGCTGTCACGGAAACGTCATTGTGTGGACGTCATAATCATCTCCCGCAATAGCGGCAAAATCATGACATCTCCCGCGGCCGTGTAGACAACATGATGAACTCCCGCCGTCGCGGAAAGTACTTCGTCATCATCCACGATCGCAGCAAAATCATGAGCATCTCTTGCAACTATGTAGACATCATCATCATCTCCCGGTATCACAGTAATGTCATCGTTATCATCCACTTTTGCGGCCAAATAATTTTATGCAGCCGTTTAAACATCAACATTGACTCCCGCGGTCACGGAAACGTTTTCGTCGTCATCCACGATCGCGGCAAAATTATGAACCGATTATAGTACCAACTCATCACTAATTCAAATATATGGCTGTAAATTCGTATTAAAAATTCTACTAATTTGCTAGAAACCAATTTTGATCCAAATATGTTATAATGCCTTAAATCAGACTTATGAAGTCTCCATAGTCCTACAGTAATTACATATATGTTTGCTATAGTTGATGGATGGTACTGTACCTTTAGTTTCCTCTCCTTGATCTCTGGTACTGTAGCTCCGTCCACTGTGTCCTCATCATCTGACACTGGCACTCCCTTGTATGAGTCTGACCATCGCCTCCTCCTCTCTACAACCATACATCATACATCACTGCTACTGTCACTACACCTACTAGAGCAAACCACTGTGTTCTCATCATCTGACACTGGCACTCCCTTGTATGAGTCTGACCATTGCCTCCTCCTCTCTACAACCATACATCATACATCACTGCTACTGTCACTACACCTACTAGAGCAAACCACTGTGTCCTCAGCATCTGACCTGGCACTCCCTTGTATGAGTCTGACCATTGCCTCCTCCTCTCTACAACCATACATCATAGATCACTGCTACTGTCACTACACCTACTAGAGCAAACCACTGTGTTCTCATCATCTGACACTGGCACTCCCTTGTATGAGTCTGACCATCGCCTCCTCCTCTCTACAACCATACATCATACATCACTGCTACTGTCACTACACCTACTAGAGCAAACCACTGTGTCCTCAGCATCTGACCTGGCACTCCCTTGTATGAGTCTGACCATTGCCTCCTCCTCTCTACAACCATACATCATACATCACTGCTACTGTCACTACACCTACTAGAGCAAACCACTGTGTTCTCATCATCTGACACTGGCACTCCCTTGTATGAGTCTGACCATTGCCTCCTCCTCTCTACAACCATACATCATAGATCACTGCTACTGTCACTACACCTACTAGAGCAAACCACTGTGTTCTCATCATCTGACACTGGCACTCCCTTGTATGAGTCTGACCATTGCCTCCTCCTCTCTACAACCATACATCATACATCACTGCTACCGTCACTACACCTACTAGAGCAAACCACTGTGTTCTCATCATCTGACACTGGCATTCTTTTGTATGAGTCTGACCATTGCCTCCTCCTCTCTACAACCATACATCATACATCACTGCTACCGTCACTACACCTACTAGAGCAAACCACTGTGTTCTCATCATCTGACACTGGCACTCCCTTGTATGAGTCTGACCATTGCCTCCTCCTCTCTACAACCATACATCATAGATCACTGCTACTGCCACTACACCTACTAGAGCAAACCACTGTGTTCTCATCATCTGACACTGGCACTCCCTTGTATGAGTCTGACCATTGCCTCCTCCTCTCTACAACCATACATCATAGATCACTGCTACTGTCACTACACCTACTAGAGCAAACCACTGTGTTCTCATCATCTGACACTGGCACTCCCTTGTATGAGTCTGACCATTGCCTCCTCCTCTCTACAACCATACATCATACATCACTGCTACTGTCATTACACCTACTAGAGCAAACCACTGTGTTCTCATCATCTGACACTGGCACTCCCTTGTATGAGTCTGACCATTGCCTCCTCCTCTCTACAACCATACATCATACATCACTGCTACTGTCACTACACCTACTAGAGCAAACCACTGTGTTCTCATCATGTGACACTGGCACTCCCTTGTATGAGTCTGACCATCGCCTCCTCCTCTCTACAACCATACATCATACATCACTGCTACTGTCACTACACCTACTAGAGCAAACCACTGTGTTCTCATTATCTGACACTGGCACTCCCTTGTATGAGTCTGACCATTGCCTCCTCCTCTCTACAACCATACATCATACATCACTGCTACTGTCACTACACCTACTAGAGCAAACCACTGTGTTCTCATCATCTGACACTGTTATTCCCTTACACTTTGTTGCTGCATGAAAAGCTATAACAAAATATAGGGGTCTGCGGGTCAGACTTTTTTGTTTTGGGTTGGGTCGGGTCAGGCCAAAAATTAATTACAGGATTTTTTTTTGTTTTAACTTCTATCTATGCTTATAATATTACTTGATAATAAAATAGGATAAAATATTGTATTTATGTATATTGTTTCATTTTGATATCTTATTCACAGTTTGGGAATTGACTTAACTGCAAGAAGAAAAAAAATTAATTTGCAATAGTTGGTATTGATATTAAAAAAATAAAATGGATTATAATAGGCCTACCTATTTTATCTAAAAATACTAAATGCTTAAAATTTTTTTTTGAATTAATAAAAGAAGCACTATATTGTAAAGACAGATGTTGTTTGGTATTTTAGGACATTAATAAAAACACATTCGGTAATTCATTCACCAATCTGAAAAAGAAAACCAAACAAAAGCGGTTAGTGTTCTATTAGTGTGTTACGTACCGGGGTCAGTATAAGGGTAGGGGGGTGCGGGGAAGTCGTCTCGCTCAATCTTGGATTTCTCACCAGGGTTGGGGGGATGGGCATCTGGGTAGTGAGCCAGCTCTATAGGCTCCTCGTTGTTCATGTGAGGTGACCGAGGTCGAGGGGTCTCTGAGCGGATAGAGTCGACCAGAGCACGCATGCCTGAGCGAGAACTTCGCAGTGTAGACGCCTTGCTGCTGGCACGCATTGAGTGGGCCGCTAAAACATGCATAGTAGCCTACATAGTATAAGTATATATAAAGAAAACTTAACAAAACTCTCCATATTTTAAGGAGTTATGAGTAATGAATTTTATTTATCAACTGCATACATGAATAGAAAGGTTTGATGGGAAACTTCCAAGACAAATATTATTTATTTAAGTGACAGAAAGCAAATGGTAATCCAGGGCAAAGACAAATTTAGTTTAAGAAAATTAAAATGGTGTACCCCAGGGGTCAGTGCTTGGGCCACTACTATTTATCATTGCAGTTAATGATTTCTGTTTCAATATTCCTTGTACCTCTGTTCTTTATGCAGATGATACATCACTCCTAAACAGCCATAAAGATTTAAAGGAACTAAAAAAAATTGAGAGTCAAAGTTGCACAAGAATGGTTCCAATCCAATCATTTAATTGTAAATAACCAGAAAACTGAAAATATCATTTTTACTCTTAACTACTCTATTTATAAGGATATTAAATCTGTGAAATTGCTAGGCATATATTTAGACAGCAGACTAAGTTGGGATAGTCACTTAGAGCAATTGTGTAAGAAACTGGCCAGAGTGGTTTGTCTTCTCAGAAAACTAAGACACTGTGTTACTGCAGATATGTTGATTACTGCATACTATGCTTTTTTTCATTCCCATCTACGATATGGTATAAAATAATGGGGTAACTCTTGCAGTGCACAGACTGCTCTTGGATGGCAAAAAAAGGCACTGAGAGCAATCAAGAATATACCACAAAGACAGTCTTGTAAACCAATATTCAAAGAATTACAAATAATGACTTTGCCTAATCTATATATTTACTGTTGTCTAATAGATGTTAAGGAGTCTTTGAAAAATTTTACAACTAGAAACGAAACTAAACAGTACTATACTAGGAATAACCATCAATTAGATTTAGCTTTTGTAAGATTGGAAAAAACAAAGAGCAGCCACATATGTATGAAGATACAACTATTCAATAAATTGCCAAAAAAGGCATGGATTGTACCCTTTAAACAATTTGTTTCAATTATAAAACAATGGCTTAAGGAAAATGTTTTTTATTCCATAGACGATTATCTGGCCTGTGATATTAGTTCCCTATGTTTTTAGAACATCAATGTTAATATTAATGTATTTAAATATTTAATTGTTATTATATTTAAAGATTTTATTGTTATTATATTTACAGATTTTATTTTTGATCATTGATATGTAAATTGTTAATTTATTTATTTTAGAGTTTACTATGTTAACAGTTATATTTTAAAGAGTAATTGATACTCACTTGGTGTATTCTTGCAGTTAGGCCTTCTCTAACAGGAAATTAACTGTATGTATTATAAAAAAAAAGTTGACGATGTCTATTGTAATACTTGTATTACTTAATGACAAATAAAGATCTTGAATCTTGAATCTAGTTTATCAATAAACCCTCTTCTGAGGGCATGAAAATCAATTAAGGGTTGTATTTAATCATATTCAAAAAATTAAATATGGGTTAGCTGTTACATTTGTTTTTATTAATTTTATCGGCCTACCATTTTTTTTTTTACTTTTTTACACCTGTTAACATTTTGATTCTTATTTTCTAAATTAGATCAAGAAATGTGGCCGTAATTTTTTTTCTAGAAATGATGTATAATAGTATTTGCTTTTAGTGTTGAAACATTTCAATTATTTGTATAGTTTTTGCTCACAGGCGGGTCGGTGGAAGTGTGGAGAAGTGGGAGGTCGGTCGTAGGGTTCTATAGGTCGTCGCAGATATCCCTGAGTGGGCTCCTCTGTCAAGTAGCTGTACGTGTAGATACGACTGATGTCCTCCGGGTACTGGTGAGTCTTGTACTCCCTCAGGATCAGTCCAGGACTGCCGGCACGAGGCCCTCCGTATGAATACTGTAGATCATACAGTCAATATCAGTGACATACATGAAATAATGTAAATTTAGTGTTTTTATTTTGTGCAAAGATAATTTATCATGCAGCCTACAACTGGATGTAGTGATGACAACTTTGTGTAATAGATTAAGTATAAAAGAATACAATGATTATAATCTGAAATTGATTAGATAACAGGTAGTTCAAGATAATTTTTACAAAACAATTGCTCGTGAACCATGATTTATTGAACTTGAAAGTTGACAAACAACTAAAGAGATTTAGAATCACTGTAAGCAATACAGTTGCAAATTAACAAAAATTGGTAACAAAAACTCTACTAATACTATACATTTTATTTTCAATCAATTTATTGATATACAATTGAAAAATATGCAACAAGGCATGAAAGTGACTAACCTTCCTATTGAGGCTATTGTAGGGGCTATAGAGGGACCCGTTCAAGCTCGGAGTGCGGGAACGCATTGAGAACTGTGCAATACAAACTCAAAACAGCAACAAACAACAACAAAACCATGCTACTAAACAAGCAGATAGTGCAGGTAGCAGAGCAAATAATAATGTAAAACTAATCAAAATAATAAAATGCATAGTAATCTACGTAAAACAACAAGTAAACATTAACTGAATTGTTGGTTGAGTTCAATGTATGCTTTAGACAAACTTACACACTTGACAGCTGTACAAAAAAAAAAAAAAAACATTGCAATTCATTCTACTAACTGTGCCCTAATCAAACTCAACCAAGGGGAGGGGGATAAAGATTAGCTAGACAAAAATTGTATTGGTTCCAAAGAAAACATCCAGACTAATTAATTAGAAGAATACTGTACTGTATAGTTAACAGAATCATGTTGAGTGTAGTTCTTATTTGTGAGTTGAATACTATGCGGTGCTGTTAAGTGCAACTCATTACATAATGCGACATGTACAATGTAATTCTAAACCCGCGAATTCACGGGTGTACAGAAGCCTAAATTAATTTAATCAACTTTGACATTCCCTATTTCATTTAAAGGGTCCAAGTTCGAGAAATTGTGATCTGAAAAGATGTTAAAGGCAGTGGAACCTTCATACCTTACGTCCTAATGTGGCCGAGGTGGGTACGGCTGTACCTGAACTCACCACTCTCTTTCACGGCGTCTTTAATACTTTACTTAAATACATTTCAATGAAATGGCGACCTGTTAAAGATCGGTGACAACCTCTTGGAACGAACAACATACATAGTTTGTTAATCTCATATTCATCGTGTTTCGAACACCTTTAATCACTCACTTGTATCAAACAGCTAGAAATAGCTTCACTGTCCATTCACTGCACCTCTTTTAAGAACATAAAAGTAGATTGACAATATAGTTTGTTTGTTTAAATTTTTGTTTAAGTTACTTATTTTATGATTATAAAATAAGTAAACAAAAATGTAAACAAACAAACTATATTGTCAATTGCATTGGCCAGCTGTTGTTCACTAATCGAATAACGTTAACTTCCAAAACATGCAAGGCGTAGCCCTTTGGAAATCAGCCTATGGGGCAGAGCCCTTAGGGAATTCGTCCATATCAATACTTTTTGGCAAATCTACACACTCTAAGCTTCATTTTGATATGTCATATGCCTATATTTTTATTTGGTAAATGGCCTTAACCGTTTACATAAAATTTGATTGTATCACTTTAATAATATAATAGATTGTAAAAAACCTAAAGAGTTGATTATTTTAAATACCCTATTTTGTGCATTATTCGTTAAAATATTGCTTGTAATATTGCTCGTTTATTATAATTAAATTTGTCAAAACAACAAAACAAAAGAGTAAAAAAAAAACACCATTTTCTGGATAATGATTACTTAGCATAACAACTTCACACACATGAAAACAAAGTTTTATTTGTCTTTACTCGGGAATAATACAACTCTAGTGACCTTGATCGAATAGCAAGATCAGTAGGTATCACGTTTACTGGACTTGTATTTTGACCCTAATGAAAGAAACTACAATTAATTATGCTATTTGAAAATTGTCAATTTCTAAACAAGCAAAACATATGATTTGGCTGTCCTAAACATTAATTTTCCTTACTTAAACAAACGCCTTTTCCAAACAAACTTTTCCCTTACCCAAACAAACAAAGTTTCTGTTTAACTCAGCAGGGGCACTTATGAATGCATTACTTTATTTTGAGAAATATCAACTAGACAATGAAATAATATTTTATTATTCAAAACCAAGAAGCTTTGTGTAACATTTTACATTGTGATGAAAAGTATCATTCACTACTCATGGATCATCTTCACAAGGTCCAACGATCAGAAGGCCCAAAAGTACAGTTATTACCAGAAGTGCAATTTTACATTGTGAAGTAAACTTATGAAAGAGACTGTCCTTTGGATATTGTGATCCATGATGGGTCAGAAGGTCCAATATAATGAATCAGTGGTTCCAACGATCAAAAGATTCAAAAGGAGTTATTGCGTCTCTTAGATTGAAGGCCTTTAAATACATGTTGTGTTCCTTGCTTTTTGTTTTCTTCCGTGATATAAAGTTTTTTTTATTTCTCTTTCCATTCCTATTTCTTATATACTATATATACAGGGTGTATATAAAGTCCCGCACGGGCTTAATATTTTCTAAACGACAACAGATAAATCAATAAGATTTGGTACATCAACACCACACCTAAAAATCGACTTTTTCAAGGAACTATGAATTTTCTGTCATATCATGGGGACGTCCCGACCCGCAAGGAGTCAGAAGGAAATCTTAAATAGGAGCATAGGTCAATATGCACATCATTTTAAAGGGCTTAGCTAGCAGAGTTTAATGCCGCAAATTTGAACTCAAACGGACAAACGAGCCAAGAATTAAAGTTGTTCAAAGATTAATTTCATTTGCATTGCTATTATACGCTTACTCCTCAGGGGGCACAGACCTAGGAATTGGACGAAAATTGTTAACGTAAGCATAGGTCGATATGCACATCAAATTAAAGGTCTTCACTAGTAGATTACAAAGCCGTAAATTCAAGCTCAAAAGAACACCTGAGTAAAAAATGGCAGTCGTTCAAAGATTCAAAATGGCAGATTCAAGAAATCTTTGAATGGCTGCCATTTTGTAACGGATGATCCTTTTGAGGAGCGGTTTCCGGCATTGAACTCTGCTTGGCTAAGCCCTTTAAACTGATGTGCATATTGACCTATGCTTAAGATAAGACCTAACCTATATTTAAGATTTCCTTCTGACTCCTTGCGGGACGGGACGTCCCTATGATATGACAGAAAATTCATAGTTCCTTAACACGTTCGCGGCGGCATGGGAGCGATCGCTCCCATACGGAACCCTAATGCCATCCTGGTGGGTGCTATCGCTCCCAAGCTGCAATGCGATACGAAATGATTTTATTTTTAAGCCAGGATTAGAGCTAGAAACTTGAAACCTCGCACAGCACTGCTCAAAAGTACACTGTATTTTGTTGTGGTGTAGGTTGGTAGTAAATTTCTCCGTAAAATCCCCGTTTGGCAATTTTAAAATCTACTTTTTGTCCCGTCTTTTTCCCTCCATTTGGCAATACAATTCCAATGGGACCGGCTACGTTTCAAGCAGTGCTGCTATCTGTGGGTGTTTAGCGAACTACATCGACTCTCGTTGTAAAGCAGGACATCCTCGCACGTTATTTGCTATTCGTCAGACCGAAATTGGAAAGCCAATCACACGCGGCAATCGGGTTTGTTTGGCGCTGAGGGCTGCGCCGCACTGTGGATACGCCCGCCATTTGACGTGCTGCTGTGAACGTGTTAAAAAAGTAGATTTTTAGGTGTGGTGTTGATGTACCAAATCTTATTTATGTATCTGTTGTCGTTTAGAAAATATTAAGCCCATGCGGGACTTTATATACACCCTGTATATATGTATACAAATTTATGTGCCTATATAAATATTTTTATATTTTCTGTTGTAAGTTCTGTTTACTGTTTAGTACTACTTTTTCAATAATCATGTGAAACAGCCAACTTATTTATTTAAATAATTATGTTAATAAAAAAACCATAAAGTCAACTTCAGCGTACAAAAACCTTTCCAACATCAATCATACTAAAAGCTATCTTCAGTAGGTTGGTAAAACAATTGGATGACGTTAATCGGTCGAGTCAACTGTGCGCAAATCATTAGGTAAAACTGATTATGTACCTTGTGATCTGTTTCTGTAATATATATGTAGGACCTTGTGAAATGGTCCCCTACTACAATAGATCCATTCCGGGACTCGGTAGTTGTTTCCGTGCTTGGCTTCATCCCCCTTGTAAACTACTTATCTTGCCCAAAATGGGTGACTTTCAGGACTAGTAGTGAAATATACTATTTTTAATCAATAAAAACAAATCATACGTAGGCCATCGTTGCTCATCTCAGGTTTTTACCTTTACTACATCAATTTTCCTCAGGCACTACTTTAAAACTGAAACGGTTTGACAAGAATTTAATTTCAATGCAGGGGTCAACTAAAAAAATAATTAGTTAATTTTAACAGAGAAAGTAGTAATTGTGTACATACAAGTTATCATAGTGTAAAAATATAACTGATTGTAACAATTATTGTGAATGCTGTGACAAAGAAGATTTGAAGATTTGTGAATGCGTTCTAGATACGTTGTTAAATCCACTCTTATGTTTCCAACCGGAGAATTTGGTTGGGGCACCTAATTTTAAAACGCCTTTTACTACCACAGAACATATCGTAGAAATAATTTAACAATGCTATACTATGTATCGTACTGGTTGGTGTCAAGAGAGGGATTTAGCTTGCTACATTAGGTCTAAAAAGCTCACTTTAACGTGTGTAGTTGACATCTACGTTCTCATAGAGGGCACCCGCCTACAGTACATAAGAGATAACTCTGATTGAGGTATTGCTGTCTATGTTTTTTGTTCTTAATTATTTTATTACAAGTTGCAGTTTTGCTCGATTTCAAGCAACAGGTTATCTAGTTCATTTTCAAGCTGCATGGATGCCATTATTAATTGTTACCAATCAATTCAACGATCAAAATCAGAAAAGGTTTGATATAAAAAGAACTTTTCAAACTTTCAAAAAAGGTCTTTATAAACTTTATTGAGAGATTTACAAATAATATATTTTTTGTATTGAAAGACTAATTGCAAACATTGTGTTATTAGCTATCAATATAAGTTAACTGTATTGATAAAAAAAAAAAAATAAAGAATGTTCCCAAGCATTTTCAAATGAAACTGTAAATCACATTGTGCTTCATTATTAAATAATAAAAGCAACTCTGAAGTTGATCTATTGGTGCTATGTGCAGATGCATCATGACAGTTAAACCAAACTATTAGAATAGGTATATTGTATTGCAACTGGCCAAACTAGGGGTATTTGATTACAGGGTTAAACAATATTAGAACACTAAACACAACGAAAACCCATGTTAGGATCAAAAAGATAAACTATATCAAAGATTCGTACTTTTGATGAAAACCTCGCTGATCGTGGACTTGCTGTCAGCAGCGTCTAGAAAACCAACAGCTGTTAAGGCACAGCCTCATGTACCTCATAAATGTGCTCATCATTTGAACAGTATTGTATTTGGTATTTCAATTTATGTTAATGGTTATTATAGTATTTTTATTCCTTGTTTTAAGAACAAACAGATTACTTTCACGGAGTTTTCTGGAGTTTTCTAAGTTGATGTTTACACTATCTTGTGTATTGTTTGTTCCTACACTACATTTGTCTACTATACACTAATGTACTAGATAAACACCAGTTAATTTATCGTTCAGTTGATTTGTGATGACAATTGTCAATGTTTTTTCTTACACTAGTCTTAAAAACCATCTGCTGACTGGAGTTTAGGAAAGCTAGTGTAGTTAAGAAGTTAGTAGAGGTCTCAATCTCAAGGCTTCAATCCAATTCTGGGATTTTGGTAATTGTCTACTTCGGTATTTTAAACTGGCCTTACATATGTTACACTGCAAGTCATTTCTCAAGTTCGCTAAGAAAAGTTTCTTTTAAAGTAATTTACTAAATGGTATATGTTTATGGGGAAATTCAGCTGGAGTATATAATTTTTTTTTATTGGTATAGAATACCATTGACTATTGTATATAGCTTCTACTGACTACACAGAAATAGAACCTAGCCCTAGAACACAGATAGTAGGCCTTTTTTTATTTATGAAAAGGTTAACCGTCTTAAGTTGATATGTTCTGAAAGTCCTACTAGAAAAAACATTCAGAATTCTTGTTGAAACGGCAAAATTTACATAGCCACACCACAAGGTTAGCCAAAGGTTGCACAAGGCATGGCCAAAAGCCCTTAAGTTATAGGGCTTACATTTTACAATACACTTCTTTGCATGTTAACAATATTAAATACTTTGCTAATTTTGAACCTGCTGAAACAAATAGTTTTCTAAAGCAGCCTCTTTATTCTGTTAAAGAATTTTTCCATTTGAGTGCTAGTGATTTTATAGATTTTAAGTAGTGATGTGCGGATAAAAAATGTATTGCTTCTCAATACTGATACCCCTTTTAGCAAATTTGTCATATAGGGAATAAGATATTACCGTAGGTCTCATGGTAAGACCTAGACCCGGGACCGATTTACTTTTTCGTTTTGATTTTTCCAGAGGCTAAAAACACCTTCCGTTCAAATTCCTATGTATATATACATATGTAAATGTTAATAAGTAAATTAAAATACATAAGTACCCTGAAAACATTTGATTTTAATAATTCTTAAAATTAAATGTTTTCAGGATACTTTGGTACTTACAGTAGACCCCCTCTTAACCTACCCTAATGGGACCGGACCTAGGTCGGATAACTCAAAAGGTCGGATAAAACGGGCAATCCCTAAAATCATAACATAATGAAGTGCTATTCATTTAGAATTATATAATCATTATTTTGAAGTCATACTTGCATTATTTATAAAATAAACAACTCTTATCTCCTTTTTCATATTGATAGAAAAGTCACAAATAAACACGGTTAAGTCAAATAAGCCTACTTTCAGTGGAATATATTATAATACTAGGCAAGAGTCAATAAAATTCCTATTTTAATAACTTTAGTACTGTAATGTATTAATTGATGCTTTCCAAATACATCGTAATACAGTACAGAACCTTTTGTTGACATTAGATACAAGCGACCATTTTGTTACAAGACAGGACGTTTATTTATAGCCTCTCACTGGAGTCTCAAGGAACAAAAACTATTTTGACCTTGGAGTTGTTAACCCCCCTTCCCTGCCTTCCCTACAAGTTGCGTTTTTTGTTTACTCCGGCGATAAGATAATCAGTTCTCAAAATAGTGACGCACTTTATGATGTTATAAATTTGCCGCACAGATAACAAATCTGATCAGATGTGCTCGAATACAGATATAGCTACGAACGATGATGACAAACTGACAATAGGCTATGCTATATTTTTTGTGATCAACACAAAATAACTTATTGTTAGTCATATCCTGTGCAGATAAGCGTTTGGTTCAGTTCTCATCGCCCAGCTTGGGAGCGGAAATGCCGAGATTCCTAGAAAGCGGCGGTTAAACCAAGCTGCTCTCAAAGCGAGGTCGGTCAAAACAAACTGCATTATTTTACGATCGAAGGCGGATAACCCGATTATCGGTTAATACGAGGTCGGTTAAGAGGGGGTCTACTGTATATTTTATTTTTAATTGACTTATTAATATATATAATATATTTATACATAAAAATAGTAGCCCTAATCACTATAATTTTCATAATATATATATATATATATATATATATATATTTATGTGTGTGTGTACGTTAGCGCGATAACTCAAGCAAAAATGATCCGATTTTGATGAAATTTGGTAGAAACAGGTAAACCTACATTAATTCAAACGTGTTCACGAACCAGCATGATCAGACTATGAGAACGGGGGTTTATGGGGTAAAAATTGGTTTATCCTATTTGTACCCTAAAAACACAAAATTTCCCAATTTCTTTCCGAACCAATTTGTAGAGCTTAAAAAATAATTCTGTATATTGAATCGTTGTATGCCTAATGGTTACGGAGATAATTTAAAAAATTGTAAATTTAAAATATTTTATACTAAGCTGTCTACATTTCAATAAAAAAAAATATGATCAAAAGGTTTGATTGTCTCTTGCGGCTGTGTAGACATCATCATCGTCTCCCCGGGGTAGAAAACGTTATTGTTGTCACCGGCAATTGCAAAAAAAAGTATTTTTTATAAACCGCTCAGGGTATCGGTATCAGCATTCACTTTTAACGATCAGTTCTCAAAACTGATACCAATGTCCAAGTACCAGTGGTATTGAGAATCAACATATTCCTAATTCTTAATTTTGTTTGACAACTGTGATATAGGATAAGTTTTATTTGTATGTTAAACAAGGTCGACTGTGCAAATTGTCATGACTCCTGTTACTTTTTACTTTAGTTACAGCTTAGAAAATGTCTATTACAATTCTGTGGCTAAGAATTCTTATTCTTTTTCATACCCGTCTATCTAAAACCCGAGTAACATTGATAGCTTCAGTCAGTAGATGGAGACAACTTAACATAATACACTTGACTTTGACATACCATGTCAAAATACACAGAACAGTAGTGTATAATAGACGTTAAATGTAGCATTAGCGTCAATTTTAAGAGCTCCAATAAACCATCATACAAAATAAAAGTTAAAAGCAATACAAAAAATACAAAAAAATCAATAAAAAAATCATTATATTGAATTTTAGCCTCCTGATCGCATTTAAATACTATAAATTTGTATAAAATACCTAGATTTATGCGATCTTGTTTGTAGCTGAGTGGCTACTGGTTTCAACTCACATTGGAGTCATCTTCAGGCAGTTTCTTCTCGTTTCATTCGAAGGTCGTAAGGCTATTAAGATACTGGTGCTAGGGACAGTTGTGAATTAAACTATCACAACTATCAGCTGATCGGGAAATCCAGTCACGACATCATCACTGACCATGTTGATCCTGACCGGCAGTCTAGACATAACTCCCGCCCGATCACTTCGTGTCGTGTCCCGTAGGCCTACAGTTTTCAGTATTTTCTAGCCTTAAATGTTCTTATTTATGTCCGTGTACGTATTTGTGTTTTCTTTATTTATTTATTATCCATTGACAACCTTCAAATGAAGCGAGAAGACATCTTAACTGCCTGAAGATGACTCCGTTGAAACCGGTAGCAACTCAGCTACAAACAAGATCACAAAAATGCAGGTATTTTACACCAATTATTAGAATAAAAAAATAAATATACAGATGGCAATACTATAGGCTAACACATTTACAGTTTGGGATCCACATCTTATCCAGTTGTAGAAATCAAATATTATTTCAATAACATTTAGATAACGAGGTTAGATTGTTTATGAGCAGTGTTATATGGAGGAGCAATTTAGAAGTGTTAACACGAGTTATCCTAACAACATATTGATTGAAAATTGAAAATACACTAAATTCTTCCTTCTAGGCAATCTGTGTTGTAAATAGGATATATAAATTTTATTGTTGGATTAGGGGAATTGAATTTAGACATTCATCACACTTTAAACTGAGGCCAACTAATTAATTGAATTCTAAGATTTTTTAAATTACAGTCGAAGTTTTGATTTGAGCGTACCTGCATCTCACTAACAGCTGAGCTGCTCATACGGTCAAAGTCTTTGCCCTCGCCGTCAGTCTCCGTGGCATGACCGTTGACTGAGCCATTCAGCACCGTACCGTTCTCCGTCGGCCCTGGCCCACACCTAGGGTGCCAGATAGCACCACCTGCGCCAAATATACAATAGACAATAGACAATGCCCTTCATTTACATATTCGTGGGAGATTTTAGATTGTCAAAGTTATACAAGGCACAAAATTTTTTTGTATAGTTATGTTATGTCATAATACAAAATTAACATTTTGATCTCCAGAGAGAGCTCTCGTCGGCGGCAGCGCTTTGTCAGGTGTTCAGGAATTCTGATTCTAGGTAGTAGGGTCTTTCTTGGAGCCATTCCGTCAGCTGGTTCTTGAAACGTTGGGGTGGCTGGCTTCTTATATGGTCGGGCAAGTGGTTGAAGAAAAGTGCTCCTTTGTATGAAGGTTTCTTCTCAAAAAGCGTTAGGCGGTGTAGTTATAGGGTGAAATTTGTGGCATGTCTTGTGTTGTATAAATGCAGTTCATGATGTCTTAACTGTTGTGAGGTGACTGCATGCAGAACGGTTTCCCGGATGTAGAGTGAGGTTGCTGTGAGGATTTTTAGTTGTTTAAAGATTCCCGGCTGCTTTCTTGGTAGTGTAGTCCTGCTAGGCATCTGAGTGCTTTTTTTTGTAGGATAAGAATCTTTTCCATATTGGATGCTAATGTTCCTCCCCATGTCACTATTCCGTATCTTAAGTGGGTTAAAAAAAAAACAAAGTAGGCAACTTTAGCTATCTCCAAGCCACATATTTGTTTGATTCTTTGAATTACATGGGTACCTGACAAGAGTTTCTTTCCAAGTTGGTCAATGTGTTGCTTCCATGACAATTTTGAGTCAATTGTGATACCTAGATATTTGGTTATGTTGCTCGCTTCCAGGTCGGGGAGAGGTGCTACTTTTATTTTTTGTGTTAAAAACTATTTGTACAGTTTTCTTTTAATTTAAGACTAGGTTATTGTTTATACAGTATTGTTTAGCTTGGTTTAGGCATGCGATCATATTTGTTTCAAGCATTTCAGTAGCTTTTATTAGAGATGGTAAGCATGGTATCTAATAAAGCTACTTAAATGCTACCATTTATACATTATATAAAGATGAAAAAAAAATTGAAACATCTTTTCTAGTATTATTTTTGGTAAAGTACGGTCAGATTCAAACTAATCCAGCTGTTGCATGGTCGGATGAGCGGAAAAATCTAACCACACGGAAAATTATGAAAACCATGATAATATAAATGTTTCATCATCTAAAATGCATATTCCATAATTGTTTATATAATAATCACATCAAAATAAGTTTGGAGCAGTCATCACAAATAAACAACTAAGTAAAACAGTTAACTGCTGAAACACGATAAAACTAGATTTAACAGAAGAGTGTAGGTATTGATTGGGAGTTGACTGACTGTGTGCACACGAAAATAAAG
The DNA here is from genome assembly GCF_028750875.1 of Macrosteles quadrilineatus. Lineage (NCBI taxonomy): Eukaryota > Metazoa > Arthropoda > Insecta > Hemiptera > Cicadellidae > Macrosteles > Macrosteles quadrilineatus. The sequence goes on from NW_026542594.1 coordinate 13,614,660, forward strand.
GGGAAGTTCAGTCAAGGCTCCTAAAGTAAAAATGTGTGTGGTATGAGGAGTTGTCTTAATACACTCGCTACTGTGTACGGTCATGCCTTGAGGAACTCTTTGTTTCTTGATTGTCAACAGGGAAGGTCAGATATCAAAACTACTAATTATTGCAAAAATACCTTTTAATGCATGTGGGGTAGAACTCTAATAACAGATTTTGTCTAAACATAAAAGGCACATCTATAGAGTATTGAGCTTTTATGTTGTACCAAATTTCAAACAATTGATTGTACTTTAAAGGGTAATTGACAAAAACCCATTCATTCTTTTAGAATAGATTATTTTTACAGTCACTTTAGTTTTATTTTTACCACTATTATTAACAGTATGCATTTCTTGGGAAATAGTTCCTTATCTTGAGGTGGAACCAACTATATTTTAACATTTCTTATATCAGTAATAATCAAACGACTTTCATTTAGTTTGAAATAGTATTCAAGTATATTATATAGGCCTAACATATTTGTGTGTGATAAATTCTTTTGAAGTTTTAAGTTTTTTTTGCTTTGGGTGTAAAAAAATAGTAGTAGTAGAGACTTTGAGCTAAAATAACAAGTTGCTCACCCTGTAGATACATTTCTTCTCCATCGCCAAACGGGTCGCCACACTTGGTGCAGCGAGCACACGTGGGGTGGAAGTGATGGTTGTCTCCAGCCTGTAAAAACATCACTGGTCAATACAATACACACTGAACATACAGAATATGCAGCCTTGACACTAGTAATATGTTGACATTGGCATAGTGACAAGTATGATCTGATTCCATGTGAGGCTCTTGGCCAAAACCAGATATTGCCATAAAATTATAAACATCTCCACGATCACAGAGAAATTACCATTGTCTCCCGTAGCCACCGGAAAATCTTAAACACGAATAAATCATCATCATATCCCAAAGTAGCGGTGAAATTTACACTCTCTTGTGATTGTGTAGGAATATCATCGTCTCCCATGATCGCCAAGAAATCATATGTACATCAACTGTGATAGCGAAGACACCATCCACGAATCTCCCTATTGAAACAACACTTTTAACATTGTGCGTAATCATTAAGGTATCATCATTTCCTTCTGTGACTACAGGGAAATTGAGATAATCTCTTACGATTGTGAAGACATCCTCATTGTCTCTCGCAATTATGGCAAAATATTGAACATCCCCTGCGATTGCAGACATGATCATTGTTTTATTTCTTTTTTTGTTAAAAACACTATTCTAAATTTCAGAAATCATTTTAGGCCCTCAGCGATTGCAGACCAGCAGACATGCCTGTACTGACCTGGAGCACTTTGCCTGAGATGTAGCGGTTACAGTAGGCACACTTGACACCAAACTGCTTCTGGTAATCCTTCTCACAATATGGCACACCATCTCTGGGGGACCACAACACATACTCCATTATATTTCATAAAATAATTGTATGATATAATGATAATATACATAACTAATATATATATATACTTAGCCACACAAAATAATTTTGTGTTTCAGGAAATCAGCAAAAAATAATTACAGCTTGTTTATGTTTATATGATTTAAAAAAATGTACACCTAAACCACTTAAAGCCTAAACCCTAGTAAAAACAAATAGGGAAAATTTCAGTACCTAACTCATAAACAAACGTACCTAATACACAGAGTTAAACATTTGTGGTTACAAGGTAAGGAATGATATCCCTTCCAACATCACTTTGCATTTATAGCTAGAACACTAATCACCATGACTATTGTAAGCACCCTAAGCTGACAAGTCCTTCCCAGGAAAATTTATTTCCCACACAATGTAAAAAGAAAATTAGATGGATAAGTATGTACAATGAAGTTTTTGACTATAGATAAACTGATCATCATCATATATATCAATTAATAAAAAAATATAAGTAAGTATTCAACTTTGAACAAAGGTATCCAAAGTCATTGGTTGAACTAATAACATATTTTATCAAGTTTAAAGAAGTAAAACATCAAACTATATTAACAGGAAATAAAAATCAATATAAAATTGTTTTTGTAGTAAAAAGTTAAAAATAAAGAAAATTTGTGTTAAGATGTCTTGTGGTGATGGATGTTGTTGTTAAGATACGTACTTGCCCATGTACTCTCCATGCAACACTGCTCCACAAGCCTTGCACTTGAAGCACCAGATGTGCCACTGCCTGTCTAGAGCTATCAGTGCCTGTCCCTCCTTCAGCTCTTCCTTACAGCCTGCACACTCTGCAACATCAACACACAAACAATCATAACACAATGCACTTCACACATCGGACAAGAAAATTAATCAAATTTCAAACAAGACAGTAATTAGTCTATATACATGCATTTTTTCCATTTGTTTGTGTCGAAAGAGCCGAAGCCTCCCAACTGCAACCCGGTACCTATAATTAAACATACCCGGGCCCCATGGTGTAGGCCGGAGCATACGCACCAACCTTAGCACACCATGGGCGGATGACTTAAGGTCATCAGGCTCACCGGCTGCCGAAGCAACCCTTCGGAAAGAGGGTTGCCCCTCAATCCTAACCAGGGATACCGGCTACTTGGTTAAGCGTCACTCCACCTGGAACCAGCAAATGCCCTGACGCATTTAGTGCAAGCAACACTCGGGATCTATCCAATCCCTGACAGGCCGAAACCCGCCATCAAAGCCAGGAGGAAGGGGACCGCCCACCCCCCATTTCCACCACTACCCGAACGAGGCCATCCCATTGCTGGGAAACCAGGGATACCCAGGGCAATAGATCCCCAGGTACCCCTAGCAGGCTTGATCCCAACACCCGATCTACTTCGTTTGCCCATCAAGCCCAAACATCACTGCCAGGCCCTCAGGGTTTCCCAAAAGGAGGCGGGTTTAGAAGTGGGACCCACCCGGATGAACCTATCCACCAAAGGTGGTGACACCCTTAACTCAATTGAGGTTCCAGAGAAAACCCCCCACACTCTAGATAACCATACCTTCGGGCTCAGAGACAGGGATTGGCTGATGGAGTGCGCCTAGCCGTTACCCTCACACTGCGGAAAGTTACGTTCCCCTAGAGTGTCCCCGTACTTGCCCGATTTCACCTCCAGGAAAGGTTACTTCCAAAGTCGAGGATTTGCCCCACAGAATGCTGGTCGCACAGAGCAAGCAGGCCGAAGCCCAAAGAACCATAGTCACAGGTAGATGGTAGATTGATGGCGCACTTCCACCTCTCCGAGAGCTAAACACCCCACCAACCTGGATGGAGGAGTGTCACTGGAGGCTCCCACTAAGGGGCTGGCACTTACCAGATGTCCATGACTATGGCCAACTTGAAACCTACTGTAACGAGCCAATTTTTTCAAGATACTTTTTTACTTCCTCCTTAAACCTTACGACTCCTTTCCGCCGTCCCCAGTCAACTTCCGCCGCACCACACCACCTTCCGCCGTACCATATACCCTTCCGCCACGATCTCCGCCCATATCCCTACCTCACGTCTCCTTTCCGCCGCAATACATCGCCTTCCGCTGCCCTACCTATCCTTCCGCCATGATATCTGCCCATATCCCTACCTCACGTCTCCTTTCCGCCGCTCCTAGTCAACGTCCGCCGCCCTACATCGCCTTCCGCTGCCCTACCGATCCTTCCGCCACGATCTCCGCCCATCTCCCTACCTCAGGTATCCTTTCCGCCACCCCTAGTCAACTTCCGCCACCTCAACTCGTCTTCCGCTGCCCTACCTATCCTTCCGCCACGATATCCGCCCATATCCCTACCTCACATCTCCTTTCCGCCGCCCCTAGTCAGCTTCCGCCACCCCACATCGCCTTCCGCTGCCCTACCTATCCTTCCGCCACGATCTCCGCCCATCTCCCTACCTCACGTATCCTTTCCGCCGCCCCTAGTCAACTTCCGCCGCCTCAACTCGTCTTTCCGCTGCCCTACCTAGCCTTCCGCCACGACTTCCGTCCATCTCCTTACCCTATGACTCCTTTCCGCCGTCCAAGAGCACCTTCCGCCGCTCCACATCTCCTTCCGCCGCCCGAAACCATCGATACCAATACCATTATGCCAGTTCCTGATCCTATCCGCCGAACATCACCTCAATTTCAATCCCCATTTGTTTCTATGTTAACTTAGGAACCGATCAGCTCTCCATGACAGCTGGGTTGCAACTGAGCAAAAACGCACTCCTGCGCATGCGCGACTTTCCCCCTCCAGGTGGACCAGATTTTCGCATAAAACCGCGGCAGCTCGGGACCTCAGTCTCTTTTGCTCCCGGGTAGTGGCCCAGGACACTTCATGGGAGGTGCACTCTCCTAAAATCCGTCCCTGTTGCTAGAGCAATCCGAGCAATCCGAGCAATTCGTCCTTATTGCTAGAGCAATCCGAGCGATCCGTCCTTATTGCTAGAGCAATCTGAGCAATCCGTCTTTATTGCTAGAGCAATCCGAGCAATCCGTCCTTATTGCTAGTGCAAACCAAGCAATCCGTCCTTATTGCTACAGCAATCCGAGCAATCCGTCCTTATTGCTAGTGCAATCCAAGCAATCCGTTCCTATTGCTAGAGCAATCCGTCCTTATTGCTGGAGAAATCCGAGCAATCTGTCCTTATTGCTAGAGCAATCCAGGCAATCCGTCCTTATTGCTAGAGCAATCCGTTCCTATTGCTAGAGAAATCCGAGCAATCTGTCCTTATTGCTGGAGGAATCCAAGCAATCCGTCCCTATTGCTAGAGCAATCCGAGCAATCCGTCCTTTAGGGAAATCCAAGCAATCCGTTCCTATTGCTAGAGCAATCCGAGCAATCCGTCCCTATTGCTAGAGAGATCCAAGCAATCCGTCCCTATTGCTAGAGAAATCCAAGCAATCCGTCCCTATTGCTAGAGAAATCCAAGCAATCCGTCCCTATTGCTAGAGCAATCCGTCCCTATTGCTAGAGAAATCCAAGCAATCTGTTCCTATTGCTAGAGCAATCCGAGCAATCCGTCCCTATTGCTAGAGAAATCCAAGCATTCCGTCCCTATTGCTAGAGCAATCCGAGCAATCCGTCCCTGTTGCTAGAGCAATCCGAGCAACCCGTCCTCATTGCTAGAGCAATCCGAGCAATCCGTCCTTATTGCTAGAGAAATCAGAGCAATCCGTCCTGAGTGCTAGAGCAATCCGAACAATCCAAGTTTATCCTTTGGCTGTGATGAGTCAGGGCCATTTGGGAATCTTGTGATTCATTGCCAATATTCTGAGCCAATACCAAAACCTTTTAAATATCGACCCCTGGAATCAAAAACCCAGCTACGACTTTGCTATCAAGGACAAGTGTGCAAGCCGCAAATCCGTTCCTTTCCGAAAGTACGTCACACTACTATATACATACATTTTCCATTTTCCATTTTGTTTTGTCATGAGAGCATGAAGCTCCCTGACTGCAAACCCGGTACCTATAATTAAACATACCCGGGCCCCATGATGTAGGCCGAAGCTAATGCACCAACCTTTGGTACATCATGGGAGGATGACTTAAGGTCATCAGGCTCACCGGCTGCCGAAGCACACCCTTCAGAGAGAGGGTTTCCCCTCAATCCTAACCAGGGATACCGGCTACTTGTTTAAGCGTCACTCCACCTGGGTTCCCCCAGGTATAAAACCCAGAAGGACCATAGTGGAATGCCCTGACGCATTTAGTGCAAGCAACACTCGGGACCTATCCCATCCCTGACAGGCAGAGCCCGCCATCAAAGCCAGGAAGAAGGGGACCACCAGCAAGCTGATGGGGGGAACCCCAACCACCTTTTTGCACCACTACCCGATCGAGGCCTTACCCAGTTGCTGGGAAACCAGAGGTGGCCAAGGCGATAGATCCCTGAACACCCCTAGCGGGCTTGAACCCGGCACCCGATCTACTTCGTTTGCCCGTCCAGCCCAACATCACTGCCAGGCCATCAGGGTTTCCCAAAAGGAGGCAGGAATAGAAGTGGGTCCCACCCGGATGAACCTATCCACCAAAGGTGGCGACACCCTTTGCTCAATTGAAGTTCCAGGGAGAACTCCCCACACTCTAGATAACCATACCTTCCGGTCTCAGAGACAGGGATTGGCTGATGGAGTGTGCCCAGCCTATATAAGCTATATTTATAATGTACTATATACATACAGTAGACCTAGTCATAGTCTGGTTACCTTAACCAACCAGTGGCGGCGGACTTACCTACGGCGCCGCCCCAAGGCCCGTTCGGCCGGCCGCCCCTTTGTGTTTTGCGAAAAAGGAAAGGTTTCAACGTAAAAGCGATATTAAATTTTCGGTTGTTGGAACGCTTATTTATGCGTTTTTCCAAGAAAGACATTACAATATGAGTACATTATATTAAAGTTATTTAGTATTTGGTCTGTGTCCTGCTCGACATTTTGTCCTCAATTGCCTACAATATAGTAACAAGGCAGTCAGGCATCCATTGGATTTTATACACTAAGCATAAGATTAGGTCAACAAGTACTTAGGTTTGCTATTACCAGTAAAGGAAAAAAAGAAATCTTTCAGAAAATATAAATGTTTTAACTATAAATAAATAAATTTACCAAATTTTATAAAAGTATCAAAAAAAAGTATCATAATCAAGCTAATAACGGTGTATTTATTCACAAAAGAAAAACGTAGGAATTTTATGTGTACAGTTTTTTGAGATTTTACTGTAACCATTAAGTGTACAGCAACGGTTTTATATACAAAACTGATTGTTTTATCTGCTTTTTAGATCAACACAATGGTTGTGAGTCAAACAGTTTAAACAAAATTTTGAAAATAAAAAAACCATAACACCTGATTCCTATTACCCGATCAAGTTGATTTGCAATCTCACCAAAGTTTATCCAGTATATCATCAAAATGGGACCTCAATTACTCGAGTTATTGTGACACACACATATCATGCTACCTACAATTATAGCTTCTTCAAATGGCTAATTTGCTAAAACATAATCATTAAATTCTAAAACACAATACTATACCGTAAACAATTTAACAAGTCAATCAAACAAATGGCAGTTAAATCTAAAAGAAAGAATTAAAAGGAACATTAAAACATGTCATTATAGACATTACAATAGCGTCATTAGACCTAATGGCTGTAACTTCCTGTAGTAGCTCCAATGGAAGGAAGGTCATGTTCTCAATTCATTGACATTGATTTAAACATAAGTTACACCAATCACTTATTTTATAATCTAACTTTTGTCTACATCTATAGTTATTTTATTCTGACCTAAACTTTTGAAAAAGTGATGTTAAATGGAGTTGAGTGAATGGTGTCAAACTGTTCTTGCAACACCAAAGAAAAGGGCCCAATACACCCTTCAAATTTTATGTACATAGTACAGGGTGCACCAAAATAAGACTATTTTAGGTTTAGTATTGTTAGTTTTTAATTTTTACTAGGGCAATTTCTGGTACAAAAATTCAAATCAATAAAAGACATTGCCTCTAAGTCTTGAAGTTTTTTCTTGCTTTAACACATATGGTAGTCATCTGCCGTTTGCATCATCTTATGTTAGTGAGATGCAGCAGAAACAGAATTGGTCCCGAAATTGATCCTTGGGAGCATCTTAGACTATTGGCTCTCTTTGAGAAATCATTCCATCAACCTCTGCTCACTGAGAACGGTCTCGGGTAAGAACCTGACTACTTATACGAAACTCCACAAATGCCGATGTCTATTACTGGCACAACGGCATCCATGATGCACAGTCTTCAAATACTTTCAAGAGAACCCATCTCCCTTCCCACCTTCCTTCATGTTGTGATAGGAATAAACAAAGTTAACATCCTTTTTTTGCTGCATCGAACATTGCGAAAGAGTTCGGAAAACTCCTGGGTTAATGCCTCAACTTCTTTTTGTAACTCTATTCTATAACTTTCTTCATTCTTACCTGTCTCTTTACTATTTGTCTTTCCATTGTCAATACGCCTAACCCTTACTTCCCTAGGCAAATTAAGATTGAAAGCTACACTCCACGGCAACCCAAATAATGGAACATCATCTTCTAGAATACAATAACTGGCAATCACTTAGTACGATTACGTAAAGTAACGTCCACAAAAGCCTTACCCATGACTTCTAGTTTATTTTTTCCCATAGCCAGTGATGACATCAGACGTCTTTTTGAGAGATTCACCACTTGAATTGATCTTATCCCAAAGAGACAAACTTATAGCACTTACCCAAGCCCCGGAATCAAACTCCATTCTAACATTACACCCGTTCAATTCTACATCTATTGTAGCTCTGGGAACCTTACTCTTGACTGACCTAATTTGTGTTCCGCTAACATCAATATCAGAACTACACTCATTTTCATAAGTTTGATCACCAGAATCATCTAGTACTTTTCTCAAATTACCGTCTGTTCTCTTGAAAAAATTATTTATTTTTACTTTTGCACATTCTTGCGAAGTGGCCTCTCTTCGAACATTTCTTGCACACAGCAGAAACAGCAGGACACCTATCTTCATTAGGGTCATGTGTAAACCCACATCTATTGAAACCAGTAGATTTCTGTACCTCTGGTTTCCTCTATTCCTTACTGTCACTTACTTTGAAAATCTCATTTTTATACGAATGTTTGGAAACTTCTTCTCTTGCGCGTTCCATAGATTGAGCTAACTCTAGTACTACTTGACTTAACACGCTCACCTCGGTTATTAACTCCCTCGGGCCATCTTTGTCTGACTTCAACTTCAAATTCTGGACAGTTGCTTCCTACTGCAAACCTATCTCGTACTCTTTCATCTAAGCTATCTCCATATTTACAACTTCTAGCTAAGGACTTCAATCTGTTATAAAACAAAATAATGTCTCACCATCTTTTCTTATTGCTCTTTCAAACTCAAACCTTGTTGCAAAAATGGTAGGCTTGAACACCCGGTTGGCTTCCTCTTTGACTTCGTCGTAGGTGCACTCCTCCCAGGCCCTTGGATACATCTGGTCCGACAGTGCCCTGAGATGCTCCTCTCCGATATTTGCCAACAGAAGATCTCGCCGAGCCGCTTGTTCTTCTGTGTTAGCAACACCCAGTCCCTTAACTCTGCAGGTCAACTCAAAACAAGTTATGTAGTCTTCCCACAACTGTTCACTATTATACTCTTTAAATTAAAATCTGCTCATTCTATCTTGTATGCAAGACATGTTACTACTGTCAATTACACTCTTATACTGAGACTGGTTTGTTTTCCTAGGCATTTTCTCGTCGCCAATATAGAATAATTAATTATCAAAACTCATTTTAAGTAAACTCAATCAAAACTATTTATTTACAAAACAAAACAATAATGTAAACAAATGAAATAGCAGATGATTCATGACTTTATAACTCAGCTGATAACAATAATCCTACAATCATGGATGTCAATGTGATTATATAGTTCGGCCGCTTAGAAAACGACCTGCGCGCTAATGCTAAACCAATGCTGGAGGAGGTCGCTTTCTAAGCGGCCGAACTATAGTTGCTGGCCTCCTGGGATAGCAATGTGGTAACATTAAGTCACACTCCTTACATTCCTCACCCCCAAATAATCTCATTGTCACTCCCTTTTGAAGCCAACTAATGTCATGGAATCTTTAACAATCAATCCAATGGGAAAGAGTTGTTGGTATATATAATAATTATAGTTAGCTTCTGACCAGTTCCAGTAGCGCTGGTAGGGCTGGACTGCAGGGACTGTGTCTCTTTGACAGGGATGTGAATACACTTGGTACACAGCACCTCCTTGCCCGTGTAAGTCACTCTCTCACCACCCGGGAACACTTGTCTGTAAAACAACCACATACAATCACAATCCAGAAACTAGATATTTTAGCAAAAGTTATTTATGTGGAAATATCAGTGAAAACCCATCATACCTGACGGTAAGTAATAGTAAAGTGCAAAGGATTTTTCACCATAGATCATACATTACTAAATTTTGGTGAAGGCTTAGACTTTTTATAGCGAGGTTGGCAGCCCCTTTTAACCTTGCATTTGATCTTTTACATATCATGAGGCCCCACTTTGTTTATGGGATGACTAGGGTATAGCTCAGAGACCCAAATATTCAGGGGGTGCCATTATTCCAAAAAAGTAGGTTTAGCATTTTTTTATGGTTTGTCAAAAAAAACCCACAAAGCACACAAAATTCAATCACTTGTTTAACCTCCAAAAATAGCCAGCAAAAAAATGTTAAAATGTTGTTGTTAAAAAAAGTTTTCTGGTGGTGGGTTGCCAAACATGTATGCAGCCCAGAGCTATGGTATTCACCCTAAACCCAGGTCTGCATAGGTCTCTAGTCTGTGTTAGTGCGGGTAAAGTGTAAAAATGGGTTAGGGTTAGGGAGTTTTAAAATTGACGTGAAAATGTCCTTTTGGAAGGAATTGTGTTTTTGGTGGGTAACCACACTTCTGGACCACAATGGAAAAAGGTTTTAACGGACATTTAAAACCCCCTGACCAATTTCTGCATTTAACCTTACTCATTGGGCCCTAACCTTCAGACATAATGTCAATTAATGTATGTAGCCAAAATTTGTCTTGCACTAAAAAAAAGCATATTGCTGACCTTATCTCGCATGCGGGGGAGATTAAATTATTATATTAACTTTCTAGACACACAGCAAAGTGTACACATAAGCTACAAAGTTGTAAATGGCACCTTTCTGTTCTCAAATGATACTAGTTACAGACGAGGAACCTCGTTGCGGCGTACACTCGAACTAAGAAGCTATACACACAAACAGCCCTCGTAAGTTTAAAAAAAACAAACGTTGATAAATACATCAATAAACGAGATTCAAGGTTGAAGGGTACATACCTGCAGCGAGCACACGTGAAGCATTTCTGATGGTAGGTCTTGCCCAGGGCCGAGACCACTTCGCCCTCCACGTACTGGCCACAGTTGGCACACTTGGTGCCGAACTGCTTCTGGTAGTCTGAGGTGCAATAGTACACTCCGTCCTTGAAGAAGAATCCTCCCTGGGCCAGCGAGTTTTTGCATACTGTAACATACACATTAACACTGCTGATACTCATCTTTTCGTCTATCAAATCTTTTATCTACACTGGGTGAAAAAAGGGCATATATATATATATATATACACAGGTATATAAATAATACAGATAGAGCTTCCAAACTTGGAACAAAGTTACTGGTCATAAAAACCACTAAACATTATTCAGTGATGCGCTACCTCCTCAGGGGTACACCCTGCTAGGAGTAAAAAGGCAATGTCAGCAGATGTTAAAAGGTCATTTTTGGTAAAATAAAATGCTGCAAAACTAAACTCAAATAAACAATTAATTGAAAAATGGCAGCCGTTCTTAGATTTCTTGAATTTGCCATTTTGAAGCTTTGAACGGCTGCCATGTTTGACTTGTTTTTTTTTCAGTCAACCACTATTGGTTGTTCTTTTGAGCTCAAATTTGTGGCATAATAAAGACCTTTAATTTAAAGTGCATATCAACCCATGCTTCCATTTTATGATTTTCTTTCAATTTCTAGCAAGCACTCCTCTGAGGAGGTAATGAATCATTTGCATAGAAAATTCAAGAAATCTTTGAACGGCTATGCAATCTTTCCACCTTGTAGATACCTACTTAATAAAATAAGGATTTTCTCCGTTTAAAAAAAAGATCATGAAAATTAATATTAAATAGGCTACTTTTAATTATAATTAAAACTTGATTAGGGTATATAAATTGTTATTTTTTTAAATCAGGTCTACAATATTTTAAATATTGAAAAATTAGTAGTGTTTTTTATATAATATTCAGATTATATTACAGTATTCTCATATCATGATCATATTATGTAATAAGTCATCCTTGAAAGATAAAAAAGGTATTGCATTATTTGTTATGCCTCAGACAAATTTTAACCCTTTTAATATGCACAATTTGCACACAGGTCCACTAATATTATCTGTATCTAAAGTTAGTTATGGACAATACCCAATCATACTAATGTTGAATGATCATGTAACTTCTAAGGCACTTCAAACCTCCAACTTGAATTTAGTTCTCATTTGGGCCAAGAGATTTTAGGCATGTTTAAAATTATTAACATGAAAGGGCACAAGTATTTTACCAAATTTAATTGAATACAAATTTATTAGATTTAACTCATATACTTTATTGTTATAGAAGTTATTCTTATGTATTAAGTTACATCCTTTACTTAAGCAAAAGTGAAAGATAGCTTTTATTATATTTTAATTGAGGTAAGTTTATAGTTGTTTTTTTACTAAAATGTTTTTCCTAGGGTCACAAATCAATTCAAGATTTTGAATATCATAAGTAATTTAAGTTTGAGTTAGCGAGGGTTGCCTAGAGTTTGTATTAAAAGTTGAAAAAATTAAAAAATATTAAAAAACAAATTAATGAAAAATTAAATAAAAATACCTGCAGAGCAACTTTATTTTGTGTTTCTACATGTGGTTGACACTAAACTTGTAATGAAAGGCCTGAAGGCACACGTTTACTGAACAAAGCCTGATGAAATTCTCACCAGTTGATGTCCAGTGAATTTCATCAACCATCAACCTGCAGAAGATTCTGGACTGGTTGACCTGCTAATCTTTAGATGTATAGAAGGTCAAAGTAATAATAATGTGCTTATGGCTGGGTCAAGCCGTCTCTAGTCAGGGAGGTTTTACCACATGTAATAATGATTGTTATTTTCAAAAAGTCGGCTTGGTATGGGATCAACAATTTTACATATAAACTAACAAAAGTAAAACATTAAGGTTCAAACTGTAATACAATTTTGTAACCTCCCTAAAGCAGCAACATTTTAATATCTGATACGGTAATTAAATAATAAGCTAAATTCCCTTGTTGTTTCTAATTTACTACATGATGTTTGATTGTATACAACTTATGTGATAAATTACTTGACAAGAGAGAGAGAACAAAGTCGACAATATTTCAATTAAGGGCCAATAAAAAGAGAACTGAAATTGTTACATGTAATTTAATGTCAGCAGTGATATTTTACACTTTTTTTAAAAACGAAGTACTAGTCATTTTTAATTCATGGCCCTCATTTTTTATTAAATTTTGGAGAACATTAACAAACACATATCGGATATACATATATTCATATTATTTAGTTTAAATAATACATACATGTGGGACAATAGAAAAGGGAAAGCAATTTGCAATATGCTATCAATAGTACAGTAGTATAGTTTGGCATATAATATCTCGAGAGAACAAGAGATAGAAGCAAAGTTATGTTTCTAATTAAGTTGACCCAAATTAACATCTGATCTACAGCCCTCTTCATTACATTTCCTACAACCTACCTAATTATTTTTGAACATTTTTTTACACTTACAAAGGGTATGTTTTAAATAATATTTTATAGCTTTCAATTTATAGTTTATGTCTTCTAAAAAATTCTAAAAACATATCTAAGTAACTTCAAAAAGCTATCTTAGACATTGTATTTATAATGTCAATTATATTAAATTATTTATATAAATCTATAAATGCATTCAATGTATTTGTCTGTAAGATCCAAGTGAGAATATATTGAGATAGAAGATGACAGAATTACATCATACTTTAAAACAGAGGGCACAAGCTAATGACTCTTATCAGCATGTAAGATAGCAAAATGTTAATAGATGTGCAAAATGTAATAGGCACTTCCATCAACTAATGACAAGTCATAAAGATACCACCATTGTAAAGGCAAATAAATCATGCAAGAATACTTGTATTTACATTAACTATGCACCACTTATGTATGTGGGACACAATGCTTGATTTAATTGATAATCAAAATACCATTGACTTATTGGTTGGATACTGAGATAGACATCATGTCGAGAGCGATCAGTTTTAGCCAGTGTTTTACTAAAATATAGCTCAACGAATAATCCCTGGAGTGGCGTGTTACTAATAAAGTTGTAATTTTAGTTTATTATGGTCAAATAACTGTTGGAACTGTTTGACAAAGAACTGGAGACATAAAAAAGCTTTATAGTTCACAATAAAGCCTACTTATTACAGTCACTAAGCCTACTGATTTTCATTATTCGTCATGATTTAAAGTGAGTGTATACAGCACTACATGTGTACTTGGAGTTCACCTTAGACCTTAGTGTGTAAGTACACTTGTACAGTCAAAGGTAAGACGACTGTGTGAATGTTCTAAAGTTAAGTTGAGTAAGGGATCTAGTAACAGTAGACACTTAATAATTAGAAATTAGAGAGCCAAGCAAATAAATTGGAATCATCAAAAGTTGTGAACTATCAAGAGGTTGAATCTATTGGGAGAAAAATAAACCATTTGAATAACAGAGAAAATTTTTAAATAGGTAAGGTTCTTTATGAAATTTTGAATGATGCCTTAGTCAAGAGGCAACAACTTTGACATAAATATGGCGGAAAAATTGAGTTTCAGGTTAGAGATAAATAAAGAGGTTTTTGTGGACCAAACATTCGTCAAGAAACAGGATATTTGTTTGATTTTGGGTTCATGTCCTTGTTTAATAATACTAGCCACCCATTAAACAAATCAGTTGTCATTCAAGCTTTTTTTGTTTTGATCGATATGTTACTGGGAATGACTTTAAAACACTTGGGGTTAGCGGTTTTTCCAATGGGGAAAACACTGCCAACCAGATGATTTAATTACAGCTCTAGCTTAACACCAAAGTTACTGTGCCTAACAGGAAGTATAGTTTCCTGTTAAGACTGGAATGAATATATAAATTTACCCCCGTCCCTTCAAAGGAATTATAGAGTTCAGCGGGCAAAAATTTGAAATACCGTGAGTTCCTAATTGACCTGTAATCTGCTGGTATCCAAATGCATGGTAAAACTGAAATATCAAGAGATTCTAGGGCTGAGGCTGACCTTTTATTTAAAATGTAATAATTCAAAAATCCTAAATGTAATCATACACTATTGTTGTTATGCTCCTCACCTGTACATTTGAAGCAAGCAATGTGGAAATACTTGTCTTGCACCCTCAGCACCTCCCCAGAACATTTCTTCTTGCACGCCTGACAATACGTCTTCCCTGCAGACAACACACACACACCACTTAGACATAATCAATCTCAGTAAATAAATCAGCACTAATCACGTAACTTGTATCTAAAAAAATATTCTCTCAAAGACATCTCAAACGTTGTGCGTGTGCGTGTTGGGTTATTATGTATAAAAACACGAGCACTAACCAACCCTTAACACAAATAATAATAATGGATGTTTGAATCAGACTACTGTACTGGGTTTGGGACTGCAATACTCATACAGTATCACTGTCACAACTTATACATGACTTCGGATTAACAATAATGCAAAAATATAACTGTTTATCTTTGCAAGCCAAAACACGGGTTAAGTGCACATTCATATCAAACGTTGAATTTGATCATAATATGTTGTACCAATTAGTGATGATTAATATGATAATTGTTTTATTTGAACTACATGCTTCAGACTAAGGCTGTGGTTTCCTAGACGTGTAATAGATGCGCTGCGGTTTAGATGCGCTGCGGATTTTATCCAGATCTCAAAACGCAGCCGCCGTCAGTGGTTTCCTAGACTGCGAACAATACACTCGAATTGTGTAGCATTGTTTACGGTAGAGATCACTAGCGGCTGCTATAATATTATATGATGATTTAGATAATTGCATGGGTATTTTGGTACTGTATTACAAGCTTCGAAGAAGCGTAAGCAGTGAAAAGTAGATGATAAAGAACTGTATGTGGCCCTAACAGGTGTGTTAACTATATTATTAAAGAAAGCATGTTAATTTAAAATGTAAACAATAAATCTTAATTTACTCTCTTTAATAATGCTTTTACCATTATTATATTTACCTACTTGTGATTTACCTAGTCACTGAAAATACCTTTTACAATATAACAATATACTATTTATAAGTACTTGAATATCGTTAATATAAACAATAAGAAAGAGGACACATTAATTGTAGGGAACATGTAACAAGGGAATGAAATATTAAATAACACATTATGGGGAAATTAACAAATTAACACTACGCAATGAATCATACGTAATGGCCTACTATAAACAATTTAATTATATGAAAAACGTACTTCCATAATATGTCATTTGAAGAGACAAATTCAATCAATTTTTCGTCATCGTTGTTGGAGAATTTTGCCTTCTGGACAACATTTACTTCCGACTCCAATACACAAGAAATGTCTATATAGGATCATTTAGATAATGAAACGGATACCTTGGTATTAGAAGCTTCGAAGAAGCGTAAGCAGTGAAAAGTACATGATTAGGAACTGTACTTGGCCCTCACGGATGATTTAACCGTAGTATTAAATCAAACATGTCAATTTAAAATGTAAACAATAAATCTTAATTTACCCTCTCCAATTTTTTTTACTGTTATTATATTTACCTATTCGGGATATACAGAATAGATGAAAATATCTTTTACGAGTATAACTGCAATAAGCATTTTATTTATCTCTATTTTATTTATTTCTGGTATACGCCAACCCCGTAAGAGGGAAGGGCACTCTGCTAGTAATTAATATAGGCTTATTACTAAGATGATCTGGGTTCTTAAAATAATTATGGGGGCTCTTATATTTGGGAGTTGGTGTTGTGCTGACTTGAAAAGAATAGTCGTCAACATTAGGTTTATTTACAAATTAAAACAATAAGAAAATATGTGAGGACAAATTAATTGTAGGAAACATTTAATAAAGGAATTAAATATTAAATATTAAAGCAGTCGGTCAAATACGCAGCTATTGGTGCGCGCGTATTAGATGCACGCGCATTAGATACGCAGCCTTGGAAACCGCTTACACGAAACTCAATAAGGCCCCGGCCACACGAGGCGAATTTAAGCCGCGCGGCTTATCTTCGCGCGAAGTGCCTGGCCACACGGGGCGGATGAACCGCTTCCTGTTGGGTTTTCTCAGTATCAGTACTCTATTAAAACATAGTTCAGTTCACTCTTTTTAATCATGGGCGAAACACTTACAGGGTTGCCACCACAGTGGGATGATAAAATTCATGCAGAATTCATGGTTTTCATTGGTAGTTTACAAACAATTCATGGTCGATGCGCTTATACAATTTCAACACAATTGAGTTTTGCTGATTTCATAAACTGACGTTAAAGAGGCAGTTTCTTCGTGTGTTGCTTTTGAATAACCTTTCATACTTAATATACAACTTTTTTAGAGTGATTTATAAACATTCAAAACAAAGTTGAAAACAACAAAACTGGTCCAGCTCATATTCTATATGAGATATTGGAAAAGAATTGTAAAATATATTAAGTCTACGTCTAATTCAGTCTTTCCACCGGAATAAAACAAAAATCCCACTCACCCAGCCAAAAAAGTCCTGTTTCATCCAGTTTTATCCCCCTACATAATTGTCATAAAATGTGCATTCTGGTTTATCTTATTCCACAACGTACTAAGATATGGTGGTTTTATCCAAAAAGCTAATAAAAATCAGGTGTCAGAGTCGGAAATTCGGTTTTATTGCGCACCATGTTTCAATTCCGTGCATGGTCTAAAACTCCTGTTTTTGTGATTTAAGTCCCCATACCCCTTTTTCATACGCAGGGGTTGGCCTACTAATGATTTTTCAAACCATATACAGTCCTCGCGAAGTCTCAGCTGACATCAGCATCTTTGAATGACTTCTTGGAATGAAATGAGCAATTGTTTCTGACCGTGGAACATGTTTAATAATCATCTCCACACAGTATTTTTATGGTGTTCGTTTCTATGAACTGTTTTAAAATATGAAATATTTTTTATTTGGAAAATTTAATGGTACTGGTTGAATAATTGTTCCTAATTTTGAAAATTCATGGTCCAATTGAGAAATCCATGCATAATCCATGCCTTTTTTCATGGTCTCAAGAATTCATGCATAATTCAAGCTTTTCAAGGTTTTCATGGCTGGTGGCAACCCTGACTTATGTTAGTTTGTGCATTAAAAGCGTGTGGTGATCTGGAACGTTAACATAAATCATTGGGTCCATCCCTTCATAACGGAAAACATTTTTTTGTGTTCCAAACCTTTTACGAGCACATGCGAAACCATAGTTCGGAGTTCATATGTATCAAACATTGTTTGAACACCACACAACCGGTAAAAAATACACAAAACAAACTCAAAAACCACTGGAAATGTCCGAAGAATATCTCCAATAAGCGCGGCTGCCGCGCGGTCCACTCTCATAAGACTACGTGTGTCATCCCCTCCAACGCGGCTTAACTTCGCGCGGTCGGGGGACGACATGTTGCGGCTCAACCGCACATGCGGCTAAACTTCGCCTCGTGTGGCCACTCTCATTTGATTCAATGTGTTGTCGAAGCCCTTAACTTCGCGCGGCTTAACTTCGCGCGGTTAAACCGCCTCGTGTGGCCGGGGCCTAAGACAAGTGTGCTGCGCCTTTAACTGACTATTTATAGGTACTACGATGTTTAAAGAGCACCAAGTTTTACCCAAACA
Organism: Macrosteles quadrilineatus; assembly: GCF_028750875.1. Classification (NCBI taxonomy): domain Eukaryota; kingdom Metazoa; phylum Arthropoda; class Insecta; order Hemiptera; family Cicadellidae; genus Macrosteles; species Macrosteles quadrilineatus. Next base: position 13,633,170 of record NW_026542594.1, read on the forward strand.
TTCTCATAATCATAAACAACAGATATTTGAAGTCATAAATATATGCTGAGGTTAGGATTTGAAAACCACACAACTATAAGGGAAAGATAATACAGTGCAATCACATAAAGAATACAGTACACATATTCTAGAATGTGACTAAGAAAATTTGGTTGTGAAATTGCAAATCCAATATTTAAAATTTGCCAAAGCATGAAAACAGGGAATGGAGTTGGCAGACAGACAGACAGAGATGAGTAATGGAGAGGGGGACACAATTGGGGTCAACTGACATCATCTGGTGACCTATGTTGATGACCTGTGGAGGAAGGGAAAGCTACTTTTGCTGTATCGTCCTCATCAAAACTTGATGCTCTATTATAGTGTCTTCACATTGAGTACTGTAATAATTATAACTTAAAAGACTATCAACTCAAAGAAAACTATAGGATCAATAGACTCATTTTCTTGGATTTCCAACACGCAGTTAACTGCATACAAAACATTTTGTTTACATTATTATGTGAGTAATAACCTAGCTAGTGTGTTAGTTTCTTCAAAGTCCAAGCATAAGTTTTTTGATAAGAATAAACAACGGCTAAAAGAGGGTGCAAAACTATTATATGACAGAATAAATAGATAATAAGTATAGATAGAGCACAAGTAAACTTGATTATCTTCTGTTTTTGTTTATATAACAACAGTTTTTAAGGTTTATAAGTTACGTTGACTTACTCATGGCAGAAGCCAACACACTTCTTCTACAAACAATGGTGAACAAAATTTTGTCATTGTATTACTTGGCACCGCAGAAAAAGAGAAATGCCTCTCTTATACTCTTCGTCACTATTTATTCTGTGGTAGTGCCATCAAAAATAGTCAACTGTGGCACACAGAAGTATGTGGGTCTGTTTCATCGTATGTATGGCTGTAGCCCAAACAAACTTATCTGCCATACAATGCAATCGTAGTTGAGTACATGGTACACTGGAGTATGCGCTGCTGTAATGAAGTGACGCAAGGAACAAAGAATCCTGTTATCAATATTCGGCACGCGAAGTGTACAAGTGACCGTGGGACAGTAACAGTGACAGTCACGGAACCGCTATACGCCGCCGGCGCGCCCTGGCAACGGACCCACGGGGCACAGGCTCAGTGCATAACACGCAAAAAAAAAACGTGATACTGTAGGCTATGTCACAATCCGGTTGATGCTCTTTGTTGAGATATTACTGACGTGCAAAATTAATAAACAGCACTATGAATCGTCACTGTTATAGTGTTATGATGTGCCGGAACACAGATGGAAGGAAACAACAACTTATTGTCAAAAGTTATAAACGCAATTCAGTGATCACTGAATGTTATAGCCACATGGAAGGGCAAATTTACAATACAATACAGGAATAAATCTGTTTAAATGGACATGACTTCAAATAACAAATATTATACTGCTGTTAGTTGGACTGTCTATACACTATAGGCTAGTAAATTTGGTAAGTAAAACGATTTAATACAATTTGTTTAAAAGTAACTGGTTAGATTCCAACCGAGATCGTCACCAGACCCTGATGCTATTTGTCATTGGGTTATCAATAATGATGCTATCTAACAAAAGGTCGACCTTTTAGACAGTAACAAGACAGGGTTTGGACCGTTCCCCTAAAAAAAGTTTAAAGTGCCATTCACGTAGATAGGCACCAAAATGGGTGTAGGCACATGACCGAGGCTGTAATCCTCTTAGGCCGGTTTTATGCACCGCGACAGTCGCGTGTCGCGGCGCGACTCAAGTTCTATTGAGTTAAATGAGAGCATTTATGCACCGCGACAGCGACAAACTGTCGCGTGAGTGAATCTGCGATCTCTAAATACCCGCGACAGGTTTTAGAATCGCAGCTTCAAAAAATGTGTCGCGCGCGGTTCAAGTTCTATTGGATCAAATGGGCACGTTTATGCACCGTGACAGTCGCGGCGCGACAGTAGTATTTTTCATACTCCACGTGGTATATTCTCCATATATTTCTATTGATTAATGTTAATAAGTAATATATAAATGAGTTCTTTACCCTTTATTTGTAATACAAATTACATCATTTTATTATGTAATGACATTTTTAAGAGGGTTGACCCAATTCCAACTGGAAATTGTATGCATTGTTTAAATAACTGGGATTTTGTCATTAACGTGTACAACACTACAGGGTCTATATTTAAACAACTTAATAATCACTTCTACATCACAAACACAACACACAACATTGTATTGAGAACAGACTGATTTCTCTAATTCCACCACCACCGGATGTGAGTTTACGCGACAAAAAAGTGTCGCTGTCGCGTGACATTTTGGTCAGCCGCAAGACGTGGCGCTACTCGCGACTCGCGACTGTCGCGGTGCATAAAACCAGCCTAGATGGGAACATTTATGCACCGCGACAGCGACAAACTGCCGCGGAGCGACTCTAAATACCCGCGACAGGTTTTAGAATCGCAGCTTCAAAAAATGTGTCGCGCGCGGTTCAAGTTCTATTGGATCAAATGGGCACGTTTATGCACCACGACAGTCGCGGCGCGACAGTAGTAGTTTTCATACTCCACGTGGTATATTCTCCATATATTTATATTGATTAATGTTAATAATTAGTATATAAATGAGTTCTTTACTATTTATTTGTAATATAAATTACATAATATATTATGTAATGACATTTTTAAGAGGGTTGACCCAATTCCAACTGTAAATTGTATGTGTTGTTTAAATAACTGGGGTTTTGTCATTAACGTGTACAACACTACAGAATCACGGTCGGTTGACCTGTCGTCAGTTCTAAATTGGTGTCGAACGCTTCCGCATCATACCGTGCATAGCCGAACTGTTCGAGGCAAATTGTTAGCTCTATCACCGTCGCTGTCAAAACGTATCGTTTGTAGGTTAAATTTAATTTAACCGTCATAACCTAACCAAACATGAAAAATCAAATGAAGGTTTACTAATAAAAAAAATAGTTCTGTTCATAAAATAAAATTACAAATGCCTAAAATTATTTTTTTAATTATAAAATTAAACTATCATAACCTAACCAAACTTGCTGATAATGACAAATCTAATAAAGGTTTACTAATCGAAAAATAGTACTGATCATAAAATTATAAATTCTAATTAAAGATGTACAGTAAGAAGTAATCGCATTCTAAGCGAAATCTTTGACAAAAAGTTAACGCCTCCGGTGGGATTCAGAAATTCGCCATCCCTCCTCCGGTGACCACTAGGCCCTATCCTCAGGCCATAAATCAGGGGATTTACCCAAACAAAGATCTGGGCCGCTGTCCGTCTCCCCACCAAAATAAACTAGCAAAACAACGGTATGATATTTCTGCTATATCGTTATCATAATCACGTAGGAAAGGATTTTGCTATTTACGCACAATAAAACCACACTCTCTCGACAATTTGTAGACCCAGAAATTGTCGAATTTGGGGGTTAATGGGTTATCTAGCTAGAACATTGAAAGTTTTAATTGGTTTTAATAAATGAATACACAACAGACTATTTATTTCATGCAGATTTATTACTTACATGAGTATACTGTACTGAATTGAAAAATAAACAATCTTCAATGAAATGTAAAATATTTACAATTAAAACGAAATGTTCTGAAAAAAGAAAATCTTGAAAATTCGAATGCACTAGCATCTATTTACTTATTTAATACGCAAGCAGATTTTTTGTGACAATTACTCCTCCGAAACTACTAAACCGATTGACATGTTTTTGGTGTCATTGGAAAGAGCGTAACGTGAAGTTGTGCAGGAAACTTTCTTTTTAGGGAAATAATGAGAGATTGAGGCCCTGGAACCCTTTAAAATTTCGTATTCCTCCATAAGGATAACATGGGAGATAGTTTTTATTTACAGAAACATATGTTTGTTACTTGAAAATAGTCAAAGTCTACTACATAATAATTGCTGTGTATTATGACTTTTAATGTATACCTACTACATTTCAATCAAGGATTGTGTACCTTAAAGTTTACCCATAATGGATCTTACTACTTTATTTAAAATGCTGGGAATAGTAAAATTTAGTGGAGAATAAGTTACGATGAATTAGAAAACTTTACTACAATAATTTATGTATTTAAATCGCAAATCTTTGACATCATTAATTCATTTGAAACTAAACAGCTGATCGACAAATCATCTACTTCATGTGAATAATGTTACTGTATTACACAAACATAGTTTTTTTTAACCAATATCTTGATTCTTTTTTACTTGTGGGTGTATTTTGAGTTTGCAGTTATGAAAGTACCAAGCCAAGTAACTTTTATCATATTTTCTTTATAAACTAACAGTATTAATGAATTACTACATGAACTTGACAAGTCAGGTAATTAATTATAAGTATACCAAGGGGAAGAAGAGTTGGTCCTTGAAAACAGACGAAGGCGGAGACAACCATCTAGAAAATTCAACTGAGTTTTTAAATATAGAGGTCAGTGGATTGCCAAGACACAGATTAGAATAATAAAAGGGGGCAGTGGTTTTATTGATGAGGAATATTAATACATCAAAAAGGGCCTTATTAATGGCACAAGGCTTCATGTGAGCAGAATGGTTAACAACTTAATAGAATGTAAAGTCTTAACTGGAACAAGTGAGTGGGGACGTATTTTGATTTCGAGGATAAAAATTTACCCGTCTGAAACAAACTTACCTTTTAAAAATGGAAAGATGCTAATTTCTGTTACCTTTGGCATTTGCAGCGCTGTTCTTACCCAGACCAATTTCAGTCATGAGCAACTATATTATATGTTGTTTTAAGTAAGGGGCTAGAATCGTAGTATTCATGGAAGTGCTTTGAATTTGTTTTCTAAATTCATATGTTATTTTGCGGGGCATTGAGCCGCACAGGTTCACTAGTACTCTTTAATCTGTGACATTAGTATAGTACTATAATAAGACAACGCAAGCTAAACGTCGCCCTGTCAGCTGTTGACTATCATACGGTTGACTGGTCCTAGCCTAGAACAGCCTCTTACTAATACAGAGTTTTTCGTTTCGCATTACTGTAGCTGTACTCTCTGTTATAAAATATATGTCCCCGCAAACGAAAACCGTGGGTTTACAGACTAATAATTAGTAGTGTAGTAACTGCGTAAACTGCCAAGAAAATGCTTAAGAAGCTGTTAAAACACTAGAGAGATTTGTTAAGCAACGACATAAACAAGATATATACTAACCATTAGGCTATTTTAATTTTTCTTACATAGATTAAAGGTCTACTCTTTAATCGGTACTTACTTTGTTACTCGGTTACTTTGTTATCGATAGTAAAAATAACAATATTTAAAAAAATTTAAGTTTTGTAAAAGGAAGGTCAGCAAGTTTATAGGAGGCCTTTGCAATCTTTGGGATTTGCTCAGGTGACATGGTAGGTGGATGGACAAGGTCGCGTAGAGGTCAAGGTGATCAGGTCCAGACATGCAATATTACAACAAACAGGTTACTTTACCGTCAGGTGTATTCACACTTTCTAACTAAATGTGTACACCAAACTAGACTAGCTGTGAGACTACACTGATAATTCAACATGCTCGTTACACTATCAATGTACCTTGATAACATTCAAAATATTCCAACCAAGTTTTGTTTACAGATACAGACGATGGAAAGAAGTGAACTTTACTTGACATTTGTGTGGGTAATGGCTGCACTTATCTGATCGCTACAAGATCGCCCGGGTGCCCGCCTCCACCAACACCAACCAGTGTTCAATGGTGGGAAACATTAACCGGTGTTGTAGTCTGGTTAGTGTTGTATAGATTGTTGTATAGATTCCGTGGGGGTTGGGGTTGTTAAGTATAATAATGAACTAGGGGACCATAGCAGCAATTGTTGCTTTTTAGTTATTTCAAAGTGGAATTAAATACACTATTTTTACACATTTAGTCGCGGTCTTCCCCTAACCACGTTACATGACAACACTGCATTACCATTCTAACCTAAAAACATAACACTAAAATCAATATAAACATACAAACGGGAAATTTTCAGATGGTATATTTAAAACAGCTTAGAAAAACACTTTAAGCAGTACTTCCATTAGAACATGACTGGATCTTTGACGGGCTGTGTGGGAGAGCAGGGTAATTATTGACACTTCTGATATTTTTCACACCGTCCTTGGACCTTGAGCTTTAAAATGAATCCTCAACAGCTATGCTTCCTTTTTTTAGCTAGAGACATTTCGTGGGGACCGATTCGCTTACGGGATTGAATGTATAGACAATTATACCAAAAAGACTAATTTTGAAATCATTGACATCGTTTAAAAACTTCAATGTCACGGAAAATCTGAGTTAAACACAAAAGCATTAACAAAAAAATCACAACCAACAAGCAGTTGTCGATAGTATATTATACACTGTCCGAGCAATAAAATAATGACTGATGGTTTAACAAAGCGAAAGCTCAAGCACAATATAGAAGGTGCAGTAGCACTTATTAGTAGCTTTATTTGAAGGGTTTAATATTTGATGTGTCCTAAGTTTAATCGTTATGAAAGGTCTAAGAAGTGATGAGTAACTCGCGTTAGCAGAACACGTGCCAAACAGGTAATGCATGAGGTTTACGAGTATTGTTGTGTAGCTAGAGACACTGCGGCTAGTCTGTAGGCATATTCATTACTCATCATCCATCGGCCAAAATGACAAATAAAATGCATGCTCCCGAGGAGAACGATCTGGTGAGTTTACAAATTAATTAGATATAGGCTACTAAAAAGGGGCTTAGTCTAGCTCTTGGCAGAAGTTGATATAAACTATCAAGTTGAACTAGCAAGCTCTAGATCGAGGTCCATATCCATCCATATGACCTCAGCATACAAAATGTTGTCTGTGTGTCTATGAATTTGGGTTGCCATATTTGAGCAGTGTAAACCCGAGACACAAGCCACCCTGTGGCTGATGGGATCAGAGGCCTCTCAACGGAAATTAATTATAAATAACAAGAATATAGATAACAAATTTCATTTTGCAACTTATATTATTACAACAGCATATGGTATTTATTTACAACTGCGTTGTTAATAATTGGAATTTAAAAATGTTTATATGAAATGTAGAATTGTTTTATTACCTCGCAATCCATAGAAAAAATAGTTGACCGCGCCAGAAAATTGAGACTGTGACTTTAATCACTGTTTGTTTACAATATAAGATTGAAACAACTAGGCACACATGCTTTCTTATAAAAAAAATTCATAAGATAGAAAAATAAGACGATAACTAGAGGGCGTTATAGACTGAATACACCGCATCGTTTATTTGTTATTTCAGAGACCAGTACTAAACAAACACGAGGCATCCTGTATTGAAGTTGAAATACGTCCACCCTCAAACTATGTACAACCCAAAAACTATTGAATTCTTTTAAATAAATAAACCCTCAACGTGTAATATAATTTTCCAGTCACAGTTACATTCAGAGTTATATATAAATTATAAATTCTTCATTAACGAAATCACTAGTTATCATTTAAAAATGCCTAGTTAACATTAAGGATTCGCCTGATATACTGAAGGTACAGATCTTTCATAAACTTAGTAGAACATGACATAATAACACATAATTATACATATGTAATCCGTGCAAAATCAGTGAACTCAGTGGTGAGTGATGGAATGGCGAGGTATCTCACAGAACAAGCAAAGCGAAGCATGTAAGAGTACAACAAAACAACATACCCTCTTCGTAATCACCTGCGGCAGCATGGAACATGGGTGTGAGTTAGTGTCAAGTGTATGTAGTATATACTACAATCATAGGCAAGTCCTTAGCGAAACTATTAATAAATATGCAGTAGGAAATAGTTATTTAAAAACTGTAAAATTAATTTAACTTATTTACAAGCATGCCATTCATAAAGTTGTATTATCCCGTGCCAAGGGTACATGAAATAATTCCTATCGTATTATTGAAGTGATGCAGTCAAATTTGCAGTCATCGTTTAATACCATTAAGCAAATGGCATCTAGGCAAATGGCACAACAAATTAAGCTCAGAGTGCGTAGATTTGTCGAAAATTATTGGTACTGTATGCACGAAATCATTAAGGATTCTGTCCCACATACCTATTTCCAAAGGGCTGCGCCTTGGATGCTTTCGAAGTTTACAGGATTAAAATCACGAAATGAACAACAGCTACACGATGAATTAAAAGCTGTTTGTTTATTGACTTCAACGGGTCTTAAAGAATTTCTTACATAGGGAATAAGCTATTACCGTAGGTGTCACGCTAAGACCTGGACCCAGGATCGATTTATTTTTGCATTTTGATGCCCACAGAGGCAAAATCGCCATCTGTTAAGATATAGCCTATATTTATATATGCATTTATTTATTAAATAAATTTTACACATAAATGTAATGATTCGGTTAGCTCGCTAACTCGAGTATTAATCATCCGATTTTGATTAAATTTGGTTCAAACGTGCGAACCTATAATTATTCTAACCAGTTCGCGAACCAGCATGATCGGAATATAGGAACGGGATTTTATAGGGTGAAAATTAGTTGTCCCAATTTTTAACCCTAAAAAAAAGGATATTGCAATTTATTATGTAAACCAGTTTTTGGTGTTCAACAAATAAATAATTTAGTACATTGAAAGCGTAGTTGTACGCTTAATGGTTACAGAAAATAATCATAATACTGTGAATTTAATATTCCCATGTTATTCGTATGGAGAGTATGTAAACTGTTGTAGTTCGCTTGTTTGTGGATGTTCCCTGATCAAATTTGGCCAACCTACTTATTCATCCTAAGCTGAAACACATGACGATGATTTGAGTAACATTTCACTAAAATCATCCCTTATTACCCTCCCTGTAGCAGCAAACATGTACTACCAAACAAAGGTACTAAACATGTAGGTGCAAACTAGTTTGACCTAGAATTTCGGTTAAAAGGGGAATCAATATGACACATTTTAAACCGTATTAACAAATGTAAATAAATATCTAATAAGGGAACGGACATTCGATAATGCTGCAGGTTTGTTGAGGAGGGAGATTATAACGGGTTTTTACGTTGTGGAAATGTGTTCATTAATTATTTCATTAGAGAGTTGTACGTAGTTAAATAGATTTCTAAAATTTTCTCATAGTTTTCTTTGGAAATTATATAATAAGTTACAGAAAATAGAGGCTCGACTAAATGAACGAATTAGGGTAAGAAATTGTCTACTTCATAACATGGAAATTTCGGACTTTAAACATATGGTCTTAAGTATGTAATGCCCCCCTTTCACTCGTGTTTTGAACGTTACTTTTCACTACACTACAAAGACTAATAATTATGTTTTAGTAAAAAATATACATTAAAATATTTCTTAATCGCTGTTAGGAACATTTTACAACTTTTGGTAATAGTATCTTTAAGTTAGGCCTTCAATTTAAAGTTCAAAATTACACTAGTGTACAGTTTCTGTTGTTGGAAATGGAAACATTTGATGAAACAATAACAAATGTTGGTTTATGTCGGTAAAATCCAAACAAATATGGTAAAAATTACGTTTGCATAGTAAACAACGAAATGGTAAATTTTAGTAGGTGATAAACATGTAAAGAAAACAAGTGATTTCACAGAAGTGTAGCGAAACAGTATACAGTCAGTATAAAATGAGTCATTACACTAATGTATGGTCGAGGACATCCACTTTCTCTCGTGTTTTGAACGTTACTTTTCGCTACACTACAAAGACCAACCACAATTTACTATTCTTGTTATTATTTTATTCCAGCTATACCAACAGTTTTCTCCATTTAGACCTAAACAATGTTTAAAAGTAGTTTTATCGATTTAACACTTTTTATTGGAGAAAACTGTAGTTATAAAAAAAATAATTTCTCAGTTTCCATTTGTCCAAACTAAGCTTGTGAGAGTTTTAAAATCTGCATAAAATGTACTAAATTTTATTTATATTGCAATTCTTTTGTAAAATTAACAGTTTCTTTAAATATTTTAAATAGCCGCTATTTATTCATATTTAGCACAAAGATGAAAATTTTTGAAGCATTTGAACGCTGTAGCTCACAAACCGAAGGAGTTACAAATGTGTTTCTATTTTACATGTTACATGTTATATTACATTTTCTATTTTTCCTTTCTTATGACATGCTGATTAACGAGACAAAGTTAGTTCATAATATGGTTGCAAGACACCATGTATATGTTTCTCTGTAGCAATGTGCGTAGTGCGTAGTAATAATGCCAAACGTTGTAGAGATTAATTTCTTTCACGTCTTTCGACGGACACCTTTACCTTAATATAAAAACTAACTAACGTTGTTCTCTAGTTTCTTCGCGCACACAAAAACTAATCTGATATTCTTCTGGTTACACTGAGCTATTATAGTTGGAAGGGGTATAAGAAAATACTTTGGAAAACGAAAAGATAGAGATCGTACCTAAGATGATCATATCAAGTTGAACGTATACTGCGACACCGTTCACAGCACTACACATCGCTTATACCATTATGTGCCACATATACGGCTAACGTCTATCTGTGTCATACATTCAACATTCAACTAATTACCAACACCTGTAGGACTGTTGTAAACCGGCAAAGTGGAGTCATATCACTACAAGTCTCATTATTAAAATGAATTTCGCAAACAGATATAGGAGTAGTAGTCGGGTTTCACGAATTGAATTGTAAAATGAGCGTGTTTTAATTTATGATTCAAAGTGGGTTTACTAATGCTGTAACTTGTTTTAAAATTTCAAATCTTGGGAAAAACTAATTGGATAAAAAACCCTGGAGTATGAACCCATCAGCAGCTTCTAAGGAGTCGAATCCTAAAGTATATATAGTGTGGGGGTTTAAGTGTATGACACCGGAAGAGAAAAGTCAGTTTCACTTATCCATTTTGAGCACTCGTGATCAAAAAGCCAATTTAGTTTTTAGGACCTTTATCTGAGGAAATCCGCAATATTTACAAGTTCTTTCTTTAATTTTAGAGACATAATCTTAAAATCCGACCCGGCTTATTCTTAGAACTTAGCATGACGCCGTGTATTTTACTATCGCTGTGATTATAATACTGTTGAGGCGTACGTAGATTCATTTCGTAAAATGTAGATGGTTTCAGCTGTTTTCTTGTGTTGTATCAATAAGGGCTTCAGATTTTACAAGGTGATGAAAATTCTTCTTTCTGTACAAAGTTAAGCACTCCGCGGCCATTTTGCAGAGTGTGTGACGGACAACTCCGGCAAGCGGTGGCCGTAGCCGAGGCGGAGTACTGTTACAATTGTACCTTGTTGCAGTTTATGTTGTAACGGGATGGGAACCGACCGTTACTACAGCAAGGAGCAAGAGCCGAGAGCTAGCTTAGCAACAACCAACAACGGAGCATAAAACGTAATCTTTACCTCAGTATGATATCGAAGTTGTAAAATATATTCAAATAAGTTGTAAAATGTGTTGCCACACTTTTTTTGGCCGCATACACAGTTGAGTGGTTGGTAAATAGAGACTAAGCCATCGACTACGTTTCAACGGTTACTGAATGCAGCAGTACTTACCAATTAAATTACTTTTAAATGAATATTTAACTGTATTTGATGACCGGAAATATAGGCCGACAATAATTGCAAACCTTTGCTGGAGTTTAGGAGGATATGTAAAACATAACCATCGTCTATATAAATAAATTATAGTTTTGTCTGTACATTGAATAGAATAGTGTAGTTTTTGGTTATTTTTACGTTTCATAGCTTAAGAAAGCCGAAACGAGTCTTATATCCATTTCTGTCTGTCTGTCTGTCTGCCATTGTATCTGTAATGCCAAATTGCCAATTTACGCGGCCTACTCCGAGACAACTTGAGTACCTATCAAGATGCAAACAATTTTAATGTATTCAGTCAGGTTTTCTCCCATTGACTACCACATACGTCATTTATGAAATACTAATCATCTGTTTAGAAAGTATGTTTACATTACTAATGTTGTTTACTAATACTGCAACCTTTTCCGATCACGTTTTGTAAGAAAACCTGGTTTGGGTGAGATTAAAAACGAATTTAGTTAATCGCGAGTGCAATAATGTGTAACTGTAAATGAAATTAAATAACTAGGCATCATAAAGGTCGGGAACTGGAGATTCTGTGTGTATCAAAACCGCGAATCACTGTTTTATAAGGGCTGAGAAACTTACAATATGTTTTAATCATCGTCACCAATAGCTTCCAAACATGGTTTTTACTCATTGACGGTGCTTCAATGACAGTTGTGTAAATTGTTAAGTAAACAATCACAACTGCAATGGGTGATGATGGATGTTGCTGCGATCTCGGAAGATGTTTTCGATGCCGTAGTGTTCGTATTACCAACACTTGTTTTTCCAAAATGTCACTTTTGGTTTCTGCTCATAGCTATGTGTTGCAATCACTGTCAATAGGCCCATAGCCCATCTCTTGGGTACGATGGCCTACCCAATTATTCATAACCACATTTCGACAACTATTCTTGATACCGGTAATTTTCCCTAGAATACATGGCCACCTATTTAGAAAATAAAATGACAAACGTCCAAAAACACAATTTTGTGCGGTTTTGGTCACATTTCCTCCTAATGATTATTAGATAAACAAATCATTGTTTAGAGAATACGTCATCTATCTATCTATCTATCTATATAATTAATACGCCAACACGAAATTTGTCTTTGGAACTCCACCGCCATTTCTTAACCGATTTTGACACGATCTTCTCACCGCAGTATTTCACCTACCTTTTTTTAGAACCTTTGGAACAGTTACACGGAACTGTTTGGGATAATGTTCAATGCAACTGTGACAAAAAGTATAGAATAGGTTTGGCGAAAACGTTATATTACAAATAGCTCCGTTCCTTCTCAACTTGATTATTTTTCCTGCATACAAATTTAATTATTATGATATACCTTTTTTGCTCCTCCTCATAATAATAACAAGTCTTTTATAGACATAACCTTTAAGTTAGTTAACTGGTATCGTTTATTTAATTATTCTATTCTTACATTACATCACGAAAACCGGCTTATTCTTAAAAGATAATGAGTAGCATACTAAAGGCCGGGGCCACACTCATCTTATCTCGCTGAATTTTTTCCACGGGCGTTACCCGTGGGTTTGACAGATACATTACGGTATATGGGGCAGGCCACACTAGAGTAAAAACGTCCGTGAACGCGTTTGTCAGTCTCGCTGGTTTTACCAGCGAGACTGACAAACGGAATTGCACGTGTATTCTCTACTAACATCCCACGGGCGTTGCACGTAAAACTAGTCGCGGGGCATTGCGGCTTATGGGAGTGAACACACTCATCTTATCTCGCTGAACTTTTTCCACGGACGTTTCTAGTTTTAACCTGTACAGAGAGCGTGGAAGGGGGGGGGGGTGCGTATCACGGACACGGACGATTTTTATTGCCAGTGTGGCATGCTCTATCAGTCTCGCTGGTTTGCCCGAAAAACCTATCTCGTAAGACAAGTGTGGCCACGGGCAAACTGTTTCACGTGCGTCGCACGTGAAAACGGAAAAAACAGTCTCGCTGGTTGAAAATTACAAGTGTGGCCCCGGCCTAAGGAAAACTATTCAAAGAAATTGCACAGTTATTTTGTTAAATTTGCTAACAATGAGAAAGGTAAGGTATAAGGTATTGTTGATGGAGCAGGAGTCATAATGAAAAAGCGCAAAATTAAAATCAAATGTTTTATTATTATATTTATAGTTATATTTATGGATACAGTATTGTGAAGTTCATAATTATAATACATTTAACTTACCTTCTTCTGTTTCGAAATTCAGCTCCCCAACTATTATTTCAATGGCACGGGCTTCTTCCAGATGCTGGATCAAGTTTTCAAACCACGAAAATTGATGAGAGCAATCACCCTCTGGGCAAATAAGCCTTTTCGGGTTGTTTGAACAGTCAGATTGTTCACTACAACAACTATCATGCACATTACGTGTATGGCGCGTTAAATTAAATTTACTAGCAAAGTGTTTGTCACAAATTGAACATTCAAACTTTTTTATATTAATATCAGACATACTGATCCCGAACTCTTTAACTTGAAATTACACCATCGATTTAAGAGAAAGTTTCCAATCACTTGACAAAATGGAGGTTGAAGACAGAGATCCACGAAAAACAAAATGAACACCTAAAAAGGAAATGGAATGGAACTCTTTGTTTGTAATGTAACGGTTTCAACAAACCTATTCCAAACAGTTCCGTGTAACTGTTCCAAAAGTTCAAAAAAATGGAAGGTGAAATACTGCGGTAAGAAGGTCGTATTTTGACCATTCGAGTCTCATTGGAAGGAGCATGTCACGTAAATTTGCAAACTGGCCTTAAATTTTTGAAAAGGTCCTTCTTTGCATTACGATCAGCTGGACAATTTAATTACTGCTAATATTTAAGTTGCGATTCAAGGAAACGCATTTATAAACATTTAGGCTTACTGAATTGGTTGAAATTAAATATTTACTATTTAAATTTGGGGTTGCGTACATATTACGACGGAAAAAAGGGAGAAAGCCTGGACAATTTGATATATTTAACAAAAAAAGGAAAAAAAATAATTGACACAGTAGGCTACTGTATTTCTTAAACAATCATTTAAAGGACCGATTTGTAAACTATGGAAACAGGAAAGTCATAGAACGCCACCAAGTAATGGAGATAATGTTTTTTTAGAATGTACTATCGCTGCTATAAGCCTATTTAATAAGAACACTTACAAGACTAAGATTCCTATTAACAACGAACGAGGTTGTTAGCCGAATTGCTACAATTTTTAGTAGGAAACATGGACTTACGTTATTTGTGATCATTGCAGAGGAAAACCCTCTAAGGCTAAATAAAACTGGTACGTCAAGGACATTAAATGTTTCCATAAAAGTCAAGTGATTTCCAATGAATATGACAATGACAATATTCAAAAAAACCTTTACTAAAACTTGCATTGAATGATTCAATTGTTATTCACAGTTGAGGGAAACGAAAAATCATCAGACAACATCAGGCATATAACCAAAGAAAATAGAACCGTTAGGTTCTATTTTCTTTGATATAACTGTGCATTTTCTCAGGTTAATATAATGACGTTATTAGAGCAATCAACCAAAAGAATTACGGTACTTTCCTGTTAAAATTAATTGTTAACAGACAGACAGACAAACAGTAATAGCAAATATGACCTGTATGGATCACAACCATAAACAAATTATGTTACTGGCCCAAAAGTAAACTTTAGGTAACACTGATTGCTCAAATGGAACTCTCTTATCCATAAGTCGGTGCTACTACTGTAGTAACAACAGCATCGGGCCAGTACGTCATTAGTTCATGTTTATGATCCATACCGGTTTATGTTCTAAATCGTGTAAATTACCAATTTAAATCAGCTTTAGTACTTCATTTCATATAGGCCATCATTTCGACACCATGTCGGGTCATCTTCGGACTAAGCAAAAATATAAATTGTGATTACAGTCGGCATTATCACTGCATGTTATGTAGGCTACATACGATATGATAAAATTTGAAGACACTAACAAAGATTTCAAATACTAATTTTATATGCAATTTGGTTAAAGCGTAGCAAATGTCCTTATTTAATTCTGTATATTTATGTATGTCTGTAAGTAACTCATTAATGTCCTTATTTCTCAGTGTTTCGTGGAAAAGACAAAAGCAACTTTGCTAATGAAAATGTGAATAAAAAATGTAGATATGAGGCATACTTTACGACTATTCCTCGTATCTAGAAAGCTGTTTTTTGCAAAACATTTGTTTTGGCTTGAAATGGTCAGATATTGTATTTACGAAGGTTTATATGTATTCATATAACAGTTTTGCCAGTATATTTGGAAAAATGCTCACTTAATATGCAAACCAACTGCTGTTCTGAATATAAGAAGGTTTAAACTGACTACAAGATCCCTGTCCGTAGAACGGGCACACAGCTAGTTTAATATAATAATAGTACAAAAATGTTGCATAGCATTTTCAATGCAGGAATAACACTTAGCGATTCACTACATTTCTATCAATACAATGCTGTCATGGATACTTATTATTAAATATTAAAAAGTACAGTACGTGCAGTAATCCAAATTAAGAAGCAACCCCTAACCAATATTCTAGATAACCAAATACAAATCGACAATAACGTATTTTTTAGAATAAAAATTAATAGTCTACTAAAATGAAGGGGATGTATAACAGCATACTTAAGACAAGTAAATCGCGTAAAACGATTTTTGACGACTGGTCAGATCCTTTACTTAAAGACACAAAACACAGAAAGACGAAGAAAAACTACCTTTCCGAGGAAGAGAAAAAGGATAGACTGAACAAATTCAAAAGTAAAACAGCTTACTGTCAAACAGAAAATGATATAGCCAACATCCGGCATATGGTAAAGCAAGGAGAACCTCTAATTCATCACAAAGAGATTCGCCGTCTCAGACTTCCTCCCTACAACGGTCTAGTGATGAACCTCAAGGACGATGGTTACCTCGCATCAGCAGAATACATCAAAGAAATGATCGTGTTGGATGACATGTACTTCAAACAAGACCCCAGTGGATATCTCATGAGGTCTGACAAAGATATGCTAGACCAACTAGCGGAGACTCTAAAACTGGCAGAGGAAGCGAAGAGAAAGAAAGACGTAACAGGAGAAGTGCAAGCTCTGATGGACTTGGCTCTGCATTACATGAGTTCGCCAAATCCTATATACTGGCTTGTCGAAGAGTTGCTGGAACATAGTGTCGGTCTTTTGAAAACCTCTAGAGTAGATCCACATGTGGAAGCCACCCTCAGATTCATTTACAGTTCGTTTCTTTTTGATGACACAAATAATTTAGACAAGGCTAAGTATCAGTTACAGAACTCCATGAAACTGTCATTAGGGAAGGACTGGAGGGTCAACGTTCACAGTGAAGAAGAAGAAGAAGACACGCTTTATTTGAAGTCTTGTGTTCTTCTCTCAAGGATTTATCTAGAACTAGCTCACGAACAGAAGAGGGTGTACATAGAAAAGTCGATCGAGAATAGTAGATACTCGTTACATTGGGCAAAGCAAGCTAACTACCAACCTGCTATAGCAACTGCTCTACTGACACTAGCTGAATTTCATTTACACGCAAAGCAGCTCTCTCCTATTCCTGATATTCTTACAGAACATAACAAAATATGCAAAAACTGTTTGTTTTTTAGAGAACTTTGTGAGGGTTATGTGATGTTGTCAAAATATCACGAAACTTGCGGTAACCACCAGCAGGTCGTGGATGTTATAGAGGAGTTAATATCGTTCGCGCTTGACCAAGGGATAATAGAAATTGCCATGAAAGGGCATCTGAAACTTGCCGAAATATACGGTGTGCGAAGAATTGGGCGGATGAAGTATCACGCGGCAGCTGCTTTCAAGTACTCCAAACTCACTGGAAAATTGGAGGATATTGAAATGTGTAAATGTGTCTTGGGAATAGCACAGGGTGATGAACTGATGCGTGAATACGTGCAGCTCGTAATGCTTTCTGGCGATTTAAACAGAGATCAGCTGAAAACGCTGGTTGACTGGAAATTGCTTAGAATTGCATTCAAAGAAGACAAAAACGTTCAGTATCTGTCAGAGTTCGATATACATCTTCAAATGAAGAAAGAAGTAGAACGATTAAGAACAAGGGAGATCGATATGGCGCGTGAAGAGAAGTTGCGCAGGTTTATTCGTTCGCCATCAGCCAAAACATCGATAAAACGTGATACTTCAAGTTTTAGTTTTAGAAGGTCAATTGCTACGTCAGAACAAAGCAGTATGCAGAGCGTTCTACATCTACGCCAAAGCTGATGAAAACCACATTCTGTTACCTAGTTATGATTAAAAATAATTCTACATGAACTGAATATTTGTCAGTCAGCTGTTATCAGCAATTTAACTGTACACATAGCCTATTACTGACTATAACAATAACAAATACTTTATATTTCTTAGACTGGGGCGAATGAAAAAGCCCGAAAACTAAAATACTCCCACTGAAGCAAACCTGCAGACTAAGCGAATTTCCATTTGCCTGATTGGATTTACACTAAAATTTCTCCTTAAAAATATCACATTTATTCCCTATTTAAATATAATTAGTTTAACGAGTACTTAAGTTTGATGCAACAGGGAGGGTAAAAAAATTGGGTTTTCAAGTGTTAGTAGTTTAGTAAGATATGAATGCATTTTCCAAATTTGATAAAAATATGTTAATAAACAAGGAAACTATAGTTATTTGTGCAACTAGTGAGAAAAGTGAGCAATTGACTCACTCGAGAGAAATCCTTACTCACAAGCCGTAGGCGAGTGAGGAATGGTTTCTCGAGTGAGGCAATTGTACTTTGAACTCGAGTTGCACATTATACTTTTCCTACAGTTACCATAAAACAAATAAATTGGTGAAGAAACATAACCTATTTTTACACAAAAGTGATCTTTTAATATAACATTTAACGTGAAGTGACAAATACAGTACAACAGCTGACCAGCTGATTTACAGCCAGTGCTGCCAACGTGTTTCGCGCGCATACGACGTTGCCTGCATGTTACGCGTTCACTATTTCGTGCCTTCACATTGCAAATCTGGAGTGAGACAAAGTAATTAGAGTGAGACAATGTTAACATTGTCTCACTGATGAGCGAATTGGCCACTTTGCTTTCTCAAATCAGTGAGAGAACATGTACATTGTTAGGTAACTGTAGGAAAAAACAGTTTACATATTCTCCATAAGAATATATTGAGAATTTTAAGTTTAAATTTTTTTGGAAATAACCAGGCACTTAATAACGCTTAAATGTGATATATTATTTGTTTATTGCTCTACAAAATGGTTTGGAAAGAAATTGCAAAATGTTATGTTTTTTGGGCCAAAAACTGAAAAACTTATTTTTACCCCATTAAACCCCCCATAAACCCCCGTTCCCATAGTCCGATCATGCTGGTTCGCGAACTCGTTCGAATAACGTTTACAAGTTAATACCAAATTTAATTTGAACGAATGGTGTTTTTGGTCTCTAGGGACCTCAAAATAAAAAAGTAAATAGGTCCCGGGTCCAGGTCTTACCATGAGTACAACGGCAATAGTTTATTCTCTATATGGGAAATTCGCTAAAAGTGACTTGACTTATTGACATTTTTTTAAGATCCAAGTGGTCCTCAGCGGCTCAGCTTTGGTAATCCGAGACAAAACATTCAGCATCAGTGATCGTTCTTTTATACTGTTTACCTGAGCTTGTCACAAACAAATGTAAGATCAGATATACACTGTGCTTCGTGTTCGGTTTGCGAGACTAATCGTAAATAAACAATACCGGGTTGTATGTGGGGTGAAAGCCATTTTAATACATTAACTATAGTTTGGGATATTGGATGTATAAATTCTTAGAGAAAATACTGTAATAGTAACAAGTTTGTAATCAAGCAACAAAAGTTGACTGAGAGATGAGATACAGCCAAGGAGCCAAGACTACAGAAAACGGGAATAACACGCTGTTAGTTATTTTTGAAAACAACAACCAACTACTTAACGACTCAAGCAAGTTAATAATAAACTATTGCGAAACGAATGTATCTTACGAATGTATCTTAATCGAGATATGCGACGAAATGGTTTTGCTTGCATTTCAGAAATTAAAACCTAACGAAACGAGGTATTTAAAATCGTGTACGAGGATTGTAGGAATCTGGTCATCTCTCATTATTCTATGGCAGTACAGACTATACTTCGGAGAAACAACTGCCTCGTTTCACTTCTTCTAGGGAAGAAACTTTTTACTTTTCCTGCAGCACATTCTTGCAAGAATAGAACACCAACGTTTGTGGTTAAAAGGTAAAAATTATTCTTATAATTATACCTATTAATGAGCCATAAAATTGATCACATGAAATTAACTGATTCAATAATGGGAAATTAAAAAATAAACTAAGCACTAGTCAAATTACATTTATACATTTATTTAATAATAAATATAACTACCACATTGATTTAAGCAAGGTTATACGTGTTAACGACGAGCATCGAACCTATATCACAATTACAAAGAAATACACAGGGTGCTTTCAGATATCGATGTACAGTGAAATTAAGCGTCGATTAGTTGATATTAGAAACAATTGGTGGTCGTTATTATTCTACAGTACAAGCCTGGCCTGATATAAATGTATGACAATCTATGTGAAGTGATAATATTCTCTAATGGGGGAAGGAAGTTTTAAACGTTCGTCTCCCGTCTCTAATGGAGGGCATAATTAGTAAATACCCCCGCCGCAGCAAACCTGCTGCTGACTAAGCGATTTCCCATTTGCCTGATCTATTTTCCACTGAAATATTCCCTTAAACATATAATATGTATTCCCTTATATATAACAGGCACATTTGCTGCTACAGGAAATACCATAAAGCGTGTTTTTTTTATTTAAAGGTTAATAGATTGGTATAAAATAAAAACATTTTCCAAATGTTATTAAAATACATCCATAAACAAGTAAAATACAACATATTAACAGAAAATTAATTGTTTTTTGTATTTTGGAGTTTTCTCATTAAACATTAGAACGCTTATGCTTCTAACGACAAACAAGTAGTGCCGATGACCACTGGCGGACGGTCTTATAGGCTTTATAAATAGATATGACCTATAAAATCTTCTCACACTTCCGCCACCATCGCTTACCGAAATAATCTATACTGTATGTTCTTCTTAGTTTGGCGCGATTAGGGACAACATACATTTGTCCTCGGGTCACAACTTAATTCCAGTGTAGGTTGTTTGTTTTACCTTCATGTCTTCTGTGCAAAAGTCAGGTTCACGCTTCCTCAATAACCTTTTTAAGTTTAATGTTAGAATCATTAAACCACGAAGATGAACAATAGTGGACCATTCTTATGACTGAGGAATTTGGTGTCAAGTAGTTCAAGGTTTTAACTTAATTTATTCAAGGTGAAAAATTAACTCACTGTGTTCCTGATTCATACCCAGAAAATCTCATCAGCACAATGGTATTCCATTACTGTACTCACCTGAAAGGAAGAAACCAAAGGACCATAAGCAGAAAAACAAACAGGTGATCAAATTGAAGGGCTACATAGTTTTACCAAACAAGTGGTTTTTTTTTGTTGCTTTATGACAAAACAGTATTGCTCACTACAGGCGTGGTAGTAGAAATGTCATTTCATAAGGTGTATGTACAGTACAGCAAATTTTAAGATGGGCATTTTTAATCAGTGATCCCTATCCATATTTAATCTTGTGAATACAATTTCACAATAATGCACAACGACAAGGTTTTGATATTCATTTTAAACTAATTTCTCTTCAGGGAGGTAGCTATTGCCGTAGGTGGAATGGTAAGTCCTAGACCCGGAACCGATTTACATAATCATTTTTATTCCCCCCGAGACCAAAAATACTATTCGTTCAAATGTTATGTACAGGGTTAGGTAAAAGTATGGATACCCCCTTTTAACTTGTTGATGTGTTACACCAGGAAATCCAAACTCTCCACACCTCTACAATATGGTGTAACATTTGTTTTATAAATACCCAATTTTGTCAGGAAACCCAAAATGGGATATTTTGGGGGCAGCTCAAAAATCTTAAATGTAAAGCACCCACAAATGACTCCTCATTCCAAAGGCCAGCAGTTAAATGATATATCGGCGGAAACAAGAGGTTTTATTTTATTTTTCATCAGCCTAAGAGACAACACTTAAAATATACATTACTACCACCTATTAGCTTTTTAATGGGTTGTACCAGGAAAACTTAACTCAGGTAAAACTTGGGACCCTAAAAAGAGGGAGCAACTCAACAAATTTGAACACAAACCCCACAGATCTCATTTCAAATGACATTCAATATGAAAAACCGTAGAAACGAAGCATTTGCAAAGGGAACAATAGCCAGTGAGTCAAATATATAAAATGTTTACAAAAAACTGTATAAATACAGTTTCAATAAATACACACCGGTACTCATTGAAATTAATTTGATTTGAATAGGAAATAAATCTGAAATACGTTTTAATGGAATATTTCACTGAAAATCCAACCAAGTAGAATGATATATTGTTTTCCGCGGCAGAGGTATTTCTTTTTTTCTAATACTGATATAGTTTTCAAGTCAGTGTATAAGTAAATGTTTATTTTTGGTGGTCTATTATTGCAAAACTAATTTTCTCGGAACCGTCTACCTTTCATCAGAGCGTATTTTGAGGCAAACTAAAAATAGGGTAAACGTAGACAAAGAAAGCCGCCACTTTGGTGGGATGTATGTGAAGGAGGGGTGGTTGGTTAGGCGAGGGGAGAAACGTCCTTCTTCAGTAGTTATTTACAAATATTGCGAGTTCACTATGAATGAACGCGGAAACGAGCATTTCCAATAGCGCCAGTAGCTAGTTTTTTTTTCTTTTTTTTCCTTTTTCCCCTTTTTTCCTAGGATGCTAGGCACGAGCCCGGAGTTTTTTTTTCACATTACTTCAGGGTTGCGTTATTATCACATGTATAAAATCCATTGGTGATTTGACGGGATTTGAACCCGGGACCTCTGGGACCGAAGTCCCGCGCTCTAACCACTAGACCAGATCGCTCACCCGACAGTAATTGGTGAGTCAATTATGTGACGCGTTTATGTAAAATCTTTAAATAGACGACATCCTATTCTCATTTTAAAAGTTTCGACTATTTTTTGAATGGAAATGAAGGTACGATAGGACCGCCGACAGAATGCTCTGCTAACAATTAATTTACGTCGTATACCCTTCCTCCTTCCAAGCCAAACTAAAAGAACAACTTGCTGTAAAATATAGTATCCTTTATTTCACAACAATTATCAAATGTGTGGAAGTAATATCATTTTGACAGCAGCACACTGTATGAGCGGCTTGTTCAACTAGGTTTGAATGAAAAGTTGACTACAACTGGTATACAACTCGTATTTAGGTATTATATCGTAAGGTATAACAGTTATCCAAACGTAATAGTGAAAAACATACAAGTCGTATACCCTGTTACAACTTATAGCACAGCAGAACAAAGACAGTGCAAAAATCCATTAAGTCTGCAGGCATAATGAAAAAGTAATGATATTGAGGTATAGTAGCAGGAAACTTGACGTGGTTTCATGTTTGACGAACAGTATCAGCGTCAGTTTGAGTATAAAATTAATTGACTTCTGATCATTTGAATCTACATCTGATACTCTGTCACCCACCTAGACGCTGTTCAGTTTTCTGTTATGAAACGTATAGAATGACAACGGTGTGATATTAGATCAGCCACACATCAATGACAGTTGTATAACACACAAGGTATGTCTGTAGACTGACATTGACTCTGACCACAAGCCGAACACGTTCATATACGTAATTTAATGTATTTGAACGAATGGTGTTTTTGGTCTCTAGGGACCTCAAAATAAAAAAGTAAATAGGTCCCGGGTCCAGGTCTTACCATGAGTACAACGGCAATAGTTTATTCTCTATATGGGAAATTCGCTAAAAGTGACTTGACTTATTGACATTTTTTTAAGATCCAAGTGGTCCTCAGCGGCTCAGCTTTGGTAATCCGAGACAAAACATTCAGCATCAGTGATCGTTCTTTTATACTGTTTACCTGAGCTTGTCACAAACAAATGTAAGATCAGATATATACTGTGCTTCGTGTTCGGTTTGCGAGACTAATCGTAGATAAACAATACCGGGTTGTATGTGGGGTGAAAGCCATTTTATACATTAACTATAGTTTGGGATATTGGATGTATAAATTCTTAGAGAAAATACTGTAATAGTCTATAAGCTCTAGTTTTGACACTCTCGGTACAATCACTTTAGATTGACTATAAATAAGCTAACAATACATATTTGACACATTCGGCTTTCACTCGTGGGATTGTCCTTCAAGGGTGGAATTCCATCCTATGAATTAGTTTTCATTCCCGACGTAAATAAAATATTCTGTCATGTAAGCAAGGCAAATCTCAGGTCCTAGGTAATGCGTTAATAGAAAAAAATCAGAGACAGCATTTACCAAAAATTGGTTTTAGTAACAGTAAATACAAAAATTAATTGCGCAGACATGGTTTTAATTCCTTGTAATTTGATTCAGGTTTTAATTTTGTCTATCCAAGACTATTAATAGTGTCTCATTCTTATTTTGTGAAAACTATTTTTTTAGGTGATTGAAATTAAATTTTGTCTTGTACCAGTGATCTAAAATGACCGTCAAGTAGAGCGACTTGGTAATACTAAACATCTAACTGAACACCAAGTTCGCTATTTGTTTTAGCAGATTTCCCTATCGGGGAGTGTCTATTACCGTGGCACAGTAAGACCTACGCCCAGGACCGATTAACTTTTTTAGTTTGATTACATAATCAACTCGCCCAAGTTTAGAAAGTGATAGTGTTGATGGATAAGTTATTCATAACGACTGTTGTGGTCGGTCAATTAACGCGAGAAGTGTAACTAAATATAAATGGTGATTACCGCAACATCACCAACAGTTGTATTGACTTTGTCATTGAGTTTGAGATTTGTTTGCTACTGTAACTGGGTCGGACCAACTTCACTCGTCCTGTGTTTATCATTGACACACTCGACAATCTCACCGCGTCCGCGACCCTAGCACAGACACAGTACAACTATTGATCTATAGAAGGATACCACCGAAGTCAGCAAACCTGCAGACTGAGGAGTTAATGTACGTTTGTCTGATGGGACTTTTACACTTCAGATTCATCCTCCCCTTTAAATAAAATTAAATGAAATGAGTACGTAGGTCTTCTGATACGGAGAAGAGAATGAGCGTAAACACATGTTTATTAGGTCTACAAGATGAAATAAATAAATGTGCCAACTTAAACTTCAATCGTACAAAAATGCTTCAATATAAAAAATTATGCATGTTTTTTTTAGCTCCACACGGTGGCTGTAATGAAAATTTTGCATTTTATGTCCCGATCTTGCCGGTTCGCGAACTCATTCAAGTTTATCCCACCTAATACCTTGAAGCCAAATTTCATAAAAATCCGACCAAAATTACTCAAGTTATGTGCTCTGACAAATAATGTTTTTGGCCTCTGGTGACATCAAAATGAAAATGAAAGTAAATAGGTCGCGGGTCTAAGTCTTAACCCGAGACGACCTACCGAAATAGCTGTTACCGTAAAGGGAAACTATTTTATAAATCGCCTCATTAATACCATGGATGAGGAAAGAGAGTGACGTTCATATTTGTGAAAAACTTTGGTTTCGGTTGAGATTAAAATGTTATAAATTATAATGAAAGTAATATTTTTGGTTGTACCACAAAAACGTATTTAGATGTCTATACTCTCAATTACCTAACCTGTAAGTTAATTTCGTATCAACCATGTTGCTAGGAATTTGAGGATTGGAAGTAACAATATTTTTAAATCTTAATTAAGATGATTTGGTAGAGTAACTAAATATGAAACTGGAGTAAGTTAATTTCAATAAGTAAAAATGTGTACATAAAACGACGGTGCGGTAACCTGTTGTTGGCAGGGTATTGCATCAATTGCATCTTTGGCAACAACTCACTTTGAAAACCCTCTGAGATAATGTGCTGAAATTATACAGTTCGGGAGATATTTACAATCTTATTTGAAATTACCTCACAACTTGAGAACATAAGAAAGCGATCATAAGTAATCTACAATAATTAATTATTACTTACAGGATTTTCGAAATTTCAACGAGTATTAACATAACAGAAAAGTAATTCAGTAAGCTTTAGACCTTAACCAATGTTCAGTATGTTAGTACACCACTTGATACAAAGTATGAAGATGTTTTATTCTGTAGAGTGTAGACAGTAATTGTTTATTTATTTTAATTTAGATCATTTAGTCTACCTCATACTAGCTTGTATTGTAATAAGGTATCAAAAACGACGAAATTACAGTATCGATTGATTATTCAAAGAAAATGTATTAAAGTATTATAACTATCGACTGTTAACCCTTTTAATCTAATAGCCAAAAATTATCATAAAATATTTTAATATACCGGTAAGCTAAAAGTAGTATTGTGCTGTCACGTTAAAAATATAAAATTTCTGGCATAAACAGATAAAAAAATCAATTAATATTAAAACTAATGAGTTTACATTCAAATGGATATAACACATAGCAACGAAATATGTATAGTTAAATTGAGCAACCTAAACACTTGAGAGGTTATGTTCATTTGGTATTCAAATGCAGCAACGATCGCATGTGTAAATGTTATCTCGCCAACGACAACTGACCCACAAAACCATATCATCAACTACGCCAAGATAAATGCAAAATTAAATCGTCAAAATAATACTATGTTTCGTAGGTGGTAACATTAATGAAATTTAGGGATAACCATTTACACAGCAAATAGATTACCTAGCCCCGATATTTTATAGACACTTTAAAGTGAATAGGAAATGTCACGAGCTTGTTAAGTATTGTTGTGTATTGAAGTAAACGGCATTAGATTGTAGAGATTTGCACCTCGTGACTGCGACGGAGGTTCGCGACGAAGGGCGTCAGGAGGAAGTTACAACCGGAGATGAAGACGAGCGGAACGCTGGCTGGCTCTGAGGACTACAACGTTACTACTCTATTGCGACAATGGT
The DNA here is from genome assembly GCF_028750875.1 of Macrosteles quadrilineatus. Taxonomy (NCBI): domain Eukaryota; kingdom Metazoa; phylum Arthropoda; class Insecta; order Hemiptera; family Cicadellidae; genus Macrosteles; species Macrosteles quadrilineatus. The sequence goes on from NW_026542594.1 coordinate 13,659,886, forward strand.
AATGTTTTCCGTCGCTTGTAGGTTGGCGAACGGGAACATTTACTGCTTTAATTTGCTTACCGTTTAGTCTAAATCCAATTTCTACCTTTGTTTTTGTTGAATAAAGCCATACGTTTCATTTGGTTGGAATGTAAAGTATTAAATAGTTTATTTCGTAACTAGGACCGAAGATTAGGTTTTGCCGGAAGCGCTTCGTAGTTACACACTCTCTCGTTATTTACACGCCTCTGCTACTGCTGCTATCCTTTCCCTGGCTGAAGAGGACTAAGTCCTAAAACAGCCTCAGTCCAGTAGGGTTTCAGCTCTCTGGATTGGAACATCACAAAGAAGAAGAAGAAGAATGTCTGAAGAGCGATTTGTTTACTTTAGGTAATCTGAACATTCCTTGGTTGTGATTTCTAGTATTGTACAAAAGCTTACTTGTTCCTGTATTTCCATTTCGTGAAGAAATAATTTGAGGAACCAGAAAAAATAATAATAAATATTTGCTAGGCAGAGGTGACAATAAAACAAGTCTATTGCAATGCTGTGGATACTGATTTTGTATTTAAGCGCATTAATGTTTTAGGAAAGTTATCGAACAGCTAATTTTCCGCCCTAGGAAAACCTGCTCGGTCCCCAAATGACGATGACAGCTGGCATATACAGCAATACATAGCTTTAGGCATCCAATAAACGTTTGTAAAACGGCCAAAAACATCGTAGTGGGTTGAAAAATGTATTTTAATCTCTATCGTATAAAAGTTTAAGTGTTGGTCCCTAGTGGCTATTGAATGTGTTGATTTCAGTTTTGTTACCCAAATCACTACAATATTCGCATTGATATATATCCATACACAATACAGTTTATATAGCCCTACTCATACACAAATTTATTTTAACGTAAAGAATATACAAGCCGTGTTTTTTATTTGTTGATAATTTTAAAAACGCGTCTAATCTGTCAGTAATATTTTGTGTTATTAACAAAAATACAGTGTTTATAACAAAAATTGTGTAACACCCCAAGAGTTGGTAACATTGTTTGATCTTCCGAGAATACCATTTAAAGATATTAAGAATGTATGTTACTACACGTGTTGGATGTTATTAAAATTTCCCCGTCGCTAAAACCATTGACTATTGGATACAGAAGTATCCATCGATCAAGTTGTATCAATAGTCAAAGTTAAAACGCGATGTCACTGCTAACTTTTCCTTAACTGGTATTGCATTCTGATAGTTCGTGTCCTGTTTGGAAATTTGGTGACCTAACATTGAATAAAATAATTAAAGTCACCACGATAGCCATTCGAAAAGGGTTTTAAGCTTCCATCACACTTTAACTCACCCGACAAAGGATATCATCATGTTTTAAATCTTGCAACTTGCAACCTGTCACTTCCACAATATCCAGTTATTGCCAGAATCTTTCATTTGACATTGTCGTGGGTACTGAGTGGATGTGTGGATGTGGAAGTGGCTAAATGTTAATAACAAGTTAGCGGATCTAGGCATTGTAAAATATGTATACGAAACATAATTTGGATGTTGCTCTAAAGTGCCAAAGCCTAAGTGCTAAAGAAGCCAAATGTGTAGAAAATCCAACAGGCATTTCAATCCTATATTAACCTATGCGTTATAAATTTATCTTTAGAAAACATTTGTTCAGATACAAATATTTGATCAGATGGGGAAAGTGAAAATAGAATGAAACCACAGCGGCAATCTGAAGGTTCTCGGTTTTGGGCTAATCAATTACAGTACAAAAATAGAATCCCAAACAAACTTGCAAACATGTGCTTCGTTTGAATGAAATCTTCGATAAAATGTGACTCACGAAAGTTTTCACAATCATAAAAAATACACTGATTCATCTTATCTATTGTAGTAGTTTTTCGTATATTTGGCTTGAGTAAATATTTGATATTATATTCGGTGTTCAACAGCAACGCCAAATGTTGTACTGATGTCGATAGTTGTTGTCAACCAACTATTTGTGTATACTAATGTTTAAAACGTATAACAAAAATTTACCCTTTCCTCCATACTGTTAGGGGCAGTGAAAGCACACTGTCCAGTCCCCGGACGAGCAGTACAGAACTGTTATGTCGATCGTGGGTATTGAAGGATCGAAATTACAGGGTTGCTTACAATACTTTCGATTCGTGACTTATTGAGAAGTGGGACTCCGTCCTACTTTTTATCTGACATTCTCATAACTTCCTGGCACATTCCGAGACCAAGGTACGCCTCTAAACGCGTAGAAAATTATTTGATGTAAAAAACGATGCAAAAAATGTAAAGCGAGTAACATAATCAGTTGACAAACAAAACTAACTAGAGTTGGAAGTGAAAATAACTAACTTTGCGTAGAATATGTAATCTTTGCTAATACTGTTGTAGTATTGCACAGTATAGTCACTGATAAGCGACATCCGCATACTATCACCAAGTTTCATTATCACCAAACACAACTGAACTAACTGGTATGTCTCACTTTACAGATTACAGATTAGGCTTTCATTCATATCTCATACAGGTTACATAAATTATTGGATTAGTACACTGGACAGTGTAGGCGTAAAGCCGTTGCTCTCAAAAGTATAATCAGACTTTTATGTCGTAGAAACATGAACACTATTACATTGGATAATAAATTTACAGTACAGACATAAGCAGGAATTGAATGTTTACTCGAAATAAGATGACACTGAACAGGGTCCTAGCTTACCAGTGGTGGAAGTATAGTTTTTTCTTCGTGCATTGTCCTAAGCTTGACATCAGCACGATAGCTTAGAGCTTTAGCTGTACTACAGACTCCAAGCCGTGCAATGCTCACTCGTCCGAACGCGCTCTGTTAGATGTCTTTCTTTTTTGGGGTTCGACACACCAACTCCGAGCGTTGGAAAAATTTGGTAGTGTTAAATTGGAAATTTACTGGTTAGAAAAATGCGATTGGGAACTCAAGAACATATACATCAATGTAAAAAAATCCATTACTAGCAACAGTTGCAAACATGATTTAGTTATGACTCGATGGCGTGTTTCGCACAGGTCCTGTGTAGGGTGCTGTGAGGGGCGCGGAACCGCGGTCACGGTCTGTCGATCTCCGTACATCTGGCCAACACTCCAGCCTCCAGCCTCCAGCCAGACCGCGGCCGTGAGCCAATCTCACTCACTGCACACAACACACAACACACAGCACACCACGTACAAGGTGAATGACTCTCCTCATCATCAACCGCACTCACACGAGACAGATGTGTGTGTATACTGTATACGTCATTGTAGCTCAGGTACAAAAAAATGTTTTGAAGAATTAAACATAGCTTATAGCTACTAAGCTGAATAGAAAAATTATAAAATAGTACTCAAGTGAAACTTTGGTGACCATACAGTTTCAAGCAAGGTTATATTTCCGATGCGATGTGAATGCACCTAAAATCACGACTAATTAAATTATTGGACACGTAATGAGTTCAAAATCTGAAGGTCGTAAACAAGTGTAGATGTAGATAGGTGTGTCTACCAGAACACCTAAAAACCTTAACGCAATCTGAGAACATACCGAGAAGTAATTTGAAGTTTTGGTGTCATTGGACTTGAAAGAATCGGCATGTTTATAAGAAGGCACGATGCACGAGTTGTTATAAACAATCACAGGAACACAAAGGTCGAGCGTAAGAGTCATGAATGAACAATCCATGCCATAGGCGCGACGACGGCTACTGACTCATTGTTTTGTCCCTTCTCCCCTTCTTCGAGGTACTTCTTTATCCCAACCTTCACAGTTATTTTTAAGGGGCTGATAAACAAATACGTTTTGTGAGTTTTTCGTCAACCTACTCGCCTACAGAATGTCGCCAGTATTGTAGTGAGCAAGTGAGCTGGCTCCCATTGCGCCACTCTCAAGTGATAACCGCGGCCCGGGCCCACGCTCTGTTTAATCTTCATCAGGCCCGCATACCAGACACATAACTGTCTCACACCAACGCTCAGGTTCCATCTTACAAGAGTAGCACTGTAGAGGTATTTTGTTCATGCTTCACGATATTTTAACCTGACTTATTGCACGTACTGTATTTACAGACTATAACATGCCTCCCCATCCACCACCCCTAAGGGTAAAAGTTTAAAAATTAATTATCATTATTGTAGCCCCTCATAGCTGAGAAGGTTGCCACAAACTGATTTCAAATATCTCAAATAGTTGAAGGGGAGGGGGAAATAACTTTTCACTTATCAGCTACTCTGGATACAAAAATATATAATCTCGCAGATGAGGGGGACGTATTTTGTTTTAACATAGATTCTTTAAAAACACATCATGATATAAGTCTTATGTACAGCCCAAGTTTGTATGGTGATACCAAAAATAAAATACAAAACTTAGAAGATAAATAGTAATGTATAAGGTAAAGTAAAACAAGAATTGGCAATGATGAGTCAAATTAAGATAAAAAGGTTTGACAAGTAGTGGGTTTGTAGAAAGTCAGACAAAAGCTGGACTACAAATGTTTACTGTATTATTATATACAAATAGCTGGGTAGCTTAGTGGTTATAGTGGTCGCGTAGTAATCATAAGGTTGTCGGTTCGATGCTGAGAAAAGTGATGGTACTGGCTATTTGATGGCTCGATACTGGACCCAGCTGTCGTTGATCATTGATCAATGGCTAATAAAACAGCTTCACAGATCATCTCACTCCATTCTACACTCATTCTTTACTCATATTTAGGTTAAAATAAGCACCTAGGTGGCGCCCCTATCTCAATAATTGATAATAATGATCTGATTACAGGACCGACTTTTGGCGAGAATAACAACTCACCAACAGTTGTTATTTACACTCCGTTGTTTATTTATTTAAGGTAGAATAGTTGTTTTTTTAGCAGTTCTCTAAAAATAAATCACGCAAAGACGCCATTTTGGGTTTCGTGTTAAACGTTATTTCGACGGGAAATAAATCGAATAACTGTCGGTGCTGAACCGATTTAGCAGGAAATTGGCCTGTTGCTGAATCGTGAGCAAGACCACTAAGGGGGTTAAAAAACGTTCTGTTATCTTATGTGTACTGTACGAAAATATACCTTAGGCAGGCTTAAGGTGTGGTCGAGAAATAAACATACAAACAAATAACTATGCTATGACGTACAATTTATATTTATTAAAATTACCATCGGTTTCTGTCATCAATTTATCAGGATTTTCTCTTTTATTGTTTAACTAGCAGAGTACCCGCCCTTCGTACGGGGTTGGCTTATAAGAATAATACGCTTATTGCAGTTATACTCGTGCTTTGCGTTTGCAATGGGAGAGGACACGGTTTGAGTAATTTGGTTCTTTTAATTTACGGTATGCTATAGTATAACCAGCGACCGTGGTCGCTACATCTGCCATAGCCATAATAACGTTCTACCACTGCACCCAAACAACAGAAAAAAGGAAATTAACAAATTTTCTCACAATATCACAAATTATTAAATAAAAAACATGAGCATAACTGTAAACAATTCTACTTTGACAGTTCCCATTGTGTATACAGTAACAGCTTTTTGTTGCTCAGGATGTGAGAGGAAGATGAGGACAACCCAGATGATCCAGATAAAGTGGGTGATTATTGGCTCCATAAGTGACTCAGACATGCTCAGGCTACGTGATGAGTCAGTGAGGAAGAGGATTCTTGTAGTAAATAGTAGAGTAAAAGTATAGTATAATAAAGTAATAGTAAATAGTAGTGAAATGTAAATAGTATTTCACAGGTACACAGGTGATGAATAGGTGTATTTTTTTCATATAAATATTTGCTTCTTAATACAAAATGCAAATCTTTAGTACAAACAAGTCTCAAAAGTAGTAGGGCCTAGTAGTATTTTTCATGGTTAATTTTTTCTAAAATGTAATAAATATTTCTTAGGTAATTTTAAATAAGCTATAGGCCTATTTATTAATTTATGTTCGTTTTACTTTTTAACTTAATATACATTAAAATCTATTAAAAAGGTAAAAATGCACTTGGTCAAAATGACCGGATGTGTTCTTTCACACGTTATAACAAACATGTGTTCTTATAAGTTTCAAATTCCTATATGAAAACTGATGAGGTTAACATGGGAATCTCCAGAGACACCGTGACCGAGCTCGAAAGGATCTGTGAGATAATAGTAGCCTATGTTTATATACGGGAACGTAATTATTGCTATCAGTAGTTAATCAGTAGTTAATGCGTGATTGAACTTCAAACAAACAAACTTTCACATTTATAATATTAGTATGATATGATTTAGCTAATTTTAAAATCGTAGGGAAGTATTATTCGGAGCAATTAATGACGAGATAGATGGCAGTGGTGTTTTACGTGGGTCGAGTCGAGGCCTATGATTTATAGTTTACAATGTTTTAAGGTAATTAGAGAAGAGAAAGGTGGAGATGGGCGGAAGTGGAAGTGAAACCTTACAGACCGGAAATGGCACGTGACTCGCCTGACCTGCCTCACGCGTGCGAGATTATTTACACTCCCTATCTATAGAGATCGGTGATACACATAATGACGATCAATATCAACAGAAAATATACTTGTTTGCCGAGTGGATATACTGTCGTATTCAAATTGTCGGTTGAATCGATTATGGACATAGTAGAGATCAACCGACCGTTGGTTGAGATTTGTTAAAGTACACTATATTAAATATTGGGCTAAACAAAGGTCGATGTTTGATACTACAGACGAATACCAGGGTTTGGACTTTAACTTACAAACGATGTTAAAATGCTAACTGTATAGAGCTGGAAACGACCAAGTGTTACCATAGATTAAACATACTCCCTTAGGTTTTACTCCTGCTAAAAGATCAACCGTTCCTTTTCCCGTCATTGAGCGGAGCGAGCGAAGCGAGCGAAGCTCTTTGGGATCAACTTCAATGCAAACAATATAACACCATCACTCAAACCGGGCTGAACACATTTCAGCCAAACTTAACAAGACTACTTAGGATAATAATGAGATGGTTTGTAAACAAACAAATTTCAATTAGATAATGCTAATGCAATTTAAAACGAACTTAAAATTTCAAATTTTTAACATTAGGCTTATGGGACTAAAGTAGCTATGACAGTTTTTTTGTTTACAAGAAAATTGTAAACAGGAGAATCATAAGGTACTTCTGAACTTTCTATACTTTTCTTTTAAACGTTTTTAAACCATTCCTATGATTTTTATAAACAAGAAAATGCCGTTAAAACATTTTTTTAAGGCGCGGAATTAACTGAAAATAGAGAAAATATACGGAACTACTTTCTCAACTCAATGCGCGGAGCATAAACAAGGAGCGGAGGGATACGGACCAGTGACTACTTTCTTGGGAACCTATTTGTGTTGCCAGCTGATTAGAAACAGCCAATGTAAGAAATCAGGATTTAATAAGCGATATATCGAACCGCATCGAAATCGATATTTAATCCGATAATACATCACAGATTATATTATGTTGAATTACATCGACGGTGCAGTAAGTTATTACACTTATTAATAAAACGCAGATTGGACACTGATCTAATGTAGGCATGGGGGGAAGGTAGGTCGGGGTTTATGAGTATTCGTGACTACATTAAGTGTTTTGAAGTAAGGTTAGATTAGGGAGGTAAAGTGTAGGTTATAGGTAGGTGATCGGGTTGTTTATTTGTGTTGCACCATATAATTGTTATCCAGGGCCGGTTTAACCCATACGCGAACTACGCGGCCGCATATGGCGCCACGAAAAATTGGCGCCGTGGCGCCAACGGAACAATTTTTTTTAGTGAACAACGTAATTTTGTTTATTTTTGCTCAGAGTTAAAGTATTCAAAGCACCACAATAAAGGCATTTATTCTGTTTGTATCAACAGCATATGAAAAATGCGTATATTTGTACAGCACTACAACTCAAGGACTTAATGCCATTTGTAGTTTCGATTTGTAGTGAGCTGACGCTCGGCAGTCGGCAGTCGGCAGCGTACAACAGCGCGGCTTTCATGACTCATGTTCTGAACCACATTCTGATGTTCTGAACCAGATTGATACCAACTCTGCAATTAAAGAATTTGCCAAGATCAAAGCTAGGAAAATTAATTTTTAACTGCTAAGAGCTTTTGAACTGTTCAAATTGATAATTTTGTATTCTTTTTGTCAAGGTAATAAATTTGGTTTTTAATGCTTTCTTCATGTTTAATGTGTTCAATTAAAAATTCCTCTCTTGTCATCTATCTACACCTGTTTTCATTGTAATAGGCTTTAACTTATATTGTATCAAAGTTATCCTGTAATAGTATATTTCGTACCTAGGGCCGAAAATTAGGTCTTGCCGGCTCGAGATAGTTTTTAAATCGATCGAGAGCTGCAAAACCATTTCGGTCCGTGGTAAGAACGCTATTTTTCACCACACTATACCCTATTACCACTATTCACAAAAAATCACTAGTCATAACCTTTAAGAGAGGTTATGTTTTTGTTTATAACCACTCATTGTCACCCAAATACAGTGTAATCAGCTGATTGGTGTCCGGTAGGGTAAAACTCATTACAGTACAGTAGTACGCAATGAAACCCCCATTTGATTAAGCTGGCGGCAAACAGCTGTTTTCTGGACTAAATCCTTAATTCGTCAAAATAGTGTAGTGTGGCGTAAAAATTGTTTTCACATTTAGAAATAAATTGTTAACTTAGGCCGTGATGCTCGTCAAGCATGACGTCACGATAGAAGACGGCAATGACGTAGGTATTTATTTATTTATTTTCCAAGGAAAGATAAAAACAAGCAGCTGATCACAAACGGCAAACATTATGTCTTTGCCGTCTTCTATCGTTACGTCATGCTTGACGAGCATTACGGCCTGTTTTTTTAGTGTAGCCTTGGTTTTGCTAAAGTTTAAACGATGAGTAAAAGTGTAAAAATGTTAAATTCCTGGGAATAATAAAAAGTCTTTTATTGCAAGTATTCTTCTAACCTAAACTTATAAAAAAGTTCTTCCCATAATCTTTGGGAAAAAATTCACAAATAGAGTTAAGTAATGGTCTATTATCTACATTGTATATTTAAGGCATGTAATCCCTTCTTATTATTATTCTGTTTTCACTTAAATCAGCTGAGTGCGATGTTTACTTAAATTACTTATGTTTAGGCCTACATTTCAGCCATCTTATTTTATTTTTCAATAAATTAGTCTTTTTGCAGTTTTACACATTGAAATACATGATTAATAATTCAGTTCATTTAAGTCTTTTAAAAGTGTTTTACATTTGAGTCTTACATTGAAATAGCCCTACATTTTTCGTAGGCCTATGTTTTATCTTGGACTATCAATACAACTAGACATTCCATCCCCATGTTAAATTTATAGCCAGCTTTTTCATCAAAATCTTCTGTATCCAATGGTCAATGGTTTTATTAAGGCCAGTATTAAAATGCCGTCTCTAAATCGTCCCAATAATGGTAGAAGACCTACATTCCAGTTACATTGCAATCATATCAAGAATACTTGGTATTAACAATCATAAATTATTTTAAGCAAAGAAAGCTGAGTTTAACCGATTGCAAGGGTTGAAATGAAGACCAATGTTTATGTTGCACAGTTGAATTTAAATGTCAAATTTCCCCTCCTGATGTTATACTTTAATACTCGTTTTTTAAATAGTTACTGTTTTCTTATACTTAAATACTTTAACCGATTGTAAGGGTGGAACATGAAGACCAATGTTTTTGTTGTAGGCTACAGTTGAATTTGAACGTTAAATTTCCTTTCTCTTTTTTATACTTTAATGCCCTTTTTGAATGTTAATATCAGATTCCAACTACTGTAATATTTTCCTGGTCAAAACTACCATAATGCACTTCTGGAAGAGGTGTCTGAATAACAAGATGTAGTAAAAACAAATTTGAATTATAATTTTAATCAATAAAACAAGCATTAATACATCTATTGACTTTTTTACATTTAGTTACTTATACAAATATCAAATCACGTTTGTTCCGCTCAACTGGCTTTCACCTCTCTGAAAGCAACCCTAGTATTAAAACCAACCGTTGATCATTAAAATTATTATGAATTATAAGTTTTTGACATAGGCTAAGCTAAACTTAATGTACCACTTACATCACAATGTCTGTCTTTGTTTTCCTACAAATAACTCACCTGTAACAAAACATATTTCGTTAGACATGGTGATACTGTACAAACTAACCTAATAAAACTGAGTATCCTATCAGGACTAGACTACCACCGCTGTAACGCACAACGCACGTGTAGCTTCTTGGCACACGTACTACAGTAGTGGGACAACAACGTCTTATATACAGTATTCAGAATAGTTGCAATGACATATTCCAACTTGCACGCAAATGTCAGCTTATTTCATGGCTTCATCGATGACATTAAAGTGATTCATCTCGTTGACAGCTCACGCACGCCTGATGATAATCTGAGCTCAAATCCATTATTACATTACTGTATTATCAAGCATTATGTTACACAGATACATCGATTATGATATATCCGATACAACAAGGTACGCCTAAAGCGATTCGCTATACACTTGATCAAAACGTGGTGAATCATTAGTATAGCTTAAACGTAGCCTACATGTTTGCTACTGCAGATGGCCAGGGCCACAACCACCAACGGAGCATAGCTGAATTTGACACAGATGCCAGCATTGCCAGCCAGCGCGTTAACACCAAGGTCGGGAACAGCCGAAAACTGCGAGGTCACTGTTCAAGGCGATGCATGGGTTTGTGTTATGGACCACCGTGAAAGGGGGGCTTCCATGCTCCTTCATATATAGACAACGCACAAAATAACTAATAACAATATATAAAACAATATCGCAGAATATGGGGTATTGGATTAGGAATAGTGCATTTACAGACCCTCTGCAGACGAGTGGTTCGTGTGCTGAGTTCCCAAAGTAGCCAATGCCCAGCGCAGACCGCGGACAGAATGACACCAATTAACATAACAGACCGGCCTTGTGCTCGTTTGACAGGACCGATTTTATGCTTCTTAATTAATTTGATTTATGAATACCCCACGGCTGAACTGGTATAATAAATCCCTAAGCTAACTGGGCATATTGGTGTGAAATGCTATTGGTTGTTGAGAAATACAAGCGGATCAACTATTAGTCCGACTTTCAGATTCACTGTGCGTGAAGTGAAGAAAGTCTGTCCAGAGGTATGTGCAATTAACTGCCGGATATTTCACGGGCATTACGTAAGTGTTCGTTGTGTCATTTAGGAGCTCCCACGTTTACGTTGGTCTGTGTCTATGGCCGGACACAGTGACCCTCGACTATAAAGCAATGGTCGGTGGCAAATTTGATACATTTTGTCATCCGAGAATATTACACAACTTTACTCAACAGAATTAATCAGTTGTATTCATGTGAAAAGACTTAGTTTGTGCATGTTATCTCGCTCGATTTGGATATTTGTTATGTAGTATTTTAAACAATAACATCGAGGATTTTTCGATCTTTTTCAAAAGTAATTGTGAATTTAATTACCCAACGACCTTTAAAAAATGGGTTCGCCGTCAGATTAATATTAAAGATGATGAAAATACAGATACTTAAGTAAGCTTATCGAGTGAGCAAAGAATGCGTCACAAACTCCAGATTGGGGACAGTCGATAACTCTGATAAGATAACACAAGTTAGGTATCGCAATGGTTACCGAGCTCGCCTAGTGGGCTTCTGTTTCACAAATAATATTCAATGACAGGAAAAGTAATAAATACTTCCTACCGGATCTTGGCTCGAGGCTGTACCCAGATACCCTTGACATGCAAATGCAACTTTTACTTCGTTTAAAGAGCTGTTTGGTAGGCCTATTGGATCAGATTTGGAAACAAGGCAGTGTACACCTGTGCACGTGTGTGTTCGATAACACACAGCTCGGCGTGGTGTATACAGTATACAGTATAAACATCAGCTGTCAACAGAATGGTTGTCAGGAGTCAGGACGTTTGACAATTGGAGAATAAGCGCCGCTTCCTCAATCTGTTCGCCCACAACATTTCACTTGATTGCGATAACTCGCCTACAAAACATCTTGTCACAGGAGCGAGTATACAAAGTGCTGATGATATCCATCAATTGACTTTTAAGGAGGGTTTATTCGTTCCGGAGCGGTATTTTTGTTAATTTGGTTAATCACCTAATTTCTCTTGAAACAGTAAATACCGTAACAATGTAAAATATTAATACCCCACCGCAGCAAACCTGACGACTAAGCGAATTTCCATTTGCCTGATTTGATTTTCAATTAACTTAAATGTATTTAATTAACATTAGGTTTTATGAGTAGCCTACCTAGGCTTGCTGCTACAGGAAGGGTAAAAAAGTGTGTTTTAGTAAAATATTAATAACTTAGTATAAAATAAATAAATTTACCAAGTTTGATAAAAATATATCCATTAACAAGAAAACTACATTTTACAATATTCTCCATAAGGATAACATGGGAATTTCAAAATAACTTTTTTTTTATTTTCATCGTAACCAATAATTGTACAAAAACACTTTGCTAAATTATTTTTTTAGCTCTTTAAAAAGTTCTTGAGAGAAACTGGAAAATCGTGTGTTTAGTTTAGAGGGTCAACAATTAGAAAACCCAATTTTTACCCCATAAAACCCCGTTCCCATGTCCGATGAAGCTGTTTCGCGAACTCATTCAAGTTTATCATTGTTTTAACCATGAATATCTTCTACAAGAGATACTGTACTCCTATCATGTGTTGGAGAGGTGAGTGTACATACCATCGACATCAACACAGTCATTGAGCCACAGAGCTTGAGTGACGTCAACAAACACCACGTGGTACAAGCTGCACTGACAGTAGGGTATGGCGAGCGATGCTTGGCTCAGGTATACCGCGTGCATAGCTCACAACACGACACAGTCAACACTCACACTCACACACTCGCTATCACGACCGCAACACTGATAAGGACAAGCTCTAGCTCACGATCACTCCAATGTAGGCCGCATAATTAGATAGCTAGTCACCTTTCCTAATCAAGATCATTAAGTATTTCTATGAAAGAAGATAAATGATGAAACAACCGAAAATGCAAAAACACCACCCACTGCCAACAGTATACAACAGAGCTCTCTTGAACAGAGTCTGGCTGTTATCTGCTGGCCTTGGAGTGACGTCATCTGTCCGCGACACAGAGGAATACATCTACATAATTACGCACCTCTAACGAATATGCATACGTTTACCTCGTGCGTAACATCCCCCCACTCACTAGCAACTTCCGATAATATTATCCAAGAAGGTGACAACAGGGGTGTGGCGATGTGCAAGAATGCAATTGTACGACGTGTCACTGTCCTGTCAGCCATAGCCTACAATGTATTAACGACATTCCCCCAGCTTTTAACTGATGTCTGAGGTGAAGCTGACTGCTGAGTGCTGCCAGAAGATGCGGAACTACCTGTCAGCACAAACAGTGCAACGACCAGTGAAAGCTCACATTCACATTCACGGACCACTGAAGATTGCCAACACGCCAACACGCCAACCCCAACGATTGGACGATTTTTACTCCTAAATCACGAGGTTTTTGTCTGATGATGCCTTCAAATTTATCGTCATTAGACGTGGGAGCCCTGGTGTAGTATTAAATACAGTTTTCTAATTTTAAATTTACATGCTTGGAAATTAAACTATAACTATGTACTCACCCTTGTTTATGATTCGGGTTCCTGAACTTTTCGAAATAGACTTCTCGTTCGGAATCGGAATCTGTTTTTCGTTTTCAGTATTCTTCTTGACATCATCCGTCGATTTCTCTTCTTGTTGAATGTTACTTCGCTTTTGCTCTGCCATGATGAATTCTTTATTTTGGTCAGTATGTTTAATCGTCCCTTCAGACCTAACATCATCCTTTTTACTAACAGTCACTATTTCATGTGATTTACTTCCTATCTTATTTAGAGGTTGTACTACATTCGTAACTACCTTGTGCCCATCACTTTTAATTTTGATTTCATCGCCTTTTTTAGTTTTAGTAATCACTTCTTCCACAATATTCACTGTGGTCTCTTGATGTCCTTCGGACTCTCTCATTTTATTATCATCCTCCCTCTTTACGCGTTTGTCTCGTTTCTTCTTGTTTTTTTTATCTTCTTCTTTCCTTCTTTTCTCTTCTTCTTTTTTAGCCTTCTTTGAACGTTCCTCCTCCTTTTTCCTCCTGATTTCTTCCTCCTTTCTCGCTTTCTTCGCAGCTTCCTCCTCCTTCTTGGTTTTCTTTAGAAGTTCCTGTTCCATCTTTTTGCTTTTCTTGGTAAGCTCCTCCAGTTTCCTCGGCTCTTCCACTACCTGGATGCCGTTATCCTTGGTCGCCTGTTGCTCGGCCATGATCAGCTTGGCCGTAGCCAGATTTGCTGGACTCTCGGTTTTCATGGTAACCGCGATTTTCTCGTTGTCAGAGTTCCTGTGGTGGATGTTTCGCACAAAGTTCAGTCCCAAATCAACCTAACAATAACACACCATTTATTGACCGAACTCATTAAAACAAGACTCCACTCATTGGATGTGTTACAACAACGTCGTATTATTATAATTTGCCAAAATTTGTTGACCAGAACATCTTTATAGTTTAGTAAAAGGTGAATTCATAGATCATTTAGAATTTTTTCTTAATATGACCCAACCACCAATTCCACATCCACTAACTGACTACCGGTAGTATATCTGTACACCAAGTTATGCAATGCATGAATTAGTTTGTAAAAAGCCGAAATATATGCAGCATAATTATACGCAAGGCCATATAAGTGTCATATCCACAAATAACGATTGACTATGTAGTCATGACTCATCCAAACCTTAACCTCCATTTTACCGACCTCTTTTAATTAAGTTATTTAGTTTCATTGATAATCTTTCATATACAAAATCTAGACAGTCTGTCAATTAATTCCGTAAAGAATGTTTCAAACATCGTATTATTAGAAATGCAATCAAAACCAAAGAGACGCGAGTAACAATGGTAGTGAAGGATGCAATCTTCAATTCCGACCTGCCAACTTCGGGTGATCAATTCTAACAAAAAATTAGATTTGGAATTTAACTGTCCATGGGGGAAAATAAAAAATCGTCTCTTACAAATTACTTGGTAAACGTATCATCGATAACTCGTCCACTCACAATTGATTAAAATCAGAGGTATGTTATCAAAGCGTGTGTGTGTATGTGTGAGATGCAGATTCAGCGATGATGTCAGTCATGACAGGCCAAGGCCGCTAACTCTTGCCACTCTTGCCCAACAACCTGATCCGCCCTTTAAATATTCCTCCTATAACACACAGCGTGAAAGTGAAATAAGTATAGTAACGGAGCCAACTGTTTGTTTAATGTATTTTGACACGTAAATTACAATCCACCGATTGTTTGTAATACAAATTACAAAATTTTTCCTTAATATCGGTGAAGGCCCAAAACATTAAATTAGCATTCTTGACAGCTGACACAAACCAGATTGGAATACAGTAGTACTTGGTCGTGGTATTTAACAAATTACTAAAATTACATCATTGCAAATTTAAAATGTAAATGCTACTTTCACGACTACCGAATCATCGTACAAAACTTATCATTTCATGTAAATGTGTTAGACAAAAACCTTGTATTATTGATCGGGATTATTATAAATACAGCACCACGTATGTATTTGTGTATTGTAAAAACCAACCGAGTTAATAAACAAGTTTTGAAAGAACCTGAACGAAACCAAGATAAGGCTGAAGTGAACAACACAAATATAACAAGTTTTATTGCTTGATAAGAAATAACTAGAACGTTTCTACCTGCACGACACACGTCCTCCAGTTATGAATAACACGGAAAATATGAACTGTATGATTGTTGTTTACATATACAGTATACTGTGGATATTAGGGTAATATTAGGTTACTGTATGTTAAAATTATGACGAATACTCGGATTTAAATAATATTGAATATTATCACTCTAAAAAGCATTTGAAGTCAGGATATACCTATTCGACCAACACCGTACCAAGGCAATTTCAGAAATTCTAAAAGCAACACACACAATTAATTGGCAAAACTAAACACGTCATACAGAACACACCGGAACCGGTCGCTAGAAAGCCGGAAACGTTGTGTAATGTGGTCGGTTACGAAACACGGGAAGTGGAATGTCAAACAGACACGTTGGCGGCGGCAAAAACAATAAGTGCACGGGATACGGGATGAGTGGCGGGCTATATATAGCGCTGATAACATAGTCGTGGTCCAGCGTAAGCCGTGCCCCGTGACGTAGCCTACTGTACTGTACCCCTGTACCACTGTACCACCGCCGCTGCCTAGTGCCACAGAAAACGTACTATTATAATAACTGTTATAGTAGTACGTTATAGTTAGTACCATTGACTATAAACGTTTTCTGTGCTAGTGCCTACCACTACTGGCCCACCCGACAGTGACTACTGTGTAATCCCCCTAGTACTGTGTACTCTACATATCAAAACTACAGAAGACGCACTTTGATTGAGGGAAAAATCATTGAAATAAGAGATTTACAGAACCTTGCATAAGTTGGATGGTTAAATTACTTGTGTAAAATTATTTGTGACGAAACGCGAAAAAAGGTAAAATTTGGCTATAGACCAATCAATGACAAATTCTAAATATATATCTATGAGCAAATTCGACAAACCTTATTTTTAGAGTACAGCTTATAGATTACGTTAGGATAACACGTTTAAAGAAACACTCCATAAAGTTGGTTCACAACAATAATCCCCCGCAAGCCTCACACGAAGAACGAACAAATAACAAAAAAAAACCACACTAGTAAAGCTGGCGAAACAGCTATGAGAGGAAAAATAAAAACACAATGAACGAGTGTTGGAACACATCCAAGACGAGTGGAGGGGCGAAAACAGAAAATCAACAACGGCACACAGAGCAACGTAAATTGAGCAAACTAAACCATTAGTGGTAAATACCGCACGATCAAGCGGCGGAAAGCGACGCGCCTCGAACCGAACCAAACTGAAACTGGCGACGGGGACGGCCGCTGGAAATAGCCACGGCTAGGTCGTCGTGGTGACAGTGGAGTGGAAGTGGAAGTGGCAGGATCCACTCCCCACTCCTGTGGTGGTTGGTAGCGGAAGTTGTGGTACAGTGACTATGGTGCATATCATGTATGTGCTAATCATTAACTCGTTACCAGCGCAGATAACTGAGCAAGACGATAGAATTTTACAACGAAAGAGATACCGTCTTTCTCTTTATTCTGTGATGACGACGATGACGTAAAAACTTATTGGATACTATTTTAACATATTATTTGAATCACATAAAACGCATTTTATAAAGCACACTCTAAATGGTTCAATCACTAACTTTAAACTATTGTAGCCTATCGAATGCTTCGTGCACTATGTGGATTTACAGCCTACGTCGCAAATTTTTACCATTTTAACCTCAAGTACTAGTGGTGTACCAAGGTAAGGCAATAACCTCATTGTATAGCATTACAGAGAAGCCACCCGCACGTACACACACGCCTATTCAGTGTCGAGTGTCGTGATATGTACACGACACTCGACGGCTGTGACACATTACTGGAATCAAAACTATTATAAATTATAAAGCTCAAGGTTCTGAGGTTAAATCAGTCTGTAGGTTACAACAATATCCGACTTAGCCACACGAATCACTGAGGTCTATGCGAGCAACGTGCAACGTGCGAGCAAACTGACCATCGAAGTAAATAAATACGTACAACAAACTAACCCGATGCGGTACTGGTACAACACAAGTTAAAACTGGTTAAAACGTACCGGTAAAATTTCTGTGGTGGCAATGGAACTGAGATGAGAACCCAAGGATTGGCTACCTTGGTTCCACTTACTGACTGTCGTGACACTCACTGAGTCACCGAGTCAAATGTAAAAATCAATTTACGGTGTAAACATACGGCTAGAGGGTGTGTTGAGTGAGGTAAGCGTAAGAGACGTAGCGACTTTCTCCCTATACATGGCCAACTGTCTTGGACTGCATTTTATGTAAATCATCGCTCGCCTGTAACTGTAGTCTCATGGCAAACATGTCCAGGGAATACAAAAAATGGCCGTGTTATGACAGTAAATTCTTTTAGTGGACGAATCAATACTAGGTGGCGTTCGCAGAGGCATCCACAAAATTGAGCTGAGTCATCAAGGGTTCATATTATATTGTTTTTGTCATACTGCAGTAAAAACAGTCGTTTTTAATGCATGCGTTGCGAGTCTAAAGTAGCATTTTTACTCTTTAGGGAGAAAAAATCGTTTTAGCCACTATGGAGTATAAATCAGCTGTTGTCAACTCAGTTGTAAATTTCTATTGTAAACGATTGCATGTATCGAAATATGTATCGATTCGTGCTTCGTAATCATTTCGTAACCTACAGTCTACAGTCTCTTCCCATAGCATTTTAGCATTGCAGATACATTAATCCATTCCCACACTCAACACTGCTCACCTTTACTACCTCCATCACCACCCCTAACCCACCTAACCACCCCCCGCCCGTCGTGGACCTGTTTCCCTCTCTTGCTATAGCATTTTAGGATTGCAGATACATGAATGTAATTATCAAAGACAGTTACCACACTCTGTACTGCAGGCCTTACTACTTCCTTCACCATTTCCTACGTCATAAACCTGTTTCCTTCCCTTCTCATAGCATTTAAGTATTAGATACATTTATCTAACTGCCTTTTTTAAACGGCCCCCCTACTCTGCACTGTCAGTCTTTACTACTTCCTTCACCACTTCTTACGACGTGGGGCCTGTTTACTTCCCTTCTTTCTCATAGCATTTTAGGATTGAATATACATTAATCCAACTGCCACCGACCGTTCTCACACTATGCTCATACTTAACTAGGCTACTTCCTAAGCCACTTCCAACATCGTGGACCTGTTTTCATCACTTTCCATAGCATTTTAGTATTTTAGATACGTTAATCTAATTGCCACAAACATTGCCCACACTCCGCACTGCTAGCCTTTACTACTTCTTTCGCCATTTTCTATGTCGTAGGCATGCTTCCATCCTTTCTCATAGCATTTTAGCATTGCAGATACATTAATCTAACTGCTACAAACGGTTTCCAGTTCCCACACTCCACACTGCTCACCTTACCACTTCCTTTTAACCTCTTCTTACGTCGCGGACATGTTTCCCTCTCTTCCCATAGAATTTTAAAATTGTAGATACCTTAATATAATCGTCATAAACCATTCCCACACTCCGGACAGCTCGCATTGACTACTTCCTTCACCACTTCCTACGTCTCGGACCTGTTTCCCTCCCTTCCCTTAGCATTATTGGATTGCAAATACCTTAATCTATTGGTCATAAACAGATCCCACACTTCAGACAGCTCGCCTTTACTACTTCCTTCACCACTTCCTACGTCACGGACCTGTTTCCCTCCCTTTCCATAGCATTTTAGGATTGCAGATACATTAATCTAATCGTCATAAACAGTTCCCACACTCCGAACAACTAGCCTTTACTATTTCCTTCACCACTTCCTACGTCACGGACCTGTTACCCTCCCTTTCTATAGCATTTTAGGATTGAAGATACCTTAATCTAATCGTCATAAACAGTTCCCACATTCCGAACAACTTGCCTTTACTACTACCTTCATCACTTCCTACGTCACGGACCTGTTTACCTCCCTTCCCATAGCATCATAGGGCTGCAAATACCTTAATCTAATGGTCATAAATAGATCCCATACCCCGAACAGCTCGCCTCAACTACTTCATTCACCACTTCCTACGTCGCGGACCTGTTTCCTTCCCTTCCAATAGCATTTTAGGATTGCAGATACCTTTATCTAATCGTCATAAATAGTTCCCACACTCCGAACAACTCGCCTTTACTACTTCCTTCATCACTGCCTACGTCACGGACCTGTTTACCTCCCTTCCCATAGAATTTTAGGAATGCAGATACCTAAATCTAATCGTCATAAACAGTTTCCAAACTCCAGACTGCTCACCCTTACTACTTCCTTCAACACTTCTTACGTCACGGACCTCAAGCTGGTGTCGTTATTTGATTATATTTATGATCCATACCGTTTCTGTTCTAATATCTGTGGAATAATGCTATCAGCTATTTCTTTATCTACTGCATTCAAAAGTCAACAGCTGATCATATGTCTTTGTTTATGTGTCAAATACAATACTGCTTCCATAAGGATAACATTGAAACTTTGAAACCCAGTGGGGCGGAATCCTGAGAGACTTTTTTAACGCCATATAGATGTTGGCACTCACCGATATGGTCTTTATCACCAGGCAAAATTTGAAAACGATTAATTCAGCCGTCTAGGAGGAGTTTGCGTATTACGAAATGCACAAGAGTCGACGTATAAGAGCTTCGCTCGCTCCGCTCAATAATACAGAACGTATAAAATAACTTGACCTCTACGAATGTCTGACTGAATATTAGGGAATGGAAAGAATTATGTGTTCAAACATTCCTGTATAGGTAACGCAAGTTAAATACGACAGGGTGCATGGTATAAATATAAAAGAAAGTTTCTTTTACTTTTTAGTCTAATCATCAGCGATTTATCCGATTAACTCTGGATGTTGTAGGCTTATTTTACACAAGTCGAGCTTTGCCGGGTGCATTTGTCAAGGGGTATAACCAGTTTAAATTAACATACTTTATTTAAATGAATAATTGCTGGGCAACCCCGATTCTGCGAGTTATCAAATATTTTAGTTGGCCTTCTTAGGTTTCAATAGCCAAAGAGGTAAGGTAAGGCATTGAAAAAAAAAACAGAACTAGGTAAAGTTTGGGTTATAGTTTCAGGCAATGAACGAAGGACGACGTATTGTTTTGGAAGGACGAGACGAGTTGGTAACATTCTCTTGTACCTGTGCTGAATGTGAGTGTGTACCTGTGATAGTCTACACTACACATTACGTAACTTGGCATGAGTCACCCTGTAGCGGTCATTGGCCGCCCTCTACTCTACCCCTCTCTCCAACTCGCCGCGATATATGTCCCTGTTCCATAGTTTATCCTGAGGTTTATCTAAGGCATGAGTCTTTCTGTAGCGGTCATTGGTCGCCCTCTACTCTACCCTTCTCTCTAACTCGTCGCGATATCTGTCCCTGTTCCATAGTTTATCTGAGGCATGAGTCACCCTGTAGCGGTCATTGGTCGCCCTCTACTCTACCCTTCTCTCTAACTCGCCGCGATATCTGTCCCTGTTCCATAGTTTATCTGAGGCATTAGTCTCCCTGTAGCGGTCATTGGCCGCCCTCTACTCTACCCCTCTCTCTAACTCGCCGCGATATATGTCCCTTTTCCATAGTTTATCTAAGGCATAAGTTTCCATGTAGCGGTCATTGGACACCCCCTACTCTACCCCTCTCACACTCACCGCGATATCTGTCCCTGTTCCATAGTTTACCTAAGGCATGAGTCTCCCTGTAGCGGTCATTGGCCGCCCTCTACTCTATCCCTCTCTCTAACTCGCCGCGATATAAATGTATGTCCCTGTTCCGTAGTTTGTCTAAGGCATGAGTCTCCTCTAGCGGTCATTGGCAGCAATATTGGCCGCAACTTGTTAGTGACTAAGGCTAAGGCCGACATTCCTTAGACACAGCTGTTAATTAATAGCCCATACAGCGAATGGATTAATATGCTAGCTCCGTTCAATATTGCAAGCAGACAACTGCATTGTACACCTAGGTACTTGACTTTTCGTACAAACACACAACACACACACACATAGGCTATATATAGTATATACATATGCATTTGAATTTAAAGGGATGAGGTTTTCTGCCTTTGGGGATATCAATTTAAAAAAGTAAATCGGTCCGCTCTAGGTATTACCCACTATGAGACCTAGGTACGGTAACAGATTGTATATATGAAAAATTAACTAATGCCCCCGCCGCAGCAAACCTGCAGATTAAGCAAATTTCAATTTGCTTGATTGTTTTTCAGTTTAATACATTTCAATAACATTTCGTTAAACGAGTACCAGGACGGCTCTAGCAGAGATTATAGTTCCTGCAAGGCGACACTAGCTATAAACCTCATATCAAGTCTATACACCACACGGGTACCCTGTTATACTGTAATATGAAGATAGCGGGATGCTAGTAATCAATAAGGGCGGCTCTAGCAGAGTTTATAGTTACTGCAAGGCGACACTAGCTATAAAATCATATCAAGTCTATACACCTCACGGATACCCTGTTATACTGTAAGATGAGGATAGCGGAATGGTAGTTATCAATAAGGGCGGCTCTAGCAGAGTTTATAGTTACTGCAAGGCGTCACCAGCTATAAACCTCATATCAAGTCTATACACAACACGGATACCCTGTTATACTGTAAGATGAGGATAGCGGAATGCTAGTAATCAATAAGGGCGGCTCTAGCAGAGTTTATAGTTACTGCAAGGTGACACTAGCTATAAACCTCATATCAAGTCTATACACCACACGGATACCCTGTTATACTGTAAGATAAGGATAGCGGAATGGTAGTTATCAAAAAATGCGGCTCTAGCAGAAGTTATAGTTACTGCAAGGCGACACTAGCTATAAACCTCATATCAAGTCTATACACAACACGGATACCCTGTTATACTTTAAGATAAGGATAGCGGAATGCTAGTAATCATTAAGGGCGGCTAGTTATATTTAGGTACTGCAAGGTGACACTAGCTATAAACCTCATATCAAGTCTATACACAACACGGATACCCTGTTATACTTTAAGATAAGGATAGCGGAATGCTAGTAATCATTAAGGGCGGCTAGTTATATTTAGGTACTGCAAGGTGACACTAGCTATAAACCTCATATCAAGTCTATACACAACACGGATACCCTGTTATACTTTAAGATAAGGATAGCGGAATGCTAGTAATCATTAAGGGCGGCTAGTTATATTTAGGTACTGCAAGGTGACACTAGCTATAAACCTCATATCAAGTCCTTGACTTTTATCACGCCAACCAATTCTGTCTGACAGAAATCTACTTAAAAACATAAACTCCTACAATATCGATTGCCTTTTGACAAAAAGTACTAGAGTAGGCTACCTATAAAACATTTATTAATTGAATTTTATATAAAAATATCTATAAAAATATTTTCTGACATCATCTTGTGTTTAACATGACGATCTCGAAAATGCTACCTTCTGTACGGAGTGATGAAATTCTTGGTTAAATTTGTCTAATATATTTTATACCAATAGATTTATCAATAACTGTGGTAATATACTAAGCATTGAACTGGTTATTTGAAATAATAATTTTATCAGGACACATTCCACATTTAATTGTTGTCTACCTGGACCGGCGACGCAACGCTCCCTGGCGGGCCCCTAATCGCCGTGTAATGTTTGACATTGGCATTAGCGAGACGTGTGTCTGCGTATGTTCTTTCTTAACTCACACGTCCTTATCTATCGCTTTTCTGTTCTACAATGATTCCTCTATATCACAAATGATGAATGAATATTGCATTGGCATACAAGATTTAAATATATTAATCAATTGCCCAACATAATACCAAACATAGTGTTAAAATAACTACTGACGTCATTCACGTTTTATATATTTGCATAACAGCCTACAACAATTTAGGAAATAGCAGGCCTATGACATGACGCTACATTAATTTCGATTATTTAAAATACTAGCCGCTATACCCGAGCTTTAAAACGGGAGGGGTCGCGGAAGGGAAAATCTGTGTGATAAACTTCGAAAAGAAGATACACATGCAGTAGTTTTACTTACTTAAAAGAGTGTCCCTATTTACTTAAAAAAAACGAGCTATGTTTAAATAACGTTACCTCAGGGATGGTGCACTGTGAAGCAACAAATCAGTTAGTTGACATAGTTGTCATACAAAATAGATATGTTTACCCAAATAATTGAGCGGAGCGAGCGAAGCTCTTATACGTCGACTCTTGTGTGAACAATGCACCCTGTCGTATTTAACTTGCGTTACCTATACAGGAATGTTTGAACACATAATTCTTTCCATTCCCTAATATTCAGTCAGACATTCGTAGAGGTCAAGTTATTTTATACGTTCTGTATTATTGAGCGGAGCGAGCGAAGCTCTTATACGTCGACTCTTGTGCATTTCGTAATACGCAAACTCCTCCTAGACGGCTGAATTAATCGTTTTCAAATTTTGCCTGGTGATAAAGACCATATCGGTGAGTGCCAACATCTATATGGCGTTAAAAAAGTCTCTCAGGATTCCGCCCCACTGGGTTTCAAAGTTTCAATGTTATCCTTATGGAAGCAGTATTTGACACATAAACAAAGACATATGATCAGCTGTTGACTTTTGAATGCAGTAGATAAAGAAATAGCTGATAGCATTATTCCACAGATATTAGAACAGAAACGGTATGGATCATAAATATAATCAAATGACGACACCAGCTTGAGGTCTGTGACGTAAGAAGTGTTGAAGGAAGTAGTAAGGGTGAGCAGTCTGGAGTTTGGAAACTGTTTATGACGATTAGATTTAGGTATCTGCAATCCTAAAATGCTATGGAAAGGGAGGGAAACAGGTCCGTGACGTAGGAAGTGGTGAAGGAAGTAGTAAAGGCGAGCTGTCCGAAGTGTGGGATCTGTTTATGACCAATAGATTAAGGTATTTGCAATCCAATAATGCTAAGGGAAGGGAGGGAAACAGGTCCGAGACGTAGGAAGTGGTGAAGGAAGTAGCCAATGCGAGCTGTCCGGAGTGTGGGAATGGTTTATGACGATTATATTAAGGTATCTACAATTTTAAAATTCTATGGGAAGAGAGGGAAACATGTCCGCGACGTAAGAAGAGGTTAAAAGGAAGTGGTAAGGTGAGCAGTGTGGAGTGTGGGAACTGGAAACCGTTTGTAGCAGTTAGATTAATGTATCTGCAATGCTAAAATGCTATGAGAAGGGATGGAAGCATGCCTACGACATAGAAAATGGCGAAAGAAGTAGTAAAGGCTAGCAGTGCGGTGTGTGGGCAATGTTTGTGGCAATTAGATTAACGTATCTAAAATACTAAAATGCTATGGAAAGTGATGAAAACAGGTCCACGATGTTGGAAGTGGCTTAGGAAGTAGCCTAGTTAAGTATGAGCATAGTGTGAGAACGGTCGGTGGCAGTTGGATTAATGTATCTTCAATCCTAAAATGCTATGAGAAAGAAGGGAAGTAAACAGGCCCCACGTCGTAAGAAGTGGTGAAGGAAGTAGTAAAGACTGACAGTGCAGAGTAGGGGGGCCGTTTAAAAAAGGCAGTTAGATAAATGTATCTAATACTTAAATGCTATGAGAAGGGAAGGAAACAGGTTTATGACGTAGGAAATGGTGAAGGAAGTAGTAAGGCCTGCAGTACAGAGTGTGGTAACTGTCTTTGATAATTACATTCATGTATCTGCAATCCTAAAATTCTATAGCAAGAGAGGGAAACAGGTCCACGACGGGGGGGGGGGGGGTGGTTAGGTGGGTTAGGGGTGGTGATGGAAGTAGTAAAGGTGAGCAGTGTTGAGTGTGGGAATGGATTAATGTATCTGCAATGCTAAAATGCTATGGGAAGAGACTGTAGACTGTAGGTTAAAATGATTACGAAGCACGAATCGATACATATTTCGATACATGCAATCGTTTACAATAGAAATTTACAACTGAGTTGACAACAGCTGATTTTTACTCCATAGAGGCTAAAAACGATTTTTACTCCCTAAAGAGTAAAAATGCTACTTTAGACTCGCAACGCATGCATTAAAAACGACTGTTTTTACTGCAGTATGACAAAAACAATATAATAT
Organism: Macrosteles quadrilineatus; assembly: GCF_028750875.1. Lineage (NCBI taxonomy): Eukaryota > Metazoa > Arthropoda > Insecta > Hemiptera > Cicadellidae > Macrosteles > Macrosteles quadrilineatus. The sequence goes on from NW_026542594.1 coordinate 13,685,761, forward strand.
GAACCCTTGATGACTCCGCTCAATTTTGTGGATGCCTCTGCGAACGCCACCTAGTTCTATTATCCCTGTCATTCTATTCCAAATCATTCTATTATTCATTTATCCCCCTAACCTAAACTGTGGTTATCCACAATTTAAGAAGTGGCGGCCTTCTTCTGAAAAAGACCCCAGCAGTTTCACGTCTTTTACAAAAACCTATAAATATAATTTAAAACTTTTAAACAATGTAATCCTTCTACCGTTTCCGAAAAATGTATTTTAATAAATTTTAAAAAGTGGCACGAGAGCCAAAGTTGATAAAGCCGTAGTCAATGATACAGCTAAGGTTACAAAAACTATATTTAATTAATTAATACGCCAACACGAAGTTTGTCCGTTGAACTCTTCCGCAATGGGTGCGTACATATTACAGTGGGGGAAAGTGGGAAATGCTGGACAATTTGATGTAGTTTACCAAATACGAAAACTGAATTGACACAGTACTGTATTTCTTGAGCAATCCTTGAAAGAACCGATTTGCAAACTATGGAACCATAGACAATTCATAGAACGCCAGCAAGTAGAAGAAATTGAGATGGTTTTTTTTTTTTTTTTTGTAATCGTTATTATCTTATGCAGGGTGTCCGGTCATAAGTGTTAAATGAAATTTTGCATTAAACTACATGGGAATGGTGACATAAAGACGCACATTTGAGGTTCCCAACCTCAACCGTTAGGGAATAACAAATAAATTAAGGTTTTCCAAAAATTATTGTAGTTGTTATGAAAAATATTATATAACTCTGTTAAAAATACACTAATTGTTAATTTAAATGTCATTTTCAGAATCCTCACAAAATTTTAAATAGATATAACACATAATCGTTGGGGCACAGAAAAATATTCTATTTAAATTTCTTCGTTAAACAATTATTTTTAATATCGACGAAAATTTAAATAACATTCAGGAATTTATTTCTCGGTTACCGAGATCCAATGAGTTAAACAAATATTACTAAAAACTTTCTTATTTAAAGGGCTTTAAAATGATATATAACTACAATTATCTACTGTCAAATCTATGGTAAATTTTAAGTACTATTGTGAAAAATCACGGTTAAACCAAAACAGATATTGTAAAAAAATAATGCATTTTGCTTACTATTTTATGAGCGGACCACTGGTGATGAGGGTTTGTGTAATTTATGATTGACCAGACTACCCTTTCATCAAACTAATGAGTTTTTCTTAGACTTTCTAAATTTTTTATAAAAAAAAACACAATACATTAGTAAAAACACACAATACAAATCAAATCTATGACATACTTCGTCCGAAGCACAACTTAACGTGGAATCACAGTTTTGGTGTAAAGTGCCCTCCGTATTCCCGCAAGCAACCCTAGCTCGCTTGTGAATCGCGCCAACTGTGACCTCATACGTGAATTTTTTCCTTACTTTCCCAGCACCCTCAAAGATTCTCTACTGTAACTCAACTTCAGAGTTTACAACAGTCGAGTAAACTAGACTTTATATGTAACCCCAAACAAAAAAATCTAATGGGCTCAAGTCTGGAGATCGAGGAGGCCATGTCACACTTTCTCCACGTCCAATCCATATCGGGTAGTATTGGTATAGCCACAACCGAACTTCCGCGGGTTAATTGTAATCTTATCTGAAATATGAAAAATTTACGAACCGTAACTTTATCACAAACACATTTTGCTGCTATATGTTTCTTTTCTTAGCTTAATAGTTATAAAAAAAGCGTTGCATGCGAGAAAAAAAATACAAATTATTCGTTGCCTGCAGTTAAATGTAGTATTCTTCACAATAGCTTTTCTTTGCCCTACCACGTTTTTTTCACAACAATAATTGAATTACATTAGGAAATTTGAAACTTGGTAAAAACTATTATACACCATTGTAAAGCCCTTTAAATAAGGAAGTTTTTAGTAATATTTGTTAAACTCAGCGGATCTTGGTAACCGAGAAATAAATCGCTGAATGTTATTTAAATTTTCGTCTGTATTAAAAATAATTGTTTAACGAAGAAATTTAAGTAGAATATTTTTCCGTACCCCAACAATCATGTGTTATATCTATTTAAAATTTTGTGAGGATTCTGAAAATGACATTTAAATTAACAATTAGTGAATTTTTAACAGAGTAATATAACCTTTTTCATAACAACTACAATAATTTCTGAAAAATCTTAATTTATTTGTTATTCCCTATCGGTTGAGGTTGGGAACCTCAAATGTGCGTCATTATGTCCCCATTACCATGTAGTTTGATGCAAAATTTTATTTAACACTTATGACCGGACACCCTGTATAATGAAGAACACCTACAAGATTCCTACAAACGATGAACGAGGATAATAGCCGAAGTGTAAACATTTTTAGTACGAAAAATGGATTTAACTTTGTGATTATTGCAGAGGAAAAACCTCTAAGGCTAAATAAAACTGGTACGTCAAGGACACAAATATATTTTGTTTCCATAAAAGTCGAGTGATTTTAGAAGTAAGAATATGACTACATCGAAGAAACATTTACTAAAATTTTCATTGGAGGGTTCAATTTTTATCCACTTAAAAAGAACAAAAAATACCTGAACAACATCAGGTCTATTAACTCTGCATTTTCTCAGGTAAATATAATTGACGTTATTTCAGCAACTAACCAAAAGGATGCCAACTGAAGCAAATAAAATTGTGACGGACAGGTTATGCAGGAGGTCCTTAAGGTCTAAAGTAATGTGAACAAATTTTATCTCTATTTAAAAAAAAATACTGAAATTTTTAAACACACTGGCGACAATGGTGGAACCATGCAGGCTAAAAATTATCAATAACGAAGATAAACATGGACAACCTTATGCGGATATGGGTGAATCAGACAGAATTTTTAGAAAACACTAAAAAAGACAAGCATTTGAAAAATGATCAAATATTTACAAGAAATGTTGATTATAATGAACTGTTATGCATAAAATAATCCCAAAAATTAATTTAAAATTTGAAAAAATGTACATGGGCCTTATGGGTTGCCATGCTTGTAACGAAATGTAACAACAAAATATGAACAGAAAATCAAAACAAATTGAAGAAATTACAATCACATGTTTTATTTACAGCGTGGGGTGAAAATAGAGAAGCCTGTACATTACATCTTTTTGGTAGAATTTTCGACCGTCGACCTCTAGTATAATATAGATACATATATAGGTGGTTAAAGATTGTGTGATTGATTTGAGAAATAAGTAAGACTGGAAGACAAGTACATGTTGCTTGAATTTGAGCAATTGTTAAGTATTACTTGCGCTCATTTCAAAACGAATAACAATAATAATTACGACTGAGCCTATTTATATTTCTGATGAGTTAGATAGGGTCAACTCAAAGATGCTGTAACTAATGGAAATACTCACGAAGAACCCATACTTACGATCACACTTACTACGCAGAATTAACTGTATGCTGTGTACATAGATAAGTGGGATTTGAGAAGGATACAGTGCGAATACTTCGCACTGGTCGGTTAGTTTCCTTAATTAATAGTGAAGTATTCAATCTGTTCGAATGTAAACAAATTTGTTCTCCATAAGAATAACACGGGAAATTTTAAGACCACTGGAGCAGAGTCCTGATGAAATTGTCAAACATTTCACACAAACATCCCCAGACACAGCAACTTCCTAAAGTTTCATCACAATCGGTTGGCCAGTTGTACGTCGCTCCAGTCGCGCGGCTGTAAACGCTCGATATGGGTTGCATTTACTTTGCATTGAAGCAGTCAATTTTTTCAGCTGCGCGGCTAGAACCGCGCGACTAGAGTCGTAACAGTCGCAGGATAGGAATTGGACCTTAAGTAACGCATAAAGGACAATTAAACACACGACAAACTACATACATTGGATTTTATATACAATATATAAAAAAATATAATATAATATTCACTCATATATATATCTGAGAGAGGACTATGCATAATTTCTAACTCGTGCCTTGACGATACCTAACGCTTGTCAAAACGAGGGTTGAGGGTTGGAGTAGCTGTGCTGTGGTGCGAATTTCCCTCAACATCAAGCCTGGAGCAGTCTGGAATGCTTCACCTTCTATTTCTGCGCGACGTCGGCGAAACGTTTATTTCGATACTGCTCTGGCCCACTAAAACCAAGTCTTCACTTTTACCCGACTTTGTTTTTTACTGTGAACCCCGTTTTATAAATAAACCCAACGATCTGATCCCCTTGCCGCACGATTTAAATTATTCCTTTCTTATTTCTCTCACGTTTTGCATTTGCAGACTTTCTAGAGACAATTGCACATTTAAACTTTAAGTTGACATTTTTGCCAACTCTGTCACTGTACATCGCTATCAAGAGATGTATACAGCTATACACCAGTGGTTAACTCATCCCATCATAGAGACAATGGGCGGACGGACCATCACTTGAGCCTAACTGCTTCCTCTGTCACTGTACATCGCTATCAAGAGATGTATACAGCTATACACCAGTGGTGAACTCATCCCATCACAGAGACAATGGGCGGACGAACTACCACTTGAGCCTAACTGCTTCCTCTGTCACTGTACATCGCTATCAAGAGATGTATACAGCTATACACCAGTGGTGAACTCATCCCATCATAGAGACAATGGGCGGACGAACTACCACTTGAGCCTAACTGCTTCCTCTGTCACTGTACATCGCTATCAAGAGATGTAAGGCGGGGACACACTTGTCATACACTCTTCCGATCCTACTACGATCCGATTTGCGGGATTCCAGAAGGATCGGTGCGAGATCGGAGGGGGTGAGCACACATGTCATACACGATTCCGACCCATCTCAGATTTCCTCCACCGGTCGATCAACACTTGCCAGTCTGATTTGTAAACTACGTGCAGAAGGTGGTAAAAATGATCAAAAACTTTGGACTTCGGGATTCACCCATGATGGCGGTTTTTCTAGATGAAGAGGAAGAAAGTCAGACATCTCTGAAGGGAAGTGGAAAACGAAGAATTTGGGTTCATTCTGTATGGAAAGAAAGTTAGGTGGTTTACTTAAGTGCCCATCTTATATTAAGCACATTGGGTTTGCTCTCTCGAGTTCGTTTGGCTCTTCTACCCGTCCGATTGTCATGATCGAGGTCTCAAATTGAAGGTATGCACGCACAGATTTCACATAAAGCATCGGCATATATTTATCTTAAACCATTATTCTTAAATCTTAAGAATAAAGGTGATTTTAAAAAAACAACCCATCCTGCATCCGACAAACGAATAGACTGCAGTGTCGGTGCGTGATCGGAGCCAAAATCGGAGTAGGATAGGAGTATGACGTGACGCGTGTCGGAGAGGTGTAAACAACCACGTTTAAAGTTATGTACCATTCCCCTCTCCGACAGTCGTACCACAGTATGATCGGAGTCGGATCGGAAGGGTGTATGACAAGTGTGTCCCCGCCTGTATACAACTATACACCAGTGGTGAACTCATCCCATCACAGAGACAATGGGCGGACGAACTACCACTTGAGCCTAACTGCTTCCTCTGTCACTGTACATCGCTATCAAGAGATGTACAGTATGTACACCAGTGGTGAACTCATCCCATCACAGAGACAATGGGCGGACGAACTACCACTTGAGCCTAACTGCTTCCTCTGTCACTGTACATCAAACATCGCTATCAAGAGATGTATACAGCTATACACCAGTGGTAAACTCATCCCATAATAGAGACTATGTGTAGACACCACTTGAGCCTAATTGCTTCCTTTGTCACTGTACATCGCTTTCAAGAGATGTGTGCCTATATGTACCTACAAAGTGTATACCGGTACATTACAAAAAAGGTTTTGAAAGGGTTGATAAAACTGTTCTATGACAGCTGAACGTGGTGTGTCGTGCCTCATATTGTTGTCTTTTAGAGGAGTCTTGGTAATAAAATGAGCTTTAAAATATAACACAAACTATTAGGCCTACCCTATTCATTTATTCTCTTTTTCCATTTAATTTTTCAATTCAGCTTTCGTACAAATTAAGTAGTTGTAGCCTACATTTGAAAAGAATTTATGTGTTGGATGAAGAAATTTAAGAGGAACCCCCTAGAAGTGTAATCACTGAGAACAATTCCGATGCAACCTGCTAACCTCATTCTCAACTCTAATTTTTACTCTTTAGGCAGCGCGTCATAAATTTAACTCCGTCTTGGAAATTCTGTCATAATGTGAATTGTACTAAAGCAAACTAATTACGGTGTCGTGCCGATCGCTGAGTACAGTCAAGTGCAATAGTGTTCTTGTCGGGAGTGTACAATCAATTCCCACTGCCCCCATTTCCTGAGGGGAGACGCCACTGACTAGGGGAGCTAGAGAGCGGGAATACTCTACCGATTCTATCACTTTTCGTAACTTAAGTATTGTATAGAGCTGACGTGAAGATCTATATTACAGAATAGATTTAAATACTACTTATTCCCTTGTCTATGGTACAAATAATCCCGCCAACAACGTTATAGGCTTACATAAATTGATTGCTAAAAGTACTATTTAAATGATACTGTTTATATGGTTTTACTGGATGGTAAAATTCAAAATCGAAATGTGATGTAGCCCTATCAGTTACGTTTTGTCACACGTTTTAGTGTTGATAAAAAGCTGACGTAATGCTGTACATTTATCTCACTCACTTTTCTCATAAAAGACTTGCTGCCAATGATGTGTAGTTTATGTGGAGTGTCGTACACTAATTAATGGAGAACATCTTTTTATAGACACCTAAAATTAACTCACAGTTGCGCATACAATTACTCAGATGGTATTGTAAGCGGTTTTCTTTTGGTTGAAAAATTTTTAAACAAAAATGTAACATGAAGAAATGTATATAGGGTCAGGACAACAGGTGCTCTAGAGTCTAGACTGGGACTCAGACTCTATCTCGAGTTTTATGTCTAACCTAAAAAGGAAATCGCCTTTGAAAACGGTTACCGGTACGTAAAATAATTAGCATTAACCTTTATCAATATTAACAGAGCGAGAGAAAAGTACAGTATCTAGATGTTGACAGCATAAGCGGTTTTAACACGACGAGTATCCGACCGCCCGTTCCCGTTCATGGTCCCCATCGCTAACGCCTCTAATGCAATTATTAACAAGAACTGTATAAAACCATTGACTACTGGAGAAACTCAATTTAATCATTTCATAATGTAAACATTGAACTGAGCAAAATATTGAATTAAACAAACATAATAACAATTAATTCTAAACATCTGTGAATCTTAATACTGTAACATATGTAACAGTGGTCCCCCCTAAAAGTTTTGTGCGTAGCATCTGGTTGACGTGTCGTCTCCAAGTTTGACCATCGTCCATTCTAATGTAGTATTGTAATGAAGATTACCATCTTTAATTTCAACTGTTCCCAAGGCCCACTTGTCTCTTCCTCAATAATTTCTGGCTTGTACGCGGTTCCCAGGATTGAATCTTCGCATTATGCCTTTTGGACTGGTAGGTTCGTGTTTTTCCCCGATGCTTTAGTAGACTTAGATAAGTGCGAATCTTTCTATTTAACATGAGGAAATACGAAGAGGTTCCTGTTGAATTAGGAGCTTGGCGGATCTGCATTAGAAATCCATGTATTTTTTCATCGATGGTCCCAGGTTCATTTTCCATAGATTTAAGTGATTTCTTTACAGTTTGAATAAAACGTTCATCCTACCCATTAGATAAAGGGTGACATAGTGCAGTTGTTTTATGTGTAATTCCACACTGTTCAAGGAAGCTAGTAAATTCTAAGGAAGTAAACTGTCGTCCATTGTCTGACACAAAAAAATCTGGTAATCCAAAAGTAGAAAATATTTTTTGTAACTCCTTTACTGTCCAAGTAGCTGTAGTACATTTCGTAGTGTGTTACTTCTACCCATTTGGTAAATGCGTCAATGACTAACAGGAAGTAACAAAATCAACAATATCAATGTGAATCCTTTCCCAAGGTCTAGTAGCAGGTAACCATGGATGGTTCACTTCTTTTTGTGGTGCATCTTGTTTTTCTCGGCACGCTCTGCATGAGGCAATCATCTCCTTGATATCTTTGTCTTGTCCTTTCCAATAACAAACACCTCTGGCTCTTTCGTTTTCAATACACCCATGTGTCCAAAGTGTAATTCACTCAAAATGATTTTATTAAGAGACTTTGGAATCATAACCCTCCATCCCTTGAGGATACAACCTTCACGAAGACTCAGTTCACCATCGTGAAATCCAAGTTTTTCAACAGACTGGCCATTTTGTAAAGCGTGTGTCACTATCTTATTCATTTCCGTGTCATGGGAAGTTTTTTTGCTACCAGCTTATGATCCAAACTCATTTTATTGATTTGACTTGTTTAGGAAAACATCAATTTTTGGTCAATGCAGGTACTATTTTGTGTTCCAGTCGGAAATCTAGAGAAAATCAGCGTTTTCATGTTCATTTAATCTTCTGAACTCAATGCTGTAATCAAAGCCTGATAAATAATGAGAATAATTGAACAAGCAAGTTGCAGACATGAATGGAAGACTTTTTCTGGGTTAAGATTGTGACTGGTGGTTTGTGGTCAGTTACAAGGGTGAATTTGCGACCGTAACAATACGTAAAGAACTTTTTAAGGCCCTAAATAATGCCAGTTGCTTCCTTGCCTATCTGACTATATTTTTCTTCAGGCTTCGTCAACGTTCGAGAGGCAAAAGCAATTGGTTTCTCAGTCCCATCAGGAATTGGTGTGATATAACAGCGCCTAACCCAACAGGAGATGCGTCTGTTGCGGTAGTTCTGGACTGTAGTGGCAAAGCACCGTATCACTGGAGATAGCTTTCTCGATTTGTTCAAAACTCTGTTCACATTGTTCATTCTAAACGTATTTGTTCCCTTTCTGTAAAAGTTTATGTAATGGTTTCAGTAGAGTAGCTAGGTCTTTTATGAATCGGTTGTAATAGTTTACCAACCCTAACAATGTCCGGAGTTCGCTTACATTCATAGGTGTTCTTGCCTTAGTTATGGCAGCCACTTTGTCCATACATTTATGAATACCCTTTTTATCAATGACATGGCCCAAATAATGTATTCTTCTCCGGAGAAACTTGCACTTGTCACGATTGAGTTTTAAACATTTTTCTCTTAGTTTTCCTATGACACTTTCCAAACGCAGAAGTAGTTCCTCTTCCGAATTGCCCTGAATGACTATATCGTCAAAAAAGCACTGTATTCCCTCTAGGCCTGCCAACGTCTTGTCCATTGTTTTCTGCCAAATGCCAGGAGCAACTTTATTACCAAACATTAATCTATGTACTCTGTACTGCCCCTTATGTGTGCTTAAGGTTTGAATATTTGCACTATCACTGTCCATTTCCAAATGAAGGTAAGCGTTTCTTAAATCTATTTAGCGATTAATTTCTGGCAAGACTCACAGTTAAACTCACAATTGGATGTCACAGTTAAACTCAAAATTATAAAATTATAAATATAAACTTATAATTATAAACTCCACTGAATAAATCTGTAAAAACTGTTTCATTGGGTTCCTTTACTCTAGACATGAATTTGTGCTGTAAAGCCCAAGTACTTGGCTGTGGATCAAACATAATCTGTCAACATTCACACCAATTCTGTATATGAATTATTCAGAGGTACTTCTGGAGCACATAATTCATAAACCTTCTGATGTAAGCTAGGAGTTAAAGAATGAAGTTATGTGTATAAAGTAGGATGCATGCCTTGTCCATGTAAGTGAATTGAGTATTGTAAGTGAGAGACTTTTAGACGTCTTATGAAATTCTTGAATGTCTCGTCATTTTGGAAGGGTGTGAACGAAATTTTTGATGTAAGCGGTAGCAATTTCTGGGTATCAACACTGTATGGTCTGATCTGCTGTAGTTCTTCTATTTCGTTGACTCTTTAGTCTAGTCAATCCGTTGTAAAAATCACCCATACATGGACAAAAAAGGCAACCGAGGAATTTTTTATCAAATTTTTTTTTTTTTTTTTGAGGCGCTGAATCCGAATCTGAAGTTGTCCAACAAATATTTCTTAAGCGTTCCGAGATATTCGCAAAAAATTACGAAATTTTATCTTTTTTAAAAGTTTTTATGTTATAAGACGAAAACTATGAATTCTAGCAACTTTTACCCCTATACAAAATGGAAGTTGACAAAATTTCCTTCAAAATGCACTATTCACACTTGTAAATCGATTAGAAATAACCTACGCTAGAGCGCATTAAAAATTTGTTATTTTTCTAAATTTAAAAAAAATCAAGCTTTTGGTCTGATTTTAATATTACTCAGCAAACACTAGTGATGTGCCGAGTTGAGTTGGTGAGTTGAGGTGACTCGAGTCAAGACCCAACTCGAGTCATCTCGTTCACAACTCGAGTTTGTAAAAACTCGTATGGAGATTGGCGAAGCTACACAAACTCGAAACGTAACGAGTCTGACTCGCAAAACTTAAACGCTATTGGCTCACAGCCTCAAAGCGAGTCAAGAAACCGAACTCATACGGAGAAAGCCGAAGCTTTACGAACTCGGAACGTAGGCCTACTTATAATATAAAAACTGAAAAAAGTGCTAAAATGTTGCAATTTTTTCCGAATATCTAGAACGCTCAAGAAATATTTGTTGGACAACTTCAGATTCGGATTCAGCGCCTCAAAAAACATAAGTGTCAGACGAAATTCCTTGAACGCCATTTTTGTCCACGTTGGATATGGATTGACTGTACTACTTTCCAATTCACTTAATCGGAGTTGTAATACATTAACTATTTTGAAATACATATCCTCCATGTCAGTCCAGTATGTGATTTTAGTGTCAAGTTCTTCTTCATCTGTTTTTACTTCAATGTTGTGCTGGATATGCTCGAATCGGTCCTAAAAAGCATGTATCACTAAGAGTCTTGTTCTGATACTATCAACTTTATCCAGATCCTCATCTCGCTTCTCTTAATTTCTTTCTTGCCTGCTGCCAATACAATTAATGCTACACCAAAAACTTGCCGCTTTTGATAGATACGGAACCATTACATTAAATTTTATCAAGTTAAAATAACAAATTTGTATAGCTAAAAGATATATGTTCTTCAACAAAGGAAAGCAATGCATTGAGCACAGGTCGGGCGCTACAGATGAGTCTTTTCACGCGAGTTACCGACAGACGCACCTACGCTGGACAAACAGCGCCGCGCAGCATCCATTGGCGATGAAGACAATTAATTATTTCTAGGTTTCTATTTTTTTACACTTATTACATTTACAAGTACAATTAATTGATTATGGCCTCCTTACAAGGAAATTAAACATGAGTGAACTGAAGAAAGCAAGGGCTGTTGTTAAAGGTCAGTTGACTAGAGCTGAGAGAATGCTAGAAGAGTTGTCTGGTATTAAGCTAGTTTATAATATTAGTATGATATAGTACTGGTAGCCTATATGTAATGGATGTTATCACTGGTCACGTGATCTGATCAAGGTCATGCAGTGTGGCTTGCACACCTCTCAGACATTATCACTCTCTGTGTGAGATAAAAGATAACATAATATCACACAACTCTTGAAACTTACTTACTATTTGAGTTAACCAATTGTCCAATGGAAATTTCAGCAACAGCAATGAGTGGGTAAAACTTCAATTTTATATTTTTTATACATACCTACACCAATTTAACTAACTAAATTGACTAAACGTTTCCAATAGAGTTTAAACTAGTGATGGTCAAAACCAGAAATTTTGAATCTCAAAACCGAAACCAAAACTTTAAAAAATCGAATCCCAAATCTCGAATCTCAAAACCTAAACGCAAAACTTTTTTACTTAGCTGGTTTCAAAGGTCAAGGTTACAAAAAATACACATAATCATAAAATGTTAAGTAGGTATGCAATCAAAACTGAAAGAGATCGACTCCTCCTGACCGTGACATAACATAAATACAGTATGTGAATGTGACTGATAATCTTAAAACCCAATACAACATATTTTTTTATAAACAATAAAAATAAATTAAACGTCTAACACCAACATAAACATGAATATTAGATTAATTAGAACATTTAGTGGTCAATATTTCTTTGTGTTTAGTAAATATTGATGTGAAACTGAATTGTACCAGTTATAGTATTTAAGATTCCTTTTGAAGTTCAGAATAAAATTTACTTGTTTCATTATTGAAAATGGTGATGTTTGCTCTGTTGCTACCAGCTTGTTTGGAAACAGTGTTAAAAACAATAACAATGGCACAAAAAAATTTCAGCAGTTTCAAAAATAAAACTGCCAAAATCTTCAATTTCGAAACTTTTGAATCTCGAAACTTGGTGATCGAATCTTGAAACCGAAACTTTTCCTAAGTTTTGATGGTTTTAAGATTTGAGATTCGGTTTTGAAACATCACTAGTTTAAACATTTTAAAAGCAACCAGAAAAGAACATTAACATAGTTGCACAAGTTATTTATAACCGGAAACAAATAGTTTTGCTAGAAAATGCTAAAATATAAGTTACAACACAACTCATATAAGATCCTTGAACACAGATGGAACGGATTAATCGGTGAGTGAGTTGGCAGAACATTTGACCACATTTCGCCAAGATTTATTTACAGCTCATGAGCACCATGGTGCAATATCATGTGAGATTAAATAATGGTGCCTTGCTTTCAAAGGCCCTACAGAATATTTTACCAACATAGGATATTTTTTCTGCTACAAAGATTCTGAGTTGTTTGGTATTTGTGGAAAGGAGTTAAAGCTATCAGGTTTTCAAGACTAAATATTCATGACAAAGTTCATCGAAATCGGGTGTGGGCCTCACCATCCCAACTGCACAAATAGTACCCTATAAATAAGGGACATTCCCTAAAAAAAGTTCACACAACTAACTCTTTAAATTGCCAGCAATTTAAAACCTATTGACTATCTTTAGGAATTACTGTACTAGGAGTAGACAGATTGTGGAGATTAAAGAGTGGCCACCTACTAGCTTTAATCTTACTAAAAATTACTAAAGGTACGGTACTGTATATTTTGAATAGTCCCATGGCTCATGAATAAGTCCAAAATGTCCACTGAAAGGGTTTGAAAAAGTAAATGTTTAGCCTACTTAGGTTTTGAAGATAATTATATCCTCATGAAGTGTAATTTTATTAAATTTTCTTGAAGATATTCTTAAATTACAGTATGAAATTAAAAATCTGTCTTCATCTTAGAAATTTAAATTATGGCTAGTTTATCTGTTGAAATTCACCCTGAGAATATTCTCAGGCTGAGTCTATTGTTGAACACACGATATGGTGGTATAGCTCACTTGAAGTTAGATTCCTTTGCAAGGACTTATTTTGAATTATATTATATGTAATTTTGATATAGGCCTATTGCAATTCTCTTACCAATTATGTGGCAAAGAATATTTTTGCTAATTATCTAAATATATGAAGCCCACAATTGCTAAAAAAAATAGGCTATGGATATTGAAACTAAAATAGCTTACTATATGGTAGGCCTACCGGTAATGAATGGAATAATACCACTCCCTCAGAAATCTGTATGATATGGAATGAAAGACATTTCAAACGAATATGAAATGGAATAGGGTACATGAATCATTTAGTGAATCATATTTTTTTTGCTAATTAAGTTATAAGTCTCATTAAATTATTGATAATTATCGGATGATGATGATTAAAACTTCTTAATCTAAATTTACATAAACACAGGAACATAACATAAATGGGGAAATTAGAGAGGAGTTAAGATGGTTCATGACCTGTCACAAGATGGCAATAAGAGGAATTTTTGCTGTGTTTATTCCTTGGGATAGTTTATTTACTTGCACGACAGGACTGTAACTTTCACATTGTCCATTACAAGGTATATTTTAAATATAAAATAATTCTTACATTTAAAATAATAGGCCTATGTCCTATTCATGGGAATATGGTGGATGAATTGCATTTTTCCCCCTCGAAAAAGGGTAGGCCTACATGCACTCGCGATTGAGGTTCATGAGTTCATGACGATCTCCTCTATTCGGAACTTATAACACTTGCTAGTGACACTTGATGATGTCTCCTCTTCGTGATCGGTTCTATGTATCGTTGAGAAACAAATATGTGATGGTCCAAAAAAGCTATCTTTATTCTCTCTTGTTACATAATACGTAAATCTTCCTAGTATTTGCTTGATGATAAATGGTCCTACATAAACCTCCAAATGCTTTGCTGTTTCTCCATAGATGGCTCTATAATAGAGGGGATGTGATTTTATTAGCACTTTTTCATTTATTTTTTAATGTTTGAGGTTTTCGATTTTTATTTTATTTTGATGATCCCTTGAGTCGTTTGGTGTCCAACCTTCGCTTAGCAATCAGAAGCTTTTGTTCTAGGAGTTTGTGTTGAAAGGATTAGAAAAATATTTCTCCCAAAATCGGCAATCCCTAACACTAAATTGTAATTCATTGGGTGGTACGGTCGATTCATGGTAAAGCTCATTGAAACCTACATTGATGTCAGGGATATATTAACCCACTACTTGTGTTCGTTGATTGGAGCAATATGTGCGTAAACATAACTTTATCTCTCGAATCAGTCTTTTGGCAAGATTATAACATGGGTGGTACACTGGATTGAAGATTTATTCAATATTATTCTGTTCCATCATATACTCTCCACTCTTAAATTGGATTCCATTATCCAACTGGATTCTTTTTGGATACCTATCCGTAATTTGGAAAGAGTAATGTGAATAATTTAACTTGTTTAATATTGTATTTTTCATAGGACATAATTTTAAAAATTTTATGAATATATGGATGGCTATAAGAATGTATTTAACACTCGACACACTGGTAGAAAGAGGTCCGATTATATCAAAGGCTAGTTGTTCTTTATTTCCTACACATAGGCACTAGCACTCCTTTTGCTGTGGCCATCAGCAGTTGGTTAGCGGTACTAATCTTACATTTCTGACAGGTATCACACGTATATAGATATTTAAGCCTACAGTAAGTTAGTTCGATTCATGTTACGAAATATCAAAGTTTCTTTGTAATAACTTGAAGCATTTCTTGGCTCCGCAATTTAGGCTAGGTAAAATAGATGATATTCCTATTTGAAATCTTTATAATCATGCAATTATCCGTTTTTGTCTTTTAACTTTTGATATAGAGTATTTTTATGGATGCGGAAATTATTTGACAACTTTTATGCAAATTCTGAATTTGGTTGTTCTTCCAGGATTTCAATTATGGATTGGAGTAGGCCTATAGTATATTCTCTCTGCAGTTTTGTAGATGTTTTAATGCACCAGTTGTTGATCAAGGATGTTTTCAATGTAGTGAATCGTTAATTCCTTTTGGATTGCAATATGAGATAGTGGACTGGTCAATTGAAAGGTGTCTTAGTGTGTAGCCTACCTATATAATATAAATATTATAGCCTAACGATAGCCTATAGGCATAGGCCTACTAGTTCTACACACATTCTGTGACAACGCTACCGTACCTATCCTAATATTAACGATATATGCCAGGCAACCTATTATTGACATTTAAGTTAAGATAACTTAGCCTAAATATGAGTTTTTATGGAAATGTTTTAGTATAGGTAGTAAATCCAATTAAATTAAAATTAGCTTAACTTAGTATGCAAGTTTGCTACGGCAAGCTGTATTATAAAATAGCAAAGGTCGATGCACGAGCAACATAAGTCTGAAAATTAATATGTTGGCAATTAACAGGTCAGTTTTACAGGAGAAAAAAATCGTATAATTAAATTAGGCCCAGGACCGATTTTACTTTTTCATTTTGATGTCCCCAGAGGCCAAAAACACTACCTACAGTATTCGTTCAAATTTTTATATACCTACCGTATATAGGCTATATAGCCCTATATTTAAGTTACCTACCATATTTTTTTATTTATTTTATTTTTATTTTATTTTTATTCTATTTTTTATTTTATTCTATTTTTAATTTATAGGTACGTCGTAAACGCGATAACTTGAGTACAGTAATTTCTTCTCCGATTTTGATGAAATTTGGTTTAAAGGTGTAAGGCCGTAAGGCGGGATGAAATTGAATGAGTTCGTGAACCAGCATGATTAACCCGTGGAAACGGGGTTTTACGGGGGGTTTTATGGAGTAAAAAATTGGTTTTTCTCACTTTTGACCCTCAAAACACAAAGTTTCACAATTTCTCTCTCAGAGACCTTAGTGAAGACCTTAAAAAACAAATAATTTATCAAAGTGTTAATTTTGTAGGGTACGGTTAACTTATTGGTAACGGAGAAAATTTAAACCATTTTAAATTTAAAACTCTCATATTAAGTTATTCTTACATATGGAGAATATTGTAAAATGTTGTAGGCCATAGTTTGTTTTCGTAGGTATGGATATATTTTGATCAAACTTGGCAAATTTATTTATTTTATACCAAGCTAACTTAGGCTAGGCCTATTAAAAAAAGTAGCCTATTAAAAATTATTATTAAGTTACTAAAAAACACACTTTATTAGTTTCCTTGTAGCAGCAAACCTAGGTAGGTACTCGTTTAACCTAATGTTATTTCAGTAAACTCCACAGTTTGTTAAGAAAATGAACCCAGCTATATTGCCCAGAATTTTGCATAAGAATCAGTTGGGTTCTAAGTTATAACTTAGATTTCTTAATTGAAAATCAATTCAGAGAAATCAAAATTCGCTTAGTCGGCAGGTGTGCTACGGCAGGGGTATTATTGATTAAGCTGAATATCAATAAAAATGTAAACAAATCAATGGTTTAAGAAAAAAATTATAACAATCGATATATCGAACCGAGTACACCCTAGGCTAAGTTTTTTAAGTTATAGGATCGTATTCAAATCAAATCAATTTTATTCAAAAAATTAAACAGTACAATAAAACAATACATTACATGGAATTATTCCCCCGGATAGACTGTCAATCTGTGATCGGGGGAAGAGTTCATGTAAATTATTTTAAGGCTAGAAACAAAGTACGGTACTGTAGGTGTTGGAAATTTGTTCGATGCAATTACCTGCAACTACTAGAAATTAAAAGAAGAAACAAAAACTTATATAAAAACAAATATTAGAAAGGAAACCCGGGATTTAATTTAAACAAAGACGAAAGTCTATACATTCAAACAAAAAGTGGAACAAAATGGATCATACTAAGCTAGAAATTACTGAAAGCGGTAACAAAATCATAGTTGAATTGTTGAATTATGACATCAGCCGTGGCAAAATCATAATTTCAGTTAAGTATTTGCAAAATTATACTGTGTAAACAGACTGTATCAGCGCCTCTGCAGCGTGAGATAACTGTCAAAATTCATCTGATAATCGTACAGATAGTTCTGCAGAAGTCTATCCACTTAGGCCTATTTCAAATGTTACAAACAAAAGTCGGTCTAAGTTGGGTAAAGCTAAGTTAATAGGTAGCAGGGGTTAAACTTTAGGGCCTTATTTTCTTTTACATGCGAGTAAATTTTTATATACATTGTGTTTAAAATACGTCTCGGGTACAGTTTCTTAACTGGGTTAAATGCTAATATCAATTGAAACTATTGAATTGAAAATATTGATTAATAATCGATATTTTTAAATATACTTATCTAGGCCTATTATAAAATTAAACTATCATAACATAACCTGGTATTTATTCCGTATAGGTGCCTCCAAAAAAATTTTTAATTTTGATATCTTATTTTATAATTTTTTACCTCCTGAATCCAAATATACCATTAGTTTTCACCGCTGATGAATATTTCTCAAGATATCGCCGTAATAATATACAACATTCCAATAAACAAGGTGGGATGGATAACATTTACAAGTGGAATGAATTGTGGGTTAACTAAGCCTACAGCTGACTGTTTTCAACCACACGACAAGCAACTGGAAGTAACAACTTTTAAACTTCATTTTACTTCACAACAACTAGAACTCAAAACAAAAATTGCTGTTCTTATTTAGGCATGTCAGGGTGGTAGGTCGTGCTTTATGCGAATTGGTGACTGCATTAAGTATTTTGAAGTTAGATTAGATTAGGAAGGTAAAGTTTAGGTTATAATGTATCGAGTTGTTAGTTTATGTCGCCTGCAGACTGTTTTTGTAAAATCAAAATCCTAAGAAAAACACTTCAAATTACTTTTTCAAAAATGCTTGCATTTTTTAAATAGTAATTTGAAGTGTTTATCTGGATTTTGATTTTACAAAAACAGTCTGCAGGCGACATAAACTAACAACTCGATACATTATAACCTAAACATTAACTTACCTAATCCAACCTACCTTCAAAGGACTAAATGTAGTCACTAATTCACATAAAGCATGACCTACAACCCTGACATGCCTTTTCTGACATCAAAAGGAGTTTGCTTACATTCTAGAGGTTTGGTTAGGTTAGGTTATATTAGAATAGCACCATTTTATTATGTAATTTATAAACGGCGAAATATACTTAAATCAATAAATCATTACACAGAGGATACGCGTCCGGTAACCAGACGTGCATTAGGCGTCCAATAGTGACGTCACCTGGTTGTGGGGTCCTGGGGTCCCGGAACGCCATTACCACAACAATACGATGTTCGGCCAGCGTTGTTCGTGGTGTAATGGATAGAGTGCTCGGCTGATATGCAAGAGGTCCCTGGTTCGAAACCCATCGGTTTCTTTAACTTTTTGTCACAGATTTTGCTTTGAATGTAATTTCTTCTTAACTGTACATCTTTTGTTAGAATTTTTGGCATTTATAATTTTATGTTATGAATTCATCATATTCATCATTCATATCATTTGATTTTTTTCATTATCAGCAAGTTTGGTTGGTTAGGTTAGGTTATGACAGTAACTGCCGGACGCCTAATCCACGTCCTGTTACCGGACGGGTATCCTCTGCGAAATCATTAATAAAAAAATAAAATGTAGGCCTACTGGTAACAATAGTAGGCTACATTTTATTAAATATGTTAACTTATTGGTCTCAGAAAGTGAAAAGTGATTACGGTAACTTAATTAAAAAGTGATTTAAAAAAGTCTAAATCAGGTGATTTTCGTATTGCAGAATCAGAGTTAGCTAATAAAGTTGTCCCTTCCATTTGCTTGACTATGATTGAAAACAATCAGAGCCCATAGTTCATTCCACTTGTAAATGTCATCCATCCTACCTTGTTTATTGTAATGTTGTAAATTATTACACGGCGATTTCTTGAGAAATATTCATCAGCTGTGAAAAATAATGGTATATATTTGGATTCAGGAGGTAAAAAACTATAAAGTACGGTAAGATATCAAAATTGAAATTCGTCTGGAGGCACCTAGGGAATAATTACCCATAACCTAACCAACCAAACTTGCTGAATGGTGAAGAAATCGCATGAAGGTTTACTAATCGAATCAATAGTTTCAATCGATATTAAGAAACTGTTTCCCAGTTAAGCAACTGTACCCTATACATCTCAAGACTGTTGATTACTACAATCCGAAACCGTAAAATTTTATTGATACCTAATAGAAAAGCATTGTTGGCCTAGGATGCTGCAGGCCTAGGCCGACCCTAACTTAAAAATCAATGGAGGAAAAGAGGTTAAAACTAAACCGGGATAACTTACCCATTATCTATCGCTGATATTGATGCAATGGTTGAAGATATTCCTATGCTATCTACCACCGCACATAATACACAAAATGTACACAACTACAGCAAGCCTGTATATAGTTTTATAACATAACCCAGCGGTAGACTAAAATAATTGGATGGGGAGGAGGGGCAACGAAAAATTTAGTGCACTTAAGATGTGGATATGGTAACACGAATAGCAGTAGGTATTCGAGAAAACTGTCAAAATAAACAAAAAACTTCAGCACCGTTTCGACCTCGATATCCACATTAACATACGAAATAATTCCATTAATAAAACTTTCTGAAACGACGTTTTGTTCACCGACATCACAGAACACAGATTATTTTAGTGTTTTCGTTTTCTGTCTGACTCTGACTGCCTCTGGTCTAGTGTCACTGTCAAGTCAAGTTCAAGTTGATTGAAGTTAGTCTATCTCCATACCGGACCCGGACCGAACCGAACTAACAACCAGTCCAGTCCATTCAAGAAAAAAAAAATACCCCCCGCTGCAGCAAACCTGCAGACTAAGCGAATTTCCATTAGCCTGATAGGATTTACACTAAAATGTCCCCTTAAAAATATCATATTTATTCCCTATTTAAATAGAATTAGTTTAACGAGTACTTAGGTTTGCTGCAACATGGAGGGTAAAAAGGTGTTTTTTTAATGTTAGTTTAGTAAGAAATGAATGTATTTTCCAAATTCAATCAAAATATGTTCATAAACAAGCAAACTACAACAGTTGACTTATTCTCTATAAGAATAACATAGGGATTTTAAATTTACAGTTTTTTGGAATTTTCTCCGTAACCATTAGGCGCACAATAACGCTTCAATATACAAAATTATTTGTTTTTTTACGCTCTACAAAATGGTTTGAAAAGAAATTGTAAAATTATGTGTTTTTAGGGTCAAAAATGGGAAAAACCTATTTTTACCCCATAAAACCCCCCATAAACCCCCGTTCATATATATGAATTTGAACGGATGGTGTTTTTGGCCTCTAGGGACCTCAAAACGAAAAAATAAATCGGTCCCGGGTCCAGGTCTTACCATGAGTACTACGGTAATAGCTTATTCCCTATATGGGAAATTCGCTAAAACAACATTGAGCTATAATAACAATAGACGGACGATAACTTCGGCTTCACACATTCTTTAGGAATTTTACTCAAGTTAAACCAAATGGATAAAACTATAGACAAATAGAATATATAGACTGTCAAAGGAAGCTTCCGCGTTTACGTTTTATACATTAAAGAAGCCGAAACAAGTCTTATATCAATTTCTGTCTGTCTGCCAAGGCCCAGAAGCCATTTCCTCCTCCATGTTGGAACTTCGCAAAGTAGTTGATCGTTAAACCGTGTATATCTCTAACCTTGACCTATCTAGGCCTGATACCCATGAAAACTATTGAGATAGGCGAATAAATATATTTTTAACAAATTCTCTAATAGGGAAAAGGCTATTAATTACTGTAAGTAAGACCATAGACTATCTCCTTAGTCTATTGTAAGACCTAGACCCGTGCTCCATTTACTACGACCGAGGAGTGGAGGCAGGGGCAGGTCCGGCTGTTTCGCCGGTATGTGTGTTCATATCCATAAAGCACAATGCCCCGCTACCCGCTGGCAGTGTGTCCACAGCCAGTGGCGGTTCCAAGGGCCAAGGGATGGGGGGCTACAGAGGCTAAAGACCCCCCTTGAACCCTGAAAAAATAAATTTAAACGTACATTTCGTCCTTAAAACACACATTGTCATAAAACCGACATCAACGTAGTTTTTATTAAACTTAATGAGCGATGGCAGGAGTAGTATTTAGTACCACATAGATCAACTTTGTGGACAATAGCACAACGAATCAAACAATATTACGCTATGGAAAGTTGTACGCATCATCCAATTTTTACAGCAGTCAGCTGTTGACATGCTAGGGCAAAGGGCAAAGGCGAGCGCCGAGTGCGCGAGCAAGGACGGGGAAATAGCTGATTTCCTGATTTTCCATAGTTTAGTTAATAGTTAGTTGTAAAATTGTCTGCTAGCCACTAACGCTCCTTTCACACTATACGTTTTCGCTCGCACGAGTGTTAATCGTGCGGGCAGGCGGTCGTGGCTCTGTTGCTTTCACACTATACGATTTGTAATCGTACGGGTATCGAAACCCCCCACTCCACCAGTACAGAGTTCATTGATACTTTAGTGGAATGTTTTGTGGAGTATGGATCGGGAGCAAATTATTGCTGCGCTAATTATTTACAGACACAGGAAAAGAAATAAACGCGGCCGTCTGCACTGGGTACATCCCATAAATGTAATACGTGAGGAAGTTGGTGTGTTTAATATATTATTCGAAGATTTGAGGAACGATGAAGCCAAGTTTTTTTTAACTATTTTCGTATGTTGAAAGAATCGTTCGACGAATTGCACAATAAGTTGAAAAGTGATCTTCAAAGAAATAATACGACGTTCAGAAACTGCATTCAACCAGTTGAAATGCTCGCTGTGACTATATTAAGACAACTGAAACTAATTACAACAACTGAATAATACTATACAGTGCGCACAGGTAATTAAACTCAATAACCAAACAATTAAACTGAAAAACGAAATAAAAACTATATAGCAAAAACGCTGCAAACTGCACTCGGGGAGGGCTCCCGCACGACTAACAACCGTGTAGTGTGAAAAGGGCCATATGGTCACATGGTCCACTAGCAGTAGACACGACTATTACTCGTGCGGGAGTCGGATACCAACCGTGTGCACCTACGGTCGCTACGCGGGTGAAAATCGTACACGGTTGGTAATCGTATAATGTGAAAGGGGCTATAAGCTCCAATGGGATACAACAAATACGACTAATAACCGCACGAGCGAAAACGTATAGTGTGAAAGGAGCGTTAGACATCAATCACTCGACGTTCTGTACCCACGAGCACTTTAGCTTCCACATGCACAGGATAACAGCTATTTGTGTAATAGCTTCACTGTATCTATCTATATATTAATAGGCAAGCATGTTTCTTTAAAACCTTTTTTCTCAGCTCGTGTGCATCGTAGGGAAAATCTACGCATACTGTTAGAAAGCTATTTTCCTGTAGGTGTGCAGAATCCCTTTATAAATTAAAATAGGCTCAAAAATAAGCACAAAAAATGAATTTAAAATTTTGAAAAATTTAACATGGATATTATGAGTTGCCATGCTGGTGACGAAATAGCAACGAAATATAAACAGGAAATCAAAACAAATAGAAGAAACTCCAATCACATGTTCTATTCAAAGTGTGGAATGAAAATAAAGAAGTCTGTACATTACATATTTTTGGTCGAGTTTCGACCACTGGACGACCTCTAGTATCTTTAATTGGACATGTTTAGATAGTTGTTTCGTTTCAACAGTTGCAGTTTGCAGTTGCGAACTGTGCATTGTAATTTTAAGGTGTTTATTCTTTACTGTTTGTTTATGTTTATTTTTGACTTGAGCTGCTTGAAAAGGTGTTTTATGATTATGAAAATTAAAGTGTTGTGAGTGAGCTGAAGCTGATTATTTGTTATTAGATATTAACAATAAATATTTTGCGTGCATGAATTATTTATGAAGTTTTAAATGTTCACTTAACCTATCTTTTTCGGATTCCTCAAGAAAGAGTGATTGTTAATGTTAGGTTGAGTTGCGTTTGTGTGTGAATTTGTTAGATTGGAGTTTTGGTAGTGGTAGGTCTAGGTTTATTTTGATTAAGTTAGTTGGGCCTTTCAGTGGAGTTTAGGTCTAAGTTATTGCCTTTGAAAAAGTTAAATTAATAACTTATCTGTTAATAAGAGTATGCCTAAGTCAACCTTAGAGGCTAACTTAGACCTACCACTACCAAAACTGCAATCTAACAAATTCACACACAAACAAACACCTAACCTAACCTAACAATCACTCTCTCTTGAGGAATCCGAAAAATATAGGTTAAGTAAACATTTAAATCTTTATAATTAATTCATGCACGCAAAACATTTAGGCTAATTGTCAAGTTTAAGAAAGAAGTTCAATCCCTGCTGCTAAACAAAGTATACTATTGTGTAAATGATTTCTTATGTGACACTTTGTAATATGATGTAAATATGTATATAAAATCAAGCCATTTGATTAAGTTTTTGCCAACATAACAATTTTATCATGTATATTTTGCTTTTAGTTTTTAAGATGTTGACATGTCACCTGTTTTACCAGCTGTGCTGGGGAGGAAAATGTATTGTGACAAATAAAGAATCTGAATCTGAATATATATATATATATATATATATATATATATATATATATATATATACACATGTATAAAAATTTGAACGAATGGTGTTTTTGGCCTCTGGGGACATCAAAATGAAAAAGTAAATCGGTCCCGGGCCTAGGTCTTACCATGCCACCTACGGTAATAGCTACCTACTTCCCTATAGGGAAATTCGCTAAAAACACATTTGAGAAAAAACAGTACTGTTCTGCTGCATTTTTGGATGTTCAACAGGCGTTTGACAAGGTGTGGCATGTCAGACTTCTGTTTAAACTCAAAACGTCTCTCCCTCACTAAACGTATAACCTTCTAAAATCATATCAAGCCAATCAATCTTTTCAAATAAAATTTGAAAATTCGTTATCTGATCTGAAGCCGATACAGTCTGGAGTACCTCAGGGGAGTGTCCTTGGACCCTTGCTATATTTGATATATACAGCAGACATCCCTATGGTCCCCAACGTCACATTTGCTGATGACACCGCACTGTTGTCGAGTCATGTGGACCCTCATGTAGCTTCCATTAATCTGCAAGCTGCCTTGACTGAGCTCCAATATTAGCTTAAAAAGTGGAGGATAAAAGTCAACGAAAACAAGTCCAAACATATTGTTTTTACTCTGAGAACAGGGTACAATCCTCCAGTAACCATTAATAATGTAGCTTTAAGGAGGCAGACAGTGTAAAATATTTAGGTCTAACTCTTGACAAAAAATTAAATTGGAAATCTCATATCTAGTGCAAGAGACAGCAAATGGAATTAAAACTTCGTAAACTCAATTGGCTACTAGGTACGAATTCAAAATTATCATTGGCTAACAAAATTTTACTGTATAAAGTTATGATCAAACCAATTTGGACATACGGAATTCAACTTTGGGGGACCTCGAGCAAATCCAACATCAAAATTCTTGAACGATTTCAGGCTAAGGCACTGAGAAGAATTATTGGCGCACCCTGGTTTGTATCCAACACTACAATTAGGAATGACTTCAAAATTAAATCAGTGAAAGAAGAAATTACAGACCTTAGCAAAAATTATCAAGAAAAATTATAATATCATCCGAACAGTCTTGCTGTTAATCTGCTGGACAATAGTCAGTGCATTACCAGGTTAAAAAGTGTTGTGCATGTGCTGGACCTAAGCTACAGATTTCTGTAAATGTTTAAATGACTGATCCAATTTTTGGCAAGACTTGTTGATGAACAGGTGCTTGCTTCCTGACATTGTTTGACATATGTTTTACTTATTGTTCTCATATTTGAAGTTTGAACAGATTGTAAAATAAATTCTGATAAAAAAAACAAACAAAAAAAACTCACAGAAACCAATCAGCAGTAAGAAGACCCTGGCTGTATGACGTATCACCACCCGATTGGCGGAGAGGTTCCGGCATCTTCACGACCCTCTAAATTACCTGAAGAAGAGTTGGGCAGTCTCCTAGAATTCGGCTTAGCGTGAGTTAGTCTCCAGTCTCCAAAATCGTAAAATGTTCCGTTGAAGTGTCGCGCGTGTGTGTTGTGTGTGAATGTGAAGTTTAGATCCCAAGGCCTGTTGTCACTTTAGTGGCAGAAGTTAGGTTGTGTAACATCAAGTGAAATATGTATGTACCAATTTAAATCCATTGTAATCATAATTTATTTTAATTCTAAATCTGCTTGCTCACTCACAAAATAATTAAAAGGGAATGTTTTAAACCTTTGTTTCTCTCTTCCTAGAGAGAGATTCTTCAAGTATAAACTTAGTTTTATTTTATTAGTTTTCCTTTAAATTTTATTTCATTTTAATAACATATGTACTTTTATTTTTCTAATTCATACTTTTAATTTATTATTTTATTTTTCCATGCACTCCATCTCCCTAGTCCTAGACTTCAATCTTTTGATCTTGGGTTTAGTTCTTCCTTTTAAAATACCCTTTCTTTGCTGGTGTTTTGCCATTTATAATTATTGTATTTACTAATGTTTGTTAGTTCAATTTGTACTCAATGTTTCTGTAATTGTTATTTGCTCTTAATTTCTTTATTACATTCCTCTTGTAACATAATGCCAGTGTTTTATTGTTTCTGTACTTCAAACTTATGTCAAGCGAGTTCTATCAAATTAAATTAATTACCAATTCTTAAATTAAGATTACAATATATATATATGTATATATATATGTCTGTGAACGTGATAATTTGAGTAATTTTGGACCGATTTGGATGAAATTCGGCTTTGCAGGTGTAGGGCGTGATAAACTTGTATGAGTTCGTGAACCATGCATGATCCATAGGAACGAGGTTTTATGGGTTAAAAATGGGGTTTTATCATTTTTGATCCTGAAAACATAAAATGTCCCAATTTCTCTTTAAACCATGTTGAAGAGCTTTAAAAAAAATTGAGCTTAAAAAAATTTAGTATATTGAGTGTTATCGTACGGTCATTGGTTACGTAAAAATAAATGTTAATATAAAAATCCTATGTTATTCTTATGGAGAATACGTTTACTGTTATAGTTTGATTTTTCATAGATATATTTTGATCAAACTTGGCAAATTTATTTATTTAATACTAAGCTATTAATATGTTATCAAAAACACACTTCATTACCCTCCATGTAGCAGCAAACCTAGGCACTCGTTAAGCCAAATGTTATTTAAATGGATCTAAGTGGAAATTCAATCAGAAATAAACAGTATCAGCAAGCTGACACATACTTTCTCCCATTGGCTTGTCAACAACCTTTATCATGGGTAAGCGGTAGTAAGTAAGTATGATATGTTATAGGGAAAATTACAAAAGTTGCAATTACTTATGAACCGTAGTTGTTTCAGCAATTGCACTATTTTGTTTATAATTATAACAACCATAACACATCAACCTTTTATCAAAACCTGTTTTTTTAATCTGATTTTTCGTTATTTAATGTTTTTTTTTTTTTAATGGAAAAACAACATAAGTTACTTTTGAACCATTACTTTTGAACCATTACTTTTGACGGAAAAGGGATTTGTACCATTTTGTTCAGAATTTAAAGGACTATAACAAACTAAACTTTAATTAAAATCGTTTGTGCCATTTTTGAGAAAATCAGATTTTTCCGTTATTTTATGGGTTTTTATTGGAAGATAAAAGGAAGGAAGATAAAATATTTGTTGATCATTAAAAAACAAAATTTCCAAAAAATGAAATGAACAACTCATCATGGATTAGTGCCTACATGCCAAATTTCATCAAAATCGGACAACAGGTGTGGTCTGTACACATATACTGACAAACACACACACACATGGACGTCATCACTTCGAAAACCATTTTTTTTGGATCAGGGGGATCCAAAATCAATTTATCCACCCACTCAAACAAAACTCAAACTCAAAAATTTTGATGAAAACAATACCGGGTGATTCAAAATGAATGACCCAGTTTTAATGCTTTATAACTTTTATACTATTAAACTTACCGCTATAAAACACACATCAAATGAAAAAGCAACTCAAAGAGTTTATGTCTTCCAAAGACACATTATTTAACAAAATCGATCCAGTAGAACTGTAGATTTAATTGTTCTAAGTTAAAAAGTACTGTAATCTCCAACTTTTTTCACCAGTAAATATTTGAGGTTGCTTGACGTTTTTGGAAATAACTTTTAAATGGTGAGGAAATTGACCAAAGTAGAGAGAAACATTCCGAAAGAGGATAAAATTTCCTACAATTTACTATCATGCACTTCTTGAAAATACTCATTAAAGGCAGCCAAAAATTGCCTCAAAATAAAAATATGTGAAAATTTCCGAGTTCAATGTAGACAATTGACATTAAAATTTCAATTTTAATTTTTTTTGGGGATTTTCAATTTTTGTTTCATTCTGGCAATTTTTGGCTGCCTTTTAAGGGTTTAAAGTGTATTTCCAAGAAATGCATAATAGTAAATTGTAAGAAATTTTATTCTTTTTTGGAATATTTCCCTACACTTTGGTCAATTTCCTTACCATTTAAAAGTTATTTCCAAAAACGTCAAGCAACCTCAAATTTTTAGTGGTAAAAAAAAATTGGAGATTACTTTTTAACTTTGAACAATTAAATCTACAGTTAGCTACTCGATCGATTTTGTTAAATAATGTGTCTTTGGAAGACATAAACTCTTTGAGTTGCTTTTTCATTTCATTTGTGTTTTGTAGCGGTAAGTTTAATAGTATAAAAGTTATGAAGCGTTAAAACCAGGCTATTCATTTTGAATCACCCGGAACTTTCTCCATTTACTACGGTATAGGGGGAGAAAGTAAAAAAATGAAATTCGCTTAGTTTGCAGGTTTGGTGCGGTGGGGGTATCTTGCATATTTCATGTCATTGTTATTGGTGTTAACTGTCAGGTAGTGCATTTTGCTCGTTGATTTTTTGTAAACATTTGCAAATAAAAAATTAAAGACAAAATAATTTATAAATAAAAATACGTTTTTAAATAGTAATTTGTGTAACTAGTGGTGAAAGTGGCACTTTGCTGCACACGAGAGCAATGTTTAAATGAAACAATGAACGAAATGTTGAAATGAATGATGTGGAATGATCTCGAGTGCAGCAAAGGCCTTTTTCACTCGTGTTACACATTATATTTTTCTTACAGGCACTATAAAGGATATACATAATTAATCTTTCAAACACTATACAACACGTTTTTAGGTTCAGCTGGCAACACAAATCCTAGAGAAAGTAGTACCCGCGGTCCGTATCACTCCGCTATTTTTCCTCGGCAAGAAATGTGCTCCGCGTTTTGAGAATATAGTTCCGTATGTTTTTGTAATTTGAAGTGGTTTCCACGCCTAAAAAAAATGCTTTAAAGGTATTTTCTTGTTTATTAAGATCGTAGGAATGTTTTAAAAACGTTTAAAAGAAAAGTCCAGAAAGTTCAGAAATACCGAAACTATAAACACGAAATGACAGGTTAAATCGTAGTTATAATAGTCAATCAGCTGCTCATAGTATTATTATCTTTAAGTGTTGCCAACCTATTTCCAAGCGTACACGGATTACGTGCATAATAGAACCACGCTGTTTTGTGTTGTTTCGTTGGAATCCTGATGT
This sequence comes from Macrosteles quadrilineatus, assembly GCF_028750875.1. Classification (NCBI taxonomy): domain Eukaryota; kingdom Metazoa; phylum Arthropoda; class Insecta; order Hemiptera; family Cicadellidae; genus Macrosteles; species Macrosteles quadrilineatus. Next base: position 13,714,733 of record NW_026542594.1, read on the forward strand.
GCGGCAAAGTATAAACCGTATGGCAAAGTATAAATATGCAGCAATTAGCAGCTTTCTGTACTATAAACAGTACAAGGAAGCCAACTTTGTCGGGTGACTGTAGGAAAAAGTATTTTTATTTATAAATTATTTTCTAATTTTTAGTCTTTAATGTGTAAATATGTTAAATCAATTTTATATGGCCTGTTAATACTTAACCAAAACCTTATTATCTGTAATCAGATGTTTTATCTTTACTTTGGAATGCTTGTTTTATATTTTTAGAATATCTCAGGAGCAGAACCTGTACCTCTGCTCTTCTAACTGTCAATTTTAAGTATTTACAGCTGACTTAAATAAATTGATATATTTACATTCTTTCAAAAAGTAAACATGGAATATTTCTATTTGGAAGCCCATGGGGCGTAGCCCAAGGGAAATATGATAATTAAATGATCATATTGCATTGCCATCCAATTGTGAGCTATGTTTCAAGTTTCAAGTCTCTAGCTCATCGGGAAGTTAGTATAAAATTGATTGCAAAATTTGTACCAGACAAGAAAGCGAGCTAATAAAACATTTTAAAAAGACTGTAAAGTAAACTCACAGTGTCTCTAGCTCATCGGACACTTAGTTTTTTAATTGATATCAAAATTTTGTAAGAAAGCATCAAAGCAAGCTAATAAAAACAAGCCCATGGGGCGTAGCCCAAGGGAAATATGAAAATTAAATTATACAATATTGCATTATCATCCATTTGTGAGCTATGTTTCAAGTTTCAAGTCTCTATTTAATCGGGAATTTTGTATAAAATTGATTGCAAAAAGTTTTACCAGACAAGAAAGCGAGCTAATAAAACGTTTTAAAAAGAGTTGGGGTGGTCTTTTTTGTTATTTTTATTCTTATGTCACCATATGAGCTTGCTTATGATGTTGGGGTTATAGCCGTTTTTAGATGATATTTGTTTTATTATGTTGAGCTCATCAGGGTTGTAGGTTGTAGTCTTCTTTTCAAAATGGAACGTTGATTAATCTGTTGACCATGCTATGGAAGGCTGCATATTTGTGGGCTATGGGATGGTTGGAGGATTGATGGATGATTTGGTCTGTAGCTGTAGGTTTTCTGAAAATTTTGAAAGCGTGGATTCTACGCTCCAATGGGTGGATTCTACTATAGAAAAAATGTTGTCTACTAGACTCCGACTGATGATGGATCAATAAAATAGGATTGCTAAGGTAAGGTCTTATAATATCAATTAATATATATAATATCCAGAGGCTAAAATGATTGATTGATTAAAACAAGATTCAGTTAAGTACCAAGCAAGGAAATCACACTCCTTACTGATATAAGCTAAATAATCAAATTTTTACCCAATTCTATCTAAAGAAATAGACTAATATGAGGTACATACCTTTACGTCAACAGTTCAATTTTGTCGTAAGTGGAACTCACTACATGTTTCGCCTATTCAGGCATCGTCAGGTGTTATCCTAGCAAGAATGCTTTGTCATCATCCATGATGGGGTCGTCAAGAAACATTTAAATAAATACACACACATTACGCACAAAAACATTTAACAATTAATTTGTAGGCCTACTATTACCGGTCGCGGTACGGAGGCAGACTGAACATGCTGGAATTATGTAACACCGACCCCTCCTCCGTTATCAGAGTAAATAAGTAAAATAAATACACACCTTGTGTGTGTATTTATTTAAATGTTTCTTGACGACCCCATCATGGATGATGACAAAGCATTCTTGCTAGGATATCACCTGACGATGCCTGAATAGGCGAAACATGTAGTGAGTTCCACTTACGACAAAATTGAACTGTTGACGTAAAGGTATGTACCTCATATTAGTCTAATTAAACAGTTCAGGGGCTACATCATGAATTTTAAAGAAATAGAATTGCAATTTGACACAAAAGTATTGATGGTTTTGATAAAATGAGACCTGTGGTTTTGTTTTGAGCAAACACTACTTTTAGAGTAGGCTACATTATTAATTACATCCCGCACAAGAGACAGGGTGTCTACTACATGCTGGATAAAAAATTCATGGACAATTCCCGTACATTTAAGGACACTTTGCCGTAATCTTTGTCGGTGTCATTATGCCTACAGAATAATTTTCCTGATTTGTCAAACTGTATTAATCTTGTTATTCACTGTAGTTGTACCAGAGAGAAAAGTAAATAATAATATATAAGAGTTAAAAATTACAAAATAGAAATTGATTGAAAGTAAACAAACATAGGCCTACCTATACTTTAGGTAAAGCTTGTATAGTGTAACAGAGAAATGCAAACATTGTCTCCTGCGATAGCGATAAATATCTCCATCGGTCATGTAAACTTGATAACATAGCTTATCCGATCCAGGCCGATTAATTTGGCATGATTCGCCCTGGCACAACGTTAGGTTCTTGACTACGTTTGAAAAACATCTTTAATGCATATTGTTACTCAATTCTTAGTACAAAATCAAGGTATGGATTATTGTATTTTCATTTGCAAAGTAATATCGACACATAGCAATCATTAGTTGTTTATCTTAGGCTCAGTTACATTTTCTTAATATATTTTACAGCTCTTTCAAGAGTCAAATTACCCAGGCCTAGACCTAATTATTTAGGAGGGCCTATATAAACTGAGTAACAAACAATGAGGTTATAATAGCAGCAAAGTCACTATCATCATTCTAGTTCATAAGATTTAGATTGCTTAAAGCATACAACTCAATAAATAAATATATGGGAAACAAAAAACATTGAAACCTGAATAGCCAACAATATAATACAAAGATACAGAAAATGCAATGACATAATTTGAAACCAAGCAGTCTTACATAGTGATAAAACATTAATGCAAACAACAATGCTTGTGGTTTTGTCAATTGAAGGTTTTGTCCATAAAAAAGGGGTTAACTTACAAAATAAGACTGTAGATTATTTACATGTTTAATATGAAACCATAAACAGTTTTATGGCACTAGGCACTGGCCGCGGCAAATTGAATCTTCAGAAAGTACAAGTAAGAAGTGAAATTTAACAGCCATTATAAAGCTATTATTTTCATGATAAAATAGGTTTGGGATCTAATAATAATTACCCTAGTAATAAAAAAAGAAGTTGTAAAGGAATAAAAGTGACACAACTTTTATGAGCTAGCTGCTGAGCCAACAGTTCTTGGAAGTACTTAACTTGAAACTTGATTGTCGTGATAAAATATTAATGGGTTTGAGATTGTTAATGGGATTTTTATTGCATAATTACTCTAGTAATAAATTATGAAAATGTAAACAAACATCTGATAAACCTTTTATGTGCTCCTAACCAACTAGCGATCAATAAAATTATGGCCCATTAAAAATTTAAGGACGTAGTCTGGCATTTAAGTACAATTCCCTACATTTCATGGCCAGTAAAAATTTAAGTACAATTCCCGGTTTTCCCGGTTGGTAGACACCCTGAAGAGAGCTTAATCACTTTGATGAGCAATGTAGTATTGTCATCTAAGGGAAGAATATGTCCTTAGGCCTCTTTTATGCACGGCGTTTTCCGTCGGGCGGAATCTATCAGAATCTATCGGGCTTTCCGTTGGTGAGTGTTTTAACATGGGTTTAAATGAGACCCTTTTATGCTTGACGGAATCTTCGTCGCGTTTCAGCGTTCCGTCGGAGGTCGACGGAGGACTTAGACTCCACCGAGTTTCGGAGTTTCGTCGGAGCGTGTTTTTACATGGGTTCAAATGGAACCCTTTTATGCAACTGCGTTTTCCGTCGGGCGGAATGAAGTGCTGCCAACCTACCCCACGCTCTGCCATCCACAGTATTGAAATCGCCTAATCATTGTAAATAGATTATCATTATTCATTGTAATTGATTGAAGAGTATAAAGAGATGTAATTGAGAAACGTGTACTGGGCGGAATTTGAATTTTTGTTTAAATCTGCGGAATAATACTTATTGTTTCGTAGGAATAATATAACTATTGTATTTCCGGGACTGACATGGGGATTTTTGTATCAAAGGTATCACCCGGGATTGATATGGGAATTTTTGTACGAAGGCCAGCCCCCCGGGTTTGGTTTTGGTATTGTGTACAGTCTTTCAGAACCGAAAGACCGTACACAATACCAAACCCAACTTCAAAAAGCCTTCGAAAACCGAGGCTATCCTAGCACTTTCGTAAAATCTCAGATCCAAGCGGTCAGAACCCACGTCCAACTACAAAGAAAAATACCAACCATCTTCAAGTAAATTTGATAACCACTTACCACCCTGGCCTGCAACAACTAAACAACCTCCTTAAAACAGGTTTCAAAATCCTAGAGTCCTCCAGCCAAACCAAAAACCTCCTTTCAAGAGCCCCTTCCATAATCTATAGGCAACCCCCAAATTTGAGGAATATGCTAGTCCACCCAAAACTCCCAAATCCATCAAAAATACCATCTGAGAAACCAAGACCGGGCTCATACCCATGCAATGAAAACCGATGTAAATCTTGCCAGATACACCATCCTACAGAAACTTTTACCAGCACACACCATAATAAAAATTACAGAATCCAAGGCCATCATACCTGCAGCTCAGAGAACCTTATCTACCAGCTTCAATGTTCACATTGTCCAGCCCAGTACATAGGCCTAACAACCGAGACTCTCCGAAAACGCATGAACGGCCATCGACATGATGTTAAAACTAGCAAAGAAAAACCAGTTGCACAACATGCCTTATCCCACCAACTTCTATTTGATGACTGTTTCACCATAAAAGCTCTAAAATCATTGCCAAAGAACCAATGCAATAGTTCAATGCTCAGAAGATGGGAATTAGCTTACCAGTTTGTGACCAACTCCAGAACCCCACCTAACCTCAACATTAGATAATATCCTCACCCTCACAGCTAACTCTTAAGTATTTATTTTCATGGACAAAACTAATTTGCTTTTCAATATACATATTATATGTAAATACAATATTGCAATGTGCCTGTATTTAGTGCTTTGTGCAGTGTCAGTTGGACAACCTGTCAGACATTTTGAATTCAAACTGTGTCATCCTATTTAAACTAGAGATGGGCTAAATGATTCCATCGATGTAGCCGCTACAATGATTCCAGCTACACTCGTGGACTCATTACAAGTAACCGTTCCGATTCCAAACGATTACTTCGTTACCGCCGTTACAGAGTAGCCGCAATCGACCGATTGCACTCGTAATCGTCATGGTATTGATACTCCGATGTATTCCAGTTACAGTAACGCCTTTTGAATCAAAGTTTACTGAAGCCAAATAAATATTTTTTTGGTTTGTATCGCAATAAATACAATTTAAATGAGTTTCCAAAATATAGGATTAATGAATTATTAATCATTAATCAATTAATCAATCATCTAATCTATCATTAATTAATTAAAATTTGTATATTATTACACAAATTTATACAATCAATTACTGTAGCAATTTGTAACAATTAAATCATTCTAAGGAAGGTTAGAATAAGCAAAACTACGAGATATGTTTTTGCACATTAATTGTAATCAACACAATTTTAACTAACATTTTTTTTAAATCATAGTGGATTAATTTAATCCTATAAACTGATTTGGATTTCGCATTCAAAAATATCAACTGTTCACCCACGGGTGCGAGGTGGTGGCGGAGTTAGTTAAGCGGAGCGAAGCGAAGCTCTTTGGGATCAACTTCAATGCAATATTTATAAGTGTTGGACTGGACTGTGGAATGGGGTTATCTCGCTTGTCAAGCAAGCTGGTAGCTGGACTCATTTACGGAATCGAAACGGCTTGGAATCATCTTCTCTAAACGATTCCAGGCACATCGATTTGCTACTGTAACGAAGTAATCGGAACCGGTACTCTGATACTTGAGTAACGATTACTTTAGCACCAACCATGTAATGATTACAAAGTAACGATTCCAGTACTTTGTTCCCACCTCTAATTTAAACTGTTGTTTTGTAACTACCATCTAGGCCTACTTCTGAAGAAGCCTCTGAAAGAGGCGAAATATTAAGTATATTATGTGTGTGATTTTATGTGTTCTTTGACTCGTCTGCAACCTTTCATCAGGTGAGTTAGCTGTGTCCTCTCCATCCTATATTTATTTATTTAATGTGTGTATTTAGTAATATCTACTTACCAAAACACAAAAATATAGTTGGGTTGATGATTTACATTAACATTTGTTTTCTAGTTTGTTGTATGAATGGAAAAAGAAAAACTGTATAGCTTAAGTGTTTCAAGCCATCCTTCATATTATATCCTTCACATGATTTGTGCAGTTACAGTTACAAACTCTTGATAATAAATGAATCCCCCAATAAATACACCACCATTATAAAAATAGATATTATATTGTACTTTGTACAAAAAATATGACTTTTTACAAGTTTTACAAGGTATATACAATATTTAAAATGGCAATAATGAGCTTTATGATTTAGATGCTGGTTGAAAGTAATCTGATATTTTCTTCTTTTTAGTGATACTTTTAGAAGAATCTGTAACTTGCCTAGTATCATTCTTAAGTTCAGATGTCCTTGAATGATCACTCGGTCCAAAATCTTTCTTGGACTCATTTAAGTTGTTCCAGCTGCTACTTAGCCTCTTGAGACAAAGCTCTTTATCATTGTGAACGTTTAAAGTCTTTGCTTCAAGAGGTTTGACGCCTTGTTCATTTTCCTCTTGGATTGAATCTTTCACATTTTCCAACTCCTGTTCAATCTCATCAATGCTAAGTTTTTGCTCATTGCTGCTTTTGGCAGGTTTCTCTATTTGGATATCTTTACTCTTGTCTTTAAGCCTTGGTTTATTTGGAGTAAAATGAGGCTTGCAGTTCAAGGATGATGGAACTGAAAGAAAGAAAATTATCAATACAAGTACATAACATTTTGGAGAGCAGTCAGTTTTCTAAAGTAGCTGTGATCAAGATTTGAAGTGTAGATTTGAAATGAAAAAGTCCTAAATTAGGAAAAAAATATCACAGTCCAGTGTTAGAATATCTTTGTTGTTGTAGCCTGTAGTTCTTGAGTAAGATGTTTGTGTCACCCTGTGCATTTTGCCTGCTTGTGTGGCATCTTCAGGGGTCTTCTTCGTAAGTTATCTTCTTATCACTAAAACTATAGTCTATTTTTACACACGCGATCACTAGTATTGCAGGTGGGTCGATTGGACAACATCACGATGGACATGCAGCAGAGTCACGGCGGGAGGTCTTGACTTTCCTGGTTTAAGGTCGGGCGAGTGCTTTGCTTTGATCTCTGTAGTGTTGCCGGTTTGATGCTGTGTTTCCAGTTTTGTGAGTTTCAATGACGTTGAAATATACAGCTAATAAAACTGGAAGCATGTCCTTCATCGTGTTGTCCAATTGACCCGACCGTGACTCTAATGACGGCGTGATTAAATATTTTTGTAAATAGAGACTATAGTGTTAATGAAGAGAAGATAACTTAAGAACACCTTTGAAGATGCCACACAAGCTAGCAAAATGCATAGGAAGACGCAAACATCCTACCAACTCAAGAACTACAGGCTACAACAACAAAAGTAATCTAATATAATTCAAATTCTTAAAACTGGGATGGCAAAAAAAATATATACATGTATATATATATATACAGACAAAACTCTAATTTTATTTATATATATATATACAGGGTGATCAACTCAAGGAGGCCACCATTGGGATATCGGAAACGGTAAGAATTATAGAAAACTTTAAATGGGAGACATTCCTTCATTTTTTGTGGCAGTTAAAAATATGATTTTATTTTTTCGAAATTCAGTCGCCATTTTCCAAAATGGCGGCCAACTTTGAAATTTCTTATGGAACATATTTTATCATGTTTTCGGATAGAACAGGCAATTTAAAAACCTTTTTATTCTTGACATTTTTTTGATAAACCCACTCGTTTAAGAGTTACAGCCTATGGAAAAATGACTTCCGGTGTACATTTTACATCATGTAGCTCCTGTATCTGTAGCTGAATTTCAAAAAAATAAAATCATATTTTTAACTGCCACAAAAAATAAAGGAATGTCCCCCATTTAAAGTTTTCTCTAATTCTTACCGTTTTCGATATCCCAATGGTGGCCTCCTTGAGTTGATCACCCTGTATATATATAGACATATAAGTGCTACATTATTGTGATATTTTATTTGTCCATGGGCTCTGTGTATGAAAATGTGTTTAATATATGTCTCACTGCTTGCGAAGAGTAAATGTCACATAGGTAGCTCATAAAGAGGATAGGTAAGTGTAGAATATCTTCTCTGTTCAAAAAGGCTACATGCACATTGTGGAAATGATCTCTTAGGCCTGGCGCACACGGTCGATTTTTCGATTGGCCGATTAAAAAATCGGCCAAAAATAAATCGCCCTTGATTTATGTCTAGGCGCACACGTGGCGATTTTTTAGTCGAGAAAAGGATTTTTTGAGTGTGTTTAAAATGGACTTTGTTGAATTAACCTGTGTTTGTGCTATTCTAATTAGACCAAAGAAAAAAATAAGACAACATAAATATTGGGTTCATCCGATAGTAAGTCAGATACTTTTAAATCGACAGTTTTAGAACCTATACACTTTACGTGATGACAGTAAAAAGTTATTTAATTACTATAGAATGTCTGTTGAAAGTTTCAGTTTTTATTATAACAGCTGTGGCCTTTTTTAGCAAAGAAAACAACACAACTCACACTGAAGTTCACTGACTCCTGTAGAGAACAATAAGCGACTGGCCGATTTTTTAGTCGACCGTGTGCGCGGACTAATAACAATCGTACGTTACAGATTTTCGGGCGACAATCGCCTCGCCTACGAATCTGTGGCAAAACCCAGATTTTAAAATCGGCGCAATTCTCGATCGCCTGTGTGCGCGCTTCCATTCAAATACATGATGCACAGTTCGGCCGATGAAATAGTCGCCTCAAAATAATCGCTCGTGTGCGCCTAGCCTTATGGTTTACACCCATCTTACCGTACATTAAAATTGGAATCCAAACAGAGTTTAACAGATCCCTTCTTATCATGGATCTCAATCTCTGCAGCCTAGTGGCTTCATAGCCTCTTGGCTGCACTAGACAGTCAGGCAGGACAAGTCATACATTTTGCTGAAGAAAAAGTAGTATAAGCATGCATTATTACACTAATTTCCATACTTGGGTCGCCACTGACTGTCTTGTAAATGTGGCCGTAGAGACTGTGACGATGCTGCAGTGGACTGTAGCAAGTCAGGATCTTCCACAAACAACCTGAAACAACAACATTGTAACACCCAGACCTTAACCATTAACATTTCTTTGGTACATTTATGAAATCTCAAAATACTTTTTTTTTTAAATAACTACTACTAATTTCATTTCAGCTATAAATTACCGAAATCTTGAACATGCCTGTAGTAAAAATCCATATATAAACCCCAAAGTACCCATGAACTTTTGAGAAAACTACAAGTCACAACCCCATAAACCATATACTTAAAATGTTTGCCATGACGAGAAACCTTGCGCAAAACTCATAAATTGCCCTTTAAGGTAGTAATCCCTTTCTAAAGGGAACTTTCCATATACCTAATGCTAAAAATACCTCAGCTGTACTTATTTGTATGTTATTCTTTCAATGTACTACCTTATTAAAATCAGGTGTGATTATTTGTTTGTATTACTGTTTTCTGTTTTATTTATTTCAGCTTAACTTAACCAATCAATATTTTTATAAATACTTGTGAAGTCAAACGGGGTGAAGCTCGTGGGTAACAGCTAGTTTGAGTTAAGTTCTACAAACTATCTTCAAACTAGTAAGTAAAACAAACTATCAGAAAACCAACTAAATAGTATTTCCGGCATTACAAAGGCAGTGAACAGCATAAGGCTAATTTATGCAAATTTAAAAAAGAATTCTTTAGGAAATGTAATAAGATTGGACTTATTTTAAGGGTTTGCTTTATCTAGCAGTGGAACTGATGTCAAAAATGGAAAAAAAACAACCCAAAAAAAATTGAACTTATATGATATTGAGGATAAACATTTGTCAATCCACGAAGTTAATAAGTTTTAAATAGATGTGGACATTGAGGGAAAGAAGCTGAAAATAAAACTTGATACAGGAGCAGCGTTAAGCTCAATATCTTACAGCGATTTTCTATCACTACATGTGAATAAACGTCTTTTCAAAACTGCTGTTGAGATGAAAACATATACTGGTGAAATCATCAAGCCTCTTGGAGTTTGTTTTGTTGATTGTAAATACAGAGATTTTAATTCCTTTGGAAAATTGTACATCCTGAGGCAAGAGGTTGAGCCAATAATTGGAAGATAGTGGCTGAGAGAAGTAAAAATGGATTGGGCAGATATACAAGTGGTTGAGAGTGATTGTAAAAAAATGGACAAATTATTAACAGAGTTTCAAGAAATTTTCACAACCAATCAGAAAAATTACTTCAGAACAAGGACACATTGAGTTAAAAGAAGAAGCTAGACCTATTTTTTTTTTAAACCTCGACAAGTGAAATCTTATCCCAACCAGCCGTTTTTTATCGCTTAGTGACTTAAATATTTTGACAACTTGCTTAGGTGTAACTAAACTAAAATAAAAAATTGGAACATCAGGCCTACAAGTGATTGATTTTCATTTCTATTGCCTTGCTCTTGGAAAAATGTAAAAAAGATAAAAGGTAAGATGTAAAATGTTGAGATGCTCTGCTAGGAAAACAAACAATAAAACTGTATCTAATTTCTGTAAAATAACACAAAAATGTTTTAATTGGCTGTAATCTAACATTGACATTTGACACTATTCGTGTGTATACATACTAGGCCTATATGAATAAAGATTTTTGATTCTGATTCCTGTCCGTAGAACAGGCACATTGGGAGGTAATGATTAAAGTTATAGAATACCATTAAAAGTCCTTGGAGGCTAGCGGCCATCTTGGATGGTTTCAAACAGCTTCTGAAGAGTTATTTATCATCCAAAAATATTTTTTCAAACACCAAAGTTATTATAATTTAAATATCTAGTATACTATACTGTGAGATTAAAAATGTTCTTTGTAGTTTGGAATTGTTCTCCAAGGGAGTCCATGTCGGGTCGCGTTCTGGACAGGCTCACAGGAGCCATCCGTGACGTCATATTGATGGTCCGTAGATCCATGACGTCATACTTAATTATAAAATTATACTGTCATAACCTAACCTAACTAACCAAACTTGCTGATAATCAAAAAAATTTAATGAACTGATTGAAAAATAGTACTGTTCATAAAATAAAATCGCATAAATGCCTCAAATTCTAACAAAAGATATACAGTTAAGAAGTAATCGCATTGTAAGCAAAAAATCTCTGACAAAAAGTTCGATTTACCGGTGAGTTTCGATCTGGTTACCTCTTGGACATCAGCTGAGTACTCTATTCACTACACCACGAACACCGAAGGCTTCACTTTGTATCGTTGCGGTAATGGTGTTCCCTCAAGAGAAGAGAGTGACGTCACGCCATGACAGGCAATAGAATTGTGCGCCACAGAGCGTCTCGTGAGCCTTGCAAGAACTGGACCCAGTCCATGTCAGCTATCGACCATCTTGGATTTGCCCACCATAAGAGAAATGTTAATTTCAAACAGCCCCTGAAGAGTTATTTACCGTCCAAAAATATTTGTTTGAACACCAGAGTGATTGTAATTTTAAATATCTAGTATACTGTGAGATTAGACATTTTTCTTTGTAGTTCTTTAATAGTTTTATGAGTTAGAACATCTAGGCTCCAAGGACTCTTAAAAAACCAGTTTTTTTTTTATGAAAACATGATTAACATCAAGAAACAAAACCATCAAAACTGAGCTGCATCTATTATCAATATGTGAAATGTGATAAATCCTTTAATTGTATGGTTAGTAACATCTACTTACCAACAGTTATTTGGTGCTGAGTAAGAAAGTTGTGCATGTTTGCAACTTGGTCCCGAAGTTCCTTGTTACTGAAGGTGAAGTATGCAACATCACGACCCGCCACACCAGCGGCCATTAGCTGTAGAAGGGACTTGAGACATGCGTCACCATTAAATGCTCCACAACCCCAGTTGCCTACAAGGAATGTCATTACACAAAAATACAAAACACAACAGGACCTTAATAGCTCGAACCTTGATATCTCAAATTCCTTGATATTGTAAATTTTTGATAATCCCCATGGAATCCCAGTAACTCACAACGCTTAAAGAACCTTTATAAGTTGAAGGTTTTAAATATTTAACCTTGATCAGTAGAACTTTGACATTTAAAGCAATGATACTAAACGTTACTCAAAGTTTCCTTTTCACGAGTCTAATTAACTCAAAGATTACCCTTTTATAAGTGTTATAATGTACCTCCATTACTCAAAGTTTTGTGCGTACATGTATTTTTTATGTTCTGAACCCATATTTTTTATGTTGGTTTGGTTTATCCAGCACCAAAAATTAGACTTCATAGACTTGAAATAATTCTAAATTACCATTTCTGCAAAATAAATACAGTAGGCATACTTTTTAATGTATTGTGTTTTTAAACACAATAAATAGTTTTTTCTGACTCCTAGCAGGCCGTCCCCCGAGGAGGAAGTGTCACTGAATAATGTGTTAAAATAGTTCTGTGCCCAGTAACTTTGTTTAAAGATTTGTAGCTCTATCTTTCTTGTTTTCAAGATATTTATTCGTCCCGGGACTTTTTTCCCAATCTGAATTTTAAAAAGTTAAACAATTTATAGTGCTTTTAAACAGTAACAAAACACCTCATCAAACCCCGTTCCCATGGGCCGACAATGCTGGTTTGCGAACTTGTTTGAATAAATATAGGTTTAAATGTTTGTACAAAATTTCATCTAAATAGGATGATCTTTACTTGAGTTATCATGCTAATGGACAAGTAGTAGTCATTTTGTACGTTCTAGGACAGAGGAGGGAGGAGTGTAGACCACGTGGGTTAACGTAGGTCGGGAAGGGAGGTGTGTCCATGACGTCACAAACAGAGGATGATCTTACAGACAGAGACTGATCCTCTGATTTGGATGACCTTTTTTTGTGTAGATATAAAGAACGTTAAATCAGTTCTCATTTGGTATACTTGTCGTATAATAGGATCTCACGGCTGAGATCGAAAACGACAACAGCTTTTGAATCTCATTTTATATAGGACCACCAATAGGTTCTCAACTGCACAAAAATGGCGCCGATTGCATCATTCGGTGCTCATGTTTTCACTAGAGGATTTGTATGAAGATGCAGTATTTCGATCTCAGGACAGAGGAGGGAGGAGTGTAGACGACGTGGGTTGAGGTAGGTCGGGAAGGGAGGTGTGTCTATGACGTCACAAACAGAGGATGATCTTACAGACAGAGACTGATCCTCTGATTTGGATGACCTTTTTTTTGTGTAGATATAAAGAACGTTAAATCAGTTCTCATTTGGCATACTTGTCGTATAATAGGATCTCACGGCTGAGATCGAAAACGACAACAGCTTTTGAATCTCATTTTATATAGGACCACCAATAGGTTCTCAACTGCACAAAAATGGCGCCGATTGCATCATTCGGTGCTCATGTTTTCACTAGAGGATTTGTATGAAGATGCAGTATTTCGATCTCAATGTATACTGACACGCCATTTGAAACTCATTGTTTTCATGTTGATTTTTACGTGTCTTTTGAGTTGAGTCGTTCCGTGTTTAGCAGTGGCGGCTCTAGGACCTAGTCTAGGGGGGGGGCTCCGGGGGGTTTGGGGGGTGCATTTTAACGCTAAAACTGTGTCCAATAATAGTCCAAAAACTCCCATTTCACCTGTTGTTTGTCATGCATGAGCAAATAGACATAAGTAGAGTAAAGTAAAGTATATTTTTTAAATAGTTTTTACCAATTTATTTAATAGATCAGATTTATTATCCTAATAGAACTACGCCTATATTAAATATGAATAGATATTGCAAAACATAACAATTAATCCTCTATTGTGGTTTCTATTTCATAATTCAACTTTTTAAACCTAGTTTTAATTTGTACTGCTCAATTTCGGAATTTTGGGGGAGGGGTTTGACCCTCTAACCCCCCTCCCTGCCTACGGCCTTGTAAAACGGGACTACACTGTATTGAAAATATAACTAACAATTGATAATTTAATAGTAAAAAATCCACGGCAATAATGAGTAGATAACCAAACGGTAAGGCCTGACATTGATTGAATTGTATAATTTAAACACCCACGGCAATAACGAATAGAAAACCAAACCATGAGGGTAAGGCCTAACTTTAATTGTACTGTTTGAATGTGAAATCCATCCTTCTTTCTTTCTGCCTGGCGAAGTGATCTATTACTTTTTCGTTGAAGTTTGAAGTTGACAACAGCTTTTTTTCGATAGAACACATAGCAAGCGCACTTAGTCTGTCTTGTTTCATGGTACTCCTGGTAAACGTTTTAATTCGTTTCAAAGTAGAGAAACAACGTTCACTTTCCGAAGTAGTCATAGGTATTGTGCTTATGATTTTTAAAAGTTTGATTGACTCTGGAAGCACATCTTTGAGGTTGTTGTCATAGACAAAGTTGAGTAGTCTTAATGACCCTGTGGCCGTTGAAAAATCATCCCTATTGTAAATAACATTTAACTCCTGTTTCAATTCAGTTTTATTTAGGCTAAATAGTTCCGCAGCAGCGTGTAACTCTTTTTCGGGAAACTTGGTTTTAAACTCCCCAAACAAACTTGGCTGAAACAGTTTTGCCGCGGACAAATGATTTACAAACGTAAAACGGTCATCAATTCCCGACGTAATTATGTCACACACTTCCTTTGCGACGACGCGTTTTTGATCGTCGTGTCTTCTCCGCTTTTTGCTCGATTCGGGTTCACTATCTCTCGGTTGATCTAACATGGTCGAGTTTCTTACGCGATCTACCACAGTTTTGAAATCGCCGACAAACTTAAACGCCTTGACGCAATCAATTGTTGTTTGCTGCAGTTGGTTGTACAGAATGTCACTGTGGGGCAGTATTTGATTGAAAAAGTCCAGCCAGAAAATAAAGTCTTCGTCTTTTAGAATACTTCTTAGGCCAACAGCTTTATTTATTGTGGCATAGTCATTGGTGTCATCGTCGAGTATGTAACTTAAACATTCCTCCAACTCTCTTTGATAATTAAAAATTGTGCTTACAATTCTGGATTTAAAATTCCACCGAGTACCTGAGCTTTTTGGAATACGACGTTTTACTATCTCATCGAGAACTGCAGTTCTCTTTGTTGACTGGGAAAAGAATGATGAAAACCCCTCGATATTACTGAAGAATATCTTAACCTGCTTATTTTGTGTAGCACTGCGTTCAATGATTAAGTTTAATTGATGTGCGTAACAGTGGACAAAATTTGCATTCTTATATTTAGATTTTACACGCGCTTGTACTCCCGTGTGTTGGCCACTCATTACGGAAGCCCCATCGTAGCTCTGGGCAATGACTTTATCAGGAGTTTTGTCGAGGTTTAATTGCTCTAATACTTCAAAAATTGTTTCGCTAACTGATTCTGCATCATGGCCTTTTGGTCTAATAAAAGTGATAAATCGCTCGTGAATCGTGCCATTCAGCTCGTACCTAATAACAAATACTAGTTGAGATAAAGTGGCACAGTCTGTTGTTTCGTCGGCTTCAATAGCAACATAGTCGGTTTGTGTCAATTCATCACGAATCATTTGCAGACAAACGTAATATATTGAGTCCAATAACTCGTTCTGTATGGTTTTAGACAGACCCAAAAACACTCGGTTATTTGTTTGATTTATGTGCTGTTGCAATGTTACATCCAGCTCCGCCATAAGGTTAACCAAACCACGAAATATGCCAGGATTTTTTGAATTTTCGCGTTCATCATGTCCTCGTAATGCTAATTCAAACGCTCCACAAAATTTAATTGCATCAATTAGCTTACTTAGAATGTATCGATTTTTCGAAACATCTTCATTTTGTTTTTGTATTTTTAACCTATATGCATTGTCCAATTGGCATCTAATATCAACTTTACCTAAAACAGCATATTCTATTGACGCATTTATGTGTTTTTCACTTGTTTTGTGTTTTTTTACTTTTTCCAGTAGATGTTTAAGGTCTGAAATGCCGTCTACAGTCCATGCTCTATCTTGAACCCCCATGACCAAACAAGTGTAGCAGAAAAATGAATTTTTAATTGAACAACCACATAGCCAATCTGCATGATTGTACATATGTGGCGAAAATTTTCGTGTGAAGCTATTCTTATTCTTTGAACTGTTTTGAATTTGGTTTATGTTCATGAAAGGTCTAGGAGGTCCTAATTTTTTCAAAGAAATTCTGTGGTCAATATTTTTGATCCCTTCATTGATAATCAGGCTAACTTCGTTAGTGACGTTAGCCGTCGACGACAACGAAATGCCGCCGTCCATTATTATTTAGATTTAGGCCTTCAACCCACGGCAAATTTACCCGTAATAACTTATTAAGACTAATAATAGGTAACTATAACTAAAATTGTCCGAGTCACTTTACCTATGGTTAGTTTACTTAGTTTTCGGGTTGATTAGGTTAGCCTATACTAAAACTACAGACGTAACTTATTGACTCAAAGATACCAACTAACTAACTCAATCAATTAAGTATAACTATTAATAATTTCTACTTAGCTCTTTCAATCTTCAACAAACTACCGCTGCCTTCCTTACGCCTCCATCACTATCACTAAACACTATTGATCACAAAACAACAGGTCGTTTGGCACTAAACTATAACTGAACTGTGGTCATGGACATGGAAAGAAGTGAGGTTAGTTAATGTTTATGGTAGTGACAGTGTGGATGATGGCTCCAGCGCTGCCAACATGGTTCTTCCTATCCTAATCGTGTGTGATGCAGAATTATCCAGTTTAGGGTGGCTGCCCTGATTTATGGATGCGCGCGCAGCTTTGGACTCTGCCCCAGAGTCCCTATTGTAAAGCATTGGAATGACGTCACGGCACCCTCAGCGCTGTTAGGTGTTTCTACCATAAGACTACATGCATTGAGTTTGGGACGGAGGTTGCCGCCGTCCGCAATCCACATTATGAAAGCGACTATCGCAAAACAGTCATTACTGGATTCAAAATTTAAAACTATTTCATTTCATATTATTATCATATTGATTAAGTAGTCGTAAGTAATTGTAATTTAATTTTAATTACGACATATTATTTTTTTATTACATAAATAAAAAAAATATTGATTTCTGTATTGTTGGGAGGGCGGCGTCCGAGAGTCCTTATGGGCTAGCCGCTACTGGTGTTTAGTGACATCACTTGTCTTGGGATCATGTGATCATGGAATGTTCTAGAAACATTACCATAAAAGGAAATGCCACGTGATAGGTCACGTGATCATCTTGGAACGTTCGAGAACATTACCATATATGGTCATGTGTTTCGACGATTGTGCAACAGCCCGCGGTCTTGCGTCAGTCTTCTCTGAGAGGTGGTTGTGAGAGGTGCTATTTTTCGAGTCTTTGAAATTGTGTAGTGCGTGAAAAGTAAGTTTTCAACCATTTATAAGTGTGACGAGGATTTGCGGTGATGGCTAGTGTCAGTGCTACGAAGCGATCGTTTCCTAGTGACAACGAGAGTGATGACGACAGCCTTCCTACACCACCGAAGCGTCGTTGGTTCCAACGTTATAAAGACGATATTGAGGAACAACAAGGTGCTAGGAAAGAACACCGCTTGGATGTTGCCTCGGTCTCTGACGGAGAACATCATGTGTCACCGGTTGTTCAAAGTGCTACCAAGCGGTCGTTTCCTACTGACAACGACAGCGATAACGAGACCCGTCCTATATCACCGAAGCGTCGTCGAGCCCAACATAGTGAGTTGGATATTTCGGAACAACTACAAGGTGCTAGTGAGATGATGGACATTCAAGAGCAGGAAGAAGATGTTTCGGATATCGTGCAGGTTCTACCTGTCAGGAGAGCCGATACAAAAACATTAAAGTTCTGTGATATATGTCACCTCAGTATTACTAGGAAAAACTGGGCCCGTCATACTGGGAGTGGAGCTCACCAAGCGGCGTGGATACAAAAACAGCAACTAAACCGACCATCCGTCATAGTTCAGCCATCCATCATAGTTCGGCCATCCATCATAGTGCAAGTCCCACGTAAGCCTCCGCCACCACCTAATCTTGAAATCATCCAATCTAAAACGGCGTTCAGAGGTCGAATGAAGACGTTTGAGATCAATAATGTCAAAGTAAATGGTTACAAAAGTGTTGAAACTTTTATCGAAGATTCCAAAAAACTTATAATTGAAAAGGTTTGTGATGAGGGAACTTCATTGAAAATCCAACTTATCCTTAAGGCAAAGTTCGCTAAAGGGATTACGGAAAAAGTCGAATCTGATTTTGAATTCAAAACGAAAAACATCATCATTTACGAAGATTCTAATCTATCAGATTTGTTAAATGAGGCAAAACAAAAACTATTGACTGAGATGGAAAGTTTTAACCACAAAGGCTCCAATTGGAACATGAAAACGATTGAATGTCTTCTTTTACATATCAACCGACTTAAGCCTTTGAAAGGATCTAGTTACATAGCCCTGCCAGAAAAAATTCGCTTGAAACGTGCTGTTGTAAACATAAAAAACAATGATCAGCGTTGTTTCATGTGGTGTTGTCTAGCAGCACTCCACCCTTCAAAGGTACACCCGGAGCGGATCGAAAGCTACACTGCTTATGTTGATGGATTTCTCGAGTTATTTGATGGGATAGATTTTCCAGTCAAACTGACTGATGTAAAAAAATTCGAAAAGCGTGCAGGATTATCAATCAATGTATACGGTCTTGAAGAAAATAGTGATGTTTTCCCTTGTGTGTAACAGATGAAGAAAAGCCTGTGCATGTAGACCTGTTGTTGGTTAAAGATGGAACGAACTCACACTACTGTCTAATCAAAAACCTATCTCGTTTAGTTCACAGTCAAGCTACAAAACATAATAGAAAATGCTATATATGCAGACGTTGTCTTCAGCACTTTCATAACGAAGACAATTTGAAGACACATATGGAGGACTGCTCTAGACATGATGCCGTAAAAATAAAGCTCCCTACCGCTGGAAAAAATGACAAAATAAGATTTACAGAACACAATAAATCAATGAAAGTTCCTTATGTCATTTATGCCGATCTGGAGAGCATGCTCCTCCCGATTTCTACTTGTGAACCATCGGGAGTTGATGAAAACGGTGCTAAGAGATCGTACACATACAGCTATCAGAAACACGAAGCTATAAGTTTCTGTTACTATATCTCTGGCAGTGAAAAGCCTCCAACGACATATTTCGGGGAAGATGCTGGACGAAAGTTTGTCGAGGCGTTGAAAAAGGAAGCCGTAGAGATAAAACAAATCTATGAAAAGATCATTCCAATGAAACCATTGGAGGAAGAAGAGATACGTAGACATAAAGAAGCGGTAACCTGTCACATCTGCCAGGAACCTCTTAATGAAACCGACAAAGTGAGGGACCACGACCACCTCACCGGTTTGTATCGAGGCCCTGCCCATTCCAAATGTAACTTATTGTTTACTAAGCCCAAATTTATTCCTGTTTTCTTGCACAACCTTTCTGGCTATGACATACATCAGTTCATCAAAGAAATAGGACGACAAGGTGAGAAACTCAAAGTGATTCCGCAAAATGATGAGCGATATATATCATTCACCGTTCAAGTTAGGGGAGGGTTGGAACTGAGATTCTTGGACTCTTTTAAGTTTTTAAGTGCAAGTTTAGACCAACTGATTAACAATTTAACTACAGATCAGTTGGAGCATACAAAGAGATTTGTCAGATCATCACAGATAGACTTGGTAACAAGAAAAGGAGTTTATCCCTATGACTTTATGGATAACATAACAAAATATGATATGACAACTCTGCCGGAACTTCATGATTTCAAAAACAAATTAAATAAGTGTGATGTATCAGAATCAGATTATGAGCATGCTCAAAAGGTTTGGAATGAGTTCAACATCAAAGATATGAGAGAGTACACATTGTTTTACAACAAGATTGACGTCCTCCAGTTGGCAGACATTATGGACAACTTCAGAGACGTTTGCCTTCAAACATATAGTCTCGACCCAGCGTGGTACTTCACAGCTCCCGGATTAGCCTGGTCGGCGATGCTGAAACTCACTGATGTAGAACTCCAGTTACTGACCGACCCCGATATGATTCTAATGGTTGAAAAAGGAATTCGTGGAGGTGTTTCGCAGTGTTGCTTGAGACAAGCTCGAGGCAACAACAAGTACATGAGTCAAGGCTTCGATGAGAACAAAGAACCTAGCTACCTGGTGTACTTAGATGCGAATAACCTATATGCTTGGGCTATGTCGCAGGCGATGCCATTCGGTGACTTTAGATGGCGAAAAGATACTAAAATAAATGTTTTAGACATCAGTGATGACGCAGCCACCGGCTACATTCTTGAAGTTGACCTCGAGTATCCTGAAGAAATTCATGACCACCATGCAGACTTTCCACTCGCACCTCACCACATGATTCCACCTGGGTCAAAAATACCCAAACTAGTCACCACTTTGTACGACCGATCTAGATACGTTGTACACTACAGAAATTTAAAACAGTATCTCAACCTCGGAATGAAACTAAAAAATATACATCGGGTTCTTGAGTTTTCTCAAAAACCGTGGATGAAACCATACATCGATTTAAACACTAACATGAGGACCAAGGCAAAGAATAAATTCGAAATTGACTTCTACAAGCTTATGAATAACGCGGTATTTGGGAAAACTATGGAAAACCTTCGGAATAGAGTGGACGTTCGTCTGGTAACTGATGAACGACAGGCGGATAAATTCATTGCCAAACCTACATTCAAGAGTAGGAAAATATTTACGGACCATCTTGCAGCTGTGCACATGACCAAAACATCACTTCTTTTCAACAAACCGATTTACGTGGGGGCGGCTATTCTAGATGTGTCGAAAACCCTTATATACCGTTTCCACTATCAAGTGATGAAGAGCAGATATGGTGATCGAGTCATACTCACCTATACTGATACCGACTCACTGATTTACATCATATATACAGAAGACTGGTACATGGACATGAAAGAAATGATTGACGAGTTCGACACGAGTGCATATCAAAGCTCCAACCCTTTTGGTATGCCTCGAGTAAACAAAAAGGTTCTCGGAAAAATGAAAGATGAGCTGGAAGGTCTGATCATGGTTGAATACGTTGGTCTGAAGTCAAAAATGTATGCCACTGACGTAGAGGAAGGTTTGAATTGTATAAAAACATCTAAAAAGGCTAAAGGAATCAAGAAATCAGTGGTGGAAAATGAAATCACAATAGATGACTATCGCAGATGTTTGAAGACTCTCGAAGATGTGTACAGACAAATCAACAGCATCCGAAGCCACCTGCACGATGTTTATAGTACGACACAATTCAAGAAATCACTTTCGCCAAAGGACGACAAACGGTGTGTTCTTCGAGACGGAATAAGGACGCTACCCTGGGGCCATAGAAGAATTCCTACTGAATGTACATAAAAATGTAAAAAAACTATTCCTGTAAAATATATTTTTTTCGTGTTTTACACTGTTGTTATTTATTGCCCTGGTGTGCACAAGGTTTTTTGTAGCTCTTTCTCATAAAAAGATCCAATTATTTCTTCACCACTTTTATCTTTGATTCTATAGGTTATTGGAAAGGTGTCTTGCACTTTGGATATGGTAAATATCTCTCTAGTCCAATTGCGACTGTATTTATCGGCAAACGTATCTTTTTTTGCCACAATCCTCACTCTGTCTTCTAGTTGAAATTTTATTTTTCTAGGTGTGTGAGGAATATTGGAGAACCTCTCAGACAAACTAGGTACGTCCGCATTAGTAACCTCTGCAGGTTTCATACGAATTGTACGATGGACACTATTGTTGTACTGATGTAACAGGTCTTGAACTATGTCCAACCACCGAAAACAATTTCGAGTCTCGAATATGACTTTCATTTTTTCATTCAACGTACGATTGAACCTCTCAACGATTGCACTCTTTTCCTCATTTTCAGTATGATACATTTTTATGTTGTACGATTGCAAAACTGACTTAAAATCACGGTTAAGAAATTCTTTGCCCTTATCGGTGTGTAACAGTCTGGGAGCGGTGTGACCATTGACGTCAATTGCTCGCTTCAATATGAGCATAAACGATTCCCTACTTCTGCACCCTGTTTGGTCATCAACGGCTCTGACCAGGCGAATTTTGAAAAGGTATCAATCACATTTAACATATAATTATAGCCATCATTCTCACTGGCATACTTTCTCATGACAACCAGATCTGCGGCCCACAGATCGTCTATACCTAGAGTAACAATACGTCGTCGAGGAAAGTGCTTGATCACTGGTCTATGTACTTCCTTGGCGGCCATACTGGGTTCTGGAACTTTGACGAAGGCGCCTTTACGTTGACCGCAAATATTGCATGTCGTATTTAAACGCCATTTGTTGTTAACGGTTTTGACATACTCCCCACTGTCTTGAGACGTGGTTTTCCTTTTGCATTTCATACAGTAGATTTCCATTGGCTCTTATATAAGTGGGAAACACTTAAAAATGAGTGAACTGCACAGACACAGAATTCACTTGTCCGACGGTCAGAAGCGTAAGCTACGCATCGCGTTTAAAAAGCGTAGAACTGCTATAATTGGTTTAACTAATGATAGCCTCTCACATGGAGCGGATCATATACTGCTTAACGAAGCACAACACAAGGCTGTTGAAAAAGCTATCCGGAACAAAACCGGTCTACGTCTGGCTGTGAGCTACGACCAGCTTTTGAAAAACAAAGAGGGTGGTCTTTTGAAAGAGATGTTGGAAATGGTTGAATCAAAGGTGCCGTATGGAAAACGTTTCATATCTCCATTGATACGACATCAGGTGGCACCGATTCTCAAGAACCGATTCGTGCCGTGGTTGAAAAACCTGATCGATAACGAGCTAGATTCAATAATTGAAAAAGACCCCAAGGGAGCCGGCCTTAAGCGATGCATCAACAACAAGCTGGACTCTCTTTTAAAAAACCCGTAAGATCGTTTGAACCTATGTCACTGGGAGAAATAGAGCTTTATGCTAACCAAATAGGTATCCGTGGCTTTCGAGGAGTATTTATGAGACAGATATTACCCGAAGCCCCTATGGAGTTTGAATGTGGAATCTTGAATCTGGGTAATATCGATTCTTCTGGAACCCATTGGACTTATTATGTTAAAGACAAAAACAAAAAGTTCTATTTCGATTCGTTTGGAAACGCACCCCCACCACTAGAACTAATAGACTATTTAGGTTCAAACGATCTCTTCTATAATGACATTGCTGTTCAAGAGTATAATGATCCACCTATCTGTGGTCATTTGTGTTTGGAGGTTTTACATCGAAACTCTAGTAATGAGCCTTGGGATGATATCATAAGAGCTATACGGGATGATAAATACGTATGGAGTTGGTGGTGGCAGCGGAAGATTCATGTTCAATAGATTCGGGGACGAGGTGGACTACCAAAGCTCAATTTGTCAACAAATCGAATCACAAACAAAGTCTGAAATTAGGGATCTTGTCAAATCAGGTCTTTCGGAAATGAAGAAAATGATGAGAACACCTAACGACGATTCGAGCCATGTAGCATTAAACAATAGACTTGGTAAAATAGAATCTACGATGAACATCAAGGATAATTTCATTGGTTTTAAAAGCAAACGTTTGGTTAGCGTCTCCAATGCAATTGATAAACATGATGTTGTAAACAAATATCAATTAGATACTGTAAAATCAACGGTGGATAGACTAACAAAAACATTCGATGTTTCGAACCCTGAGGTGGTGAATTTAAACGGACATCGAAGAATAGGAAAAGTCAGCAGATCAAAAGATCTTTATGACGTGATCGTAAGGAAAGAACTAAACGAGTTAAATGAAAAACTGGTTATATTCCAGACAAACCTTAACACGATATTGGGTAATATACACGATGACATTATAAATTTAAAGAGAGCACAAAATGGTAATGATATAAGTGACAAAGATGCCGCTAGTGAAAATCCGGGGCAAAGGATGCCAAATGACATTCCATCCAGAGCACCCTATCCGCCTCAGTGATGGTAGCAAGTGCCGACTAGCTCTAGTTAGCTTTATGTCGGAGAACTACATAAACAACGTGTTAGAACCGGGTAACATATATTTTTGGGACAGCGATATTTATCTGATCTCGACACCTTTTACGATCTCGAGGGGATATTGGACTATTGAAAAACTAAATGAAAAAATCAACGAATATATTACTGCACTGAAACTTAACGTACCTACCAACCAATTTTCAATCAAAAGGGAAAACGATCGTATCGCAATAACAAGTCCATTGAAATTTTATCTCGACGAAAAGGTGGCTTCATTCCTCGGATTCTCAAGTCCTGGAGAGAAACCATTAACCGAACAGGAATCGTTTTACGATGCCAATACGTTACTGGCTGCGCCAAACGCACCCAATTTCAGGGCTGTGGACGCCATAGAGGTACACTGCAACATCGTAGAGCACAGTTACATCAACCACGATGAGCACAGACACAAACATGTGGAAGCAGAACTGTTGTACACGTTCTTCCTGAATGTAGCACATGGCTACAAGATATATGAAGTGCCAACGGAGAAGTTGTACGTTCCTCTGAGGAATGGTTTACAAACGATCAACCGAATCGACATCACTCTCCGAGATCAAAACAATCGCTTGCTTCAAAACGAAAACGTTGAATGTGTAATAGTTTTAGATTTATATAAGTCCTAAAATGGATATCAATGTGTACTGCATCGAAGAAGGATCCATAAATAATCTATTACCACACCCATTAAGATGCCTTATAGTCGGTTCATCAGGGTGTGGAAAAACAAACCTATTGCTCAATTTTATCTATAACGTAAAGGGTGTAAAGTTCAAAAACCTTTATGTATTTAGCCGATCCATTGATCAGCCAGCATACACACAGCTACGTAAACACTATGAAAAAGTAGAGCACGCACTCGGCACAACTATTGCATACTTTTACTCAAACTGCAGTGACTTGATACCTCTAGACGAATGTAAGTCCAACTCTTTGGTGGTGTTTGACGATTGTCTTTTAGAAGAACAAACAAAAATAAAAGACTATTTCATACGAGGGCATCATAAACAGGTATCTTGCATTTATTTAAGTCAGAGCTACGGGCGGGTAGACATGCAAGTAATAAGGAATAACGTTAATCTTTTGTGCATATTCACACAAAACAAACACTATACACAAAAGATATACAACGACTTCGTTGGATCCGATATGATATACCAAGAGTTTGTAGGCATGTGTAAAAAGTGTTGGGCGGAACCTCACGGTTTTATGTCAATAGACACTACTAAAAAAACGCATCTAGGTAAATATAGATGTATGTTTAAGGAAACGCTATATCCCTAATAAAAACATTTATGCATCAAATACATGTATTTTGTTACATTAACGATATTTTATACGTAAGAGCGTATTTACACTAAATGATAGTGTTTATGCTAAAAAACGATATTTCAAATTAAAGAGCGTTTCTGCGTTAAATAAACGTTATATTTTTATCAAAAGCGTTTCTACACTAAATAAACGTTATATTTATGTAAAGAGCGTTTCTACAATCAATAAACGTTTCACATGTACATGTTGGAATAACGATGTGAATCTTACGTCGTGTTTATGTGTTACTAAGTGCACAATGGATACAAAAGAAGCTAAGCGACTTGAGACTCTAGAAAAGAATCTCGTCAAAAAATTTCGGACAGCGGAACAGGAGGAAAAGAAAGAACGAGCTAAGAAACTGGAGGAGATTACAAACTCCCATCCCAATACACATGCAATACAAGACATCACAAAACCCCCAACACGAGTAACAAGTAAAACGCGAGATGAACCTCTGACAGTTGAAAAAGCTAGACAGCTGGAGCAACTGCAAACCACTCTGCAAAACCAGTTTGGAGAAATACATGTTAGGGAAATGGAGGAACAACGTGTAAGGGAGAAAAAGTACGAGGCTATCACCAAAGTGATTAAAGAGAAAAAAGAAAAGGATGAGGTACTGGAGAAAAAAACAAAAGAAATGCTGAAAAAACAAAAATACAACCAGCTAATGAAACGCAACTTTAGACCATCAGTCTCTAGTACACCGGACCGAGTCGGTTATATTGGTTCCACTCAAGACGATGATGATGAAGATGAAAAAATGGAAGTAGTTGCAGATAAATCAATAAAACAGTTGATGGATACCAAGGTCGTTAATCTTGGAGTGGTCGGGGCTAAATATCTACCACGAGCTAGTGACTCTCAATTCGGCATTTATTTCGATGAGATAGATGAGCAACTAAAAATCGGTTCTGAACCGATTGGGTTTGATTATGATGACATTATTGTAAACAACAAACGATTTAAAGGTACTGAAGGACTTTGGAAACTTTTAACGAAGAAAGGGTTTGTGCAGTCTAATGAATACACATCAAACGATTGGCAGACATATAAAGATATGCTTTTGATGACAAACTCTATCTTCCAGAAAAAATGATCCTACTACACGACGTCCAAAATCTAGTTCAGGACAAAAATGGCGGAAAATGATAAAACCTATTTGGGACGAAGTTATCAAACCGACCGATCCGATTGAACAAGATATGGACAGGGATGTATTGACAGGATCCGGTTTAAAACGCTACCATGACGGTCCGGTTGAATATCGCTACATCAAAGACCTCAAAGAGCTCATCAACCGTCTGAATTTTATTTACGCAGAGGAGGTTGCAGGCAACAACAACTTTCACAACGAAAAACTATCTGTTGTTAAATTCATATCCGACCGTATGCAAGAACTGATTGACCAACCGAACGGGGTCAAATACGTAGTACGATGTTTGTCAGCCTTGCCTGAACGCGCGATAGAAGGCTCGGGATTGTTGAACGACATCATCAACAAATTACCTGTAGAACTACACGCCCCGCGTAACTGGAAATTCGATACGTACAACTTCTGCGGTCCAGGCACGAAGCTCGCTGAACGATTAGGTCGTGGTGACAAGGGTGTGAATCCTTTAGACGATGCGTGTAAACAGCACGACATATGGTACAGAGACCACCGGAAGCCCGAAGACAGATGGGTCGCAGATAAAGCGTTACAGAAAGCGGCGTGGGATAGAGTGACGTCTAGCGACGCGGACCTTAACGAGAGGAGCGGAGCCCTCGCGACCACGGGTGCGATGTGGTTGAAACGTAAACTAGGGATGGGTTTAGGTACATCCGCGTGTTCATATCCCTGTAGATAAAATGGGTATATATAAGTGAGCAGCATGGACAACGCTTGGCAAATCTTGTCCCGCGAATCGAAGGCACCGAACGGTGTACTCACCGACGAGCTCGTTATGAAGTTCGATAGGTACCTCAACTGGGACCTGTTGTCACTTCACTATGATTTCTCCATCGATATGCTACGTATTTACTTTCATCGTGTTGACTGGGGTCCTATTCTGAAGAGGCAAAAATTCAGTGAGAGCTTTCTTCGTGAGATGGCACCAAACTTTGAGCATGCGTGGTTTGCTGTCAGCAAGCACCAAATACTTTCCGAGTCGTTCATACACGACTACGCAAACAAAGTCGATTGGGAATACATTAAAAAATTCCAGATCGTTTCGCAACAGTTTTTGGATGATCACAAAGCTTACATGGACGAGGAGTTAGATAAGTAAGCCTATATATATACCATGTAATTAAAAAAATAAATAAAAATAATTAGCTTATATTTTTTTGTTCTTCTGTGTTATTAAGTCATTGTAGACAATGGAAGCACTGTACGAACGTTTCTCCACCGGAGTGGTGAAAAGCGAGTACCGAGCTGTTATGCCGATATCCGAGTTGAATTTCAACACACCAAACAATTACACAATCTTCAAACTCGATCATGGAGACACGTTTTACGACTCGGCAATTCAATATCACATCTGCGGTGAGGTAGTAAAAAAATCCGATGGTAAAGCATATGATGCGACTGCCACTATAGCCCTTATTGACAATTTCATACCATACCTATTTACAAGAATCGAACTGAAAAAACACAACACAACAATCGATGTGGTCGATCATCCAGGAATTACAAGCACTATCAAAAGTATTCTAAACTATCCTCAATCGATGAAACCCGCTTTGCAAAACTGTGGGTTCGCATCAAGATACTCGCTTGGTGGTGGCAAGTTCGAAGCAATTGGAACCTTAGCGCATCTCGGGTTAGGGTTCTTTGACCACATGCGATACCCCATGTACAAAGGTGGATTCGAGATTGTATTCACAAGAGCTGAAGATAACGATGCTCTATACCATTGGAAAGGAACCGGTACCGCAGCTACCGAACCTGAGGATGGCAAAGTGAAAATCACTTCCTTCGTTCTCAGAGTTCCCATAGTGGAATATACGTCAACTAGCAAAATCCAACTAATCGATGGTCTAACAAAACTTAGTGAAAAAGACGAGTTGGTCTACAACTATTATCAGTGGCAATGTATTGACAAAAAGGGTGTGTTCGGATCTACATACACATTCGACATTACAAACGTTTATAGAAACGTATACAACCCTAGATTCGTAATCATGTGCTTTCAAACTAACCGCACGAATGATCAGAAAAAGAACCCAGCGCAATTTGACAGCGAAAATATAAAGAACTTTGCAGTTAAAATAAATGGTCAACGTTACCCTCAAGAACTACAAAACGCTGCAATCCTTGAGGGACGTTGGAGAGTGATTTACGAGCAATTCATGAGATATCGTAAGGTGAATTTCGATGACAGCTCAATGATCATTGACCCAAGCGAGTTTATTTCACACTACCCACTGTGTGTTGTCGACACACATCTTCATCCGATGAATACAGACCGTTCTAGAAGTGACATTCAAATAGAATTCGATTTCACAAACGCAATCGCATCACCATCAGCCGATTCAGGCACTACCGCATATGTCATCGTAGTCTCTGAAAATGCGTTTGCCTACGACATGTCAAGGAACATAATCAAGGTAATGTAACTACGCATTTATATAAGTGAGAGACATGGCACAATTGGTAGATTTACTTAACGCGTGCCAAGCACCCAAATACACTAAAATCGAAGAGCTGCGACATGAGCATCCCTACAGAATAGTGGAGTTGCAGCGAGTCGTGACGAGATACGGTCCCTCAGTAACTGCTACTGTCGAAGAAGACCCTTGTAGCAATCTAAGAAAATTGTATCTTCCATGCAGGTACAACAACGTTTTGACAGACGTCATGATTAGAAACTACAACAACGGTGTCAACGAAAAACTAGCTTTGATACCCAAAAGCCATGGTCAGATCGAGTTTACAACAATAAACTAATATAACAGAAATAAAATACACAAAATATTAAAACTGAAAAACACAAAAAAATATTTTTTCGCCTCCGGAGGATATATCGGCGTGGTCGGAACCACGTGCTGAGTCGCTAACCTACCTCACTCCACGTAGTCACAGATCATCTGTTTACATATGACGTCATGGACACACCCCCTCCTCCCTCCCCCATGCTCGCCTTCTTGCTGAGTCTCTGAGTCTTGCTGAGTTCTTGCTGAGTCGCTGACCTACCTCACTCCACATGGTCACAAATCCATAACTACAGTAGCAGAAAATATTGCTATTTGCACCTTGCATGCAGTGCAGCTGAGCAGCAGACAATAGAACTAGACAGAATAGAACTAGCAATGTCCAACTTCAATGCTGTCTAAATCAGAGGATCAGTCTCTGTCTGTAAGGTAATCCAAATCAGAGGATCAATCTCTGCTTGTAAGGTCATCCTCTGTTTACATGTGACGTCATGGACACACCTCCCTTCCCGACCTACCTTAACCCACGTGGTCTACACTCCTCCCTCCTCTGTCCTGAGATCGAAATACTGCATCTTCATACAAATCCTCTAGTGAAAACATGAGCACCGAATGATGCAATCGGCGCCATTTTTGTGCAGTTGAGAACCTATTGGTGGTCCTATATAAAATGAGATTCAAAAGCTGTTGTCGTTTTCGATCTCAGCCGTGAGATCCTATTATACGACAAGTATACCAAATGAGAACTGATTTAACGTTCTTTATATCTACACAAAAAAAGGTCATCCAAATCAGAGGATCAGTCTCTGTCTGTAAGATCATCCTCTGTTTGTGACGTCATAGACACACCTCCCTTCCCGACCTACCTCAACCCACATGGTCTACACTCCTCCCTCCTCTGTCCTGAGATCGAAATACTGCATCTTCATACAAATCCTCTAGTGAAAACATGAGCACCGAATGATGCAATCGGCGCCATTTTTGTGCAGTTGAGAACCTATTGGTGGTCCTATATAAAATGAGATTCAAAAGCTGTTGTCGTTTTCGATCTCAGCCGTGAGATCCTATTATACGACAAGTATACCAAATGAGAACTGATTTAACGTTCTTTATATCTACACAAAAAAAGGTCATCCAAATCAGAGGATCAGTCTCTGTCTGTAAGATCATCCTCTGTTTGTGACGTCATGGACACACCTCCCTTCCCGACCTACGTTAACCCACGTGGTCTACACTCCTCCCTCCTCTGTCCTAGAACGTACAAAATGACTACTACTTGGACACAACCACCGCCGACTTAACAAAGGGAAAAGTAAATCTGTCCCAGATCTAGGTCTTCTCATGAGACCTACGGTAAGACCTTATTCCCTATGTGGGAAGTTCGCTAAAAGGATCTTGAAAAAAGGAAATGTCACCTTTTTTATTTGTTTAAAATGTAATGTTTTGTGAAATTTTAAGGTCACAAACTAAAACCTCCCGCGATCATGGTCAAATTATGATCACCTCCTGCAGTCTTGTAGACATCGATATAATTGGAAAAATAATTCTTGTGGTAGTGGAGACATCATGGTCACACACAATTAATTGCGGCAAAAGCGTGAATGTTTTGATTGGGCAATCTTCTCAAAGGCATTCTGCAATAGTAAAAGCTTGGCTCAAGCTCAATTTTATACATCTTGATGCTCGATAATAACTTGAGCTTTTAAGCTCCACTCGCCTTGGTTCAAAAACCAAGCCAGTTGACCCTTCTATTGTGAAGAAATTGATCAACTGTGTATAATATTTGAAAATTTAATTATCTCGGTAGGTATCAACTATTGACCAAAAACAAGGCACTGCAAAGTTAAAATACCCCCGCCGCAGCAAACCTGCCAAACTAAGCAAACTTCCATTTGCCTGAATCAATTTTTAAATAAATCTAATTAAACATTAGGTTTAATGAGTATCTAGGTTTGCTGCTACAAAATTTGCCAAGTTTGATAAAAATATATCCATAAACACGCAAACTAAAACATCTATATATATAATACGCTAAGATTTTTGTGAACATAACTCCTCCCCCACTTTTGGACCGATTTTGATGATTTAAGTGTCAAAAGAATGGCCCTGATCTGTAGTTTTGCAATGTGTTTTTATTTTTTTGAAATCTTTATTACTTCGGGCTGGATCTTCCATCAATGTTGGGTTTTCCCCCATAAGATTAACATGGGGGAATCTAAATATTTAATTGGAAACTTTGTCTCCACTAATTTAAGAGAACGACTGGGCGTAGAAACTTGGTAGAGGTGTGTAGATGAGTTATCAAAAGAAAAACTAAGTAAATTCCTTTAGGGCTCTGCCCCAGAAGCCTTTAAAAGATCCCTACACAGATTTGTTTACATTTTCATTTTGACCATGTAGATAATACTTTTTAATGAAACAGCTGTTAATTTTAGCGAATTTCCCTATAGGGAAGTAGCTATTACCGTAGGTGGCACGGTAAGACCTAGACCCGGGACCGATTTACTTTTTCATTTTGATATCCCCAGAGGCCAAAAACACTATTCGTTCAAATTTTTATATATGTTATATACCTCTAACATACATAAATTCTATATCTAAGAATATCAAGTTTGCCAAAGATGCTCAAAAAGAAAAAATCAATTATCTGGACTTAACAATCTCAAAAATTGACGAAAAACACTCATTTGATATTTTTAGAAAAACAACCACTTCTAAATTAATAATACCTAAATCATCAAACCATCCTTGGCAGCAAAGAATGGCAGCATTTCACTCCATGATTTACAGACTAATAACATTGCCCCTAAACAAAACAAATTTTGAAAAAGAAAAGAAGATAATAAAATATATTGCAGCCAAAAATGGAAATAAGGACAATCTTATTGATAATATGATAAAAAACAAAATTAAGAAACAAAAGAAAAAAGAAGAGAAATTGAAAAAAGAATACATATGTCTCCCTCATAACTCTAAATTAAATAAAGCAATAAGGAAAACCTTATCTAAAACAAATTACAAAGCAACATATAGAACAAAAAACAACGTCTTTAAGATTATAAATTCAAAAGTGTCCAAACATCAACATATAACTGAAGAATCATCAAAATTTAACAAAAGCGGTATTTACAAAATTTCCTGTACAGACTGTAACAAGTATTATATTGGCCAAACTAGTAGAAGCTTCAAATGTAGATTCCAAGAACATATACAGGCATTTAAATCTAAAAATTCAACAAGTATGAAATCAAACTATGCAGAACACCTAATAAAAACTAATCATAAATATCAAAATATAGAAAATAATTGATCAATAATTGAATTTGAACCAAACAAAGCCAAATTATTCATTAAAGAAGAATTCCACATATATAGAAACAATAAAAAAGATCCTGAAAACATACTTAATACAATGCAAATTCAAAAAGAAAACATAATATATGAAAAAATCTTATATAATAAATCAAAAGAAAACAACACTTAAGCCAACCTATATACTAGACAAAATTCCAAAATATTTATTATTTACATTTCTATTTATTTACTATTTGTTCATAACTGTGATCATGGCCTAAGAGCCGAAACATGTAAGTTTATTCAATAAATTAATAACTTAAAAAAAGGGTACTAAATGTTTAATTATTTATTTCATTTATTAATATAGACTTATATATATATATATATACGTCCGTGAATGCGATAACTTGAGTAATTTTTGTCCGATTTTGATGAAATTTGGTTTAAAGGTGTAAAGCGGGATAAACTTGAATGAGTTTGCAAACCAGCACGATCGGACCATGGGAACGGGACTTTACGGGGGGGGGGGGGGGGGTTTATTGGGTAAAAATTGGTTTTTCTCACTTTTGACCCTCAAAACACAAAATTTCCCAAATTCTCTTTAGACCTTTTTAAAGAGCTTAAAAAAACAAATATTTAGTATATAAAAGTATTTTTGTTCGATTATTAGTAACGGAGAAAATTAAAAAAATTGTAAATTTAAAATTCCCATGTTATTCTTATGGAGAATATTGTCAAATGTTGTAGTTTGCTTGTTTATGAATATATTTTGATCAAACTTGGCAAATTTATTTATTTTGTACTAAGCTATCAATATTTTACTCAAAAACACACTTTATTAGTTTCCTTGTAGCAGCAAACCTAGGTACTCGTTAAACCTAAAGTTATTAAAATATATTTAACTGAAAATCAATTCAGACAAATGGAAATTCGCTTAGTCGGTAGGTTTGCTGCGGCGGGGGTATTTAAATTATATTTTAAACAACACACATTTATTGAGAGTTATTACTGAATTGTCCAAGGAATTATTTGCGATGTTATTTTCTTGAACTCTTAGAGAGCCTTTGAAGGTTATTAGACTAAAAACAGGATTGTGCATGTTTACTAGCGCTACTCAGCAACAAAAACAATTTAATTTATCTCTAAAAAATATATTCTTAAAGTGCACTGAGCAGCAGCCTAAAAAATACTGTGTAACTTCCTCATATAGTTACAAAATAAGCTCAAAGTTGCATTGTGACATTTATGATTCAGCTTATATTTCTCCAACAGTTATTTATCTGCAAAAGAAGTTCAGTGTGCTCTTATCGTGTCTAATAACATCCAAACACAAAACCTTGCCTAAAGTGGTACCTATCTTGACAAATTATTTGCAGTGGCCTTTATTACGGACCGTGGCCCACTGGGTTGTTAATATTATTGAAAGTAACACGATATTTTGGCTGTAAGAGTAAATACTATTTAACACGTTCGCTACTGAGCGTCGCATATATGCGACGCCGCGGTCATTGCCACAGACCGAGGTATACATTTGAATTTTACACATAGACCGTCTGTCACTTGGATAACAGTACACACAGACCACGGACGAAAACCTGTAAAACAATGATCATTTACATTGTAATACGCTACAATCGTGTTTGTAAATAAATTATTCTTGTTTTTTTGTATTTTTTATAACCTTTAGTAATGTCGCATATTTGCGACGCCCGGTCTACAGCGAAGACAATAGTGAAAATTATCATAGTTTTCTTGAAATAGACTAAACGTCGCATATATATGCGACAGTTTATTTTTTTGTGTTTTAAGGTGAAAGTAAGTAAAAAAATAAACAGATTATTCAAGAACAGTTTATAACTGAACAAATGTAAAAGCTACATAGGATAATGCAGCATACATACTGCATACATACATACAGTGATGCAGAAAAGTAAAGACCAGTTTTTCCAACTATTATATGACGTCACCAATCATCATATCCACAGACCAAGCGACGCAGTTGTGCGTCAGACATCTCTGTAGACCACTGCAGGGAATTCAGTGCCTTCAAATAGACCACTACAAAGATATAAGCATTTTAATAACATTAGAACCCCGACGCAAATATGCGTCGGCAGTCTATTTTAATGTGACTAGCCGTCGCATATGTGCGTCGCTGGTCCATGTGAATGGAAAATTTCGTACTATTGCAGTAGCGAACGTGTTAAGCAGCTACTGTCATGAGCTCCAACCTAAAGGTGAGTGAGCGTAGCTAACGAACTTCAACCAGGACGTGATTGAGCCATGCGAACGAGATCATCTTGAAAATTAAGAAGTTAAATGGGGCAAAGCCCGCGGGTTACAGCTAGTCCTTTATAAAATACATGGATTAACAATGCATGTAAACCTAAATGTCAATATTTACGTAACAGCCAATTTACAGTATGTTTTTCTCTTTGGAAATGCCACATTGCTATTTCATTTGCATTATTTGTTGCCAATGACGCCACACAACCATATAAACAAGGAGGCCCCTAACCGCCGATTTTGACGGGTTTCACCTAGTTTTACAATCTTCTCCATAAGATGTAATATTTCATTTCATTCATTCATTATTTAGTATTAAGTTTCTTAAAATGTTAACTTATGTTCATACACCTTTGTTATTAATCACTCCTCAGAAAGGCTGGCCTAGTATTAATTTTCCTAATTTATACAATTTCAATTTCATTAATCTGTTCAATTAATCATTAATAATATTCATTCATAGCCTATATATTTTTTTTACAAAGCCCACAACTTAGTGGGCTTATTAAATATGTAAGAGAATTGCAATACATAAAAATTTCTTATAATATCATTTCAAAATTAGTCCTTAAGGAATCAAAATTCAAGAAGCAGTGAAACTGATCCATGTGTTCAACAATGAATTATGTGAACATTGAGATTGGGAAGAGAAGGAAGCCATAGTGGAAGTTGAAACTGTTAGTTGAAAGAAGGATTCCAGATTTTATCTAAATTAAATTAATTTATATCATCAAGAAAACCAGTTTATATCAAGTTATATCACAGTAAACCTCCAGAGGACTCAACTCCATCATTGTTATTTTCAAAATTAAGTATAAACTTTTCTTTTAAACTCTTTTAAATTCAGTGCTAATTGGACTTACCTTTTGGACAACATCAAAATTAGATTTTTCATTGTTGGGATTTTGTAAGTTTAACCACAGCCACCTCTAATACAAGGCCGCGGCGAGTGAAAAGCGGCAACGTCGCATCAGTGTCTTGGTGCGCGGTCGTCTTACAGTGAATGAAGGAGTCGCGTACCGACGTACATAATGACGTTTCTACTACCTTTAATCATTATTAATGACATTAAACTTATTACTACAGCATGCTAGATAGATGTGATGTGCCTGGATGCAAGAATAATTACGATAGCTCAATTAAAAATGAATAATACATACAGTGTTCTAAGATTCTACGTGATCCGCCGCGTAAGCAACAATTGCTTCCTGCTATTCTTCGATCAATTTAGACATCTTAAAACAATTCTCGTTTTTGTGTGAAACATTTTCACGAATATGAACTTACATTTGTAAAAAAATGTAAGAATAAGACTTTGATTCGTGTAAATATACACGCAAGAAGCGAGTTTTAGGTATGAGAAAGCCGTACTATTTCCTTGTTTATTTGTCTATCTATTGATAAAAGCTGCAGTTGTTAAGTGATTAAAATAACTTAAATAACTAGCACTTCGAAGAAATAAACCGGTGTTTTTGTTAAGTAGGCCTACTAGTAAAAAATATGTACTACACTATCTAACAATTAAAGCATCATATTCTTCGACTCCAGTCTGAATGTTGATGTGATAAAAAAAAATCTATTAATATTGTGGAAAGCCATATGGAGGCCTAGCTTCTGAAATCGTTTACAAAATGAAAAACGTTTTGCTCAGTAATTATTCAAAGAAAATAAATTATTTATAGTCAGTATGCCTTCAAAATGAAAACTTAAAATTTTGTTGTCGCTTACTAATGGTTTTCTCAGGTAGACTAAAACATAATATTCCTATTGAAAATTAATTTTATTCGAACTAATTGTTAGATGTTAGTCTCTACAAATCCCAAAGTCTCTACAAATATTGAAGTGGCAATAAGTTAGTCAGTCCTACTAACTGTATTACCATTCTTGGTATAGTAGCTTTATTTTGTAAAATTTAAGCACAGTCTGTCTAGTAGTTTTTACTATGTTGAATAACACACATATATACAGACACCATGAGATTGTTATAATAGTGTAGATTATCAAATTAACAAAGGAAATATGTAAAGCCCATCTATTTCCACATTCATCGTACTTACAATACGATAAATGCAACCAAAACCATTATGTTTGTATATTTTTAGTTTTAGACATATTGTGGTATGTTGCAATTTTTCACTAAATAAACAACCTAGATTCCAATTTTGTCTATTTTACCATACCTTAAAATCTACTAACATATGTTATTACGTATTTAAATACTTCCATTCATTGATACAGAGCAGCAATACTCTCATTGATGTTCATACCCTAGCGCGTGTGAAGACGGACGCAGAGGGGGTGTGATTGCGGCGTTGCCAGTTCGAACGTCGCGGCCTTGTATTAGAGGTGGCTGTGGTTTAACACCTTAATTAGGCCTATTTGGACTTTATTTAATTTATTAATTCTTTGCATTCAAGCCAGCACGACACCCTACCCTGAGATATATCACATCTAAATTATTTGAACCTTTATTATTCAAACTTATCTTTTATTAGAAATGGCTTTATAAAGTCACCAAACAGCTTTTAGGAGATGGATTCGTAGTCTACAGTAGGCTTATGTTTTGAAATTCATGAATGCAAGTATAGTTTGAGTTTAAAATGTCTACTTGCTCATGACAAAGACAAATAACAGGCGAAATGAGAGGTTTTTGGACAGTTGGACACAGTTATAGACATTAATAATGGCTTTAGAAAGTCAGTAAACTGCTTTTTAGGAGGATATTGCCATAGCCTACAATATGTTTGAGATTTATGAATGCAATCGTCATAGTTAGTTTTAAAAATGTCTACTTATTCATGACAAATAAATGGGGAAATGTGAGGTTTTGTACACAGTTCTAGACACGTTAAAACTGGCTGTAGAAGGTCACCTAACGGCTTTTAGGAGGATATGGCCGTAGTCTACAGTGTGTTTTGAAATTCATGAATGCAATCGTCATAGTTTAATTTTTAAAATATCTATTTGCTCATGACAAACAACAGGTGAAATGGGAGTTTATGGACCATTGGGCACGGTTTTAGGTGTTAAAAATGGCCTTAGAAAGTCACCAAACGGCTTTGAAAATTTCAAATTTTCCCGGACCCCCCTGCTTTATTGGGGGGTCCTCCCCCCAAGCCCCCCCCTTGACATGGTCCTAGAACCGCCACTGACTTTTATTTAAGGTATTTTTCCTATATAAATGAGGTTCTTTTCACTAAATATACAGGGTGTTTTTTTTAACTTGCATCTTTATTTATGTAAAAACCGCAATAGATAGAAATATGCAGTTGGCGGGAATCATCTATTGACGTAGGGGGCACAATTTTTTTGAATTCGACGTTACATTCACATTCCCCCCCTGACCCCAACTTAATTTTTTTAAATAGCAAGGTACCCCTTGTGACATATCAAATAAAAGAGCATTGTTCGGTACTTATTAAAAGTCCCTAGATTGGTGCTACCCTAACCTTGCCCAACGTTATCTACGGCGAATCGTCCCCACTCCGACTACTGGAAACGCTACTCACTAGCATTGCCGACGGCGTCATGGGCAGACGTCCGCACCTACCTACATAATTTTACATAGACTCTCTCAATCTCATTAACTTTCAATTAACTTCATTTCTGTCAGTTTTAAGTTTTTTTTCCAATATACCAGTCATTTTTAACTTCACCAGTGCTAGTCATTTCCCTTGTTGTTGCCCCCGCACCCTTGGTCTACACCGCTGCTGTCTACACCGCTTCCATCCCCTGGACTACCCACTACCTTGGACGAGACGGACATCATCCACCTTCAAGACATCCGACAAGGTAACGGTAGCACCAGCATTAATTTTGTTGTTCAAACCGCCGTACAGCTTTCTGTTAAAGACCGTACACAATTTGGCCCTTCTTCCCGCGGATATGATATGATTTCGTACTATGCACCTTAATTTAATAATCGCAAATACAGTCCACGTAAACATCTCAACTTATTCTCAGATAATTTCTCTCCTCATGAAACAAACCTTGCAATAATTTTATGTAGGCCTAGTTATAAATTGTTGTTTAGTTTGAGTTCAATAACCTTGTACAGTGAACAGACAGACAGGAATAGTTTTGTAAAGTTTTGGCTTGTAGCTATGCGCTGATAAATTGACCGTTATCCTAGTTTCTATGTCTCAAGGTCAACTAACGCACCACAATATTCTGCATTGTATTGTATCCATTCCAAAAATAGCTGACGTAACCGCACCGAATATTCGCTTTATCAGTCAGCTGATCTAACTGGAAATATTCTACCTCTATATTTTATTTTACTGAATTTATTTCCTTGTACTCACTTTCACAATGATATGATTGATATGTCCACTACTTGTCTATAATACTGCATTTATAATAGTTGTAATTTTTATTTTATTTTATTTTTGTTAAAGAGATATTAATAGTTTACATTTCACAATGGCTGCTAAGAGTCTTGAAAAGTGTGTTAAGAAAAGAGAAAGATATTTTTATAAGTTACAATTATGTTACGATCTTGTAAAAGAATTGCCACAACAGAAAGATAGTTTTATTGCTAGGTATTCTAATTTGTCTAATGTGTACTCATCATTTGAATCTCTTTCCGAAGAAATGGATAACCTCAATCTTGAAATAACTGATGTTAGCGTTAGGGTAGATACTAGCGCGCCTTTTAAACAGTTTGATGACATGTACTATAAATGTATGGCTGCCTACAACAAGATTGTTGCCTCTGATCCACCTTCAAATGTCAATGTTGAAGCATCACCCGCAGTTCAGCCTAAACCTAAACTACCCCAGATAGATATAAGTAAGTTTGGTGGACAGTTGGAACAATTTAACTCGTTTAAAGCTTTGTATGATAACTTGATTCACAATACTTCTTTGGCCCCAATGGAGAAGTTTAGTTATTTAAAGAGCTTACTGGAAGGCCCCGCTTTGTCTATTGTTGAAGGCATACCATTCGATCCAGACAACTATAAGTTAGCTTATGACTCTTTGGTTGAACGCTACACCAATCCCCGTATCTTGGCTTGTTTTTATCTCAATAAAATACTAGATCAGCAACCTGTAAAGACCCCTAGTCTAAGTAGTTTAAGACAAGTTCTTGATGTGTTTCATATTAATGTCCAAGCGTTGAAAAGCCTAAAAGTAGATGATTTGTCAGATTTTATGTTGCTACAGCTTGCACTACGTAATTTAGACAATAGTACAAGGAAAGCATTTGAGTTAGAATTTAAATCTAAGCAATTTCCTACCTTAGAAGACCTTATGGAATTTCTTCGTGCTCAGTGCTGTGTCTATGAACTCACTAAAGAATCTCACAAATCTACTTTAGTTTTGCCCAAGTCACAAATCCCTCATACTCGCAAAACATTGTTCTCATCTCACTCAACTCAACGCAGTGCAACTCAGCCTGACCGCACAGCAACCCAGTCATCTTATCGCCTCGCTATCAGTTGTCCTATGTGTAAAGGTGAACACCAACTGTACCGATGTGATCAATTCCTCGCTTTGGCCCCGCACAAACGTTATTCTACAGTACGTTCATTCAATCGTTGTTTCGCATGTCTCGGTTCCCACCTAATTTCCATGTGCACTTCTAAGTCGAGCTGTCGGGTTTGCAGAAGTAACAGACATCACTCTCTACTCCATGAACCAAACCGAGTCACCGCACCGCTGCCTAAGCCAAATGTGAATCCTGACCTACCTCAAACCTCCGCTGCGCATTCATCGCCCTCAACCACCGTCAACCCCGCGTCTACTACTTCTGTTAACACTACACCTGCTCAAACGTTATCCTGTCAGTTTCAGCATAACTCAATGAGTAATTCTACCCTGCTAGGTACCGCTCAAGTGTTGGTTCAAGATGCTCTAGGTCACTGGCAAGTTTGCCGGGCTGTTATTGATGGAGGTAGTCAGATTAATTTTGTTACTCAATCTCTAGCCCAGACATTACGTTTACCAATCAGAAAATGTAATGTTAACATTTCTGGAATTGGCCAACAATCTGATTTAACCGCAAAAGGACTTGTCACTTGTAACGTTGCTTCCCGCTATAACAGAGACGATAGTATTCAAATGGACGCAGTAATAATTCCTCAAATCTCTTCTGTACTTCCGGCTGCACCTATTCCCGAATCATTGATAAATCGTTTCAATTCTATACAACTGGCTGACCCTGATTTTCACCGCCCTGCCAAGGTTGATATTTTGTTCGGAGCACAGGCTTTCACAGACATTCTTTCGGATGGTTTCGCGCTTATTAAAGGCAAACCAAGCGCCCTCAGCACAATCTTTGGATGGATCCTTATGGGTGATGTTCCCACACAGCCCATGCAACAACACGAACTAAATTCTTTGTTTGTTTCATCTCAAAGCACTGATAGGCTCTTAGAAAAGTTCTGGGAAATGGAAGAAATAAATTTACCAAAACCCTTAAGTCCCTCTGATCAGGCATGTGAAGACCACTATCAGTCCACTATCCAGAGAGATAATACCGGACGTTACGTAGCCTCCTTACCCTTTAAAGACGTTAAACCTGACTTAGGCTCCACTAGAAAAATAGCTCTCCGCAAGTATCTCCAACAAGAGACAAGATTTCACAAGAAACCAGATATTCGTTTTCAATACATGACTCACATGCAGAACTATGTTGACCTAGGTCATATGTGTTTGGCCCCTGCGCCCTCTCCATACATTCTTACTCATCACGGTGTCGTTAAAGAATCTTCTACATCCTCCCCGCTTCGTGTTGTGTTCAACGCTTCTGAATTAAGTGACACAAATCAGTCTCTTAATAAATCACTGTTAACTGGACCTAAGCTTCAAGCTGATATTGGAACTATTATCACAAACTTCAGATTGCACCAGATTGCTATGACTTGTGACTTCAAACAAATG
This sequence comes from Macrosteles quadrilineatus, assembly GCF_028750875.1. Lineage (NCBI taxonomy): Eukaryota > Metazoa > Arthropoda > Insecta > Hemiptera > Cicadellidae > Macrosteles > Macrosteles quadrilineatus. The sequence goes on from NW_026542594.1 coordinate 13,756,689, forward strand.
TATCGAGCTATTCGTATAACACCGGCTGATTGTAAATATCAACATTTGTTTTGGCGCTCTGACCTCTTGGGCCCTGTACAGGAATGGGAATTACAAAGACTAACCTTTGGTCTCTCGTGCAGTCCTTATATTGCACAACGAACTTTGAAGCAACTAGTGCTTGATGAAGGCGCTAAGTACCCAAATGCGGCTGATATTCTAAGCTCCTCTTGTTATATTGACGATCTTGTTTTTGGTGCTCCAACCGAGACTTCAGCTCTTAAGCTTTACGATGAAATCACCCAACTTTGCTCATCAGGTGGTTTCGAACTTCATAAGTGGTCAAGTTCAAGTAGCTCCGTCCTCGCCACAATCCCCGCCGACCGTCGAGAAACACCCCATCCGTTAGGATCTACACACTCGATTAAAGTACTAGGACTTGAATGGGACCCGACTACTGACTGTTTCCGCTACTCTATTTCACCTGTCAACAGTACGCCAACCAAACGCAATGTATTGTCTCAATTTGCTCGAGTTTACGATGTAAACGGCTTTATTAGTCCAATTATTTTCACCTTAAAACATCTACTTCAACAGATTTGGATTGAAAAACTCAACTGGGACGACCCTCTCCCTCAATCTCTCCAAAATGTTTGGGATAAATTCATCAAAGAACTACTCCTTATGACACAGTTCCAAATACCTCGCTACATTCTCAGTAACTACTTAACCGCTCAGCTGATTGGTTTCTCTGATGCTTCCAAAATAGGCATGTGCGCCTCCTTGTATCTACGTATTGAATGTGAAGATAAGAGTGTAGAGTGCAACCTCCTGCAATCCAAAACTAAAGTCGCTCCTCTGAAAACACTTACGATCCCTCGTTTAGAATTATGTGCCGCTCTTCTCCTTTCTCAGTTAGTAAAAGCGAACCAACCGCTTATTAACAAACTTCAAATATCAGACATATTTCTATTCACAGACTCCATGAATGTTCTTGGTTGGTTAAATACACCACCACACCTACTAGAAACCTTTGTCTCAAACCGTGTCTGTAAAATCACAGAAATCACCCCTGTTGATGTTTGGCGTCATATATCAGGAGATGAAAACCCTTCTGACTGTGGCACTAGAGGTTTAATGCCGAATAGTCTGTTGAGTCACCCTCTTTGGTGGCATGGACCCTCTTTTATCCACAGTGATATATCATCTTGGACTCTACCGCCTCCAAACTTTCCTTTGGATGTTATTGAGCCTCAACAAACTCCCACGAAGAACACCTTAACAACTAACACTGTTCCGCAAAATGATCTTTATCAATGGATGAATAGGTTTTCATCACTTATTAAACTTCAAAACACCATGGGCTATGTACTGAGATTTATCCATAACTCACGATCTAATCAATGTGATAAACGCTCTGGCTCGTTATCAGTTTCGGAACGAGATGCCGCTCTGGAATGTTGTATAAAATTAGTACAAGCTCGGCACTATTCTGAAGAAATAAAAGCTCTGAAATTATCCAAGCCTTGTTCTTCATCACTAAGAAAACTTTCTCCATTTCTATCCTCGGACACCCTCATGGTGGGGGGTAGATTGAAATTAGCTCCTCTGCCTGAATCATCAAAACACCCTGTATTGATACCCTCTCAGTGTCATTTAGCAAACCTTTTATGTGATTACTATCACTTGTATTCTCTACATGGTGGTCCAAAACTAGTACAAGCATTAATTCAAAGACGCTTCTGGATTATTGGTGCAAGAAATCTTATAAGAAAACGATTATTTCGATGTATCACTTGCTACAAAATGAAAGCTAAACCCACGCAGCCTCTTATGGCAGATCTTCCACCCTCACGATTTCAACAGACCCGATGCTTTATTAATGTCGGATTAGATTTTGCTGGCCCTTTTCTCGTTAAAGAAAGCACAAGACGAAATGCAAAACTATCAAAGTGCTACATTGCTGTGTTTGTGTGTATGGCAGTCAAAGCTGTCCATCTTGAGTTAGTGCATTCACTCTCTACTGAATCTTGTTTAGCCGCTATAGACAGATTTATCGCTCGGAGAGGAATCTGCCGAAACATTTACTCTGATCAAGGTCGCAACTTCGTCGGTGCTGCACGCCAACTACAAGAAATCTACTCTCTCCTGAAGAACTCCACCTCACAGATCTCAGAACATTTGGCTCAACGAGAAATAACTTGGAACTTTAACCCGCCATATGCCCCAAACTTCGGAGGCCTCTGGGAGGCTGCAGTGAAGTCAACCAAACACCATCTTAAAAGAATACTGCAAAACCATAATTTCACGGCTGAAGAATTCACCACATTTCTGTGCCGTGTTGAAGCTGTACTGAACTCCAGGCCGCTTTGCGCACTCTCATCGTCACCTGATGACGACTTTAACTACTTGTCTCCTGGCCACTTCCTCACAGGAGACTTCCTGCTAGCACGACCGGAAGAAGACATCTCGGAAGAACCCTTAAACCTACTCTCACGCTGGCAGCTAGTGTCTCGTGCCTCTCAACACTTCTGGAAAAGCTGGAGAAGAGATTATCTCCATACTCTTATCCAACGCCCCAAATGGACTGAAAAAACCATCAACCTTAAGGAAGGAGACTTAGTTTTAATGTACTCTAATAATACTGACCCTTTGACTTGGCCCCTAGGTAGGATAATTAAGGTTATGCCAGGATCCGACAAAGTTGTAAGAGTTGTTAAAGTCAAAACCCCTGTAGGTATTGTAACACGCCCTGTAAATAAGTTAGTTCATCTCCCTATGGTTTAGATAGTGTTACCTTTGTCTTTTTGTACATATTATCAACATTTTGTATTATCTTTATAGTTAGGTAACAGGTTTGTTTCATGATGACGGTTATTATCCAAGGTTTTTTATTATAAGTAGGGATGGACGAGATTGGATTTGTAGTTCGAGACGAGACGAGACGAGATTTTTTATTTCTCATAAAATTTCGAGACGAGATCGAGACAAGATTTCTCTTCTCATACACAACGGGAAATGCACGTTCGAAATTTTTACCTGATTTTGTAACATTGTTAGATGACTGTTTAAATACTAAAATAATGATAATAGGCAAGAATATTTACAATCTTTCATTAAATAACATCAGCATAACATTTTTTTGTTAATCACGCCTAACTTATTAAAAATGCCTACGATTAGGAAACATGGTGATATCAGTTAGGATAGAGTTCAACTTATCCTAAAATAAAATAAATCATAAAATAAAAGCAATATTAGTTTTATAAAATAGTTGTTGTTTTGACTTTTTTTATAGTAATAAAACATTCCTCACACTGCTTACACTTAACAAAACTTCTCAAATGTTATTAAAGTAATATTATTAAAATAATGAAAGTAATATTTACATTAAAAGAATTAAAGTAATATTTACATTAAAAGAATTAATTAAATAAGAACGCCTTCGAAAAGGAAACGCAACTACAACACGCTCCTGTATTGCGGGTATTGCATTGACTTTCTGCAGGTGTTTTTAATTTTTTTTTTTTTTTTTTTTTTTATTCTCGTCTCGATAAAAATCTCGGCCAAAAAGTAATCTCGTCTCGTGTAACGAGATTGAAAATTTCCCAAAAATTTCCCGAAATTTCGAGACTTGACCATCCCTAATTATAAGATTTACAGTTTCTTTAATGTTCTTTAATATTTTATCAAAAATTGCTTTTTTGGGTGGGGGGAATGTTCGGTACTTATTAAAAGTCCCTAGATTGGTGCTACCCTAACCTTGCCCAACGTTATCTACGGCGAATCGTCCCCACTCCGACTACTGGAAACGCTACTCACTAGCATTGCCGACGGCGTCATGGGCAGACGTCCGCACCTACCTACATAATTTTACATAGACTCTCTCAATCTCATTAACTTTCAATTAACTTCATTTCTGTCAGTTTTAAGTTTTTTTTCCAATATACCAGTCATTTTTAACTTCACCAGTGCTAGTCATTTCCCTTGTTGTTGCCCCCGCACCCTTGGTCTACACCGCTGCTGTCTACACCGCTTCCATCCCCTGGACTACCCACTACCTTGGACGAGACGGACATCATCCACCTTCAAGACATCCGACAAGGTAACGGTAGCACCAGCATTAATTTTGTTGTTCAAACCGCCGTACGGCTTTCCGTTAAAGACCGTACAAGCATGAAAAAAGAAAATGTTTGATGAAAAAAAATTGAAAATCGGTTCATAAATTTGTGAGATATTCCCCCCATCCCCCCCCCCCGGAACTTAATTTTTTTTTAATAGCAAGGTACATACCCTTGGACATATCAAATTAAAGAGCATAAAAAAAGAAAATTTTTGGTGTAAAAAAATTTAAAATTGGCTCATGAATATGTGAGATAATCCCCCCCCCTTTCCCCTACCCATAACTTGTTTTTTAATAGCAAGGTACCCGCCCTTGTGACATATCAAATGAAAAATAAATTTCACCAAACATTTTCTTTTTTCATGCTCTTTCATTTGATATGTCACAAGGGGTACCTTGCTATTTAAAAAAATTAAGTTGGGGGCAGGGGGGAAAGGGGGGGAATGTGAATGTAACGTAGAATTCAAAACAATTGGGCCCCCTACGTCATTAGATGATTCCCGCAAACTGCATATTTCTATCTATTGCGGTTTTTACATAAATAAAGATGCAAGTTTAAAAAAAAAACATCCTGTATATATAAATAATATATATATATATATATATATAAATTTGTATATATATAAAAATTTGAATGAATGGAGTTTTTGGCCTCTGGGGACATCAAAATGAAAAAGTAAATCAGTCCAGGGTCTAGGTCTTACCGTGCCACCTTCGGTAATAGCTACTTCCCTATAGGTAAATTCGCTAAAATGCAGCCTTACCTGTTGCAACAGCTTCATGACCATCACTTTTCATTCCCCATGAGAAGCCAGCATATGCCTATAACAATTTGAGTTAATGTTGAGTTTTTATTTTCAAGACGATTGTTAATTTAACATGTTATTGTAATTGACTAAATATATAATCAAGCATAATTATTGTTAAGTTTTTTGGTTATGCTATGAGTGTCAGAAATATTTTAATTAGTAATTTATTTTGCTAACAAAGTTAGACTATAATTTTTAAACATATTTTTATGTGTCTGTTCACGACCTGCGCCGGGTACACATTAGCCCGAAGTAATGTGAAAAACAATCCTGGGCTCATGCTTAGCGTCCTAAGAAAAAAAAAAAAAACTACCTACGCCGGGACAGTCCGATATTCATTCAGTCTAAATACTCATTTCATATTTGATTTATCTATTGAGCAGAACAAGTGAAGCTCTTATACTATACACTTCTGCTTTTGATTAACAAATACTTATACTACTTCTGAACGGCTAAAGCAATCCGTACGAGATTTAACAGTCATAGTAACTAAGTATGGTAAGGTTTATAGATCTGAAATGGTACAAATCAGACATCACGGCCCTGCCCAATGGGAATCTAAACTTTTAGAAATTCATGGAACTAATGGGAAGATTGATTGATCACTATGATGGATTTTCAAAATACCAAGGAAGTCGTAAACAAAATAATTGCAGTACAGTAGATGTTTTTGAAGTATATGTTTACGCATTTGTAGAAATGTATAAATAATACAGAATAAAAGGAAAGAACAAATGGATTAAGAGATTGAGCATAATACACTACAAAATTAATAAACAATTAGGCCTATCCAATATTGAATTTGGATACTGCAAGTAGACAACCAATTTAACTTTGGATACTGAACAATCCACAGTTGTTGGTTAGGAGCACGTAAAAGTTTATTCGATCACTAGGAGGTAAAGTGGCTCTTTTAACATGAGCTCAAGTTTCAATTGAACAAGGGTCCAGACACTTTGTGCTCTTGTGATGAACTGTATTATTTTTCACAAAATAAAAATACTTTTTATGTAAAGATAACCCCTCAAAACGACTTCCAACTTGTTTTCAATTGTGCTAATTTAAAATATTCCCGCCGCAGCAAACCTGCAGACTAAGCAAATTTCCATTTGCCTGATTGGATTAACACTAAAATGTTACCATAAAAATATCACATTTATTCCCTATTCAAATATAATTAGTTTAACGAGTAGGTTTGCTGCAACAGGGAGGGTAAAAGTTTTTTTTGTAAAATGTTAATAGTTTAGTAAGAAATAACAATTTACTTATTCTCCATAAGAATAAAATGGGAATTTTAAATTAAAATTATTTTTAATTTTCTCCGTAACTATTAAGCGAATAACAACGCTTCAATATACTAAATTATTTGTTTTTTTTTTAAGCTATACATAATGGTTTGGAAAGAAATTGCTAAATTTTATGTTTTTTGGGTCAAAATGGAAAAAAAAAATTTACCCCATAAAACCCCTGTTCCCATAGTCCAATGTAATGGGTTGATGCATATTTAAAAAAATTAATTAATCTATATATTAATTTGAAACTGTTTTTCTTTGTGACAGCTATTTTGAGAGAACGGCTGGGCGTAGAAACTCGGTAGAGGTGTCTAAAGAAAGGTCCTGGTCTGTAGATGAGCCATCAAAAGAGAAACAAAGAGAATTCCCTCGGGGCTCTGCCCCAGTGGCCTTTAAATTCCCATACCATGTTATTCTTATGGAGGAAAACGAGGTTTTTGTCACAGCTAATGTGAGAGAACGGCTGGGCGTAGAAACTTGGTAGGGGTGTCTAAAGAAAGGTATTGGTCTGTAGGTGAGCCCTCAAAAGAGAAACGAGGTAAATTTCGTTGGGGCTCTGCCCCAGAGGCCTTTAAAGTTCACTCTGCAATGTTGTTTACATTTCGAACATATGGATAATTTTACAATACTTTTAATGAACCAGCTGTTAATATTAAAATTGTATCCAAAGGTCTACTGAAACTGTCAAAATTAAATGTTTACATTATTATTTATGATTTTAAATGGATTCTCCACTGCATGGCACTTTTTTTATAGTTTCATCAAAATGATGAATTTATGATACGTTTTAAATGTTTTGTTCAAAAATCAATGCTTTATTGCTCTTAGAAAATTTTGGGTTGAAAATTGTGTCATAGATGAGTACGTTGAGGATGAAAGCTGTGTTCAAGTTTTGGAATAGACTAACTACGGAGTCTATGGTTTTGGTAAAGTAGGTGAACTAATGTCAATTCAGGTATTTAAAAAAAATGTGTACACAGTTTTTACTTTGATGTACACAGTTTTTACTTTGATGTACACATGTAGCTAGGTCGAACAACGCATCTAAACCTCACTACATACAAAACATTCGGAAACACAACATCAACATCACATCTAATCGCATTTGCATAATTTGTTACCAAGGCTGGACTAGGTTATGGATTTGGTTCCGCAAATGTTCAAGATTTGTGATAAAACTTCCTAACATACAGATTATGGTTCATTCCAATCCACGAAATACATGCACAGCGTTATGTGATCTATATGACCAAGGCAAAACTACCCCACAAGTTAATGAATTATCAAGTTAGAACATTATGATTAAATACATGGGTCGATGTGGCAAGAGAAGGAATTAAAATTGCTGAGATCGAAGTAAGAATGTTACTGCTTTCTGGAGAATCAGATAGTTTTATCAAACAAAAAAACTGATTTAATATGCTGATAGAATTCTGTATTTTTATGACCAAAGATGATGATAACTTATAAATCCGGATACAATCTGAATGATTTTCCTAAAGCAGATGGAATTAGTGGTTAGTAATAAATATTGACTCTTTCCGTAACATGATAGACTAATTATATGAACTCATTCTCCCATATAGTGAAAGTGGCTTTGGTATGAAACAAACTCATGAACAAACAATTATAAGACTCCTAAAAAACCTTTTGGGCAATCTAAGGCCGATAAAAAGGTAGGAAATATTGTGTTAAACGAATTCACCAATCACGTTTTTTAGGGAACACAATCGTCATACTTATTATTGCTTATCCTCCCTCCATTTAACTAAGATTCTAATGACTTCACTCTATCCATCGCAGTTAGCTGAATTTACATAAAACCTCAAGATTTACCGTCGAATTTGACGGGGTTCCACTAGTAAATTAATTAAACTAGAAAAAAATCATTCAAATTCGGAAGAAACAGCCAACAAGTTCAAGTACAAAGAGGGGGGGGGGGAGGTTGAACGACCTTCCAGATTGTCCGAGAACATGCTAGAACAGGGTTGGTACTAAATTTGGAAAATAAAATTCCCTGACTTTTCCAGGTTTTTCAGACTGATATTATACTTTTTCCAGATATACCATAAGTCGATATTGACTAATTAAATTCAAGAAATATTAGAACAAATTTAAATATTATACTTATTTAATCACTCCCTAATACAAAACTTGTTTACAACTGTATACATCTTGATTCCTCCCCCGTACCGATAACTAACTATCGATATAAAAATGTGCATCAGAGCTTATGTCGTTCTTTTTGCCATTAGTTATCACCCTGACAAAAACATGTTTAGAGCAAAATGTAGCATATCTGTAAAAAGGTAGTCTTTCAGGAGAAATTCCAGCATTTTTCCATAATTCCCTGACTTTTCCAGACCAATAAAATTCCCTCACTTTTCCAGGTTTTCCCTGACCGTACCAACCCTGTAGAAGGTTTCAGAGCACTCTGGGTAACTTCTGTGTCCGATTCTAGAAAGATCGAGAAGCTTTGAGACCCTTTGGGTTAGTTTCCATTTCCGTTGGACAGCGCTTCTAATGGGGGGAGTAGAACTAAAATCGGGCTGGACAGACAGTGGAGGGGGAAGCGAGGGAGGTTTTTTGTCAACGAGCCACCAGAGAGATACATCGCCATTTTCGTTTGAGGGAAGTGCGTTATTCAACAATGGTCGTATGGATGAATCGTCAATCAGAATGTTTCTCTAACTTATTTGTATTTTCATTTTATTTCCGTAATCGTATATCAAGTACCAGTCTTGTAGCGGTGAGGTTTTAGGTTTAGGCGATATCTACAGTCAAACAGAAGTTTGCTAATTAGAACAATAAAAATATGTTTTGACCCAAAAGAAATTAGCTCAAGCGGGGAATTTGGTACATATGTTGGGTGTACCTTCCTTTTGAACATACTAAAAGTCCCCTAAAATTGAAGCTGTGCTACGGCCGACATATTGGAAAATGGCGGCATATTTCTGTATTTTTGGCTATAGTAACTTTATTATTACAGGAAAAAGTTACATATACAAAATGTAGTCCATCTAAAAATACACATTTTATATACCGGTGCTTATCCTTTTTCTCTAAACCTAACGGTTTTTTAGTTATTTGTGATTAAGTATATTTAATTTAGTTTTTGAATAGGCAAAACCCATGGAAAATCAACGGTTACTTTCAAGGTTACTTTCAATTGCGTTCTTTACGTTTAATGTTAAAAAAAACTCAAAATAACTTATAGCCCTACTGTAATTAAGTTCTAACTAATGTAATAACATTTACAAAAAGTAAATCCAAATTGTCTTAAACATATATTTAGGCCTACATTCGTTCGCCTATTGAGCTTAGTGATAATTAAATTTTCCAATCAAAAAAGATCATTACTTATACCATTTCATATATATATTGTTCAGTAAAAGGCCAGCTGACCATATGAGCATATTAAAATAATCCCCACATGTCAACAACAATACAATAATAAAAATTTGAAAATGTAAACATTCTGGTTCAAAAAGTGCAATTTTTTCTCTCTCGTAATATCGTTTCTTTGTATAACATCATTCATTTCTCTCTCCTTTTATTTTGACTTGTTTCATTTACCTTTTCTTTTTGTGTGCATTTAATAAACCCTTTTTAATTTGACTCTAAATTCTGTGAAAAAAATACTGTAAAATACTGTGAGAACATTTGGACATTAATGAAACATATTATCTTCTCAACTAGAGCCAACGTTCGACCAGATCTTCTTTCAAGACCTTAATAACGTCAAAGTGGTAACATACCTATAGTTCAGTGTTAAATATTCAACCAAAAGTCCATAATTATTTTCTGTTGTCAAAATTAAATTAATAACCCATATACAGTCCACTTTATTATTTCTACAATAACCTTTTGATTACGCTACATATATATCGTCCTAAAATAAAGAGTATATGTGTTTCAAGTGTTAGGAGACGTATTTTTATTTATTTTCCTCAAAATATCAAAATATATATAAGTCCTCAAATTCACAAAAAATAAATATATATAAACATAGGATTTGCAATCCCGTCAATCCCGGAATTAAGAGTCACCAATCCCGGGATTTATAGGTATCAAAAATCGGCCGGGATCCCGGGATTGAGACCCCTAGATACATACTTTCAATACCTGCTTGCAATAATTTAAGTTTACAACAGCTGATTTTTACTCCTAGGGAGAAAAGAGCTACCTACTTTACACCCGCAATGTATTAAATTTAAATTGTATCAAAAACAGTTATCTATATTTCTGCATTATGAGGAAAAAGGTTTATCAAAAGTTTGTTTATAATTTATTACTAGGGTGATGCAATTACAACCCCATTACTATTCTTCATCACAATAATAATTTTGTAGTTTTTTTAGCAAATTTCCAAATTTCTGATGATGATTGGAGTGTCCAATCGAAATCGATCACCACTTACCATCTTTTTTGTATATTTACCGTCCTGTGAGTAACAGTATAAGAGTAAATATATGTTTTAAGTGTTATAAGACGTTTCTTTTATTTACTTTCCGCATATTTTATTAACTTTCAATTTTATCAAAGCAAATTTGTTTAGTTTATATCATTGCTAATAACATTTATGTGGTTAGTGACAGTACCTGAAAAATCCCCAACAATCGATAATTGCAGCTGTTATCAGCAATCTCTGTCTGTTTCATGTGTCTGGCGAATCATTTTAGAGTACCATCATTAGGGTTTATAATGGTGGAGGTATTTTTAATTACCTCCTCCCTCCCTGCAGGCACCACCAATCCCACGACCACAAGTTTGCCAATTCCTGAGATTGGTTTGTGTTTGTGAGTGTGAGAGTTTCCTAGTTATATAAAGTAAAATTAAAGTTTGATAGATATTAATCAAACAAGCGCAATAATACTCGTATATCTAATCATCTCATGTTAACCATTCTTCGTTAAAAACATTTTTTACATCATAAATGTTTAGGGACCCTACTTTGTTGAGTTCCCTGTTGATATTGTTGGCTGAGTATTGGACCTTTGGATTGGGAAATCTTGTGGCATCCACAGCCACCACAGTACAGTATCTTCGGCCAAAACTGTCTCTTGGAGTCTGGTCCTCAAAGTTGCCAGCCCACTCAAAGTTGTCCGAATACCCTTTATACATGCTGAACCTTTCACAGCCTGCAAAACAACATAAGTACTAACTAAACTTCTGCTTCTGATCTCTCAAGATAAAATTGTAAGAAGTATGACACTGTGGAAAATTAGTATGTTAACTTTTTGTAATATTTCATTTCATTTCATTCATTATTTAGTATTAATTTTTTTTTAAATGTTAACTTTTATTCATACACCTAATAATCACTCCTCAGAAAGGCTGCCCTAATATTCATTTTCCTAATTTCTATCATTTCATTAATATGTTCAATTAATCATTAATAATATTCATTCCATAGCCTATATTTTTTTTTTCAACACCCACAACCTAATTATTTATTAAATATGTAAGAGAATTGCAATACATCAAAATTTCTTATAATATAATTTCAAAATTAGTCCATAAGGAATCAAAATTTAAGAAGCAGTGAAAGTGATCCCATGTGTTCAACAATCAGTGATGTGAACATTGGAATTGAGAGAGAAGGAAGCCATTGAGAAGTTGAAATTATTAGAAGAAGGACTCAACATTTTTACCTAAGTTAAATCAAATTCATTTATCAAGAATCAAGTTCATTTCAAGTTTCAAGTTATATCATATAGTAGCCTAAACCTCAAGAGGACTCAACTCAATCATTATCTTCAAAATTAAGTATAACCTTTTCTTTAAACTCTTTTAAATTTTATACTAATTGGACTTACCTTTTGGACAACACCAAAATTAGATTTTCCATTGTTGAGATTGTGTAAATTTAACACTTTAATTAGGCCTATTTGGACGCTATTAAATTTATTAATTATCAGCATTCAAGCCAGCACGACACCCTACCCTGAGAGATGTCACATCTAAATTATTTGAACCTTTAAGTTATTATTCAAATTTATTTTTATTTCAATTTAATTTCAACCCCATACACCATTGTCAATCCTTTCATTGTAACGTCAAGCCTTTTCTCATTGCATGTTAATTGTTCATTTGTTTAAATAAAACCCATTTTGTAATCCATATCTTTATTAACTTATTAACTTTAAACATTTGTAGAATAGGCCTAGCCTAAAATGAATATTTTAAGGTGAGTTTACAAATTGGCGCACCAACGTGTTGGCTTGAATAGCTCATTAACTTTATTGCAATTCTCACCATAACTAGCCTATAAGTTTGTTAGATTTAAGAGTTTGCATTGTTAATTTGTCCCGTAATTGCCCCTGTTTCCCAAAATAATCAACACAACAACATCGCATATTTAATAACCACGCATGACCTAACACATTTCACATTAAAATGTCGGAAAATAAGTATAATTTAAGGCCTAAACGAAACTACGCGTCTCTGGATAGATTGTCGAGTTCTTCAGACGACGACGACATAAATGACAGAACACACGGCAGCCATTTTGAGCAACAAGCAGAACAACAACAAACCCGAGAAGAAGCCTCAAATTTCAACGACTACCAACCGTTCACCGGATCCATTGACCAATCAGACAGCGTTGATCATTCGACTTTAACCGGTTTTGTTCCGCCACCCAAACTGCCTCTTCTAGCCGAAACGCCACCGACCAAAAACACAGTGCCGTCGTGCCGAATGCAGCCGGACTTAAACGACGTTTCCCGAACCTCGACAAATGTGATATACGATATTGCAGACAGCCGTCGAACAGCTGATATAATTCAAACACAGTCTCAGTCCGTTCATAATGTGAATCACGAGCTCCTTACTCATTCCGACACTTCAACTGATGAATTAAACGTCACAAATCCTCCAGTACAGACACCCACAATCGATATGAACATGTTAGTTAACCTTATGACCAACTTGAGTAATAAGTTTGAACAAACCAGTGCTGAATTAAAGTCAGAAATAACTGCAGAATTAAAGTCAGAAATCCGTGAAACTAAAAACGAAATCCGTGAAACTAAATCAGAAATCCAAGAAATAACAAAACTGCAGATTAATCAAACTGAAGCTAAACTAATTCAAACATTTAACAATAAAATAAACGAAACCTACCAAGAAATCCAAGCTTGTAGAAACGCATTTGAATCACAAATACGTGAAACTAGAGAAAGTCAAATTGAAATAAAGTCAGAAATAAATGCCATAAAATTAACACAAAGTATTTTAACTGAAGAAACAGCTAAATTAAATGATCGGCTAATGTTAAAAATTGAAGATTCTCAAAATCAGTTGAAACAATTTGTTGTTAATAGCATATCAAAACAACAATCTAATTCAGAAATAGAGCATAACAAATTCCAAGAACTAATAATCTCAACAGTAAAATCACAGTTAGAAGAACATAAATCTAATTTTGAGCAGAAAATAGAAGAAATCACAGTTAAAACACAACTTGACAATGAACGTAACTCAAAAATAAATTTAACTGCCCTACAAAATGAAGTATTGCCTAAAATCACCCTACAAACTAGATTAATTGAAACACAACAGCTCGAAATTCAAACCCTCAACCAAAATTTAATCAAATGTGAGTCTGAAGTAAACAACTTAAAGCAAGCTAACCCAATAAATGGACAAGCAGGTGCGATTCAAGTAATCTGTAGCGGTAATGAGAACAATGATCGTCAATTGCCAAAATTTAATGGACGAAGCGGTAACCCAATGGAATATCTGCGCAAACTTAAGCGATATTACGAGAGAGGGATCGAAAGGAATATGAACTGCGATCAAACCGAATACCTTAAAGACCTATTGGAAACGTCATTTGAAGGACCCGCATCCCGATGGTTACAACTAATCAGATCAGACATTCTTGATTGGGACCATTTTGTTAAGGAATTTGAGTGCAAATATTGGAGTCAAGCCGTCCAAAGAGGAATAAAAGCCAAGATTGAGTCTGAAAAATATCGAGCTAATGGAACCTTGAGCCGTACGGAATATTTAACAGAACGAGTACTTTTATTGCAATCCATCTCCCCTAGTTTAAGTGAAGAGGAGATCGTATCATTATTGGCAGAGCGATTCGATCCAATCATCCAGGACAGTGTTAATATGCAAAATATCACCACAATAAGAGCCATGGAACGACTTCTACAGAAGGATGACATTCGAGACGGACCGAAGAAAGTTAAGAGCTACAACAACAGTCATCAGAACAGCAGACCGTCTAGCCCTAACATACAGAACCAGCAACGTTACCATGATCGATCTACTAACCAACAAGCTTACGTGCCTAAGATGAACCACCAGAACTTCCAACACAGCGATAACTATGCACAGAACAACCAACATCATAGGAATCAACAAAATTACCGATACAACAGAAACAACGGTAATGAGTCCCAACAGTACCAACGGGTGCACCGAGACTACAAACCATATCAGCGTGACCACTACCCAGACCGGAACTATGGCCAAAACTACAAATATAATCATAATCACCCTACTAAGGAACAGAACCAACTATGTGCGATGTATAGGCAAAATTCCAACTCGCCTAATAACCCGAGTACTCCACCCATGGATCCACAACTAAACAGCCACCACCATTCAAGTTCTCGTGTTTCACGATCTCCACAGAGGTCGGAAAACCACTCGGCGCTGTAGATTACGGCCGAGAAAGAATTATGTCAACTGATTCTTCATTGAATACAGCGCCAAAATACGAAATCCTCGGTCAATATAGGAATCATATACTTAACCATATTCAGACAAATAATATATTATGTGATAAAAACTTTCTCTTAGAAGATGAATCCGAAGCTAATGTCAACAAAAATTACATTCAAATTAACTGCCCAGAAATTAACATAAAATTAAATAACATCAACACAAATGCCTTAATTGATTCAGGTTCGTCAGTTACATGTATAGCCGAATCATGGTTTCAAGAAAACAGAATAAACCTACAACCATTTGAAGAACTCCCTGTAAATAATACCGTTATAAAAACTGCTGTAGGAGAAAAGAGTAAGCGTGTTTCCCGAACAATATATGTCCCAACCACAATTAATAAACATACCGTGCTTACTGAATATTTGATAGTGCCAAACTTAATAAAGCCAGTCATCCTTGGAGTCGATTTACTATCCGCCCTTAAAATGGATTTGAATTTTAATACAAATGAAATCAATATGCAAATCAACAATAACAATGTTACAGTGAAGTTTAATTTGTGTCATCATGAAGGACAAATATGTCAAATAGTAGTTAATAATAGCCATAGGCCAAATAATAATATAAATGATAATTTTGATAATATGATGTACGATGTGTACCACAATAACGTAATATATAATGAGTATGATAGCACAACACACAACTTCAATGATCAACAAAGTAATCCATCAAAGGACACCACATTAACATTTGAGGAGATTAATACATCATTAGCACCAAACACATGTATTACTCAGGAAGAACAAACAATTCTAAGTCAATTATTAAATAATTACAAACACATTTTCTCTGAACAACCAGGCATATGCAATAAATATTCTCACGATTTGCGAGTAGATAATCCGCAACACTTTAAAAGCGCAACTTATCCCGTGCCACAACAATATCAAGATGCAGTACAAAAAGAAATTGATAGGATGGAATCCTTAGGAGTAATTGAAAGGAGTAAAAGTACATTTATTAACCCGATAATTCCAGTCATTAAGAAAACTGGAGAAATCAGATTATGTCTTGATGCCCGAAAAGCAAATGAGATTATTATTCCTGATTTTGAATGCAACAGAAGTGTAAATGAGATTCTTGGGAAATGTAAAAATGCAAAGTTCATAAGTAGTATTGATCTTACCGCATCATATTGGCAAATACCACTTACTGAAAATTCCAAACAATATACAGCATTTCAATTCAGAGGCAAAACCTACCAATACACTGTAACACCATTTGGTATCTCTACCTCACAAGCCGCCTTGGTTCGAGCACTAGACAATGTATTTGATTCAGAAGCTGAAGATTTTACTGCAATTTATGTAGATGATATCTGTATAATTTCACCAGATTTTGAGTCGCACATAAAACATCTAGAATATATATTTAAGAAATTAGAAGAAGCCAACATGACAGTTCGATTCAATAAATCAAAGTTTTGCCAAAATTCTGTACCATTTCTAGGGTACACGTTAACAAATGATGGACTTCAAATGGACCGGAGCAAAGTGGAACCCATATTAAATTTCCCTACCCCTAAAAACAGAACTCAACTTAAAGCTTTCCTTGGTAGTATAAATTATTACAACAAGTTCATAGATAAATTTTCCGCAACCACACAACCCTTGATGCGACTAACTTCAAAGAAAAACAAATTTGTTTGGACCAAAGAAGATGACGTCACCTTTATGAAGATTAAAGAACTATTTCTAAAAACTAATACCTTAACACATCCTGACCCATCTAAAGAGTTCTTCTTACAGACTGATGCTTCCGACTATGCAATAGGTGGACATTTATATCAGTTACGAGAAAATGGAGAGAAAGCTGCCATCATGTTTATATCAAGAACACTTCAACCATTCGAACAGAGGTACACTACGACTGAAAAGGAACTCCTTGCCATAATTTATTGTTTACAGAAGTCTCGATATATCATCCTTGGAACAAAATTAACTATTATCACAGACAACCACGCACTTACTTTCTTAAAATCTTGCCGCCTATTAAATAACCGATTAGCCAGATGGATACTCACTATACAAGAATATAACTTCAAAATTGTTCATTGTAAAGGTATAGATAACATTACTGCTGACACACTAAGTCGCCTTTCAATCGACCAATCCACTATCTCATATAACAATCCAAAGGAATTAACGATTCACTACATTGAAAACATCCCCGATCAACAACTGAAGAGTGCATTACGAAATCTACCACAACTGCAGAGAGAAGATATTAAACTACAACCTATAATTGAAATACTTGAAGAACAACCAAATTCAGATTTTGCACAAAAATTATCAAATAATTTCCGCATCTATAAAAATACTCTTTATCAAAAGTTAAGAGACAAATGGTTGATTGTTGTTCCTAATTGTATGATTAAGGATCTCATATGGGAATGTCATCTGTTTTACCTACACTGCGGAGCCAAAAAATGCTTTCAGTTATTGCAAGAAACTTTCATATTTCGTAACATGAATCGAATTATAAGGAAATACCTATCTACATGCGATACTTGTCAGAAATGTAAGATCAGTAACCAACCATTGATGGCTACAGCGAAAGGAGTGCTTTGTACAGGAAAGAATGAACAACTTGCCGTTGATATCATCGGACCTCTTCCTACCAGTGTGTCAAACGTTAAATATATTCTTATAGTCATCGATATATTCACAAAATTTGTAAAATTATATCCCATGCAAAAAGCTAATGCTAAGACAATATTAAACAAGTTATTTACATTGCACTTCCCAAATTATGGATATCCAAAAAGAATCCAGTCAGATAATGGAACCCAATTTAAGAGCGGAGAATATATTCATAAGATGGAACAAAATAATATTGAATTAATCTTTAATCCAGTCTACCATCCATGTTATAATCTTGCCGAAAGACCGATTCGTGAAATAAAGCGATGTTTGCGCACATATTGCTCCAATCAACACAAGAAGTGGGCAAAATATATCCCCGACATTAATGCAGGTCTCAATGAGCTTTACCATGAATCAACCGGATTCACACCCAATGAATTACAATTTGGTGTTAGAGATCGCCGATTTTGGGAGAAATATTTATCTGAAAATCCATTCAACACCGAAACCCCTATAGAACAAAAGCTTCTGATTGCTAAGCGTAGGTTGGATACCAAAAGACTCAAGAGATCAGCAAAATTAAATCAAAATCGAAAACCTCAAACATTAAAAATAAATGACAAAGTATTAATAAAAACACATCCCCTCTCCAGAGCCATCTATGGAGAAACAGCAAAACTTTTCGAAGTTTATGAAGGACCGTTCTTCATCAAGCAAATATTAGGAAAATCCACGTATCATGTAACAAGAGAGAATGAAGATATTTTACTCGGACCATATCACATCTCTGCTTTAAAACGATACATAGAACCAATTATAGAAGAGGAGACGTCAAATGGTGAAGAATATCTCAGCGATATAAACTCTCAAAACATTGTGTAAATAAATTCCGATTCAATCCATATTAATCAAGTGTCATAAATTATATTAGAGGAGATCGTCATGAACCTTAATCGCGAGTGCGTGTACCTTTTCCCCATTTCCCAAGTGAAAACTGTGAAAACATATCCTTAACATTGCTTCTATTGCTATTTCCCTGTGTCAGGTCATGAACTATCTTAACCCTCACTAATTTCCCCATTTATGTTTGTTCCTGTGTTTATGTAAATTTAGATTAAGAAGTTTCTAAGCATCATCATCCAAAAATATCAATCATTTAATGTGACCCATAACTAGCTTTAAATATAATTCATACTAAATGATTCATGAATTCCATTTCATATTCGTTCGAAATTTGTCCTTCATTCCATATCATACAAATTTCTGAGGAGATAAATTGTAATATTTCATTTCATTTCATTCATTATTTAGTATTAATTTTTTTTTTTTATGTTAACTTTTATTCATACACCTAATAATCACTCCTCAGAAAGGCTGCCCTAATATTCATTTTCCTAATTTCTATCATTTCATTAATATGTTCAATTAATCATTAATAATATTCATTCCATAGCCTATATTTTTTTTTCAACACCCACAACCTAATTATTTATTAAATATGTAAGAGAATTGCAATACATCAAAATTTCTTATAATATAATTTCAAAATTAGTCCATAAGGAATCAAAATTTAAGAAGCAGTGAAAGTGATCCCATGTGTTCAACAATCAGTGATGTGAACATTGGAATTGAGAGAGAAGGAAGCCATTGAGAAGTTGAAATTATTAGAAGAAGGACTCAACATTTTTACCTAAGTTAAATCAAATTCATTTATCAAGAATCAAGTTCATTTCAAGTTTCAAGTTATATCATATAGTAGCCTAAACCTCAAGAGGACTCAACTCAATCATTATCTTCAAAATTAAGTATAACCTTTTCTTTAAACTCTTTTAAATTTTATACTAATTGGACTTACCTTTTGGACAACACCAAAATTAGATTTTCCATTGTTGAGATTGTGTAAATTTAACACTTTAATTAGGCCTATTTGGACGCTATTAAATTTATTAATTATCAGCATTCAAGCCAGCACGACACCCTACCCTGAGAGATGTCACATCTAAATTATTTGAACCTTTAAGTTATTATTCAAATTTATTTTTATTTCAATTTAATTTCAACCCCATACACCATTGTCAATCCTTTCATTGTAACGTCAAGCCTTTTCTCATTGCATGTTAATTGTTCATTTGTTTAAATAAAACCCATTTTGTAATCCATATCTTTATTAACTTATTAACTTTAAACATTTGTAGAATAGGCCTAGCCTAAAATGAATATTTTAAGGTGAGTTTACATTTTTATATGAAAGCAATGTCTAATTGCATGAATTAATCACAAATTTGAAAGCAAATGTATAAGAGCTTTAATTTAGCTCTGATTATTTTAGTTTCCCATAAAACATTAACTTTCAATAAGTCTGATGATTTATGGAAAATATGTTCACAATTAGGGATGTGGCAACTCTTGATACCACTAATATTGGACGTTGGTATCGGTATGGAGAATTGATTGTCAAAAGTCGATTCTGATACCGATACCTCACGACCATGCGATCGGAACATTTCCGCTTTTGCCCCGATTGTACAAGACGATGATGAAGTATCTGTGACCGCTACAGTTGATGATGATTTCTACATTACTGTGGTTGATGTTCATGATTTTGCCGCTATCGCGCAAGACAACAATGACGTTTCCGTGACCGTGTGAGACGATGGTGACCACGGGAGATGTTTGTGGTTTTCCCACGATCGCGCAAGACAATGATGACGTTTTCGTGACCGCGGAAGTCAATGATGAGGTCTACAAGGCCGCAGGTGATGTTTAATGATTTTGTAGCCACCACGCAAGATGACGTTGACATTTCTGTGACCGAGGGAGTTGATAATGATGTCTACACCAGCCCGGGAGATTATCAGAATTTTGCCGCGATCACGGAAGACGATGATTGTGTTTCTTTTACTGCTGATCAATATTCAGGATTTTGCCGTGACTGCGAAAGACAGTGACGATGTTTCTTTGACTGAGAAAGATATTCAGAATTTTGCAGTGATCCCAGAAGACGACGATGTCTCTACAACCGCAGGAGATGGTCAAGATATTACCTTGAGTTTGGCTTGACCGAAAATACCAGGCTGGCACACCTCTAGTCATAATAACATTTTATTTTTAGATTTTTGTTGTCAGATCTTCATTTATCTTAAATAAAATTGTTCAATGGTGTATAATTTTTTTTACTTAAAAAACACCCCATTAACATAAAAATACTTTTTAGAATGATATAAAGACAGGAGTTGAATCAAGTATAATCAATCCATTCAGAACATCATCATCAACACATCATTATTTGCAATTGATTCTTATTTCAATTTGAAGCAAAACAACTTAAAGAATATACAAAGAAGGTACAGAGGGGCAAGTAAATAATAATAAAAAATAAGTATAAAATATGAAAACCCACTAAAAAAGAAATTTTTGTTTAAATTTAGGAATATTTAAAACTGAAAACTAAATTATTGAGTGAAAAAATCATATCATATTAACAAACAGATTATGAGCCAGGTAAGCTATCCACTTCACCACCAAGGCTCATAAATTATCAAAATTCTCTTTGTTGTTGTTCTAGTGTTGGCAGTGATCAATACTAGCTCATGTTCTTCAAGTTAACTTTTAATGTTGTATGTTATTTCATTTGCTTATTGTTCAACTTTTGAACAGATTGTAAATTAAATAAAGTAAAAAAAGATATTAACAAACATTTAAGTTGTGTTTCTCTTAAACTGTCAACATGTGGGTTGGCAAAACCCCTGTTACTCACCATTGATTATAAGAGCTTCGGTATCAGTAAGAACCTCAGCAAAGAGTCGAGCAAGGATCAGTTCAGGACAAATGGCAAACCTAATCTCCTCCTGAACACACCCACGGCCCAGCACGCCTCCACCCACCATCCTGACAAAACATACAGGAGAGACACTTGAGTTTTTTTTATGTAATAAATAGCTCGTGTTTCACAGAGGAGACTGTGATTGTTAAAAAGGCGATCCCATTCAGTTTATTTACCTTACTAGCCACTGCTTTTAGAGCGCACTTCAATGCAAATTTGTTAAAGCATCACGTAATAACGGCTAAACACATTATATACAACCAAACTATAACCAAGATTATTTCGATGAAAAGTGGGAATGTTTGTAAAGTTTGTTTGTTGAAGTTAAGTATGATGGCCAGTATTGTGCCAAAACCGAATCTCAAATCTCAAAACCAGCAAAAACATTTAAAAAATTCAAGTTTTGAGCTACGATTGGCAAGAGTTTTGGAATTCAAAACCAAGTATTTAATCCAATTAAGTAGGTATTGATCCAGTATTTATGTTATTATTTCTGTGTCAAAAGTTTAATTACGGCAATTTCAATTTTTGGTGTTTATGAAAACAATTTCATTAATTTGTTTTGCTAGTGTCAAGAGTTTAATTTATTGTTGTATTTGTTTTTTGATAAAAAGAGTTTTTTAGGTTTGAATAGTAAGCCATGTTTTAGCGAATTTCCCTATAGGGAAGTAGCTATTACCGTAGGTGGCACGGTAAGACCTAGGCCCGGGACCGATTTCCTTTTTCATTTTGATGTCACCCGAGGCCAAAAACACCATTCGTTCAAATGTTCATATATCCGTAAATGCGATAACTTGAGTAATTTTTGTCCGATTTTGATAATATTTGGTTTAAAGGTATAAGGGGGGGGGGGGGGTTAAACTTGAATGAATTTGCAAACCAGCATGATCAGACCATGGGAACAGGGTTTTAGGGGGAGTTTTATGGGGTAAAAATTGGGTTTTCTCATTTTTGACCCTCAAAACACGAAATTTCCTAACTTCTCTCTAGACCTATTAAAAGAGCTTAAAAAACCAATAATTTAGTATATTAAAGTGTTTTTGTAGGGTTATTGGTAACGGAGTAAATTCAAAAAATTGTACATTTAAAATTCTCATGTTATTATTACAATATCTTATGTAGAATATTGTAAAATGTTGTAGTTTGCTTACACGTTTGTACCGAATTTCATTAAAATCGGGTCATTTTTGCTTGAGTTATCGCGCTAACGGACACACATATTGTTTATATATAAACAACTTCTTGATCAGCATTGTACGTGTTATTAAATTAACAGAAAGTAAATAAAACCCCCGCCGCAGCAAACCTGCAGACTATGTGAATTTCCATTTACTGGGCTGAATTTCTACTAAAATATTTTTTTTTAAATTGTCAGATTTATTTCATATTTAAATAACATTAATTTTAATGAGTACTTAGGTTTGCTGCTATGGGGAAGGTATTGAGGTGTTTTTTTTTTTGTTTTTTTTTATTGAAATGTTGATAGCTTAGAATAAAATAAACAAAATTAAATATATATTCATAAACCGAACTACAAACGTTTTTTTATTCTCCATAAGAATAACATGGGAATTTTTAATTTACAATTTTTCTTTCTCCCCCTATACCATTAGTATGGAGAAAGTATTGTTTTCGTCAAAAGTTTCGAGTTTGAGTTTTGAGTGGATATATCCGTTTTGGGTCTCCCTGGACCGAAAAAAAGTGGTATTCGAAGTAATGTCTGTGTGTGTGTGTGTCTGTGTGTCTGGATGTGTACAGAGCTACACCTGTGGTCCGATTTCGATGAAATTTGGTGTTACGTTGACCAAAACACCACGCGTATCCATGGTATCTCCAGGATTTTTATTTATTTTTGAAATTTTAATTATTAATGTTGATTTCCCCATTAAAACTATAAAATAACAGAAAATACGGATTTACTCAAAAATAGCCCGAAAGATGTTGGTACAACTCCCATTTATGTAAAAATTAAGGTTCAAAGGTTACTGTAAATTATGTTATTTTCCCATTACCCCCCTAAAATAACGAAAAATATGATCTTCATGGATAGGCTTCCACGGTCGTCACTAATATATATACAGTCTTGGTCTTCGGGGTTCAACCGCGCCCTTAAGCTATGTACACTACCTGTAAAAAAACTTCTGTAAAAAATCTGAAAAATATGATTTTAGAAAAAAACCGGTTTTGATTTAACTTAGTATGTTATGGTCCTAAACATTTTGAAAGTTTTTAAATTTTTTTGAAATTTGGATTTTTAATGAGGATTTTTCCATAAAACCCCATAAAATAATGAAAAAATTTGAGTTTCTCGAAAATGGCCCGAACGATTTTCTTAAAGATTTAGTATGTTATAGTCCTTTCAATTCTGATCAAAATGGTACAAATCCCATTTCCGTAAAAATTACGGTTCAAAAGTTATTGTAACTTATATTATTTTCCCATAAAAACCCATAAAATAACAAAGAAAAACTTTTTTTGAGAAAAGTTGGTTTTGATCAAAATTAATATACGGAAAGTAAATAAAAGAAACGTCTTATAACACTTAAAACATATATTTACTAGGGGTCTGCGGTACAGAAAATTTAAGGTCGGTACGGTACAATATTTTGTACCTCGGTTCTCGGTACAAAATCGGTACGGTACGCGCGGCTACCCGTATTTTTGTGGTTTTCTTCTCAGAACTGTATCGAAACCATTATTTTTAACTTTAATACATTGGCATTGCTATGAAAATGGATAGTATCCTACATTCATTGTTTTCTAACAACAATTACTGTACCACACATTATTAAAACAAAACCTTTTACTACTACGAGGATTGTGTCAAGAAAAATCACAATTAAGATAAAGGCTTTACCTATTTTACTCTGAGATACTTTGAGTAGCCATGATAAAGTGGTTTAAAAATAGGATAAGAGTTTTTATGAACAAACATGTTTGAAACATTTATTGGCAAGATAATTTCACAAAACTGGTAAATTATTTCCAACAAACACAATGTCTAGTTGTTTTTTTAAATTTTTAAAAACATATAAAAGCATTCAGTACGAAGACAATGTAGTTTTGCCAGCTGTTCACAGCAAACGACAATGGAAAAACTGGAGGTTATGATGAAGTAATGGCAAAGAGCATCTTTTTTATCAGCTTCAAAACTAGTTATAAGATGGATACAACTTTTGCAATGTTTTTTTCTGAAACTAAAATTTGGATTATCACAGAGTAAGATTATTGTCTTTTCATTTACAAAGTTAACATCCACAATATCAATCATATCAATCATTAGTTTATCTCAGGCTCAATCCAATTTTCTTAGTATATTTTAAAGCTCTTCCAAAGAATCAAAAGACCCAGGCCTAGACCTAATTATTTAGAAGGGCCTATATATAAATTGATTAGGTTACAATGAGGGTAGCAAAATCACTATCTAGTTCATAAGATTTAGATTGCATAAAGTACCTGCAACACAATAAAAAATACAGGAAACTAAAAAAACATTTAAGCCTTAAACAGCCACATCTAACAATATAAGATAAGATACAGAACATGCAATGACATAATTTAAGACCGAGTAGGCTTGCATAATGAAAAAAAAAATATGCAAACAACAACTATGCTTGTGGTTTTGTCAATAGAAAGATAAAATATCTATAACACATATTTTAACTTATAAAATAAGATTGTAGATTAGTTACAAGTTTAATATGTAGCCATAAACAGTTGTATGGCAGTAGGCAATGGCCAGCGGCAAATTAAATATTCATGAAAATACTAACTCAGTTAGAGATAACATTTAACAGTCATCATAAAACTATTATTTTTATGATAAAACAGAATGGGGGAAAGTCGTAAAGAAATAAAAGTGATAAAACTCAACAGTTCTTGGAAGTTGTACTGGAATACAACAATTATTTTCGTGATAAAATGTTAATGGATTTGGGACTGCTAATGGGTTTTTTATTGCATCTTCACCCTAGTAATAAATTATGAAGATCGTAAACAAACATATGATAAGACTTTTATGTGCTTGGAACCAACTGCCTTTGACTACAATAGTAAACTGAAAGTAATTTATTATTATAATAGGCTGTAACGAACCGAATTTGTACCGTGTAAAATGCTGTACCGAACTGATGACAGTAATTAAGCTTGTACCATACCGACTTTTTCGGTTCACCGCAGACCCCTCATATTTACGCTTATACTCAGGGGTGCCCATCCCCCCCAAAGCTCACGTCGCAGAATCCCCCCCAAATTCGTTGTTTAACCCATGCCGGAAGGTCTGGGGGCTAACCCATAGTTATGTTTATAATGCGGGGAGGGAAGGGGTGCCCCTGACACTTCTTTAAATTTATGGGAATTTAAGCATTTGAATCAAACTTTTAACCCAATTTAAATGGACAATTATGCTTTAACACTCTAGTAGCAAACTATTTTTTAGTTTAGTTTTAATTTAAATGAGTTGGATTTTTTACATGCACACAATTTGAATCAAAATTGGCCATGTAGTTTTTTTAAATCCGATTTTCCATGAATTAATAGGTTTTAAAAGGGAAAATCACAAAAGTTGCAATAACTTTTGAACCATAATTTTTACGGCATAGAGGGTTTATACAATTTTTGCCATAGTCAAAAAGTATAACATGTTAATTTTTAATCAAAAGCGTTCGGGCCAATTCTGAGAAAATTTTATTCATCCTTTATTTTATAGGGTTTTATGGAATATCACTATTAAAAATCCAAAATGAAAAAAAAACATCTGGAGAGACCATGGATTGGTAGGTACCTAAAATACCAAATTTCATCAAAATCGGACTCGGACCATAGGCGTGGTCTGTAGCTCTGTACCATACATACACACATACAGACAGACAAACACAACACTTCGAAAACTACTTTTTTGGGATCAGGGTTTTTACATAAACAATTCTTTTACCATATTAAATTGTAGGGGAGAAAGTACTTAAAGTTATGTCAAAAAGTTTGAGATATTTTCTAAATTGCCCTTTAATCCACTTCTGAGTTTGGTCCTTTTTAAATAAGTGTAAAATTTTCAGTCTCAAAAATATTACTAGGCCTAAACTTAATAGTATATTTCGTGCCTAGGGCCAAAAATGAGGTTTTGCTGGTTCGAGATAGTTTTTAAGTTCGATACAAAGTCGAGGACTTAAAACGATCGAGAACTGCAAAACCATTTCAGTCCGTGGTACGAACGCTATTATTCACCACACTATACCCTATTACCACTAATTCACCTCAATGATAATGCACTGCACACTGATATAATCAACACAACTACAACTTTAAGGTCATGTGGATAAATAATTTGAGGAATCAGCAAAAATAATAATAAATAGTTGCTAGGCAATGGTGACAATAAAACAACTCTATTGCAATGCTATGGATACTGATTGTGTATTTAATATGCATTCATGTTTTAAGAAAGTAAGCGGGCAGCTGATTTTGCGGCCCTAGGGATCAAGGGATGTAAAAACCTGCTCGATCCCCGAATGACGATGGCAGCTGGCATGGCCTGCAAAACGTAACTTTCAGCTTTCAGCCACCAATTAATGTATCTATATGTAAAACAGTTAAAAACATCATAGTGTGGTAAAATAGTATATTACGTTACTAGACCTGAATCCCGTGCGAGACGAAGTCGAGTAGTGGTTTTTTTATACGAGTCCGGCCAACACATTTTGGACGAGTGACGTACGATAGTTTACGCTATACTACTAAATCAGTTCAAATCCTTATATATTACCACCAACTAAAGGACTAAAAATCACTAGTCATAACCTCTAAGAGAGGTTATGTTTTTGTTATAACCACTCATTGCCACCCAAATACAGTATAATCAGCTGATTGGTGTCCGACAAAACTCATTGCAGTACAGTAGTACTGTATGAAACCCCATTTGATTAAGCTGAGACAAACAGCTGTTTTCTGAACTAAATCCTTGCATGGGAAGTTCGTCAAAATAGAGTAGTGTGGCGTAAAAAATAATTATATATCTATTCTAAGACTATAGTTCAGCCGCTTAGAAAACGACCTGCGCGCTAATGCTAAACCAATGCTGGAGGAGGTCGCTTTCTAAGCGGCCGACCTTTAGTAACATTTGTTTGAAGCTCTTTCTAGATTCAAGAAAAGACAATAACAAATACAATTTAATTAATCCAGAATCATGTGTTTCGATTCTTGAAGTTAACGTAAACACATAGCCTATCAAAAGCCTTAATTAACTTGTCACAGTACTGTATGTCAATTTCTTCCAATGAATAAATGACCCAGGCATAATTATTTGGGAGAGCGAAAATATTATCACAAGCTTTCATGTTGTTGTTCATGTTGTAAAAAAAGCAAAATGATTATCATTATCATAATACTGGTTTTTTATGAATCAAGTTATATATTATAATAAACAAACCAAAAAAACCATCAATAGGTCCTCAAGGCATGGAGTTGTTCTCACTGTCAAACATGATACGAGTCAGAAAGTGGAAATCCACATAAAAGTACCTATCTATATATTTTATAGCAATTATAAAATGATTTATTAATCAAGATAAAATGTCAAACGGGATTTTGATTGCATAATTACCCCAGTAATAAATTAAGGAGGTCGTAAAAATTATCTGATTAATCTTTTATGTGCTTTTAACCAACCACTGGCTTGAATCCCCCCCAAATAAATTTCTGATGTCGCATTTTGCGACATCAAACCCCCCTGTGGGCACCCCTGCTTATACTCACAAGACGGTCATTCGCCTATTTGGTCTGATAATGATTGGAGTGTCCAATCAAAATCGATCACAACTTACCATCTTTTAGCGAATTTCCCTGTTGTTCAGCTGTTGTCATCTATAAGTATAAAAGAGGATGTTTGTATATATATATATTTGGCAGTGATAAACTCAGACACCGCTGAACCGATTGCCACGAAACTTGGTACATACGTGTAGAATTTCATGGAATAGGTTTATACACCATCAATTTCGTGATCGGTCCAATCGGCTCCGCCCCAGTGGCTCTGGAGTTTCCCATGTTAACCTTATGAGAAATGGAATTAATGAATCTTAACAGCTGTTAAAAAAACAAGTTGGTTCTGTTCTATGATGTTCAATAGCATTAAAGTTACAAGGATTACCAACAGGATGCAGCACTATTATTTCTTTTACATTTATGACAACAGCTAATTTGCAACCAAAAGGTGAGTGAGCATAGCGAACGAACTTCAACCTGGAGGCGAGTTAGCGTAGTGAACGAGCTAACCTGAAGGCAAGTGAGCGTAGCAAACGAGCTAACCTGAAGGCAAGTGAGCGCAGCGAACGAGCTCCAACCTAAAGGTGAGTGAGCGTAGCGAACGAGCTCCAACCTAAAGGTGAGTGAGCGTAGCGAACGAGCTCCAACCTAAAGGTGAGTGAGCGTAGCGAACGAGCTCCAACCTAAAGGTGAGTGAGCGTAGCGAACGAACTTCAACTAGGAGGTGATTGAGCCATGCCAACGAGATCATCTTGAAAATTAAGAAGTTAAACGGGGCAAAGCCCACGGGTTACAGCTAGTAAATGTATAAAGAACTAATGGTGCTGCACCTTGTTGATAAACCGTATAACCTATTAATGCTATTGAATATCATAGAAACAAATTGTGTAGTTGAAACAGCTGGCAAAATTATATAATTCCTTTTAAATATGAATACTCATAAGGTTAACATGGGAAACTCTAGAGCCGCTGGGGCGGAGCCCGAAAGCATTTTTGAGGTAATAATATGTCTATATGTTAATCGGGAATGTGAGCTATCATCATACCAAGTTTCAACACAATCCGACCTGTAGTTAATGCGTGATTGAACTTCAAACAAACAAATAAACAAACAAACACACAAACTTTCACATTTATAATATTAGTATATATATATGAATTTGAACGCATGGTGTTTTTGGCCTCTAGGGACGTCAAAATAACAAAAATAATATCGGTCCCGGGTCCAGGTCTTACCATGAGTACTACGGTAATAGCTAATTCCCTATATGGGAAATTTGCTAAAAGATGGTAAGTTGTGATCGATTTTGATTGGACACTCCAATCATTATCAGACCAAATAGGCGAATGACCGTCTTGTGAGTATAAGCGTAAATATGAGGGGTCTGCGGTGCACCGAAAAAGTCGGTACGGTACAAGCTTAATTACCGTCATCGGTTCGGTACAGCATTTTACACAGTACAAATTCGGTTCGGTACAGCCTATTATAATAATAAATTACTTTCAGTTTACTATCGTAGTCAAAGGCAGTTGGTTCCGAGCACATAAAAGTCTTATCAGATGTTTGTTTACGATCTTCATAATTTATTACTAGGGTGAAGATGCAATAAAAAACCCATTAGCAGTCTCAAATCCATTAACATTTTATCACGACAATAATTGTTGTATTCCAGTACTTCCAAGAACTGTTGAGTTTTATCACTTTTATTTCTTTACGACTTTCCCCCATTCTGTTTTATCATAAAAATAATAGTTTTGTGATGTCTGTTAAATGTTATCTCTAGCTGAGTTAGTATTTTCATGAATATTTAATTTGCAGCTGGCCATTGCCTACTGCCATACAACTGTTTATGCCTACATATTGTCAAAACCAGGAGCTTTACGGTTACTGAGGGATTTCACAATAGTTCTTATTTCCCTATCATCTGTGGGGAATAAAAACAAAGACTCAAGACATGTACTACTCCTAAAGATACCCTCATGGGTGTTATTTCTATATTGTGCTAGTAAGGGAATCTCTAATTCAATTGTTTTCCTGAGCTCTCCTGCTACCGTAACCGAGCAAAAGAATTTGTTAAAAATATTAGCAACCTGTTGTGGGTCGCTAGTAGTCAAACCATTGTCGTCTTTTAATGAAATGCAATTATTGAAATTTTTTTCGTTACCTATCAAATGGTTAATTACTTGCCATTGTTTACCAAACATTTTGATTATTAACATCTAATAAAGTTTGATAGTACGAGTTTTTAGTATTCCTTAGATCATTAATTAACTGTTTTTTTACTCTATTATAAGCTTCTCTCATTTGTATATTACCCGGATTTTTTTGACAGGTTTTATACAAAACGTTTTTTCTACTAACTAACTTTAACACATAGAGTGCGGCCGTTCCCGATAGGGTACGGCGCTTGGCCCCTGTACGGTGCATCCGTACCCCATCGGGAACGCTCGGCAATGCCTTTTGTATATCTTCGTTTTTGCTCTAGCGTCGGCCGAAAGCGGACCTATACCACGTTAGCGTGTAGTATGTGACTTGCATTTTAATGTGGTGTAGGTTGGTAGTAAATTTCCCCGTAATATCCCCGTCTGGCAATCTCAAAAGTCTTATTTTTGTCCCGTCTTTTTCCCTCCATTTGGCAATACAATTCCAATGGGACCGGCTACGTTCCAAGCAGTGCTGCTATCTGTGGGTGTTTCTCGTTGTAAAGCAGGACATCCCTGCACGTTATTTGCTAATCGTCAGACCAAAATTGGAAAGCCAATCACACGCGGCAATCGGGTTTGCTTGACGCTGAGGGCTGCGCCGCACTGGGGATACGCCCGCTATTTGACGTGCCGCAGCGAACGTGTTAAAAGCCTATCATTCATCCAAGGTCTTAATTTAGTTTTTGATTTTGATTTAGTTTTAATTTGTCTGTATGAATTAATCAAACAGAAATTCAATTTACCCAAAAACAATTCAAAAGCCAGAGAAATTTCCTTACATTTGTAAATGACATTCCAATTCACGTTTTGTACTTTCCTAATTAGGGAGTTAAAATCTAACTGTTGGGTTACTTGTGATTGAGGTAAACTTGGTTTTTCAAAACACCATTTGATACTAGCTGTGGAAATTCTATGGTCTGAGATGCCGGCGTCAACAACAGAGCATTCCAAAACAATGTTTTTACTAACTTTATATTTAAAGAAAACATGGTCAATACACGTAATTGAGTGTGCTGTTACTCGGGTGGGAGAATGTATGTAAGATAATAAACCATGACTTGCCATTATTATTTTATAATTATCTGAAGAAGCTTTTAATAGATCTATGTTTATATCTCCAGAAATTAGCAAATTATGAGACTTTGTTTTTGACAAAAGAGAATCAAACTCTTCAATAAAACTATCTATGGAATGTTCCTGTAGCCTGTACACAGCAATAATTCCAATAATAATGTCTCGATTGCATTTGACTTTTACCCGCAGGATATCAGCAGTTATTAGATTATCGTTATCTGTACAATCACAAGATAGATAGTCAGCTGAATAGACCATGCCTGCCCTTATTTCAGAATTACATTTAAAAAACATAGAATAACCAGGAATACGATACTGATCAACTTCGGAAGCTTCTATCCATATCTCGCTTAATATTATTATATCAGGGATTCTGTGTATATTTTTTGTAAAACTAATAAAAAATTATCAAAATTCTTCCTGACACTTCTTATATTTTGATGTATGATTACGATATCGTTAATATGACAATAGAATATAGAGCTGTTTAAAACATGACTCATTTAAAATTTAACAATCAAAACAGAAATGTGACAATGCCAGGCATACAGATTACATACAGACTTGTCAGTTGGTTGAGTCGCCAGTGTCCGGCGCTGGGGCGCGTTGTTTCTGCAGTGCAGCGACTTGCTCCATCGTCGTTACTACGACCACTCTGGCTCCATCATCGGCTTGCGTCAGGATCTTCCTATTGCGTATCCAAATGAACTTGATATGAGATTCTTCCCTCAATGCTCGCACAGCGTTAAACACTCGACGTCTTCCTGGGCTGAGACTTTCATTGATGTAGATGACTTCAGCCAAAATTAAATTAAATCCTATATCCCTGGTATTTAAGTTACGCTTAACTCGTCTCTTTTGCATAAATTCTTCTTTAGTGACTCGTTGAGTGAACTTGACGATAATCCCTCTTACGCGACTTGTCCCTTCTCTGACGGCTCCTAAACGATGACAGGCGTCAATATCGGTTTCAACTATTGGGGCACCAATGCTATCACCCACTTTTTTAACAAGCAGTGTTAAGTTTTCATTTTTTTCCTCCGGGATACCGTGTATCTCGATGCAATTTACTCTCGAATATTGTTCCATGTCATCCAATCGGGCCTCTAGATCCTTATTCTTCTTTAAAAGCTGAATGTTTTCTTTTTTCAGTGCGTCTAAACTCTCTTTAAAGTCGTTAATTGTCACTGATTGAGTTTATATTACCTCCTTTAAGTCTTCCATTTTTTCATGACACAACTCAACTGACTTTCCTAACTCGGTTTATAATTCTTTGATTTGTGCCTTGGACTCCTCACGCATCTCTTGCAACAATTTATACACATCTGCAATGTTTACGGTACCTTTATCTAGTTGAGATTCAACTTGCATACTTTTCCTTCTTAACTTCTTACAAGGTTCACAACGCCATATCTCATTATTAACTAATAAGTAATCTATATCTTCTTTGGACATTTGAACACACCCTCCATGGAAAATGCTGTTGCAATCACTACACTGAATTTTGGTTTGACGGTTACCAACATTTTTAGAACAAATTCGACACTTGTCACTCATTGTAGGTTAGATTTTAGAAATATATTTACAAAACAGTTATAATTAAAAATTTGTTATTATAAATTTGAAGCCACAACACTATGATCAAAACATGTACTGACAAAAGGGGTCTTATCACATAAAGATAAGAGTGGTCGGCCACAACACAACCATCCGCTTCGAGCTCTGACTCATGACTGATGTTATATAATTTTTAACTATAAAATATCATATTTATTTACTCTCACCGCTTACCCATGATAAAGGTTTTTGACGAGCTTATGGAAGAAAGTATGTGTCAGAATGCTGATACCGTTTATTTTTAATTATCTCCGTAACCGTTAGGCATACAACAAAAATCTAAACTCAGTTTCTGTACATAGTGTACATAACCTAAGGACGTGGTCGAACCCCGAAGACCAAGACTGTATGTATATTAGTGACGACCGTGGAAGCCTATCCATGAAGATCATATTTTTCGTTATTTTAGGGGGGTAATGGGAAAATAACATAATTTACAGTAACCTTTGAACCTTAATTTTTACATAAATGGGAGTTGTACCATTTTGTTCAGAATTCAAAGGGCTACAACATACTAAATTTTTATCAACATCATTCGGGCCATTTTTGAGTAAATCCGAATGTTCTGTTATTTTATAGGGTTTTATGGGGAAATCAACATTAATAATCAAAATTTCAAAAATAAATAAAAATCCTGGAGATACCATGGATTAGAACCTAACACCAAATTTCATCGAAATCGGACCAGAGGTGAAGTCCCTAGCTCTGTACACATCCAGACACACAGACACACACACACAGACATTACTTCGAAAACCACTTTTTTTCGGTCCAGGGGGGCCCAAAATGGATATATCCACTCAAAACTCAAACTCGAAACTTTTGATGAAAACAATACTTTCTCCATACTAATGGTATAGGGGGAGAAAGAAAAATTGTAAATTAAAAATTCCCATGTTATTCTTATGGAGAATAAAAAACTTTTTTAGTTCGGTTTATGAATATATATTTAATTTTGTTTATTTTATTCTAAGCTATCAACATTTCAATAAAAAAAAACACCTCAATACCTTCCCCATAGCAGCAAACCTAAGTAATCATTAAAATTAATGTTATTTAAATATGAAATAAATCTGAGAATTTTAAGGAAATATTTTAGTAGAAATTCAGCCCAGCAAATGGAAATTCGCATAGTCTGCAGGTTTGCTGCGGCGGGGGTTTTATTTACTTTATTTTAATTTAATAACACGTACAATGCTGATCAAGAAGTTATTTATATATATATATATATGTCCGTTAGTGCGATAACTCAAGCAAAAATGACCCGATTTTGATGAAATTCGGTACAAACGTGTAAACCAACAGAATTGTGCCAGATCTAAGCTTTAATGACCAAGAAACATGCATTAAATATTACTAACAGCATAAAACAACCAATAACATAATAATTGGACGGTTTGTAAACTAACTTGTTGGCAAAGTCCATCTGCAGCATGCCATATCCTTGATCCTCAATGGTGCCTTCACTAGAGATATACAAGTTGGGCAATTTCACTGACAGACTGCTCCACTCAGGCAATTCACCAGAGGACACATGATGTCGAGAGAATGTCACCACTCCATCTGGGACTGATAACATAAACATAATAATAATCCACTAAACATGCAGCGAACCTAAGTTTTTAATATTCACAGTCCAAAAAATGTGACTCTTCTGTAAAGTTTGTTTTAACCAGTAAAACTACCATAACGTCCAAGTAAGATACTAAACCAATCTTTAATTAAAGTTGATTAAAAATTAAATTAATAAACCCCAAAAACTATTTTTTAAAGAAGACTAATTTAAAATTTGAAACCAATACCGTGTAGCCAACATAAACATTACCTTTACTAGTGACTCTTCGAAAATAGTTGATCAAACATTTCAGTTTCTCGTGAAGACAAGGAATTCTAGCATCTTTGGCAAAATCTCCATTGAATAATCTACAAGACAACAATTCAATTAGAAGCCAAACAGTATTCAATAATTTATAGCTACGCCAAAATATTGTACTTTGGTAGGTGAATTAGTAAACAGAAATTGTAACGATGTATGCGGTTTCAGGTCCATGAGCGAAGCGAACATAGATGCAATAGTAGTTTACGCAACAATCTTGTAAAGATAGTGTTAACAAGTAGAAAATTTTATGTACGAGCCTTGGAAAGTGCCTTAAAAACTTCTACGAGTGTCGATAACACTATTTACGGGAGTTGCATTCACTACTGTACCTAAAACCAGTTTTTAATTACTAATTCGCATAGTTGGGAAAGTTAGTCAAAATTTCTAACTAGTTAGAAGTTAGAAGTTAGTCCCATAAAAAGTAGCTGATAGAAGTTACTTGTTAGTTCGTTTAAAAAGTAACTGATAGAAGTTATTAGTTAGTTGGAAAACTAACTGATAGAAAATAAAGTTAGTTTTCGACATCTGTAGAAGATAGCTAGATGGTTAGATGGTGGTTAGATGGTTGTTTTAAAGGATTTCATATGTAATGAAATAATGACACATCTTGGTTACTAATTATTGTGTTTAATTAAATATTAATTAAACATCGTCACATTTACATTACATGTAATGTAAAAACATTCATTACTACAACAAAATTTACTTTAAATGCCTATTAAACTTTAAAAGAAGTTGTTTTTCAAAATTGGTGTTGCTGATTCTTCCTCATCTGTTACTCTGTTAGTGATGACTCGGCTTGCCGCTCTGAACAGGCGTTCGCAGTGAACAAAGGTGTTTTTTAATTTGTAGATTTATATTTGTAGTTATCTTATTATAATGTATTTGTTTCATGACTAGTGAATATTTTGTTATGTAATTTTGTTATGTAATGTAATTTTATAACTAAATAATGATTTACACATTAGTTTGCCGTGAGTGAATACTGAAGCAATGTCAGTATGGTAGTCAGGTACACATCGGTAACGTCGCAGATTCGCACGTGCTCCTGCCCGGCTGGGAAATACTGTATCGTACAAACACCAGGCGGCCCGCTACCAGTCACGGGAGAAATTTTTGTCTACAAATATAAATCTGTTTAAAAACCACCTTTGTTCGCATTATAAAATCTGTC
The DNA here is from genome assembly GCF_028750875.1 of Macrosteles quadrilineatus. Lineage (NCBI taxonomy): Eukaryota > Metazoa > Arthropoda > Insecta > Hemiptera > Cicadellidae > Macrosteles > Macrosteles quadrilineatus. The sequence continues at coordinate 13,792,762 of NW_026542594.1, forward strand.
ATATTGGTATTATTTCTTGTGTCACGGCACGGCAAACACGATGGTATTTTGAACAAAATTTTCAGTGTCTTATTAACGATGTTAGCATACGTTTTAAAAATTAACAGGAGCATAAAAACTATTGTGAATAAAACTTTTAAAATGTATGGAAATGTTAACAATGAACCTACCAATAAGCCATAAGAATTTCAGAAAGATTGGCTCAGTGGCATGTTTACAAATAAATTTTAAACTTCAGTGTTAGTGCAGAGTTTCTTAAAAACCGGTACTTTTTAGGATCTTTCAACTATATAAATTTTTCTGGTAAACGGAATTTTTTTAAATTGACACCACATAAAATGTACACCAGCTTACATTTAATTTTTGTTTCAACAAAATCGGTTAGGCACAAACTCGGGTGCCCATATTTATTTGGTGATACAAAAACTTGTCATCACTCTGTTTTCAATAGTTCAAAAGACAAAAAAAAATAGTGATCATCTCACCTTTCCTGACATAAACATTACTTTCGATACACCAACATAAGTTACAACTGAAGTTCCCAGTTAGGAAAAAACACAGTTTGTTGATGTTCTATTAGCTGAATTTTACACTAAAATTGATTGTACAACAATTAATGGACAGCAATTAATGGATTACGAAATATCAGATCATTTTTTAAAGTCTGATGAAGTAGTTTTTCCAGTGTGATAAAAGTATAGTTTACTACTAAATTTATAAGTGACCTATTTGTGGCGAGATAAAGTTTAAAAGAGCATGGGAAATACATTGAGAAATACACTATAACAGTACTAAAAAATAAAAATTATATTCATTAAACAAATATATAGGCCTATTCCACTTCAAGTTAAAAACGAGACCATCATACTTTTTCACCACTTACCTCGAAGCACTTGTGACAAATGCTTTAATTATTTTTGTTTTGGGTACAAACACAATAAACATTTTAACGCGTTTCCACCCTTTTCATTTTTTCAACTTGTTGAAATGTCACTTAACATTGGTCACTTGATATCACACTCGCCCGCCATAGCAAACAAATATTATTAATCTACTCCTACTTAATTAAAACTGTTCACCTTAAAACTTATGTATTTAAAATATTTAACTGTCACTAAAATATATATAACGACAAGACAACTAAGAAACAAACAAAAATTAACACCTGCCTCGGTCAGATATTGAACATCGACTGAAGTGAAGACATTGTTTTGACACTTGAGATTACAGTACATATCAATCGCCAAACAAACATTCCCCCTTCCCACCCTTCGGTGCTTGGGGTCCCCGGGGTCCGCTGCATACCAAAGCAACTGGACTTTGACTTTCTCTTTCCCCACCCCACACGTTGTTTGTCACAAGGGCGCTGACCTCTCACGTACGCACGCAACACGCAACCCTCACTGAACACGTAAAATAAATAACCCGTACTGGAAATACTTTCGCCTGACCAGAAAAGCTAACGATTTAAAACTAGCGAATATATTATCTATTCGTTGTCTATTAAACTAACTGAGTAGAAGTTATTTCCAGCTCTTTTTAAAAACTAACTAATAAAATAGAAGTTAGCAAAAAAAAAAAAACGAACGAATAGCGCTATTTGTTAAAATTTCTATTCGTTATTCCCAAGTATGCTAATTAGTAATTATCACTCCTCAAAACTTCTAAGAGAGGTTTTATGTTTCCGTTTATAACCTCTCATTGCCACTAATGTCAGTGCTAACATCAATGTCGATGCAACGACTCATTGTACTAATCACTAATTGCACCAATCGTTAACAATTAAATTGGTAAGCAGCTGATTAGTTGAAGTTCAAGGCATCACAATTTTACTTCTTCTCTCTCAATCCTTCAACCTCATTGGTTAGTTACCCGTGTTGTTAAGTAAAATAAAACTATGCTGTTATGTAATTTTTATGAACGTTATGAAACTACAACTCTATATTTGTTTATTAAGATACTAATTTCATATATAAATAACACATTGTTACTTTCACTTTAAGGTTATGGTAGGCCAGACTTGGGAAAGTTACTCAAAAAATGTAACTAGTTAACTTACAGTTACAAGTTTCGATCTTTTGAGTAATGTAACTGATTACAGTTACAAGTTACACGCTCCAAAATTTAACTGATAACAGTTTTAGTTACAAGTCACATGATCTAATTTAAAGGGATGTAATCTCTGAAATCAGAAATAAAATTGAAGGTTTTTTAACCAAACCCATGTATAATTTTAAAACCTTTAAGAATTAATGCTGCTTAGGTCCCATGTACTTTTAATTGTCAAACATTTTTTCAAACAACAAAAACACAAAGATTAGCACAGCAAGCTTGTTACCCTTATATATAATAAGTGAAGGTGATTTCTATGAAACACTATTCCTCTGTTAATAATGGACGGATTTTTAAAAACAATGTTTCAAAATCAAGTTTTTGTGTAGACCCCTTTTGCCAAATCCTGTAATAAAAGTCCTCGGGCTTTACCCCACAGGCCATTAAAATCCCAATGTATTTCTTATGAAGAAAGGATTTTGTTTACTTAAACAGGCGAATAATTTGTATTATTTGCATACTAAAACAGCTGTTCATAGTAAACTCATGATACACACAAGAGCGTTCGTTTTCAGTTTCGATAACTGGAGTGGAGTGAGCGTTCGTTTTCAGTTTTGATCACTGGAGTGGAGTGATTGATTACATTATCTTTGAGTTGACTCTTTTAAGTCATCAGAAATTATAACTGTTATTAGTTTTGAAATAACGCCTGTAATACTTTGCAATTGCTCGAATTCGGGCAACAGGTGCACTAGTTAATTTTAGAATAGACAATTTCAGCAAACAAAAAATGCATATGTATTTTTTGTTTATTATTTCGCGAGTCACTGTTAGAGTACCAAAGAGAAAGAAGGAGGCCAGCAGTCAATCAGCAGTTGTAAGATCAACGACTAGGAATTAAAATAATTGATATAAGGGTATTAAAAAACATTGCAACCTTTAGAGGTACAGTGTGGGAACTGGGAACATAAAACAACCCATACTTTACATTACAAGCCCAATAAATTATTCGTGAATTTCACATGAGTGTTAATTTACAAATGACCCTGTATTACACGGTGGCTTGCAGACAGCAGAGTATTGGAATCATCTCTAGCCTGAGTGACCGGTCATTTACTTTAAATGCTAATAAATAATAATTATTGTTAACTGAAAATTCGAGCAGATTATGTAACAAGGAACCGGAGTATCTCTTACATCAGTTGTGTTGTACATATAGTGTAGGCCTATAAAGCCACAGCAATTAGAGCAAGTACTTACTCTATGCACTTATCACTTGGAACGCTACTCACTATGGTCCGAGTCACTTTACATCTAACCTTGGTAAGCTATAGTTGTAACTTACTAGACCTAATAGTTAAACAAGTTGTGATTTAGGATTATTTTTAATCGGGCGTTTTATCGGCACGTATTCAGATTCTTATGGTTGTTCAAAAGTACAGGTATTCAAGCTATGATAATTTTAATTAAATTAAAAAGGTAAATAAAATAGGCTAGTTATGATTAGTGTATTCTTTGAAAAGCGTGTTTTTGCAAAACCTTCACTAGTTATATACAATAGATCAGACCGGTCTTTGACCTTTAAACGACTCCTTATATAATAGAATAGCGGAAATAGAATCCAAACCTTCAGGACACAAGTGTTGTCCTCTAACAAATTAGTAACCTACAGCTAGATTGAATGAATTAGGCCTACCTGTTGAAATTGATGTAGGGAAAAGAGCTGTACTCAGAATTGTTCTTGGTGGTGTTGCGGCGTGGAAAGGTACACAGGAATGCGTTGGCCAGCAGACAGCTGACCTGATACTGAGACAGGCTGATACTGTGTGTGTGGTGCTGCCTCAACAGCGGCACTCCTCCTGTCACTACCTTGGGCAGACTCAGGGCCAGCTTTATGATCTTTGGCAGCACAATCTTGAAAAAGTATTCTGTTTCCTCTTCTTCCAGTGCCTGTACAATGGTGTTAATAAAAAAAAGTTAAAACCTGTTAAAAAATTAATTATGGCCAAAGAATTGGGTTTTAAAACTGAACAAAGCTAAGCAGTCTTAGACCAGGCCGTGGTTGGGGTTGCGTATGCAAAATTATTCGGACGCACTTTCTCTTTTGATTGTTGTTAAGGACACTTTGGACAATAAGAAAACGCATGTTGCCACGATCGGCGTTGGTCGAGTACCAATATGGCTGCGATCCAAAATGGCGGACCACCTGACTTGACCTTGATCGAGAAAAATTCAAATAATTCCATTGTTTTTTGACTGATTTTGATAACTCTTTTATAGTTGAAAAGAAGAAGAAATTTTCTTTAAGAGTCTCCATTACACTTATAGTGATATCCCGTTTAAAAAAGTGCTAAATTAGATTTTAATAAAGATTTTATTCTTTACTGTACTGATTTTTTACTGTACTTTTAAAACAGATTAAATATACGTTGAGGTGATTATATTTGAGTTTTTACTGACGAAATATGTCCGAAATCAACCTTGTAGCTGCTTGGGTAACAAAAACGTAATCATCCTTTATCATTTAATAACCAAAATCTAATAATTTGTAATTTTATAATCCATATATTGTTAATGTTATTAATTTACAACAAAACACAATTGGAGAAGATACGTTTTTAAAAAAGAGCTATGCAAGAAAATTTTTATGTAACAATTGGGTAAACAGCTGGGTAATTCGACCCTGCTGAGTACAAATCTGCGTGTTGCCAAAGCGGAATTTGAACCGGAAGTGCCGTATCTAAGATGGCAGCCAGACCCTGTTTGCCCCATTACTCTTCTGTTATTTGGCCTTTATAGTAATAGGGTAAGTAATTTAAAGTAGACGCGCCATGACTTTATCTCAGTTTTGCTGTGGTAATTTGCGCTAAATGTGACCTTTACTTTGCCAAGATCACGCTGTATCATTAAATTGGTCTATTAAATTTTAAAAATGTATTCAAGCCAAATGAAGAAAACATCTTAATTACTAAATCAAAAAAACACTGATCAAGATTTTACAGTGTGTCATTCCATCTGTAAACACTTATAAGAACCTAAGGAGTCAAATATGCGATTGTGATTATAATATTCGGAGGAGTTCTAACTACTGTATAAGTATTCTTTTGTGCTAACTGCAAAACGTTAACATTTCAGTACAACGTCGAACAGATTAAAATAACAAACAATAACAATGGCTATCACTGAACTGACCGAATTCTTCATTACTCTCCTCCCCTGTCGCCGGTAGATATGCTGGTCTCTAGCAGTCAATGCTGCAAGCGAAGATAGGCCCGTTCAAGTTGGTCTGAAGCACAAGCGTCTACAGCCTGATTGATCACTTATTGCAAACAAAAAAACTGGCCATCACTATAAAAGTAGAACTATCTTTTCTTGGTGACTATGCGACCTGTCGTCTGTTTTGTTTAGCTCTCCCACTCCCGTCCCGAGTCCTGCTTCGTTTCAGTTCATTAAGCTGTTTGATTAGACCTAGCTAAGCTTTCTTTTCTATTTCCGTTCTTGGAATGTTTTTAAAAAGAAGTTCTGAATTTCTTGTGGTAAATTACATTAATTGTATTAATGATGTATCTGGTAGGAAATGAAAAAAAGGATCGAAATGACTTTGGTTTCTGCTGTGAGCAGTGTGGAAAACACACTGCTGTGAACAGTTACAAGCACAACTTAACTGTCTATCTAAAAAAGAAGTCATGAAACATGAACATGATAGTCATTTGGGTAATAATTTGATGGAAAAACTATTTTGTTGACTTTTTACTGTTATATTTTAATTTTGTATAGTCTTTTGCAAATAACTTACTTATCTTATCATGGAAGGTAGGGTTGGGCCTATCATCAATTTACTGTATAAATTAATAAACGTTTTCTGTGAATGTTCAGTTTGGTTTGATGTTCAGCCACAAATTAATAAACCCAAAAGTTAAGTTAGGCCTGATGGACCCCTGACCGAGAAGAATATCTCATTTCCAAAACCATTTTCCTATAAAATCCTCTTCCTTAGAATTACCCCTCTTTAAAAGCATACATGAGATTTGAGGTTATTGGGATTCCGTCTCTTTATGCTATGATGTAGCAGACGACAGGCCGCAGTCATCCAACCAGGAAGGTTCTTCTTTTTCAGTGGCCTGTTTTTTTCGTTTGCAATAAGTGATCAGTCAGTCTGTAGACGCTTGTGTCTGACGCAACTAGAATTCGCACAAACTATCACACGGCGATGAGTTCATGCATGATTGATGATAAATAATTTATATTATGTTGCGAAAATAGTTTATTTCATAACACCTGTAAATTTCTGTTAATTGTAATCATATGTTTATTTCTATGTTTGAAAAAGGTAAATAAAGTTAGTTGAGTTTGAGTTATGACATAAAACAGTGCATCTACTTAATTCTCAGTAAAATAGTACATATTATGGTACTGTACCTATTTTTTCTTCATATCCATTATTTCGGAGAGGGCCCAGGGGGCCTGGGCTCCCCCCTTATATACGCCCCTATTACTAAGTATATAAGTATAACAAACTTAACTTTAGCAATTAGCAATTTGCTTTGCTGGATTAAGCCTTGTAGCTGGAGTGGAACATCTCCTGGATCAATTCTAACTACATGTGGGTAGAATTACTTTCTCAATTGATTAAGAATGAAACCACAAGATGTCACAGAGCAAAATGAACAGATTTGAGTAAGAAAGTTAAATATGTCAAAGGCTAGTAGTGTTGCCAAGTAAACAACAAAGTCAGGATCTCAAAATATAAAATGTTTGAAAAGGGCCACACTCCCAATCAGAGAACCGAACTTTTTACAGTCGTTTGTGTACGTCAATCGTCTCCCCCTGTAAGTATACAGCTGGAGACGATTGACTGACGACGATTGATTGGGTAAGTAGTAACTTACAAGACGAAGAAGACAACGATATAAAGTGTGCATTTTACGAGCCTGAACTTAAAAAAAAAACTATCTATCCAGACACTTTTCTAGTTGAAAAAGTAGTCAGACGTAAAGGAAACAAAATATACGTCAAGTGGTTGGGACTTCTATCTCGGTTCAACTCCTGGGCATAGTAAACAAGCTACACAACTAGGAAAAACTTTGTCAGAAGAAAGGTTTATGTCAAATGCCTTGGTTTTTCCCTCACTCTACAACTCATGTGCTTAAATAGTCTATTAACATGTTCGTTCCACCATTCTGGATTAGATCTTGTTATGGTAAACATATATTGCAAAAGCTATGATTTGAAAAAGTAAATCGGTCCCGGGCCTAGGTCTTACAGTGCCACCTACAGTACTGTAATGAATGAATGAATGAATGAAAATACTTTTTTATTGAGGCGAAAATTAGGACCCCATGGTCCTTTCTTACAGTTAACCTCTTATGTACTAAATATAAACTAAACAATGCATTTTTATATAGAACTTTTAAAACTATAAACAAAATAAAAAGTAAAAACTTAAGTTATAAATCTTTGTCCCTAATATACGCATACACACACACATTCACTCTTTGCCATACCTAGGCCTAACGCACGCTATCCCACCAAGCCACGGTCATCCGATCGAGATAGTACGCTTTCAGTGCCACCGTCAGTCGGGAACGGGATTCTATGCTCCTGATATTGAATGGTAGGGAGTTCCAAAGGCGACATGCTGTTACTGTAAATGATCTATTATAAACTGTTGTCTTATGGTAAGGAATTTGGAGAGTTGATGAGCCTGGGTATTTCTTGCACCTCTTTCATTTAAAAATCTAAAACTGATCGCAAAATAATTTGGAGTTTTGAGATTGATGGCCGAATCAGTTATATTAATAATGCATATTTCTCTAACGTCACACAGTTTTAAAAGAGAAGAATTTATATAGTATAGTGTGACGTGATCATCTCATTGAAGATCATACAAAAATGTTATACAGTAATTGAAGTGGGGAAACACTACTGTCGGGGAAAAAAGTTTAGACACTCGAGTTTGGAGCTCTACAGAAAAGTAACCGACTAACTTAGAAAAACACATAGTATATCATAAATTTTCGTTGTTTTATTCTACGTATTCCTGTGAAAACAAAAATCTTTTAGCTTGTTTAGGAAATTTTTTATGACAGTCGGAAGGTAAAAACTGCCTGTTTTTAGAGTACAAAAAACCATCTTATGACTTTGAAAATTCGCACAATGTAAACTAAACAGCAAAACTTTATCAAACTTTAATACAATATGGACACATATAAAATGAATTAATTTGTGTAGTTTCAGAATTTTTACTCTACCCAAAAAGTTTTTGTTGTAACTTTTGTAAATCAACTTTTTCTCAAAAACGGCAAACGCTAGAAAAAAAATTAAAAGCTTGTTTCGAAGGTGATTGTTTTTGTATTTGAAATATTGATACTGCTCAACCAAATTTTTACGCATGTTATTTATATAAATTTACAAAAAACTGGATGATCTCGCGCCTGCAAGGGGTGCAAACGCCATCGCCCGCTCAGGAATCCAGTGCAGTGTTGCCACGATGGACCTTGACGGAGCGTAAGGTGATTCACGCAGTGTGTGTCACTGACTGACTCACAGGAAATATCATGTTTTGCATTCTTCCAAAGGGTCGAAGGTATTACCACCCCAAATACAGGGTGTTTCAGTAAAGCGTAGCGGGCTATAGAGATTCAGATTCTACATGCAAAAATAAGTCGAAAATGAAGAATAACTTTTTTTTGATTTCGGCTTAGTTTGGCCGTAATCCGCCATTTTGTATTTTTTTGAAAATATTTAATTACTCAAAAACCCTGGAGATATTTTTATGAAACTTGGTATAAACTTTAAGTCTACAGGTATAAACATTCTCTGAAAATATCTTTGATCAGGCTCATCAAATTTCAAAATGGCGGCCATTTAAATTTTTTTAAATAAAACTCAATGAAAAGCGGCCATTACAAAAAAAATTTTAAATGGTCGCCATTTTGAAACTAGATGAGCCTCGATGATCGAAGATATTTTTGGAGAATGTTTATACCTGTAGACTTAAAGTTTATACCAAGTTTCATAAAAATATCTAAAAGGGTTTATGAGTAATTAATTATTTTCAAAAAAATACAAAATGGCAGATTACGGCCAAACCAAGCCGAAATCGAAAAAAAGGTTATTCTTTGTTTTCGACTTATTTTTGCATGTAGAATCTGAATCTGCATAGCCCGCTACGCTTTACTGAAACACCCTGTATAGGTGCTAAATCTAAATTGTCAGATTCGGAATATACAATGATTGTCAGTGATGTATGTTTTTTTTAGAAGTGAGGGAGTGACGTTGGAGGTCCAAAGCCCTCATTAGAAAAGGTGACGGGAAATGGTTAATAATTAATAATAACTGCTGTTCAGTATATTGACTCAACAGTTCACAGCCCATTGCTGCTCAGTGTCCAGATGTTCAATTTGGCAACACTGTACGGGGTCTGCCGGTCAGAGCCGGTGGCGGTCTGGAAGTGCCGTATTCGGCCTCTGCACTATCCAAATTAAATGTTAACTTATATAAATAATATGCTTAACAATTTGGTTGAGCAGTATCAATATTTCAAATACAAAAACAATCACCTTCGAAACAAGCTTTTAATTTTTTTTCTAGCGTTTGCCGTTTTTGAAAAAAAGTTAATTTACAAAAGTTACAACAAAAACTTTTTGGGTAGAGTAAAAATTCTGAAACTACACAAATTAATTCATTATATATGTGTCTATATTGTATTAAAGTTTGATAAAGTTTTTCCGTTTAGTTTACATTGTGCGAATTTTCAAAGTCATAAGATGGTTTTTGATACTCTAAAAACAGGGAGTTTTTACCTTCCGACTGTCATAAAAAATTTCCTAAACGAGCTAAAAATTTTTTGTTTTCACAGGAATACGTAGAATAAAACAACAAAAATTTAGATATACTACGTGTTTTTCTAAGTTAGTTGGTTACTTTTCTGTAGAGCTCCAAACTCGAGTGTCTAAACTTTTTTCCCCGACAGTAGTGACTTGATCAGTAAAAGTCTAATGTGAAATGGTAAAAGTCTTTGCATCTTCTTCAGTGTGTGGACAGTGGCAAACACCCTTTTACATGTGTTAACCACCTTGTCAGTCCAGTCTAATAGCTACTTCCCTATAGGGAAATTCGCTAAAATCGAATGGTGTCTGTCTGTATGTGTGTTATTCAATATCATAAAAACTACTAGACCAACTGGGCTTAAAAATTTTACAAAAATATTACTATACCATAAATCGCAATAGGACTATTGCCACTTTGATATTGATAATTTGAAATAAAACTCTCATTGCAAATGGATTTGTAGAGATTAACATCTGATCTAACAATTTGTTCAAATGAAATCAATTTTTTATTTGAAATAGGAATATTATGTTTTGGTTTTAGTCTACCTGAAGAACCATATGTTAGCAACAACAAAATTTGAAGTTTTCATTTCTTGTTTAAAGGCATACTGACTAAATAATGTATTTTCTTTGAATAATTACTAAGCAAAACGTTTGTCATTTTGTAAACGATTTCAAAAGCTAGGCCTCCATATGGCTTTCCATAATATTAATTGAATTATTTTTATCACATCAACATTCAGACTGGAGTCGGAGACTCTGATGCTTTAATTATTGGATGGTGTAGTACATATTTTACTAGATTCAGATTCAGATTCTTTATTCGTCACAATACATTTTCCTCCCCAGCACAGCTGATAAAACAGGTGACATATCAACATCTTAAAAACTAAAAGCAAAATATTACATGATACAATTTTTCGGCAAAAACTTAATCAAATGCCTTAATTTTATATATATATTTACATCATTTACTAGTACTTAAAAGAAACATCGGTTTATACACAACATGAAACGTAAGCAATAAGGCTTTTTTGTTTTAAGATTTGCTCCCACATATTATACATCAAAATATGTGTGCAAACGTCAAAATCAAACTCAAAATAGGTGTGCAGATGTGCAAACTGGCATTAGATTTTTGATTTATGCTCTAAGACTCAAAGGAAATTTAAAATACCCCACCGCAGCAAACCTGCAGACTAAACAAATTTCAACCTGTCTGATTACATTTTTACTAAAATATTTCCATAAATAAGACATATTTATTCCCAATTTAAATAACATTAGATTTAACAAATGCTTAGGTTTGCTGCTACGGGGAAGGTATGAAGTGTTTTTTTACCAACGTCAATAGTATAGGATGAAATAAATAAATTTGCCAAATTTTATCAACATATATCCATAAACAAGTAAACTACAACAGTTTTCATTTTCTCCATAAGAATAACATAAGAATTTTAAATTTACACTTTTTTTAATTTTCTCCGTAACCATTAGGCATACAACAATGCTTCAATATACTAAATTATTTCTTTTTTTAAGCCCTACAAAATAGTTGGGTAAGAAATTCAATTTTTTTTGTTTTAGGGTAAAAAATGAGAAAAACCCATTTTTACCCCATAAAACCCCCCATAATTCCCCGTTCCCATGATCCGATCATGCTGGTTCGCAACTTGTTCGAATAAATGTAGGTTTGCAACCAAATTTCATAAAAACCAGATCATTTTCGTTTGAGTTATCGTGCTAACGGACCCACACATATATATATATATATATATATATATATAAAAAATAAATCAAAAACATATTTAACAAAGTACCCTTTTAGTAATTATTTTATTTTTAATGACGACATGTTTCGCAGACTAAGTCCACTAACAAAATTATCAAGTCATATTTACCATAACCTCATTCTTTAAACTAACAAAATTAAAAATATAATCATATGTAAAAATAATAATACCCCTGCCGCAGCAAACCTGCAGACTAAGCGAATTTCCATTTGCCTGATTGGATTTACACTAAAATGTCTCCTTAAAAATATCACATTTATTCCCTATTTAAATCAAATCAGTTTAACACATACTTAGGTTTGCTGCAACAGGGAGGGTTAAAGTGTTTGTTTTTTATGTAAAATGTTATTAGTTAGTAAGAAATAAAAACATTTTCCAAATTTGGGCAAAATATGTTAATAAATAAGCAAACTACAACAGTTTACTTATCCTCCATAAGAATAACATGGGAATTTTAAATTTACAATTTTTTTAAATTTTCTCCGTAACCATTAGGCACATTATAACCCTTCAATATACTAAATTATTAGTTTTTTTAAGCTCTACAAAATAGTTTGGAAAGAAATTGCAAAAATGGGAAAAACCCATTTTACCCCATAAAAGCCCCCATAAACCCCCGTTCCCATGGTCCGATCATGCTGGTTCGCGAACTCATTCGAATAAACGTAGGTTTACACGTTTGTACAAAATTTCATCAAAATCGGATCATTTTTGCTTGAGTTATCGCGCTAACGGACACATATATATATAAATACTAGCTGACCCGGCGAACTTCGTATCGCCTAAGTTATAGGTTTCCCCTAAGACAGACCGATGGAAAGAAAGTACCGTTACGTTTAATTTTCAAGATGATCTCGTTCGCATCGCTCAATCACGTCCTGGTTGAAGTTCGTTCGCTACGCTCACTCACCTTTGGGTTGGAGCTCGTTCGCTACGCTCACTCACCTTTAGGTTGGAGCTCGTTCGCTGCGCTCACTTGCCTTCAGGTTAGCTCGTTCGCTACGCTAACTTGCCTCCAGGTTGAAGTTCGTTCGCTACGCTCACTCACCTTTGGGTTGGAGCTCATTCGCTACGCTCACTCACCTTTAGGTTGGAGCTCGTTCGCTGCGCTCACTTGCCTTCAGGTTAGCTCGATCGCTACGCTAACTCGCCTCCAGGTTGAAGTTCGTTCGCTACGCTCACACACCTTTTGGTTGCAAATTAGCTGTGGTCATAAATGTAAAAGAAATAATAGTGCTGCACCCTGTTGGTAATCCTTGTAACTTTAATGCTATTGAACATCATAGAACAGAACCAACTTGTTTAATTGAAACAGCTGTTAAGATTCATTAATTCCATTTCTCATAAGGTTAACATGGGAAACTCCAGAGCCACTGGGGCGGAGCCCTTTTAAGAATTTCGAAACGGGAAATAGTTTACGTCCGATTCGCATACCTACAGAATTTACACACCAAATTTCATAACGATTGGTGAAGTCGTTCCGGAGGAGTTTGCAGACAAACACTGTGACACGAGAATTTTATATATTAGATATATATATGAATTTGAACGGATGCTATTTTTGTCCTCTAGGGACCTCAAAACGAAAAAAAAAAATCGGCCCCGGGTCCAGGTCTTACCATGAGTACTACGGTAATAGCTTATTCCCTATATGGGAAATTCGCTAAAATATAAAATATGTTAACTAAATCTTAATAAATTTTGGTATTAATTTTTTAAAATTTTTTCGGCATTAAAAATAAAATAATTACTAAAAGGGTACTTTGTTAACTATGTTTTTGATTTGTATTATATTATTAGCCCTAAACATGCAAGAAAATATATACATATATATATATATGAATTTGAACGGATGGTGCTTTTGGCCACTAGGGACCTCAAAACGAATAAGTTAATCGGTCCCGGGTCCAGGTCTTACCATGAGACCTACGGTAATAGCTTATCCCCTATATGGGAATTTTGCTAAAACAACTGTACATGCACAAAGATTTGACTTGCTTTTAAAAGCAGAATTAACAACTGGTAAGAAAACTTTTATGATGACAACACAGATGTGACAAGCCACCAGTAGACTTACACTAAAATACTTGTTTTGTGCCAATAAACATACAATTTTTATTATCTTTCCCATTAGGATAACCTTCTATCGTATCAGCCCTTGTGCTCACCTGAGAGAAGAAGGAGTGCATGAGGTGGAAGTCCCAGCGATCACTGTACTTGGAGTTGTAGTGCAGTACGGCCGCTTGCAGCTGATCACTATTGTTGATGGTGGTTCGGAGAGACTCTTCCACCAACTCCCACCTTGTGCGCAGCTCCGTCTGTCACAATTAGAGTGAACTACAGTCTAAAATATGATTTCTTCCTTAGTCCAAATAACTGTAAAAGTTGATGTGATGAAAGGTCGCCGGAATTTTATCCCACTGGAATTTTACTCCATGGGCAATGCTGATGTCACTATGACGTAGTAACCTGAGCGCTTTAAAGTTTGTTTACAGGCGGAATTTTACCCCCTGTCCATATAACTAGCATTTAGGCAACTGTAGATGAACAGCCCTGATTTTTACCCCCGGAATGTAACCCCTGGATTTTACCCCTTAAATTTTACCATCTGTGCAGATATAAAAATTAGTGAGATTAAAACTAATGGGATTCAATTTTCTGATTTCATTTTTGATTAAATAGTAAACATTTTATTATTAAGTAGTCTACCTTCATTTATTTGTAATCTCAACTAAGTAAACAGGTTTTGCTGTTTAGTTTTGATATTCGAGTTTTGGGATTCAACTTTTGGGACCAACTGTTAGTTAATATGTACGTAAAAAAACTGAGTAGCCTATTTGAATGATAATTGGGGGGAAATTTCTTTAACGATTGATTTATAATACGACCATGGAAAAAAAATGTATTTCAAAGTAAATTAATTATTCTCACTAATTTCTATATACGTCCGGGGGTAAAATTCCGGGAGTAAAAATCTGGGCCGTACATTTTGAGCTGACCTCATGAAGGGGGTAAAAGTCCAGGAGTAAAATTCCAGCCCGTACACTCTAGGTTTTATAATTTGATGTGTTCTGATTAAATCCGTGAAAATATATGTTTAATTCCACCTTTAATTTATTGAACTGATGTTGTGCAACCCATAAGTTCGCGGCCGGAATTTTACCCCCGGTTTGTGACATAAGTTTTTTGCTCAGGAGGAAAAATTCCAAGGGCATAAAATTTGGCTACCCCGTGACGAAGGATGCTATAGTTTACAATTAGTCTCCAATTCAATTTGCTCGGTTAAAACTATATACATATCTCCAGAGAGTTACGGGACACCCTGTATAACAATTTGAACGAATGGTGTTTTTGGCCTCTGGGGACATCAAAATGAAAAAAGTAGGTACAGTGGAACCTCCATAGTTCGACACTTTTGTGGACTTAAGGGGTGTCAAACTATTGGGAGTAGGCCTAAATGGAGTTTATACAGGAAAGTAAAAACACACGTATTATGTAGAAATCACTTTAATTTATGAAATACAGTACTAAAAAGGCTAACAATTGCACTTTTAGTTACTGTAGATCAATTTTAAGTCAACAATAATGACAAATTAATGTTCAAGTCAAATTAAACATCACAATTATACATCACAATACTGTAGTAACTATTGAATTTCACTTAACAAAATATTTTGTTATCTTTGATTGTTTTTCAAAACTCTGATTTCTCTGCCGAGTAGCTTTGTCACGTAGTCTCCTAAGGCAAAGAATATCCATTGCCGACGCTCCCTGCTCCTGTAGGTACTAGAGGGCTCCCTCGATGAACTTCACACCTTTATTATGTATTAGTTTTGGTTGTGGGTCGTCAACCTCGCCCTCCAACTCTTCTTCATCACTCACATCCTTTTGTTTGAGAGCATCAACAATTTCTTCATCTGATGTAGGCCCCACTTCCTCATCTTCATTCATCTAATCATCAAAGCCACCGTACAAAGCTCCTTCGCTGCCTAGAATTTTCTGCATCGAAGTCACAAGTTCGTTGTCACTGGGATCTTCTTTTTGAACTCGTTTTGGTCCAAGAGTTTTCTCCATGAACGCACTAGAGTCAAGGGATTGAGTTCTCCCCTTAAATTAGCTATCCATCCGATTACATCCAGCATATCAATTATTTTTAATTTTCACCCAAGTCGAGTCCCTCGTTCATTCCTTTGAATAAGGCATGAGAGAAGTTTCTTCCTGTACAACTTTTTCAGTCAATAAAACGCCTTGATCCATTGGTTGGCACAGAGAGTTAGGTGGCAAAAACATTGCTTTTATTCATTCATCCTGACTTGCACTTTGGTTCTACACTTGGGTGGGTCGTTGCATTGTCAAGAAATAGAAGTGCTTTTCTTGGAAGATTCTTGGATTTTAAATGTTTCTCAACGTCTGGTACGAACTGCTTAAAGAACCATTCATTAAAAATATACTCAGACATCCATGCATTAGATTGATGCCTGTTGTACCAAACAGGGAGATCAAAAGTGTCACCCTTCATTTTAGCAAATTTCCCAAATAGGGAATAAGCTATATAACTGTAATGCTTCTTGTCTGCTTGTCTCTGTATGTGTCAATGTCAATTCAATTCAAAACATCTTTATTCATTAGTAGGCCTATATAATGTATATACAAGAATGGTGTCAAATTCATCATTACATAAAATATAAACACAAATAAAATCAAATACAATACACAAGATCAAAACAAAAAAAATAATACAGTCATCTCTCAAGTATAAAACAAAAATATACTTCAGTGAAAACAAAAATTGCTTCAGTGAAAATCAGTTTGCTTTAGTCACAACGGGTTATTGTACACACAATTATTTTGTGAACCTTTTCAGTTTAAATTCTTTGAAAAAACATAGTTTTTAGTTTAACTGCACTGTTTTGTTTTATGTGTTTGAAGATGTCGGACAAAAAAAAGAAAAGGTGCTTTGTTTCGATGGACATGAAGTTAGACGCACTAAAACGAATCGATAACGGAGAAAGTGTAAACAAAGTGGCGAGTGAAGTAATGTTGGTCGGTCGACAGTGATTGGATGGAAGAAGACAAGGACTGAAATCGAGACGTAGTGTTTGAAAAAACTTTGTACGGAATCGATTGTGGAAAGGAAAAGTATGAAAACTTCGGAGTACGAAAACATTGGTGAAGCGCTGATTCAGTGAAACCACTGAATACCGAACCATTCCGAAGGATTCAACGGGATAAAGGAACGACGATCAAAGGACCAATTCTTCAGGAAAAAGCACTGCAGTTTTACAACAAATTCAAAGGAGAAGGCGAGCATGATTTTGCTGCAAGCAGCGGCTGGTTAGACATGTGGAAACACAGGTATGGTGTCAAGCAACTTGGCGTTTGTGGGAAAAAGTTGTCAGCAAAACCAAATAGCGAAAGTGAATTTAAAGTCAAATTTCAAGCTTTGATTGAAGAAGAGGATCTGACTGGGGAGCAAATATATAATTGCGATGAAACAGGCCTAAATTTTAGAATGCTTCCAACTAAAAGCCTTACACTCAAAACAGAAAAAGCTGCTGATGGTTACAAAAAAAGTAAAGAAAGAGTAACCGTTTTACCTTGCAGCAACACACAAGAACCCACAAACAAATTAGCTCTTATAGGTAAAGCAAAAAAGCCTAGAGCCTTCAAAAACATAAATACCCCCGCCGCAGCAAACCTTGTAGGATTGTTGTTTATTCAGTTTTCGTGACAGCAGAACAATTTTTGCACCATTGTTTTCAGGTAAAATCTAGTTTCTAGTGACATATAAGTTACTATAGGTTCCCATTGTCACCTTGATAAATATAATCTCAATTTCCCTATTTTAATTCAATAGATTATTGTTCACGTATCAACTAGCAGTGAGTTTAATTTATTTAAAATTTAATTTAAAATATTTCAAGAACATAATTTACCGCATATCAAAAAGTTAGAAACTTTAAAACTATTTCTTTATTACTCAATGCTATATAAGCTTCATTGATACTCACGGGTGTGACAGGATAGAGACTAGAGGGAGAATGAGGCATTCTGACATGGTTCTGGTCCCACACATCAACAGGCTTGACAGGCCATGCCTCTGGAACCTCTCCTTGTTTCACTGGCAACTACAACAGTCAAGTTGGGCAAATTACTATAAGTCAAGTGATACAGGGCGTGACAGGATACAGACTAGAGGTAGAATGAGGCATTCTGACATGGTTCTGGTCCCACACATCAACAGGCTTGACAGGCCATGCCTCTGGAACCTCTCCTTGTTTCACTGGCAACTACAACAGTCAAGTTGGGCAAATTTCTATAAGTCAAGTGATACAGGGTGTGACAGGATACAGACTAGAGGTAGAATGAGGCATTCTGACATGGTTCTGGTCCCACACATCAACAGGCTTGACAGACCATGTCTCTGGAACCTCTCCTTGTTTCACTGGCAACTACAACAGTCAAGTTGGGCAAATTTCTATAAGTCAAGTGATACAGTGTGTGACAGGATACAGACTAGAGGTAGAATGAGGCATTCTGACATGGTTCTGGTCCCACACATCAACAGGCTTGACAGACCATGTCTCTGGAACCTCTCCTTGTTTCACTGACAACTACAACAGTCAAGTTGGGCAAATTTCTATAAGTCAAGTGATACAGGGTGTGACAGGATACAGACTAGAGGTAGAATGAGGCATTCTGACATGGTTCTGGTCCCACACATCAACAGGCTTGACAGGCCATGCCTCTGGAACCTCTCCTTGTTTCACTGGCAACTACAACAGTCAAGTTGGGCAAATTTCTATAAGTCAAGTGATACAGTGTGTGACAGGATACAGACTAGAGGTAGAATGAGGCATTCTGACATGGTTCTGGTCCCACACATCAACAGGCTTGACAGGCCATGCCTCTGGAACCTCTCCTTGTTTCACTGGCAACTACAACAGTCAAGTTGGGCAAATTTCTATAAGTCAAGTGATACAGGGTGTGACAGGATACAGACTAGAGGTAGAATGAGGCATTCTGACATGGTTCTGGTCCCACACATCAACAGGCTTGACACGCCATGCCTCTGGAACCTCTCCTTATTTCACTGGCAACTACAACAGTCAAGTTGGGCAAATTTCTATAAGTCAAGTGATATAGGGTGTGACAGGATAGAGACTACAGGGGGAATGAAGCATTCTGACATTTTTGGTCCCACACATCAACAGGCTTGACAGGCCATGCCTCTGGAACCTCTCCTTGTTTCACTGGCAACTACAACATTCAAGTTGGGCAACTTTCTATAAGTCAAGTGATACAGGGCGTGACAGGATACAGACTAGAGGTAGAATGAGGCATTCTGACATGGTTCTGGTCCCACACATCAACAGGCTTGACAGGCCATACCTCTGGAACCTCTCCTTGTTTCACTGGCAACTAGAACATTCAAGTTGTGCAACTTTCTATAAGTCAAGTGATACAGGTGTAACGGTCAAAAATGGACACCAAAAAATGTTTGACCTTATATATAATAAACGACGTATTGAACAAGGAGAGAAGATAGTTTTATTTGTTTTGAAGTATGAAAGTAGTAATGAACGGGGTGGAAAAGTACTGGGCTGAGCAAACGTTGACCCCTCCTCATCCCGGACGATTCTCGGAACGGCCGCTGCCGCGCCAGGCGCTGGTGTCGGGCCACGAGCGGGGTGGGGGAAGCCAAGAGCGAGCGGCAACGGAGAGCTCAGTTGGTCAGTCTCGTCCCAACCACCAGCCCAGTTGGACAAATCCTCCCCAGTGAGTGCAGTATACCTTTGGTTACACGTTAGTAATACTGTAGCTACACTCTACCACTCGTACCTTCGTTCAAACGGTGACATTCGATCGTTGCATTAAGGATTATTTCGTTTTCGTTAATTAATAGAAGAGTATACTTTTGTTTGCATTTTAGTTTTGCATAGAGGTTATTTGCAGTTTTAAGTTATTCTGGGAACCAGGGTCGCTCCTCTGACACCCAGGGTCACGTCATCGATTTTAGTTGTGTCTAGTTATAGAGTCTCGTCCCAGCTACCAGCCGAGTTAGACACATCCTCCCCGGTGAGTGCAGTATACTTTTGAGTTACACGTTAGTAATACTGTAGCTACACTTTACCGCTTTTACGTACGCTTAGACGCTCGATAACGTAAAATATGTTCGATCGTAGCTTTAAGTATTATTTCGTTTCGTTAATTAAAAGATGAATATAATTTTGTTTGCCTTTTTAGTTTTTCATAGAGGTTATTCGCCGTTATCGATCGGGGTCTGATCCCTCGACGTTAGCTCGCCGTTTCATAGTTTAGGGAACCAGGGCCGCTACCCTGACACCCCGGGTCACTTGACTGACCGTATTCGCCGTTCTTCGTTACTAGCGATCGAGACACAATCCCTCGACGCTAGCCCACCGTTTTATCGCTTTGGGAACCAGGGCCGCTACCCTGACACCCCGGGTCACTTGACCGACTTTATTCGTCGTTCTTCGTTACTAGTGATCGAGGCACGATCCCTCGACGCTAGCTCGCCGTCTCATCGTTTTGGGGACCAGGGCCGCTCCCCTGACACCCCGGGTCACTTGACCGACCGTATTCGCCGTTCTTCGTTACTAGCGATCGAGGCACGATCCCTCGACGCTAGCCCGCCGTTTCTTCGTTTGGGGAACCAGGGCCGCTACCCTGACACCCCGAGTCACTTGACCATTTTGTTCCATTCCATTTTGTTCCATTTTGTTTTGTCATGAGAGCATGAAGCTCCCTGACTGCAAGCCCGGTACCTATAATTAAACATACCCGGGCCCCATGATGTAGGCCGAAGCTAATTCACCAACCTTTGGTACATCATGGGAGGATGACTTAAGGTCATCAGGCTCACCGGCTGCCGAAGCACACCCTTCAGAGAGAGGGTTTCCCCTCAATCCTAACCATCAACAGGCTTGAAAGACCATGCCTCTGGAACCTCTCCTTGTTTCACTGGCAACTACAACATTCAAGTTGGGCAAATTTCTATAAGTCAAGTGATACAGGGCGTGACAGGATACAGACTAGAGGTAGAATGAGGCATTCTGACATGGTTCTGGTCCCACATATCAACAGGCTTGACAGACCATGTCTCTGGAACCTCTCCTTGTTTCACTGACAACTAGAACAGTCAAGTTGTACTTAGTTGTAAATAGTGATGTGTTGGTATCTAAAAATGATTCTCGCTACCCCCGGTTCTAGCGGAAAAGTACCGGCACCAAAACCTGACGTCAAATTGATTAAGTTTAAGTCTAAATTAAGCAAGTTTAGCAGCATCCGTAAACCTCTGATACGATCACAACAAAATCGTTAAAATCTTCCGAAATAGCAGTAACATCCGCGATAACCCACAGCAGTTGTGATTTTTCTTGACACAATAGCCATCAAAACGCCGTTAAAGAGTGGAAACCTCAATAGTAGGCTACCTACAATGGTTTGCAAAAAAATGTAGTCCTATAAAACACTGATTCACAGTCTTTTTACTGGTTGTCAAAACTCAAGCAGCCTGCAATTTCATACAACCCAGACTCTACGGTTCCCGACCTGGATGATGCCTAATTATTAAATTTCAATTTAGTTACACAATATTGTACTTGCAATCAATTAAATCTGTTATATAAGTCACGAGGTTATTAATCTCACGTGGTTTTGGATTTGTTTACAAAATGTGGAATTGGAAATGGTAGATATTTGTAAACAACATTTAATGTAAACATATTAT
Organism: Macrosteles quadrilineatus; assembly: GCF_028750875.1. Classification (NCBI taxonomy): domain Eukaryota; kingdom Metazoa; phylum Arthropoda; class Insecta; order Hemiptera; family Cicadellidae; genus Macrosteles; species Macrosteles quadrilineatus. Next base: position 13,814,196 of record NW_026542594.1, read on the forward strand.
CAGTGTAGTCAATGGTGACAGCTAGAAAAAAATAATCTTTATCCAATCAGCTGTTTGTTATTTTATAGATGACGTACTCTCTAAACAGATGATAAGTATTTAATAAATAACGTATGCAGTAAACATTGGAGAAAGCTTAAACCCATCCAGCGAAAACTATTTGGATCATGAACAGTGCTCTATATTTCTTGGAGTGGGCCACGTAAATTGGAATTTTGGCATTACAGACACAATGAAAGACAGACAGACAAACAAGCAGACCGAAATTGAGATAAAACTCGTTTTGGCTTTCGTATGGTAGAAAAAGTTGAAATAACCAAAAACTTCATAAAGTTGAAATAACCAAAAACTTCATGATTCTACGCTATGTACCGACAAAACTGTTATTTTTATTTATATAGATTTAATGTATAGTCAATGGTTACACATACTTTTACTTTACCAAGAAATAATTATAGGCTATACATACAGACAAAAAGCAGTCATACTTATTGCTTATTTTAAGGAAAATCTTTTGTGTATTGCCATGAAACCGTGAGGTAGAATCAAAAGTAATAAGTTTATCGTAATGCAAACATCTATCATGAGAATCAAAAGATTATTGTAAAAGCCGATAGGCCTATATATTTTATATTTTAAATGATTTTTAATACAATTCTTTAATTAAGGTTCCTATGTTAAGGGAGTTTATTGAAAAAACTGATATTTTACTGGGCACATCAAGGCATTTCATTCAAGTATGCGGTTGATTGTTGTGCGGCTTACGATTTTCTCAAAAGTTCATAATCCTTATTAGCTTAATCCATATATAAATCCCAAAGTACCCATGAACTTTTGGGAAAACTACAAGTCACACCTCCATAAACCATATACTTAAAATGTCCGTCATGACGAGAAACCTTGCGCAAAACTATCCATTATTTCATAAATCGTAATTCCTTTCTAAAGGGAACTTTCCATATAGGCTACCTAATGTTAAAAATACCTCAGCTGTACTTATTAGTTTGATATTATTTCAATTTATTACCTACCTTACTAGCAGAGTACCCATCCTTCGTACGGGGATGGCATATAAGTATAAAATGTTTATTGCAGTTATACTCAAGCTTTGCGTTTGCAATGAGGGAGGATACAGTATGATAAAATTTGCTTCTTTAAATTTACGGTATTCTATAGTATTACACATCTAGCATAGCCATAATGTTCTACCACTTCACCTAAACAATAGAGAAAAATAAATTATCAAACATTTGCAAAATATCACAAATTATTTATGAAATTAAAAACATAAACACTGTAAACAATCCTAATTTGACAGTTCTCATTGCGTATCACAGTTTTTTGTTGCTGCTTAGTTCAAATTAGCTGTTTACATTTAAATGCAAAAAAGAATTACAGTGCTGCACCCTGTTGGTAAACCGTATAACTTTTAATGCTTTTGTATATCATAGAACCAACTTTTTTAGTTGAAACAGCTGACTAAATTCTTTAATTCCCTTTAAATATGAATACTCATAAGGTTAACATGGGGAACTAAAGAGCCACTGGGGCGGAGCCCGAAAAGATTTTTGAGATAAGAATATGCCTATACAGTAGAACCTCTTTAATCCGAACTAATTGGGACCAGGGGTAGTTCGGACTATTGAATAGTTCGAATTACAGAACATATTGTTGTTTTTACATAACAATAGCTAAAACATGGCTAAAATTAATCAACGTTATTTTGGGAAAAGTGAAAAAAGTTGTATAAAGTAAAATACAGTGTTTACTTAATACAGTAGTAAACATGGTGAATAAACAGTACTTTAAATTAAATACAGTATACAATAAAGAACTGCTGTACTGTGTATAGAGCACAGCAATGAGGGGTTCGGATTAGTGGACGTTTGGATTACGGGGGTTCGGATTAAAGAGGTTCTACTGTATGTTTATTTATTTATTTTTATTTTATTTATTAAACATCATCACATTACATCAATTCTCTTGACAGGTGATTTGTCACAAAGTCTAATACTAATAATATGTTAATCGGGAATGTGAGCTATCATCATGCCAAATTTCAGCCCAATCCATGAAGTGGTTTATGCGTGATTGAACTTCAAACAAACAAACACACAAACTTTCACATCTTAATATATAAAAGAAAGTTGTGTTAGTTACAGCGTTTATAACTAGAAAACTGAACATAGAAAACTAATTGGCATGAAAATGTACAGGGATATTCCTTAGGTACTAGAATAACATAATAGCCTGTTTCCGTTTCAAAAACCCTTAAGGGAAGCGTCCTATGGCCCTTTGCAGTTTACATGTTAATCTTATGGAAGAATGTTTTATTTTGTTTACCATGCCATGTTTGTCATTTCTTGATTAAATTAAATTAAGGAAACAGCTGTTGTAATGATAACCTAATTTTTAAAAACAAATCTATGCATAGCAAATGAGAGCTATCAAATAGGTTTCTATTCCATTTGTTTTTTACGAATATTTGTTGTCAAATGTAACTGAAGGCAAATGAGCGCAGCGAACGAGCTCCAACCTAAAGGTGAGTGAGCGTAGCGAACGAACTTCAACCTGGAGGCGAGTTAGCGTAGCAAACGAGCTAACCTGAAGGCAAGTGAGCGCAGCGAACGAGCTCCTACCTAAAGGTGAGTGAGCGTAGCGAACGAACTTCAACCAGGACGTGATTGAGCCATGCGAACGAGCTCATCTTGAAAATGAACGAGCATTTGACATAAAACCACATTAGGACAGGACGACGTTTGTCGGGCCAGCTAGTTTATAATATTAGTAAGATTAAAATCAGGTATGATTATTTGTTTGTATTACTGTATTTTGTTTTGTTTATTTTAGCTTAACTTAACCAATCAATAGTTTTATTAATACTTATGAAGTCAAACGGGGTGAAGCCTGTGGGTAACAGCAAGTATCTATATATATAATACGTGAAGCCGTTTTTTGTTAGCGCAGCTCCTCCCTTATTTGTCGACCAATTTCAACGTTTAAGGAGTCAAAAGATTTGTCTCAATATGTAGTTTTGCAATAAGGTTTTAGAATTTTAAAATTCCTACTCTTAAGGACGTGAAGCCCTCTCAAAGGTCGGGTTTTTCCCATAAGAAATACATAGAACAAATTTAAAAACAAAAAACAGCTGTTTACAAAAAGAAACTCATTAGCTTTTTGGGAGTCTATATATATATATAAAACGTGAAGCCATTTTTTGTTAATGCAACTCCTTCCTTATTTGCGGACCAATTTCAACGTTTAATGTGTCAAAAGATTCGTATCAATATGTAGTTTTGCAATAAGGTTTTAGAATTTTAAAATGTCAACTCTTAAGGGCGTGAGACCCTCTCAAAGGTCGGGTTTTTTCCATAAGAAATACATAGAACAAATTTAAAAACAAAAAACAGCTGTTTATAAAAAGAGACTCATTAGCTTTTTGGGAGTAAATATTAATGTTTGCAATATTCAGTAGGTTAAGACCAAGTTAAACAGTTAATCAGTTTTGTTTCGAAGAACAGAAAATGCCTCAAGTTCAAATAAGAAATATTGAAAACGGGAGGATGAGACAATTAATAATAAGATATCTTATGCGTAAAAGGAGAGTAGAAAAAGAGAGGTAGAAATTTCACCAACACAATCCAGACATATCAAGTCAAAAATAAGAAGTTGCTATTGAAAGCTTTAGTGGCAATATTAGACCAAACATAAGCGAAGGAATTTGTGTTTATGTATTCAACGATCGAGTAGGGACAATCAAGTTTATTTTTACGATTCTAAGGCAAATAATATACGTTGTTCAAAAAGAGAAAGTTGCAATTGCTATCCAAATCTTATAGCTACAAGAGTTAACTAACCTATTTCGACAAACGAATCCATACTTTCAAAACTTTGGGACAGGTATTAAGAGAACCCCAGAAACTCCCCTGAACAACGTAAGAACGTTCTGATGCGAGGTATATACTGAAACTGAGAGACACGTTAAGTTAACCAACTTTCAATGGTGTTGCTGCTTTCAAAGCAGATTATGGCTGTCCAATTGGTAATCCGGAGACTTTTCGGTATTCTATACGAAAAAAATTGTTGGTTTAGGAGGATGTCTCAAATAAAAGAAATGAAATTACCAAACTAAAAAAACCCCAACTAAATTACTTAACACGGGTTATCAGTAAGGCAACAGTTTTCTTCAATAATTCTTAATGCTGGAAAAACTTTGTTGCGACATGTTAACTTGAATTGAAGCAGAACGTTTAGCTTCCATTAAAAGTTATCAGTTAAAACTGAGAGCAGAAATAATGTAGGTGAACCTTGACGACGCAAATATCTAGAGCTATTCAAAATAATTTTCCAACAAGTTTTCAAACAACTCTAAGATGCAACTAAAAATACTCAAATTTAAGCATAACGCTCTCCTCGGGGTTATGTTTCATACTATGCGGCTCATTGAGCCGCACGGGTTCTCTAGTAAATAGTAATGTTTGTAATATTCAGTAGGTTAAGACCAAGTTAAACAGTTAATCAGTTTTGTTGGAAGAACAGAAATGCCTCAAGTTCAAAGAGGAAATATTTAAAACGGAAGGATGAGACAATTAATGATAAGATATCTTATGCGTATGAGGAGAGTAGAAAAAGAGAGGCCTGGTCTAACAGATACCCATCTAGATACACATTCACTTGGTGAAATGGATAATATTTGCCAGCTCTGCTATGCAACTTACTTTGGAAGTGATAAAAACAAAGCACATAGTGTTGTCACGGTGGTAAAGTAAACTTGCCTAATGTCAGATGAAATGAATGCAAGGAAGAAATATTTACTTCTGACACTGACAGATCGAGATATTTCAAAACATTTATTTCATTAGAAACTATAATAATGCCTTGACTATGATAAGTTCAAGTACCGATAGTAAGATTATACCAAATCTTGGTGGACCTTATGTTTTTAGCGAATTTCCCTATAGATTATACCGATTTACTTTTTCATTTTGTTGTCCCCAGAGGCCAAAAACACCATTCGTTCAAATTTTTATATATGTATATATATATAGACTTATATATATATATAGCCTATATATATACGTCCGTGAACGCGATAACTTAAGTAATTTTTGTCCAATTTTGATGAAATTTGGTTTAAAGGTGTAAAGCGGGATAAACTTCATGAGTTCGCGAACCAGCACGATCGAACCATGGGAACGGGGCTTTACGGTGGGTTTTATGGGGTAAAAATTGGTTTTTCTCACTTTTGACCCTCAAAACACAAAATTTCCCGATTTCTCTTTAGACCTTTTTAAAGAGCTTAAAAAAACAAATAATTTAGTATATAAAAGAATTTTTGTTCGATTATCAGTAACGGAGAAAATTAAAAAAAATTTTAAATTTAAAATTCCCATGTTATTCTTATGGAGAATATTGTCAAATGTTGTAGTTTGCTTGTTTATGGATATATTTTGATCAATCTTGGCAAATTTATTTATTTTGTACTAAGCTATCAATATTTTACTCAAAAACACACTTTATTAGTTTCCTTGTAGCAGCAAACCTAGGTACTCGTTAAACCTAATGTTATTAAAATATATTTAACTTAAAATCAATTCAGACAAATGGAAATTCGCTTAGTCGGCAGGTTTGCTGCGGCGGGGGTATTATTGTTAACTTTTGTATTACTCACTCTACTTCAATTGAGGAAAACGCAAATGGATTGTTTACTTCTAGGTTATATTGCCAGTTCCTCGGACAAACTTATACAAAGTTTTTTGACTGAATTCACCAACACAATCCAGACATTTCAAGTCGAAAATAATAAGTTTCAAAAACTCATTTGCTATTGAAAGTTTTATTGACAATATTAGACCAAACATAAGTGAAGGAATTATTGTTTATGTATTCAACGACCGAGTAGTTACGGTCAAGTTTATTTTAATGATTCAGGAGAGGAAAATAATATACGCTGTTCAAAAAGAGAAAATGAAAATTGCTATCCAAATCTTATAGCTACAAGAGTTAGCCTATCCAACCTATTTCGACAAATGAATCCATACTTTCAAAACTTTTGGACAGGTATTAAGAGAAACTCCACTGAACAACGTGAGAAACGATCTGATGCAGGGCATATACTGTGACTGACAGACAACACGTTAAAATACGTTAAACAACTTTCAATGGTGTTGCTGCCTTAGTCTATTCGAAGCAGATTGTGGCTGTCCAGCTGGTAACCCTGAGTTTGTGGGTAAAAAATGGAGCACATGAAATGGTTGATACTGTATCATCCCACTTTTCAGGATTCTCTACGGAGAAAATTTGTTTTATTAGGGGGATGTCTCAAATCAAAGAAATACAATGACCCAACTTAAATTACTTAACACAGATTATCAGTAAGGCAACAGTTTTCTTCAAATCTCAATGCTGGAAAAACTTTGTAGCATCGTGTTAACTCGAATTGAAGCAGATCGTTTAGCATTAATTAGAAGTTAGTTATCAGGTAAACTGAGAGCAGAAATAATGTAGGTGAACGCAAATACAGATATTTAAAATTAGTTTTTAACAAGTGTTTAAACAACTCTAAGGTGTAAATAGAATTACTCAAATTTAAGCATAACGTTTTCCTCGGCATTATGTTTTTTACTATGCTATAATATTCCAAAAACATTATGACAAGTAGGTGTTCCTGAAAATATATTTTTTCTAGCGGCAACGAGTTTTTAAAATTAAAACTTATATTTATAAATCATCAAAAGTTATGAATTCCCTAATTTCAATATTTTGTAGAACTTGTAATTTCATTTTGTACTTGTACCTTATTTTTGTATAATCATGTCTGTGTCCGTGTAGAAATTAACACCCTTTGTACCACGGTAGCCATAATAAGGCTGTTATAATACGATCACAAAAATAACTAACAAAAATCCACGAATATTAAGAACAGAAATTTTTTTTTTTTTTTTTTTTTGGGTAAGGAGGGAAAATGCTTTTACGCACACAGGTAGCCAGCCTGTAGTGTGAGACTCCTGAGTTTATCACAGACTACTCACTAAAAAAGCCCCTCTACTCTGTTGGACACAGACCTGGAATTGTTTGTCACATTACTTCAAGTCAGGCCAACATGTGACCTAAGCCCACAGGGCTCGCACCGTTTCTGGCATTATTTATTTTTTGACCTACACCGCATCCCGGTCGAGGTCAAGCTTCTTGGCGCGGAGAACACCCTGGATGTAAAGTGACACACAGGTCCAATTGTCCTCACCCTCCATCATAATCGGTATGACCGTGTCCACCGACAGCAGTCCTACGAACTGTTGAGCCTCTAGGCGGGGCCTTTCCCAATGCTGGCAGTGGAAGAAAGTGTGTTCCACGTCATCGGGAATGCCTGGGCAGTATATGCAATCGGGTGACACGGCTTTGCCCATCCTGAACAAGTACGACCGGAAAAAGCCGTGACCCGTCAGAAACTGGGTGAGGTAGAAGTTCACCTCTCCGCACCGCCGATTAACCCAAGGTTGGACCTGTTGTATCAGCCGCCTGGTCCAGAGCCCCCTTGTCTCCTGTTCCCAGCTCTCCTGCCACAGCTGGAAGGTCCGGGTGCGTTCCTCAATTCTTGCCTGGTCCTCCCCACGGCGCTGATAAATTGCCTTCCTCTCCGCCGCCAAAAGTTTAACGGGGATTACTCCAGCAACCACCAGGACGGCGGGTTCGGACACTGTTCGATAGGCAGATGCTACCCTTAGTGCTGCCTGACGCTGCACTCGGGCGAGCCGCATCCTATATATCTCCTTATTGAGAGCGTCTGCCCAGACTTCCGCACCGTACAGGAGCACGGACTGGACCGCAGACATCAACAGCCTTCTGCGGCTGGACCGCGGACCTCCGACATTAGCCATTAACCGACTAAGGGAAGAAACCATTTTAGCGGCCTTGTCCGCTGTACGGGTGATCTGGTCTCGCCAGCTTAGCTTGCTGTCCACCATGACCCCAAGGTACTTTGCGGCACGAGTGGTTTGGACTTCAACGTTCCCCACCATCAAAGGCACGATGGTGTCAATCCTCTTTTTAGTCAGAATCACAATCTCAGTTTTGCTCAGAGCGAGCGAGAGACCATGTTCTGCCATCCATGCGTTAATGGTTCGCATGACTCGATTTAGTTTCAGCTAGGCAAGCTCAATGCTACGTGCAGCTATTAAAGCCGCAACGTCATCTGCATACCCAACTAGGACAGTTTCCTCAGGCATCTCGGATCTCAAGAGGCTGTCGTAGGCGACGTTCCAGAGGTCCGGTCCCAATATGGATCCTTGAGCAGCACCAGAAGTTACATCCATCGTCCTGGGGCCTTCTGTAGTGTCGTAAATGATGAGGCGGTACCGGAGGTATTCCTCTATCATGCGCATGAGGTATGCCGGGACGTGGAAAGTGTTCTCCAGTGCGTCCAGCATATCGCACCACCTCGCGGAATTAAAAGCGTTTCGCACATCAAGTGTTACAAGCAGCACAACCCGACGAGAATAGTTGTTAAACTCCTCAGCTCTCATTACGGCTCGCTTTACCTCCTCAATAGCGTCAACCGTTGACCACCCCTTCCTGAAGCCGTACTGACGAGGGGATAGATTTCCTGCAGCAACCACGGCTGAATTCAGTCGGGAACGGATCAACTTTTCCAAGACTTTCCCAGCAGTGTCCAACATACAGAGAGGTCTGTAAGAGGAGGGTAGGTCTGGGTTTCCTTTTCCCTTCCCCACAAGCACAAGCCTAGCTGTTTTCCAGCAGAAAAGAAACTTCCCCTCGGCCAGACAGGCATTGTACGTGCTCAAAAGGATTTGTGGATTTATTGAAAAGACTTTCTTCAGGGCCTCACCAGGTACCCCATCCGGTCCAGGAGCCTTGTTGTTCTTCAGGGATAGAACGGCCGCCTCCAACTCCTCGAGACTGAACAGCGGTACGTCGTCCACCCTTCCGAACTCCCGCAATGGGCGCAGTGTGTGAGTCGGGAAAAGGGACTTTACGATCCTCTCCATAGAGGCCTTGTCCATAACGGAAGGTGGAGAGCGGGTGCCAAGCTTCTTGGTTACTATCTTGTAACCCAGGCCCCACGGATCGGAATCGACATCGTCCCTTAATTTCTCCCAGCAACTGCGTTTGCTCCGGTTTATGGCCCGGCGAAGAGACTTCCTAGCCACCTTGTAAGCATCAGTCTATCAGTATTCAGTCTAGCCCTGAAGACGTCTATCTTCAGGTTCTCTGGCCCTGGTAGCAAGACGTCTGGCTCTCAATGCTGCCCGTCGCAGTTCTGCGATCTCGGTTGTCCACCAGTACACAGGTCGCTTATCGCACCGGGATCTCCTGCAAGGCATTGACTCTTCGCAGGCCGAGACTATCAGCCTCATCAATGATGTAACTGATGTCTCTGCGTGAGCCACGCCAGATGCAGCTCAGGTACCACTGGCTCTCCCCGTAGTATGACTTCGGTGAATTTGGCCACGTCCAGCTTTTTGGTGTTCCACCGAACGGGCACCTGCCGAGACACAGTAGCTTGTCTCTGATGACTATCCAGGACATCAAAAATTATGTACTGGTGGTCACTGGCCGTATAATCCTCTAGGACTCTCCAGGCTCGTATCCTCGGCAAGAGGGACTCAGATGCAAGCGTGATGTCTGGGATCGTTCCCCTCATTCCGGGACGCTGGAAAGTTGGCGTGTTGCCCTCGTTTGTGACAACGAGTCCAGCCCTGGCAGCAAAGTCCAGGATGTACTTCCCCCGGGAATTAGTGAGAGTCATTCCCCACTCGACAGCCACCAACGGTGGCTGGTGGTGGTGGTGGGGGGTTTCGTTCATTGAAATCCCCCGCCACGACAACGTGCCCGGCGGTATCGCGCACGCTCTCTTCCAGGCGGTCTATCTTTCCACGAAAGTCACGGATAGCCTCGTTGGGGGTGAGGTATACACTAAAGTAAGTGACATCCCTGCACCGGACCCAAACGAATCCTCGGCCCTTCGCGTGACTCCTCACCTGCACTTTAGCTGTATTACGAACCCAGAACGCAGCAGTACCAAGTGTATCGGGAAACCAAAGAGATGGGTCCCTGTCCCAGTACTGGTACTGTTCGCTGACCAAGAGCACGTCAACACCGTGTTCGAGGGCAAGCTGACTGAGAAGCGCGTCAGCCGTCCTGGATCGATCTACATTGCACTGGAGGATCCTTATCTTCGTGGTTGGGCTTTCGCTTGTTGTAGTGCGCCTTTAAATGCACTGCACTGCCCAGACCCAGCTATAAGTTTAGCGTTTTTATCATTTAGGCCTTTCTCCTTACAGAGGAAACAGGTCTCGACTTTACAGTCCCTACGAGTGTGACCCACCTCCCCGCATCGAAGGCAGTTCTTGCCTCGGTCGGGCCCTTCGCAGTTTCGGGAGGAATGGCCGAAATCAAGGCATTTAAAACACCTCGTTACTTCCACCCTCCGTCTCAACCTGCAACTAACCCATCCAACCCTCAAATGCTGGAGTGCCAAAACCTTACTGGCGTTTGCGTCTGCCATTTCGGCAACCGCCATCCGCTGTTGACTCCGGTTTGGTTTCGTGAGCCACACCCTCAGACTAGCCGTTTGTCCAGCAAGCTCGGGGACAGCTTTTTTTAGGGCATCAATGACGTCATCCTCCGTTGACACACAATCCATATCCCGAACCTCGACGGACGTCTTGGGTTCGAGAGCACGAACGGAGCCCTGACCTTCCACAGCTGCCTTTAGTTTGGCAGCAAAGGCGGCTTTATCTTTAGACTTACCCAGTTCGAGGAGAACGTCCCCGTCCCGGGTTTGTCTAATCGACCGTACAACCGTGTCGGTTTGCTCTGGCTTAGCCTTGGCCTTGATAACACTAGGGGTCTGCGGGTCCCCGATTTTTTCGGGTCGGGTCGGGCCAGCGGAAGGCCCGAGAGACCGGGTCGGGTCAGAGATTTTTTCGGGCCAAGATCGGGTTGGGCCAAAAAAAAATTATTATTTTCAAAGTTATAATAAGTAATTTTAAAAGAAACACTCTTATATATATTATTACAGAGGAATTAAAACGTTAAAATTATAATTAAATATTAAGTTTGCTCACGTTTAAGAACAAAGACACAACAGAGCAAATGCCGTACTGTCACTAGCCAGAGCCAGTCGTCTACTCATGAATGTACAAGTACAAAGAATAGAGTCAGTGAGTACTTATTGTCTATTCACAATATTTTAAATTGTAAAATTCCTCAAAGGAGTAAATTGCTTTTTCTACTAGGTATTTTTTTAGTTTAAAGTAAAATTTCCTACTATTACTATTACATTCATTTTTTATATCTTTTGGTAAAAAACTTATATATCTAAGGCCTCTATACACTGTGTTTTTTTTATAAAATTCTAAATTATGTCTGTTTTGTATAACATATTGTGCATTTCTGGTATTATATCTATTACTGGTAGGCCTACTTAGTTCTAACTGTATTTTTGGTAAATGGTGCTGCTTAGTATATTTTATTGTCTCGTATATATAAATTCCAAACACTGTTAGGATTTCCAAATTAGAAAAATGATACTTTGCACTTTCAATCCAATTTAAACTTAGCATTAATCTAATAGCTTTCTTTTGTAACAGAAGTATTTGATTAAGGTTTGATTTTGAGGTCCCTCCGTACACACTAATTCCGTATGATATAAATGAATGTACAAAAGCATAATACACCAGTTTTAGAGCCGAAAGATCACAGACATAGGACATCCTTCGAAGAGCATACAAGCCTGATGAAATTTTGCCTACAACATGCTGGACATGAGAGTCCCAACTTAAATTGTTATCAATAATAATTCCTAAAAATTTTAAATCATTTACTTTATTAATTTTAGCATTAGTCTTTAAAATTGTCTCATTATTTTTATTTTTATTTGTACAGAAAGAAATGTAACTACTTTTATTTTCATTTAAAAGTAAATTTTTGCTGTTAAAAAAGTTTTTAATCTTGTTAATAGAGTGAGAATAAGAATTTTGTACAGCCTCGAGAGTTTTACCTGTCACCAAAAGGCTTGTATCGTCTGCATATAGGCAAACTTTGCTATCTGTTCCTGAAATAATACTAGGTAACCCCTTGATATAGCACAAAAACAGAAGCGGTCCTAGGATAGATCCTTGGGGTACTGACAAAACAAAAGCCGTGACGCAACAGTGCAAAGAAAACGAAGTCAAAAGAAAGACTATTTATCCAGAGGTACTAGTTTAATTATTTATTGTTTATTCCATACCTAGTTTAAAATATATTTTAGTATTTTATTTACATAATAAATTATAAACAAAAGAAATATCTGATATAGTGTACAGATCTGTATCTTGTTCTTTTATTTTCCTGTGTCCTTTTTGTCATTCAGTAACAAAACAAAACAAAAATACCCCCGCCGCAGCAAACCTGCAGACTAAGCGAATTTCCATTTGCCTGATTGGATTTCCACTAAAATGTCTCCTTAAAAATATCACATTTATTCCCTATTTAAATAGAATCAGTTTAACACATACTTAGGTTTGCTGCAACAGGGAGGGTAAAAGTGTTTTTTTATGTAAAATGTTAATAGTTAGTAAGAAATAAAAACATTTTCCAAATTTGGGCAAAATATGTTAATAAACAAGCAAACTACAACAGTTTACTTATTCTCCATAAGAATAACATGAGAATTTTAAATTTACAATTTTTTGGAATTTTCTCCGTAACCGTTAGGCGCATTATAACGCTTCAATATAGTAAATTATTTGTTTTTTTAAGCTCTACAAAATTGTTTGAAAAGAAATTGCAAAATTTTATGTTTTTTGGGTCAAAAATGGGAAAAAGCCATTTTTACCCCATAAAAGCCCCCATAAACCCCCGTTCCCATGGTCCGATCAAGCTGGTTTGCGAACTCGTTCAAATAAATGTAGGTTTACACGTTTGTACCAAATTTCATCAAAATCGGATCATTTTTGCTCGAGTTATCGCGCTAACGGACACATATATATATATATATGAATTTGAACGGATGGTGTTTTTGGCCTCTAGGGACCTCAAAATGAAAAAAAAAATCGGTCCCGGGTCCAGGTCTTACCATGAGTACTACGGTAATAGCTTATTCCCTATATGGGAAATTCGCTAACAACACTTCTGATCGTCTGGTTCGGCATTGTATGGTCACCATTTAATTTTTTTTTTAAGTATCAAGTATCAGCAAGTCTACAAAGAGGTTAGGCCTAAATATTTTATAATTTTATGAAAGTTTTTATCAGTAAAATTATTTTTTTCTTAAGTTAGATTGAGTTTCAAAAAAGATATTTCTAAGATCCAATTAGTGATGTGGGCCGGGTAAATACCCAGTGGGTAGGTAAATATAAATTGGGTTTTTACCCGGGTATTTACCCCAGGCCCGGGTAAATACCCAAAAACTGGGTATTTATAATTTTTATTAAAGTTAGAGAAGATTTAGATGTTTTTTTTGCAATTATTACCTTGTAAGGATAGTAAAATTATGATAAAATGTGTTAAACAAAATTTCATATGGTCTCTATACTGGCATTTTACTTCTGGGTATAATCGGCATAAATACCCTGGTCGCATGGTTGCACTGGTCCTGACTACTTATGATTTTTTAATTTCTATGATAGATAGGCTAGATGAATTTATTTTATTGAAAGTGAAAAAAAAAATAATTTGCAAAGTAATAATTATTATTTAGAAAGACTCGGGAGGAAAATTTAACCTAGTAGTGGCCTATGTGTAAACAACTTAAGAAAATAATTTTAAAATTAAATCTTTAGGATGGCAGGGTTTAATAATATTTTTGTTCTAGATTTTTTGTTGGTATCAATGGTATCAAAATAAAACAAAAACTTATTTCATAAACTTGTGATACAAAACATTTGAATATATAACACAATAAATCTTTCAAAATTATATTAAGTTAGACCAAAAAAACATGAGATACGTTTTTTTAGTAGGTTTATCCAAATATATTATTGTTTCCAACTAAGCGGCAACACAGAAAAGTTTAATTAAGCCTAGGCCTACTTAAAAGTATTCCATCATTCTGCCTATGTCAATCAGGCCTTATGTCTGTCTAGCCTTCCAAACCATTTATACAATAAAAATTTTGCATCATAAGTACCCAACAATTTCTGGATATTTATAGGTAAATATTGTAAATATCCTAAATTAAAATAATTTTGTTTATGTTATTTAATTGGTTATAAATTTATGAAATTATAAAAATTGAAATAGCCACAGCCTTTTTTAATATATACTATTTTTAGTGAGTTAAATTTAACTGATGTTACTCGATTTAAGACACGAAACCCCATGCTTATTTAGAAACTTTATGTATTATTAAAAAAAGTGCTAAATCATTAAGCAAGCAAAGCTTCAAGTTACTGTAAAAGGTGTTATAGACTATCCTAATTTATCATGTAATAACAATAACATATTTATGGGTAAATATAAATTAATTTCAATTGATTTCATAAATACCCAAAATACCCAGGTATTTATGGATTTTGGGTATTTACCCGGGTAAATACCCAGGGTATTTACCCCGAGTTTTAAACACCCAGGTATTTTACATCACTAGATCCAATACAATATTTACAAGACACAAACTACCATGAATTAATTTCTTTGGAAATTATCTGTAACAGTTTTATATTTTTGAATAAAGAAAATATATCTTTTTGTCTCTACTTCCTTGTTTCGTTACTTGCATTTTGTCAGCAATTGGAACAATCGGGTGGTGTAACAGGAGTGGGGGAGGGGGAGGGTCTATGACCTTGAGTGTCCCCGGGCCTGGCTCTGGTTGTGTAAGAGGGGCGGGGAGGGGAGGGGGAGGGTCTGTAACCTTGAGTGTCCCCCGGCCCGGCTGTGAGAGTGATTCATGGTTTTTTGTTTACATTCTACTACCCTTCCCCCTTCCTTCTGAGAAAAAGACCCTACAGTTTCAAAAACATCGACTTACAGTATAAAAACATTGAGTTGTGTTGCTAATTAGGACACTATAATGTCTCTGCTGTCTGCTTTATGTTGCCAAATTAGCATTTAACTTTCTTTTCTCTTGATTTAATATAATTTTCTATATATTAAGAGTTCCTTTTCAGGTACCTAACTAGATGACCCGTGCTGCTCCGCAGCATTGAAATTAATAATACAAAAATAAAATACTAAACTTAATAAGGGCGGTACAACTTTAATTAAACTCTTATAGGGCTGCTGGATTAATTTCGCCTTATGACCAAATTAAAGTATAACACATTCCATATAACACAGAGAAAATCGTCCCGATGTATTTTTTTCCGTTTTGAAAATCAATTAATCCAGAACAATATCCACACACTGCCTAAAAGCACCTACAGAGAAAGCACGTACATTTGTTAACTCATATGTAACACAGCGTGAATGAGGCTTTATTAAGAATGTTTTATTAACAACAATATTTCTTGTAAAATAGACATCTCTGTCGGTAGAATTGCATGTACGCATATTCTCAGGAGTAGTTCCCTCCATCTGGTAATCTTTATTAATATTACGACTTTTATAATACTTCCTTCCAAACAATGTTTGCTGTTCGTCCACCTTTTGATTTAGTTTCTACTTTTACAGTATCGAAACATTTCCCTCTCGATAAGGCGACGTACAACTGACCGTGACTAAATACTGGTTCAGGCAAGTACACACCAACTCGATCAATCGTTTGGCCCTGCGCCTTGTTGATGGTCATGCAGAACGCAACCTTTATGGGGAATTGTCTTCGTTTGAAAGAAAATGGTACTGTAGAATCTGATGGAGAGAGATCAATGCGGGGTAATAGTGCACGTTGTCCAATATTTGTGCCAGTTATGATTTCTAAGTCTAAACTGTTTTCATACATTTTCTTGACAATAAGTCTTGTTCCGTTTAGAAGACCTGCTGTGTAGTTTAAATTTCTTAATAACATCACAATGGCACCTTCCTTTAAGACTAATTTGTGAGAAGGCAAACCAGTCATCTCAAGGCTGTTGAGGAATTCAATAGGGAATTGCAATAGTTCACTGTCATCATCTGTAATTAGTTTATTCACACTTATATATGTTTTGCTTGAGCCTGGGATGAGGTCTAAAACTCTTTTATTGATTTCCTCACAATGCTCATTCTTTGGTGCTAAAATGGCACATTTTGATAAGTACGATGAGTCCATAGGCGTTTGTAGGTTTTTTCCATAAATTTCTGAAACTATGTCTGAATCAGAGATAAGTGGTGGGGGTAAGTCCACAGATTTGTCATCAATTGTTGGGTATTCCCCATTGCCAATTTCGAGCAAAAAGTTAGCAAAATCTAACTCATTAGTTTTAGCCCTCATATTTTTTGTTAATTTAAAAATTTTGAATAGTGGCCATAGGTATGAAAACTTAATTGAATTCTGAACAGTAGAGGCTCTAGATGAATGAGGCACAACCGGTAACACTTGCCGGAAATCTCCACCTAAGATAATGATTTTCCCACCAAATGGCACATCGTTATCCATTATATCTTTCAGTAGCCGGTTGACACACATTAGAGCATATTTGTTGGCCATAGGTGCTTCATCCCAAATTATTAATTTTGCAGAACGAATGATAGAAGCCTCTTTACTGTTGACTTTTAAGCCGGAGACAGAATGTTCATTCAAATTCAGTGGTAATTTAAATCGGCTATGAACTGTGCGGCCAAAGGGAAGTAACATAGCAGCAATCCCAGTCCATGCAACGGATATGATTGGCATTCCAATATTAATGCAGCTCTGGATTAAGCATTTATATACAAATGTTTTTCCGGTGCCACCAGGTCCATCTATGAAGTATGCCTTAACACTTGCAGACTCATCATTGTTTAGAAGTAATTTTAGAATTTCATCAATCACAACACGTTGTTCTTCATTTGATGAAGCGATCATTTTCGCTAGTTCATCATGTTGGATTTCATCTATAGTTTCCTCTATACATGTATTTTGAGGCAATTCATCAATAGATGGTAAATCAAATGACTTCAGAGAGAAACCATGTAATTTTAACGTTTCTGAAATATCTTTCAGAGCTAATTGGTAAGCTACTTCGGTCGGGTATGATCTAAGGAAATCTTCAGACATTGAGTCCTTAAAGAGATTCCACAAATTCAGAACATTTGATGGACACTGAAATATACAGATGTAGGCAAACAACTGTCGAAGCTGGTATGGCATTTGAAAAGAAGAGGCCTCTTGTAAGGCTCGCTGCCATTCCATATCATCCAATATTAATCCTCGTGCTGTTGCTGCTGCCTTAAATGTAGGATGTGTGAAATTTTCATACGTTTTCAAATCTTCAAAACTGGTAGCACCAATTACATGTAGTAATAATATACGTAAATGATATCGCTCGGAATCCGCAGGTGAAACATTATACATTCGGCCAATCGTTCTAGAATAGTGTTTACGTTTATGCCATTCATTTTTCTTCCATACATAGTGAACTGGTGTTTCGGGATATACATAAGGACTTCTAGTTGAAGGATTGCTGTTCAACTTGAACCATGCTACTAATTGGGTAGTTTTTAACTGTGCTTGGATTAAACCTTCCTCCGGGGCATCGTTTCTGAAGTAAACATTCTGAGAATCAGGTAAATGGACTGGCAATCTAACCACAGTGTGAGATTGATCGTGCATGCAATATGCAAACATTCTCCAAGCAGCTTCACTTGGTCCAACATATCGAGCATTCAGGAATAAATTAATTTCATCGTGATCAAGTACATCGTTTTCCCTTGCTACCTCTATATTGCAACAATCGTGACCTTTATATACATACTTATGGATGTACTTTATAGATCGTACACTGGAGCAGATCTCTACATTAATATGTGCACGGAAATATAGAAGAAGAAATGGATTGTATGGTACAATGAACTGATTTGTAACATTTACATCGTCTCCAGTTGCACGTTTAGTTATGGTTCTCCCATTATTTCTACGCTTGTAAATCGGATAGCCATTAACATTATCTTGCGTTTCCTCAATAAAGGATTTAGGGAAATCTTTTTTGCATTTTCCATCCTTCATACATACACAGGAAGGATTTAATATACCACACGGCCCATGCACCATGTGCTTACTAACTAAGTCATACAAATCTTGGTTTATGGGATCGGGAATTTCGGCCGAAACAACTTTGTCAATGTCCTCTGGACCCCTAAACTTACAATCATCATCTAACGTTAGAAGCAAATGAACATGGGGCAATCCACGCTTTTGGAACTCCACTGTATACAAAAATGCTTTTATTGCTCCAAATATCCCAACTGTACACAGTAGACGTATTAGTTCCTGAACCTTAGTATGAAATACCCTTACAACAATGTCTGGTCTGTTATTTGGCGTCTCCCAAGTATGAATACTCCCTGTTATTTCAGGCCATGCCGGATTGCAGGTAAATGTTATGAATAGGTCAGGTTTCCCAAACTTCCTGACTAATGCCATAGCGTCTTGATAATTCTGCATCATATTCCTGGGGCTACCAATAAAGGACGATGGCAAAACTACGATCCGACCTACTCTTAACTTATCCTGTTCAGCCCTTATACGTAAAGCATCGGACAAACCAACATAAGTGTCTACACGTAATTTTGTTTGTTCTCTTCGAATGTATTTTAGTCTATCTCCTTCAATACGACAATAATAGTCTACAAAAAGCTGTTGAGTAAGTTTTCCAGCGCTTACTATAGGATTAAAGTTTCCAGCACAACCATTTCCCCTAACTGAAATTCTGTATAGAATATACTCTCGCATGGTAACAGTTTTCCGTATTTTTGTTTCACGCGTTCCTTCAATAGGCAAATTTATATGCCAACCAGTTTCACCGCAGGGCCAAATTAAAGTATAACACATGGGGTCACAGTGCATACTATCATAATTGATTTTCTTTAAACCTCCTTCCTTTTCATACACTGTAATATGTCTATGTGAAGGTGGCGCACCATCCTCCGTCTCGAAAACAGCCGCAATTTCAGAGGCAGCTGGGTCATTGTAACGACGCTGATCTGCAAATGGCTCATGATAGAACCTCATAACAAAATTAAGAGGAACACGGTTCTCATTCTGTGCATGAAGTTTTTCCTCTTCTACTTTCTGGTGCATGGTTTTGTAAGATCGAACATAGGGGTTACATTTGTCTAACAAATTACTTAAATCATTTAGTGTATTTTTGTCTAAATTTAGGTTAGCATTGTGAGAAATCCTAATTTCATTAGATTTGGCGAAGTCAAGAATATATAACTGGCCATAAGAAGCACTTTGTGAATCCTTGGGATATAAAGGCGAAATTAAGTGGTGGACCATGCCATGGATTCTGAAGGTATAAGGACCATAACTCGGAGGTAGGTCTACATTAGCACCAAAAGAAACAAACGACATTGCATTATTGTACTGCCTTAAATTTTCTCGGAAGTTTTTGGATTTTTCATCATTTCCAGTATATAGTTTTTTTATCTCCTCAGGAATTTTATTGGGTGGTAACTTAATTTTCCCATCATAGCAACACAAGGAAAAGATCCCCGATGTATTTTTTTCCGCTTTAAAATACAATGCAGAGCAATGTCTACACACTTCCTGAAGGCTCCCTACAGAGAAAGCACGTACATTTGGGATCTCTTCAGAAACGGCACATCGTGAAGACGGCTTTAAGAATGGTTTTTCAACGACAGTCTTTCTAGTAACATCGTCATCCCTCTCACGCCTCCCCGTTAAAGTTGAATTGCTCGTAGGCCTACGCTTCTTTGCAGGAACTGCGGCCACAATCTGATCCCCTTTATAATGGGATTGGGAAGGTATAACATTTTTATCAGTACACCCAAGACTGTGCATTGGTGTTACGCATGAAGAACTGTCACTTTTATGTTTAAGGACGCTATAGTGTCCATCATCTAAATTACCTGTGAAGAGTAGGTTGTGAATTATACTACCAGAACCAAATTCAAGTATTGATTTAGTATGTTCAATGTGCACCTTAAATTTACACTCGTGAAATAATTCACCAGCACTGTTAAGTTCAACATGCCCTGCTTTTTGTCCATTGGCGGACATCACAGTTTCGTAATCACTAACGTTCTTAATATAATGTCCATAAGAAGTGTCCCCAACTATGAAATATCTATATAAATTCCACTTTCTTATTACATCATCAACAATAACTGATCTTATTTCAGAGTGTCTATTTTCACTACCATGCAAACAGTAAGATATAGCACGAAATAAACAGTTTCCGTCACCAACAATAGGAATCATATCAAAAGTAGGAAAATTAGTCTTCAAAGAATTATTACTCACGGTAATTTGCCCTATCTTTGATGAAGTAGCGTTGTGTGACATCGGTACTACATTAGACTCATTTGGAATCTTGTCTAAAAAGGCACAGCTTGAAGACGGCTTTAAGAATGGTTTTTCAACTAAAGTCTTTCTTGTAAAATTGACACCTCTCTCACGCCTTCCTGTTAAAGTCGAATTGCGCCTTCGCTTCTTTGCATGAACTGTGACCTCAATCTGATCAGCTTTACTATGGGATTGGGAAGGTACATTAGACTCATTTGTAATTTTGTCTGAAAAGGCACTGCTTGAAGACGTCTTCAAGAATGGTTTTTCAACTAAAGTCTTTCTTGTGAAATTGACACCTCTCTCACGCCTTCCTGTTAAAGTCGAATTGCGCCTACGCTTCTTTGCAGGAACTGTGACCACAATCTGATCAGCTTTACTATGGGATTGGGAAGGTACATTAGACTCATTTGTAATTTTGTCTGAAAAGGCACTGATTGAAGACGTCTTCAAGAATGGTTTTTCAACTAAAGTCTTTCTTGTGAAATTGACACCTCTCTCACGCCTTCCTGTTAAAGTCGAATTGCGCCTACGCTTCTTTGCAGGAACTGTGGCCACAATCTGATCCCCTTTATTATGGTATTGGGAAGGTATAACATTTTTATCAGTACACCCAAGACTGTGCATTGGTGTTACGCAAGAAGAACTGTCACTTTTATGTTCAAGGACGCTATAGTGTCCATCATCTAAATTACTCATCGTAGATACAAATAAATTTGAGTAAACACACAAAAAGCAATAACTGGAAAAAAATAATAAAACGAACAATAATAATCGACTCATTTACGTAATTCGCAGTTTCATCATAAATGCCACAGATAAAATCGTAAACGTGTTAGTAAACAAAACGAAAATGCATTTAAAATGTAAACACCTTATCGGTATTAAATAAATATTCAATCATATGTTCGAAAGACAGATGTAAATATTTTTTGAAGGAATCACAAATTTTGTCTAAGATAAGATATTGGAAAATGTTTTGAAACTAAAGTTCAGAGTCAGCTCAACTCAACATACCCTCCGCCCGAATAAAAGTATAGCCCGATATTATACCGATAGCCCAAATAAAAGTAGATTATTTAGACAAAAACAAAACAAAAAACTAAACGAAACGAAAAAACGAAAGTTGATATCTATACTCAATTCTAATTACGTTATCCTATTTATTTTCATATAAGAACCTTCGGTAAAATTCCGGCATCATTTGTGTAATTAATTATGATTATTAAGATTGGCATAGTGCTGAATCACAAACAAACCAAATGGTTCCAAAATAGAATTACCTCAACAGTACCTGTTGATTTCGGCGGGTTTAACCTTTTATTTTTAATTTTTTTTTGTATTTTGTATATTGTATCTTAAACCGATGCTTGTTGTGAAATCTGGACATGCATAACTTCAATTTGAAAATTCAACCATGAAAATTGGTCGAGTAGAAGAGCCAAACGAACTGGGAAATGAAAAACTAAATTTAACTACCAATAGAGCAAATTTATTTTACGTATAATCCGGGTTTGGACTGTAGCTACATATATTCCAATGCTTGATGGGACATCTGTGCGTACATACCCTCAATTTGAGACCTCAATCTTGAAAATCGGTCGGTTAGAAGAGCCAAACGAACTCGGAAAAGAGAAACAAAATTTAACTTCTATAAGAAATACATGGAGAGAAAATTTTTTTACGTATAAACCAAGTGGGGTTATAGATAAATATTTGCCGATGCTTGATGGAAAATCTGTGCGTGCATACCTTCAATTCGAGACCTCAATCATGAAAATCGGTCGGGTAGATGAGCCAAACGAACTCGGCAAAGAGAAACAAAATTTAACTCCCATAAGAAATACATGGGGAGCAAATTTCGTTTACGTAGAAATCGCGTGGAATTATAGATACATTGATGCCGATGCTTGATGGCAAATCTGTACGTGCATACCTTCAATTAGAGACCTCAATCATGAAAATCGGTCGGGTAGAAGAGCCAAACGAACTCGGCAAAGAAACCCCAAATTTAACTCCCATAAGAAATACATGGGGAACAAATTTCGTTTACGTATAATCCGCGTGGGATTATAGATACATTTATGCCGATGCTTGATGGCAAATCTGTGCGTGCATAACTTCAATTTGAGACCTCAATCATGAAAATCGGTCGGGTAGAAGAGCCAATCGAACTCGGCAAAGATAAACCAAATTTAACTCCCATAAGAATAACATGGGGAGCAAATATCTTTTACTTATAAGCCGAGTAGGATTATAGATAAATATATCCCGATGCTTGATGGCAAATCTGTGCGTGTATACCTTCAATTTGAGACCTCAATCATGAAAATCGGTCGGGTAGAAGAGCCAATCGAACTCGGCAAAGATAAACCAAATTTAACACCCATAAGAATAACATGGGGAGCAAATTTTTTTTACGTATAAGCCGAGTAGGATTATAGATAACTATATTCCGATGCTTGATGGCAAATATGTGCGTGCATACCTTCAATTTGAGACCTCAATCATGAAAATCGGTCGGGTAGAAGAGCCAATCGAACTCGGCAAAGATAAACCAAATTTAACTCCCATAAGAATAACATGGGGAGCAAACTTCTTTTACGTATAAGCCGAGTAGGATTATGGATAAATATATGCCGATGCTTGATGGCAAATCTGAGCGTGCATACCTTCAATTTGAGACCTCAATCATGAAAATCGGTCGGGTAGAAGAGCCAAACGAACTCGGAAAAGAAAAACCAAATTTTTTTAATATATAAGATAATTGTGATATTGTTTGACTTGAGTTTATGGATTTTTAATTCTTTTCATTTATTAGCTAAAATCAGTTGTTTTAGGATTTTAATCTCTTGCAATACCGTAGGTCTATAACTGTGTATGACATGATATATGCAATTTTTACAGTCTTTACTATAACTAACTATACCATAAACAATGTATGTGTGTTATTTACTGTTTTAGAGTTTTTAAAGTGAATTAGTTTACACACAATCTTTTCTTCAATGAGTTCTCCACTTGTCATGTTGCTTAGTCTATTACTATTTTAGGACGTAAGTTTTTTATCCTGTAGCAGCAAACCTAGGTACTCGTTTAACCTAATGTTATTTAAATAGATTTAATTGTACTGTGCAACAAATGTAATCTTGAGAAAGTTAGGATTGACAGCAGAATTCAGCACAAACTCCAAGCCTATAGGACGAAGGGCTTTCATGGGATATCATCCGAACCCGTAAAAGGCTCATCTAGAGGATAAGAGCTTTAAACTGATACCCAATATGTCTATAAAAATTAATAATTAGGGGTCGATTTGCTGAATACAAAAATCCAACAAATTCTTTTAATAATAAGATTAACAAACCTTAAAAAGCACAGAGTGCTGTGGTCCTGGGACGACTGGAGGATACTGGCTTAGACCTGTATTCCTTTTCAGTTTGCTGATTGGAGTACCTCGCCAATCTAGGAAATAAGGTCATTCAGTAAGTGTAAGTCAATAATATTACCACTTTGAAGCTAAAGCAAACCAAGATCAAGAGCCTATAGGGCCTACATCTATAAAAACCTAATTGCATGTCATATTTCTAAAGTTAATAATGTTTTCATGTTGTTGTTAAAGCAAGTTAATTTTTGTCTTATATAGAAAGGTAGAATATAATTGGAAACAACAGTGATAGCAGATTTTGACCAGAAACAAGGAAAACCAAAGTTGTGATAAGGACTGACCAAGGGACAAAGTAGATTGTTTTCAAGAACCAGTTTTCTCTACGAGCTGCAGACAAGCCAAATGTTCCTGGCTTTTGCAGCAAGTTATTTATAAAATGTTGTAAGATTTTGTGATTTTTCAAAATAAAAAAAAAAAAAAAAAAATTAAAGTACCTATATATTAGTCATGGAAATGTTTTTTCAGCTAATAAAACATTAGGACTACAGTCGGGACCACGTAAGTTTGCAGTTGGTGGCAGCCAATCACAAGACAAGGCTAGTGCGACGTTGCCACATCGTCCGTTGACAACACTAATTAAAGTATAGCCTACTACGCAATATTTTCAAATCAGCTGGTATTATAAGATTTGGCAACATCGCACGGTTCTCATTGGTTCATTCAAAACCGTATGGTAAATAGGCTCCTTTCTCAACTGCAAACTTATGTGGTCCCGACTGTAGTGAAATATTTCAGTTATTTGTCAATAGTCTAACAAATGAAAGGTACAACCTTTTTACTTCTTCCTATTATACCTGACATTTTTAAAACTGGATATTCAATAAACAGGAGAGAGTGAAAATGTTCTTGAATTACCAGTAGTTTGAATAGTAGTAAGCTATATTAAGCACAAGGCTCTGAAGTACAGTAGGTGTTTACAAGGCAAGCAAAATAGTTTATGCAAACACCATTAAAATCTTCTTGTGTGATTTGTGTATTGAATTTTTTTCTACACTACCAGCAACAGATATAAAACCTACGCATAAAAAAAATCGGCCACATTTGACACACACATTTTTTTAATTTAAAATATTGTTCAATGCTGCAGAAATTAGTTTTGAATTTGTTGATCAACAATGTGTTGCCACATGTTTTTGAGTTTGGCATGCATATTCTATATGTGATTAGTGTTATAAAACATTTTTTAATTTGAGATACTTTTCTTTCAGCATTGGTCAAAACTATGTCCCAATCTTTTTCTTTACCAAATACTTTCCAAAAACTAGTGTCTTCAGCAAAAAAGTAGATTTTACCTTAGGCTTGCATATTTAGCTTGACAAGGTTATTAATTACTAAAAAATGTCAGTCTACATTTAAGATTACGTTTACTTCCCAGGAAAGGCGCTATCTGCAACCAAAAAGTTTGAATCCAGCAACTATGCTTTTGGTGTAGAGTTAGAAATACATTTTGGAAACTTTTTTACTGTAGGTACTGCTTACAAAGCTATCTAAAAAATAATTAAACGAATTAGGCCTTTTTACTTAATAAAAACTGCTGACACGGCCTGATTAACCAAATGTGTTGCTAATTTATAGTTAAGGACTGCTTACACCGGCGTAGCCAGACATAATACTTTTTCGGAATACGTAGCTGACATAGCTCTTAATGTTATTTATAGAGTGTTCACACTGGCATATTAATACGTGAGCTATGGAAGCTACGGCGCTGCCGCTACGCCGGCTAGCTAGGCTTAGATTGCATAGCCGAATACGCGCATGCGCACGAGCAGACCGGGCTGTCACCGCCGACCTCCCTCCACCTCATAATTTATTTATAGGGGTAAATTTTGAAATATAACACAAAAATTCACTTTCACTTAAAAAATCATTAAAATCACATTAATCTATCACATTCAACTCAGACTATAACATAACAACCTTAAGAAAACTTTGTATGATCAATCCCCTACTTCAATCAATCCCTACTTCATCATACGAGTGCCTGATGTCCACTGACATTTTTTTGTTTATGCTTGTAACTCTCCTTATCAAAAAGTTTTCTCTTTTAATATTGTTTATTATGGTTCATAAATAGTGGGCTGACATTTATGAAACATTCATGAATTATTTCTAGACATAGGCATACGTCTTACTTACATCATAGAATATTTTATTATGTAATCCTTATGGATGAGCAAAATTATTGTATGTGTTTCTGGTAATATATTTTTTTTAATTTGTAATATGGAACATATCTAATAATCTACTATACAGGGTAAGTCTTCTAAGCTGTCCTAAACAGATTACAGACGAACGGCTTGACATACAGAGATGAAACAAAACTTTTCCCCACTAATTCATACCCAAGGAACAATGTAAAAATGTTTTTACCATTTTTAAAATACAGGGTGTTCAAGAAACTGGGGGTCATGGGTTCGAATCTCAGAGTTTTCAAATGTAAACATATGTCATGTTATGCATGATTTTAAAGCTCTAGACTAGACGAACAATTTAGTGAAAACAGAACTCCTTTATCTTTGTCCGTTTCAAAATGGCGGCCATTTTTATGGAAATTATTGATATTTACAGAATACCCTGTATTTTGGAAACAACTAAACTTATTTTCGTTCTGTTTGAAAATTCTTAGTCCTCGTGATTTCAGCTTTAATTTGATATACGACAAGTCAACATTTTGAAAACAAAATATTTTGTCAATGATTTTAATTTTTTTTATGTTGGTAGCCTTGTAAATGAATAATTTCATATGGCAACATATGTAAAATTGTGTATCATTTTGAAGGTCTTCCAAAAACAAACAACTTTTAAATTTAAACCTACCGTCTATCTTTGGTCGTTTTCTAGTAACTAACCAAAAATTCCAATTGCCCATATAAAACCCATGTTAAACGTGCAGTACCATGGGAATATTGTATCTGCATCCACCAATCTCCAGTAGCCTACTGCACGTTTAACATAGGTTTTATATAGGCAATTGGAGTTTTTGGTTATTTACTAGAAAACTATCTAAGATAGGCGTTAGGTTTAAATTTAAAAGTTGTTTGTTTTTGGAAGACCTTCAAAATGATACACAATTTTACATATGTTGCCATATAAAAGTTTTCATTTACAAGGCTACCAACATAAAAAAAATTAAAATCATTGAAAAAATATTTTGTTTGTAAATTGTTGACATCAAATTAAAGCTGAACTCACGAGGATTAAGAATTTTCAAACAAAACGAAAATAAGTTTAGTGGTTTCCAAGATACAGGGTATTCTGTAAATACCAATATTTTCCATAAAAATGGCCGCCATTTTGAAACGGAAAAAGATAAACGAGTTGTTTTCACTAAATTGTTTGTCTAGTCTAGAGCTTTAAAATCATGCATAACATGACATATGTTTACATTTGAAAACTCTGAGATTCGAACCCATGACCCCCAGTTTCTCGAACACCCTGTATTTAAAAAATGGTAAAACATTTTTACGTTGTTTCTTGGGCATGAATTAGTGGGAAAAGTTTTGTTTCATCTCTGTATGTCAAGCCATTCGTCTGTAATCTGTTTAGGACAGCTTAGAAGACTCACCCTGTATACGGCCTAAAATTAGAGGGAAAAATTTTTTTTCAATACATTCATCAATGGACTTTTAACAGGATAAGAAGTTTATTGCAATGTTTGAATGCAATGATGATAATAGGCCTACCGTATATTTTTAATAAGCTATCAAGATGAACATTGATGTGACAATGTGCTAATTGCTTCAAAAACTGTAATAAGTAGCCTAAGGTCCCAAAAGACTCACTTTCTATCTTTGTTGTGAAATATACTATAAAAGCTACAATTGAACAGTGGTACGGTAATCTTAACTGAAATTCATAAAACACTAAATAAACAAACAACAGCCGGCTCACTGGCTACGTAGCTGCCAGACGTAGCTACGGTGAGAACAGTGCACGGGCGACGTATAAGTACACCGAATACATCTGGCTAGACGCCGGTGTGAACAGGCCTTTACTACCAATTTACCTTCAAGAATTATTGAAGCCTCATCAGCATTCACATTATTAGCAGTTGATAACTTTTTATCAGAAGTTAGGACGTCAGCTTCACCAGAGCAAGCAAACATATCTTCACTAGAAGCCATCGAAATGTTGGTATCTTCTGCGCCTTCTGGGCTTTCCACTTCCATTTCCATTTTTTTTTTTTTTTTTTTGTTATTGTTGGCCTATGTGCTTCAGAGATTTGGTGATAATATATTTTAGCCTAATTTCCTTTCTTGTTTCTAAAGGTAAATTATACAAAACATTACACACTATCAACAATAGATTTAATTTGCTGTTAAAAGGATAATTTAAGCATTTCAATACAAAAATTATCCAATCATAGGCTACGTCCCCATAAGATAAGAAAAGGTATCTCTTGTTAGGACCGCAAAATTTGTGAGATATTTTGTCCTCCAAACTAAACTTTGTTGTCGTTCTCTAAATTTCCAATTCCAAAGAATGCCATACAATTCATTTTTTGGACTAAAGTCTGTTTATAAAATGAATATTAGAAATGGGACCTCTTGTCGTTATGGCAAAATAACATTGAGCGACAAGAGGTACCTTTTCTCAGACCGTGCGACGCTAACAAAATTATTTATTTAGACTTTTTACATCTTCAATTCAATATTTTAACCGATACTGTCCTGTTCTATGTTAAATGAGGTATAAAAATCGATACAAAACCAAATTTCAATATTTTTTACCTTAATTACTTATATCGGCTGTACTGAAAATTTTGCATCGCCGACAGAAGGTCCCTTTTTGCCTTCCACATCACATGGTAATAAACAAATACCCCCACCGCAGCAAACTTGCCGACTAAGCTAATTTCCATTTGAATTGATTTTCAATCAAATCTTTATTTTTTTTAAAATACTTTTCAATGAAATGGCGATCATACAAAGTAGGTATTTTAAGCCAAGTATGAATGGAGATGAGTGTAGGATGAGTGTAGGATGTAGGCGCAATCTTGTAGTCTTGTTAGTGACTAAGGCTGACTTATTCCTTAGTCACAGCTGTTAATTAATAGCCCATACAGCTAATGGCAACTAAGGGACCTACAGTTTATAGTAGAATCCAAACCACATTTTTGCCTTGGAATGAACGAATAGATCTAATTGATGTTAAATTAAAAATACCCCCGTCGCAGCTAAACCTGCTGACTAAGCGAATTTCCATTTGAATTGATTTTCAATCAAATCTTTTATACTTTAATGGTGACTATGCAAAGTAGGTATTTTAAGCCAAGTATGAATGGAGATGAGTGTAGGATGAGTGGCGCGATCTTGTCCTCTTGTTAGTGACTAAGGCAGACTTATTCCTTAGACACAGCTGTTAATTAATAGCCCATAAAGCTAATGGCAACTAAGGGACCTACAGTATATAGTGGAATCCGAACCACATATTTGCCTTGGTATTAACGAATTGGTCTAATCCTATACTCTAATATGAGCAATGTTTGCTAGTATGTATGTATGCTTGCTTGCTTGCACCAAGATCTCGAAAACAGCTCCGACAATTTTCTTCAAATGTTGTAAAAAGTTTATTTTTGGCCTAAAAACCAGTTTACTGCAGTTAGAACTGCCAACAAAAATATAATAACGTAGAAAAATGAAACTGAAAGTCACATTTTTTTAACATTAGTCTTATGGGTTGCTAAGTAACCATCTGAATTAAATGACAAGGAAAAAGTAAACAAAAGACTTGTAAGTAGTCTATCCACAGTGGTACTAGCAAATTACAAAATGAAAAACATCAGTTGTTACTATTGAGCAAAGATTATACTGAAGATTACTCGATACATTGTAGCAAGAATATTTTTTATCAGTGATTGTAGTAAAATGACTACAACTAAGTAAAATAACTACTATAGTAGTGTGGAGTGTGGGAACTGCTTATGACGATTAGATTAAGGTATCTGCAATCCTAAAATGCCGCGAAAGGAAGGGAAACAGGTCCACGACATAGGAAGTTGTGAAGGAAGTAGTCAAGGCGAGCTGTCCGGAGTGTGGGAACTGTTTATAACGATTAAAGTTAGGTATCTGCAATCCTAAAATAATATGGGAAGGGAGGGAAACAGGTCCACGACGTAGAAAAAGGTGAAGGAAGCAGTAAAGGCGAGCAGTCCTGAGTGTGGGAACTGCTTAGGTATCTGCAATCTTAAAATGCAATGGGAAGGGAGGAAAACAGGTCAATGCTCCGCCCCAGTGGTTCTGCAGTTCCCCATGTTAACCTTATGAGTAATCATATTTAAAAGGAATTAAAGAATTTAGTCAGCTGTTTCACTATTCATTTTCAGGAATTTCCCTCCTCAACTGTACCTATAAAGTATTATCAAAGATTTTACAAAAAAGACTAGAGGAGTATACATCAAATATCATAGGAGACCATCAAGCCGGCTTCACAAGAGGAAGATCAACCACGGATCAAATTTTTATATTGAAAGAGGCAATTGCCAAATATTATGAATTCAACAAATCCTTTCTCTGCCTTTTCATTGACTTCTCCAAAGCGTACGACTCGATCACTAGGAGAAAACTCTGGAAAGTAATGGAAAAGTATGGAATACCTAAAAAGTTAATAAATCTATCAAAGTCGACTGTTTCAGGATCTAAATGCAAGGTTAAAGTCAATGGAGAATTCTCAGAGGATTTTGATATAAATACTGGTGTGAGACAAGGAGATGGTTTGTCCCCATTGTTATTCAACCTAGCTCTGGAAGACTCTCTACAAGAATTACAAAAGCTAGAAGCTGGAATTACTATGGGAACCAACATAAATATCCTAGCATTTGCAGATGATGTGGCACTTGTGGCCAAAAACGAAGAAGAACTAAAAGTTATGGTCTCAAAACTCATAAACCACACTAAAAAAGTTGGCTTAAATATCAATGTAGACAAAACCAAGATAATGGAATGTGGAAGAGCTACCCAATTAAATAATAAAAATCATGTAGAAATAGAAGGACACAAATTTTATAAAGTAAACAATTTCTCTTACCTAGGAGTAATGCTGACGAGTAATAATGAGGAAGACTCTGAAATTCAGCAAAGATTAAATGCAGCTCATAAAAGTTTATCGGCATGCCACAAATTGTTGAGTTCTCGCCTACTCTCACAGAAAACTAAAATTCGTATATACAAAACTATAATAAGACCAGT
This sequence comes from Macrosteles quadrilineatus, assembly GCF_028750875.1. Lineage (NCBI taxonomy): Eukaryota > Metazoa > Arthropoda > Insecta > Hemiptera > Cicadellidae > Macrosteles > Macrosteles quadrilineatus. The sequence continues at coordinate 13,845,193 of NW_026542594.1, forward strand.
ATTACTATATGGCTCAGAGAATTGGGTGATAAGCAAGAGAACTGAGAAACGACTTATAGTGTTCGAAAACAAGATTTTAAGGAAAATCTTTGGACCAACCTTTGAAAACGGAGAATGGAGAGTTAAGCACAACAGGGAGTTGAGAGAGTTGTACAGGGACCCAGATATTGTGGCTGAGGTGAGAAGTAGGAGATTGAGATGGGCAGGCCATGTGTTAAGAAAGGAAGAGGGATCCTTAGTGAGAAACACCCTAAACAACAATCCCGAGGGTAGAAGACCTCCTGGAAGGCCCAAGTTGAGGTGGAGAGATCAAGTGAGAAGAGACCTGAGAAGAATGGGAAGAAGGGAGGATGAAGCAGTGGATCGTGCAGTCTGGAGGCAGTGTGTTGGCGAGGCAAAGTACCTCCTTGGGTACCAAGAGCCACAGCAGTAAGTAAGTAGCCTAAGTAAGTCAGCTGTTTCAACTTTACAAGTTGGTTCTATAATATGCAATAGCATTAAAAAGTTATAAGGTTTCCCAACAGGGTGCAGCACTATTATTTTTTTTTTTTTTTTGCTATATGACAATAGCTAATTTGAACCAAGCAGCAACAAAAAGCTGTGATACACAATGAGAACTGTCAAAGTAGGATTGTTTACAGTTATATTTATGTTTTTAATTTAATAAATAATTTAATAATGTGTGACCGTTTGACAATTTATTGTTTTTTCTATTGTTTAGGTGCAGTGGTAGAACATGGCTATGGCCCGCAGTGCCCGCGGTGCGGGGGGGCCCGCGAGCTATGGGGGCCCGTGAGCCCTGACTGGGATTTTTCGGGAAATTTTACCGGGACACCGGCCCGCAATTGTGTGACAGGCTCAGCCACACGGGCCCCCTATCATAATAATATTTATATGAAAATTACCATAGGTTTTTTATGCCGAAAATTTGTTAAACCCAGTAAGAGCACTAGGACAAGTAGTTTACAACAGCTTAACTGACACTATTATTTGGCCGATCGATATAAACTCTCTACCAACCTAAGTAAAAGAATTGTCATCAGTCATGCAGGTTGCATCAACAGTCCCCATGGACTGCGTGAAGGCGCTATTTATAATAGGGCCGTATTTAGAACCAATGTGTCCCCGGCCTAGGAGGATAAAACATTAATGTTAATCCGTTAATTCTCCTAGGCCCCGGTGGGGCACACCAGAGAGGGCCCTCAATGCTGATTTAACTTAATGAACTTGACAATTTTTTACCATCAAATCGGCGAATTAACCTAGGTGCCTTATGCAGTAGCTAATAAATAATTCCATTCTTTCATTGGCGCTAAAGAAGGATTTTCATTTCACTTCATTTCTTACTATTAGGAGGCTGCACTTTAGATTTATTTACTTCGCACTTTAGATTTGTTTACTTCGAGTCAGGTAAAAAATGTTACTTACTTAAAGGCTTCGGGCCAAATCAGAGCGGTTCAAAATCGGTTTGCTTTGGAAACTGTTGATTTTTATATAATGTCGATTTTCGAGCCGAGCACTCGAGCTACATGTCGCCTACTTTTCAGGTGGTCGAGAACTTGGGGGGAGGGGGGCAAAGATGGCGGAACGCGCTATGCATTGAAACGACTGTAGCTCGATAACGGTACGAGATGGGACATCGGTTAAAACGTAGTTTTAATCCAAAAAATATGGCCAATAGAAAAGGTTACTGGGTAAAAAGTTGTATCTTAACTGATAAAAAAGTTATAACAATTATAAGTTTAAACAAAACCTACATTATACAGCTATTTTCTTCAAAACTCATATGGATTGTTGATAAAAAATTGTGTAATTACTTAATTACTCGGCTAAATATTAACCAGATGCATTTTCTCATAAGAAAAAAATATATTATTACGAATACATATGGTTTAAAATGTTGATATTACTTCTTTGCAACACTCACAAATTAATTCTACTTTCGGAAAAAAAACTACACGAAAAGTCCATTTTTACATATTTTATACAATAACTTGTTTATTTATAGAGATACGACCTCGGACCCAATAACCATTATTGTAGTCCATATTTTTAGAATTACAACGACGTTTTAACCGATGTTCTATCTTTTACCATTTTTGAAATATCAGCGTTTTAACGCATAGCGCAAACCGCCATGTTTGCCCCCTCCCCCCCACCTTATCGACCACTTTTGAAATAGGCGACATACGTAATTTTGATCACCACAGTCCATATTACAATAATCAGCAATAACATTGCGTACTACTTTCATGCATGCTCAAACCCCCTCAGCTCCTGGACTATACGTGTTTGCCGCGATTGCGGATATCGACGAGAACATATCCCCGAGGGTGACGATGACGATGTCTCCGCGGCCGCAGGAGACGTTCAATATTTTGCCGGATTGCGGAAGACGTTATTGACGTTTTTCTGCGAGCGAGATATATTTAGGATTTTGCCGCGATTGCGGGAAAAATTATTTCCCCGTCACCACGGGTCGCGGGGCGGGAGATATTAGGGATTGGGCATTGAACGCGGGAGACGATAATGTTGTTATCTGATGATGTTATTGATTATTGTATTGTATTGTATGCGATCATAGAAGACGATGATGATGCCTCGGGAGACGCCGTACCAAGCTAAAGTGCAAGTTTAGGCGGTAAGACACGTGATATAATATTATATATGTAATATTTTTTAAGATTATTGGGAGGGGCCCGGTGAACAAACTTGCGGGGGGGCCCGCGGGCTCTTATCGCCACCACTGGTGTTAGGGTACCGTAAATTTAAAGATCCAAATTTTATTAAACTGTGTCCTCCCCCATTGCAAACGCAAAGCTTGAGTATAACTGCAATAAGCATTTTATACTTATATGCCAACCCCGTACGAAGGACGGGTGCTCTGCTAGTAGCCCATAAAGCTAATAGCAACTAAGGGACCTACAGTTTATAGTGGAATCCGAACCACATATTTGCCTTGTTATTAGGCCTAACGAATTGGTCTAATTGATGTTAAATTAAAAATACCCCCGCCGGCCCCGCCGCAGGAAACCTGCTGACTAAGCCAATTTCCATTTGTCTGAATTGATTTTCAATTAAATCTATTTAAATAGCATTATGTTTAACGAGTACCTAGGTTTGCTGCTATAAGGAAACTAATAAAGTGTGTTTTATTAGTAAAATATTAATCGCTTAGTATAAAATAACTAAATTTGCCACGTTTGATCAAAATATATCCATAAACAAGCAAAATAACATTTTACAATATTCTCCATATGATTAACATAGGTAGTAATTTTAAATTTACAATTCTTTGATTTTTATCGTTTACCAATTTAACCATACAAAAACACTTTGGTATACTAAATTATTTGTTTTTTAAGCTCTTTAAAAAGGTCTAGCCTATATTTTGTAAAGAAATTTTGTTTGAGGTTAAAAAATGAGAACAATTTTTTACCCCATAAGAGACCCGTAAAACCCTGTTCCCATGGTCCAATCATGCTGGTTCACAAACTCATTTAAGTTTATCCCGCCTTACACCGTTAAACCAAATTTCATCAAAATCGGACAAAAATTACTCAAGTTGTTCACAGAAAAATTTGAACGAATGGTTTTTTTGGCCATTGGGGACTTTATAATGAAAAAGTAAATCGGTCCCGGGCCTAGGTCTTACAGTGTCACCTAAGGTAATAGCTACTGTACTTCCCTATAGAAAAATTCAAACTTAACAAATTGGGGTGTAATTTTTCTAATCCAGATGGCATCCAAAATGGCTGCCGTTAGATACCATTTTATGGGATTTCCTTAATAGGCTATCTCAAAAACTATCAACTTTTTGTATACTATACTAAATTAGGAAATTAAAGAAGATCAAATTTCCTACAAGAAAAGTATATGATGTAAACATTTTGGTTCCACCATTTACAAGACATAATAAATATCTTACTAATTTGAAACTTAAATCATAAATATTGTTCCAAAATTAAGATGAGGGTGAGCATACAAAAAGTTGTAATTTAAGAAACTACTTACACGGTTTTTGAGAGCTCGTCAACGCCTAATTTTTTTTATTAAATTGTCCAATTTCTGGAAATGTAAAGATTTTAAAAATTATGCAATTAGTCAAATTTTAAGTTAAATTAAAATATGTATGGACCTGTGTAGGCTCATTTTTAATAAAAATTAAACTAGTTAACCACCCGTGCTCCGCCACGGGAATATTGTCAGCAATAAAAGAAATAATAATTAACAAATACTGTTTATCTTTGTATTTTATTTAGGGGTTGTTTAATTTTTACATGAAATAGAACTGATAGTTTGCCTGTATAAACTATTTTATGTTAATCAAACCGATATATTATTTTAACCAAATGAATGTTTTATATAAATTCGAGTTTCATTTGAAAAATAAATAGTATATGAACTGGGCAATGCTGATAACCTAATAAGCAGCTATTTATGATATTTAGATAATTTGTTCAAGTATATTCCTATATTCGTCGTTTTTTTTTTTCATTACATTTGTTGTATAGAATAAAGATAGTCACTTAGCCTACATGTAAATCACGCATCAGCAGTTGGTCACATTACACGAATCTTTGACCCATACTGTGAGTAAAAGCTGTGTTTACGTCGTATATATAACTTTGGCCATACTTTGTTCAATGTTAGAGGGTATTAATGGTCCAATTTGATGGAAAAGGAGTCGTGGATTTTAAAACTATGTAGATTACCACTACCAGAAAGATGTTGATTCAAGTGAGACTTAGAACTGGCCATTTCAAATGCAGATTTGTATTATATTTTACTCAAATAGTTTTTTTGTCTCTTTTGACCCTTAATACTTTTTTTATAGTCGCTGTTGATAAGATTTTCCTTGAACTCTAAATGTTGATAAGGAGTTCATTTTTACCTTCCCCTTGTGACAACATAAGAAAAAAATATTTGTGTCCCAGTTAGTCTGTTATGACTCAATCAAAATTCATAGATTTGCAGTACTGACAAATCCAATCTAACGACCCCAATTCAAAAAAATTGGTATTTTTAGAAGGGACTTCCAGAGCACATTTAACACCATCACTGCTCTTTACCTTTTTAGTTCGATGGTTCTCTACATGGTTTTTTTTTCGTTCTGTATGTCTCTTTACGCCCGGTTAATGATTAGGCCTACCTTTTCTTTTTCTTTTTGTACTTTTCACATCCTGGGGTTAATGATAAAGTTGTGTAACGCTATAATGACCCGAGTCAACATTGCCATTAAACATCAAGTCGGATACTTCTTCGCCAGAACCGAAATTGTAAGTCACAGTTTCTCAAGCAACTTCCCTGTGTAGGCCTACTCGAAAAAATATAGTTAGGGTATAGTTCACTGATAAATTGTAGTTCCAAATATCCCAGCGTACTCGCCATCTCGAGAAGGTAAAATTTGGATGTCGAACACCGATCTTGAGTAAGATTAATCACTTACGATAAAATGTTTGTATGTTTACCAATCATTAGCAATTATCTGTACAACTTGCAAGCGGATTTCACTATGATTGTTCTGGTGGCTATAGAGAATAAATTATATTGATCAAAACAATAAGTTTCCGTCCCCTAATATGGGTATTATTTCACATTCCATACTCAAACTTAAACTCAATTACCACGTTCCTTCAGATCACTTGGCAGGAAAACTAAAACATTTTTGTCCCAGTTAGTCTGTTCTGACTCGAAATTCATACATTTGAAGTAGTGACAAATCCAATCTAACGACCCCAATTCAAAAGAGTTGGTATTTTTTTGTAGGGACTCCCAGAGCACATTTAACACCAACACCGCTCTTTACCTTTTTAGTTCGATGGTTCTCTACAATTTTTATTGTTCGGTATGTCTCTTTACGCCCGGTTAATGATTACCTTTTCTTTTTCTTTTCGTACTTTTCACACCCTGGGGTTAATGATAAAGTTTTATAACACTATAATGACCGGAGTCAACATTACCATTAAACATCAAGTCACATACTTCTTCGCCAGAACCGAATGGTAAGTCACAGTTTCTCAAGCAACTTCCCTGTGTACTATTCACTGATATATTGTAGTTCCACGTATCCCAGCCACATTGAGAAGGTAAAGTTTGGTACCACTGAACGTCTAACACTGATCTTGAGTAAGATTCGTCACCTACTATAAAATGTTTGTATGTTTCCCACTCATTAGCAATTATATGTACAACTTGCAAGCGGATTTCCCCATGATTATTCTGGTGGGTGTAGAGAATAAATTATATTGATCAAAACAATAAGTTTCCGTTCCCTACTATGGGTATTATTTCACATTCCATACTCAAACTTAAACTCAATTACCATTTTCCTTCAGATCACTTTGCAGGAAAACTAAAACATTTCAAAAATAAGTTAACAAATACACTTTCCTTGATCAAAATTGTGTGTTTATAAACAGAAACTCCAAGTTTAATAATTGCATACTGAAAGTGAGGTTATAAAAATAATAACAAATGTCTGACAAACATTAAAACAGCTGACGAATAATTTATAAACTGTGTATTATATTCTTCAATAAGAATTGTATTGACTCGACCTTTAAAGGGCTGTAGGTCGTAGCCCTTAGAAAAAACGTAAATTCTAAGGAAGTTCGGCAAATCTACACACTATCCCCTTTAATTTGAGACATAAATCTTGTAGATCGGTCCAGTAATTACTGAGAAAACAGTGTTACAACTGTGTATTAAATATTAGTGGATTTATTTTGTTAAAAGCAAAAGTTAAAAATATGATGTTTAAACATAAGGAAACTAAAAAACTAAATGAAAACTATTATAACTTAATATATATATATATTTAAATATAACTTATTTAATTTTCTAAAAATAATTGTATTTAATGGAAAATAATTGTAGGCTTAAAAGTTGTAAAAATTATAATAGATAGCCTACTATTTTTACTGAAGGGACTCCTTTAGGCCCAGACCTATGCTTAAAAATCCTAAAATCACTTTTAAACTAGGACTTTAATACTACAACTTTTCTTCAACCCTAGATCTGGCGGTCATTTTATTCACCAGTGGCGTGAATATTTTGGCCCTTTGTAGTAGACAAGCAAGCTGCGACAGTATTTTAGGCCTGACAAAAAATTTTAAATTGACAATTTTTTAGATTTTGTTTGTAATTTTTAGGCATACAACAACGCTTCAAATGAAATCAAAAAGCATCCACAAAATGTTCTGGAAATTGCAAAATTTTTGCATAAGCATTTTTGATAGTGTTATTTCATTGTGTTTCACCCACTAAGTATTTCAATTGTGCAAAAACAGTCTGGAAGTAGCATAAATTAATGAGTCGGTTCATTATAACCTAACTTAACCTTTACCTTCCTAATCTAACCTCACTTCAAAACACTTAATACAGTCACGAATCCGCATAAAACCCAACCTACCTTCCTCACATGCCTAAATAAGAACCAACTGATTATTTGTTTTCAAAACGAATTGATTTAATTCCGCATTAAGTTGAGTATAAACAGCTGTTTGCTCTCCTCCTCACTCAGTCCTCAGTCCACATACGGACCCGTCCAGACCACGCTATATTACCATCAGTACCGCTCAATGAACCTTGGATTCGTAATTTTAACCTTCGTTTTACGACAGGGTTGGTACTAAATTTAGAAAATAAAATTCCCTAACTTTTCCAGGTTTTCCAGACTGATATTATACTTTTTCCAGGTATACCGTAAGTCGATATTGACCAATCAAAATCAAGAAATATTAGAAAAAATTTAAATATTTAACTTATTCCATCACTCCCTAATACAAAACTTGTTTCAAACTATACCAGGTGTCCAAAAAGTCCTGGGTCGGTTGAATATTTTTTTGAAATATTTCAAATAAAGCTACAAAAGTTTCACAGAGTTACTGGACATAAAAATCTATTTTATCACATATTCAGTGATCCGCTACTTCCTCAGGGGGACGACCTACTAGAAGTCAGAAGAAAATCCCTAACGTAAGCATAGGTTGATTTGATATGCATACCAAATAAAAGGTCTTTAGAGAACAGAACCGCAAACCCGACCTCAAACAGATGACCGAGTAAAAAATGACAGCCATTCAAAGATTTCTAGAACCTGCCATTTTGAATCTTTAAAGTCTTGCCATTTTTTACCCAGATGTTATTTTGAGCTCAAATTTACAGCTATATAGTGATGTGGGTCGGGAATATTCCCAGTGGGAGGGAACTTATAAAATGGAAATATTGCCAGGAATATTTCTTTGACTTAAAACCGGAAAGATTCCAAAATTTTTGGAATTTATGAAAATTGTATAAATTTGAACGTTTTTAACATTAACTTATTGAAAGTTAAAGAGCCTTAAAACTATGTCACCTAAGTATATTCATACATTTTAATCTAAGAGTTGTCATTCCATGCATTAATTTCCTGTATACACAAATTAGAATTTATGAAACTCAATGGATTTTAATTCTTAGAACTTATCATCAACAACTTGAGGTATTTATAAACAAAATATATTTTTTAGAACTCATGTTTAAAAAAAACAAACATCCTTTGGTCAAACATAATCATAACAATATATATTAAATATATAGATTTTTAAATTATATTTTTAATTGAATTACATTTTTAAAATTTAAAAAATCCCCTGTTTCTTTATTTTTTTTTTCAGCTTTAAAATTTAGCATTGTAAAGGAGTTAGGCCCACAACTTTCAACATTGCCAAACTAGAACTAGGCCTAGTACATTAAAGTTTTAACAAACAAAAGGGGAATTAAAGCTAATAATAGTTACTTAATTATTTGAATTTTATAACATTGAAAACCAAAAGATTTTTTTTCTAACAAAGAGGTTAAGCAAACAAAAGTTTGCCAGATCAGTAGGCCTAAACATTAAGCTATATTTGATCTAAAACTAAAAATAGGAGTGTTTGAATATAAAAAAGTATAATAAAAATTGATCATAGCCACAGTTTAGTTCTTAAGAGTAATTTAATTGGAATGAGCTGAAATGGGGAAATATGGTTCTTACTAGGTAAGAGGGAATTTTTTCCCTCTAACACTTATATGATATCTTCGCTTTCTGTATAATTATATATTCCGTATTCCGCCTGATAATTTTATCCTCATCCTCTATACCTCCCCAAAGAAACTTACTCTTGAGAATAAGCCTTACGCTTGACTTTCTAAATGCATCTGCTGAGCACAATGACAAACAAAACCTATGGCATCAAGTAGGCTAGCTCGATAGGGACAAGCAAACTGCCTCTCATATTAGGGTGCAGCATCAATAGTGTGAGATGGATCGATCCAATAGCAAATTTTTTCTCTCAATGCGGTGATGCAGTTTTTAAGGGTTGAATGGCCCATAAAACCTTTTGGTTTTTAATACATAGTCTTAATTTGATATGTTAAATTAAAAGTTTTTTAATTTTTTCATTTTTATCTACTGGGTATTTACTAGGTTATTTTTCTGATTTGAGTATTAAATCAATTATAATATTTTTTGAACATAAGAGTGTTTGAGTTTTGGTTAATCATACAACTGCCACAATGACCTATTAATTTGAGCAATTAATTTAGCTTATAAAATGATAAATTACCAGTTATTTATTTCAATTACTATTTTGAACTAAAATATATTTCAGTTTTTGAGGTTGATTTAACCATATAATTACGGCTTTTACCTCTTAAACAGTTTATAAACCTACCTTGCTAGTTAATCATAAATTCCCGGGAATTAATGAATTTTGGGAATATTGCCGGCAATATTCCCTGGGAATAGTGGGAATGTTTCCTTGATTTTAAATTCCCGAGAATTTTACATCACTATTTGCAGCATTGTATTCTACATATAGCCTAAAGACCTTTAATTTGATGTGCATTGACCTATGCTTACGTTTGATTTTCTTCTGACTTCTAGCGGCCCCTGAGGAGGTAGCGTATAATAGCATTGCAAATTAAATAAATCTTTGGACAGATGTCATTTTTGACTCGGGTGTCCATTTGAGTTTGTGTTTGTAGCATTGTATTTTACTAACAAAGACCTTTAATTTTATGTGAATATCAACCTATGGTCACATTTAAGATTTTCTTCTGACTCCTAGCGGGCCGTCCCCCTGAGGAAGTAGCGGATCACTCAATATGAAATAAAACAGATTTTTACGTCCAGTAACTTTGTGCAAAGTTTTAAAGCTCTTTTTTAAATAACTTTTTTCAAAATATATTTAACCAACCCCGGAATCTTTGGACACCCTATACATATCAATTCCTCCCCCGTACCGATAACTAACTATTGATATAAAAATGTGCATCAGTGCTTATGTCATTCTTTTTGCCATAAGTCATCACCCTGATAAAAACATGTTTAGAGCAAAATGTAGCATAGGCTATCTGTAAAAAGTTAGTTTTTCAGGATAAATTCCAGAACTTTGTCATAATTCCCTGACTTTTCCAGACCAACCAAATTCCCTGACTTTTCCAGGTTTTCCCTGACCGTACCAACCCTGTACGGCCATTTAGGAATCTCGCAGACAAAAACTGATTGCATTTTTGGATTCAGCGTGAAAAAACTGTAAGTAGACATCTAAAAATTACAGGATATCGCATTGTAGGTGGTACATGAAATATTTTAAAAAATATTAAAAAAAGGGGGGGCGGGGTTTAATAACATATATCAAGAAACAATTATATTATTTAACTTAGGCTTATGGCTTGGGGGAAGGTAGGTTAGACTTTATGAGATTCATGGCTGCATTACCAACCTACGAATAAAATATAGACGTATTTTTTTAAGCTACCGTACTTACAACTTAGGCCTACCTTCAAAATTTTGTAGCCTAAGAAAACTTTTTCTTGCTAAAAGATAAAAAACATTTTGCAAAGTAACTTTTCATACTTACATATATTTTATGCTGATAATCCATCCCCTAAGTTAGGCTACCTAGGCTATGCAAGTTACCTAGCTTTATGTGTTAAGTAGTGTAAAAACATACAGACAGCGTAGCGTAGCGCAGCGCATGTTTTAAATCAAACCCGTGCATTGAAATGAGGTATGACATACTAGTCGCGTATTTCGGCGCAGCGTAGAGCAGCGCAGCGCAGCGTACGACCGAGGAACAAACTATTTTGTTTTTCTCAGAGCGTATTGGAGCGCATTCGACTGCAGACACGCTTAAAGTCAATACTAGTCTCTTTTCTGCACCAATTGGTCTCCTCCAATTACTTAGTTGTCAGCTTCTCTCAATCATTCTTCACCAAACTAAATAAGTTATGTAATAGAACGTTGTAAACTTAGTTGACATTAGCCTATTATTGAATAATTCTTAAACCGAGACTCGTATTTCCTAAGGATTGGAAATAAGATGTATTCACCATGTTTGTCCCTGCCTTTACTCACTTCATGCACCCCGACACCTCCTCACTGATCAAAAACTGCCACCTTAAGGTATTTTTGACAAAACTTATACGAGCCATCTTCGACAGAGCCATCCGCTAAGTTATGCCGATGTACTTTATTAACACCGTCTACAACATATAATGCGCTACGCTGCACTCTCTGTGTATTGGACAAAGCCGCGCTCGGCTACGCTGTCTCTATGTTTCTATTCTACACTTATTAACATTGGCTCAAGCTTCCAATAGGTACTGATTATCAATAACATAATTATGCTTACTCAGAGAGTCGTAGGCCTACTTAAATTAATAAATTACCAATAAAAAAATTAAATGGTTATATCATTTATGTTTCCTGTAAATTACGTGTAACCTAGGACTAGGTCTACTGATATTTAGGTTAGGTTATACTATTGTAACTGTATATCTTGAACGCTCTAGTTTTAACAATTGTAAAGCCTTGCAAAATATTGTGAAATAAAAAGAGTATTACCTTGATTAGGAACTACATTAAATTATGTATAGTTTTAGCAATGTCAGAAGTAAAACAGTAACAGAGCAATGAGAGCATTACTTAGGTTACTTTACTTTAGTTTACTTCAATAATAATACCGTCGTGAAGTTAGCGGCTCTTTTCATCGGCGCTTTTTCGGATTGTAATAGATATGGGTTGGTACGCCTGCGGGCGCCACAAACGTGTTTTGCAGGGATGTCGGAAACACAATTCAATGACAATACGGTTCGAAATGATGTTTTTACATTTATATAATGTCAATTATACCTTGATAAAACGTGTATACACATTAAAACTAATTTATTGGCGTATTTTAAAAGGTATATTTGAGACCGTACTGTACATTATACGTAGCTATGGCTTAAAATAACGCGATCAATTAAAACTCCGAACATAAAAAAGTGCATAATCTTTTTCCTAAGCCCATCACACCAACTTTGAGCAATTCTAATTGTAATATACAACGTGTAGAATACTCAGTATAAATATGATTGAGGCAGTCCCCTTAATTACGAAGTTATATGGCAAAATTTATATGGTAGATAAGAATTTGCGTCAGGAAAAAGTGCACAATCTTTTTCCTAAGTCCATCACATCAACTTTGATGTATTCTAATGGTAATATACAATGTGTAGAATACTCAGTATAAATATGATTGAGGCAGTCCAGTAAATTACGAAGCTATAAGGCAAAATGTATATGTTTGATAGGAACTCGCATCAGGAAAAAGTGCACAATGTTGACCCTAAGCATTGAATATATACCCTATAAGAAGGACACATCTTATGGCCAGAATTCAGACTAATATGTTCGTCTTCAAGTGCTACATTTCGCCTTTGCCACCAGAGTTCTCCAACCCCAGTTTTCTTCGCCTTCTGTGCGAGAGAGAGCGCGCCGGGGGTGTGACAGAGAGCGAGGATATTGAGGGAGAGAGATAGAAAATCTGCCTGGTGGAGTTGGGTCAGGGAGAAAGCAAACGGCCAAACGAGTCAAATAATGAGAAATTCTGAGAACAAATTCGTCCCTCAAACTATTATTGTTCTAATGGAAACAATATCCCAAACGGTATAAGCACTGGTTAGGTTTCAGTTTAGTTGCCACTCTTCTACATATCACATCTCCTTATTTAAACTTAAAATAGCAATTCTTAGTATAATAGTGTCTTTAGCTGAACTAGTAATAGTCAATATTTAATTAGTTTATTAGTGAGTAATGTGTTATTTGTTACTATATCGTTTTTATTAGTTAGTAGTGAAATGTCTAGAGGTGGTAAATGTTCGTATGTTAACTGTGAAAATACGCCTGCGAAGAACCGAGAATTGTCATTCTTCAGTTTCCCAGTGAACGACAATGAAAGGTAAGAAATTTTTAATTTTTTGAGTTTATCGTTAAGAAACCACCAATCCTAAATACCCGTTTATATTAAACCTGCATACTTGTTGAATATATATTTGACCGTGAACACTTATTTAGGTTACATAGGATGATATAAAAGAGGTGCCGATGCACATATGATTTAATTTATATAGAAACGTAGCCTTGTTTCTCCGAATTACCACTCTAATTTCAGTAAATATGTTATTGACAAATAACTTGCAAACCGCTGGCTTAATTTGACAATCCTTAATAGCAAGTGTCACTTTACCCGTTCAATAATGCAAGGCACATTCTTAAACACTCTTACCATTGACTATAGAAAAATAACATTACTAACTTACTCTTTCTAATGATTTTGATTTTTTGATTTCGATGATTTTGATGATGATTTTTTTGTCAACTAACTGTAAACCATTGGGTTTCAAAATAGGGCCAACTTTTTAGCTAAACACAACCACTAAAATCAAGTGCAATGTATAACCAACTATGTTATGTCTAAGTTAAGTAAAAAAAAGAATAAATATTTTTCCAACAACAAATAATGCATGAAACACAGGTCATAAAATGCTTGAGATATACCAATATGATGCAAAAAATGTACTTCTGCTTGTTGCAGCATCCAAAATAAACTATTGATTTTAAGGTATATATTTTAAGGTGAAAGGAAAATACATTGGTGTGATATTGATATTCCCGTCATATGCTAACGTCACTCAGATTGCAAACACCATTTTACCATTTAGAATAGTTATGAAAACAATAACAATCAAATCAAAACAAATTATGTACTTAAGGCAATACATCAGCCGTTTTTTTTTTTTTTTTTGCAATCTGGGTGACGTTAGCAAATGACGGGAATAGCACACCTGTGTATTTTCCTTCCACCATGAGGTATATAGTTATTCATTAAACATGTTGAGTAGTTTGTACTGTAAACGAAAAGCTATCACAACAGTTCCAAACCTGTCAACAGTGTAATTTTCTAACATTTTAAAAGAGAAATTTTAGTGTAAATATAATCAAGCGAATTGAAATTCGCATAGTCTGCAGGTTTGCTGTGGTGGGGGTATTTATTACTGTTTTCACATAAATACAGGGTTTGTAATTACGTGTTTGTTAAACTTCATTAAATATTACATTGCTAGCAGCATTCTTACCATAAATAATATTGTATCAGGTACAATTCGGCAAATATTTCATTTATTTTTGGACTTCCACCAACTTAATTAAGAATACGCGAGTATCAACATGAACAAGTCGGATCAACAATTAAATTGGTCAACTGATCAGCTGATTAGTTGACGTTCGAAGCATTACAATTTTAATTCTTTTCTCTCGATACTTGAACCTCATTGGTCCGTTACCTGTGTGGATATGAGAAAAACTATGAAAGTAAACAGCTGTAAAGTTAAACTTTTCAATTCTAAGAACTGGACTGAAATGGCTACTTTAAAAAACGGTCGTAGGTAAATAATTTTTCATAACACTTTTAACTTTTACCTTCCCCGTAGCAGCAAACCTAACCGCTCGTTACGACTAATGTGTTTTTTGTAATTGGGAATAAATATGTCTTATTTATGGAAATATTTAAAATCAAATGTAATCAGACAAGTTAAAATTCGCTTAGTCTGCTGGTATCTTGTGGCAGGGGTATTTAACTTTTACACATTTTATTTTGCTGTAAACTTCACTTTTCATAGCGTACTCGGCTATAATTTTATTATTAGGAATAAAATATTATGCTATATAATATAACTTATTTATAAATGCATTTTTTGAATTTGGCAATTGGCTCTATATAGCAGTGAGACACATTGATTGGACATTCGCTGAGTACTTAGGTTTACTGTGACGGACGTATTTTTAAATCATGAAACCAAAGGGCTAAATTAAGTGATAAATTGATTGTCGGGAAATGATAAAATGATTGGTATACTTTTCCATTTAAAATATTTAATGAAATCTGGTACCGCAATACATTATTCGTAGTTGGATGCATAAAATATCAAGGACTCTTGAAATGTTGAAAACCTACACAGTTAATTGTTTTTATGCAACGCACGTACTTAAAAAAGAATTTTTAAGGTTAGAAGTGTAGGTTGTTTTTATGTTTTCGGAATAATGATTATATTTGATGCAAAAAAATTCTGTATAACCAATTTCATACCTTGACTTGTTTTTATTATATTGTTACCATTTTCTATTATAAAACCTACTGTATTTAGTATTATTATTAGATTTGCTGAATGTTTTTTTTTTCATTGCCTTTTTGATTGATAAAAGCTAAGTTAAATTTCTTTCAATTTGTTATAGTATACATCGTCTTTTTATTATATTTTTGTTATTTTATTTATATTTTATTAATGTAAAAATGTATTAATGTATGTGTATTAATGTGTTTATTATTGTACTTTTATATTGTAAAGTTTGTTGTTTTTGAATGATAATGTTCGAGTTTAGTTGCATATTGGTTTAGCTAATTATAATCAGTTTAGTTTGTTATATTTGTGGATTCCTGTAAAATTTTGCTTGAATGTTATATAGTTACTAGTTGTATATACATTAAACGCTATTTTACCAATCAATGTGGTTGTTTGTTAAATAAATTGTATTTGATCCATGCCCCCCTGCAATTAATATAAATGTATTTTGGATTATTGACATTAGGCCTATTTATGGTTTTAAGATTGTTGTGTATTAAAAAAGAAAAAATACTCTGTTGCAGCAGACCTGCATACTGAGCAAATTTCAAATGCTAAAATAATAAATGTAGACGAGGCCTTCTTTAAAGTAAAACCAGCTTACGTCCATAAATGTGGAAGCTGGAAAGTGATAATGCAGATTTGCTTCACTGGTTCCAACATCAATAAAAAACGAAACGAATTAGAATATTACAATAAAGACTTTGAAATATTTTATGAAATTACTTTATGAATTTATAAACACTGTAATTTTGTTTTGTTGTATCTATTTGTAACGATTTGGGAAAATAAACATTATTCTTATTCTTATAATTAACAGTAAAATCAAAATCTTTAGTTGACAGATCTTGTTTTAATTTAATCAAAATTTCAAAGTGTGATTAACAGCAAACCTGCGAAAATTCGTAAAAATGAAATTGGAATAGAAAGCAATTAAATTAAAATGCTCATATGACAGTATAGCCTACACATCCAGTGAGCATACGTCTCAACATCCGACACTGTGGTTCTATATGTATTATAGGCAAGGAAGAAGCATCTCGACTCGACCACCGGACACCTAGCTGAGGCAGGGGGCTGCCGAGTGCCGAGTCGAAATCCCGTTAAGGGTTGGTGTCACGTGACAAGCCTCTCGCACCGGGGCTATAGCCCTGCTCTCGCACGCACGCACGTTGCCGCACCCGGCACTAGACATTGAAAGAACTATTAGCGCTGTCTCGCGTCGAAGGCGAGAACTAGCGTTTTGACCTGTCGAACTGGTCTGAATTTTTAACATGGCGTGTGTCTTTCTTATAGGGTATATATTCAATGCCCTAAGCCCATCACATCAAATTTGAGGTATTCTAATCTATCTATCTATCTATCTATCTATCTATACTATTATAAAAAAGAGGTGGTTGCTGTATGTGTGTGTGTATGGGAAAAGTAAACGGGGAAAATACTGGTCGGATCGGGCTGAAATTCGGCATGATGATAGCTCATATTCCCGATTAACATATAGGCATATTTTTATCCCAAAAATCCTTCCGGGCTCCGCCCCAGTGGCTCTGGAGTTTCCCATGTTAACCTTATGAGAAATGGAATTAATGAATCTTAACAGCTGTTTCAACTAAACAAGTTGGTTCTGTTCTATGATGTTTAATAGCATTAAAGTTACAAGGATTACCAACAGGGTGCAGCACTAGCACTATTATTTCTTTTACATTTATGACAACAGCTAATTTGCAACCAAAAGGTGAGTGAGCGTAGCGAACGAACTTCAACCTGGAGGCGAGTGAGCGTAGCGAACGAGCTAACCTGAAGGAAAGTGAGCGCAGCGAACGAGCTCCAACCTAAAGGTGAGTGAGCGTAGCGAACGAACTTCAACCAGGACGTGATTGAGCCATGCAAACGAGATCATCTTGAAAATTAAGAAGTTAAACGGGGCAAAGCCCGCGGGTTACAGCTAGTGGTAATATACAATCTGTAGAATAGTCAGTATAAATATGATTGAGGCAGTCCCCTAAATTACCAAGTTATATGGCAAAATGTATATGGTTGATAGGAATTTTCGCCAGGAAAAGTGCACAATCTTTTATCTAAGCCCATCACATCAACTTTGAGGTATTCTAATGGTAATATACAATGTGTAGAGTACTCAGTGTAAATATGATTGAGGCAGTCCAGTGAATTACGAAGCTATAAGGCAAAATCTATATGGTTGATAGGAATTTGTGTCAGGAAAAGTGCACAATCTTTGTCCAAAGCCCATCACATCAACTTTGAGGTATTCTAATGGTAATATACAATGTGTAGAATTCTCAGTATAAATATGATTGAGGCAGTCCAGTGAATTACGAAGCTATAAGGCAAAATCTATATGGTTGATAGGAATTTGCGTCAGGAAAAGTGCACAATCTTTTTCCTAAGCCCATTATAAACTTTGAGGTATTCTAATGGTAATATACAATGTGTAGAATACTCAGTATAAATATGATTGAGGCAGTCCAGTAAATTACGAAGCTATAAGGCAAAATGTATATGGTTGATAGGAACTCGCATCAGGAAAAAGTGCACAATCTTTTTTCTAAATCCATCACATCAACTTTGATGTATTCTAATGGTAATATACAATGTGTAGAATACTCAGTATAAATGTGATTGAGGCAGTCCCGTAAATTACGAAGCTATAAGGCAAAATGTATATGTTTGATAGGAACTCACATCAGGAAAAAGTACACAATCTTTTTCCTAAGCCTATCACATCAATTTTGAGGTAATCTAATATAATGGTAATATACAATGTGTAGAATAGTCAGTATAAATATGATTGAGGCAGTCCCCTTAATTACCAAGTTATATGGCGAAATGTATATGGTTGATAGGAACTCGCATCAGGAAAAAGTGCACAATCTTTTTCCTAAGTCCATCACATCAACTTTGAAGTATTCTAATGGTTAAACTTATATACAATGTGTAGAATAGTCAGTATAAATATGATTGAGGCAGTACTGTAAATTACGAAGCTATAAGGCAAAATCTATATGTTTGATAGGAATTTGCGTCAGGAGGCCAACGTAGGCCATATGTAGGCCTATATAGGCCTATATAATGTATCATTGAAAATACATTTGCAATGATATTTTCTGATTTTAAAATTTATTTTGTTCTGCATCATCTCATGTTTTGCAATATAACGTTCCATTACGAAATCAGTGGAAAATCCTGAATCAGTGGAAAATGATCTTATATCTATTGTACGAATTGGTGTCTACCTTTTTCACCACTTAGGCCAATATTTTGTCATATTCAGGACACATCATCATAGATTCATGAGATTAGAGTTGGGCAGTTACCGTCATGACAGAAAAGTCATGTTCCTTTTGAACTAGATATCCTCATCCTTTCTAAGATACGTTGATTAACAACAATGCATGTAAACGTCACTATTTACCTAACATTTTACAGTATTTACTTTATGGAAATGCAGCATTGCTTTGTCATTTACATTATTTGTTGCCAATGAAGTCCCATGACCATATGAACGAGGTCCCTCATTTCAAGAATAAAAGCCAGCTTCACTACAAGTATATTCCACTATACCTTACATTCCGAAGACAGATTATATTGAACACTTTATGTAATTGATAAGGCTGAGTGAGTCAACTAACATCCGCATGTCATGGAATCAAAATTATGCTAAAAAATTATTATTGCTAAAATTATATTTTATTATTCATTCATTGACACAGAAGTACGGTATGAAGACCGAAGTGACGGAGGAAAAATAAAACCTAAAAACTACTTAAAAAGTATGAACGTGCCTTCTCAACAAACAGATAAAAAAACACAGATTTAATCTGCATAACTGATGAAATCGCAGAAGTGTGTACCACAAAAGATCCACAAATACGATTCTAATACTAATTAAAGATTCTTACAAAAGCATTCTTCATTTTATTATATTCATCAAACAGAAGAGAAACCAGTTAACATAGGAACAATAACACCTATGACGGACATGACGGTACCTGTGACGGTATGAGAAATATGTTATTCATTGAATGATCAACCATATTTTGTAACTATCGCAATAGTCAAGATTATTGTTTCTACACTTATTTATTACGGTACTCATTAAACTATGCTGAATGCTCACATTTTTTATAATTTAACTCTGTCGAAGTTTGCAGCATAATCGTAATCCTATAAAGCAACCGTCGATTTCGACGGGGTTCACCTAGTACTGATTATTCTACACATTGTATATTACCATTAGAATACCTCAAATTTGATGTGATGGGCTTAGGAAAAAGATTGTGCACTTTTTTCCTGATGCGAGTTCCTATCAACAATATACATTTTGCCATATAACATGGTAATTTAGGGGACTGCCTTAATCATACTCATACTGATTATTCTATACATTGTATATTACCATTAGAATACCTCAAATTTGATGTGATGGGCTTAGGGTCAACATTGTGCACTTTTTCCTGATGCAAGTTCCTATAACCATATACATTTTGCCATATAACTTAGTAATCAAGGGGACTGCCTTAATCATACTCATACTGATTATTCTATACATTATATATTACCATAAGAATACCTCAAATTTGATGTAATGGGCTTGGGGTCAACATTGTGCACTTTTTCCTGATGCAGGTTCCTTAAAACCATATACATTTTGCCATACAACTTCGTAATTAAGGGGACTACCTCAATCATACTCATAATGATTATTCTACACATTGTATATTACTATTAGAATACCTCAAATTTGATGTGATGGGCTTAGGGTCAACATTGTGCACTTTTTCCTGATGCAAGTTCCTATCAACCATATACATTTTGCCATATAACTTCGTAACTAAGGGGACTGTCTCAATCATATTTATACTGATTATTCTACACATTGTATATTACCATTAGAATAGCTCAAAGTTTATGTGATGGGCTTAGGAAAAAGATTATGCACTTTTTATGTTCGGAGTTTTAATTGATCGCGTTATGTTAGGCCATAGCTACGTATAATGTACAGTACGGTCTCAAATATGCCTTTTAAAATACTCCAATTAATTAGTTTTAACGTGTATACACGTTTTATCAAGGTATAATTGACATTATATAAATGTAAAAACATCATTTCGCACCGTTTTGTCATTGAATTGCGTTTCCGACATCCCTGCAATACGCGTTTGAGGCGTCCGCAGGCGTTACAACCCATATCTATTACAATCTGAAAAAGCGCCGATGAAAAGAGCCGCTAACTTCACGACGGTTTTTTACCATTATTATCAATAATAATAGTGATGACTGATGTGCGTTGGGTCTGACTTAGGGGAGGTACGAATGAGGCATTCAGTTCAAAATTCCTCCGTGAACAGCGCTGTAGTAGAGAGTACTTTGGCAATGAAGGTTTACTAATCGCAAAAATAGTTCTGTTCATAAAATAAAATTATAAATGCCTCAAATTCAATTTTATTATTTTTTAATTATAAAATTTAACTATCATAACCTAACCGAACTAACCAAACTTGCTGATAAAGAAATAATATAACAAAAGTTTAGTAATCGGAAAAATAATTCTGTTTATTAAATAAAACTAGAAATTGCTCAATTAAAATTTTATAATGACTTTATAATAAAATTAAACTGTAATAACCGAACCAAACCAACCAAACTTGCTGATAATAAAAAAATCTTGGACAAAAAGTTAATATTACCAGCAGGATTCGAACCCGGGACCTACAGAATATCAGCCCGGCACGCTAACCATTATACCACCGAGGCCGAATGGCTATCAACAGTTTTGTTACGGTAATGGCGTTCCCTCAGCTAATAAGAAGCCCACAGCTGTCATCGTAGCCTCTTCTATACCTCCCCTGAGTAAATACCGATGTGCGTTGCGTATCAATACGTATCGATACAGATATCGATACATGGACCGGAAAATATCGATATTTTGTATCGATACGTGGGAGTGTATCGATATGCCCGTATCGATACACCTATAGCCAATATCGTATCGAATATCGTATTGTTTTTTTTATTAATATAAATCTTATTTTTAAGGTAAAAAAAATTGTCTTCCCAGCTTCCTCCCCTCATATGTATTAGTAGAAATTTGATATTTTACCCTACCATCCTCAAAAACACTGATAAAACCACTGAGCTAAAATTATAACTGGAGGTAGCACTGCCATGGCAGAAGTCTGTCAAAAGCGAGTCGCTGATTTTGTTAGGTTGGTATAGCAGTAAGTTTTCTTACCATAGCAATAACATGGCTTCTTATAACTAGGTTGTATAGCAGTGAGTTTTTTTGTCATAGCAATAACATGGCTTCTTATGGACACCCACCTCACGCAAACATGGCGGCTGGCGACACGCATCTTTGAAATTCAGTGCTACCTCCAGTTAGAATTATAGCTCAGTGGATAAAACATGTATTTTCAGCTGTTTTGCAAATAACCTCAAAACTAGGGCCACCATTAATGGAAGGAAGTGGGGACGCTCAATTTTTATTTCAGCTGCAGTTATTTTAATAAGAACAAAATGAGGGCATTCTATTGGCTGAGGGAACACCATTAGCGCAATGAAACGGAATGAAGCCATCAGCCTCGGTGGTCTAGTGGATAGCGTGACTGGCTTCGAAACTTATGGTACCAGGTTCGAAACCCATTTGGTGCACAAACTTTTTATCTAAGATTTTTGCATTATCAGCAAGTTTGGTTAGTTTTGTTAGGTTATAACTGTTAAATTTTATAATTAAAACCTTATAAAATTGAATTTGAGCTATTTATAGTTTTATTTTATGAACAGAACTTTTTTTCGATTAGTAAACCTTCATTCAATTTTCATTATCAGCAAGTTTGGTTAGTTTGGTTAGGTTATCACAGTTTAATTTTATAATTAAAAAATATAAAATTTAATTGGAGGCATTTATAGTTTAATTTTGTGAACAGAATTATTTTTTCTATTAGTAAACCTTCATTCAATTTTGTCATTATCAGCAAGTTTGGTTAGTTAGGTTAGGTTATGACAGTTTAATTAAAAAATTAACTATATATTTTTTTAGTTTTAGGCCTACAATAATTTTTTTAAAATTATAATTTTTAAACTCTCATTTTGTCCGTATTAAAAAAAAACTGCAGCTGAAATAAAAATCGTGCAGTGGGGACCCTCATTATCCATAATATAGGGGAATGGGCACACGGGAGGGACTAAGGCTAAAGGTGTAGTGACGTCATATATTCTCTAGTGGCTAATGTCTTCTCTTGAGGCAACACGATTACCGTAACGAAGCGATTTGTTTTCAGCTGCGTTCGTGACATAGTTGGTAGAGTTTCGGATTGATGTACAGGAGGACCCGTGTTCGAATCCCGCTGGCAGCACTAACTTTTTGTCAACAAATTTTTGGGAGGCCTTCTTTTAGGCAACCTTTCACCTAGGTACCATTTCACTTAAATCACATATCAAGTTGGTACCGACAACTCAAATCGGTCAGCTAGGTCCCGGCCCCTCCCTTCTGGGGGAAGGGCGTGGCTTCGCCGTGGTCACGTGTTTCGCGGTGCGGTCGCTTACCCTCTACATTTCTGAAAATTCCCGCGACTTCTTTGAATTACCTCTACTCCACCCAAATTTCAGCCTTCCTTCGTCTCGTTTCTTGTTCTGTTCTGCTCTGCGTTTCTTCTTCTTCTTCTCTTCTAGATCTGCTGCTGCTCTAGCTCTAGCTCTAAACTGCTCTAGTGCTCTAGTGTAGTGAGTTTGAGGTTGGATTTTGGAGAATTTATTGTTTGTCAATTTCAATTGTCAAATTGTCATACAAATTTGTATTTTAGGTGTGTATTTTCAATTTAGGCCTAAGTTACAACTACTACAGTTTAAAGAACCATTTTTGTCATCACAAAATGGGTGGAATGAGGTGGATATTGGGGACTGGAGTGATAGTGATAGTAATTCAGGAGTTGAGATTTTGGGTGAGTTTTTTGAATTTTAAACCCCTATGGAAGTGTATCATAATTGCTACCATGTTTCCTCTTTGGTCCCGTAATTTTAAACTGTTTGACCTCACTGATTGTAACTATATTCCTATCCTTGGTTCGTCTGATTCTATTTTCCTCAATGTCCATTGTTCAAGTGTACCCAAATTAGGACTAAATACGAGGGCTACTCTTCCTTTCGGCTGCACTTTACGTCCTACACTCATGCGAATGAAAATATCGATCGATATATCGATTATTCGATAAGTTATATCGTTTGGTTAGTTAGGTAAGGTTACCTAACCTAACTAACCAAACGATATAGCCTATCGAATGAAACAATTGAATAATCGATATTTTCATTCGAATGAGTGTAGGATGTAAAGTAAAGTGCAGCCTTCCTTTCATGTTGAAGTGCCAGAACCACAATAATGATAGGCCTAGTCACAATAAGTGCCCATAGTCTGTGGGGACTTTAACATTGAAATGGCCAAGATGGAGGAACAAATCTCAATTAATTTCACGAACCTACTACGATCACTTGACCTAAAATGTAGTAGTAAATTCCCTACAAGAAACGATGCCTGTTTAGATAACATATTAGTCAATTTTTCTCAAGATTTTTATTACAAAGTTTCAATTTTGCAAGGCGCTTTAGCCGATCATGATCCACTGCTTTTTAAATACCATAGACCTGCCTTCAAAAGCTCACAAAATGTAAGCCTATCTATTGAGCAGCCTAGTGTTCTTGTTAGGAAACAAAATCTCAATCTTTTCCGTGAGGTACTGCAGAGCGAGTCATGGGAAGACATTACAGAAAATGAGAGTAAGTAGCTGAGTAACATTGTTTGATAGTTTTTTTGATAGGTTTGTTAGCCTCTGGTACTATTGTTCTCCACCTGTTAAGAAAAAGCTTAGATCAGATAATAAGACTAATCTAGTGAAAAATAAAATCACCTATTATAGTGAGTTTAAAAAAAAAGTAAGGAAACCATGATGGCTTATAATTCTTTGTACAAACATTTTTTAAAAATCGATTCTGTAAAGGCTCAGGCAGCTTAAATAATATCTACAATAGCTTAAAAAAACAGTATAGGAAGGATTTAAACCTTGCTAAAAAATTAGCCTGTGCAAAATACATTAACAATTCAAAGAACAAATGCAAGGCCGCCTGGGACATAATAACACAGGAAAATACAATCACGTACGCACATCTCATGTTACTCTTGACCCTAACAAATTAAACACATACTTTACAGATTCAGTTGAGGAACTGGCCAATCAAGTGGGCCAGACTCAAGACACACCAAGAGAACTACTGGAATCTACACAAAAATTGGACGACTCTAAATTTGAATGGATACCTATTACACCAAATGAGGTAACAAAAACAGTCTCAAAATTTTCAAATTCTAAATCTATGGATCACTTTTGGCTTTCAAACTACATAATCAAGAATATTATACACTACATATCTACACCCCACTCCACTGTATTTAATAGTTGTCTCCGTAATGGCTATTTTCCTGACCAACTTAAAGTCTCAAAAGTAACTCCAATTTATAAAAAGGGTGACAAGAATCTATGTCAAAACTATCGCCCAATCTCGATAGTACCAATCTTATCTAAGGTTTTCGAAGCTCTCATGTTAAAACAGTTAAATAACTTTTTTGACTCTAATAACTTGATGACTGATTCTCAATTTGGGTTTAGAGCTGGCAGATAAACTATGATGGCAGTCTCTCACATTTCCAATTATATTATTAATGCTTTTGAAAATAAAAATACTGTTTCCATGCTACTTTTTGATTTAACAAAAGCTTTCGACTGCATCCCGTTTGACATCTTGCTGGCTAAACTCAAATTCTATAGACTTAGCAAAAACACAATAGAAATGCTTGAATCATATCTGACTAATAGGAAGCAATATGTTAGTGTGGAGGGTAAACACTCAACATTGACCACAATTAAAGCAGGAGTTCCGCAGGGCTCGGTCCTAGGCCCTTTCCTTTTTATATTCGCCGTAAATGATCTTCCATGTAACACTCCTATCGAATGTGTAATTTACGCAGACGATACCACAATTTTTACTTCTGATAAAGACCAAACAAAGCTCTCAGAAGCTCTTTCTAAAGCAGAAAAGAGTGTTTTGAACTGGTTTTCTGCAAATAAACTGATCTGTAATCAATCCAAGACCCAGAAAATTGATTTCTCACTCTATTAAACAATCACACCACTCAGTAAAAATTCTTGGCTTCCACCTCGATAGTAAATTAAACTGGAAAACTCACATCACAAATTTGAGCAAAAAACTATCGAGAGTTTCATGTTTATTCTGGAAACTCAAGCCCTTTGTCGATATTGAATATCTCAAACTAGCCTATTTTGGGCTGTTTCAATCCCATATTCCATATGGAATCCAACTTTGGGGCCATTCCCCCCTTGTCCATGAGCTTCTACTAATACAAAAAGAAGTCATTCGCACAATGTTAGGGGCTGACCCTGCGGAGCACTGCAAACCACTTTTTATCAAACTAAACATTTGCACAATCATTAACTTATACATCTACGATGTACTTATATACACTAGAGCTAATCTCAATGAGTTTTCCACCAGGCAGAATTACCATTCTCACCATACACGAAGTAAGGAACAACTGGATATACCACATCACAGGCTAGCCATCACAGGTAATTCTTTCAAACTCAACTGTGTGAAATTTTATAATAAGCTGCCTGAGCCTCTTCAGGCAGACAGCCTATCTCTTTCTCTTTTCAAATCCATAATTCATAACTGGCTTTAGCAAATCCGTTCTATTCAGTCAAGGACTTTTTGAAACATAAAATTACAATGGAATCATTCACACTGTAAGTTAGGAATTCTCAATCTTTGTTAGCTATAGATATAACATACTTGTTGATGTTGATATTCTGTTTAATGTAATTTGACAATGCCTATTCCTGTATACAACGGCAATAAACTTTCTTATTCTTATTCTTATTGAAAGGTGTAACTTATTGACATGGACATGGTCATTAGAATATTAACGTTTCAAGCAAATTAAAATTAGTTTCTGGTAGCCTATCAAATAAATTGGGGGTACAGTTTCCTGGGCTTCGCTAATATTGATTGAAACTATCAAATTGAAAATATTGATTAATAATCAATATTTAAAATATATCTATTTTAAAATTAAACTGCACTTCAGGCCTTACGTCGTACACTATAATTCGAATAAATATATCGATCGATAAATCGATTATTTCATTCAATATATCAAGTTTGGTTAGTAAAGTTAACCTAACCTAACTTAGCTAACCGAATGAATCGATACATCAAATAGGCCTAGTCTATCCATTAGTTGCATACTAGGCCTACGCTTTTAGTTGGATTTTTAAACTCATAGAAAATTATGACTATTAGTTTTAATATAACTTCCGGTACTAGACTATTGATCGATTTCGAGCAACAAGTGCACTAGTTTTTTTTTATATTTTTATTTTTTATAAGATGCTGACAAAGTATAAAGTTTTTCTTATGACAGTTTTAGTTTACCATTTGAGTTTTTAGCATTTTATAACATAGCCTATACGTATTTGATACTCTCAGCAGCTGGAGTAGTGTGATTTTTTCTTTGATTATTGTGGCTTTACGTGACAGGTGGAGGTGGATGGCTATAACTTACAAGGTTATACATGGTACACATTAAATTCATAATGATTTGCCTATTTCGGTAGACTGGCTTTTTCGTAGGCCTACGCTTCATTGCTCTTTACAATTTCAAGAGATCTATTGTTCAAGGCGTCAATGGGCAACTAACCTAAGTTTATCGCCATTCTACCGCATTATAACCCACCCTACAGGGCCCGGATTTTGTAGGTAGCAAATGCGCAACTAACCTACCGCCAGGGCAACGGCTATCAAAACATTTTTATGTGTGATAATAAGGTTAGTCTAAACTTAGTTGATACTACTAACAAAATAACTTAGCCATCTTAAAGACATCAAGTAATTAAGTAGGCCCATTTTATTGGTCGTTGAATAATCACTGATTACTACAGACTTCGTCTGAGACACATTAACTCACGGTATATAGGCTACTTGATCAATAGCGATATAGGCCTATTATCACAGTCACATTTTTTATGCATAGCCTATCAAATAAATAGGCTCTATCACAGACGTTAAAATAAATAATAAGTATAGTTGTGCAGTTAAATAGATCAGGGGTAATAGTACTTGTTGTAATATGTAGTTCTACTTCACCAAATCCATTTCAATGCATCAAGCAAAAGAGTTGTAACCCCATGATTAGCCTAGGCTAGTCTAATAATATTTTAAGACATTTTTATTTTATGATATTAAAAACATTAGGCTACACTAAGCTAATGAAATCTTCCCATAAACTTAGCCTACTCGGCTTTTAATTTTTGCTTCGATTTTGACTGCCCTACCCGTCAATGAGGTTAAGGGTATAAGTTAGGCCTAACCTATACAAAATCCTGCCTTAATCTGAATGGGAAAACATTATTATTTGCAGATGATACAACGATGCTATCCAGAACCTTTAGGATTAAAACAGTTGTACGGCATTTGGATCATTGCCGGCCAATCTTAAAGGATCTTAAGCTACGTTTCCATTCCTGCAAATTTGTGCCGGCACAAATCTCCAAATTTGTAGGAATGGAAACATCCTGGCTCAAGTCACGGCGCAAATCTCTCATCAATTGATTAAATGCACCTTCCAATGCTCTTTTAGCCAAAAAACTTCTTATCCTCTATCTAGGTACTTTTCTTCTAAGTTCATTGTATGCACCAGCCATAAATATAAAAGCAGAGGCTGTTATGTCATCCATGGTGATTTGTAGAACACAATATAATCAAAATCATCCACCGAACCTCACCACATCACAATAAAAGAGAACACTGCCTTGTCTGCCAGTTGAAGTGGCAGGACTTGTGCCTGGAATGGAAACGGCATGACAAACTACGTGCGACATGTGCCTTGTCATGGTCTCGACATGTGCCTCGACTTGTGCCTGCGACTTGTAGGAATGGAAATGTAGCTTAAGGGTACTCACGGCGTAGTGCTTGATATCCTGACCCTAGAAAAGATGAGGTGCAGGCAGTGGTGGATCTAGAACAGTCACAAGGGGGGGGACCAGGGTGTCTGAGAGGTTCAGGGGTACCCCCTCCCTCCCCAAAAATTTGTTTAAACTAAGTCTTCAAAAATGGCAGTTTTATACCATTTCTTTGTCCTAAGTTAGTGTGACAAATTATTTTACGCAATTTGTATGCACTACTGTATTACATGCAGTCAAATGTATATGACATATATTTAAAAACTGCGACTGCCCCCCCCCCCCTTTGGATCCGCCACTGGGGTGCAGGAGTACTGTACCAGAAGAGCACAAAATATAGACTTTTCCTGCTGTCGTCTCAAACTTACCTAGAATAGCTATCCTCGTTCTACTATTAACTACAACTCATAACTGCCTACTCATTTGCAGGAGATGGATGCACCCTCCTTCAGAAGGCGCTGAAAGGAATACTAATTATAGGCCTCTGTACTCTGTAAAAGAACTTAAGGAAGAGCACCTAGTGAGATAAGTGTATGTCTGCCATATCATCCGTTAAACAGCCAGGTTTTTGAAGGTATAGTTTATTGTAAATATTATATATAGAGTTATTTATTAAATCACTTAATAATTTACTAGCTTCTGTGCCCGTGCTTCGCAACGGGAAGATGAACTATACCGCCTTATCCAAACAGTTGTTAAGTAGTCCGACTTTATGAACAAAAGCCACCAAATGTTGGCCTACTGTATAAAAACAATTATGACCAACATTGTAATTGCCCTCCTGTTTACGTTAAAATATATCAATAACATAATATTCATTTTCATATTTGAGTTGTTTTGTCTCAAGATCAATGAACCAACTATAAAAGGTATAAAATTACCTCAGTACTGCCAGATTGATCCTGTTTAGTCCTTATGGATTACGGGTTTTAAGGACTTAAGTCCTCATCATGAGATCTTGTACAAGAACATTTAACACTGTAACTTCGAAAGTGTCATCAAGAGTTTAAATGCGAAACACGGACATATACTATTTACAGTCATAGACGTTTTATGAACACGAGTAGGCTTACTGACAAAAACTTACAATGTCCAACCCCAACCTCGTGCGCACAGTTGCAGATGAGGGTCATGACTGCGATGCGGAAGATGGTTGGGCAGTGGACTTTGTACAGCTCGGCTCCTTGTTCATCAGCTGTTCTTGTTTTTTTATTAGAGTATCATACAGATCGTTAGACTGTAAACTGATTTTGTCGCTTAATAATGTGTTAGCTTGAATTTTGATTGTTTTATAAATTTCAAATTCTTCTAAAGCATCCATTCCTGTATATTGCTTTTACAATCAAAATAAACTACGTCATGGTTCGGTCCCCAGGTACTTATTTCAATTCAGGAAATTAAAGCCTTTACAACTATTATTCAACAAAAACTTCTTTGCACTAACTTGATCAGGGAAATATAGGCCTAGACAAAATATAAAAGGTTTAATTTACCTGTTGCTGATCCTGTTAAAACTGTTAACAGGGTCAGGCCAAGACCATAAAGCACTTCATCCAAAAATAAAATTATTGCGCACCCCATACAGTTGTTTTCTTGAAGTTACAAGTTCAGGCGTCCGATAAAAGCCTGTAGCTTCCCAATTAGATCCTCCTCAGGAAGATATCTACCTCTTGCCACATTAACAAGAGTTATTCTAGCAAGAAGAATAACTCTTGGTAATGTGGCAAGAGGTTAACATGTGTCTTTAACAAGCAATGAAAGCCCCTCAAAGATCGAGTTTGTGTCGCACGTTTGTAGGCGGAATAAACCCAGTGGCGGATTTACCATAAGGCACACTAGGCACGTGCCTAGGGGCGCCAGCCGTTGAGGGGCGCCCGCCGTTGAAGGGCGCCTGGCCGCGGCAGGCAGCGGGTAACGTGACGGGCGGCGTGCGTGGCGGCGGGCGCCAGGTGATTATCGATCGGTGAAGATGACTCACATTCATGTCCCGACGTGCAGATGCAGACATAATATAGACTGCGAGTAGCAGTAGCGAGCACAATACAAGTCAAGCGGGTGAAGCCCATGAGTAACTGCTATTTATTTTAACTCTGCGGAGCAGATTGGGTCCTCTAGTTAATTTAAATGCATAAAGTATAATAGTAGGCCCATAACGAATAACTGAATGGACACGACGAGTTCTCTGTTAACCCAAGTACGAGTGCGATAACTAATACGACAGACAATGACAGTGTTAAAGTTCAAACTGTCAATACAGTTGAAATCTCTGATACCGACAAATACAAAGATAATGGTTGAATGGTTCGAACGTTGCTATTGAAATTAAAAGTACTGATAATTGTGAAACAGACGTGCAAGTGGTAGATTACAATTTGTGTCTTCTGTTGTGCCGTAAACGTCATACTACTAGCGACTGGCGTATGGGTCACAATATTGGCCTACCACCGCGCACCTGTTTTGCGCATGTCAAGGACAAAATTTCCTCCCTTGCTACAGGAGAAACAAAACTTAGTTATTTTAGTTTCAATATTACGTATAAAACGTTTAGTTGCCTTGAATACTACCCAAGCAATTATCATTTAAAATCCCGAAATTCTTTTAAAAAGACCCTGTATATAATATATATAACTAACTAGGATATATATATCTACTAGAAATATAATTTTTAGGGTTCTCTGTTGTACTTTTACTACTGTAATTTAATATAATCAGCAGCCCTATTACGTGAACACCTAAATTCAAATATATATATATATATTAATAATTTCATAGAAATTATAAGAAAAACCAAAACAAAACAAAATTAAGCTGAATACATTTGAATTGAATTTAGTCAAGAACGGCAATGTGTTCGGCGATTAATTTAGGCTATTCATATTCATATTTATTCTTGTCTCGACAACAACATATATGTTTTTCTTAAAACCTATTAATACAACTTTAATATAAAGTAGGCCCTACTCATATAGTGACTATGTTTTTCCTGGAAAATGCATTAATAATAAGCATGCCAACAACGGGAAGTTTAATATTGCTTTTACGCTGAAACCTTTCCTCAATCGCGGAACACAAAGGGGCGGCCAGCCGAACGGGCCTAGGGGCGGCGCCGTAGGTAAATCCGCCACTGAATAAACCAGTTAAAAACTTTTAGTTAAGAGTACCTATGGTTATTTTGTTGTAAAATAAGACCTTTTTATTTGAAACTACCAACTACACCAACCCGCATAATTTGGTACCCCCGAGTATTTTAAAATTGTGACTTTCTTTACCAAGATTAAAATGTTTGTTTCAGGAAGAAAGATGTAGCCCCAGCTCTGGACAAAAATGTTATGGAGAAGGTTGGCCGCTGTACAGGGCAGCTATAGTTATTATTATATGTTGCCTTTTATTGTTATGTACTGTTTTTATACTTTACCAATAAACCTTATATTTATCTACAGCAGTTAATTTTGTTAAAATTCTTACCAGTAAACTTCTCTGTAATTTGTAAAGAAAACATGTAAAAATGATTATATATTTTATTTTGATCTTCTAACTATTTTGACAGTTTTATAGATAAAATATTCTTTTTTTAGATATATTTTTTTATTGTTCTTGTTCGTACATGTCTCAGATAACTATACATAAAGATAAAATGATATTTATATTATATATGCGAGTGCCAATCTTAAGAAGCAAAGTTAATATATAGCTAGTAAAATAAAATAATGTTGGTGTTTAATGACTAATGAGTGTACTGTAAAAATGAAATAAGTAATTCAAAAGTTGAAACAAAAACTCTATTTAGCCAACCCAATAAAATCACTCAAGAATTTTCCTCTGAATAAATGTTTGAACTTCATAGTATAGAGGTGTTAGGTTAATGAGACATAAGACTGCTTAAGGGTGTTGCTCAACGTGTAATGAACAAAATTAAATTAAGAAAAACAACAAAAGTAAAGCAAAAGAAAACTTTGAAAAGGCAAAGATCAACAATAATAAGATAAACAAATTTACAACGTTATAATTTACAAGAAAAGAATATCAATGAAAAATTTAAAAGAATGAGTTACTGACAAACTATATGACTTGTTTGTTTTACAAAACTTTAGTTATATATTTTATTCTTTTTACATACTGTTTATTGTCCCAGAAGCACACACACCGATACACACTCCGAAACTCTCGATCTTCTTGGTCCAGTGGCCCGTGGTGAACTCCTCGATTTGTTTCTTCAGGTCCTCCAGCTCCGAGACTTTCACCCCTCCATTTTCTTCATTAGCCCTTCTCATTGGCTGATTGGGTGTTTGACTTATAGGTTAACGATGTTTCATGAAAGTCAGCCCTACCGGTCATCGCCTAGCTCACGTCAGCTGGGAAAGGAATTTGTAAATCGATACTCATGCTACTGTTCAACTCTCTTCACACCAACTGGTCGACTATAGTCCTCCCAACCCTCGCTAAGTTGAGGCAGCCAAAGGCCGCACTAGATATACGCCGTGCGGCCTTGGGCTGCCTCAACTTAGGGTGGCGAGGACTATAAGTGTAATGTAAACAGAGTATCTGCTTAGATGAGCACCGTGGGTACGGGGTTAATCCCCTTTCTTACAATGTAAATCTATGTTGTAAACTTCTTGACATAAGAGAACTACTTTAAGGACAATTTATACTAGGCGTACGCTCATTCTTCCCGTATTGGGGGCCTAAGACATTGAAAAAGGCTGTGCTGGTAAAAGCGACCAGAATACACAGTAAGACCAAAGACCCTAGTTGTTGCCGCACATAAAAATTATACTGGATATATATCAGGTATGGATACAAAAATCATGGATGCTCAAACAGTGTCTTGCAAAGAAGATCATTTTGAGAATGCCAGAGGTCTTGGCACAGATGTGCTGAATGTCTGGCCCAAAGCCCAAACGCATATGGCGAGTCAATAAGAATCTGGGAAATAGTCAATATCCAGAGAATTTTGTTAATGCCAACAATTTTTAACTTATTCTTGGTGGAATCAACCATTATCTTTGGTCAAGTCTTAGCTAAGACATCAATAAGAGACTGAGTTGTTGATTTTAGGCATGTACTGTGGATGTGATACTTCCTGGTTTGAATTAACGCCCTTACTAGTGAGTACTTTTTTTTTTTTTTTTTTTTTTTTTTTTTTAGGGAGAGGTGGGAAAATGCATTTATGCACGCAGGTTGCTAGCCTGTAGTGTGGGACTCCAACGGGCTTAAGGCCCAGAGACTACCCACTAAAAACCTCCTCTACTCTTCGGACACTAGCCTGGGAACACTTGTCGCACTTCATCAGAACTAGGCCGAGTTTGCCTACGCCCGAGGGGCTTACGCCGTGTCTAGCCGTTTATTTCTTATCAAATCTAGACTATGTTCCGATCTAGATCATTCTTTTTAGCTTGAAGGACATTCCGGACAAAGTGCGACCAGCAGTCCCAGTTGTCCTCACCCTTCAGCAAGGTCTCACAGATCGATTCAATCGACAGCACCCCAAGATGTTGAATGGCCTCCTGGCGAAGCATATCCCATTGTGGACAGTGGAAAAAAGTGTGTTCCGCGTCGTCGGGAATACATGGGCAGTAAATGCAGTCAGGTGAATTCGTTTTGGCCATCAAGTGCAGGTACGACTGAAAATAGCCGTGACCTGACAAGAACTGCGTGAGGTAATAGTCAACCTCACCGTGCCGCCGTTCTACCCACGGTTGGACCTGCCTGATGAGTCTGGCAGTCCAACGTCCTCGAGTCTCCCTTTCCCAGCTTTCTTGCCACATCTGAAAAGTGCGGGAGCGCTCTTCTGTTCTTGCAGCGTCCTTTCCGATGTAGCCTTGTCTCTGGTAGATTGCCTTCCTCTCCGCTGCCAAGAGTTTGACTGGGATAACTCCAGCGATCACCAAAACGGCCGGTTCGGACACCGTACGGTACGCGGAAGCGACCCTGAGTGCCGCCTGACGCTGAACTCGTGCGAGCCTCAACCTATACGCCTCCTTGTTAAGCGCGTCTGCCCACACCTCTGAGCCGTAGAGAAGCACGGACTGGACTGCAGACATCAGTAGTCTTCTACGGCTGGACCGGGGACCACCGACATTGGCCATAAGCCTACTAAGAGCAGCAACACTCCTAGCAGCCTTGTCCGCCGTACGGAAGATCTGGTCCCTCCAGCTCAGCTTGTTGTCCACCATGACACCAAGGTACTTGGCGGTTCGCGTGGTTTGGACAACTACGTTCCCAACTCGTAGCGGAACGATGGTTTCAATCCGTTTTTTCGTGAGGATGACGATCTCTGTCTTGCTCAGAGCGAGTGTCAGACCATGATCAGTCATCCAGGCGTTTACAACGCGCATGACTTGGTTCAGTTTCAGTTGGGCTAGCTCAACGTTGCGTGCAGCAATGAGGGCTGCGACGTCATCGGCGTACCCAACTAAAACGGTCTCCTCTGGTATCTCAGATCTCAGAAGGCTGTCGTAGGCAGCGTTCCACAAATCTGGGCCGAGTATCGAACCTTGCGCGGCACCGGAAGTAACATCCATCGTCCGCGAACCATCTTTAGTTTCGTAATTAAGAGTTCTGCAGCGCAGGTAGTCCTCGATCAGCCTCAACAGATATGCTGGTACGCGGAAGCTGTTCCTCAACGCGCTCAACATATCGACCCATCTCGCCAAGTTAAAAGCATTCTTGACATCTAGCGTAACAAGAAGCACGATACGGCGAGAGTAATGATTGAAGCTCTCGGCACGCTCTACCGCTCTGTGTACCTCGGATATCGCGTCGATTGTTGACCGACCCTTTCTGAAGCCGTACTGACGAGGAGACAAATCTCCGGCAGCTTCCACGGCAGACGTCAGGCGGCAGCGGATCAGTTTCTCGAAGAGTTTTCCGGCCACATCCAACATACAGAGGGGTCTGTAAGACGACGGCATATTCGGGTCACCTTTCCCCTTGCTGATTAGCACAAGCCTAGCCCTTTTCCAAGGAGTTGGGAAAACCCCTTCGCACAGGCATGTGTTGTACATTCTCAGCAGTAAGAGGGGGTTAACTGAGAATACCTTCTTGAGAGCCTCACTGGGAATACCATCAGGACCAGGTGCTTTTCTATTTTTCAGGGAGAGGACAGATGATTCCAGCTCTTTAATGCTAAAGAGTGGAATGTCCCCTACCTCGCCATAGTCGAAAAAAGGCCGCCGAGGATGAGACGGAAAGAGGGCGGTGACGATCCTGTCCATGGTGGTGCCCTCCATGACGGAAGGTGGTGATCGGGCGCCGAGTTTCTGGGTTACAACCTTGTAGCCCAGTCCCCAAGGATCAGAGTCAACATCCTCCTGAAGCCTCCTCCAACAGCTAACCTTGCTCCTGATGATAGCCCGACGAAGAGCTTTCTTGGCAGCCCTATAAGCCGCTGACTTAGCCTCGAAATCCGGGAATCTTCTGGCCCTCATAGCGGCACGTCTGGCTTTCAGACAAGCTTTCCGAAGGTTCGAGATCTCTAAAGTCCACCAATACACAGCTTGCTTATCGCGACGGCGTCCCCTGCGTGGCATGGCCTGGTCACAAGCCGAGACAATCAGTTCCATCGTGGACGTTACCAATGCCTTGGCGTCAACAGGTGCAGCAGAATTCACCAGCGCTCCCCGTGAGATTACGTCAGTGAACTTCTCAACATCCAGCTTGTCCGTATTCCATCGGCGTGGTCCAGATCGTGATACAGGCGCCTGATTATGGTGTTCATCCAGTATATCAAAAACGATGTACTGATGATCACTTGCCGTGAGGTCTTCGATGACTCTCCAGTTGGAGATCCGTGCTAGTAGTGATTCCGACGAGAAGGAGATATCGGGGATCGTAGATGCCGGGGCGCCGGAAAGTAGGCGTGTCGCCCTCGTTTAAGACGACAAGTCCGGCCCTGGCGGCAAAGTCCAGGATGTATTTCCCCCGGGAGTTTGTAGAGGTCATACCCCACTCCACAGCCCTCGCATTAAAATCACCAGCAACAACGACATGCCCAACGGTACCCCGTACACTGTCTTCTAAGCGGTCAATCTTCAGACGGAATTCCCGAATTGGCTCGTTGGGGGTAAGGTAGACACTAAAAAACGTGACGTCCCTACACCTGACCCAAAACGAAGCCTCGGCCGCGTCCGTGATCTCGCACTGGTGCTTCCGTGCTGTTTCGAACCCAACAAGCGGCAGTACCAAGAGAATCTGGGAACCAGAAGTGTGGGTCCCTGTCACGGTACTGCTCGCTGATCAGAAGGGTGTCCGCACCGATCTCTTGGGCCAGCTGATCTAAGAGGGAGTCAGCCGTTCTGGACCTCTCAAGGTTACCCTGGAGAATCCTCACTTCCTAGACCTAGCCTTCTCAAGGTCGAGTGCAGCCTTGAAAACACTGCATCGCCCAGCCCCTGGAATGTGACCTAATGAGGCGTCCTTTTGGCCTTTCTCTGCGCAGAGAAAACAACGCTCTGCTGCGGTACAGTTCTTCCTGTTGTGGCCCGAGCCGCCACACCTGAAACAATTCTTGGATAGGTCGGGTCCTTTACAGTTTCGGGAAGAGTGACCAAACCCGAGGCAGCGAAAGCATCGCGGTACAACCACCCTCCGTCTGAGCCTGCAATTGACCCATCCAATTCTCAGGTGTGTGAGATTAAGCAGCTTGCTGGCATCTTGGTTTCGCATTTCAGCGATAGCTATGCGTTGCTCGCTGCGGTTGGGCCGCGTAAGCCATACTTTAAGGGAGTCGATAACTTATTTTAGTAACTTATTACTATAGTAACTTATAGTATATAGTTATAGTAACTAAGTTATAGTTATAGTAACTTATTCTAGTAACTTATTTTACTAGTGAGTACTACGACTATCCGCAGTACTATCCTGATAATTAGGCCAATTTTTTTATACCAAGGAAAAATGTGGTTCTGATTCTACTATAAACTGTAGGTCCCTATAGTTTCCATTGGCCCAAAGTATGGGCTACTAATTGACAGCTGTGTCTAAGGAATATGTCAGCCTTAGTCACTAACAAGGATACAAAATCGTGCCACTCATCCATCATACACTCATCTCCATGCATACTGGTACTTCGCTTAAAATACCTACTTTGTATGGTTGCCATTTCAAATTAAAGTATTAAGCCTAAGGCAAAATGACTCATAATCAAAGAGGGAAGCAACTTTCCACAAACAGATTTATATCGTCAGCGAACTAAGGGATCTTGTTAACTCTCTTGATGTCTTTAAAGAATATGTACAACTAAAAATATCTGTAAATTTCTTTTGATGTTTTCATGATAAATATGCAATGCAATACAACAAAGTAACTTTTGAACATTAAAAATAGCTGTCAACAACAAATTTTTCGATAAAACTCTTTACAAAAATCTGAAGGGCAGGTCCAGAATTGATGGCCTCTCAAGTCCGTTAATTGCATCTGTGATGTTGTTTAGTAAGTTCAACGCTAAATAATTATCAGTTAACTTAACTTATCCAATCAATTGTCTATTGATTGGATAAGAGTTTTATTAATACTTATGAAGTCTAACGGAACGGGGTGAAGCCCGTGGGTAACAGCTAGCTGTCTAGTTGATATAAAACACGTTTTTGAAAATAATTCGTTTGATGCTTTAAATGCAAATGTTAGGCATTTATTTTATGAGCTATTTAACTTTTCATACAACAGATCTATGGAACATAACAATAAATTATTCTCTTTAGCGTTCCTTTAGCGAAGCACGGGTATGGCGGCTAGCTATAGTACGCTCTATTTCGCAACGGGTACACAAAGTTCAGAATACATTTAATTGTTTGATGTAATAATTAAGTCAATCGCCCAAAAGTAAACACATCCGATTTATTGTGTCTTCTATGTTCAATTGTGTTTTGGATTTTGTCACATAACCTGAAAACCAGTCAAACGGTTACATGGAAAGATTTATCCAACAGTGTTGTCATATTGAGGGAGTAACACTAAATTCAGGGGCGTAATCTCGCTGAATAAAATTAAAAGTCTGCAGCAACACCTATTTCAAATTTTAAAGACAGCTTTGTCTGGAGCTCCGTTTTTATATATTCTACTACTGTATTTAACTTATGGATTTTATTTTGTACCTTTCATATGTGTTATATTTAGCTAATAATCTTATAAAAGTAAAAGCCCTCACTCAATGATTCATTACTAATCCAACTTCCAGACTAGCTAGAACGTTGAAATTTGGTGTACTGATTCTTCAGGCATTAAATAGGAAAACTAAGTAGTTTTTATCCTGATCCGACTTTTGGGTTCCACCCAAGTGGTTCTGGAGCTTCCTTGTTAACCTTATAAGTATCTATATTATTAAAAGACTTTGTTGGATTTTGTGTGCAGCAAATTGACCCATAAGTTTGAATGTTTATAGGCATATTTGGTATCTATATATTAAATATAGATACCCAATATATTTAATAGGCAAACACGAATTTTGTGACGTATCCGTTTTGAAGCTGCTATGCATCCGATCACCACGTAGATAAATGCTTTCCATTGACCTACCTTTATATTGATTGGCATATCACTGACAAATGATCACTATAATGTATCTCAAAACATATATAAGGCCTAGAATAATAAAATTTTGCATTGGGACGACAATCCATGTTTATGGTGTAGATGTACAAAGTTGGGGGTTTTGCAAAGTTCTAAATTCAAGGGTGGTTTAGGGGATTAAAGCTATTTCAGAAGAAATTCGAGTATGCAAGATATTATATTTTGGTCTGTAACTTATAAGCTACAATGCTTGGATCTTAAATCTTATGGAAGATCGGTAGTGTAGAATTAAATTATCCACAACTTTTGTATTTCAAGAGTGTTTTTCTATCTCAAACATATTTGAAGTAAAATAGGTTTACATTCAAAACTGTGAAAATTTGCTTGTTCCTCCACCTAAAAACTAGTCAGTGTCCGTACGTTTAACCATCATACGATTACCAATCTTTTATTTTATTAAATAGCATTATTTATTATATAATAATAATAATGCATAAATCTATAAAAGCTGTTAAAAACCTATCAAGTAGTGTACTATCGCAAGTATAGCTACCGTCGGTAGCTATACGAAAACTATCGCCGTGTTACAACAAATTGTGTAGCAGTTCCGGTTAATGATAACCTATACTGAATTGAAGTTTTAGAAGATTTCAAATGTTTACGGGAGCAAGCTCCTAAAATGTAATAATGTCGGTAGCCTACCCTGAGGTAAATGTACGGGGTGGAATTGTACCCCCCTGGAATTGTACCCCCTATCAGAAAGCCAAATGTGTACGGGGTGGAATTGTACCCCCCGGAATTGTACCCCCCTCTTGGACAGCTAGCTTGGCTTGTGTACGGGCTGGAATTGTACCCCCCACCCAATCGATAAACCTACTGTAATTGGTATTATGAAAATGAAGTAGTAGAGAATGCCTTCTACAGTGACATATGTTGGATTTTCAAACCTGTACAGAATATAGTGATTGTACCAAGGAACTATAATTGTGAAGAGATTATCCAAAAATCTGGCTTCGCCACTTTACTTCGCCTCGGGCTATATATTGTTTTATTTTCCTTAAACCATGGACAACTTGAATGCATTATTGCTTAGTTTGTTTTTACTGTAATACTTTTTATACACTATTATCTAATAACATAAAACCTGATCATAAAATTTAACTTTTTTATCTCCTTCAAACTTTGAAAATACACAAGACGAAGCCACAATCACATCATAGGTCAACGCTTTGTCTAAGAGGCTATTAAGCAAACAGCAATGCAGGCCCGAAGATATAGGGATTATTGTAAGAGCCATGACCTTCGGTAATGATTCTTCGTAAAGCAACAAATCGCTCACAAGTAAGTGAGTGACAGGGTTTCCGGTCATCTCAGAACCGATTTGGTCTAAAAAATGCACTGAATTCCCGCGCTGCATACTCATTACTCAAGCATTCAGCCATTGGTGACATGGTTGTGACACAAACACAGGCAAAAAGTGCTCAACTATATACAATGAAAATTAATGTCTACATACATACATACATTAAATTTGAGTGAAATGTAAGTGTGTGTAAGTGTACGTATTATGGTACATATTAATTTGAGGTTAGCTTGTATCACAATAATTATGTTACACACATTATCAAACCCCATACTAAGTCTTGTAGGCTACTCTGTTTATTTATTATATAAACAATCGCTGTAATGTGTTTAAGAGTGATAGTGGAACATTACAGTTTGTACCTTAATTGTTAACGTTATAAGTAGTTTACATTGTTATTATTTTGTATTAAATCAGTTTAATAAATTTATTTCATTGCGATAGATAGATAGATCGATAGAGGGATAGATAGAAGGACAAATAGATAGTTAGATGGGTGGATAGATAAATGCATAGAATTTCTCTGAATAATATAGTTAACGTAACCGTTATTGTACAGAATGTCTTCTTCAAGTTTGTTTAGGAGTTTTTGATTTATTATCCTGGCTTTCGTCCAAGTACACATCATACAGATATTAGTAACATTGAATATTTATCGTAAACATAATTGTAAATTAATTTGTTTGGACCGTTGGAAGCAAAATGAATAAAATAAATAAATAAATACAGTAAATACTAGGTAGTAAACACATCGTTGATTTAAGTATGCGTCCGTACTTCAGGAATAGACGTGGGTTTACATTTTGGATAATTAACTTATTCAAAATATAATGTTAATCTACGTTTTTACATGTTTACAGAGCTTCTTTGAAGACTGTGTTATAAACAATGTGGTCATATACGTCGTTTTAATGGCTTTGCTATTATACAGACATAGTTTTCTAAACTAGATTTTTAAAACTGAATTATATATATCCTAGAATCTTATATATTAAAACGTGACAGGGTTTTTTTATTTCACGATCCTGAATCAACCACTCGACGGATTTTCATGATTTTTGTTGATTTTTGTGTTAAAAGAAAGATAATTTTGAGAACTAGGGAATGTCGAAGCCATAATTTTAGTATAGAGTCCCATTTTCTTAGAAATTAAGTTATAATTTTCAAAGTCTAGCAGCCGACACTAACATTCTAAACTAGCTTTTGGTATAATATAATTTGCTTAACATAACAGCTTTAAACATTCAGCGCTTGTGACACAAATTTATAGTACAGTAAAAATATGTTTTGACCCAAAAAAATTAACACAACCGGGGAATTTGGTACAGATGTTGGGTGTACCTTCCTTTTGAACATACTAAAAGTCCCCTAAAATTGAAGCTGTGCTACGGCCGCCATATTGGAAAATGGCGGCATATTTCTGTATTTTTCGCTATAGTGACTTTATTATTAGAAATACAGGAAAAAGCTAAATGTACAAAATGTAGGTCATCTAGAAATACACATTTTTTGTATTTGCCATATTTCTCTAAACCCAACGGTTTTTGAGTTATTTGTTATTAAGTATATTTAGTTTTTTCTATTTATCAAAAATAGGTGAAACACATGGAAATTGACCGTTACTTTCAAGGATTATGATAATTTATCCTATTTAGTTAAATAGTGTGATACTATAAAATCTAAAGATTTAAGCTTATTTTATGAGTAAAACAACTCTGCCACAGCAAACCTGCAGACTCAGCAAATTTCCATTTGATTGGATGTTTTATTAAAAAATGTATATAAATAAAATTAGGTTCAACAGGTACCTAGGTTTGCTGCTACGTGTGTTTTTTTAAAGTAAAATATCAATACCTTACTATAAAATAACTAATTTTCCAAGTTTGATCAAAATATATCTATAAACAAGCAAACTGCAACAGTTAACTAATTCATAAGAATAGCATGGGAGTTTTAAATTTACAATATACAAATTTTGGTTGTGTTTACTAAAAAGATGGCGATTATTTGTCACGATTAGAATATTAACCAAATGGGTTTTCAAAAGGAGATGGAGCCTGTTATTTAAGTAATATTAATTCGTACCAAGCACAGAAAATATTGTATGCAGTAAGGTAATCTACCATATTTTGTAAAGTACGCAATAGTCATATTAATATTTTATCTTCATTTTTACCCATTTAATAGTTAACATTTTAGTATTTTGATGGCACCACCACACTAACTAACTTTACTTGACATCCCATTATAAATTTGGAAGGATGTTTTTCGTGTCTAGTTCATGTTGGTGACTAATTAAGTATGGTTTATAGTTAGTTTTATTTATCAAATACCCCAGCCGCAGCAAACCTGCAGACTAAGCGAATTTCCATATGTCTGATTGGATTTACACTAAAATGTCTACTTAAAAATTTAACATTTATTTCCTATTTAAATACAATTAGTTTAACAGGTACTTAGGTTTGCTGCATCAGGGAGGGTAAAACTGTTTTTTTTTTGTAAAATGTTAATAGTTAGTAAGAAATAAAAACATTTTCCAAATTTGATCAAAATATGTTCATAACAAGGAAACTACAACAGTTTACTTATTCTCCATAAGAATAACATAGGAATTTGAAATTTACATTTTTTTGAAATTTTCTCCGTAACCATTAGGCGCACAGCAACACTTCAATGTACTAAATTATTTGTTTTTTTAAGCTCTACAAAATGGTTTGAAAAGATTTTGCGAAATTTTATGTTTTTTGGGTCAAAAATGGGAAAAACCTATTTTTACCCCATAAAACCCCCCGTACACCCCCGTTCCCATAGTCCGATCATGCTGGTTCGCGAACTCGTTCAAGTTTATCCTGCCTTACACCTTCAAACCAAATTTTATCAAAATCGGACAAAAACTACTCAAGTTATCGTGCGGATGGACACACACACATATATATATACTAGCTGTACCCGCGGGCTTCGCCCCGTTTAACTTCATAATTATTTGCATGGCTCATTCACGTCCTGGTTGAAGTTCGTTCACTACGCTCACTCACCTTTGGGTTGGAGCTCGTTCGCTGCGCTCACTTGCCTTCAGGTTAGCTCGTTCGCTACGCTAACTCGCCTCCAGGTTGAAGTTCGTTCGCTAC
Organism: Macrosteles quadrilineatus; assembly: GCF_028750875.1. Taxonomy (NCBI): domain Eukaryota; kingdom Metazoa; phylum Arthropoda; class Insecta; order Hemiptera; family Cicadellidae; genus Macrosteles; species Macrosteles quadrilineatus. The sequence continues at coordinate 13,888,710 of NW_026542594.1, forward strand.
GCTCACTCACCTTTTGGTTGGAAATTAGCTGTTAGTTGTCATAAATAAAAAAAAATAATAGTGCTGCACCCTGTTGGTAATCCTTGTAACTTTTATGCTATTGAACATCATAGAACAGAACCAACTTGTTTAATTGAAACAGCTGTTAAGATTCATTAATTCCTTTAAAATATGAAAAATCATAAGATTAACATGGGAAACTACAGAGCCACTGGGGCGGAGCCCGAAAGGGTTTTTGAGATAAGAATATGCTTTAATGTTAATCGGGAATGTGAGCTATCATCATGCCAAATTTCAGCCCAATCCGTCCAGTAGTTTATGCGTGATTGAGCAACAAACACACACACAAACATACACACAAACATACACACAAACATACACACAAACTCACAAACTTTCAGATTTATAATATTAGTAAGATATATATATATATATATATATATATATATATATATATATATATATAGATATATAAAAATTTGAACGAATGGTGTTTTTGGCCTCTGGGGACATCAAAATGAAAAAGAAAATCGGTCCCGGGCCTAGGTCTTACCATGAGACCTACGGTAATAGCTACTTCCCTATAGGGAAATTCGCTAAAATCGGTGAGACCCATCGCAATCGACGGTTACTTTCAAGGTTTACGACAATTATTCATCTCACTTAGTTGATATCAGAGTGATAGTGGTAGTGCCATCAAAATATTAAAATGTTAATTTATTAAATGGGCAAAAATTAGTATAAAATATTAATATGACTATTGTGTAGTTTACAAAATATGGTTGATTTCCTCACTGCATACAATATTTCCGATACTTGGTACGAGTTAATATTACAGTACAGTACTTAAATTACTTGCTTCATCTCCTTTTGAAAACCCCTTCGGTTAGTATTCGAATCGTGACGAATAATCGCCATATTTTTAGTAAACACAACCAAAATTTGTATATTTAAATTTGTAAATAGTAAATCTTAAGCTACCATGCTATTATTATGAATTAGTTAACTGTTGCAGTTTGTTTATTTATTATTATGATCAAACTTGGAAAATTAATTATTTTATACTAAGTTATTGATATTTTACTAAAAGAAAAAAACACACTATAATAACCTACCTGTATCAGCAAACCTAGGTACCTGTTGAATCTAATTTTATTTAAATACAATTAATAAAACATCCAATCAAATGGAAATTTGCTGAGTCTGCAGGATTGCTGTGGCAGAGTTGTTTTACTCATAAAATAAGCTTAAATCTTTAGATTTTATAGTATCACACTATTTAACTAAATAGGATAAATTATCATAATCCTTGAAAGTAACGGTCAATTTCCATGTGTTTTACCTATTTTTGATAAATAGAAAAAACTAAATATACTTAATAACAAATAACTCAAAAACCGTTGGGTTTAGAGAAATATGGTAAATACAAAAAATGTGTATTTTTAGAAGACCTACATTTTGTACATTTAGCTTTTTCCTGTATCTCAAATAATAAAGTCACTATAGCGAAAAATACAGAAATATGCCGCCATTTTCCAATATGGTGGCCGTAGCACAGCTTCAATTTTAGGGGACTTTTAGTATGTTCAAAAGGAAGGTACACCCAACATCTGTACCGAATTCCCCGGTTGTGCTAATTTTTTTTAGGTTTATGGAATTTTTCCCTTATTTTTACTGCACTATTAGCAATTGTATAATAATTCAAAGAAATATGTAGGATTGACTTATTTATACTATGTGTAATGCTGATCATTGATACGTTCAATTCTTCGGTAAGGGGACAGATAAATTAAATATGTAGTAAAATACTAGGAAGTTCAAATTAGTTTTTGACGAAATCTTTGTAATCTTCGGTTTGTTTTAGTGCAATATAATTTATTTTAACTAACAGCTGGTTAAATATAGAAATACTTTATAGAAATTGTGTTTAGTATGAGTTATTTTATTGTGGTGATATTGATTACGGAAGAGGCAGGTATGCGGTGGAAGGTGGTATCGTTGACTAGGCCTATACACTTCTTAATTGATAATTACTCTGTCTACTGTAGGCTACTTCGGCCGCTTGAAAACGACCTGCGCGCTAATGCTAAACCAATGCTGGAGGAGGTCGTTTTCTAAGCGGCCGACCTTATAATCTGTGTGTGAATCAGCCACAAATCTTACTTTAACGCTTTCCACATCGCCAAAATTGCTGTTTTATTGCAAATTATCGATTTTAAAATGCATATTGTATTTAAGACCCATGATGGGAACCAAGATCTTGGTCACGCAAGATTTGTTTAAAAAATGATTTTTAACATTAAAACTGCAATAAAATTTGTCTTTATACTGTACGTGTAAACTAGCAGTAAACTAGCTGTTCTGAATTATACACAATTGTAACTGATAACACGATTCCCGTACGTAGGACGGGCTAACACCTCGTAGATTATTAAATTAAAATTTAACTGTGGAAATTTTGTATTCAATAGGTTTAGCCGTTATTGAGTTAATTGTTTTCATACTGTGCATAAGGTCCGGTCGGAAATATATCAATTAGAACTGAAACGGTATGAATAAAAAAACATGAAAGAATTATGTTTCCATTATGAGTCCACCGGATGGAAAATTATATTAATAACCTCTGCACGTATTTGGACGTTTTTTTACAGTTGCATTAAAATAATAATAGCCTACAAACATTTTTATTTTCGGTTAATTTATTATGAGGTGAAATATTCTAAGATTTTGATCGGTCGTAAATATCACATTGCTTTATAAAATCCTCATATGTATTAAATATCCAATGATAAATGGTATTTTTTAGTTAGTTACCTTATCACGACTTGTTTTTGTGTCTCTTAAATCGCGTTTTCGGTAAATTACCACATTGTATCAGAGATCGCAAGAGATGATAACAAACAGCGTTGCCGAGTAGTGGCGAACTAGCAAAGAGCCATCACTTTAGGCACGTTTTCCCATAAGAAATAACATGGGATCATTTTTTGGCCACTAAAACCAAAAATCCTGATCTTTGCCTAAATATCCCTATATAATTATCAAACCTTATTTCTTACTTATTCCCCATAAATATATTCGATATTAAGCTAAAAAAGCTATTTCTTACATTTATTGACCCTTACAAGTGTAAATGTAGAGTAGTGGCGAACCCAGAAAGATAAGTCACTTGGGGCGTTTTTCCCCATAAGAATAACATGGTGAGCTTTTTTGACCACTTTTTTAAAAATCCAGCTCATGGCCTATACAAGCCTATATAAATGTTCAATACCATTGTACAACTCCATTACTATTTCAAATCCACATCCATTCACAGGTATATTCTCAAAATCATCAACTTGACAGTGCGAGCTTTGTACGTGCTCCCGGCTCATGGCGCGCTCCCGGTCATGCTCCCGCTTCTTGCCTCTAGTGGTGGGGCTGTGAAATGGTATCCTTTGCGGAAATCCATGAATTCTGACTACTTGGGAACCCAAGCCATTTGACATACAATAAATCACCCTTCTTCCTAATTACCTTTTCTATCAAATACATGTCTTTATACTTGGTCTTTAACAACTCCTCTGTATAGAAGCCTCCTCTGATTATATTACCATTTTCATCTTTCAAGATATAAGTCACAGGCTTTGTATTCTTAACTTCTGCTATTGTAAATAGTTCCCCTGTCCAATTTGGGGTATAACCTTTACTAAAAACATGTTTATACTTGGAAATCCTCACACTATCACCCACCTTATATCTTGGCTTCTTAACTTGCACTACTTTAGAAGTCAACCTCTCATGCACATATTTACTGTTCTTAATACTCACTTGGTTAGGCTTCATTCCTATAGATCTATGCACTTTATTATTATATTTTCGAATTAACTTTGGAAGTAAATCCAACCATTTATAACTCCCCTGGGCACTAAATTCCCTATATAACCAATTCTTTAAAGTTCTTTGAAACCTCTCCACAATTGCAGCCTTAGTTGTAGAAAACGTGTGATAGTGATTAATATTTAATTTTTTCATTAGTTTGCTAAAATATTGATTAAAAAATTCTTTTCCATTGTCAGATTGAATGTTTTTAACCCCCTTTGGTAGAATGGTTTTAATGGCTTCTGTAACCACCAAACCCGTCTTATTCTTTAGTGGAGCAGCATAAGCTTTTTTAGAAAATGTATCTATTAAAGTTAAAATATATTTATTGCCAGAATTCTCTCTAGCATAGTTTTGCATATCAATTAAATCTATTTGTACAGTTTCGTTTATACCTAATACTTTAAAAGACCTTCTAATGAAATTCTTTCTTGCAGGCTTATGAAGTTCGTATGCAATTTCATTCATTTTTTATAACATCACTCTTTCCTTTATATATCGCAAATGTAAGATGTTAGCAATGTATTCACTAAACATTCATTTACTAAGGTTGTACAAAGTGTTGTTAATATGTTTGTAATTGAAACATGATCTTACTTCATATCTTGTAAATTTTTAACTGTATCTATTACTGTATTCTGTATTATCAGTAACATTTAAACACTTACTAAAAAAAAATACTGTAAATATGATATTTATACATCAAGTAGAAATTCGTTTAACTTGAAATTCGTAAAAATATAAACATTTTGTTTTTTTTTTACAATAAAGTGGGTTGGGTAAAAAAAGACATATATTTTAAAAACCTGAGTTTCATTAAGAATAACATCCTGAAACAGTATACAATTTATATAAATCAAAGTCATTTTATTACAACGTTAGAACAAATTTAAGTAAAAAGACACATATAAAGCCTACAAATATTTCTCTTAATTAATCTTTTATCATCATACTGCATAGTAAAGTTATCAAATCAAATCAAATCAAAATCAAATCATATCATTTATTTGTCTTTTGGATTTTTACAAATCATTGACAAAGTCAACACATCAGCCTATGAATAGGCCTACGTCATATACATACATACTACACATCTAAGTATCTAGAGGATGTAAAAATTAAAATGATAAATTAACTTAACTTTTTTTCTTTTACGCTATCTATTAATAAAACATAAAAACATTTGAGAGCTTAGTAAATTTCATAAAATGAAGGGAAAAAAATAAAATAATGAAATAATATTAATTAGGTAGGAATAGTTAAATTCCAACAACAGTAATTAAATACAAACAAAAATTTGTTCAAGTTTTTTTTTGTCAAGCAATCAAAGAAGTTAGACAAATTTGTGTAAATCATTTAAGAAACTAAATTTTAAATACCTCTAAAAATCTCATGTAAAATACAATATAATAATATTAAAAGATAATAGTAATAACATAAATAATAATAATAATAAAATAAAATAAGTGCAAAGATTACATTATGTTAAAATTTGATTTCACCAATTTTTAAAAAGTCATCTAATGTATAAAATGGGTTATCTAGTAACCAATTATAGAGTTTGTTTTAGCGAATTTCCCTATAGGGAAGTAGCTATTACCGTAGGTCTCATGGTAAGACCTAAGCCCGGGACCGATTTACTTTTTCATTTTGATGTCCCCAGAGGCCAAAAACACCATTCGTTCAAATTTTTATATATCTATATATAGATATATATATATATATATGTGTGTCCATCCGCACGATAACTTGAGTAATTTTTGTCCGATTTTGATAAAATTTGGTTTAAAGGTGTAAGGCGGGATAAACTTGAATGAGTTCGCGAACCAGCATGATCGGACTATGGGAACGGGGGTTTATGGGGGGTTTTATGGGGTAAAAATAGGTTTTTCCCATTTTTGACCCTAAAAACATGAAATTTCACAATTTCTTTTAAAACCATTTTGTAGAGCTTAAAAAAACAAATAATTTAGTATATTGAAGCGTTATTATGCGCCTATTTGTTACGGAGAAAATTCAAAAAAATTGTAATTTTGAAATCTCCATGTTATTCTTATGGAGAATAAGTCAACTGTTGTAGTTTGCTTGTTTATGAACATATTTTGATCGATTTTATAAATACTTTTATTTCTTACTAAACTATTATCAATTTATAAAAAAAATCTTTTTTACCCTCCCTGCTGCAGCAAACCTAAGTACTCGTTAAACTTATTCTATTTAAATAGGAAATAAATGGGCTATTTTTATGGAGGTATTTAGTGTAAATCCAATCAGGTTAATGGAAATTTGCTTAGTCTGCAGGTTTGCTGCGGCGGTTGTATTTAAATTGATTTATTGAATATTTTCTAATCATAGGCTCAAAGATATTGTAAATTTTTAAAGATATCACCACATGGCTATCCAACGATTTAGTTAAGTGACAATATTGAATCACTGCTTTAGTTTTGTTTCGGGTATTATAATTATGAATTTTGTCTTTGAATTTTAATAGATGAGAGTTTTTTAATATATAAACTGCAATTTCAAAAATATATAAGTCTATGACGGTTAAAATCTGAAGCTGCCTAAAAAGTGGTTTGCAATGTTCCCTAAAATGTACTCCAGCCATAATTCTAATCACCTTCTTTTGGAGCAGTAAAATGTCCTGAATTCCTGAGCAGTTTCCCCACAGTATTAAACCGTATCGAATGATAGATTCAAAAAAGGAAAAGTACGCACTTCTGATGTAATTTTTAGGAATAATGTTTATAAGGCGTCTCATAAGATATATTACTCTTGATAGTCTCGTACTAATGTAATCTATATTAGTACGAGACTATCAATAGATTACATTAGTACGAGACTTAGTAATTAATTTCCAAATAGGCGTTTAACACAATGCATTTTTTTCTAAATGGAAATTTGTTTCCTATTATTAGACAACATGTATCTTCATTTAAAATATATTTAATCTGATTAAAGTACTAATGATATATATATGCCCTCAACAAAATCAATTGAATAGTATACAGTTATTTTTTTTTATTATTTACAAATCAGAGAGTGAGTATTCAGTGTTCAGAACTTTTTATGACAACACTAAAAAATTATGTCTATAACCAACTTCGTATGAAAAACACATGTGAAATCAAATTTGAATTTTAAGAATTAATGTTACCATACCCTTTACAAAATCAATCGAAAACTATGTTTGTATTTGAAAAATTATTCAAATCAGAAAGCTAATATACAGATATTTACAAAGTTAACACTTTTTGATGAGCAATCTCGTCTTAATACACTGGATGACTCAAATTTTAATGTTTAGAATAAATATTACTGTAGTGTTAACATACAACTTTGTTTGATGAACTACTTTAACAGATATCACAGTGCCCATATGGTAGAGTATTAAAACCATCTGCACATAGGTGGCGTTTGAAGTCATAACCACTCAGTGTCAATTTATTCTCCCACTTTGTCTTGACGTCGTGTCTGTATGATCGGAAAGTTGTGTTCATAGTATACCAGTCCTCATTTTCCATTATACACCGGCGGTAGTCTTTGGCACGAAGGATTTTTGATACTACTGGCTTGGTGATTCCTTTGCATTTCTTTATAGGATCTTGTACTTCATCTTCTTTCACGACACAATATACTTTAGTCCTAACCCCCAAAAACTCTTGGATGTATGTCCCGTTAAGTTCATCTTTGAACTTTCCTAAGACCTTTGCATTGTCAGGTTGGTATGCTGGGTTGTTTTTTGGTAAACTACTAGTGTCAAGATGATAGACAATTGGCAAAAAACTCTCATACAAATCAGGAGTATATACTTCTATGATAAAACTGTCCGTGTCCATATATATGAGGCGTACGTTATCTTCTCCATAGTGTGGGACTATTACCTCGTAGTAGAATTTGTACATGAGTTCTTTGCTCAACTCAAGGATACACATCCCAACATAAAGTGGTTTCTCAAGAACTATGGTTTCTTTCGCTAGATTTATACCAACCATCGTTTCAGAAATAATTGTTCGGTGCAAGAAATTTGGTTTTGCGATGAGTTTTTCAGCCTTTCGTTCACTTGTTGTTAGTTTGTAGTTCAATCTTTTTCTTACGTTCTCCATTGTTTTTCCAAAAACCGAGTTGTTGTACAGCTTGAAGAGATCCTTTTCAAAGTCATTTTTGGCAGCCTTCCGTAGGTTGGTGTTTAGATCTATGTATGGTTTGAGCCAGGGAGATTGGTCAAACCTTACCACTCTATGAATTTTGGTTACTTTCAGTCCATGTTTGAGTGCCTGTTTTAATATGCGGTAGTGGGTGATGTAATTTTTCTTATTTTCTAATGTGGTTAGTAGTTTGGGGTGTTTTGAGCCAGGTGTGGATTTTCTTTCGCAAAGGAATGGGAGATCTCTGTGCCGATCATGAAGTGCCTGTGGGTATTCTATGTCCACTTCGAGTACGTAACCCACATTGCTTTCATCTGACACAGTTTCTATGTTTAGACAGTCAATTTCATCCCTGTCTAACCATCTAAATCCCCCTGTTGGTAGGTATTGAGATTGAGCCCATCCATACAAGTTGTTTGCATCTACATAGGTTAAATATTTGGATCGTTTTGAAGGGTCGTATCCTGCACAATACCTATTATTTGCCACTGATCTTCGCTTCATGCACTGTGAAATGCCTCCACGAATGCCATTTTCAAAAAATAGATATATATCATGATCCTGAATTGTTTCAAGTTTTACATTTGTGTTCTTCAACATACAGTCCCATGAATATGAAGGCAGGGTTATGTAGTATGCTGGATCAAGTTGATGAGATTTGAGACTGGCGTCTCTAAAATGTTCAAATATGTCTGCAAGAAGAAGGACGTCAGTTAATAGGTACAAATCTGAGTACCGGCCAAGATCATTAACATTGAATGTTTTCCAGACCAGTTCTGCGTGTTTATAGTCATCATCTGACACTGTTTCTAGTGTAAGTTTATTGTAGAAGGAATCTCTTGGTGGAAGTTGAGTCTCATTTAGTTTTTCTACAGAAGATATGTATGAGTAAGGGAATACTCCTTTGCGTGTTAAAAGTTGGAACTGTTCAGGATTGGGATATCTTCGTTTTGTTTCGGTAAAACATTCTTTAGGCAGGTTATCAGCGAGTTTTGCAAGGCTTGAAGGAAGGAACCGCAGTGTATCTACGAAGCGAAGCTTAAGCATCCCTCTGTTAGCAATTTTGTAAGGAATATACTTCGTAAATGAAATATATTTTTCTTCTGAATTTGCTATAACAGAAACTTCTTTTTCGTCATATCCAAGTTCTTTGATAATAAAATGTGAATCATATGAAAGGTTGTGAAAATAACAGTTGATTGTATTTTGCTCTTGATGTCTGATATTGCAACTTGAATGAGCAGCACCTCTATATGTATACGGGGTGGAATGCATATGATCCCTTACTTTGGGATCTTTATCAGAAGAAAACCCCAGACCACAAATATAGCACTGGGTGGCAGCAATGTGAACTGCTTCCTCAACTGGGGTTAAGTTGGGTGTCATACACCTTTCTTTGTAGAGTTTGTCCCCAATTTTTAAAACATCATTGTTAATAGATTCAACAAAGTGCTTTGCTGCATTTGCACCTCTATATAGACGTACAATAGGATCAGAACTACTAAGAGAATCTTTGATCAAGTAATGAGGAATGAGTAATGATTGATCAGTAGGAATGAGGTTCATGTGTATGGGTAATAGAATCTGAATCCAACATGTCATTTGGAATAAGACTGCATTCGAAGTCAGCATAAATGGCAAATCGCACACGTTGGCTTCTTTCATGATGCTTAAATGAAATGAATGGATCAGGAGAAAGATCTAGACGGAGCGGAGTTTTTGAAGCACAATAACGTTGGTGTTCAATCAACCTCTCTTCGCCACTTAAACCTAGCTTGTTTGGCCTGTTTTCAAAGTAAGCAAAACATCTCTTGCAAATTGATATTGGATTATTTGTTTTGGTCAGTTGAGATTTTATTGCTTTATTAAAATCTCGTATGTAAACATAATGCGTTCCTGAATTCTCGTTTGTCAATAGGAGGAGATCACGATGGTCAGGTAGTTCCTTATTGCAAATCTTCAAAGGATACATTTTGCTATCTTTATCGAGGCCAAATACGTTGATACTAATGTTGTTGTCTCTCTCAAATTTTGGTATATCGTTCAACTTGACTGGAAAATCTATTGAGCCCCAGTTATATTTTGTCTGTAATTCAGGTGTGTAGTTAGCGGGATATCTGGCATCACCTTGCACAAATTTAGCTAAAATGGAATATTTGAAGCAAAAGTCGTCCAAATTATAAACATTAATAATGCCAGCGTATTTTCTTGGTGAAGGTATATAAGAAGCTCCTTTTAAGGGGTTGTACTTATTCACACGAATTTCAAATTTTTTAACTTTTACAAACGACCAGCCTGATCCTTTAAAATCACATTCCTCTTTCTCTTTGACTAGTTTATGAAACAGTTCTGAGCACAAACTTTCAATATCCGTGGTCTTGAGCACTGGTGTATTGTTTGTTTTGAAGTTCTTCAAACAAGTCTCTCCATGGGTGTTTATGAACTCACATTCAAGAAAAATGTTTATCTTTACACAGTTGTAGGTTTCCTGTACCTTTTGTAAAAGGCTTGTCACGTGGTCGAAAACAAATGTTAAAAAAAAGTGCAAGTGTGAATTTCTTGCTAAATTTTCGTTTGAGTTCATAAGTAATCAGGCGGGATTGAAATGCTTTTTCTGTGGCCACAAAATCGTTCATTACATCTTCAATCATTGTAGGTTGTTTGATGTGCTCCTCTGTAGAAAGATTATTTCCAGTCTTGGAGGGCTGTTCAAAGTCTCGGTCCATTGGCTCTTCTGCTGAAGAATGAGATGTAGGATCGTGAACAAAGGGAACAGATGCAATTTTGACTCTTGTTGCTGGACATACAAATTGCTTGTGGTGAATAAGTTTATCTCTTCGAGATACTACAGCTCCGCAATCTTTACAAGCCACAGATCCTGAAACAAAAATCAAAGGCACTGATTAAGAAATTGTACAAATATGTTAGTTTTTACAAGCTTAAGGTGAGCAAACGTATTAAGTATTTAAATAGAAAAAAGTAAATTAAATGTAATATTAGATTTTAAATGATTTCTTTTTATAAAGTTTTTTTTGTTCATATTATTATGAAGCAACATTCTATTATAAGTTTATTATTGAATAAAAATAAGCTTGTAAGCTCTTCCTACTTCCAGTTCCAGAACTTCATGTGACCGTCAAATTGTTTACATGTTTAACCATTCAACAAATTTGTAAAAAAAAAACATTTTACAATTATGTACATTATGGTCATTAAATAAAATTTACTGTTAAAATTGCATATAGCCAACTAAAAAATAATATTAATACCTGAATCCAACTTCTTTTGCTTTAAAGTTAAATAGTAAAAAAATATATGTGCTTTGTATAAAATAATTTACACTTCACATTTTAAAATACTAAAATAAGGCATATAAACCCCCCCCCCCTCCTCCATAACCAAATTCTTTGTATTGTCTTGACTATAAATCAATTTTTTATTTTTGTTTTTGTTTTATACAGTTGCATGTTTGCTAAGTCGAATTATAAATGAAAATCTAGGAGAATAATGTTTTTGCTTTACCTTGAGAATGGGTCTTCATGTGTCTGTACAAGTTATTTCTCAATGTAAAGACTTTGTCACATTTTGTGCAAATGAAACCTGCTTGCATAGGAGATTTATTCCGTTCCTCTTGTTCTTCATTATTGGCAGACACTGGTTTTTTTAGTTTCAAAGCTTCTTTGTTTGGTGATCCTATTTCATTGACATCTAAAATAAAATAATAATAATAGGTACTTTAATTGTATACATTTATTAAAGATATAGCTTTTGACACAACCACTAGTACACTACCCACAAGATATTGGAAAGTGGAAGCTTTAAAATGTTCTAAGTGTAAAAAATTATGGAATATCATACCTTTTTTAATACAACAGATTCTAAAGTAACAGAGAAACAGTCACGGCGGCATAAATTTAAATACAAATCTATTTTCCATTAGCAAGTTTCGTACAATATTATTAAATATTTTTAATTTTGCATTGATTCTGACACATAAAGTCATAAAATCAAGAATTTGTTATTTTTACCGGCATAAAGTTATGTAGAACAAATACCCTATATAAACCATTATAAACTGTAAACGTGGATTCTATTACAACTTTCACTAAAATGTAAGTTCATAGATCATACAAATTTAAAAAATGCACATGATATCATGAAGTATTGTTTAACGGGAGATAAAATAGACCCAATGTATTTCATCACATCTGAGTAAAAAAAACTTTTGTAAGAGCTGTATTAAATTGTGAGTGCAGTAGAACCTCTATAACAAGTCAATCATTGAGACTATTTAATAATACTTGTTATCAAGGTGACTTCTAGATTTGCAATAACATGCGATTAGAGGTAAGATCACTTCTAAAGAATTTAAAAACAACACTTGTAATCAAGATTGACTTTTTATTCTCTTGTTATAGAGGTTCCACTGTATAAGTTTGCATTTACAAAATTTAAATAACTTATATTAAACTAAAGAAGTTAGAAATAAGTTTTACATGTTTAATTAACTCATGAGAAGGCTCACACTACTACATATTACATTTTACATTTTTATATTATTTTTTTACCTGATATATCTGTTGACGTTTGTATATCTTGGTTTGGAGTAAGGATTTCATTGCTTGTATGGCCAAACTCATTACGTGTTTTCGGCAAGCTATCCATTTCATTGTCAAATCGTGCACGTTCTGTAAAGAAAAATATTTGTTAACTAATCTCAAATTTAATTATCCCTATTAGAGTAAACACTTAAGCTGTTTTAGGTATCTTTAAAAACTACGAATAGGAAATATTTACTTGTCATAACCAAACTTAATGTATTGTAAAGTCATGTGTTAAGTAAAAGTATTCATCGTCTTTATTAGTGTACTAAATAATATCGTGAAAAAAACTAGTTTATTTTTATTTTGTTCTGCATCACTTAAACAAGCTATATAGGTACCAGTACTTATACAGGTAAATGTCTGTATAAGCATAGATCTCAAATCTGATGGGAAATCGTTAGTGCAAAATTAAACTATCAACAACTTTTGTCCTCGAAACTATTTTATATCTCAAACGGTTTTGGACTAAAATATCAGTTTAAAGTCAAAACTGTAAAATTGCCTTTTCCTCATGTTTGCACTATGATTACCAAACTTAATATTACATTAAAACACAGTATGATTTGCATATCAGTAATATAAAAAATACACAAATTAATTAAAATGGTTGTAAACATATTTTTGCTCATGCTATTACTCCCAAAATACGTTCTAAATAAAACCCGTAAATATGAAAGTATTGGATATGTTATATCATTAACATTTTATGTTTTAGTATTATCTGTTATCATTAAACATACCCTTGTAAGATATTAATAGTTTTCGTTACAAGTTAATACATGGTTCAATTATGACAAACCTGCACACTTAAGTATTCATAAAACCCACATCTATATTGGGGAAGCCTACGGGTAACAGCTACTATAAAATAAACATGTAATGCATAAGGACTTGCAAAATATGTTTAGCCTCACTTCAGTAAAAAAAAGTCGTTAGAAAATTAAGCAAGAAAATGTTTCAAAATTAACTATTATTAGTTAAGTTTATTTGATCAAGATAAAACTTATTGATCCATTATGTCACAATACTCATAAGAAGATTTCATACCTTATGCATGCTTAAACTGTATTTAGAATATTTTAAACTATAAATGTCACACACTATTATAACTGTCGTAAATAAATTGATTTTGTTTTACAGTCTTAAATCTACAGTTTAAAATCTTATAGTTTTAAAATATTGTTTCATATCAACATTCTTTTACGGTCCCTGAAAATAGGCTTAACATATTTTACACCGGTTATGTAAAAGTGATATTGCAACTAAATCATTTAATTACAGTTTTGATAAGTGCATTTGATATAAATTAATGTTTGTAGTTTTAAATTTGCTAAATAGAAAATTAGATTTTAAACACATATATGAAACCGCAAATAAATTTGTAAATTGTTTTTATCACCTTCTTGTATAATTTATTATTACATTACTTTTGACTCTCATAACCGTAAGCAATACCAATACTTAATGCATTAATCAATAAGTGACAAAATTGTTCCTACACATATTCTATTTATTAACTTGGTTTTATAAGATTGGTAAATTTCAACTAGTTTAACTTACTTGAATGGATTTGAAGATGACGTTGAAAGGCATCTTTGCGATCGAAAGTTTTCTTACACTCATGACAGGAGAAAATATCAATCTCAGTTGAATCTAGATGTTTTCTCATGTGGCGTCGTAAACTATTTTTAAATGCAAACTGAGTGCTGCAAATATCACACTTAAATGCCATATTTTCTTCTATCTGAAATACAGCACAAAGAAGAGTTTAAGAAGCGATGAAATTTGCTGAATAAATAATAATAATAATAATAATAATAATATAATAATAATATTTGATTACTGAATATTTAAGTTTCGTAAGGTGAACAAAAAAAATGTGTAGTTCGCTTAGATAATAATTTATCTGTAAAGAAGTGAGGTAATTATTTTAAAGTGTTGTTTCTTTGTATTTATAATTTCTTCCCTGCAACTCATCATATTTTAAAACATATTATGTAAAACTAGTAAATATTTATGCAAACAAACTGTTTAATAGCAAAGCCCCCTTTTACTATTAACTGTGTTAGTCTTTTTTATTTTTATCTAACCAATAATTGGACTCATGTTTTTTCTCACTTTAACATGATAATAATAGAAATTAGTTTAATTTAGAGAAAAGTTTCGTAGTTTAAGCTTAAGGCATTACTTGTTTATGTAGTTCAAACACCTGTTCAAAAATTCGTTGATTTTCTAAAACAGTTTTAATAATAAAACAATCCTATTTGTAAACACACAAAAAATGATTTCCAACAAACGGTTGTCTAAAAGCAACGCCTTTTTACTATTAACTTCAAGCTCAAGTTTTACATTTTTTAAACAAGCTTTTAAGACAAAACACAACAAGTTAAAAAGTTTCAACAAGTTTCCAGTTTTAAAAATGAGCGAAGGTTAAGACCAGTTATGATGCATGTATGAACAACTTCTGTTTTGTTGCATGCTGTATAAAGAAAAAAAAACTATCTTTCCTAGCTTAATGCATGTCTGGTTTATCTAGTACAAAGACTTGTTCAACAATTCTTAGATTTTCCGAAAACAGTTTAGTAGCAAACTACTTTAATATGATTAACTATGTCAATTTGCTAAAACATGAAATTTTTTTTCCGTTTCACCGGTTCATGAATAATATTTATACTAAGCCTTAACAATTTAAAGCTAGATAAAAAATACACTTACCTTTTAATAATGAACACGGTGTAAACTGATAGCAAACTTTCACCAAGACACTGTAGACCAGGGGGTGTCACACACTACCAGGGAGATGAACTCAGCAGCAGTAACAATGTGAAAGTGATCACAACCCCTAGTTACATCTCTATTTATACCCAACCCCTTGCAGTGTGACCTCAATAACTCTAAAAACACCTCAGTCTGTTTCCTGTTATTGTGAAATCACTTAGCATTCCTATTAAGTTGCGAAAGCGTTTATATAACAAAGGATACTTCATACTTTCGTTGAAGGAGAGATTTATAGTTAGCCCGCCATTACTATACTATAACGTTTTCTTCAGATTTTAGATTATTTTAAATGAGCTATTCAATTTTGTACTACTTATCATAAAAAGACACCATCACATTAAATGGCATCCTAAAAATTGATGGGCAATTGCCATGTTTAATTTTCAGCTATAACAAATTTGAATGAATGTTTATGTTTTACAAATAAAATGTACAATTTATTTTCTTTTGTATCCAAGATTATTTGTATAAAAAGGATGTCAACATTTTACTATAGGTACTTTTTAATTAAGTTTACAGGATTTAAAATAACGTATTTTAAATTAAGATACATGTTGTCTTATAATGGGATACAATTTCCGTTTAGAAAAAATACATTGTGTAAAACGTTACTTAGAAAACGGATTGTAATTGCTTTACTTATAACTTGATGGTGGGAAAAGATAAAGATAAGAGATTTAGTTTATTTCGTATAACTTTACTATTCAGTATTATGAGAAAAGATCAATTGAGAGAAATATTTGTAGTCTTTATATGTGTCTTTTTACTTACATTTGTTCTAACGTTGTAATAAAAATTACTTTGATTTATATCAATTGTATACTGTTTCGGAACGTTATTCTTAATAAAACTCAGGTTGTTAAAATATATATCTTTTTTTACACAACCCGATTTATTGTACAAAACCAAATCTTTATATTTTTACGATTTTTTAGTTAACTTAAAGCATAAATATAATATTTACAGTATTTGTTTAGAGTAAGTGTTTAAATGACAGTGATAATACAGAATACAGTAATAGATACAGTTAAAAATTTACAAGATATGAAGTAAGATCATGTTTCAATTACAAACATATTAACAACACTTTGTACAACCTTAGTAAATGAATGTTTAGTGAATACATTGCTAACATCTTACATTTACTATATATAAACAGAGATGACGTTTAAATTGCAATGATTGAAGCAATTGAGTTAATAACTTAATTCAAACTTAGTGAATACTTAGCAGAATTATATGTTTACGGTATGGCTGAGATATCTTAATGTGTTTTAGGGGTTACACTGTTTAGTTTTTATTCTTGACAAATTGTAATTCCACACTAATGTTCAACTAAAATTTTTAAGCAATGTTTTGTTTCTAAATTTATACAAACTACAACAAAACAGTTACATTGTGTATATGTTATCCAGTAATATATAATTTTACAAAGTTTACCAAACATGCTATGCTTACAAAACGCAGTGTAAGTTAAAAACATTGCAACATATACTTTTGTGGTCCTACAATCACTATGTAAAACCACGTAAAGATATAAGCTCGTTGCTTAAAACACAGTTGGATGTTAATGTTCAACTTAAATGTTTAAGCAATGTTTTAGTTTTTTTCTAAATTTATGCAAACTACAAAAAACAGTTACAATGTGTACATGTTCTCCATTAATATATTATTTTTACTATTTTTACCAAAAAGTGCGATGATTATAAAACATATAGTAAATTAAAAACATTGCAACACATACTTCTGTGTTCCTACACGTCCAATCACGTAAAACTTTCTAAAGTTGTAAGCTCATATTTTATGCTTTAAACACAGTTGGATGTATACATACGAATCATCAATAAAACACTATAGAGCAATAAACAACTTTTAGGGAATCAATCCTAACAAATTTATTTAGTAGAAAAAAAACTACAAATTTATTAAACTAGGATATATATTACAATGACATTGTGTTTACAAACATCATGAAAAAAAGTTAAACCCACCAATTGTTCCATTTTATTTTAATAAGTTGACAATAGTGGTTGGTTTCTGTATTTTGTGTCTAGCCAAAACAAACAATATTACAAGTGTTGTATTACTATTGACTAGGAATATATTTGCACAACGTGCAATATCAGAACCAACTGGTTAGAATTACTTGCTTAGAATGACTTGCAGGAATGGTAGAAATTCATTTTGTAGCAAACATATTTAGTTTTTTATCTGTCATAAAATTCAAACTACATTGTTCAATAACGTTTGAACTTAAAATAGTTGTAGATTAAAAATAACAATAACTTTCAAGAGGTATCCAATATATATTTTTTAAATAATGTTATACCAGCTTAGCCTGTACTTTTTCACCAATTAGATTATATATCTTAGTATTTATCATTTCCATGTCCATTCAGATGTAGCTTCAGATTGAATAATTCAAACATAAAATGTAAACTAAGGAAAACTCAAATGTCACTCCCCCCCCCTCACACCATGGTTAACTCAATGCTACTTTACAACCTTTTAAAACCCATACTTATTTTTAAAATTCGTTGAAACTTTCACTTCCTACAGTACCAAAACATTCAGTAGCTCCAGGCGTTACACTATTTTTAGATCTCCTAAAGACCCAGCCTAACAGAGCCACACGAGCCACACACGAGCCACAGTAGTATCAGTATCCCCACACAAAACTCCGCATTTCCCCCTACTATCATCTAAACTTTCACCCTTTTCCACATTAGTAATTTTCTGTTTTTTAGCATTCCAATTTTTATTCTTAGATTCTAAAAACTCATATTTAGTTTTACCTTGTAAAAAGACATCACCTTTTCTAGTTAATGTCTGTCCCAAAGTTGATACATCATCTACAAACTCTCCATCTTTAACATTACCAATTTTACGGTTTAAACAATTCCAACTATCGTCTTGTAAATTTAAAGTAGGTTCACTACTAGCCCTGGGTTCTGCAGGCTTATTATATGGATTATATAAACGATAAAATTTATCTATAAACATATTTTTATTTAATAAATAATTCCACTTTCTCTCAATTCCTCAATAATGGAATCTATTTCATTATCCACTCCTGAGTTACCGGCTTGGCGACTTAGCCAAAGAAGTCTTAACCTATCTACAAGCTCATTAGGATCATCCCAATAAATATAGTCTATTTTATTACCAGTCACTTGTCTCAAACCTTCACCAACAGATTTAAATAGAGGTTTTATTATATTAAGATATTTAGTATGTCTATTACTTGAAATTGGTGCACCATCTTTGTAACTCTTTAAATGTCCATTTGTAGCTTCCAAAATCTCTTTATAATTTTGTAAATCAGCCTGAGTATAATCCTCAGGTTCTTTTAAAGTTAACAACTGCCACAAACCTTTTGTCCCCTTGTAGGTTTTATTTGCAACTGTAACATCATCATTTCAATTTCAACTCCCTTATTTCCAATAAAAAATTTATTTGCTTCTCGTCTAATACCATATGTAGTGTCTGTCATACTACTTTTACTGAGGTAATTTCCTAAATAGTCTGATGCTAAAAGACCAAAATCTAATTTCTGTGGAGTGGATTGCTGTAATGGTTGTAATGGTTGTAATCTTGGTATCATTGATATTCTAGATGGAGTCATTGGGAGTATCTCCATTTTAGGCCTCTCTGTTTTACCAATAGATGTGATTTTTTTAAATTCTTGTAATGGATCTATTAAAGGTTGGAATGTTTGGAACCTCTCTTCAGCCTCTATAAACTTGCCACGTTTTAAAGCTCTATATTTCTCTCGTATTTGATTTGCAGAGTCAACCAATTCTTGTTGAATGTTTTTCATCTTTTATTTACATTTTATTTATCTCATTTGACAAAGGATTGTACTCAAACACTTTATCATGTATTATCAAACAATATGCAGATGTATTTGCTGGTACATTTTCTGCAGTTTCAATCTCTAATTTAATATCAACAATTCCTTCCTTCACTGTTTCGTTCTGTCTAGAACAGTCTATTACAATTAGTGGATATTTCTTCATAAACTCAGCCCTACTAATCATAGGATCTGGGATAGTATTATAGTAAGTCTCTCTAAACCTCATAAACATCTCATAAGCTTTAGAGACATCTCCATGTTCAAAGTCGAGATTTAAATCACTATAAGGATAATATTCAGAGTTTAGAAATACTTTGAGATTTTTTAATTTACAGTGATCAAATTCATCAGTTCTTTTTCGTGCACTATTATCCCTAGCTGTTTGGAAACCAAATATAATATACCTAGGCTTCTCCAAACTTGAAGACGTCTTTACTGACCATGTATGTCTTGTGGTATTGGGATATGATGGAAGTTCATGCAGCTCTAAGCTTCTAAATGCAATTTGCAAATTTTTATTTTGCAATAATATCTTTTGTAATTGTAACTTCTCCCCATCTGATGGTATTACATGTGGCATTACCCATTGAATTGAGTTAAGTGTAATTTTGGGAATCATATCAGCAGTGCCACTGGCTGGAGCACTAGTGGTTGTTAATATACAATTTAAATAATTTTTGGATCTTTTCAATACCAATTCTTGTTTGACATTTACTAATACCTTATTAAAATCCTCGAATACACCCATTAACAGCTCTAATGGCAAACAAGTACTAAACTTGCCACCTTTATGGAACTCTTTTAAATTCGTGACAGAATCAAATGCTACATTTGACAATTTAGTAGTTTTATTGTAAGAGCTCAATATTTTCATAAGACTAGAAATTCCTGGGTTTCTTACAATGTCTATTTCTTTACCTGCAACTTCGTATCTAATTTCATCAAATAAGAACGCAAATGCATTATTTATAAAATGACCTTTATCATGATTTTCAATTTCTCCCTTAATATACAGATAACTCCTACATGGGAGAGTTAGCAAATCTTGATTATTAATACATATTCGAATTTCATCAGAATTATTTATTGCTAAAGTGTTGTGGGGAACATAGGAGTGATTTGTAATTTTAACCACACTATCGTCGAATTGGGATTTCCCTGTAACGTCTAGAAAATCTTCCATTTTTATTAATAGAAAATTTTAACTTTAGTCCTATTGATTTTAGGAACCTAGCATTTTGTACACTTATAGATAAATTCTTATAAATTCTCATATCTTTTTTATATGACAAGTAATTGTAGTTTCTTCTCCGTTAAAGTCAATTGCCTTGTCGTGTTGATCGGCAAATGTAATACTGACAACATCTAAACTTCTCTTATTTACAGGAAAATATATAATATTTCTTGGAACTTCAATAATTTTGTAGCCAGGAGGAGCTTCTGGATAAAAGCTATGTATGGTGTGTGATTTGTTGCCATTTAAATAGGACCCGTTTGCAATATTACATTTTACTCTAATCACATTTACATTATTAATGTTTATTTTATTTGTAGATTCAAACTGAACACCAGGAGTAGAAACACCTTTAAATCCTAATAAAATAGACCCTAAACATGGTTTTGTAAAATCAAACACGTGGCTAGAAAGTAATGTCGCTTTCATAGTTTTATTATTAGGTGTAAGGAAAAAGTCTGGGATTTGCTTTTGAATTTCCTTTGCAAGCTCAACCACCTCATATGTTCCTTCAGAAATTTCTATTGTAACTGGATCATTGTGGTCATAATAGAAAACATCATCACCTTCTCTAATGGTTAATTTGTTGCCTTTAAGTTGATTTAATTTTGGAATAAGCCCTTTGAATAAAAGTTTGGATTTAGTATTAATTAATGCTTCTCCATTTTTATCTACTATAACTTTAAGTTTTCCATTTAATAACTGGTTTAAATCATCAACTGAGATCTCTCCTTTTGGTAATGTCATTTTCTCTACTTTGTAATATGTTAAAGTATTTAGTGGTTTTTTAACATTAAATATGGAATTATAACTTTGAAAATCTACTAATCCAATTACATAATCATCATTTAATTCTATGGGAGGAAAGAACACTGACTTAAGCTCTGGCTCTGTACCCGAAAATGTTATAGTAAATGAATCCATTTTTATAAAGAATATATAAATGATAAACATAAAATTCCACAAATGGAACTATTTAAATCTTGTATTTGATTGGTTGTATAGTAGATTTTATATCCCTCAAAATATTTAATTACTTCTTTTGGAGGTTGGATTCCAAATGGGTCAAAATAAATTACAATATCTTTATTTTTACGATATGCTGTCCAATGTGTGCCAGATGAACTATCTAAATTAACTATTCCGCACTCTTTTACTCTTGGTTTTAGATTTTTTAGCTCGCTTTTTAGGTAAACCCCCCTGAAGTGAGGCACGTCTTTTGCGGCCTCTAACAGCTGGTAGTTGTCCATCTTTTTTATTAAATTTTAATCCCATTCCCATTTTTGCTTTTGCCTTCATCAAATTAGTCACGGCATAAGCAGCAGCTCTTTCAGCAAGACTTGCATCCTTGGCCGTAACTCTATTCCAAGCCAAGTCTGCTAATCTCATGTCTGCTTTGTTCCGAGTAGCGGTATCGGGATTATTCATGTAGAATATGTCATGCTCTTTACAATAAGAGTCTAGTTTATTTTTTGGAGGTACATTTTTAGCTAGATTCTCACGTATATTTGTTCCAGGTCCACAGTACCGATATGATGGTATGTGAAGTGGGAATGGAAGGTTATTTATAAGAGTATTCAATAACCCACGACCCCTGTAAGGCTTTAGGAATAAACCTTTGCCCTTTTTACAGGTTTTCTTATCATTTTTTACCATTTTTATTATATAAAAAATGTCTTTTATTCAACAAAAACACAAATTTAAAATGGTACATACTAAGGAAAATATACCAAAGAAGTTGGGTCTATTTCCTACCAATATTCGATGTGTTATTTGTGGTCCAAGTGGAAGTGGGAAGACGGTTGTAATTTATAATTTAATTGTAAGAAAGGAAGGATTAAAATTTACAAACTTATATTTAATATCTAAATCTTTAGAACAAGAAAAATATAAAAAAATAATTGAAATATTTAGTTTGTGTGATGAAGTGAAATTACACACGTTTCCTGACTGTGAAATCAAACTAAATGATGTAAAATCACAGTCAGTTGTTGTATTTGATGACATAAATAGTCCAAATATTACACAATTTTTCTCAATGGGTCGACATAAAAATATTAACTGTTTTTACTTGTGTCAATCTTACAGCAAAGTACACAAACATTTACGTGATAATGTAAATTTCCTAATATTATTCAAACAAGATGATTTAAATTTAAAACATGTATATCACAATCATGTTGGTAATGACTTTTCGTTTGACCAATTTAAAAATCTCTGTCATCAATGTTGGGATAAAACTAAATATGGCTTTTTCGTAATAGACAAAGAAAGGTCAAAAAATAATGGCAAATATAGATTTATGTTTGACCAATTCTATCAAGAGGATGGTAAGGGTAAATAAATGAAAGATTTTTTTTAACATTTGCATTTATTATATATCTACACATACAATTTATGTTTGATCAATTTTATAATGACCAAGCGCAAGAGTATTGATGCCATCTTCCAGAATAAACCTCTTGTCATCGTCAAATGATAGTACTTTCTTGTTCATGGTTAAGGTTTGAAGATGATGATTTGTAGATTTAATTCTTGTCACATTCTCATAGTAATCTTGCCCAGTTGCAAGACAGTTCAAATAATGTTTATGTCTAAGGAGATGTTTAACTGTAGCACCATCAGCTCCTTTAGCTTTTTTGACCTCTAAAGCTTGCTTGTCTTCTTCATATAACCATTTTAGAGGAATGCAAGAGTATAACTTTGGTCTTAAACCACAATATTCATACATAATATGACCATCTAATTCGTCTTTAAACTTTCCAGTGACTTTTTTATTTTTATCAGAGTATAAGAAATGGTCTTTACTATATCCAGAGGTATCAAAATAGTGTAAGTCACAGTCAATTTCCTTGTAAAAGTCCTCTGTAACTATAGCATACATTAAAGAATCTGTATCAGTCATTAGAAATCTTTTATTCTTAAATTTTGACATATAATTATAGTGGAAATCATACATTATTACTTTACTAATATCCAAAATGGTCATTCCCAAATATATTGGTTTATTAAACTTTACAACTAATTTATTTAAATGTATAGCATGTAAATTGTTATCAAACTTTTTGCTACAATCAAACCTTGGATTAGTGACATATTTTATTAAAAGTGACTCATCCTTGAGATATATGTCACGAAACTTTCGTTGATTCATAATTGTTCGACCAAAGAGACTATTATTTAACAATTTGTAAAAGTCTTTTTCGAAATCATTTTTAGCCCATTTTCGTTTTTCAATATTAAAATAAATATAGGGTGCAAGCCATTTAGACTGTCTAAATTTTAAAATTCTGTGGTATTTTGTAACAATCAAACCCAATTCCTCATATTTTTGTAATGCTTTGTAATACAAAATATATTTAGTTTTGTCATTTAAATTAGGTATTCATTTGCCATTCATTTTCTCTGGTGCTAATGGATAGTCATTATGTAAATCATGTAAGCTTTTATCATATTTTAAATCAACTTCTAAAATGTATCCAAACTCATCATTTTGATTATTTTTGTACATTTTGTAGTCTATCTCATTAGTCCAACGAAATCCATCCACAGGCAGTGGCTCGCACATTGCTGTAGAGTATAGTGAGTTACAGTCTAAATATATTAAATAGACACTCTCTTGATTGGGGTCATAGTGTTCACCCATATATTTATTATTGGCTTTAGCGTAACGTGTAGAAATCATACTGACTCCTCCTCTAATCGCACTTTCTATGAACAAATGCATGTCAATATCTTGAAATAATTGTAATTTTATACCAGTCATTCTAAGACAGGCCTCCCATGTTAATCCAGGAAGTGAATACATATGTACGGGGTCCAGTTTGTAATCCTTTAAACACAGGTCTCTAAATGTCTCAAACACATCAGCCAGTAGCAATACATCTGTTTTAAGATATAAATCATGATATTCTTGTAAATTATTTATATTAAAATGGGTCCAGACATTTTTAGCATGTTCATATTCAATGGAAGAGATGTGTTCTTTAGTTAGATCACTATAGAATGCTTCAATTGAGGGTAGAGACTCTGCAAACTTATCTGGTCCCGTCATATATTCATAGGGAAATACGCCTTTACGTTGTAGTAGTGGATTGTCTATGAATCTAAATGTATTTAAATTGGAAGCTAATTTGTATAATGGAAGGGACAGAAAGTTATAGGAATCCAAAAATACTAAATCATCAACTGAGAATGAAATGTACTTTTCCATATCCTTGGCTATGCAATTTAATTTACGATCTAACTTTGCATATTTTCCCAAGTGTTGCATTATTAAATGACCATCGTAATTTTTCAAGTTATGGAACAATACTGGGATTTTCTTTGTTACTTTAAAGTTTAAATTACAATCATTGTGGGCAGCTCCATGGTATTGGCCATTTGAATGACAATGATCCCTCACCCTATCAAAATATAGGGGCTTTTCATAAATGTGACAATGCGTTGAGTTTTGGAAAGATGCCTCTTGTTCAGGAGTCATTACAAGGGGAATATAATATCGACATTTGACTTTTAATGAAGTCATAAGTCTCAAACAACCTTTTGAAAAACACGTCCATAACATTTGCACCACTATACAACTCTTCAGAAATAATCTTAGAATCTCTCACTACAACAAATGCAAATCCAGATGGAGTATGGTTGTTAGAGTTTATAAAGCATTCAAAATCTGCATAAATCACAAATGGCGCTTTAAGTTGATATTTATAGTTTTTAAATTGTAATGTATCTTGTTTAGACATTTCCACTAGTTGAGCATCAAAGTTTTTACAATATGTTGTGTGACGTTCTAATATATCATTAGTGTAAAAATGTTGCAAACACAACTTGCAAAAATGCTTCTTATGGTCATATTTTGTAGACCGCAGCATTAACCTATTAAAATCACGAATTAAACAATAATGTGATTTACGACCTTCTTGTAATAATAATAAATCGATGTGAGTATTACTATTCTGTTTGGTTGTTCTTAATGGATATACACATTTCTGGTCTTCAACTCCAAAAACATTAACACTTATATTATTTTGTGTTTCAAATTTATCTATATCAGATATTTTCACGGGATACTTTATGTTTGACATATTCAGCTGACCTATAATTGGAGACTCTATTAGCATTTTCATTAGAGTTCCTTGGATATAAAGCTGCTAATATCGACCAAAGGAAACATTTATTATCAGCATTTTTTATATTTAAAACTGCATGTTTCGATTTAATACTCTCTGGTGTTGGAATGTATGACTTTGGAGTTAGGGGCTTATATTTGTAAACATGTAACTGCCAATATTTAGTATGGTCATAAATCCATCCACTGCCTTGGGCTTGATATTTGTGTATAGATGCATCAATCTTTAAAAGTGCATTTTCAATTTGAGACTTTAAATCTCTCTTCTCAATAGTTAAGGTAGTAAGGCTTCTGAAATCTGCAATACATTCTTTTTCATTAACTAATTTTCCATTTTGATCCATTGAATATTTTATAAATTTGATTCTCCTAACTAAAGTCCATTTTATTGGCAGAGGACAAGACTTCAGAGTACTTTCAAGGTCAGCTCTAATCGATTCACCAACAAATTTTATCATTGTGTATGGACATTTTATGCAAGAATTGGTGTGTCTTTTAAAATGTCCAACAACATTTCTTTTACAATAATTACAACTCTTGTGTCTTTGTAATATATGCGACTTTAGAGCCACATTATTATCACAGATTAAATTGCAAACTTTGCACAGTTTTACCTTCATTTGATGAATTACCTTGTAGTGGCGAATCATGTTACTTTTGGTGGAGAGCGACACGGAGCAGTGTTGACAGGTGGGCCTCATGGTCCAGAATGAAATATCACCCGAATGTCACTTCTATTTATAGACTTTTCAAAAATTTCAAAATTTTTTAACCAGAAATTGTGAAATTTTCAAAATTTTTAGCTAGAAATTAAAAAATTTTAAACAATTTAACTAGAAATTACTTCAACAGGAGGTCACCCACCCAAGGCTTAATCAAGAGCTACCACTAGAGACGAGAAAACCGACCATGAGTCGGGAGTGAGAAGCCTGACCATAGGTAGGGAGCATGACCGGGAGCGCGCCATGAGCCGGGAGCACGTACAAAGCTCGCACTGTCAAGTTGATGATTTTGAGAATATACCTGTGAATGGATGTGGATTTGAAATAGTAATGGAGTTGTACAATGGTATTGAACATTTATAAAGGCTTGTATAGGCCATGAGCTGGATTTTTAAAAAAGTGGTCAAAAAAAGCTCACCATGTTATTCTTATGGGGAAAAACGCCCCAAGTGACTTATCTTTCTGGGTTCGCCACTACTCTACATTTACACTTGTAAGGGTCAATAAATGTAAGAAATAGCTTTTTTAGCTTAATATCGAATATATTTATGGGGAATAAGTAAGAAATAAGGTTTGATAATTATATAGGGATATTTAGGCAAAGATCAGGATTTTTGGTTTTAGTGGCCAAAAAATGATCCCATGTTATTTCTTATGGGAAAACGTGCCTAAAGTGATGGCTCTTTGCTAGTTCGCCACTACTTTGCCGTAATCGTGGGATATGACGACAAATTTGCTGTGATCGTTTGGGATAACTGCGATGTTCTTGTGATCGCAGGATATACCTGTTGCCTTCCTTAGTGACTTAATAAAAGGCCAAGCAATAAGGAATAAACGTTTACGAATTAACGCTGAGCTTGACTCCCTCATGGACAAAGCTTCTAAATAAATTTATAACCCAAGCTGATTGATTTTTTTTAAACGGTACAAGCAGTGCAAATCCTAAGAAACTTTGTTTTTAAGAGGAGTCGCAAGCAGCGAATTTCGGCTTGGTTATATAGATTTGAAATACTTACCTTTTGATTACTGCACATAGGCCTAATAACTGAGCTAAACTAGTTTGTATACAATAACTACGCTATAAGAATGGAATGTTTATTTGTTCACGTCACTTTTCTTCGTTCTTTTTCAACGTAGTTTAATATGACCGTGAAAAGAAGTTGATGTATTTCATTTTTGTTCATTCAAACATAATGTGCATTATTGTTCATTCGGTAACAAATTATGAACAGTTATTACTGGCAAAGGTAGACAAAATACCTGTTGTAGTAAAATTTAATTCGGGACCACGTAAGTTTGCAGATGGTGCCAGCCAATCACAAGACAAGGCTAGAGCGACTTTGCCACATCGCCCGTTGACAACACTAATTAAAATCTACTAAGCAATATTATCAAATCAGCTGCTATTATTGATGAATTTATTAACTGACGGTGTTAGATTTGGCAACACCGCACGGTTCTCATTGGTCCATTCAAAACCATATGGTAAATAGGCTCCTCCCTCAACTGCAAACTTACGTGGTCCCGAATGTAGGTATCTGGTACAAAGTAGTTCACAGTTTGTCAAAGTTTTAACCTTTGTGAATTTAAGCTAACCCATGAACAGTTAGTACTTGGGAAGGTTAAGAAAATATTAATGAATAACGTACAAATAAGTCTGTTAGGCCTCTCGCACGTTACTCTGAATTGTCTTAATTTGCAGTTTCTTAGAATATCCTTTTACAACAAGCAATTCATTAGGTGTCGGGTAACTTGCTTCATTTCACATTCGTGTGATTCCCCTCTAATATCCAACATAACTATTGTTTTAATTTTAGTTGGTAATCATAATAGACAAGCTCCTCGGTTGAATGGGGGGGGTACAATTCCAGGAGGTACAATTCCGGGCCGTACATCTTCTTCTGCCGTGACCAGGGGGTACAATTCCAGGGGGGTACAATTCCAGGGGGGTACAATTCCACCCCGTACACTGGTCAAATAAAAGTGAGTTCTAACTGAGGGGGTACAATTCCAGGGGGGTACAATTCCGGTCCGTACAGTTTTTTAGATGCCAGTGGATTTAATCAAACCACTCGTGCATAACAATATCAGAGATTTATGAGGGGGGTACAATTCCAGCCCGTACACGCCGTTTTGGTCGAGAAAATGAGACGTCATCGTGACGTCACAAACCAGCAGGGGGTACAATTCCAGGGGGGTACAATTCCGCCACCCCAAAACAGGAGTATGTTTTATCATTGACTTTATATCTACACATCTTTATATCTACGTGTAGATATAAAGTCAATGGTTTTATCTATGGCCAAAGCTAATCCTCCTAAATTGCACTCCTATCATAAAAAATACTTCTTGGGCTTCTTAGCCTAAGTTATTATATTAGCACATCCAAAAAATATGACTTATGCTTCTGAATTGTTATGTGTGTATATGTATTCACTTTGCTGTTGGGTTGGGATTTTTCAGTTAGTGAGGTCCTACGCCACTGTTGTGTATAGAAATATTTATCTAGCATGCATTTGTGAGTCAAGACGAAGACGGACTATTTATTATTTATTATGTATCGAGAGTGACATAGCCTATTGCATTGCTTAATCGCCAAATAAATAATTGAAGCAAGCTAGGCCTAATTAAATAAACACCGAGATGGTTCATTAGAACGTATAGATAGGCCTACCGTAAACGGTTTTAACTTTAAAACTTTCTATGAAATAATATATAGCAATAATGATAGGTAATTATCAGTTTTATCAGGTCCGTTCCAGCCAGCTTATGAATTATCGAAATATACCATATATTAAACAACCTTGTGGCTGGAACTTTAAAATGCTTTAAAATAGGCCACTAAGTTAAGGCTGCTACTACGAAAAAACAAAAGTAGCCTAGAAATGTGATACAGGCTCTCACTTGCTTTATTTTAGCTCTTGTGGGTAAATGTGTAAAAGAGGACTAGTTTGGTACAACACACTAAATAACTTAGTTCTTTCTCTTGAGTTTCGAGTCAAACTACCCCGTCCGTGTTTTGTTTTCCTACTTGGTGTTTAATAAGATAAGGTTAAATTATCAATTATCAATCATTGAGATGGGGACGCCACCTAGGTGCGTATTTTAACCCAAATATATGAGTGAAGGATGAGTGTAGAATGGTGTGTGATGACCTGTGTAGCTTACTACTGACTAAGATCAGCGGTTTCATTAGTCAGGATCATTTATTTAAAGCCCAATGATCAGGAACAGCTGGGTCCAGTTTCGAACCATCAAAAAGCTACTGACTTTTCTTAGGATCGAACCGGAGACCTTTTGATTATCTGGTGAGCACTATAACTACTCAGCTACCCAGCCAGTTAAAAGATTCTTAGTTGTCAAATCATTATTTTAAAAGGTTAGGTATACCCAAGACGCGTTATTTAAGTAAACATAAAGTTAATTGTGATAAAAGGCAGACTAACATTCCGGCGTTAGTATTAAATTAAATATTAATAGTTCATAATTTTTGTTTATTTTCATAAGGCCTTTTATAGTATGATTTAATCGATAATCGATAGCAAGCGATGGTCAATATGACTACAAACGATATTGAACCGATATCTTGTCAACACTGTGGAGGTGATAAAATGGTCACCGAATTATCAGCCCGGTGCGCTATCTACTACAGCACCGAGACTGATGGCTGGAACGTACGTATTGTTGCGGTAGTGATGTTCGCTCGAGCAGTGGTGTGGTGGGTGGTGGTGGCATAGAACTACAACAAGTTTATACAGTAGTTCTATGGGTGGTGGGCGGTGGCGGTCTGTCGGCAAGGGTTTCTCTCTGACTCCACATGCACGCACAGACAGAAGGCCTTATAACAGTTCCTGGGATAACAGCCCTGTTTAACTTTCTTGGACTCGGTTAGATAGTTAGCCCAGTCAATAAATGTTTTTTATCGCAACTAAATGGTGGAAAACTGGATTTTTTATATGTGATAGAGCCACATTAGAGGTGTATTTTCCCAAAAGTCCCCACTTCTACCCCTTCCCTTGAGCTTTCCCCCCACTCCACTCCAAACCTAGAAATTGCTGTGCTTTACTTAATTGATAATAATTCGAATGCTATGTAAGCTATTGAGCTGCAATTTGTTTTGTTTTATTTCTGATTAGTTTGCCTACAACTTTTGTATTTGTAACATTTTTCTAAAACCAATACTTAGGGAGATATAAAATTTAAACTTTGTTAAAAGATTTGTTTCAGAGTGCAAAATTTTGTTATTATCTATGTATACTTTTAAATAGAAATAATACGCAAATATGGCTCAAACAAAAGTTTTAGTACGTTTTTCAATTTTTACAAATATATTATTGGTTAGTCAGCTAGGTGACCGGGTGAAGTGCTGGGCGTCGGCGAAGAGAGCGCGTGCGCGCTAGTTATACACCTCTGCGCTGGGTCATCGCATCTAGCCCAGCCAACAAACGCACAAACTGCCTTTTTCGTAGCTAAATGGTGGAAAACTGAGTTTGTTATACGTGATCGAACCACTTAAGACGTGTGTTTTCAAAAGGTTCCCGATTCCCCCCCCCCAACCACCTCCAACCCTGGAAATAAACAGTCGTTCACTTTACTGGATATAATTCAAATTCTTCGCATGCCATCGTAGTGAAATTTGATTTGTATTATTTATAATTAGTTTATCTACAACTTTTGTAATAAATGTTTTCTTATAAAACTATATCCAAAAAGATATAGCATTTTAACCTTTTTTTGATAATGTTTATGTTTTAGAGTAGAAAATTTTGTTTTACCCTCTATATAGTTTTTCAGAATAAAATACCCAATATGAGTCAGAACAAAATTTTAGTATGTTTCTTAAGGTTTATAAATATATATTTGGTTAGTCATCTGAAAAAAACTGATGTAGTGTGGGGCGTCGGCAAAGACAGCACGTGCAGGCAGCAAAGCATCCGCGAGATTGACCGCGGTGGACCTAGGTATGACTCCCCGGTCCTTATTATGCATCGACAGGCGGGGCTGCGTTGCGCGGATGCGTCCGCGCCTGTCGATGCATAATAAGGACCGGCACCGCTAAGTTCTCAACTGTTTCATACGAATCCCAAGACTTCCTAATTTGTAGCCTACTTTACTCCCAAAACAATCTGTTTCCAAGCTAAACCGTGACTAAATGAAGCACCTCGCGTTCAGTAAAAAGTTTTCGTCGACCCACTAATCCTTGATACAAACTGCGTTCTATCGTTGATATGTCCCTCTCTTCACGCTTCCCGCTAGCAAGGGTTAGCTTTCTGCTCTGCCATAGTTGTAAGCCTGTGTTAATATAACATCACGAATAACGTAGAAAACTGTCGGTAATATTTATAAGCCATTTTTAATCATGGTAAGGAACACAAATTAAACCAGTCAATGTTAAAATTAACTTTTTTATTACGTCTATGTAGAGGAGATTTTAACACACTTAATAAGCGCCTTCATCTTTATTAACGATGTTAAACGTTTGCATAATATCTACCACAAACCAATAATAAGCGCCCTCATCTTCATTAGCGATGTGTTATAATCGTTTGCATAATGTCTACAAGCCAATAAAGAACTATTATGCTGACTCAGTTTTAAGAAAACATGAATACAATCAAATATTAGAGAACAGAACCTCACCAAGATTCACAATATAGAGTCTCTAAAAATGATTGATCTCGACCACGTATTATTGCCGTAAAGCAGATTCGTAATACATTGCTGCCAATTTTTACGAAAACCCCCAATTGTTGAGAAAGGAAATTTGAATAATCTGCCTGTATGTATCCCGTAAATAGTCTTGCCTGCATGTATGGGAACACAAATATAGTTTTTTACTTACTTATTTAGTTATTTATAACTTTTGGATATATTACATTAATTAATTGGAAAGTAAATAAAAGAAAATACGTCTAATAGTCTAACATTTAAAACATAAACTTACACTTATAATGTTACTCACTCACAATACTGTAAATGTACATAAAAGATGGTAAGTGGTGGTGGATTTCAATTCGACACTCCAATCATCCTCAGATCCATAGGCGAATTGGATCAGCTCATCATTGGGTTCAGTATGTTTCTTACCCAGCTTTATGTTATGTAATATATGTATCCATGTATATTATTGTCAATAGGTGTAGCCATTGACAGACAAATGAGAAACTAGTTAAAACTAACAATAAATTTAAGAAATGTACAAATGATAAGTTTTCATCTAATTAGTATTAGTGTGGATTTTATCTAAGTGATAATGCCGCAAGCCCTAGATCTAGCCTGAAGTAATGTGAAAAACAATCCCAGGATCGTGCCTAGCGTCCTAGGACAAAAAAGTGTTCTATACCTGGCTATCAAACTTCCGTTGGCCAAAGATGAAGAAATCAAGTACGGTATTACAAGTATTGCAAGTACTGTATAACAAAAGTAAGTAGGTAGAGATTAATTTATCTGAACCAAAACTAGTTATAAAAAAGTAAATGATTGGGTTCCATCTAAATAATAATTCTTTTTGCAATTCACGGTTAAGCTTCGATACAGATTGTTTTGGTAGTAAACTAAAAAGTAGGTACAAAGCCTTAGCATTTGTATACAACCTTTGGGAACTTAGCGATGTCGGTGCCTACGATGCGACGCATCGACGGGCGGGGCTGCGCTGCGCGGATGCTTTAAGAAGCCTGCACGCGCTCTCTTTGCCGACGCCCCACACTACATCAGTTCGTTAGTCGACTAACCAAATATATATTTATAAACCTTAAAAAAACATACTAAAATTTTTGTTTTAAACATTTTGCGTATTTTATTTGGACAAAATATATAGAGGGTAAAACAAAATTGTGTACTCTAAAACATAAACATTATACAAAAAGTTAAAATGTTATATTTCTTTGGATATAGTTTTTTAAGAAAATCTGTAGTAAAAAAGTTGTAAATAAATTAATTATAAATAATACAAATCAAATTTCACTACGATGGCATGCGTAGAATTTGAATTATATCCAGTAAAGTGAACTACTGTAATATCCAGGTTTGGAGGGGGTTAGAGTGGGTTGGGGGGGGAGAGAATCGGGAACTTTTTGAAAATCACGTCTTAATAACACTTATATACCAATCACACCACTCACATATAAAAAACTCAGTTTTCCACTATTTAGCTACGAAAAAGGCGGTTTGTGCGTTTATTGGCTGGGCTAGATGCGATGACGCAGCGCAGAGGTGTTAACTGTTCAACTAGCGCGCACGCGCTCTCTTTGCCGACGCCCAGCACTTTACCCGGTCACCTAGATGACTAACCAATAATATATTTGTAAACCTTGAAAAACGTACTAAAACTTTTGTTTGAGCCATATTTGCGTATTATTTCTATTATTAAAAGTATACACAGAGAAAAACAAAATTTTGCACTCTGAAACAAAAAAGCTTTTAATTAAGATTAAATTTTATATCTCCCTAAGTGTTGGTTTTAGAAAAATGTTACAAATAAAAAAGTTGTAGGAAAACTAATAAAAAATAAAACAAAATTGCAGCTCGATAGCTTTCATAGCATTCGAATTATGATCAATTAAGTAAAACACTGCAATTTCTAGGTTTGGAGGGGGGTGGGAGGGGAAGCTCAAGGGGTAGAAGTGGGGACTTTTGGGAAAATACACCTCTCATGTGGTTCTGTCACATATAAAAAATCCAGCTTTCCACCAATTAGTTGCGAAAAAGGGTGTTTTATTGCATTCATTGACTGGGGTAAGTAGTTTCTTTCAACAGTTGCAGTGGCGAACTGTGCAATGTGATTTGCGAAAGTGTTTCGTTGTCTTTTTGTTTACTTTTGATTTGGATTTTGACTTGAGCTGCTTGAAAAGTCAAGTGTTAATGAAATGAAATGAAATGCTTTTATTTTCCATTAGGCATGAAATGCAATAGGCATCTTCAAAACAAATAACAATATACAACTTTCATAGAAGAGTGAAAATTTAAAAACGTACGTTTTCAGGAAAAGCACTTTGCAAATTTGTTTCCCCTTTTTTCAAAACTTTTATTATTATTTTTATTTCATTAACATTTGAAGTTTCATAAAATGTCCATGGTAACGCAATATCTTTGGTATTTTTTTTTTAAGAGCATCTTTAGTGGAAAAACACAAAATCCTGTCACGACCATAACAGACATTTAAATTAATATTTAAAATAGTTAATATTATTTTTATAACTATGTTTTGCTATAAACTAATTTACTTTTATGACCATTATACATTAAAAAGGTCACTGAGCTTTTGGTATATTTGGTCTTTCTAGAAAAAATTAAAAAAAACTCAAAAACTTGAAAAAAAAGCCAATAAAATCTTTTTAAGTTTGTATAACTCCGAAAAAACTTACCTGAGACCCGAAAAATCGTTATGTTTGTATAGAGGTGTGCTTCTTTTGTGTATAAAACATTGAAATATGACGATATTTTAATTTTTGAATTTTTTATGATAGAAATCATAAACGTGATGGTCAGGGACAAGCGGTACGGTCGTGAATTTTCTGAAATAATCTAAATCTTTCTAAACAATCCTTCAATTATACTGTTAGTTATAAAAAAATAAGTGTTTCAATTGAACTAAACTGTTCAAATTACAATTATATTAAAGTTATTGTCACGACCAAACACACTATAATCCATAAGCCTGGATTGGTCGTGAAAAAACCCGCGATGGTCGTGAAACTTTGGTCGTGAAATTACGTGTTATTCGGCGCTGTTCTGGCGGTAGCCCTGCACCTCATGTTCGAGGATACAAAGTGGACTTCTAGGTTAATCTAGCAATTGAAATATCTTATAAACAAAAATTAACACCATGTCTACTTCATCGAATGACTACTTACGGTCATGGACACACCAAAATTACAAAAAACACAATCTTTCCTTTATTAATCTTGTAATTCCTCCTTTCAACTCGAAACGACCGGCACTACAATCCTGACGTACACCCCGAACTAGTCTCTAAAACCAACTGACTCTATCAACGCCAGGCTTGCCACTGTCGTGCTCCAAAGTTGAAAATTTTTCCCAAATGGTCGTGACGCCAAATCGAGGGACAGACTTATTTTGTCATGGTAGTCAGTTTGCATAGACAATAAAATTATAATATGCTCCTTTTTTGTAAGTTTAATAACCATTGATGACATAAAAATATGGCTTTATATATTTCGGCATGAATAATTAGTCTAAAAACAGGGTGAAAGTTGGAAAATTTACCCTAGGGACACGTCATGGTCGTGAATTTCGAGACTTTAAAAATACGAAAAAAATACCTAGAACCTATTTAAAACCAAATAAATGTGTGTAACATGTTGCCCCCGTCCCAAAAAATATTAAAACACATAATAATAAACTAAAAATCCAGTATCTACGAAGTAAAAGGCCAGGGACATGAAAACGTACGTTTTTAAATTTTCACTCAGAAATTAAAACTAAAATGCAAAAATCACACAGCAAACAAAACCAAAAGCAAACCATGCACAAAACTACTGTCACTAGTGTCACTGTCAAAACAAAAACAAAAACAATCTATTACTTACATTACATTGGAAAAACTCTCACAGTCTCCTTTGGAATGTTGAAGAAATCGCTGGTTTTTGTGCGCATGCGCAAGCTGAGATCCCTTGGGTACTTAAGAAGGGTACAGACTACAGATTAGGCCCCAACACACTACCAGACCAGACCTCCAAACCAGACCGTCTGGTCTGGCGTCTTATCTGGCGTCACTTGTCTTATCGTGTGTGGGGCTGTCTGCAGACCGATTTTTTCGGACCAGACTGTTTGCGTGTCTGATGGTTGAACCCTCAGACCACAGACGGTCTGAGGTTCCCCCACCACTATTTTTGTCTGGTCTGTGAGTGTGTAGCACTGTCTGTCAGACGGCAGACCGTCGCGCCAGTCTTTATCCATTCGTTGGAGTTCTCACCACGGTGTCTTAATTTCGAATATTGGAATGTCTGGTCTGGGAGTGTGTTGAGCCGCCCAAGACGGTCTGGTTGCAGCCAGACGGTCTGGTCTGGAGGTCTGGTCTGGTAGTGTGTGGGAGGCTTAAGAGACTAAGACCACAGACAATGGAATAAGGGTCAACATTGTGCACTTTTTCCTGATGCGAGTTCCTATCAACCATATACACTTTGCCATATAACTTGGTAATTTAGGGGACTGCATCAATCATTTACTCATACTGATTATTCTACACATTGTATATCACATTAGAATATCTCAAAGTTGATGTGATGGACTTAGGGAAAAGATTGTGCACTTTTTCCTGATGCGAGTTCCTATTAACCATATACATTTTGCCATATAACTTGGTAATTTAGGGGTCTGTCTCAATCATACTTATACTGATTATTCTACACATTGTATATTACCATTAGAATACCTCAAATTTATGTGATGGGCTTAGGAAAAAGATTGTGCACTTTTTCCTGACGCAAATTCCTATCAACCATATAGATTTTGCCTTATAGCTTCGTAAATTTACTGGACTGCCTCAATCATATTTATACTGAGTATTCTACACATTGTATATTACCATTAGAATAGCTCAAAGTTGATGTGATGGGCTTAGGAAAAAGATTATGCACTTTTTTATGTTCGGAGTGTTAATTGATCGCGTTATGTTAAGCCATAGCTACGTATAATGTACAGTACGGTCTCAAATATGCCTTTTAAAACAAGTCAATTAATTAGTTTTAACGTGTATACACGTTTTATCAAGGTATAATTGACATTATATAAATATAAAAACATCATTTCACACCGTATTGTCATTGAATTGCGTTTCCGACATCCCTGCAAAACACATTTGTGGCCTCCGCAAACGCAGGCGTACCAACCCATATCTATTACAAACCGAAAAAGTGCCGATGAAAAGAGCCCAGTGCCATAGATAAAACATACTCCCTTAGTAGATTTCCCATCCTTATGGAACAGCTGAAGCCAATTTTATTGTTAGTTCTGTCCGTTTTTCTGTAGAGGTCGTGTTTTGTTTACAATTTGTTTCCCATTATTACAGCCATTTAAAACCTCGTTTAACCAAATAATACGATCTAATCATAAACAATAACTTGTCCCCTAGTTATACAACCAAACAGTAAAGCACAAATCAAGAAATTAACCCTAAAATAATATAAACAAAGTTTCGTTGACACTAGCGCCTTTGCGTCACGTACATGAACTAGACACGAAAAACGTGCTTCAAAATTTACAATGGGATGAGAAGTCTACTTGTGTTGGTTAGTCTATGCCAGTGCTAACCTCACGACGGTCGTCTCGTTCCGTCTAATTATATTGTATTGTGTTTGTGTATGTGTAGTGTCACAGATAATATAACCTCTGTTGTAGTTGTAGTGTTGTGGCACGGCCTCCTTGCTCCTTGTTGTGTTGTTCGTTGTAGGAGTGTAGGACTAATAATATTGGGAATCTTTTAAGAGATTAAAGAGATAAAATTAGACTATTTTATTCGGAACTTATTTGCCACTAACTTTTACAGCTTTAGTTATAATTTAATTATACATCATTAGCAATTTTAGCTGTCAAAGCTTTCAGTGCTTTATTCTAGGTTAGGCCTAAACTTATAGACAAGTGAAGATCATAATGCCTAAGTATTACTGTGATTATTGTGACACCTATCTTACTCATGATTCTCCTTCAGTGAGGAAAACCCATTGCCAAGGTAGGAAACACAAAGATAATGTAAAGTTTTACTACCAGAAGTGGATGGAAGAACAGGCTCAACATCTTATTGATGCAACTACAGCTGCTTTCAAAGCTGGTAAGATTGCCTCGAATCCATTTGCCAACACTAAAGGTGCAGCAATACCTCCCCCAAATATGAATATGACACCTATGGGACCAATGAGACCACCCGGACCGCCCCAACCAGGTCCAGGCCCAATGATGCCAGGTCCTCCTGGAATGCATCCTGGTATGGGACCAATGATGATGCCTCATGGACCGATGCCACCAATGATGGGAATGCCAAGACCGCCTATGGGCCAAATGATGGGACCAATGATGCCTATGGGGCCAATGGGTCCCATGGGCCCTATGCGACCTCCTTTAATTCAACCTATGCAAATGAAAAAGTAAGTTACCTATCTAATTAAGTAAGGGAATAATAATTAGGCCTACTAAGTTTAGTGTAAGTTAAGTTACCTGTTTCTCGAATTCAAGCAATTTCAAAGTATTACAGGCATTATTTAAAAACTAATAGGCCTACAGTCATAATTTCTGATGGCTAAAATTGTCAACTCAAACATTATGGAAATATTCACGATGTACATAATTTAACAGTTTGATATTAATCAACATGTCTTGTACAAATAGGCCTATCTTATCATTTTTTAAAAGCTGATCTTGTTTTTTAGTATTTTCTACAAGGCAGAGGATACACGTCCGGTAACCGGACGTGGATTAGATGTCCGGCAGTTAACTTACTGTCATAGCCTAACCTAACTGACAGGGCCGGATTTCCCAATAGGCCCGGTAGGCCCGGGCCTATGGGCGCATGGTCCCAGAGGGCGCACGGCCGAGAGTAATTTTTTTATACCTAGGCTCCCTAAAATAAAAAGTCATAGGCCTAGTTGATAAAAAAAACTCCAAATCATTGTGATTCTGAATTTCATAAGAAGAAATAATTGTTAGGAAATGTAAGTTAATCTATTTTCAGAATCACGCATCAATTTCATTACAAAATTTGGAAAGGTCAAAGAACATTGGTTATACGGGAGTAGGCTCTAGGGATGTTGACGATGACGAGCGCCCAAGGGGTATGCATGCTGGCTCGGGCTCGGTACTATTGGTCAGATTGATTAGGGGCGCATGCGTGCTAGACATCACTCTCACCTCAAAAGTTAAGTCTTTTGATTAGTTTACAACAATCTGCAGGATCAAGTTAAAATATATAGGCTAATAAGTTGTGTTGAATATCAAATCAACGATGTCCTTACCTTTCAAATTAACGAAAAAATATTAATCTCAGTTTGCATTAGATTTTAGAAAAATTCAATACCCTCCAAAACATCAGTACTTAATGCTGTCATTTTCTCCTCAGACCTATGTAAGGTCGGTACGGTTAGCCGGAATATTGCTCTGTTTTGCTTTGGAAACCACTCTGCATATTTAATCTAGATGCAGTACGACCATATATCAAATATTACTCAAGTCGGCTTCTGATGACATTGTTTATTCAAATTTTTTGTTATGTCTAGTTCATGTTGGTGAAACTGTACGTTAGTTTTGACGTAATTTTAGTAAAATAAACAGGAGACGACATATTTTTAATCATTAGACCGTTTTATTTTGGATAAACTAGGTTTAAACATAGATAAAACATACTCCTTAATCAAAATAACAAGAATTGTTTTCAGCTAATCCAAAATGATGACAAATCTACTAAAGGAGCAGGTTTAATCTATGGTATGACGTACTGTATGGAGTTCATGTTTTTTGGGCCCGGAATTGGAATCAATGGCCATGTATTTTTTGCAGGAATGCTCCTGGTCGTTGAGTTTTTTCTTTCAGTCAGTCCCACCACGGCCACAAACGTGAGCATTTATTAAAAGCATAAAATTGCTAAATAACGTGTTTAAGACGGCATTTTGTTAAGGCTAAACAAGTCAATTCTTAAAAAAAACTTGCTCTGATTTTAAAGAGGAGTGTTATTCAAGCAGTTAACTTAGGCCTATGGGAATTATATAGTTTTTAATAAAGATTTGAAGAAATGTGACCAGACTAGGGGGCGGAAAATTATTTGGGCCTAGGGGCGCAAAAATGCTAAATCCGGCCCTGCTAACTGACCAAACTTGATGATAATGAAAATTTGAATGAAGGTTAACCCTAGGAGTGGCGAGACCGATTTTCAGTATGTGCTTCGTGGAGTGGCACGCTCATTTTGGTGAATTTGTAACTTAAGGGAGTTCTTCAAAAATCTGTATAAAATTAGTACCGTAACTTAAGTTATGTAGAGATAAACTATTGAACCGTATATTCATTTTGTTCGTAATAGTCAGTAGAATTAAAAAATGGTAATACAAACCAATTTTAGAATGGTAGATTTTTAGAAAAAAGTAGGTAAAAAAAGAAAATTTATAAATTTTTAAAATTTTATTTCAAAAGCAAACACGTGTCACATGTAACGTAATTTTTTATTGCACAATTCAAAATACTGTAAGCATTTTGTTCAGAATTTATTCCTCTACATAGACAAATCATAATATACACAAAATAATTATTTTTTAGATTTACTAGCAATAATACGGAAAAGCTGGAAAACGTCAATTTCTTCAACTACACGTTGATAGATCCACAAATGCCCTCTACTAATAAATCAATATGATAAAACCATACGTTTTTTTAAAGCCAATAATATCATTCTATATAAGAATAACTAAATAAGATAAGTAATAGAATATTTGGTTTTCACAAAAGCAAAAATGTAAACAAAACAACTGATCAGCTGTTATTGGCCACAAAACTTCACTAACTTTTTATCCTATTTTGGATCACAAAAATGTATAAATATTTATGCAAAATAATGCATAAATATTTCGCCTGATACTAAATAATAAACTAAAACGAACATTACACTGTAAAATTAGGGATAAAACCCAAACGTCTTCTTTGTTATCGGACAAAAACTCACGACGACGCCGCCATTTTAGGTTAGACGATGACAAGTGTTCTGTTCCTTTAGCTTTGAAAAATCAAAAGCTTCTATTTGTGTGACCAGCCTAACAACATTGAATTCTACTGTCCTTCGTCCACAAGAGCGTAATAAAACAACGTTTTTGTACTTTTCACATTGTATATGCGATTTAGAAATCGACATATTATGTCGATCCGCCACATGAACAATATGTAAAAATAGGCTATTTACAAAAATTGTTCATCAGCTGTTGGAATGTATTATGATGTTATACTTTATACAGAATAAAAGATTACTTCATGCTTGTTGCAGTGAGTACCACTTGCTTTTGTCAGAGACAAAAATTACGTCTGCTATTTATTTTTGAAATGACTCATCTTTTACGATTGCGCAACAAAACATGGCGTTCGCGAGTTTGCGTGTATTTTTCGTTTAAATGTAGGTAACTCATTATAATAGACAATTCTTTTTTTGACAATAGACAATTCTTTATTCCGTTAAACAATATACATTGCAATAGGAAAGGTCAATACAATTTAAACTATAATACAGTCATCGTTTTGTAGACGTTTTGTAAACAAAAGTTTTACAATCTAAA
The DNA here is from genome assembly GCF_028750875.1 of Macrosteles quadrilineatus. Lineage (NCBI taxonomy): Eukaryota > Metazoa > Arthropoda > Insecta > Hemiptera > Cicadellidae > Macrosteles > Macrosteles quadrilineatus. The sequence continues at coordinate 13,930,301 of NW_026542594.1, forward strand.
AAATCTTTGGTAGAGAAAAAGGCATTTGCTTTAAGGAGTACAGAGATGGCTGACTTAAATTTGACATAATTGAGATTTCTTAATTCTAGTGGTAACTTATTGTATAACTGCAACTGTGATACAAATGACAATTCAAGGTTTTACTTAGCCTAACATGGGGGGGGGGGGGGGTGGACAGATCATTTATATTTCTGGTTAAGTGTACATGAGAGGAAGCTTGTGTAGAAAATGAGTTGATGTTTTGTTTTACATGGAGGAGGTTACTAAAAATATACAAAGAAGGCACAGTCATAATGTTTAGTTCTACAAAACTAGCTCTACAACAACCTCTAGAGGCAAGGTTAGCAAGTACTCTGATGGCTTTTCTCTGCCATCGAAAAACTTTGGTTACATGGGGGGAATTTCCCCAGAGACGGATGCCATAACTAATGAGTGAATGAAATAGACCATAATAAGTGGTAATCAAAGTATCCAGGTTTACAGACAATTTAAGTTTACGTAACAAGCCAACTACACGAGATAGTTTTTTACACAAATTAAGAATATGTGGTTTCCAGCTTAACTTGGAATCTAAAGTGAACCCCAGAAGTTTAACATCACTACTTACATAATCAGGAACTTGCTTGAGAGAGAAATAGATCAATTCAGTCTTTTCTTCATTTATAATTAAGTTGTTGGCTTTGAACCAAGATTTGGCACAAGTAAGAGCTTGAGACAAGTTCTGTTTTACATTATCAAATTCCAAATCTGAACACATTAATGTTGTGTCGTCCGCATAAAATACTGAAAAGGTTGGAACATTACAATACAAGTCATTTACATATATAAGATACAAAAAAGGTCCGAGAACGGAACCTTGCGGAACACCTGCTGATACATCAAGGTGTTAAGATCGATATAGGCTATTTATGTTATAAGGTTCATTCTTATAATAAAATGAAACTTTGGAATCTTATCTTTCCATTGGTATAAGAGTTATGTCATTTCACCGACTTTAAATGTGCTTAACATGCAACTGAAAAAAACGTTACATAAATCGACATATTCTGTCGCCCGCCACTCCAGCGGCTTATTTTGAAATCGACATTTTCTGTCGATCTGCCACTCCTAGGGTTAAATTCTGTTCATAAAATAAAATTATAAATGTCTCAAATTCTAACAAAAGATTTACTGGTACAGTGTAGAAGAAATGGCATTCTAAGCAAAATCTTTGACAAAAAGAGAGTCGTCACCAATAAGATTCAATAGCTACAGTACACTCCCTCTTATCCGGACTCCTCGGGACCGAGGCCAGTCTGGATAACGGGTTTTCCGTTTAAACCGACGTCCCCAAAAACTTGTTAAAACGGACTGTTTACTGTGAAATTCTACTTAAATTTAGGAGAGCATTGTACTTAGACGTACGTGATCACTGGTCTCAAATCTTTCCCACAAGAACAGTCGTTTCAGTACTGCCCACTTCCTGCCAATCTAGTCCGGTTAAACCAATGTGCTGATAAAAATTGTTCGGTTAAAGAAATGTCATTTCCGCAGAGTGTAGTCTGGTTAAACCGATGTCCGGTTAAAAGGTCTCCAGATAAGAGGGAGTCTACTGTTAGTTACCTCTTGTTCATCAGCCGACTGCTCTCCACTACACTACAAACACTGGCTGTACATCACATCGTATAGTTGTGGTAATGGTGTTCCGGGCCCCCATAAAACGATGGCATCACTGCCAGACGCCTAATCCACGTTCGGTTACGGGACCCGTATCCTCTGTGTTTCTACAAATGTTTCCCACTTATAGCCGCATTAGGTTTCCCATAATAACGATTATAAATTAAAAAAAACTTATTTCTCTTTCTTGGTGGTGTTCTATGACTTTCCTATATGTTTCCATTGTTTGCAAATCGGCTCTTTCAATGATTGCTCATGCAGCACAGTGTTAATTCAGTTTTCTTTTTAGTAGGCTATATTAAATTGTCCAGGCTTTCTCACTCTTTTCCATTGTAACTTAGCCTAATATTTGTACGCCAACCAAAATTTAGATACGGTAGTAAATTTTTCATTTTAACCAAGTCAGTAAATGTTTGTAGCACACGTTTCCTTAATTTGCAACTAAAATATTAACATCAATTAAATTATCCAGCTGATCATAAAATTATAATTCTTCATAAGGATAACATGGGAACTTTAAAAGCCACTAGGCAGAGCCCAAGGGACTTTAAAAAAAATGTAAGGTCAGTTTTCAAATCTACACACATAGACGAACATTTTGGTAAGCTATATAATATGTGGGGTTAAATCTGTTAAATCAAAAAAGCCTTATTAATTGTTTAAACAAAGTTTCATGTAGCCTATTAATATAGATGGTTATTAGTTAGGCCTACATAAGTTAAGTGGGTATTTTAGGTATGCTATAAAGTAAGTAAGTATGGTGGTGAGCGATTGGTAATCATAGACGAAAGAACAAGCTTAACATAGCCAACAATCCTAACTTAAGTTAAGGGTATTTGTTGGGGTAAATTCCTAGATTACGGGCACAGGAGATTTTAGCTTAATGTTGTGAGGCTATGCAGGATTAGCCTATGTCCTAGATCACTAATTATCGTACTGTGATGTACTGAGGCTAAGTTTTTACTTATTACTTACTTAAAAGGATCATGTTAAAGTAGGCCTACCTCCCAGAGGAGGACTTTCCCCCCCCCCCAGGGGGGAATGACAACGGAAAAGCGGCTCAATGCCCTGACTTGACTAAGTTTACGTTCATCCATTGTTCTCATCAAGAACGATGCCAGAGAATTGACTGGGCCACAAAATTTGAGCATGTTGAGTCTCAATATTGAACAAATAATAACTTAAGCTTAAATGAAGATGAGGTAGAAAATTCTCAGCAATGTAGGGAGTTGTGAGAAATACGGGTAAATACTAGGAATGTTTGTTCAATTGCGAAACGTTATTTTCCTGGTGAAACTATGTGAGCATTCATCTGAAGAAACAGAAGCCTCCTAGCTTACAAGGCATTTATTGAATACATACATACGGTAGGCTACCTACTTTCGTGCGAATTATTAATTTTGATATCTTGTATTATTCACCTCATAATCATGCACCTCACGTTCTAAATTAGACCTATTTTCCCTTTAAATTATTGACCAAAACACGTTTTTTCCCCCACCCAATTATTCCCACTATAGATATAGGCCTACTCTTGGAAGATTAGAATTACTCCCGGTCCCCTAGATATAGTAGGCTAGGCCTATAGGTTAGGATTTTTAGGAAATATGATTTCCCCGTGGGCATTTATTTTAGTTGCACTAACTTACCGTATGCATTTTAGGCATTATTTTAAGTAACTTATTTGAGTCAAAATTGCAGTAGGTAGGCCTACTTAAAAATCCTAAGTGTCCCTAAATCTAGAAATTTACCTATTTGTTGGATACTTAAGTTAACTTAAGTGTCTTATGTACAATTTTAACTTTATGTTACCCTATACCTAATCCTAAATTTTACAGTTATCAGGCCTACTTCCTGAATCCCAATAGGGCTAAGTTACGCCATTAACTTACTTTATAGACAAAAATAACTTACTTGGCCTACCTGTATCATAAGTTAGATTATATCATTGCTTAGGTACTGTATCACTTTTTGTTTTGTTTAACCCACTAATTTCAATTGTGCAATGAAAAGTCTGGAAGTAACGTAAAATAATAACTCAGTTTATTATAACCTAATCCTTACCTCACCGTACCTAATCTAACCTAACTTCAAAGGACTTAAGTTAATTAATACAGAGCGGATAATTAATACAGCATTGTATAATTATACGCCAACCTCGTACGAAGGACGGGTACTCAGCTAGTAGGTATATATATAGGCTAAGCTTTGGCAGGGGCGGATCCAGGATTAAAATGGGGGGGCCTAGAAAAACCAATTTTTACCCTATAGAATCCCCCGGAAAACGCCGTTCCCATGGTCCAATCATGCTGGTTCCCGAACCCATTCAAGTTTATCCCGCCTTGCACCTTCAAACCAAATTTCATCAAAATCGGACAAAAATTACTCAAGTTGTCGTGTTCACGGACACATATATAAATATATATCCATATAAATAAAATTACGAGTTTTGTCTGTACATTGCTCAGAATCATAAATGTTTAGGTTATTTTTACGTTTTATACATTAAAGAAGCCGAAACAAGTCTTATCTAAATTTCTGTCTGTCTGTCTGTCTGTAACACTCAGACTCAAGATGGCATTTTACGCAATCTTCTCCAGGAAAGCAAGAGTACCTATCAAAATCCAAGTCATTTTAATGTATTCACTGAATTGGTGAGAGTGTCTTTAGCCATTAAAATATGGCCTCACTACTTAGTAAAAAAAATTACGGACGTTCAAAAATGCAGTTTTGTACGATTTTTATCAAGTTTTCGTCCAATTTTTATCACATAATGATCTATGAAATAAAGAACAGCTGTTCGGATCAAGATTATTTTTTCTAGCTGTCACTGATATGTTTACAAATGTTGTTTACAAATACCCCAACCATTTCCATTTCCGATCACGTTTTGAAGGCAAATCCCATCCAAGTGAGATTAAAAACATTTTTCTTACATAACGGGTTTAATTAATTGCAAGTAACCGTAAATGAAATTAAATAACTAGGCATCATCCAGGTCAATAACCAGAGATTCTTTGTGTAAAAAATTGTTCTTGAGTCTTGATGACCAGAAAGAAGACCTTGAATCAGTGTTGTGTAGGGCTGGGAAACTTGAATTTATTAATGATCGTCGCCAATAGCTTACAAACAAGGATTCCACTCATTGACGGCGCTTCAATGGCGGTTGTGTAAAGTGTAAAGTAAAAAATCACAACTGCAGTGGGTGATTGTAACAGAGGTTTACGGTTTATGGGTGATGCTAAACTCGCTTTTCCAATGTGTCACTTTCTGTTCCTACTCACTGTATGATGCAATCGCTGGACCATAAAGCCAATAGGCCCATAGCTTATCTGGGTATGCACACCTACCCAATTATTCATAACAACCTTTTTCCGACGACGATCCTTGATACTGGTACTTTTCCCTAGAATACACGGCCTTAAGAAATAAAATTACCAACGTCCAAAAATCCAGCATTGTGTGATTTTTGTCATATTTCCTTCTAATGTTAAAAGATATACCAATCATTGTTTAGAGAATACGTAATCTATAAAATAACAAAAAGTTGTTTGTATAAGGTTGTTTTTTTTTTCAAACTGTCACCAATAAGTTTATATTAAAAGTTGTTTACGAATAAAACAATTAATGGGAAATAGCTTTGATTGCCGATAACTTTTTACGAGAAAATCCAAAACCAAGAAATCAATAACCTTGGGACTTGAGTAACGCATTTAATTGGTCGGACGTAATTCTTAACTGTAAACGTTGGTTTTTGGTAGGCCTACTGGTTCTTATCCTTAGAACCGTTGGTAGCAGCAAGAATCATTTTTACGTACCAACACATCACTGGTAATTTACAAATTAGTTATCGTTTGTGTTGCACCTTATTTATACAGTCGTATTCAATTTAATTGATGTCTTAACTGTATAAGTTTTGCTTTTTCTGTTTGGATTCCAAAACGTTAGTTTATGCTAAGAAAAGGATAACTCATTTAAGTAAAACATTTGTTCAGCAAACCATCATGAATTGCTTACGATTTACGTTGTTTATGTATCAATAGTTTGTGGCCTATTTTGGAAATGTTTACTATAAATTACCAATCTAAATTGTCTATAGTACTTCATTTCATATAGTAAGCCGTCATTTCAACAGCATTTCAGGTCATCTTCGGTCCAAGCAAATATAAATTGTTATGATAAAATTTGATGACATTGACAAAGATTTCAAATTCTAATTTTATATGTACTTTTGTTATGCTTAAAACGTAGCAAATTCCCTTATTAAGTTATGTATTTTTATGTGTATGTCTGTTGGTAACGCATTAATGTCCTTATTTCTCAGTGCCATGAAAAGGAAAAGAGCACCTTTGATAATGAAAATGTCAACCCGAATAAAGTGTTAAATGGTGAGGTTGAGGTAGTACTTTGAATACTTTTAACCATTGTGGAAAGTAACTTTCAACTATAGGCCTACCTTTAGGGCTATGCCTCATAGATCTAGGCCTATAAAGCTTTTTTTAGTTTAATCATTGGATTTAACTTATGGACCAACACGATCCGGGTGACATTTAATTGCGAAGCATTTGTTTTGGCTTGAAACTGTCAGATACTGTATTTACGAAGGTTTATATATAATAGGTTTCCCAGCTCATCTGAAAATATGCAAACCAACTGCTGTTCTTAATATAAGAAGGTTTTAACTGACTACTATAAGCTCCCCGTGCATAGAACGGGCACACAGCTAGTATATAAATAAATCTATATTTATACATATACTAGGTGGCGTTCGCAGAGGCATCCACAAAATTGAGCGGAGCCATCAAGGGTTCATATTATATTGTTTTTGTCGTACTGCAGTAAAAACAGTCGTTTTTAATGCATGCGTTGCGGGTCTAAAGTAGCATTTTTACTCTTTTGGGAGTAAAAATCGTGTTTATAGCCTCTATGGAGTAAAAATCAGCTGTTGTAAATTTGTTGTAAATTTCGATTTCAAATGATTGCATGTATCGAAAATGTATCGATTCGTGCTTCGTAATCATTTTAACCTACAGTCTACAGTCTCTTCCTATAGCATTTTAGCATAGCAGATACATTAATCCATTCCCACACTCAACACTGCTAACCTTTGCTACTTCTTTCACCACCCCCTACGTCGTGGACCTGTTTTCCTCTCTTCCCATAGCATTTTAGGATTGCAAATATATTAATGTAATTGCCAAAGACAGTTCCACACTCTGCACTGTTAGCCTTACTACTTCCTTCACCATTTCCTACTTCATAGACCTGTTTCCTTCCCTTCTAATAGCATGTAAGTACAGGGTGACTGCCGGGAACCGGACGTTTTTTTAAATGAATAGTACAACCTTATTTTATATAGTCAAATTATTTAATTGTTGAATATATATTGGTGAAAACATACCATTTCAAATAAACATATGTTTTATGGAACCTTTTATCCTAGTTTGGGTTTATTTCTTAAAGATGATATCATGAATGTGATGGCCGTTAACCTGGATACAGGTTTCCAACCTCTGGAGAAAATCATTACGCACTCTCATCAACAGGTCTTGTCCAATCAAATTCAGCTGCAATAATGTTCGTGGTTTGTGAACATAGATACGAGCTTTCAAATACCCCCATAAGAAATAGTCACAGGGCGACAAATCTGGTGACCTCGGCGGCCACGGCACGTCACCAAAACGTGAAATCAACTTGCCAGGGAACATCTTCTTCACAACTCGCATCGATGCAGCGGCAGTATGCGCTGTGGCCCCATCTTGTTGGAAGTAAACATTTTTCACGTTTATTCCTCGCCTCCGAAGTTGTGGCTTGAGATATGTTTCCAACATGTGAACATAGCGTGCAGAATTCACTGTCACTGTGACTCCATTTTCCTCAAAAAAAAAAAAAAAAAAAAACGGACCAATTATCCCAAAGTGGCCTACAGCACACCAAACTGTTACTTTTGGAGAGTGGAGTGGTTTTTCATGAAAGTTACATGGATTTTCAGGAGCCAAATATAGTAAGTTTTGTTTGTTCACTGAACCGTTTAAGTAGAAGTGAGCTTCGTCGCTCATTAACATCATTACATCAGGATTATCAGTAAACAACACCTGCATACGTACTACGAAATCTTCTCTTTGTCCATAGTCCCTCTCTTTCAGTTGCTGTACCACCTGTATTTTGTAGGGATGAAATTTCAAATCTGATTTTAAAATTATTCTGACAGAATCGTGCTTCATGCGTAGCTCTTGTGCGTGTCTTCGTGCAGAGCGACCCGGGCTCCTCATCAAAGCAGTTCTCACTGTGGCGATGTTCAACAGACAGTTCTCACACTATGCTCACATTCACTACTTCCTTCACCACTTCCTACGTCTCGGACCTATTTTTCTTCCTTCCCATAGCATTTTAGGATTGCAGATCCTTTAATCTAATCGTCATAAAAAGTTCACACACTCCGGACTGCTCGCCTTTACTACTTCCTTCACCACTTCCTACGTCACGGAACTGTTTCCCTCCCTTCCCTTAGCATCATTGGATTGCAAATACCTTAATGTATTGGCCATAAACGGATCCCACACTCTGGACAGCTCGCCTTGACTACTTCCTTCACCACTTCCTACATCGCGGACCTGTTTTCCTCCCTTCCCATAGCATCTTAGGATTGTAGATACCTAAATCTAATCGTCATGAACAGATCCCACACTCCGGACAGCTCGCCTTGACTACTTCCTTCACCACTTCCAACGTCACGGACCTGTTTCCCTCCCTTTCTATAGCATTTTAGGATTGCAGATACCTTAATCTAATCGTCATAAACAGTTCCTACACTCCGGTCAGTTCGCCTTGACTACTTCCTTCACCACTTCCTACATCGCGGACCTGTTTTCCTCCCTTCCCATAGCATTTTAGGATTGTAGATACCTTAATCTAATCGTCATAAACAGTTCCCACACTCCGAACAACTCGCCTTGACTACTTCCTTCACCACTTCCTACGTCGCGGACCTGTTTTCCTCCCTTCTTATAGCATTTTAGGATTGCAGATACCTTAATCTAATCGTCACAAACAGTCCCCACAGTCCAGACTGCTTGCCTTTACTACTTCCTTCACCACTTTCTACGACACGGACCAGTTTCCCTCCCTTCCCATAGCATCATAGGATTGCAAATACCCTTATCTAATGGTCATAAACAGATCCCATCCCCCGAACAGCTCACCTTTACTACTTCCTTCACCACTTCCTACGTCGTGGACCTGTTTCCTTCCCTTCCAATAGCATTTTATTATTGCAGATACCTTAATCTAATCGTCATAAACAGTTACCACACTCTGGAGAGCTCGCCTTGACTACTTCCTTCACCACTTCCTACGACGCGGACCTGTTTTCCTCCCTTCCCATAGAATTTTAGGAATGCAGATACCTTAATCTAATCGTCATAAACAGTTTCCACACTCCAGACTGCTCACCTTTACTACTTCCTTCACCACTTCCTACGTCACGGACCTCAAGCTAGTGTCGTCATTTGATTACATTTATGATCCATACCGTTTCTGTTCTAATATCTGTGTAATAATTCTATCAGCTTTTTCCTTATCTACTGCATTCAAAAGTCAACAGCTGATCATATGTCTTTGTTTATGTGTCAAATACTGCTTCCATGAGGATTACATTGAAACTTTGAGACCCAGTGGGGCGGATTCCTGAGAGTATCTTTTAACGCCATATAGATGTTGGCACTCACCGATATGGTCTTTATCACCAAGCAAAATTTGAAAACGATCGATTCAGCCGTCTAGGAGGAGTTTGCGTATTACGAAATGCATAAGAGTCGACGTATAAGAGCTTCGCTCGCTCCGCTCAATAAAATTTGAACCTATGGTGTTTTTGGCCTCTGGGGACATCAAAATGAAAAAGTAAATCGGTCCTAGGTCTTAGCTCGGTAGCTCGGTAATAGCTACTTCCCTATAGGGAAATTCGCTAAAATCTTCTGTTTAATTTTAGCGAATTTTTAAATGGTAAAAACAGGGGTTTGGAAATAAATTTTGCCACAGAAAATTTATTTATGAGATTGTAATAAGGTTGCATTTTCAAGGGAAACTAAACATTAAAGGCAAAGTTTAAAAGAATTTTAGATATCAATTTGATTTTTTTTTTTGTATTAAGAGTGAGTTACGTAACATTTAGCCAAACCCCCTCCTCCATATTCTTGAATTATTCTCCCAAGTGGAGGTGTTTAGGGATAATCTAAGCAAAACTACGACGAAAAAACGAATTTAAACTATAAAATAATCAAATGTATTTCTCATTAATGTTTTCATGACAAGGAACCATATTGGACAAAAACAGACAGCTGATAGTAAAAACAACATTCATATCATCTGTATGACTATTACAAATAAACAGAAAAGGCAGGCATTTTCAACACTTTCCCTTATTTGCATAGTCCAAGATTTTCTCGCAGAACTTGAAGTCTTGGTCGAGGTATAGGCTTCGTCAGTATATCTGCTAGTTGATATTCTGAACCAATGTGCTTTACAGTCAGCATACCTATATTTATCCTGTCTCGAATGAACAGGTACTTCCGCTGAATATGTTTTGTACGGAAGTGAAACTCGGGGTTTTCACAGAGTTTTCTTGCTGATTCGTTGTCAACTTTCAGGATAGGAACAGCAGACAATCCTATAAGTTCTTTGAACAAACGAGCAATCCAGATTGTTTCTTTTGAACCAAGATTAGCTGCAATGATTTCAGCTTCACAAGTTGAGTCCGCAACTAACTCCTGTCGACGACTAAGCCAAGTGATAGCTGCACCCGCGTATTTAATAATAACTCCACTTGTTGAACGCATTGTAGTTGGACAACCAGCAAAGTCCGCGTCACTATAGCACTCCAGTAGACGTGTTTTAGGTTTGGATTGGTACACTAGCCGGTCCACAGTGGTCCACAGTGCCGGTCAAATAGCGTATAACACGCTTTGCTCTTGTGACATCATCTTGTGTAGGATTTTCTAAGTGACGTGATAGAACACTTACACTAAATGCAATGTCAAAACGAGTACCACGAGCAACATAAAGTAGGGCTCCAACTGCCGATCGGTATGGAAAATCGGAGGCTTTCCCTGGTGTTTGAGCAGTGAGCTTCTCTATGGGAGTAAGTACTGGCTTGCATCCTTCCATGTTAAATCGAGAAATGATCTTCTTGATATACGCTGATTGGCAGACCAATATATCACCATCACTTTGAGAAATTTCGAGTCCGAGAAAGTATGACACTTCTTTAGCAACAATTTCAAATTGTGAACGAAGTTGCCCAATAAATAAGTCCACTTCAGTCTGACTAGTCGCTGCGACTAATCCGTCATCAACATAGAGTGCAACGATGATTTTTCCAGCAGGGGTAGGACAAATATAGACGCAGGGATCTTCACGGCTCTGTCGAAATCCTAAGCCTTTCATGAAGTCGTCGAACCGTTTATTCCAGCATCGAGGTGCCTGTTTCAGGCCGTATAAGCTGCGTTTGAGACAACAAACACGATTTGTCCCATCTGAATATCCTTCAGGCTGCTTCATAAAAATCTCTTCTTCAACGTCTCCGTACAAGAACGCAGTTGAGACGTCAAACTGCCGTAGAACCATCTTCTCAACAGCTGCGATGGACAATATTGATCGAACGACCTCCAGACGAGCAACCGGGCTGAAGGTTTCAGCATAATCAATACCAGGTCTCTGCGCACATCCTTTGATGACCAATCTTGCTTGATATTTGTCAACACTTCCATCAGGATTGCGCTTTATTCGGTAGACCCACTTGTTGTTGATAGTCTTCTTTCCCGGAGGAAGTTCGGTCAATTTCCATGCACCGTGTTTATGCATGGACCCCATTTCTTTGTCCATTGCTGTTTTCCATTCAGCACTATCTTCTGAACTGATGGCTTCAGTGTACGACTTAGGTTCATCGTCAATAAGAAGAACTTCGGCAAAGTTAGACGAGACGTAATCGTTTAGCCACTCGGGTTGCCTTCTTTCCCGAGTCGAGTGCCGAGTTGCAGGATCGTTGGATAACTCTCCATCTTCACTATCACTGCTACTTGACGGGTCTTCATTCGGTATAGGCGCATTATTACCCTTCACTGGAGAACTAGGCTCGTCAATAGTCTCTTCAACTTCTTGCCAATCTTCTTCGACGTCATTGGTTTTCTCAATCTTGATGGGCCACTCAACTTTCTTGTCACAGTCTCCAACGATTTCTTGAAAAACGATGTCACGAGAGACTACGATATCTCTTCTCTCTGGGACGTAGATTCGATATCGTTCATCGCCATCGTATCCAACCAGGTAACCAACCACAGCTTTCTTGTCTATTTTTCGCCTCCTCTGAACAGGAACATGGACGTAGCACTTTGAGCTGACCACTCGCAGATGTTTGATCCTCGGCTTTTGACCAAACCAGAGCTCAAAAGGGGATTTGTTGGCAGCTACTGACTTTCCCACTCGATTCAAAACGTAGCCAGCAGTGATGACAAGTTCAGCCCAGATCGCTGCAGGAAATGTCACATTTGGATTGGTATACTTGAAGGTACGGGCCATTTCGACGATTGTTCTGTTCTCTCTCTCTACAGCACCATTTTGCTCGGGTGTATACGGCGCTGTCAGACGTTGGTTAACACCATATTCTCTGAGAATTTGACGAACTTCAGCGTTGTCAAACTCACCACCGTTGTCGCTGAGAAACTCTTTGACGTGATGACCAATTGTGCGTGCTTTAGCCAACACTTCACGCAACGCTTCCTTTACAGCAGATTTTTCCCTTGCGACAAAACAGTATCGGTACCTTGAAAAGTGGTCTTTTATGACGATCAAGTATCGGCGACCTCCGAAGGATGGGGCAAACGGGCCGCAAACATCACCGGATAACAACTCACCGGGGGCTGAGGGTCGTTCTCGTGTTCCGAATGGTAGACGGTGTGCCTTTCCGAACTGACACGGTTCGCAGATCTTGTAGTTGGCTAGCACTTTGATACCCATTTCGGATTCGAGCTTCGATCGGACGTAGCGTTTATCCATGTGACCCCAGCGCTCATGATATAACTGCAGAATGCGATTGTCTTCTGCTGCATTAGCGCAAACCTCAGACGGTTGAATTGTGTGAAATGAGGCACGATATAAAGTTCCACCACAGTTTCGAGTACCTTTGAATACAGTTTGTTCGTTAATAGTGAACCGACACTCGGTATTAGTCGATTCAAACCTGCTATTAGGGTTTCGATCATGAGCTGCGAGAATGGACACTAAGTTCCTAGAAACGTCAGGAACATACCAGACATCGTTGAGTGCGAACGTTTCCAGTTTTCCATTTTCATAGTTCGCTACTTCAATGACTCCACTGCCAAGAGCTTTTATAACTTCCTTTCCCGCCGCCTTTACTGTTGCGTTCGAGTTTGCAGGAAAAGGTTTGTACTCAGTGAACCAACTCAGATTTGACGTAATGTGCCGCGTAGCGCCATTGTCGATCCACCACTGGTCGTTCGTGGTCACGATATTCATGTCACTGCTGATGGAAATCAGCGCACTTCGGTTGTCGGTCACGTTAACTTGCGAGCCCTTCGCTCTCTTCTGATCAGTGTCACTTGTTTTTGAGCTAATGCCGTTAGCTCGAGCTGGATACGCAGGCTTGCCGTCAGCTTTCCATTTAGAACACTGGCGAATCCAATGACCTTTCCCCGAACAGTATTTGCACGAAGTGTCACCTTTTGGTTTCCTATTCTTCTGACCACCGCTGTTTGTGGCACTAAGAATGTCACCAGCTTTTGACGTAGGAGCAACATTACGCTCATGAAGGATCAATGCAGATGAAACATCTTCAAGTTTCTTGCTCTCGTTTGCCTTCATAAGTAAGTAGCTAGACTTGAACGATTCAAAACGCTTCGGCAAAATGTGTAACACTTTTGACACAAACAGGAGCTCAAGAAAATCTTCGACTGTTTGGATGTTACGTGTTTTGAGGCCAGCTGCAAATTCGCGGTTTTGATTCTTCAATCTTGAAAGCACGGTTGGGGCATCCTCGGTATCATCCCATTCCATACTGAAGAAATCCAAACACTGACGAAACAACTGATCTTCTGCCTTGTTATCGAACTGCTCGATCAAAATGTCCCACGCTTCCTTAGCTGATAATCTTCCGGAAATACGTTGATGTAGATCATCACTAACGCACTGAGAAATAACTATTTTTGCCTGAGTCGTGGATTTGTTGAATTTCTGAAGTTCTTCTTTTTCGGCTATAGTCGGAGGCTCAGAGAGGGTAGGCTTTTCTCTCTTTCCCTCGACGATATCAACCGCGTCGAACAACTCTAGAACGTCCAACACTCGATCTTTCCACGTCGGCCAATCTTCTGCTCCTTTCAATGGTTTTATACCTTTCACGTATTCCATTTGTAGAGCTGGACGAACTCGATCGAAAGATATACCAAAGAAATAATACTCTTGAGACAGAAAATGACATCAGAATAAATTGTTCTTACCGTGTACGTAGTAGACTAGATTTCCCAACAATGTTATGTACATAAAACGATGCTGGCGACCATAACCTCTTGAATTATTCTCCCAAGTGGAGGTGTTTAGGGATAATCTAAGCAAAACTACGACGAAAAAACGAATTTAAACTATAAAATAATCAAATGTATTTCTCATTAATGTTTTCATGACAAGGAACCATATTGGACAAAAACAGACAGCTGATAGTAAAAACAACATTCATATCATCTGTATGACTATTACAAATAAACAGAAAAGGCAGGCATTTTCAACACATATAACGCAGCGTAACGCCTTGCCATATCCCCCCTCCTAAAGCCCATTACGTATTTGTATGGCCCAAATGTAAGTTAATTTACGTAAAGTGATGATGGATCCAAATAGGATCCGAAACTAGTTGCGACTGCAGTTGAATGGATTACCTAATAGTAGGTATCTAAACCTTTTTATTATTATTTGGCAATCCGGAGGCTAACATCACAATAAAGTATACCTATAAGTAGTTGAAAAACAGAAAAACATATTAGTTTTTGGCAGTTAAATACTTAAAATACTAAAATAGTGCTCAAAATGGTGGTTTCATTGCCTATCATTCCGAAAAACTTTGGTGGGAGTATTCCATAAACCCTAGACCCCCTGGTGCCCCCCCCCCCCCCACCAATGAAATCCTGGATCCGTCCCTGCCAAAGCTTAGCCCATATATACCTATAGGCTTTTGGTGGTCAAAGGGTTAATGACAGAAACAAAAGTAGGAAATATTATAGTTCTTCGAGCTTTATACAGGTTTGTGACTGTATTAATTAACTTAAGTCCTTTGAAATTAGGTTAATCCTTCGAAGTCAAGTGGTAAATGGGCTCCTCCCTCAACTGCAGACCTTCGTGGTCCCGACTGTAGAAGAAACCTGTGAGATTCCTCTTAAAATTGTTAAAAGAAAGTATTCTATTGTTTTTTGTTTTTTTTTTAGCTAATACGACAACGTCAAGCTTATTCAGAAAGAAAAGGAACAGTAACAGAAGAATTTGAAAAGAACTCTTAACAAAAGAAGATAAATTTGTGTTTTACATGTGTAAATATTTAAAATATTACTATCTAGAATAAATGGTGTTTAATGTAACAGTGTCAAATAAAATGTTTTGTACTATACTTATAGTATTTTTTTTACCTTCTTATAATTGGTATTTTTTCAAAGTCTACTATTCTTTAAGTCCATTTTAGCGAATTTCCCTATAGGGAAGTAGCTATTACCAATGACTATTGGATACTGAAGTAGACGTCCCATCTATATGGACCAGATGTAGCCAATTTTTTGTTAAAAAAGAACTTAGTTGTGTGAGCCAGTCACAGAATGCGCTAGTGACTAAAACTCTATTTTCTACCTTATTTTTTGTTGCTGGCCAAGTTGATAGATGGGTCCAACATTTGCTTTGCTCACAATAAGTCATTCCATTAGTTTGAATTATTGGTAAAAAAAGATAGGCTAAGTATTCAACAGAAATCATCAATTTAGATCAGCACAATCTGTCGGGGGCTCATATCAACTACACTGATTTGATTTTGGTTTAAAAAACTGGCAACAAATTTAACATGGGGGTGACATGTCTAGTTGTATTGATGCTTTTAGTGCTATGCGACAATATATTGTTGTGCGTCTTTTAGTCTTTTTCCCGAAAAGTGCTATGGAACGATATATCGTTCCGTTTCATCCGAAAAGTGCCAAGCGACGTATATTGTGCCGGTGCGACTTTCGATCATGTGAGTTTAAATGGACATAACGGTTGACTCGGTTGTTGTTTCGAACAGCGATGGTTTCTTTCGATTCCTCATACGATCAAGGCCCAATATATCGTTCCTTAGCACTTTTGAGATGAAAATTTGTTTACTGATTTTTTTTCTCGCACACTAGACTTTGCCCCCGTGGCAAGCCTAGCACTTTTCGGACAAAATAAGTAAATAACTAGCATTTTTCAGAAAAAGAAAAAAAATCTAGCATCAAAAGGGCTTAATAGTCAAAGCTATTACTGTAGGGAGCACGGTAAGACCTGGGCCCGGGACCGCTTTACTTTTTCAAGAATCAAGAGCTTTATTGTCATTGACCATTTTACAAGGAATATACATAGTCAACAGAATTAAAAACTAAAACTAGAAAAATAGTGGGTTATAAATTAAAATCAATATTTAATATTATATACTAAATACTCTGTTATACAGTAGTATAGAATTTTGATGAGCCACTTGAACCAGTTTTGCTGCCAGAATTTTGAGTGGTATCGGCAGTTTGAGTGTCACTGTACCTTACGCACCTCATTCCTAGAATAGAGTGAAGGTCAAAACTCACCCCTACTATTTTATATTTGTTAGTTTTGTTCAGTTTTGTAAGAGGCTGGAAGTAACTTCCGTGTGCGCTCTGCCGATTCTCGTACAGCCTGGAGGCAACTTCCGTGATGCGACCTCTAAGTTTAGTGTGTGCGTTGATTATTGCGTGTAAACTATTACTGTAAATAATTATTTTTTTACGATTCATGTCATTATTTAGTAAATATATCGTTTTTACAAGATGACAGAAGAAGTTAAATTTCGAATTGCAACACTCTTAGCCATGCTGAAAGGGAGATTCACCAACGACGTATGTACAGAGCCATTTAGTATTAAGATACCCATTGTCTTAAATTACTTAAAACATCAGGTATTGAGAGTGTTATCAATTAAAACTACATTATAGAACATTGTGGTAAAATTTAAATTAACTTGTTGAATATATTCTTGTAAAAGATTTCTTCATATACTTTTATGTTAGAAAATTTGATAGAATAATAGTTTAATTTTATATTTATAAATTCTAAATTAAATTATTGTACAATTAAGAGTTCACTAAACATATTTTTTATGTTTAAAATTAAAAATAAAACTTAATTTGTATACCAAAATACAAATTTTACTTCATAAATGTTTGTTTTTATTGACCTGGAAGTATCCTCCGGGTGCGCCCTCTCCCGTTTTAAAAACCAATGCGCCCTCTGAAAGGTCAAAAAGCCGAATTCAATTTATTTTATGGCAGTAATCTGTTTTGGCCAATCTATGGGCAGGGATATCTAGATTGGATTTGCCTCTTGTATTGTAAGAATGTATACTTTCTCTATAAGTGAATTGATGAAGATTATCTTTAGTCTAGAGGATTACGTGGAAAATATACAGTGTAGAATATGATGTTGACATTAAAATACTTGAAATATTACCTTAATAACCGCAGTTTCAGTGTTTAATATTATGTGAATATACAGGGCGAAAAATATTATATTGGGAACTTCAACTTTTATCTTATGACATACAAAAATATGAATTCCTTTTTTTATGGCTGATATTTTCAATATGGCAGTTAACTTACAAATTTACTATGGGACACCTTGTATTTTATGACAATTTTAGTGGGTAATTTTAAAAACGTTTTCATTAGTTGAATTTTGTCTATAAACCTACGTTTAGGAGTTACAGCGTGTTACATTTTGGAAAAATGGCTTTTTGGTACATTCTGCATGATATTGCTCCTAAACAAGTAAGCTTTGGGAAGAAATGCAAAGAATAAATTAGTCTTAAAATTGAAAATCGCATCTACATTCTAAAAAGATCATAAAATATATTAAAATTATTCCTTGAGGTTTTTACAAAATAGCCACAAAAAATGGCAACTATGAGTTCAAATTTCTTATGAATCTCCCTGTATTTTATAATCTTATTCTTAAATGAGCTACATCATGCAGAATGTTGACAAAAAGCCACACTTTTCCAAATGGTGCACGCTGTAACTCTTAAACAAGTTACAAGTAGCTTTTTAGAAAAAAATTAAACTACTAAAAACTTTTTTCTAAAATTATCATAAAATACAAGTTGTCTAATAAGAAATTTTAAAGTTAACAGCCATATTAGAAAATACAAATCTGATATGCTCCCCAATGGGATGCACTAGGGATAAAATAAAACTAGAACACTTGATATGCAACCTAACAAGGCTTCAAAAGGAAATAGGTGCACAGATTACAATAGTAGTCCATGAAGAGGCAGTAAACAATCGGCTGAGAAGAGGTCTGTCCCACTCCGACTTTGTGAAGAGGCTACAGCAACTGGTACGTAAGGAGCAGCAAACTCCAGGTCAGCCCGAGGCGTCCACTAACCTTCCATCTGGCAACATTCAGCAGACTGATGACAGGAGACTTCACCAGCAACACCAGATGTCAGACCTACAGCATCAATGCAGCAGCAATGTGTATGTCTAGTGCAGTGAGAAATAATGCCTGTTTACTCCCCTCCACTATTCTTGCACCGGGCCCTCTTTCCTTTTGTGAAGCCGTAGTCCAAGGCAATAGCAATAGAAATGGTAGTGTCAGTGAGATAGTGCGTAGTGGTGAGAGAATGCTTCCTGGAGGTTCCAATAATAACTACATTCACATTGATGATGCAGAAATGCACTTTCCTTTTTTAGGAATAAACCCAAAGAGAAACCAACTTCTCTGAAATCCGAAATAGTTACAAATAAAAAGCTTTTACACTCAGCCAGTGTCTCTTCATATAGGGATTCGAACAACAGTAAGCAGAATGTACTTCTTCATAGGAATCTCCAGGGTGCAAATGGGAAAACGGAGGAGTTAGAATTGTTCACTTTAGGTTTAGAATGTAAAGTAAAAATTGTATGTATTAATGAGCATTGTATAAGAAAAGATAATAAGTATATTTTAAATAAAATGTCAAATTTCTGTTTAGCTGACGGCTTTTTTAGGGAGAGATCAGAGGGAGGTTCCTGTATTTTAATTCACAACTCTCTATCATTTATTGTTCGAGATGATCTCGCTGTATTTAACAAAGAATTCTTGTTAGAGGGTTCCTTTGTACAAATAATTTCCAGGGCCGGACTTAAAGACTTAAGAGGCCCCGGGCGAATTTGCCAATGGGGCCCTCAGTAGGATTATACGAGAACATACGGTACACAATGTAACGCATATTACATGCACACTAATTTTAAATAGGCAATTTCAAGGTGAATTAATATGTAATCCTGTTAGAATAGTATGCTGTATTTTGCATAAACTAATTTTATGTAATATTTTAAGTCTGAAAATAGCTACAATGTACGGTTGCGGTTGGTGTTATGTTATGATTTGTTCTTGTTGTAATTGTATTTATAAAAATTTAAAATACCTAGCAGGTACCTTACACATTTTTTTACGATACATTAAAATGTAATATCCTTTGCAACAACAAAGGAAATCTATAGATAAAATTAAAATAAAATAACATGTACTTGTAAAAGGTTTAATTTAATTTTTTTTACTGTAATACACATTCTATTTGGTGCTTGAATGAAAACACAAATAAAAAATAACTAACATTAATTAATGGAATAAGTTATATCTAAACTTGTGATGTAAGCCAGAGATAATGCATAAACTTACTATAATTTTACTAACAAACCTTTTATTACGTTTATAAGGTACAAGTCAAAACAATTTTAAATTTTACTTTTTATAGATTAATCATTATAAGGTTTAGAACATAGTTATTTTCCCTCCTATAAATAAATGTCACTTCCCACTCTGATACGTTGGCCTGGCAATTAAAACCCCCTTTCCCTACATTTCTTGGCTGAACTAAAACTATAAAACCATAAACTATGACTTATGTTTATTTTCATTCATGGAATTCTCGTTTGTATAATATGTTAAAGTCCTAGCATGAAAAGTACCATTAAGAACTTTAACAAGTTTGAGTTTTTTCTTGAAGAGTAAAATGTTGCAATACAAGTCTAATTACCAATCACAAGCTAACCATTTATATGAGTAACTGAAAGATGTTTAAATGTATTCAATATTGATTAATACAACACACACACATTACATTCAATACAACATTAATTTGTTCTTTGTAGTGTTTGCAGAATTATTTAATAAAATACAACACAAAAGTACGACAATGTCAACCAAAAACACACTGGAAGTAAATTGATTTAAATTGTTTTGGATAGGCGATAAGACATTCATTGTATGTGCGCGTGCGTGAGACAGACAGGACTAGACAGGATCCCTTATCAGCTCATTATCATTTATTGTTGCAGATGCTTGTTGCTTTTTTTACGATTTCAGTCGACAACGCTCGCCCGCTCCCAATAAATGTAATTTTTGTTAACATCAGACGACCCTAGTTGTCATAAAATGTCTATATAGATTTTTTTATCGTACTGGCGCTGTATGATTTTGACTCTTAACGACTAGGCTAAATTGAAGATCCAAATTTTGACGTATAACCTAATTACTATTTATTTTACAAAACCTTTTAATTGAATGGTTAATATAATACTTCTGCCCCTTAAAATCGTGATTGGCATATACTTAGAGGTAAAAGAACAACATCTAATAAAACATAAACAGAGCAATGTTTTTATTTTTCAAAATTATTAGAACTCCATTAAATCTGCATTTAGCCCAATACAATTGTAAAGGGTGATCCAGTTAGAGGTTACAATTTTAAGTTGGTAGCACTGGTTCCGTATGCAAGATAAACAGCTGATGTTTTGTTATTGGGCATTGTTGTGTATTGACATTTGTTGTTATGGAGCGTTATTCGAATGAAGAACGTGTTTTAATTGTAAAAACCTTTTTTTTAAAATGGGGAAAACCTTACTAACACGATTCGAGCACTGCGAAATGATTTTGGTAACCATAACCGTCCATCACGTGTGACGATTAGAAAACTGATTGATAAATTTAATGTGTGTTCAGTGTTAGATGTTAAAAGACCAGTACACTCTCGGAGTGGCCGATCAGTGGAAAATATCGCTGCAACAAGTGCCAGTGTTCGAGAAAATCCGTCAACCTCAATTCGTCATCGTTCCCAGCAATTAGGCCTTTCCTATGGTACAACTCAGCGCATTTTGACTAAAGATCTACATTTGCATGCGTACAAGATCCAATTGACACAAGAATTGAAACCGGGAGATCACCAACAGAGGCTTGAATTTGTTAACTAGGTGTTGGAGAATAATCAACGTGATGAAAATTTTGTGAACAAAATCATCTTTTCTGATGAAGCTCATTTTTATATCAATGGCTATGTAAACAAACAAAACTGCCGCATTTGGGGAACTGAAAATCCTCATGCTATTCATCCGAAAGAAATGCATCCAAAAAAGGTAACTGTTTGGTGTGGATTGTGGGTTGGCGGCGTGATTGGCCCATACTTTTTTGAAAATGACCATGGCGATGCAGTTACAGTCAATGGAGAACGTTATCGGGAGATGCTAAGTGATTATTTTTGGCAGCAGTTGGAAGAATTGGTTGACAATAAGGAGTTGAACGACTTGTGGTTTCAACAAGATGAGGCCACTTGTCATACAGCACGAGAAACAGTGCAGTTGTTGCACACAAAGTTTCCCGGCCGTTTAATCTCTCGTTTCGGTGATCAGCATTGGCCAGCAAGATCATGTGACCTCACACCAATGGACTATTTCCTTTGGGGATATATTTGAAGCAGAAGGTTTTCGTAAACAAGCCCAACTCGATTCTGGAGCTGAAGGACGAGATTCACAAAATAATCCATCAAATTCCACAACAAATGATCGAGAAAGTGATGGAAAATTTCATCAAAAGGGCTGAAGTCTGCAGGGATTCACGTGGCGGTCATTTGACGGATATTATTTTCCATGTGTAATGTCAACCTTTAATAAATGTGTATAAATAAAAAAATACTTTGTAAGTAAACTACAATACGTATTATTTAATTTTTAAATTGTAACCTTTAACTGGATCACCCTTTACAAGTTACATTCTACGTTAGGACAAGAGATTTTATATTATTTATTGTATTTTTTGCCCCAAGCGAAGGGGCCCCCTTCAACTCGATCGCCGCGGCCGTACGTTTGTGTGAACGGCTTCATTGAAACTCAAACTGGTCCGTCACAGCCTAGCAGCTATGCTCGTGTTAACTAGGTCTAAGCGCGGGGCCCAGTGCAACCCTGAGGAAAAGTCCCTTAGGGTCAAGAATTTTGTCCTAGTAATACCTTAAAATTCACCTAACAATAACCTTAAATATAGGATAACGACAATAAAGCTGTTAAACAAGAAGGCCATTCGGTAAGTGTCTGATTAATTTTCAAAGATATTAATAAAAACTACTGTGCAAGGGGGCCCCTTTGGGGGCCCCGGGCGCTCGCCCCGTCTGCCCCTAGGTAAGTTCGGCCCTGATAATTTCATTAAATCTACTAATTGTTTCAGTCTACAAGATCCCAGGGAATAAAATTTCCAAACTATTTTTAAAAAAATTAGACAACTTTTTAAGGTTTGTAGCATTAAAAAATAAAAACCTAAATATTGTATTGGCCCCTGATTTTAATGTAAATTTACTAAAAAATGATACAAATTCAAGTAGGTTTTGTAACATTGTTAAAAAATATGGTTTTCATATTCACTGCAAAGAGGCAACTAGAATTACTCCCAACACAGCTACTTGCATTGACAATTCTTACAAGCAAAAACTTCTATGGGTCCTTGATATACAATATTAAGCATGATCTTTCGGACCATAATGTTCTAATTATGTCTCTTCCTAAATTCCCTAATAAAGTAAAAGCTCCCAGAATTTATAGAAGACTTATTTCAACAGACAACTCAGAGAAATTTTTGATCGTACTACATCAAAAACTATATAGATTAACTCTTTTAGAATCGTGCAATAGTAGTTATGATAGTTTTCTAAATTTATTTCTGGTATCCATGCATGAGTGTTTTCCATTAAAACCAATCATAGAAAGGAGAGAATCCAAGGCTTTATGGGTCAACGATGAAATAATAGGGTTAGCTCATAAGAAGAGGCTATTACCTGCTATTACATGTTAAATTTAAGGAATTTAATGATGAAAATTCTAAGTTAAAATACAAAAAATGTAGGAATGAATTTAAAGCTTTAGTAAATAAGAGTAAAAGAAAAGAAAACAATAATTTCATTGTCAATGAAAGAAATAGAATGAGGGCCATCTGGTCTGTAGTCAAGAAAAAAATAGGAATTAAAAAAGATGAGAAAAGAAAGAAGTTGAGGGTAGTTTGTTAGATGATCCAGGAGTCATAGCATCTTGCTTCAGAGTGAAAATTTAAAAACGTACGTTTTCAGGAAAAGCTCTTTGCAAATTCTTTTCCCCTTTTTTCAAAACTTTTACTATTATTTTTATTTTATTAACATTTGAAGTTTCATAAAATGTCCATGGTAACGCAATATCTTTATGGTAGTTTCTTTTTAAAAAAGCATCTTTAGTGGAAAAACACAAAATCCTGTCACGACCATAACGGACGTTTAAATGAATATTAAAAATAGTTAATGTTATTTTTATAACTATGTTTTGCTATAAACTAATTTACTTTTATGACCATTATACAATAAAAAGGTCACTGAGCATTTGGTATATTTGGTCTTTCTAGAAAAAAATAAAAAAACTCAAAAAATTGAAAATAAGCCAATAAAAGCTTTTTAAGTTTGTATAACTCCGAAAAAACTTACCTGAGACCCGAAAAATCGTTATGTTTGTATAGAGGTGTGCTTCTTTTGTGTATAAAACATTGAAATATGACGATATTTTAATTTTTTAAATTTTTATGATAGAAATCATAAACGTGATGGTCAGGGACAAGCGGTACGGTCGTGAATTGTCTGGAATAATCTAAATCTTTCTAAACAATCCTTCAATTATCCTGTTAGTTATAATAAAAATAAGTGTTTCAATTGAACTAAACTGTTCAATTTACAATTATATTAAAGTTATTGTCACGACCAAACACACTATAATCCATAAGGCTGGATTGGTCGTGAAAAAACCCGCGATGGTCGTGAAACTTTGGTCGTGAAATTACGTGTTATTTGGTTCTGTTCTGGCGGTAGCCCTGAACCTCATGTTCGAGGATACAAAGTGGACTTCTAATCTTGTAATTCCTCCTTTCAACTCGAAACGACCGGCACTACAATCCTGACATAAACCCCGTCCTCGAACTAGTCTCTAAAACCAACTGACTCCATCGACGCCAGGCTTGCCACTGTCGAGCTCCAAAGTTGAAAATTTTTCCCAAATGGTCGTGACGCCAAATCGAGGGACAGACTTATTTTGTCATGGTAGTCAGTTTGTAATGACAATAAAATTATAATATGCTCCTTTTTTGTAAGTTTAATAACCATTGATGACATAAAAATATGGCTTTATATATTTCGGCATGAATAATTAGTCTAAAAACAGCGTGAAAGTTGGAAAATGTACCCTAGGGACACGTCATGGTCGTGAATTTCGAGACTTTAAAAATACGAAAAAAATACCTAGAACCTATTTAAAACCAAATAAATGTGTGTAACATGTTGCCCCCGTCCCAAAAATATTAAAACACATAATAATAAACTACAAATCCAGTATCTACGAAGTAAAAGGCTAGGGACATGAAAACGTACGTTTTTAAATTTTCAATCTTCAACAATCACTTTATAAACACAGTAGATATTTTAAATGTCCCGGCCTCGTCTTTCACAGATATCAAATCCCTATCAGCTTTGTCATTTCCAGTGTTGATGGACCTTTGCCCAACACAGGGCTCAGAAATAGGCAAAATTATACAGAGCCTAAGCAATTCTGGCTCTGTTGGTTGGGATGAGGCTCCAACGAGGTTAATTAAACCGTCCCAACACTTAATTGCCCCAGCTTAATAGTTAACCAATGTTTTTTGTCAGGTCAATTTCCAGATAAACTTAAACTATCAGAAGTAAAACCAATTTTTAAGAAAGGAAAAAGAACAGATATTAATAATTACAGACCAATTTCTATTTTAAGCAACTTTGCAAAACTCTTTGAAAAAGCTTTTAATTTCCGCTTGACAAATTACTTAGAACAGAACAATATATATTCACAATCACAATTTGGATTCAGGAAAAATAAATCAACCACAAAGGCAAGGCATTAACTAAATTTGTCAACATGGTCTCTGAGGTGCTGGATGAGTGGCAGAGTACTGCTGGGGTGTTCTGTGACTTATCTAGGGCATTCGACTGTGTTTACCACAAAATAATTATTTGCAAACTAAAGAAAGTAGGGATTGTTGGTCAGGTATTGCAACTTCTCTCAAACTACCTATTAAATAGAAAGCAACCCACAGTAGTTTATAAAGATGGCCACAAGTTCTTGTCCGGATGGAATAATATCAGGTACGGTGTTCCTCAAGGTTCCATCCTGGGGCCAAAACTATTCTTAACATTTATTAATGATATAGACTGTAATATATCAGGCGAACTCTTCTTGTATGCAGATGACACAAGTGTTATATTAAAAGCCCCAAAAATACATCAATTTTAAATCATTGTTCAGAAATCAATAAAAGAACTAGAGGAATGGTTCTCTCAAAATGGACTACTGTTAAATAATTCAAAATCACAAATTATGCAATTTAAGAGGAAAAACTCTTCAAATTCATTAAATAGCAGCCTATTAATCCCGACAGATTCACACAAAGTATTAGGAATACATATTGATTCAAAATTAAATTGGGGAGATCATATTCAATATCTAACAAAAAAATTACTTTCTTTTTGCTATGCAATAAGTGTTAAAATTGATGCAACATCTCTGGAAGTATGTAAATTAGTATATTGTGCCTATATTGATTCTATAATAAGGTATGGTATAGTACTCTGGGGATACAGTCCCAAAACAAAAAAAAAAAAAACTTCTTAACGCACAAAAATCAATTGTACTTACCATAGTTAAAGTGTCAAAGAAAAAAAGTTCTAGACCTCATTTAAAAAAAATTAGGGATTTTAACCATCACAAGTATGTACATTTTTGAAATGATTAAGCTATTAATTAACAATATAGATAATTTTGAAGAGTTTAAATCTACACATAATTATTCCACTCGTCAGAAATATTTATATCAATTCCCAATATATAGACTAACTCTTTTTGAACGTACACCAAAATACATGGCTATAATTTTTTTTAATAAACTACCAAAAAGAATCACCAACAATCTAAAAAATATACTCCTAGAAAAATTACACCAGTTATTAATTGAAAAGGCATATTATAAAATAGAAGATTTCTATTCTGATGTTTTCTAAACGGACAGGAATTAATTTAAATTTGTAAACTAAATTCACGTTAAATACATACCTGATGGCTTTCATTGATTTTAGCAGGATTTTATCTTATTTGTTGTTTTTTATAGTGGTAACTTTTACTTGATGTCAGTAGGTAGTAATAATTTTGAGTTGTGTGAATTTATTAGCTATAGCATTTTTTTTATATAATTTTTATTATGACGACACTCCTATCCTTGTACGTTGTACTTTGTAAGATGTTATGAGTGAATAAAGAATTTGAATTTGAATTTCTATAATAAAATACAATAATGACTTTAAAATTTAAGTTAGCCTGTTCCTGTTGCATTCAAACCCTTAAAGTATGCGACTTGCTATCCCTGGCACGCCTCTTCACTACTACCTTTTTTCTAAGTCTACTCTTATAGAATTCAACATAGCTTTGATGTTTTTTCACAGATTTCCTTAAACATGGTGTTGTTGTACTACTTGTTAGTTTTCTAACCAAAAATCGTCTCTAAGATGTCTTAAAAACGTACAATATTTCCGATATTTAATTTTAAAGTAGTTTCAAATTTTACTTTTTGCAAGAATGTTGTTTGGGGCCTAAAGTATAAGAGATAGAAGAAAAGTTGTAATAATCTTTTTAAAGGACAATATACTTAGGCGTAAATAGACACTCAAACCACCATTCTATCATTAACTGTTTAAGAGTTAGACGCCGAAACGTAAACCCTTTACGTGTGCAACTTCCCCCCTCCAGTTTATCAGAAACTGAATTGCAGCCTGAAGCAAGGGTCTACATGAACAAACCCCGGACCATTCAGGAGTTGAAGGCTGCAATTCACAACAAAATCACATCAATTCCTGGTGATGTGCTTGAGCGAGCAATGCGGAACCTCAAGGACCTACTCCAAGAATGCGTTGCTCGAGAAGGAAGGCATTTGATGGATGTAATTTTTAAAAACTAACTTAACTAATTTTTTGTCAATAAACTTCCATTGTAACTACACGTTTTGCACTTTATTTAAATCCAACACCTTTAAAATTGACAGTTTGACAAGTATTTTAAAACCACCCGATCCATCTGCGCCACCCTGTACTTTCTGGTATAAATTTAGTGACTTTTTGTTTATAAATTTGTACTACTTAACAAGCGTTTGGATTAGGCGGTATAGAACATCTTCCCGTTGCGATGCACAGGTGGGCTACAGCAGCTAGTATATAGATATATAGACACAACTGCTGGCCAAAGTGAACTTGATAACACGACAAGAAGAGCACCTCGATAACAAAATTATTTTTCTCCTAATACCCTCGACACTACTCATTTAGAGTTACCAAAGACAATAGTGCTATGATTACATTTGTGACATAATTGAATTTGAAAGGATTAAAAAATTAATATATAAATGGAATATTTTAAGGGATAGACTTAAAAACTTAGGTGCACATTTAAATAAAGTTACTGGGAGTGGCAATTATTAGCTATCAAATTTAAATGCACACAAAGCAAAAACCTTATGATAAACATCATTATTTGCTTCTAAGTTTTATTAGTATAACTCGATTTTCCAACCTTATTCTATCATGAAGTATAAATTGATATTGCCACATGATAACAACCTCTAATAATGAAAATCCTTAAGACTGTAAATAAAGGTACAGATATCTGAAGGGTAATGAATGTTGGATATAACCAGTAATAATTTATCTTATACCAAATAGACTTGAGAAAACTGGACAACGATAAGTTCAACAAATATAACCACCAGGGCCGGTTCTAGGAATTTTTCAGAGTTAAGCGAACACCCGAATCAGCGCCATCTAGAATTCCCCCCCCCCCCCCCCCACCAACCCATGAACATAACTTAACCCTATTTGTGAAATTTAGGTTAGAAGAATACTTGCAATAAAAGACTTTTTTCAACAACTGTTTATTATTCACAGAAATTTAACATTTTTACACTTTTACTCATCTTATACACTTTAGCAAAACCCAAGTTACGGTATACAACTAAGAGTGCAATCATAGATAAAACATACTCCCCCAGTAGATTTCTCATCCTTATGGTACAGCTGAAGACAATTTTATTGTTAGTTCTGTACGGTTTATGTAGAGGTTGTGTTTTGTTTACAATTTGTTTCCCATTATTACAGTAATTTAAAACCTCATTCAACCAAATAATACAATCTAATCATAAACAATAACTTGTCTCCTAGTTATATAACCAAACAGTAAAGCACAAATCAAGAAATTAACCCTAAAATAATACAAACAAAACTTTGTCGACACTAGCGTCCAGTGTCACCGTACATGAACTAGACACGAAAAACATAATTCAAAATTTACATTGGATGACAAGTCTACTTGTGTTGGTTAGTCTATGGTGCAATACAACGTCTGATACAACGTACTGCTCTGCTCTAGGAGGGGAGAGTGATCAGGGGAAGTTTCTTGTTGTGACAAGTGGCGCTGTGCGCTTATCTTCAGCATGAGTCATCAAATGAAACAATGAAACCCACAAGCACCGCGCTGTACGCTGTCGAATCGAAACTCAATGCCTTGAGTTGAAGTGCTGTACAAGTATACGCATTTTTCAAGTGCTGTTGGTACAAACAGAATAAATGCCTTTGGTGGGGTGCTTTGGATACTTGAACTCTATGAGCAAAAAAAAAAAAAAAACAAAATTAAGTTGTTCACCTGTCAGTAAAGTTCTTTCCAATTTTGTCTTCTGAAAAAAAAAATAGTGTCCCATTGGTGCCACTTTTCTTGGGGCCATATGCGACCGCGTAGTTTGCGTATGGGTTAAACCGGCCCCGATAACCACTACGCTACATTTTTAATGTTATTGTCAAGCTGCTCATCGCAAACAATTTGTATTGTGATGTGACTGGCGACTACTTCCTCTTCCACATCACTCTCTCTGACACCACTTTTCAATTGTTTCATCCTGCAATCAAACAAGTTACATATGGGAAATTGTATTGATAATAGGTATGGATTAGGAAAAAATCAAGTAAAAATAAGGTCCGTGTTAATGTGAATATACTGTTCACTGGAAGCTCTACTGAGATAGTAAAGTTGGTAAAAGGCAAAAACCATCTATATCTAGTTTTCTAAGAGATAAACAAATTCCTAATATAAATAACAATCGCTAGACAAGGGAGGCCATAAAGTGTTTGATGGCTGTCTGTTTCATGAATTCCCTTATTCAATTCAATTAAATTCAATTCAAACTTCTTTATTCATTATTTTGTACAATATATACATTAAATAGTGTCAGGTTGTACAACAACTCAAACTAGCCTAAGTGACAATCTCATCCACTCTATGCAGGAGACTGTAAAGTTACACCGTTGTTAATATATTCATTATGACTGTGATGGGTGGAAAAAATCGTCAAAAGAATACGGAGCTATTTTAATCGGATATTCTTTTAATCTTATTTAAATTTGTTTTTATTACTTTCTTTTTTAATTTCTTTTGGAATTGTATTTAAATATCTTTGACCGATGTAGGAAGGTTTCTTTTCAAAAAATGTTGTTTGATGTTTAGATGTTATTATGGAGTCTTTATGTCGAGTATTGTATTTATGAAGGGTTGAAATATAATCTGAAGGACGA
Source organism: Macrosteles quadrilineatus (assembly GCF_028750875.1). Taxonomy (NCBI): domain Eukaryota; kingdom Metazoa; phylum Arthropoda; class Insecta; order Hemiptera; family Cicadellidae; genus Macrosteles; species Macrosteles quadrilineatus. The sequence continues at coordinate 13,960,206 of NW_026542594.1, forward strand.
GAATCAGCTTTCTTAACTGACAAGAATCAGTCAAAAATATACTGTCCGTAGACTGTCAAAATATTGAGTTCAACGAAGTGTTTTTTCACAGAGGCATCACGCTGTAGTTTTAGCATTATTCTAATTGCATATTCTTGTTTTTTTTTTATATATTTTCAAGATTAATTTTTGAAGTTGCTCCAAATAAACAAATCCCAAAAGCAATATGGGAATGTATGTATGCAAAATATATTTTACGCATTGTTTCAATATTACAATAAAAGGACATTTTCCTCAAAGCAAATATTCCAGAACTAATTTTTGGTAAAATTTTGTCCGCATGGTTATTCCAATCCGAATGCTGATCAATAGTGAAGCCAAGAAACTGAGCATTCGGTTTTGTTATAATTTGCTGAGAATTAAAATCTATCACTGGTTTTCTCTTATTTCTGTTTTGTTTTGTTTTAAAATTAATACAATTAGTTTTCCTACATTCAAAAACAAATTATGATCCTTGAGAAATTTATTGATGTTTTCTAATTCTAGTTTAAATTTACTTCAGTTTCTTCCAACCAAAGTCTCTGATGATAATTTCAAGTTTGAATCATCGGCATATAAAATTAATTTTGAATTAGGTTTGAATAATAAGGCATTTTTCCATGTTTTTCATATAACATAAAAATAACAGAGGACCTAATATTGAACCTTGTGGGACGCCAAATTTAACAGGGCGAGTTTCTGAAGATGTAGTAATAAGTTTATTTGAGTTTGATAGAAACGTGACTTCGACATACTGACTGCGGGCACAAAGATATGACCGAAACCAATTTAGAGAATTTTTCAATATTCATAAAGAGTGTAATTTTTGTAATAATATTGAGTGCTTTACACTGTCAAAGGCTTTAGACAAGTGCAAAAAAATGCCAGTTGTAAATTTTCCTTGGTCAACAGACTCAATTACGGATTCCACAAATGAGACTGCGGCACTAACAACTCATCTACCAGATCTAAAGCCGTGTTGGATATCATATAATAAATTGTATTTTTCTAAATAATTACTTAACTGTATTGAAGCTTTTTTCTCAAAAACTTTAGATAAAGATGGAAGCAGAGATATTGGACGATAGTTGTTTACATCTGAAGCATCACTTTTTTTGTGCCGGGATAATTTTATATTTTTTAAATTTAGTTGGATATGAACCAGTGATAAATGAAGAATTGATCAGGTGACTAAGAATTTTACTGATATACCTTTTCACTTCCTTCAACACAGTTACTGGAACCTCATCATACCCACTCAACTTGGTACTTTTCAATGAGGTAATGATTTTTTCCACCTCAGCACTGTTAACAGGAGTAAAACATAACATAGGTTTAAGTAGTCTATCTGCTATACTTTTACATTTCGAGTTATTTTGAATATTCAAAGTATTAACATTTGGATTACTGTCTTTAACTATACTAGAAAAATTGTCATTAAAATAATTACACACAATTTTTGGATTTGATACTTTCTTGCCTTCAATATTGAACTGAACATTATTGACTCCGTTTCTGGGCTTATCCCTGACCTCTGAGTTAATCAGACCCCACACAGTTTTTTGTACATTATTTGAGTTATTAATTTTCTTCTGAAAATGTTCCCTTTTTGATTTTACTAACATATGCTTGAGGTTACATTTCAATTTTTTACATAATTTTGATAACTTAGAGTGCCTAGTTCTTCTAATTTCTCTTGTTAATTGAACAATTTGATAATTTGTACTTCTGATGTCTTTAGTAGCCCAATTTTTATTATTGTTTTAAAAAGTGATTAAAGTTTTAGGGAAAGCTTGATTGAAAAGGTAATTAAAAGTATTGTAAAACAAATCATATTTAAATTCAACAGGGGCAAAATACACATCTTCCCACGATTCTTTCCTTAATAGATTTGAAAAATTACTAATGTTTTCAGGAGAAAATTAACGCATCTCCTTTTTAACAGGTTGTTTCTTTTTTTGTTGATGATTCGGAACATTAATTGACATAATTTGACGGTCTCTGTCAGATAGACATGTTATGATTCCTTCTACCACCATGTAAGACTTATTGTCAATTGTAAGAAAAATTGTCAATTGTGTTGTCTACTACCCTAGTGGGAAAATCTACCAAATAACACATAGCATTACTTATAAGAATTTCTGTCAATAATCTATAATTTCTATTATTTTTCAAAACATTAATATTTATGTCACCTCCTATTATTATTGAGTCATTTTTTTTTACTTATAAAATCTATCAAAATGTCTAGTCTATTTAAACAAGTAACAGTATCAGAAGCAGGGGATCTATACAATCCTACAACTACAAATTTATAATTACTTATACTGTAACTAGCAGCACAAAATTCAAACACTTTATCTTCTAACAGTTGGTCATAAAATAATTTAGGCCGAGCGCACACGGTGTGACTGTTTTACAACTAACCAGTTGCGCTTGCAACTGTTTTGTGACATCGGCAAAGTATTGCAGTGGGGAGCCGCACACGACGCAACTGGTCGTTTGCGATTTTCAAAAAAGTTTGAAACCAGTCACATGCAACGGTGGGCCCGACGTTGCAGCAACCAGTTGCACGAGACCACGGGGTGTTTTGTGGTGTTTTGGTGGAAATTTGTTGATATTTTGACGGCCGTATAGTGTTCATCTCAATGAATGATCAAGAATTCAACTTGAAGCTCGTTGGAGAAGTGGAGAAACATGAAGTTATGTACAACTACAAACTGCCAGGATATTCAAGGAAAGATTTGACTGATAAAGCATGGCAAGATGTGTGTGTTGAATTGGGTTTGCCAGGTAATGTTATAAATTAATTAATTTTTTATTTGTAAACTAATCAATTGATTTAATTAATTAAATATTATACATTTAATTTTACCATAACTCAGGTGTTAACAACATAACCTCACAAACACTTGTACTTGTTAGTATAGCCTTGCCAAGGAAGTATACCCTCAGAAACCTATCAATTTGGTGTGAATAACCACGAGCAAATACTTGCCTAAAGAGTAAATACTTGTTTTTCAACAAGTTATCAGTAACCCATGCTTGTTTGAGTTTACTTGTTGATAAATGCATGTAACACATTCAGTATAGTGTAGGCCTAATACATTTATTTAAATGATGATGTATGGCTTAAGTAATTTCCGCAAAATAATACAGCCTACGCCTGACGTTATTTCTCAAATAAGGGTGAACCCAATGTTCCCTCTGTACGGGACCGCGCCGAACTTGGACAACGACACACGCGGACAACGTTAAAGTTGGACAGATTAAGTTTCCAGGGTTGTCGTTTGCGTGCAACGTTACCCTTGGACACTTTTGAATGTGTCCAGATTCGTCGTGTCGTGCAACGCCACCCCTGGACAACTTAAAAACTTGTCCAGGTTCGTCGTTTGCATGCAACGTTAAACTTGGACACATTTGAATGTGTCCAAGGGTAACGTTGCACGCAAACGACAACCCTGGACAACTTAAAAACTTGTCCAGGTTTGTCGTTTGCATGCAACGTTAAACTTGGACACATTTGAATGTGTCCAAGGGTAACGTTGCACGCAAACGACAACCCTGGACAACTTATAAATGTGTCCAGGTTCGTCGTTTGCGTGCAACGTTAAGCTTGGACACATTTGAATGTGTCCAGTTTCGTCGTGTCGTGCAACGACGAATCTGGACATTTGTCTTAAGTCTCTTGTTTTGGGACCTGACTGTACATTCTACCTGTCAAAGTCCATTGTTTGGGATTTCGACCAAGGCCCCACTAGAAAAACACGCCATGCTGAAGGTTCATGACGTCACACTAGTGGATAGATTCACTGCAATATCCCATATGTTTTAGGTAATAAAGCTGGCTGTTTTCAGATTTTACGGTTACATTTTCGTACAACTATCCACCACTGTGAAGTAGTGTTGCACATAATCGGCATTTTTGCATACATAAAAGTAAACGAATATTTTCTGTTCCCTACGGACGGAAAAACTAACACTTGCTCGGAAAACAACACATGTGTGTAGTATAAGTCTACTTTTTAATCGGTGAATAGCAAGACAACTAAATCACTGAACGTTAATATTTCGTGCTTGGTGACTGGCGCATGTCTGGAACCGCCTTTAGGATAAAGAAAATGCATCCCTCAGGCTTTTGTTTTGCGTTGTCCATGTTTGTCGCCAATCTTTCAGATTAGTTGAGCTATACTTTTTCTGTTTTCATAGCTTAGTATTATTTTTAGTTTTCTGGAAATTATGGATTAAAAATGAATGAAATAATCATGACAGTATTAGTAAGATTACATATACGTCTAACGTTGCCAATCGTAATATAGTTTCGGGCGACTATTTAAAAATATCTGTTTGGTTTTCAAGCCTCTTCATTTCACATAAAATTATTTTTGATTGGAATGTGTGTATAAAGACCAGACTTTCTTATTATTAGCATGTAAATATTAAATAACTTCTTGATCAGCATTGTACGTGTTATTAAATTTACGGAAAGTAAATAAAAGAAACGTCTTATAACACTTAAAACATATATTTACGCTTATACTGTTACTCACAAGACGGTAAATATACAAAAACGATGGTAAGTGGTGATCGATTTCGATTGGACACTCCAATCATCATCAGACCCAATAGGTGAATGACAAGAATCTTGAATGGCGTCCCAACTTACACCCTATTGGCTACCGGAAGCACCGGCCAATACATTTTTATAAGTACAACTGGAATCTAAATGTATTTGTTCATTAATCAACTTATTTCTATCTTTACATTTTTCCTTATAAATATACAATTCTTCCCAAGCATTCATTACATATCCTTTCTTACAACTCTTTAAAATTTCTAGACTATCCTCCATTTTTCCTAGTGAGTGTCCATTTTGTAATAGGTGTTGTGCGACATTTTATCTTTCCGGTTTGTTGTTCCTCCACGCAGATATGTGGTTTTTGAAGCGGTTTACGAAGTTCACAGTCTGTCCAATGTAGAAGCTATCACAATCGTTACAATTGATTTTATAGATGCCCGAAGTGTCAAATTTGTTACAATCTTCTATTTTTGGATGCAGTATTTTACTCATGGTGTTCTGAGTCCTGTAGGCTATTGAAACTCCGTATTTCTTGAATCTGTTAGCAGTCCTTTGTGTTGTAGTCCCCGTGTAGCTAAATGTGATATATCTGGTGCTTTCCTCTTTTATCTCTTCTAATGTTGTTCTGCTGTGTAGTGTATTGTGTCTATCGATTTTTCTCCTCGTCTTCCTTGCGATGTCCTATTACGTAGACCATTATGCCGTTCGGAAGGAAGTGACAGCCAACGATTTCACCAGCCTAGGACCCATAGACCCCAGCAGAAATGAAGAACTGAAGACATGCAACAATATAAAGAAGAAGCTGGAAGAGAATAGCTCAATCGTTGTGAAAGCAGACAAAAGCAACGCCATCGTAGTGCTCGGAAAAGAAGAATATATAAAGAAGACGGAAGATTTCATCAAAGAAAATAACTTCAAAGAGCTGAAAAAGGATCCAACGCAGAGGTACCAAAGAGAGCTGTCCGACGTCGTGAAGAGATGCACCAGAGTGATTCCCGAAGAATGTCGACAGAAGATGAACATCCTAAATTCTAAAGCGCCCGTGATGAAAGGGATCCCAAAAATACACAAGAAGAATGTACCCATCAGACCATTAGTTAACTTTAAATGTGCTCCTACCTACAATGTTTCAAAATTGTTAGCAAGTAAGCTCAGCAATGATTTATAATTAGAATATGTATACAATGTAAAGAATAGTTATGAATTTGTTGAACGTGTAAAGAACATAGATATAGATTCGAATAGTAGTAGTATAGAGTCGAAAGCTCTTCAAGATGGCGAAAGGTAATGAAACCTACGAGTGTTTGCCATGTAAATCATTAGTAACTGACGAGCAAGATGCAATCCAATGTGATGGTTTTTGTAAAACATGGTATCATGTTGAATGTGTAAAAATTTCTAAAAGTGAGTATGACTATATTACTGAATTGGGAGACAAAACCCGATGGTATTGTGACCCTTGTGGGAAGAAGATCGACAAGTTGGTCAATCATGCTGTGGACATAGAAGATGTAATTAACCTAAACTCAACAGTAAGTAGGCTTGTTCAAATCGTTAAAGAAATGACAAATGACAATTTACTTTTTCATAAATCTTTAGAAAATATCACTGAACAAAATCTAAAGTTATCATCTGATATTTCTAACCTTAAAACGGAGATTAAGAAGAATCATATTACAAATTCGAGTGTGACAACGCCTGGTTTAAAGGCTGATAACATTTCAATTTTGACGATTGATGATGACTTCAATGCTGAAGGTCTGTCTGCCAAATCAAACAGCTACATACAAGATGACACCGACACAGCCATTTCTAGGCCAAGTAGAAGTGCTGAACGTCAAACGAAGACTAGTCCTAATCCTAACCTTACAAACTTAACCTCAACAGTTCAAGAAAATGCAAGCAATGAATCCGAATTCGATTCTAGTGGAAGGGTGTATACAAACTCGAATTATAGTTGGAAACATGTAAACTATAGCAAACGGAATCAATCTCAGGAAAAAACCAAAAGGAGGGACGGTAAGCCTAGGCTAGGGTCTCAAAGGCCAAGTTACTTGTCTCCAGAAAAAAATTCCAAGTCTTTTATAAAAACAAGTAATGGACAACAATTAACCCAAAACCGATCCTATAGCGAGGCATTAAAATCCAATAAACCTAGAACAAATGTGATCCACGGCACAAGTAAAGGCTGTAACAGTAACCTGAAGGCAGCCAAACGGCTATTTTGGCTTTTTGTTTCTGGCCTTGATACCTCAGTGAGCGACAAAGATGTGATCTCCTTCCTTAAATTAGTTAAAGATGAACAATACGTGTGTGAGAAAATTAAATCCCGATATTCCAACTACAATTCTTTTAAGGTGGGGGTACCTGTCGATATGTCTGAGTCTTTCCTTTCACCGGACCTTTGGCCTGAGGGTTGTATCTTAGGCAAGTACCGTGCTCCCAGACCAGGCAAGTTCTCCGCTTACAGTGACAACGGGTCTTTTTTGGTAAAAAATCACAAGCCAAATGGGCCTGTGTAGAAGAAACCTATATATCAACCAATAAGCCTAGGCCTACTTGCATTTCTGTTCCTGCGCCTAGGCCTAGTAACGAACATGGTATAAACTTTTTTTTTATAAATATTTGTTCAATGAAAAATAAGATGAATCAGCTTGAAACGATCTTGAACGACAACTGTGTTGATATTTCATGCATTAATGAACATTGGTTGAACCAGAATGAAATTCAATTCTACGTCCCAAATGGTTACACCTTAGCTGCTTCATACTGCAGGAATTATCCCCTAACACACGGGGGGTCTTCTATTCTAGTCAGAGACACTATTAAAATCAGTTCTATTGATATAAGTCAATTTTGTCTTGATAAAATCTGTGAAATATCGGCTGTGAAACTTGTCTGCAAAAACAGTATTGTGATTTGTGTATATAGAACTCCTGATTCAAATTTTAGAGACTTTCTAGGTAGTCTGGAAAATGTTTTAAATTTTCCAGCAATTGCATCAAGCCCTTCTATCATACTTGCTGGTGATTTTAATATCGACATAATTGAGCAACATAAACAAGAAGTAATCGAGTTTCTAAATCTTCTTAGATCTTTTAACTTATACAATGTGCACTCCTACCCAACCCGAGGAAGAGCCTGTCTCGACAATATATTCACCAACCTCGTTTCTGACCACTATGAATGTTGGCTCTACGGACAAGACCTCATCTCTGATCATGCAGGTATTTTTGTTAATGTTAAGCTAGATGACAATAAAAGCCAGGCTGGTGTAAAAACTAGGGATGGACGGGATTGAATTTTTAGTTCGGGACGGGACGGGACGGGATTTTTATTTCCTTCCCGATTTTCGGGACGGGACGGGACGGGATTTTTTTCTGTGCATAAAAAGAAAGTACTGTATTGCAGTTACCAAAAAAGACATACGAAATAAATTTTTACCATTTGTGGTGGCACTGATCTATAAAAACAAAAAAATGGGTAACAATTTACAGGTACCTATAGAAACTTGTGACTCGCGGGTCACGGAGTGATCGTCTGTATGACTCACGGTCACGGCGCGATCGTCGTCATGACTCCGCGGTCACGGGGTTATCGTCGGTATGACTCCATGGTCACGGCGCGATCGTCGGTAGGACTCGCGGTCACGGCGCGATTGTCGGTAGGACTCCGCGGTCACGGGGTTATCGTCGGTATGACTCGCGATCACGGCTCGATCGTCAGCATGACTCCGCCATCACGGCATGATTATACTGATCGTCAGTATGACTCCGCGGTCACGGCACGATCGTCGGTAGGACTCCGCGGTCACGGCGCGATCGTCGGTAGGACTCCGCGGTCACGGCGCGATCGTCGGTATGACTCGCGGTCACGGCGCGATCGTAGGTATGACTCCGCGGTCACGGCGCGATCGTCGGTATGACTCGCGGTCACGGCGCGATCGTCGGTAGGACTCCGCGGTCACGGAGCGATCGTCGGTATGACTCGCGGTCACGGCGCGATCGTCGGTATGACTCGCGGTCACGTCGTGATCGTCTGTATGACTCGCCATCACGGAATGATCGTCAGTATGACTCCACGGTCACGGCGCGATCGTCGGTAGGACTCCGCGGTCACGGCGCGATCGTCGGTATGACTCGCGGTCACGGCGTGATCGTCGGTATGACTCGTGGTCACAGCGCGATCGTCGGTAGGACTTCGCGGTCACGGCGCGATCGTCGTTATGACTCCGCGGTCACGGCATGACTGTCGGTATGACTCCGCGGTCACAGCCCGATCGTCGTTATGACTCGCGGTCACGGTGCGATCGTCGGTCCAATAATCGCGGCCACGGCGCGATCGTCGTTATGACTCTGCGGTCACGGCGTAATCGTCGAAATGACTTCGTCTCCTGCGTTCGCGGACCTATCGCTCGCAATAACGGCGTTATCGGCACTCGCGAAGCGGAAAAATCGCCGACGATCGGACCAAATCCCGTCCCGAAAAATTCCCGAGTCAAATGTAATCCCGTCCCGATAATCGGGAATATTTTTTTCCCGAAAAATTCCCGAAATTTCGGGACCCGTCCATCCCTAGTAAAAACTAAATCGTTTAAGAGGAGACTGATTACTACTGATAGGCTAGCTGATTTTAATTATTGTCTTTCAAATCTTAGCTGGTTAGTATTATATAACAACTGTGATATTGATGCTGTGATCTCTATGTTTATAAATATACTTTGTTATTATCTCAATGTTTATTGTCCAATTGTAAATAATAAATGTAGACCAAAAACCAAGCCAGGACCTAGTAACTGGTTTACACCTGAACTTGCAAACATGAGAGAATATATCATTTACCTTTATGACATATGGAAGACTAGTGGTAATGTTAATGACAAAATGAACTTTAAAAATGCCAAGAAAGTTTACACAAAAGCTATGAATGAGGCAAGAATTTCTGCAAACAACAAACTAATTAATAAATCAACAAACAAATGCAAAGCGGCCTGGAAGATAGTGAGAAGTGAATCAGGGCAGAGCAAAGTACCGACTGAAATATGTCTTTCGCCTGACACCTTTAATGATTTTTTTGTTAATGTACCAACAAGTATGACTCACAATCAGAACTCAAATTTACCAGACTATTATAAACTACTTAGTAATTTAAAGTTTACCACCAACTCAAATAAATTCTCATTAAAAAAAGTTGATATGAAAACTGTGAAATCAATAGTAACTAGTCTAAGCTCCTCTCGCAGCGAAGATTGTTTTGGACTGTCGAACTACCTATTGAAGAATATTATAGACCCTATTCTAGTACATCTCACCTACATTGTCAACCTAGTATTAGTTACAGGTGTTTTCCCAAATTGTTTGAAGCAATCAATAATTAGCCCTATTTTTAAGAAAGGTAGCAGAGATTTACCAGAGAACTACAGACCAATTGCTATTGTCCCCATTATAAGTAAGATAATCGAAACTTGTTTATTTAGGCAAATGTATGATTATTTTACAAGTAACAATTTGCTTAGTACTAACCAATTTGGTTTCATGCCTAATTCTTCAACTACCAAGGCTGTAGAGAGCATTGTAGATTATATCCTCAATGGTTTTGAAAACAATTTTGCCACAGGCTGTAGTATGTTAGACCTAAGTAAAGCTTTTGATATGGTTTCACATGTTATTCTTTGCAGGAAATTGGAGTATTATGGTATTAGAGATAAGGAACTAGCTTTAATTAGAAGTTACCTTAGCAATAGATCTCAAGTAGTTAAAGTCAATAATGTTTTTTCTCAACCAAAGTCAGTATTAGCAGGTGTTCCACAAGGCTCGGTCCTTGGGCCATTCTTATTCTTAGTTTTTATCAATGATTTTGCTGTAAATGTTCCATGTTTTTCTGTTTTATATGCTGACGACACAACTATTCTTGAAAAAGGTGTAAATATCCATAATGTTTTAAAGCAGCTTAGTTCCTCAAAAGATTGCTGCAAAGTTTGGTATGGTGCAAACTACCTACTCCTGAATGAAAATAAAACTGAAAACATTCTCTTCACACTCAAAAATAGTATTAGTCATGAATATGAAGATCTTTTAAAACCTGTTAAGCTGTTAGGAATTGTGTTAGACAGCAAGTTAACCTGGAGTAGCCATATTGACCTTGTATGTAAAAAACTTGCTAGAGCTACTTGTTTAGTGAGGAAACTCAAACAGTGTGTCAGTTCTGAGGTATTATTAATGGTCTACTATGGTGTTTTCAATTCTCATTTGAACTATGGCCTGCGCTTATGGGGAAATAGCGCTGATGCAAAAAGAGTATTCATATGGCAAAAGAAAGTCATTCGTTGCATAGTAGGCTTAGAAAATAATCAAGAACATTGTACAGATAGTTTTATTAGTCTTAAAATAATGACGTTACCATGTATGTATATTTTTTGTAATCTGGTTTATGTTAAGGAAAATATAGTTAATTTTAGTGAACAATGTAATCAACATGAACACAGCACGAGAAACAAACATAATCTTGTAACACCTTACATTCGCCTTCACAAATCATTTAGAAGTCACAGTTACCAGCAATTTTTGTTATTTAACAAGTTACCATTAGTTGTAAGAAATCTACCTCTTGTAAAATTCAAAGAAACTATCTCAAACTGGCTAAAACAAAAAGCATTTTATAGCATTGAAGAATACCTTAAATGTACATTTCAGACTTAGACTAGAAACTTAAGATTTTTTGTATTAAAACTATTTGACGAAGCCTATTGTACGCTAATGTATTCCTGTACATTGTATTTAATGGCCAATAAACTTCTTGATTCTTGATTCTAGTAGGCTAGTCTCATTTGATATCGCAAATCTGTACACAAACATACCTGTATCAGAAACTGTAGATCTTGTTAAATGTAGGCTTTTGCAGAATAGTTTAGACGATGAATATGTCAATCAGATTGTAAAATTGCTTGTGACTGTTTTGAAGCAAAATTATTTTAGATTTAACAATAGATTTTACGAACAAACAGATGGTTTAGCTATGGGAAGTCCACTTTTGGCAATTTTGTCAGAAATATTTTTACAGCACCAGGAAAAAGAAATGTTAATGAATGTAAGAAAGAATCATGATATAAAACTGTATGTTAGATATGTAGACGACATTCTTGTTATCTTCAGACAAGCCCAGGAGCAGGAGCACGAAACGATGATGCAGACACTAATCAGCCACCACCCAAACCTCACCTTTACCAACGAGTTTGAAGAAAACAAAAAGATCAACTTCCTGGACCTCACATTAGAGAGAAAAGACAGCAAGATAGAGTTTGACATCTACAGGAAACCTACGCAAACGGACACTACAATCAACAACAAGTCTATCCATCCGACAATCCACAAGACCGCAGCCTTTAGATCTATGCTGTACCGAGCCTATAAGATCCCACTTAGCCAAGCCAATAGGAAAAAAGAACTGGACACCATTAAGAAGATCGCCCAAGTGAATGAATTTCGAACCAAGACGATAGAGGACATCGCAAGGAAGACGAGGAGAAAAATCGATAGACAGAATACACTACACAGCAGAACAACATTAGAAGAGATAAAAGAGGAAAGCACCAGATATATCACATTTAGCTACACGGGGACTACAACACAAAGGACTGCTAACAGATTCAAGAAATACGGAGTTTCAATAGCCTACAGGACTCAGAACACCATGAGTAAAATACTACATCCAAAAATAGAAGATTGTAACAAATTTGACACTTCGGGCATCTATAAAATCAATTGTAACGATTGTGATAGCTTCTACATTGGACAGACTGTGAACTTCGTAAACCGCTTCAAAAACCACATATCTGCGTGGAGGAACAACAAACCGGAAAGATAAAATGTCGCACAACACCTATTACAAAATGGGCACTCACTAGGAAAAATGGAGGATAGTCTAGAAATTTTAAAGAATTGTAAGAAAGGATATGTAATGAATGCTTGGGAAGAATTGTATATTTATAAGGAAAAATGTAAAGATAGAAATAAGTTGATTAATGAACAAATACATTTTGATTCCAGTTGTACTTATAAAAATGTATTGGCCGGTGCTTCCGGTAGCCAATAGGGTATAAGTAGGGACGCCATTCAAGATTCTTGTCATTCACCTATTGGGTCTGATGATGATTGGAGTGTCCAATCGAAATCGATCACCACTTACCATCGTTTTTGTATATTTACCGTCTTGTGAGTAACAGTATAAGCGTAAATACAGGGTAATTTGTACTCAGTGTGACAAAAATTTTTTGGTGTAAGTACAAAGTAAATGAAGTGTGATGATGCATATCAAATGTTCCAAGTCTCAAAATTAGCTTCCAAAAAAATTATTTTATGTTTTTAAAAAATAACCATGTTTTTAAACTTAATACAGCGATTTCTCAATTACCTGTATATGGATTTGAGTAGATAATGTAATTTTCGTGTTCTACATTAAATTTTGAACAAGAATAATATAAAATGACGGAGGATCAGTTGTAAAAACTCCATAGTAAATAGATTCAAAGATAAAAATTAAGATGTTTGATAAAAATTAAAAAAACAATGGTCTAATGCATTTTTCACACCCTGTATACAAGAAAGTGTCGGACTATGTTAAAAACTGCGCCATTTTATAAGCTTTCCAACCATATGCTACACTATTGAGGTTTAGATATGTTTTTGTTTGTTTTAGTGGTTTGAATACCAGAGAACAGGGAAATTGTTTACAGTTTTACTGTTCAAGCTGAAACAAAAATACAACATTTGCTTAATACATGCCGACTTTCTATGTTTTAAATGTTAAAGACACCATGCTTTGCAGTCTTCAAACCATTAAAGCGTACATTAGCAGACATAAAACTCAATAGTGTAGCATACGGTTGGAAAGCTTATAAAATGGCGCAGTTTTTAACATAGTCCGACACTTTCTTGTATACAGGGTGTGAAAAATGCATTAGACCATTGTTTTTTTAATTTTTATCAAACATCTTAATTTTTATCTTTGAATCTATTTACTATGGAGTTTTTACAACTGATCCTCCGTCATTTTATATTATTCTTGTTCAAAATTTAATGTAGAACACGAAAATTACATTATCTACTCAAATCCATATACAGGTAATTAAGAAATCGCTGTATTAAGTTTAAAAACATGGTTATTTTTTAAAAACATTAAATAATTTTTTTCGAAGCTAATTTTGAGACTTGGAACATTTGATATGCATCATCACACTTCATTTACTTTGTACTTACACCAAAAAAATTTTGTCACACTGAGTACAAATCACCCTGTATATGTTTTAAGTGTTATAAGACGTTTCTTTTATTTACTTTCCGCATGTAAATATTGTATATGTTGTCCATACATAACTAATATGAAACGTAGATTTCTATCTTCAAACGTGACTTAATAAAAAATAAATAGTAGTTCAGGTTTATTTAAAAAGTATCGGTGCTATTTGCACATTTTCACACATTTTGTGTGACTGCACAAAAACGAGTCATTCGTATTTCGTTCATCTCAAGTAATTGAAAACCATTGTAGGCCTAAATAAACTCGCATTATTGACACAGTAAAAATTACCAACATAAAAATTCTGCATTTAAAAATTGTATCATTACAGTATTATCATTTTTAAAGCTGCACCATATTATAGGCCTAAGAGTTGATGTTGTAACGGTTAATCACATATTTTTTAGTTTATTGGCCTATATTTAACATCGGATTTCCTCTTCCATCGGATCATACAGTTTTGTGAAAGCTCATCGCACACTACAGCCAGACGCACCGCCCCGCGCCGCGCCGAACCGCCGTGAAATAATTCCGGCCGAATAGTTTGCATGGGAATCATTGAGAGTGCGCACACTTGAGCGCGCCGCGGGGCCGCGCCGCGCAGCCGTGTCCGCCTCAGAATAATTCCGTTGCCAGAACTCTCGGGAGAAGTCGCGTGGAATTGTTCTGCTGAAGGCGGCGCGGCGCGCTGTAATGTGCGATAGGCGACGGAACCGATTTCTGGCCACGGCCACCTTCGCGTGTCTTCGTACCTCGGTCCAGTAGTTGTGTCTTGTTTTTCAATGTCTGAGCATGTTAAGTAGTTCATAAAACTTTTCGGGGGACATTCTGAAATATTGGAAACATTTTCGTCTGTCATTAAATCGGAGAAAAGGTGGTGAAATTCCCCAAATGTTTCCCACTTCTCGTTTATGGGATGGAACCACGTAGTGTTTTGCCTCTTCTCCTCTTCTGATTCCAGCAGGCAACATAAAAACATATCTTCGTCCTCAAAGCTGCTTATCTTGAAAAATAACCAAAAATTTACACTTGACAACACTAGGCCAAAAAAGGTTACGTTCATTCAAAACTAATGAATTCCACTGATAATAAATCTACTGTCAGAAATAAGTATTTTTGTATACATAAAACTGCAAATAAACACTCCGAAGACTCTAAGATGTGATTTTCAGCTGTATAATGTATTTTCTAATGCTGATTTTAAGGACTTGCAAAAAAAATTTCATGGTCTTTACTTTATGCTCTTGAGTCTGGAGCATATTTATACAAGTGTTAAGAGGTTAGTTTTCTTACTGAATCTCATTAAAAATATGTCTAACGAAAATAAATCAATCATGTTTAAGGTAAACTAAACTATTAATCTGGAACTCTAGTTAACTTATAAAACATATACTTTGCTTGACGTGTAAACCATGTTTATTTAAAACTAGCTAAGTACCCGTTCTACGCACGGCGATAGTGTAGTCCTCACCATTGAACACTTTATCCAATTTGACATTTCCATTAACAAAAGTGCTCTTGACTTTTTCGTGAAACACTGAGTAATAAAGACATTAATGCGTCACAAACAGACATACACACGAAAATTCAGAATTTAATTAGTTAAGGAATTTGCTACAATTTAACCATAGCAAAGTACATATAAAATCAGTAAGCGCCGTCAATGAGTGGAAACCTAATTTGTGTAAGCTAGTGACGACGATGATTTAAAAAAAATGTAAGTTTCCCAGCCCTAAACAGCACTGATTCAAGGTTTTTCCCGGTTATCAAAAATCAGGAACAATTTGATACACAAAGAATCTCCGGTTCCTGACCTGGATGATGCCAAGTTATTTAATTTAATTTGCGGTTACACGTTATTGCACTTGCGATTAATTAAATCCGTTATGTAAGGACAATTTTTTTTATGTCACTTTGTTTGGCTTTTATTTCAAAACGTGATTGAAATTGTTGCGGTATTTGTAAACAACATAATGTAAACATATCAGTGACAGCTATATTTACAAAGTAGTGAGGCCATATTGTAATGGCTAAAGACACTCCCGCCAACCCCGTGAATATATAAAAATGATTTAAAGTAGTGAGGCTATATTTTATTGGCTAAAGACACTCATGCTAACCCCGTGAATACATTAAAATGATTTGAATCTTGATTTTATGTACTCTCGTTTTTCCGGAGATGGCCGCGTAAAATGCCTTCTGGGCCGTGACAGACGGTATTTGTTGAGAAATTGAGATAAGACTTGTTTCGGCTAGTTTAATGTATAACACGTAAAAGTAACCAAAAAAATATATAATTCAGAAAAAACTATAATTTTATTTATATAGATTTGTCAGTATTATTTGATCTGTGATCATCAGACGAATGTCTGTCCTCTCTACTATGTTTATTTAGTATATTGGCTCGATTGTAAAGGTATGGTATGATTAATAGTTTTATTTACTTTTACGTCATTTTGTAACCATCATGGCTACCCACAAGGTCAATGTTACAATTTAAAAAATTTGAGTTACTTTTACATAATATAGGCATTATTAGAAATTGAGATTGTTTCGTTCAAAACTTTCCAAACATTTGTCGGAAAAGCTTGGTAAGTTTGGCAAAAATATGTTTAGCCGTTATTGAGTGTGATAGTGTTACAAAGTTTTACATTGAAGCCGATCCCAAAGCGCTTTGCTTCGCTCAGCTCAGTTATTAGAATCGAACTAGTAAACCTCTGGTTTACATGAATCCTGTATACAAAATAATAATTTCATCCTAATATTATCGGTTCACTTTATTTAGATTATCAGGTTATTGTTTATTGACCAGAATCGTCCAAATATATTACATTGTTAAGACTGACTGACTAATAATGTACTCTGATTCGGATTTTTTGACCCTTAACGAGTTATACCCGCGAGTCTATGACATGAGTTAGATATGTACCGATTGTACTGGTACCTTTAGATGAGACTACTAGCATAGATGAAGTACTAGTATGTTTCAGAAATCTGTACTAACTAATATGTAAAATTGGTAACTAAATGAATTGTTCCGCTTTCATCAGTTTTTATTATTTCAACCTATGTAGGTACGATATGTGATCGTAGGATACGATAGACTGCACATTGTGAAACAGGTTTAGTCGAGCAGGATCCATTTACACATACCGTAATTAAATAATCCATAACAATTTGACTGCTCTATTGCAGTTGTTTCGCCACGAAAACGTTAAAATCTAAGGCATCTGTTTGCTTCATTTTGTTAGTTTATCCATGTTAGAGGTTGACGACTGATCAATCATTGAAAAACCAAGGACAAACCCCCAGACAGAAACACTCCACATATTTCGTTTCTATAAACCATTAACAAATTTTGATTTCAGCCGCAGCTCCATATTGCAAATGTATGTTTTGAAGATTCAAATGTGCCAAAAACAATGGACAGCTAATTACTATTGAAGGGCACTAAAAATCACTTAAATATGGCAGTTTTAAAATGAGACTTAATTAACTTTTCTACGACACTTAGCAACACGTATATTGAACAAAAGCTGTAGATTTGAACCGTCCGTTTGTGACACGGTGTATCCAGGTCCCATAGGTATTAATTTTTTATTAATATCCAGCAAACATTTACAACGACCAAATAAACATGCAATTAAATTTCCGAATTTATAATGTACAATGTGTTTCGCGGACTATGAGTCACTACAACACAGCGTATTAGTAACAGTGTGTTAAAAAGAAGCCTTGTAACAATAAGGCGTATTCACGGCATTTCTGTTTTAGGAAGCTCATTCAGAGTTTACCAACCGAGCGAGACTGAGAATTTGATGAGCCTGGTGTACAGTCTATTCAAAAACTAAAAGTGTCCAGGTTCGTCGTTTGCGTGCAACGTCACCCTTGGACACTTTTGAATGTGTCCAGTTTCGTCGTGTCGTGCAACGCCACCCCTGGACAACTTAAAAACTTGTCCAGGTTCGTCGTTTTCATGCAACGTTAAACTTGGACACATTTGAATGTGTCCAAGGGTAACGTTGCACGCAAACGACAACCCTGGACAACTTGAAAACTTGTCCAGGTTCGTCGTTTGCATGCAACGTTAAACTTGGACACATTTGAATGTGTCCATATTCGTCGTGTCGTGCAACGCCACCCCTGGACAACTTATAAATGTGTCCAGGTTCGTCGTTTGCGTGCAACGTTAAGCTTGGACACATTTGAATGTGTCCATGTTCGTCGTTGTCTACTTTTATCGTTGTCTGATGGAGGCGGTGTCTGCTTTTAACGTAGTCCACGTTTAACGTTGTCCAACTTCGACATCGTCCCCTCTGTACCCTACGGTGCTTTCTGTATTCATAATAACTATAGTTCGGCCGCTTAGAAAACGACCTGCGCGCTAATGCCAATGCTGGAGGAGGTCGCTTTCTAAGCGGCCGAACTATAATGACGTCTTCTTCGTCTGAGTCTGACATTGTTATTGTACTTAAAAACACTTAAAAACAAGGAAGGCCTTAAAAACAACGTCACTGCACTTTTAACACTCCACTGATTGCAGAATATACCTACGCAACTGTAGTTGTAACACAGTTGCACCGTGTGCGGACAGAAGCTCTTTTTCAGTTGCAAACTAGTTGCAGTCGCAACGGATTTACTTGTGTTTACTTTTATGAGCTAAGCTACCAGTCAACAGTTCTTGGAAGTACAGTACTTGACTTGACACTTGATTGGTGATAAAATATTAATGGGCTTGAGACTGATAATGGGGATTTTATTGCATAATTACTCTAGTAATAAATTATGAAAATGTAAACAAACATCTGATAAACCTTTTATGTGCTCCTAACCAACTAGCGATCGATAAAATTATGGCCCATTAAAAATTTAAGGACTCAGTCTGGCATTTAAGGACAATTCCCATACATTTCATGGCCAGTAAAAAATTAAGCACAATTCCCGGTTTTCCCGGTTGGTAGACACCCTGTAGAGTACGGTTGAGTAAAAATAGGCAACTTGCGTTTGTTTAGTGAGAATGGTGGCTTCATTCAGTCGAGGGAAGCTGAGGTCACTGAAGGAGAGTGGAGAGTCAGGAGATTGCTGCAGTATGTAGTTAATTATTATTTCTGTGTAAGCAATTGTGAAGATTCCACAGTCATGATTATTCTCCTGTTGCGGTATTCCATCGATCAGTACAAAGTTGAAATCATGTTCTCTGTTTTTATTGAAATAGAGAAATACTTTCTTTGCCAATGTCTTAGCATGGTCAATATTATATTTATTCAGTGAGTCACAGTATAAAAATCTGCCATACAGGATGTCATAAATCAACAAGCTCCAATGTGTTCCGTTTCCCTTCACTTCATTAGTTTTGTTAACAGAGTTTTCATTAAGATCAGTACTGTCATTTACTGGTAGAAAAAGATATTTTGCACTTCTTACATTTAGACTGTCTAAAATAAAATCATGGTCAGATAGCATCTTAATTACCTGAGAGACTGTTGGATCAACACATATTATTTGTTTACTTTTCAATACAGTGCGGGTTAACAGGTCAAAATACTTCCAGATAGTCCTATCTACAATCCAATTAGGTCCAAGAATGGTTATGATGTGTTCCAAATTGTCAGAACCATTGAAGCTTAGTTTTGTCATTTGTCTCGCTACGCCTCAAATGATTTTCAATGGTTAATACTGGGCTACTGTTAGCTAAGGGCTCGGATATCGAGTTTGATACACATTGGCTTAGTATTTCATTGATTTGTTCATTAGGTAATTTGTTATCATTTTCCATGTTACTTTCTGTGTGAATAGAAGAATCAGTAATTGAATGATTGGTGACAATGACAATTGAGTCGGTATCTTTACTTTTAACTAATGAATCATTTAAGGAAGTTTTATGGATTTTTTCATTAGGCTCGAGTCTGCCTCCTTTACAGCTATAGTAAAGGTTTTGGATTTTTGATACAACTGGCAAAAACGAGCTTTATTTTCTGAGAACAAGCAAATGTCATTTTCTTTGATGTTTTTACCTATTTTATGTGAGCTATAAAAGGTTACAGAATATTTTGTAATATTTGAGGTTGTGCCAATTGAATCTATCCTCCCAGGCCAGTATGGATGGCCTATCTAGAGTCATATTTCTTTTAGTAAATATTAAGAACCAAGTAACAGACGATTTTTTGAGAATGGCTTATTTTGCTTTCTTTGAAAGCATTCTGAGATATGGTCTGATTGTTTGGGGAAATGGAGTTGGTATAGATAATGTATTAATTATACAGAAGAAAGCTCTTAGAATACTTACTAATTCCTATAGTCTGGAGCATTGTAAACCACTTTTCATCCAAGCTGGAATCCTTACCATTGTCAACCTTTATATATTAGAAGTATTACTCCATGTCAAAATGAATTTAAGTGATTACCACCCTAGAAGTTTTATACATAACCACAACACTCGTAATAAAAATAAGCTGGACCTTCAAAGATGTAGACTCTCAAAAACTATGAATTACCATACCTACCTAGGATTAAATATGTTCAACAAGCTGCCAAATGTCTGCCAAAACATGTCTGTAACTGTTTTTAGTAAAAAGCTCCATAAATGGCTTTTAAACAACCCTTTTTATAATGTTAGTGAATTTTTTTATACTTGCCCACATGAGACTGATTTTATGTAATTTAACTAAAAGTTGTGTATGCATGGTATTGTAAATATTTTTTCTATGTAGGCCTACATGTCAGATGTGTTTTTAAATTTTACATTTTCTTATTGTTAGACCGTTAGAAATCTTGTAAATAAAATGTGACAATATCTATTGCTAATTTGTAATGTGCTGAATGACGGAATAAATGCCTTATTGCCTTTAACTTTAGCAAATACTCTATCTCCTGCATTAAATTTATTTTTTTCTGGAGTCACCATATTTAGATAATAAACAACAATTTTGATATAAAAATATAACATATCAGAAGTTGCATAAACCCACTTTCCTAGACAGAGTGACCAAACTGTAGATAATGGTTTGTTTACATTTAGCAGCGAGGAAGTCACCAGTCACCAGACGAGATAAGGAGCTCTGACTTGACCTTTGAGCTAACACTGAGTCCAGCTTATCCGAACTCATAAGATAATCTTTCTTGCTAGCTACCTGTTCTTCCAGGAAATTTATTTCATATTTTATCACTTACTTGTAATCTATTGTGTTACCCTTTTCCACAATGCTATTAAAATAATTATAAATTTTTCACACACATTCTAGACCAAAATTTGTTTTTAAACAAAGCGTATTTTACTGAAAATACTCACAAAAAAGAAGAGCACACAACAACAACTTACAGTCAACTTTACTAGTGGGACTCTACCCCCACCCAAAATGTGGGTTCCCACTCGTAATTAATTGGGAGTTCACAGTAATAAAGGCAGCAAGCTTTGCATTTTGGGTTTGTTGGTACAATAAAGAATCACATTTAAGGGAGGCCCTTGACAATGAGACAGCTCAGCCTTCAATTAACCTGATGGTTAAACCATCAAACAGACACATGACAACTTTACAGAACATGAGAATTTTTTTCAAAATCTGTTTGACTTATAATATTTTAATTTTGTATTACCCATCATTAATCTTGAATTCTCAGTCTTCTGGTAAGAGCATTGCCAAGTTGGTGTTTTCACTATGTACAAAACCAAACGTTTCGCCCATGATGTTGCAACTGTCACAGCTTTGCCATTGAGGATGATGCCTCCTCATAGCATGGGCAAAAATTTGGTTTTGTTTTGTATGTAAAGTAGAACCCCTCATATCCGGCCACCACGGGACCAAACCCCTGGCCGGATAATGATTTGGCCAGATAAACCAACCTACTATGAAAATGACAATTCATACCTAATAATAATATGTCATTAATATATCCAGTCAAAAGTATGGCCCAAGTCAATTTTGGGATTATCTTTAAAAGAAAAAAAACGTGTTTGTAAAAAAAAGATATTTATTTGTAGGTTAAAGTTTAAACAAACATAAGTTAAAAAAAATATATATATATGATTCCAGGTAACAAAAACTATTAAATAGTAATGGAGGTAAAATGACAATAGCCTTGACAATGGCCTTGAAGATCATTAGGCCTTAAATGGTACATACATTACTACTAAACTATCTCATCCATTCTGTGAAATGCAACAATTAACTTAATGTACTGTATTAATCCCGCTTTGGAAATAATCAACTAACTGTTCAGAGGTTAGGCCTACTAGCTCAGCTGAATAGTGTAAACAAAAATGTAAACATTGTAAATACCCAGAAAAGGTGGTACATCGTCTGAGAGGAAAACTTCAGTGATGAGGAACACTAATAGGCCCTCATTTGCAACCAAAAATCCCTTTGAAGCTCTCTCTCCCACAGAGGAAGATCTAGGACCTAGCATCACCCACCACTGACACCACCAACACTGATAACGGAGGTGAGAAAGTTCCAAATCCAAAAATGTTGCTTTGCTCTGACAGCCATGGTAAGGATCTGACATGGTATATTAACAAAAATAAACAGCCATATGAACCAGTTGGCTTTGTTAAACCTGGGGGAAGAGCCGATCAGGTTTTAGATCATAAGAACATCGATGGAGAAAACTTGAGAGACAATGATTTTTAGTAGTTCTCTGTGGCACTAATGATGTATCTTGTAACGAAGCACACTTGGCCATTGACTCCATAACTAAGACTTTAAAAAAATACCATAAACAAAAAGTTATTCTGGTTGATCTTCCTAATCGATATGACTTGGTAGAATGGTCTTGTGTGAATGTGGAAACAAGAAAAACTAATGTGATTCTTAAAGGTATTTGTGAAGAACTTGACAATGTTTCTCTGGTGGAAGCCAGCAAAGCTAGTAGAGACCTCCATACAAGACATGGAATGCACTTAAACCAAAAAGGAAAAATTTGGCTAGCAGACAAGATAAGGATAGCAGCAACCTCAAAGGCAAGACAGACTCCGTCATCGTCACCGGCAACGGAGGATATCACCATCAGTGAGCAATCAGCACTGATAGACATCATATCAAGCCCTAAGCAGTCATCAGAAGGACCTACATCGGGAAACGCTCCACTGGTAGTGCACCATCTAACAACTTGATGCATTGTGAGGTTGATAGCTTAAGCACTAATTTTAATTGTAGTTTAAACAGCAGACTTGTGTGTAATTTAGCAGGTATCCCAAAGATAAGTAAACCAAAACCAACTGATTCTGGTGTCCGTTGCATTTAAATGCCCAGTCTATAAGAAATAAATTGAATGAATTAGCTGTTGTTTTAGATGATGCTAAATGTGATATTGTCCTCATTAACGAGCACTGGTTGCACAGATTAGAAGTCTCCTTATATGTTCCAGTAGGTTTTAAATTGGCTTCTTCATTTTGTAGAGAGAATGCTTATGGAGGTGCCTCTATTCTTGTTAGGGATGACATTTCTTTTGAGGTGATCAATATTGGTCATTTAACGGAAGTTGGTATCCTTGAAGCTGTTTGTATATATGTAAATATATTTAATGTGGTGTTCATATCTGTTTACAGAACTCCCAACTCTAACTGTAAAACATTTCTGGATTATCTTGACAATCTTCTGTACTACGTGCAAAGAAAAAAACCTAAATGCAAAATTGTACTTGGGGGAGATTTTAATATTGACATCTTAAAGAGTGTGGACCAAGACACTGTAATGTTTGTTAACCATTTAAAGTCATTTAACCTCAAATGTGTAAATAAATTTCCAACTAGAAACAAAACCTGTATTGATAATATAGTTACTGATTTAGATGATAGTCTTTATAAAACATGTATATGGAAGGACAGGATCTCAGATCACTCGATTATTTACTTTGAATTTAATGTGCCTACCTTTGTTTCCCAATCTGTAAATATTTCATATAGGAAACTAAATGATGAGACTTTGCATGAGTTTATTGAAGCAACCTCCATATTAAATTGGGACTTGTTGTATGGTATTGAGGATGTTAATTTTGCATTTGAATACTTTGTAACTAAACTATCAACCGTGTATAATAGCTGTTGTCCAACAAAGAGTAAAAAAGTTCAACAAAGAAAACCAATTAGACATAATTCTTCATGGTTTGACCATAGCTTAAGAAGAATGAGAAACACAGTAATTTTGTTGCAGGATCTATTAAAGATACCAAATTATAAAAATAACATGACACTGAAGAACTACTACAAAGAAAAAAAGAAATTGTACAGGTCTAAAATAAAGGAAGCCAAAATCATGCACAATGAAAGCAGAATAAAAAGTTCTAAGAATAAGTGTTCAGCTGCATGGCAAGTAATTAAATCAGAAGCTGGTAACTACTATCAGCGGGAAAATCCAATTCCACCTATTTCAGCTAATGAATTTAATGATAACTATATAAGTATTGGGAAAAAGGTGGTTGATAGTACTAAATTAACTAATAAAGGTAATTTGAGTTATTTCACCTTTCTAAACAATGTAGACCAGCCTCCTGATAAATTTAAGTTGCATTATGTTAGTGAGCTTGATGTGCTTAAAATAATGAGATCTCTGAAACCATCTAAGAGTGAAGATATTTTTGGTTTTAGTAACAGAGTTATCAAACATATTGCAGCTAATATTGTATCACCTTTGACATATTTGATCAATCTTTCCTTTTATTGCTCCTTGTTTCCTAATTGTTTAAAAATGTCCAAGAGTATGCCGCTTTTCAAAAAGGGTGACAGGTCATGTATTGATAACTATAGAACAATATGTATTGTATCTGTATTTTCAAAAATAATAGAATCATGTGTTAAGAACCAACTCTTAGAATTTTTGGATCAACATAATGTTTTAAGTAGTAGCCAATTTGGTTTTCGACCTGGACGTTCCACAACTAAAGCATTAAATGAAGTTGTAACTGGTATTATTAATAGCTTTGAAAATTGTGATTATGTTAATATGACTCTTGTAGACCTCAGCAAGGCCTTTGATAGTATATCACATGAAGCCCTTCTAAACAAACTAACATTTTATGGTATAGATGATAAGCAGATGCAATTCTTTAAAACTTATCTCTGTGGTAGATTGCACAAGGTTTCATCGGCAGGCATTGAGTCCTCTTTTCAGGAGGTCCTTGCAGGGGTTCCACAGGGGTCAGTTCTGGGTCCACTTTTATTTCTTATCTATATAAACGATCTGCCTAGCAATATTCCTTGTAAAACCATTCTATATGCGGATGACACTTCTTTTGTAGTTACCGATAAAGTGTTAAAAAATGTAAAAGCACACAGTGACAGAGTAATGGAATTAGCCAGTTCTTGGTTTAATGCTAACCACCTTACAGTCAATGCCAACAAGACTGAAACAATCTGTTTTACTTTGAAAAAATTAGACTCAGAGGAAGATTGTAAGCCTGTTAGATTACTAGGGGTCACTTTAGATCAGAAGCTTACATGGGAATCTCACACCAACTCAGTAGTTTCAAAACTTTCAAGGGCTTGTTTTTTGCTACGTAAGCTACAACAATGTGTTGGTAGAAATATGTTATTAAATACTTATTTTAGTGATTTTCATTCCCATTTGCTGTATGCCACAATGCTCTGGGGAAATAGTAGAGGTGCTATCCATGTTTTTGCTTGGCAAAGAAAAGCAGTAAGGATTTTAGC
The DNA here is from genome assembly GCF_028750875.1 of Macrosteles quadrilineatus. Classification (NCBI taxonomy): domain Eukaryota; kingdom Metazoa; phylum Arthropoda; class Insecta; order Hemiptera; family Cicadellidae; genus Macrosteles; species Macrosteles quadrilineatus. The sequence goes on from NW_026542594.1 coordinate 13,985,741, forward strand.
CAATCTACCTTATCAAGATGACTGTAAGCAATGTTTTATTGATTACAATATAATGACTGTCCCTTGCATTTTCATATTTCAAAATCTTGTATATGTAAAGGAAAACCAGAGTGATTATGTATGTTTTGAGGAAGTTCATAATTATAACACTAGAAGAGCACAAGATATTGTCCCACCCTCTTTTAGATTGCGGAAAACAATAGTCAGCCATAAATATCTACAAATCAAGTGCTTCAATAAATTGCCACCAGAGATCAGAAACCTTGAAATCCAACCATTCAAATCAAAACTGTCAAGCTGGTTTATAAATAAAGCGTTTTATTCTCTTGATGAGTTTTTAGCATGTAGATTTTAACTTAATATTATTGAGCTTTGATCCAGTGATGCTTTGGTGAATAGTTGTAATTTATTTATTGTTAATTTTCATAGTTTATATTGATTTGTTGCTAATTGTTAATTTTTTGATGTTTTATCTGTTATCCTGACAAGTACATTGTACTCATCTCCTTTTATACTGCACTTTAATGTATTTCTTTGACGTTGTCTATAGCAATGTAAATTGACAAATGACAATAAATGGATTCTTATTCTTATTCTTATTCTTATTCTAAATAGTAAGAACGCTCAAGTATCAAATCTAGTGCTTGCATCAACACGTCTGTAAGCTGTAAAGAAAATTTGGCCTTCTGGAAGGGGCTGGATAAACAGAGGACCGGTAAAAGACTGTATATCAGGGGTTCTACTGTAGTGTAAATACCAACTTGACACAGCTCTCGCCGCAAGACTGAGAAGTCATGAGAAAAATTACACTGGCCCCTTAAGCCTACAAATTAAGATCATTAGTCTTGATTGTATGGATGTATATAATGAACTGTAGTAACTTACATTTTGCAACAAATCGATATTGAAGAATATTGCTGCATAAATATAGTAGAATAAGAAATAATATCCATATACAAGAACTTTTCCAGGGTTTTCAAGATAATGTGTAGATACGTACCTGATACTTATTTTGCAAGGCCGCTTCAAGTGTTTACTAAGATGGGTTCGATACTTGAACGTACGTTCACAGCCACGAGGACAAGGCCACTTAGGAACATTCTCTGAGTGCATGAAACGTTTGTGTCTTTCAGTCGCTTGTATTGTCTTGTACGATTTCCCACACATATCACAGAGATAAGGCCTTTCTGTTGAATGTGTAATCTAAAAAAGTTGTAGAATCCAAAGTCAGGTCAGATTATTGGTAGAAAAATACAAGCCCAACCTCATCTGGTGAAATAGTCAGTCCATTCCTTGTTTTGGAACATACAGTTTGGTAGTTTATTGATTTATTTTTATTAAAGAAGTTGATTAATTAAATCTACATGAAAAATAAAGACTCATAATATCTTGTGTAAATAATACAAGGGCTATCCAGAAAGTAGATTACGTTTTTGTATGTATGCGCTAGGGGCGGAGCTAGCGCGACCATTTTGGTGTTAGTTCATTATGCAGCTCAGTCGACATCTAGCCGTGCTAGTAAGAGGTTTCTCCTGTACTCCGTTGAGGTACTGTGACAGTTTAAAATTTCTGTGTTAATTGAAAATGTCACAAACTGTGAAGTGTGTGCAAAAAAAAAAGAATGGACTCTTTGGTTATAGTTTGGTAAGCTTTTTGGTTATGATCTCGTGCAACAAACTTCACGAAATTTGTGAAAACCCCATAGAGAGATGGAGAGTTCTCTTATTTTGAACTTTTGAGTTTTAAGGACATCGGCATCGATTTTTTCGACAAGTTCGGCAGTCACAATGATGGGTCTTCCACTTCGCTCTTCGTTGTGAACGTTAGTTCGGCCATTTTTAAATTTGATGACCCACTGACGAACTCCACCTTCAATAATAATGTTTTCCCCATAAACTTCACAATGTTGCCAATAGCTTCTATCAGTTTACAGTTTTTGCAGTCAAAACCCTTATAACTGCACGCACTTCACAGTTCGCGGCATTTTCAATTAACACAGAAATTTTAAACTGTCACAGTAACTTAACAGAGTACAGCAGAAACCTCTTACTAGCACGGCTAGATGCCGACTGAGCTGCATAACGAACTAACACCAAGATGGTCACGGTAGCCCCGCCCCTAGCGGATACAGACAAAAACGTAATCTACTTTCTGGATAGCCCTTGTATATTTAGTGTATGAATACACTTTTCAAACATCTAAGCAAAAACAGAAGTCAATGAAATCGGTCTATAATTAGACATTTTCTGTTTATCACCTTTCTTGAATAAAGGAATTACACAACATAATCATATCCATCTAAAACTATTCCATCTAAACTATCCAACTATGCTAAACGTGTTCTCATTCAGTTCGCTTTAGCGAATTTCCCTACAGGGAAGTAGCTATTACCGTAGGTGGCACGGTAAGACCTAGGCCCGGGATCGATTTACTTTTTCATTTTGATGTCTCCAGAGGCCAAAAACACCATTCGTTCAAATTTTATATATGTATATATATAAATATAGATATATATATATGTTATATATATACGTCCGTGAACAACTTGAGTAATTTTTGTCCGATTTTGATGAAATTTGGTTTACAGGTGTAAGGCGGGATAAACTTGAATGAGTTCGCGAACCAGCATGATCGGACAATGGGAATGGGGTTTTACGGGGGGTTTTATGGCGTAAAAAGTGGTTTTTCTAATTTTTGACCCTCAACACACAATATTTCCCAATTTCTCTCTAAATCATTTTAAAGAGCTAAAAAAAAAACAAATAATTTGGTATATTAAAGTGTTTTTATACGTTTATTGGTAACGGAGAAAATTAAAAAAGTTGCAAATTTAAAATTCCCATGTTATTTTTATGGAAAATATTGTAAAATGTTGTAATTTGCTTGTTTATGGTTAAATTTTGATTAAACTTTGCAAATTTATTTATTTACTAATCTATTTTATATTTTACTAAAAAAAGTACACTTTATTAGTTTCCTTGTAGCAGCAAACCTAGGTACTCATGAAACCTTATGTTATTTAAATAGATTTAATTGAAAATCTATCCAGACAAATGGAAATTTGCTTAGTCAGCAGGTTTGCTGCGGCGGGGGAATTTTTTATTTTAACGCTTTTGGAAAGTGGCTAGTATTAAAGCTTCGGGAGCGAGCTGGTCTAGTGGTTTGTGCGCGGGACTTCGGTTCCAGAGGTCCCGGGGTTCAAATCCCGAATCCCGCCAAACTGCCAATGGATTTTATCTAAGTGATAATGCCGCAACCTAGCCTGTGGTCTAGCCTGAAGTAATGTGAAAAACAATTCCGAGCTCGTGCCTAGCGTCCTGGGAAAAAAAATTCATTTAGCTTTTTTATTTTAACGCTTCTGGAAACTGGCCAGTATTAAAGCTTAGATTTATTAAATGTTTCTAAATATCTACAATAGTAATAAAGCACTTTTTAAATAAGCTTGAAATAATTCCATCATTTCTTGGAGCCTTATTATTTTTTAATGAATTTACAACTTTTTTAACTATATACAACTATATTTAAAAAATATTCATTAAGTTTCGAATTGCCATTACATTTACTGAAAAAAATTGCAATAGTAATAAATTCTTTTTTGTTTCTTTAATTTCAATATTTTTTTATTTTATTTTTAACCCTCCGAGTGTTATTTGTCGATGCGTCGACACATAACAGACTTTGTGTAGTGTTTTGTGTCGATGCATCGACTCACAAACACTGTTTACGGCGAAGGCTCTATGACTGACAAAATCGGATTGAACTGGATCGAATTAGGTATCGTTTTATTTGTCAGATTCAGAGCTTTCTCCGGAGGTCTGTCTCTAAGCGCTTTTCATTTTAGTTCCGAAAATATTGTAGCAGACAGCTGACGTGCGTATTTGTAAACAGCTTGGTTAACCTCGCGCCGATGACTGATGTGTTTTATTACGTTTATCATCGTTTTAGTGTTAAAAATCAAAAGTATTGATATACGTGGTGCATTATAAGAAGATTTAAGTGATTTTGAAGGGCTGGTTGATGATCCTGAAGAAGTAGGTAGTGATATTGATGTAAATTATCAGCCAGATTCCTAGCTATGGTTAGGCTATGCATTCTTAGCTAAACGCTATGTACTGAAATCAGTTTCTTGCCCATAACTTATTTATTTGCAAATCTACTTCCTTATATCTAAATATATAAAAGGCAAAGCCCTCACTGACTCACTCACTCACTCACTCATCATTAATTCTCCCACTTCCCATTTACCTAGGAGGCTGAAATTCGGTACATCGATTCTTTGGACATTAAATAGGAAAACTAAGCAGTTTTTATTCTGATCGGGCTTTCGGGCTCCGCCCCAGTGGCTCTGGAGTTTCCCATGTTAACCTTATGATTTTTCATATTTAAAAGGAACTAATGAATCTTAACAGCTGTTTCAATTAAACAAGTTGGTTCTGTTCTATGATGTTCAATAGTATTAAAGTTACATGGATTACCAACAGGGTCCAGCACTATTTTTTATTTATGACAACAGCTAATTTGCAACCAAAAGGTGAGTGAGCGTAGCGAACGAACTTCAACCTGGAGGCAAGTTAGCGTCGTGAACGAGCTAACCTGAAGGCAAGTGAGCGCAGCGAACGAGCTTCAACCTAAAGGTGAGTGAGCATAGCGAACGAACTTCAACCAGGACGTGATTGAGCCATGCGAATACTTATGAAGTTAAACGGGGCAAAGCCCGCGGGTACAGCTAGTTATTATATATTTGTAATCCTCATAAAATTTAGAACAAAGTGGCTATTTTCAAATATTTATAGGCCTATAATTTATACAATTTCATTGAGCGCAAACTTATTATTTTTTTTGAAAATTTTCCAAAATATTTTTTTTTACCTAAAAAATTTTTTTGAAAGAAATGTTCCTTATGTTTTATAGATAATATTGAAGCCCATGATTTTACAAACAAAATGGTATATAGAACAGTATAATTAACATTGTTTTCAAGCTTCTCAAATCCGTTTTAATAAAACCTTGCAAATGGGCAAAAAATAGGCAGACATTAAGGCCAAAACAAGGGACACTCGGAGGGTTAAGCGAAATATAATAGTTTAATAGCTTCCTTTTTTAATGTTTTCTTATAAATAATCTCTTTTCTTTTGATCTTACTACATAGTGATGAATTTATCCATGGTTTTAAAAACTTATATTTACATTTCATAAGTCTTACTTCTTTGCATAAGTTAATGAAATGATTTAAAATTTCAATAAAAATATCAAATGCAATTGAATTGGTCTGACTTAGAACGAGTGACCAGTCAACCGTGGCTAATATCTTATTTAGCTTATCATAGTTGATAGGCGTGCTGACCTCTTCAAGGTGGCGTGTCGTGTCGTTTGTGTCGTCCGAGCCTCAGGACAGGCCTACACTGGTCTTACTGTGGCCAGTCAAACCACAATGAACTACACCTGAAAATACTTCAAAGCTCGACCTATTCTTAATTCTCAAAAATACATGATCTAGACACATTTGTGACGAATCAGAAATACGCATTGGATTGTTTATTAATGAATCAAAACAAAACTACTCATTGTGCCAATATAATTGTTAACAATAATTGACGAGTCTTCTAATAAATTTAAATTCATATCCCCAATTACAATACAATTTTGACATTCAATACCTTGAAAATGAGATTTTAAACTTCTAATATAATCACTCTTATTAACACTATGCAATCTATAAATTGACAACAAGAAAAATTTAAATTGATTTAACGTAAATATATTTCTACAACATCAGACTTAAAACTATTATTTTTACCACCTAAATCAAACACAATGTTATCATTGACCTAGGATTCTGCGAGTAGACTTACTATAGTTTTGTATAATCTAAAACATTGTTTGGCGTGAGTTCATGTGAGGTCACGTTTGGGTGCGCTAATGAAGGCAAAATATCACTTTCATTTAAACTAAATATCTTAGTTTGATTAATTGAATATGGGAAATTAGTATGTGCATATTCAATAGTATGTATTCAATGGGGGTGGGTAATTATCACGGGTATTAGAACGGATAACGGTATGGATAATAAACATAGGAAAAATTACGTCACTAGCTTACTAGCGTGATTACTTTTTTAAATTCCTTCTACAGGTGACCAGTTCATTTTTCAAATGAATGTTATTTTAACAAAACAGCTGTTTCAAAACAAACTATTTTCTAGCTATATTTTTTTACTTTTCTTTGTTTACTACTTATTTTATTTAGCAACTAGCAGAGTACCCGTCCTTCGTACGGGGTTGGCATATAAGTATCAAATGCTTATAGCAGTTATGAGTGAGGACATGGTTTAAGAAATTTCGGTTCTTTTTGAAGTTCGTTCGCTACGCTCACTCACCTTTAGGTTGGAGCTCGTTCGCTGCGCTCACTTTCCTTCAGGTTAGCTCGTTCGCTACGCTCACTTGCCTTCAGGTTAGCTCGTTCGCTACGCTCACTCGCCTCCAGGTTGAAGTTCGTTCGCTACGCTCACTCACCTTTTGCTGTTGCCATAAATGTAAAAGAAATAATAGTGCTAGTGCTGCACCCTGTTGGTAATCCTTGTAACTTTTAATGCTATTGAACATCATAGAACATAACCAACTTGTTTAATTGAAACAGCTGTTAAGATTCATTAATTCCATTTCTCATAAGGTTAACATGGGAAACTCCAGAGCCACTGGGGCGGAGCCCCGAAGGATTTTTTGGGATAAAAATATGCCTATATGTTAATCAGGAATGTGAGCTATCATCATGCCAAATTTCAGCCCGATCCGACCAGTAGTTTTTGAGATTAGCTCATACAAACACACACACAGACACCACCTCTTCTTTATAATAGTATAGATAGATTAATGCAGTGAAATTGATGTAAAGGATACTAGTATACATGTTGCTCGAATTCGAGCAATTGCACAGTATTACAGGAGTTATTTCAAAACAAATAACAGTCATATTTAGAATGAGTTTAAAAGAGTCAACTCAAAGATTACCGGTGTGTAACTCAGACCATGTTTATCTTCGTTATTGATAAACCTAAAGCATTCCGGCCGGTTTTCTCCTTCTCAAAATGCCTCGCTGTACAGGCAACACATGTCATTGATAGAGGGCCTAATGAGAACGAAAACTCGTTTTGGGGTAGTGTTAGGGCGCATTTGTAAACTAATAGTTGAGATTGTCCAGGGTCAGGTGCTGACTGTGATGAGTTAAGCCTATTACGCGCCACTGTTCTGTAGCTGCGGTCGTTATCACGATTACGCCTCCTGTCTGTTTCATTGTCGTCGCGTCGGAGGCATTTAAAAGAAAGAAACAACAAATAAACAAATTATAGCTACACAAAACAACGATAAATGCACAAATTTAAGTAACAATCATGCTAACACGATCCGTCATAGCAACACAAAACAACGGTAAATACACAAATTTAAGGTACAACCATACTAACACGATCCGTCTTGGGGGTTATGTTTACACAAACTCAAATAGTAAATAAATGTACTCAATGCGTTTCAATGAATTTAAAGATAAATAACAGCAATTAAACTATACAGCTGATCAAAATGTAAACAATTAAGTTCTCCATAAGGATAACATGGGAACTTTCAAAGCCACTGGGGCAGAGCCCAAGGGACTTTAAAAAAAAGTGTAAGGCCAGTTTGCAAATCTACGCGACACGCTCTTTCCAATGAGACGTCAGTGGATAAAATCGGTTAAGAAATGGCGGAGGAGTTCAACCGACAAAGTTTCATGTAGCGTATTAATTATATACAGGGTGAGTTTTAATTGTCCCCCCCCCCAACTTTTTTCTACATTTTTTCAAATATCAATCCCAGACCACTTCTAAACATTGTTGGGTAGTAAGTACTTCATTTTGACAAGGTGGCCATTTCCGGCCGCCATCTTGGATCCGCCATATTGGATGTAAATTTTTTTTTTTCAAATGTAAAGGTGGGGTTGTGACCCATTATTTCGAACTAAATTTTTACCCTGATTACAATGCCGCAAACCGTTTTAAAAAATCTTGATTCATTCTAAAGTTATGAGGGCTTTTTAAAACGTTATTTTTAGCCCATTTTAACATTGTGCATTTACAAACTAAGACCATAATCTCAAAATAGTGCTAGATAAAGATAAGTATACACTACCAGTAATTGTCGACCTATTTTCACTTGGTTATGACTGATGTATTTTTTTCGGCCGCCATCTTGGATCCGCCATTTTGAAATGTGATAAATTATTTTAAATATGAAGGGGGTGTTGTGACCCATCATTTCGAACTAATTTTTTAAGTTGAAGACAATGCCGCAACCCATTTTTTGTTATCAAGTTTTATTTATGAAATATTGAAATTTTTTTGTTAAAAATGTCAATATTTCAAAATCAAAAAATGAAAATGAAAAACGGATCATGGAATTAAGTTCAGCTTAAAAAAGTAGTTCGAAATGATGGGTCACAACGCCCCCTTCATATTTAAAATAATTTATCACATTTCAAAATGGTGGATCCAAGATGGCGGCCGAAAAAAATACATCAGTCATAACCAAGTGAAAATAGGTCGACAATTACTGGTAGTGTATACTTATCTTTATCTAGCACTATTTTGAGATTATGGTCTTAGTTTGTAAATGCACAATGTTAAAATGGGCTAAAAATAACGTTTTAAAAAGCCCTCATAACTTTAGAATGAATCAAGATTTTTTAAAACGGTTTGCGGCATTGTAATCAGGGTAAAAATTTAGTTCGAAATAATGGGTCACAACCCCACCTTTACATTTGAAAAAAAAATTTTGCATCCAATATGGCGGATCCAAGATGGCGGCCGGAAATGGCCACCTTGTCAAAATAAAGTACTTACTACCCAACAATGTTTGGAAGTGGTCTGGGATTGATATTTGAAAAAATGTAGAGAAAAGTTGGGGGGGGGGACAATTAAAACTCACCCTGTAGATGCATGGACGGTTAATTTAATGATGTCACATTTTTGGTGTGATAGGTTTAAAGAAAACTGTCCAATGAGCTCCAGGGTGTCTGTAGAAACCAAATTTGATTCATACCGTACCATATTATCCCAGGAGTACTGCATGGTTCAGAAACTTCGGCACTGAATATAGAAACAAAAAACATTACTGCTGGATTTGAGAATAGAGTGCAGAGAAAATATACGGGCCATTTCATGATAACGGAGGTTGAGATATGAAAGAACAGAGAGCTAAGAGGAATGTTTAAGCCCCCAGATATATGGGGCTTTCTAGAAGTAAAAGGCTCTGATTGACAGGCTATGGGTGGAGGAAAGGAGATACAACTTTCGACCACTAGGAGGCCCAAGCAATGAAAGACTTCTCCAGACTGGGATCAACATTAGAATAGGCAAGGGATGGAAGAAAATGGAAGGCCAAAATCCTCTTACGGTTTCCGTGGCCATTGAGGTAAAATAAGGTAGTATGTAAGTGATAGTATGCAATGGAAGGTGGTGTAGCTACTGTACTTTAAACCAGTAACCAGTGTGTGTGAATCGATCGCAAATCTCACTTCATGGCTTTTCAAATCAACACAATCGCTGTTTTATCGTATAATTATCGGATTTAAAATATTTACTCATTTTAAATAGGCCTATAATCGGATGAAGAAAATTTTTGGTCATGTGATATTTGTTTATAAGATGACTTTCCCTATTAAAACTGCCAGAATGTTTCTTTATGCATGTAAACTAGCTGTTCTGAATTATATTAAGTTTTAATCGACTGCTTGATTCCCGTAAGTAGGACGGGCCAACAGCTAGTGTTTAAATTTATTTTTCCTACAGTCACCCGACAAAGTTGGCTTCCTTGTACTGTTTATAGTACAGAAAGCTGCTAATTGCTGCATATTTATACTTTGCCGTACGGTTTATACTTTGTCGTACGGTTTATACTTTGTCGTACGGTTTATACTTTGCCGCACATCAGGATTCCAACGAAACAACACAAAACAGCGTGGTTCTATTATGCACGTAATCCGTGTACGCTTGGAAATAGGTTGGCAACACTTAAAGATAATAATACTATGAGCAGCTGATTGACTATTATAACTACGATTTAACCTGTCATTTCGTGTTTATAGTTTCGGTATTTCTGAACTTTCTGGACTTTTCTTTTAAACGTTTTTAAAACATTCCTACGATCTTAATTAACAAGAAAATACCTTTAAAGAATGTTTTTTAGGCGCGGAAACCACTTCAAATTACAAAAACATACGGAACTATATTCTCAAAACGCGGAGCATATTTCTTGCCGAGGAAAAATAGCGGAGTGATACGGACCGCGGGTACTACTTTCTCTAGGGCACCAGTTGTGTTGCCAGCTGAACCTAAAAACGTGTTGTATAGTGTTTGAAAGACTAATTATTTATATGCTTTATAGTGACTATAGGAAAAATATAATGTGTAACACGAGTGGAAAAGGCCTTTGCTGCACTCGAGATCATTCGTAAACATTGCTCTCGTGTGCAGCAAAGTGCCACTTTCACCACTAGTTACACAAATAACTATTGCCAGGGTCTAATGAGAAGGCTTTAGCCTCTACAGTCATTGGCACCGCCACTGATGGTCATGTTGTTGTCATTTGTGTCTAGTCCTAGACTTCACATACTTTTTTCATCTCCACCTCATATCAAGTAAAGAAACTGTATTTAAGAGTTTCTCATTAGGACTTGATCATTAGTTTAAGAAATCATGATTGTATAGGTGGCTGAGTTGTTATGCTGCTCGCCTTCAAACCTAAAGTTCAGCAGTTGCGAGATCAGATCTGGACTCCCAAAACAAAAATTACATTTTTTTTCTATACTTACAGTTAGTTGTTCAAAATGAAAGGACATTAAATAGAAGAGTAAGTTTTACTAGTTGAAAGGAACCTCACGATTAGTTTTGTTAGTTGCTTGGAAAAAAGGGAGTTTTTAGTTTGGTCTGGTATGAAAAGAAACAGCTGGATTGTATTGAACTTGAAACATTTCTCATCCTATCATTTACAAGAGCTGATGCCTGAGAACTTCTGATCATGTATATTGTCAATTCAGTTTTTCTATCACTGCTTATATTGTTTCAGAGTAATTAGTTGTACCTGTGCAAAAATATAAAATAAAAATAAACTCGATTTATAAGGTGATGAAAATAATTTAATCATACAAAAATAAGATTATATTATATGAAACTAGTAGAGTTTCAACTATCCGACCTTCTTTGTTAGATGACCCTCCCTGTGAATACCTACCATAAAGTTGTGTACTATTTCCATGTAAGCCTACACTGACCCACCACAGTTTCCTGTCCACATAGGACTTGGGCTTCTGCGTGGAAAGTATCCAGCAAAGCAAGGGGTGAACTATACGGATAAAAAGTAAATCAAAATAAGAAGGTTACAATACTTGCAGACTGTCTATAGTGGTCCTCGATCATCCAACAGGATTACGCGTTTTGGTATGTCAATGCGTTAGGCTTGCATTTCAAGTGTCGAGTCTCGAAGAAAGAAGCAGTCAAGACTCGACACTTTAAATGCATGCGTTGCTCCTTTTTTGTCTCTCGTTTTTTTTTTTTATCGTAGGCCTACTGTACTTTGTGACTAAATGTTTTGTGACTGTGTTTTTTAAAAACTGTGATGTGACATCAAGTGTCAAAAAACTTCAAGTTTTGTAAATGATCTGATGATCGTGACAATAAAGAATTATTTATTTTTATAGTATAAGAATACCGAAACGTGTAATCCTGTTGGATGATCGAGGACCACTATAGGCAGTCTGCAGGTATTGTAACCTTCTTATTTTAATTTGCATAAAGTGGCCTAGAAAAACAACTACAACATGAAATGATACAAAGTAGTCGCAGGTACCAGGATCCAAGCCCACGACATCATTGACTTGGGCATGAAGTCCATTGCACTACCGGCTTACTTAAATGGACCTATAGACATTGATCGGATAATTGAAACTCTAATAGACTGTTAACTTCTGTTATGAACCAACCATGTGCTGTTGTAGTTGAAATGACTTGGGGAATGCCTTGTCACAGAACTGACAGGTAAAGGATTGAGTCAGTTCTCCGTGGGTAGCTTTGTGTTCCATCAGAGTTTCATTCCGCTTGAATTTCTTGCCGCAGTATTGGCACAAGAACTTCCGTACCCCTTCATGCACATCATTAACGTGGCGATTCAAATGAGCACGCAGCTTTGACTTGTATGGACACTATAAAAACGTAAGAAACTGTTAAATAAAGTACAAATTTAATAAATAGTTTTACATCTACTGTGTTATATATGCTGAGTTGGTTTAACTTACTGGTTTTAAATTGCCAGCTGTTCAAATGTTAATATATACATTAATATCCATATATAAAGCCCAAAGTACCCATGCACTTTTAAGAAAACTACAAGTCACACCCCAATGAACAACATACTTAAAATGTCCGTCATGACGAGAAACCTTGTGCAAAACTATCCATTATTCTTTAAGGTCGTAATTCTTTTCTAAAGGGTACTTTCCATATACCTAATGTTAAAAATACCTCAGCTGTACTTATTTGTATGTTATTCTTTCAATGTATTACGGTATTACCTTATTAAAATCAGGTCTGATTATTTGTTTGTATTACTGTATTCTGTTTTATTTATTTCAGCTTAACTTAACCAATCAATAGTTTTATTAATACTTATAAAGTCAAACGGGGTGAAGCCCGTGGGTAACAGCTCGTTTTTGTAATTTTTATTTCATGAGGCCTTTTGTATGTCCAGAGTTGTAGACAAAAACTGAAGGTTTTGTCTACAACAAATATAGATTTTAAAATTTTAAATATGCCGAGTTAAATTTTAAAAAATATTTTGATAAGTACATATAGGTAAAAATATTAAAATAAAATCATATATGGATAAATATAAAATCTCATATAGGTTAAATTAATAACTTTGTTAACTTAAAAATGTAACATTATTAAATTGAAAAATTTCAAAGTTATAAATTTAACTTACTTATTTTGATTTTGTCATCACATTGTCATCATGACTATAATCCGAGATTGCAGGTGTGACAAAATCTTGAACATATCCCAAGACCATGCAGGACATCTCACTATCGATTTTAAAAGCAGGAACTATGATACTTTATACTGTTCCCCAATTGGATGCATAAGGGACAAAGTGGAAATAAAAACTTATGTAGCCTATCTAGTATAATTTAATTCCAACAAAGGACTAATGCTGCAGTAATCATTGTGACATACAATGAAGACTCAAGAAAACATAAGAAGAATCACTAAAAGCTGAAATACACAAGAAATCTTTTAAACCATCATTAAAGGTCATTCCTGCCACTCATTGCTTCAATGCCAGTGATGTCTGATTCCTCGCCCTGGCGCGGGTGGCCTGACCAGACACCAAAGACAGGGAACTCACAGCTGCCACCAAGCACCAGCTGCATTGCTATGACTAGCACTCCTACCAACGTCATTAGAGGTGGCCCTGGTGATACCAATACAAACATTGCAAGCTGCTAAAGCTAGTGACACAGTGAATGCTTTTGATGACTACACCACAATTACGACTGATGATCTGACGAGCAGCCCCTGTTCCAATCAAGCCAGCCCTCCAGTGGTACCAGATGAACTGCAGTACAACGAGGTGATTAAACAATCAACACAGGCTGACCAGAAATCCACACAGAGAGATGCACCTACGCCTGCACACACATCAACAACAAGTGCTGTGCTCAGTGAAGGTGAAGTAAGTGTTGCGCCTACTTATAATGCAGAGCTTGATGTTTTGCTCGGGTATAATGATACCCGTAAGACCGCATAGTAAGAATTATTTTTTAAGAAGCAGAATTGTAACAAAAGATTTCAAATAACTAACACCACCAACAATCCAGCACCTAAAGTTACAGTTTTTCACCAAAACATACAGCCAATACTATTGAGGTCAATATATGGATAAATATTGCAGCAGAATAGATTCTTTAAAAATTACTATTGATGACTTCAAACCTGATATTATAATCTTGACAGAACAGAAATTGACAATAGACGAGATCAATAGTTTTGGACTTAGTGCCTATTGTTATTATAGTAGGAACAACAACCAAGGAGGTGGGATTATGATAAAAGCCTACTATAAATGTAATCCCTTCAAGATCAACAATATTTTTTCCCTGAAAATTTCCTGAAATTCAGGATCTTGTTCATCCCTACCTATATGACATAAATAAAATATTCTTTTATCTAAACAAGTAATTTACTTGTTTAGTAGCTAAATAACGCAGAATGTACACCGCAAGTAATTTTTTCTTAGTTGTAAACACGCTGTAATTCCTAAAAGAGTATCTTTAGAGAAAAATTCCAAGAATAAAAACAATTTTAAATTGCATTTAATTTCTTAAAAAATCATAAAATATAGGGTTATCCATAAGAAAAATCAAAGCTGGTGGCCATATTGGAAAAATGGTAACTAAAATTATTCTTTCAACTTGACCAAATTTTTTAAAATAAAAAATCCAAGGCAGTTAAAATTAGAAATTTCATTATATTTCTTATTATAACTTTCAAATAAAACAGCTGGCACACTTCAATCACCCTGTATACATACATATACAGTCCAACCTCTGTATAACGAATCTGAAGGGACCGAACAAATTTTTTGTTATATCAAGGATTTCGTTAAAACAAGGTTCGTTATATTGAGGTTAGGTTTGCAGGTATTTCGCTGATCGAGGTTCAGAAACAGCATCGGTCAATATCGGTCGAGATTTGGCCTCATTAAAACACAATTAAGTAGCATTGGCTACAATACTTTACAGTACCTACAGTATTGACATTGTAAATTAGAACCATGATTATCCGGGGTAATAAGGTGGAGGGAGACCACGGTTAGTGAAAACCACGGTTATTCAACATGGTATGAATATATATATATATATATATATATATATTAGGGATGGACGGGTCCCGAAATTTCGGGAATTTTTCGGGAAAAAAATATTCCCGATTATCGGGACGGGATTACATTTGACTCGGGAATTTTTCGGGACGGGATTTGGTCCGATCGTCGGCGATTTTTCCGCTTCGCGAGTGCCGATAACGCCGTTATTGCGAGCGATAGGTCCGCGAACGCAGGAGACGAAGTCATTTCGACGATTACGCCGTGACCGCAGAGTCATAACGACGATCGCGCCGTGGCCGCGATTATTGGACCGACGATCGCACCGTGACCGCGAGTCATAACGACGATCGGGCTGTGACCGCGGAGTCATACCGACAGTCATGCCGTGACCGCGGAGTCATAACGACGATCGCGCCGTGACCGCGAAGTCCTACCGACGATCGCGCTGTGACCACGAGTCATACCGACGATCACGCCGTGACCGCGAGTCATACCGACGATCGCGCCGTGACCGCGGAGTCCTACCGACGATCGCGCCGTGACCGTGGAGTCATACTGACGATCATTCCGTGATGGCGAGTCATACAGACGATCACGACGTGACCGCGAGTCATACCGACGATCGCGCCGTGACCGCGAGTCATACCGACGATCGCTCCGTGACCGCGGAGTCCTACCGACGATCGCGCCGTGACCGCGAGTCATACCGACGATCGCGCCGTGACCGCGGAGTCATACCTACGATCGCGCCGTGACCGCGAGTCATACCGACGATCGCGCCGTGACCGCGGAGTCCTACCGACGATCGCGCCGTGACCGCGGAGTCCTACCGACGATCGTGCCGTGACCGCGGAGTCATACTGACGATCAGTATAATCATGCCGTGATGGCGGAGTCATGCTGACGATCGAGCCGTGATCGCGAGTCATACCGACGATAACCCCGTGACCGCGGAGTCCTACCGACAATCGCGCCGTGACCGCGAGTCCTACCGACGATCGCGCCGTGACCATGGAGTCATACCGACGATAACCCCGTGACCGCGGAGTCATGACGACGATCGCGCCGTGACCGTGAGTCATACAGACGATCACTCCGTGACCCGCGAGTCACAAGTTTCTATAGGTACCTGTAAATTGTTACCCATTTTTTTGTTTTTATAGATCAGTGCCACCACAAATGGTAAAAATTTATTTCGTATGTCTTTTTTGGTAACTGCAATACAGTACTTTCTTTTTATGCACAGAAAAAAATCCCGTCCCGTCCCGTCCCGAAAATCGGGAAGGAAATAAAAATCCCGTCCCGTCCCGTCCCGAACTAAAAATTCAATCCCGTCCATCCCTAATATATATATATTTCATTCATGCTACCGTACTGCTATATCAATATCACAACAGAGGAATGTCAATAATAATAATAAACTATAGCATTGGTGTTGCCTTAGTTGAAACAAATTGTATTGAAATTGAAAACAATAAAAACATTTGATAAGTCATCATGAAAGTGTATAATCATTTAAAGATAATAAAGACAACAATGTTGCTATTCTTTATCTTTGTTCTTCTGTTCTTTCTTAGGTTTCCCTTCATAAAAAAATTCACAAGTTGCCATAGTTACTTATCACCCAAGCCCAGTTTACTAAGCATTATGTCGACATCAGTCCTCAGTGAATGAAATCAGTTGAGACATAGAGTACAGCAGACAGATGTGTAAAAAAAAGAGCAGATGAATGTTAGCGCAAGCGTTGCCGTCACCTCTCCATTTCATTTTCATTAAGAAACTCTGATTTTAGCGAATTTCCCTATAGGGAATAAGCTATTACCGTAGGTCTCATGGTAAGACTTAGTCCCGGGACCGATTTACTTTTTCATTTTGATGTTCCTAAAAGCCAAAAACACCATCCGTTCAAATTCATATATATATATATATATATTTATATATTTACTAGCTGACCCGGCGAACTTCGTATCGCCTAAGTTATAGGTTTCCCCTAAGACAGACCGATGGAAAGAAAGTACCGTTACGTTTAATTTTCAAGATGATCTCGTTCGCATCGCTCAATCACGTCCTGGTTGAAGTTCGTTCGCTACACTCACTCACCTTTGGGTTGGAGCTCGTTCGCTGCGCTCACTTGCCTTTAGGTTGGAGCTCGTTCGCTACGCTAACTCGCCTCCAGGTTAGCTCGTTCGCTACGCTCACTCGCCTCCAGGTTGAAGTTCGTTCGCTACGCTCACTCACCTTTTGGTTGCAAATTAGCTGTTGTCATAAATGTAAAAGAAATAATAGTGCTGCACCCTGTTGGTAATCCTTGTAACTTTAATGCTATTGAACATCATAGAACAGAACCAACTTGTTTAATTGAAACAGCTGTTAAGATTCATTAATTCCATTTCTCATAAGGTTAACATGGGAAACTCCAGAGCCACTGGGGCGGAGCCCTTTTAAGAATTTCGAAACGGGAAATAGTTTACGTTCGATTCGCATACCTACAGAATTTACACACCAAATTTCATTACGATCGGTGAAGTCGTTCCGGAGGAGTTTGCAGACAAACACTGTGACACGAGAATTTTATATATTAGATATATATATATATATGTGTCCGTCAGCACGATAACTCGAGCAAAAATGATCCGATTTCGATGAAATTTGGTACAAACGTGTAAACCTACGTTTATTCGAACGAGTTTGCGAGCCAGCATGATCGGACCATGGGAACGGGGTTTTATGGGGGGATTTATGGGGTAAAAATTGGTTTTTCTCATTTTTGACCCTCAAAACATAAAATTTCCCAAATTTCTTCTAGACCATTTTGAAGAGCTTAAAAAAACAAATAATTCAGTATATTGAAGTGTTTTTGTATGGTTATTGGTTACGGAGAAAATTATAAATTAAAAATTCCCATGTTATTCTTATGTAGAATAAGTAAACTTTTGTAGTTTGCTTGTTTATGCATATATTTGGATCAAACTTGGCCAATCGATTTATTTTATACTAAGCTGTTAATATTTTACTGAAAAACACACTTTATTACCCTGTAGGCAGCAAACCTAGGTACTCGTTAAACCTAATGTTATTTGAATAAATTTAATTGAAAATCAAATCAGGCAAATGGAAATTCGCTTAGTCTGCAGGTTTGCTGCGGCGGGGGTATTTTTTTTAAACAATAGTGTGGGGGGTGTAATATTTCATTTCATTCATTCATTATTTAGTAAAGTTTCTTAAAATGTTAACTTTTGTTCATACACCTTTGTTATTAATCACTCCTCAGAAAGGCTGGCCTAGTATTTGTTATCCTAATTTATATAATTTCATTAATCTGTTCAATTAATCATTAATAATATTAATTCCATAGCCTATATATTTTTTTTACAAAGCTCACAACTTAATTATTTATCTTCTATATATTAATTTGAAACTGTTTTTCTTTGTCACAGCTATTTTGAGAGAACGGCTGGGCGTAGAAACTCGGTAGAGGTGTCCAAACAAAGGTCTTGGTCTGTAGATGAGCCATCAAAAGAGAAACATGGTGAATTCCCTTGGGGCTCTGCCCCCATGGCCTTTAAATTCCCATCCCATGTTATTCTTATGGAGGAAAACAGGGTTTTTGTCACAGCTAATTTGAGAGAACGGCTGGGCGTAGAAACTTGGTAGGGATCTCTAAAGAAAGGTCTTGGTCTGTAGATGAGCCATCAAAAGAGGAAAGAGGTAAATTCCCTTGGGGCTCTGCCCCAGAAGCCTTTAAAGTTGCCTCTTCGGATTTGTTTACATTACGACCATATGCATAATTCTACACTACTTTTTAATGCAATAGCTGTTAATATTTAAATTGTGATTTATTGAATTTTTCAAAATGAAGTACAGTATTTGCATGGATTTTTCTGATTTTAAAATTGATTTTCTTCTGCATCGTGTCATGTTTTGCAATATAATGTTCTATTACCAAATCAGTGGAAAATCCTAATATCACAGTAACTTTTAAAATAATTTCTTATGGAGTTAACTTATATCTATTGTATGGGTTGGTTTCTGCATTTTTTACCACTTCTTGGAGATGGTACGTAGGTGATATTCTTTGGCATATCGCATCTGTAGACAAAACTTGGGTTGGTGTAATTATTACCATTGAAAAGAGCGAGAAATCCTGGACGATTTGATATAGGCTAAATATAAAACTGAATTAACGCTGTGCTACATTTCTTGAGCAATCATTGAAATAACCAATTTGCAAACAATGGAAACATAGAAAAAGTCATAGAACACAACCAAGTAGAAGAAATATAAATAATGTTTTTTTTTACACTAAAAACACTAAAAAAACAAGATCAGCTTTTTGAAAAAAGATATTTACAAAAGATTTTGATTATATCTAACTGTTGTGTAGATCGTGAGTACTTCCATAATCTTTGAGTCGCCTGTAATGCTTCGCAATTGCTCTAATTCGAGCAACAGGTACACTAGTTAAATATGTAAGAGAATTGCAATACATCAAAATTTCTTATAATATAATTTCAAAATTAGTCCTTAAGGAATCAAAATTAAAGAAGTAGTGAAACAGTGATCCATGTGTTCAACAATGAATTATGTGGACATTGAGATTGGGAAGAGAAGGAAGCCATAGTGGAAGTTGAAACTGTTAAAAGAAGAGTCCAGTTTTTATCTAAATTAAATTAATTAATATCATCAAGAAAATCAGTTTATATTCAAGTTATATCACAGTAAACATCAAGAGGACTTAGACTTAACTCCAACATTATTTTTCAAAATTAAGTATAAACTTTTCTTTTAAACTCTTTTAAATTCAGTGCACATTGGACTTACATTTTGGACAACCTCAAAATTAGATTTTTCATTGTTGGAATTTTGTAAGTTTAACACCTTAATTAGGCCTATTTGGACACTATTTAATTTATTAATTCTTAGCATTCAAGCCAGCACAACACCCTACCCTGAGATTTAGCACATCTAAATTATTTGAACCTTTATTTCAAACTTATCTTCTATTTCATTTTAATTTCAACCCCCACACTCCATTGTCAGTCCTTTCATTATAACGTTAAGCCTTTTAAATTTCATTGCATGTTTGTTCCATTTGTTTCAATAAAACACCTTTTGTAATTCGTATATCTTTGTTAACTTATTAACTTTAAACATTTATAGAATAGGCCTAGCCTAAATGAATATTGTGAGGTGAGTTTACAGGGGGGGTTCGTTATATTGAGGGAAAGACGTAGACTAGACAGTTATGTAGAAGTTGAATTAACCATGTAGAGGTTCTGAAAAAGATAAATGCGTTATATTGAGGTGTCTTATTTTAGCCGGGATCGTCAAAAATTCGTTAAATTAAGGTTGTTGATATGGTTTGTTTGTTATGTAGAGGTAAAATATGCATTGTGTGTTACGGAGAGTTCTAGGGGATTTAAAAAAATGTGATATAACAAGGAATTTGTTTTATCGAGGTTGTTATATCAAGGTTAGACTGTATTTATATTATAGACCACAAAATAACATTCATTGGGAGTTAAATATATATTAGTAGGCCTATAATACATAGTGAGATATAAATATAGATCAGTTGAATGCATTGTGTGATAAGAATGATTATTTCTTAGAATAAGTCTTTTAGAAGATTTTACTTAATACAAATGAGGTGTGATGAAGCATAAAGGCAAGTTGCGATAATAGTATGATACTTAATTGTAAGGATTTTGTCTTGAATTCTCTGGAACACTCCTTAAATTTTTTAAGCCAGATTTAGTAGGCACACATTGTGTGTGTTGATATCACTATGCATATTGTTTGATATCACTATGGATATTAGTCTCGGTTTGAGTCTTTTTCAATTAGCAACCAACAAAGCTTGTTTATCACCAACAAAACATTACTGAGACCGTGTTGAAGCTAATGCTACTCTCTTTTTAATAAACATCCAGTAATATTTTGATATAAAAATAAAATAGTAATACTAACTTACTTTAGAGCACTTCCAAATTGGTGCTGTCTGAGTTTCTGAGTGTAAAAGCTTGAGGTGGTGAATCATTTCCCGCGGTTTGTTTGTCATGAAGTCACATTGCCGACACTTGACACATTTCTAAGGACAAAACAGGAACATTAGTTAGCCTATAGCCTACAGGTAACCAATTCTAGTGGCTTGAAACACTTATAACTTTTAACAGCTGTAGACTGGTAGAAATTCCTATAATTACTGATATAGTATCTTCAATCAAATCTCAAAAGTGACGTGAAAGGATTTACCGATTTCAGTATTTAGGGTAGAATTTAGTTTAAAATTTCTGAAAACAACTAAATCTTTTAATCTTTTCCATCTCTTAAATATTAGAAAAGTCAACTCTAAAAAATATCTACTTATATATAATTCAGTTAAAAAATCTTTGTACAACTAAATCTAGAGTTCTACTGGACTGATTTTATTAATTAATGGGTCCTTAAAAAGCTTAATTTGGTGTAGATTTGCAAATAATTATGAATTTTATTTTTTGTTATGATTTATGGTGAAAAAGTTTGAAAAAATATATTTTCCATAAGAAATACATTGAAAACTGTTTTTATTACTTTTTATTTGGGTGCGACTTTTGGCTGCTTTTATTGAGTATTTCCAAGAAGCGCATGGTACCAATTTGTAGGAAATTTTATTCTCTTTCAGAATATCACCTTCCACTTTGGTGGATTTCCTCACCATTTACAAGTTATTGGCAATAAGCTAAGTGATATCCAAATTTATAGTGGGGAGACAATACTGAATTAGATATATTTTCTTAAACTTTGTACAACTAAATCTAGACTTCTACCGGACCGATTTTGTTGCTTTAATGGGTTGGATATCAACAACGGGTTGGAAAGCCTGATTCGTGTAGATTTGCAAATAATTATGAAAGTTTCATTTTATTACATATTTGAGGTGAAAAAATAAAAATGAACAATAATACATTTAAAACCCATTTTTGATTATCATATTTGTATTTGGTACATAGCTTATCTATTAATGCTTCCTGCCAACTGTTTGGTAAGAGATAGTTGATTTCATTTTATTACGCTCACTTTTGAGGGTTGGCAGCCGTGATCTGCCCAGAATGGAAGGGCTGTACGTCTTGTGAGTTTTTAAAAGTATGTTTTAGTGGTAAAATGTTTTTTGGACTATTTTACTTTGTGTTATTATTGATCTTGGACTGTTTTGCAACTATTATTTTACTGTGTAATGACATCGTAGTGTGTAATTGTAAATAACCAGACAACTGATAACTCAAGTTTCGTGTTTGATAAGACTGTGCGACAGCGTGTTTGGTACGTCTGCGCACTCGCCGCCGCGCATCGGGACCAGTGTTGCCGGCCGCAGAGACTTTCTCCCGCATCGCTTCTCCCCGTCGCGTTGCGCTGCTAGCCGGCCTACGACTACTCGTAATTTTGGCGACTCCTGCAATTTGCTCGACGCAACGAACGTACACTACTGCGTTGCGCTCAGGTTAGGAGTTTGAAGGCGCTGGGATATCTCGTCAATTATAATCCTGGTATTAGTGTGTATATAGTATGTGGACATAGACTTATATATTCAAGTTTTTAATATCTGAGAATAAAAATGGAAAGTTTTCTCTCTGACTGTACACATTTTTCTGATGAAAACGAACTTCTAATTTCTAATTTTTGTCTCCAACTAGAAAAGTTTGTTGCAAATTGTGAACAAAATTGCCATGAAGAATTGGTTAATGCTTCAGCTAAAGTTGTTTTTGAATTTAATTCTACGTGTGGCCACTTGGCTGAGACAAATAATAAATTACTCAGTACAGAGACTAAACTGCAGGAACTAGATTGCCAATTAGAGGTGTTTAAGAGGAACCATCGTCTGGAGATAAACGAGTCACTTGTTGCAAATGATTGCCTTGTAAACGAAAGACTTTCTCTAGAAAATAAAATTCGGAACTTAACTGATAGTTTAAGTAAAGCTTCCAATGTCAACTTGACATTAAGACAGTTACAAAATGAACATGACAGGCTTGTTGAGGATTGTGACAGGTTGCAGTGTACAAACAAACGGTACATTGTTGAAAATAGTAGACTAAAAAAACTATTAGACAAAAATGTGTTGCAATGCAAGAATTTAGAATCTAAACTCTCTGATGTGACATTGACGCTCAATAATTTCGAGGCCACGATAAATGACAAGTCAAAATGGGTATCAGACGAGTTACTGACTGCTTATTTTACTTTGTTTAATACGGAAGTGTCTAACCACCGTAGTGATATTACCTTCGTGGGAGCGTCACTGACTCAAATTTTGAAGCTCGGTGAAGAATCCCAAGTACAAACTCTACTGTCTGAGCTACATTTCGGTATTAAACGTTATGTTTTCTTCTGTGTAAACAATTCTTTAAGTGATCGAGGGGGTACTCATTGGAGTTTATTGTTGCTGGACACTTGTAAACAGTCTGCAGTGCATTATGACTCTTCGGGAGGTGTCAACAGACGGCATGCTCAGATACTCCTTGACAACTTGGGACTGAGTGGCGGCATCCAACTAACCGAGGGGAGTGTGGCGCAGCAGACTGCGGGTTTCGAGTGTGGTCTACATGTGATCGTCAACGCGCGGCTGCTGCTGGCTCAACTCTGCGCAGAGATCATCACACCTACGTTCCCACGGCAAGATGAGGGCACCCTGGCTACGACCATCAGTGACGTCACGGTGGTGGACACAAGTGTGGAACTGACTGCGACACAACTTGCCGACCAAACATGTGTAAATAAGGTAGACTTAGCTAGTAGTAATAAGGGTAACAGTGAGGGAAAGTGGAAATTATGTAAACATAAAGGAAAATCAAACAAAGCAAAAAGTAATACATCAAATCAAATCTCTTGCAAAAATAAATTCTCTGTCTTAAGTCATATTAATGAGGTGTCTGATGGTGTTGTTTTTAGAAATCCTTCAGGTCATTGGTTAAAAAAGCCTAAAAATTCTATGAAAAAGCAATCTCAAATTCAAAGAAAATCTAAAAAAAATTTGTCAAAAAAACCTAACAACACTCAATGTAAATCTGTTCCAATTAATATTGATTCCAGTGTCGCTGGTGACATAGTCTGTGACTCAGTTAGCTTGGATCCTAAGAATGCAACCACAGTTTCAGAATGTAACACTAATGTCTTTGTAAATAGAACAGTTAGTAATTTAGTTAATTGCCATACGAATCAATTTGAAAAAGTGTTAGTCATTGGTGACTCACATTTAAAGTTTTCTGGTAAACAAGCCTCAAACAGAGGTGCTCAAGTGCATTGCGGCCCTGGAGACAGAATCCAAGATGTTAAAAGAAAACTTTTAGGTTATGTAAATAAGGATTTGTCTGTAATTTACCTACATGTTGGTTGTAACAATTTAAAGAGGGGCTTTAGGGGAGGTCCAGGTTACAACGGCGGGCATGGTAAGAGAGAGTGTTTGCATCAAATGGCAGATCTCCTGTATACTGCCAAGACACGGTTTCCAAAAGCTGAAATTGTAATCAATAGTGTTTTAACTCGCCGTGACATTCCTTTTAAATCTTTACATGATTTTAATTTTCAGCTGGATCTAATGTGTAACAATTTTGGCGTTTCTTTTGTGGATCCAAACCGTTGTGTTGGCAGGAGTAACTTAGCCCGGGACGGGGTCCACTTGAATCGAAGGGGTGCCTCTCGCTTAGGTTCACTGATTGTGGACCACATTTCTGCAGCTTTGGATCGTGTGAGTGCTCTCTCCCGTGGAGCTGCCCCTACTCCTTGTCTTGTTCCCGGGACTGAGAGTGTGGGTTGCTTCTCCAATAATATTGGAGATGCGTCGGGAGCCTCTCATGTTCCGGAAAACTGACAGTGAGGGGGGGTAAAGGGAATCTCAAAGTGGCCCATGTCAATATAAGGTCTCTAAACACAGCCTTCAATGAGCTGTGCTCAGTTGTTGATGACTTTAGTTTTGACATATTAGGGGTTACTGAGACCTGGCTCCACCCAAACACGCCCACAGACAGTTATGCTATACCGGGATATTCAATGCTTCGTTGTGATCGAATTGCTGAAAATGGTTACCCAGGAGGTGGTGTAGCATTGTATGTGAAAGACGGCATTGACTTTCAGCTGTACCACTTACCTGATTTTATCGATCCTGGTATTGAGCATCTCTGTGTGGTGGTGAGTTTCAAAGGGAGTAAGTTTGGTATATGTGTGGTTTATCGTCCTTCCTACATAAGGTACACTCGCCTTTCGGATCTGTTTCGCTCCCTTTTTATTGACCTTGCGGTTGAAGTTAAATCAGTCATTTATTTGGGGGATACTAATATTGATATGCTGTCACAAACCTGCGAAACAAATTACTTGCGTAGGCTGATGAAAGAATCTAACACTATACAAATTGTCAGCGAGCCTACAAGGGTGACAGAAACCTCGGCAAAATTGATTGATCACATCATAGTAGACAAATCAGCCGAGATTGAAAGAGTTGGAGTCATAGACACCCCCAGCATAGTTGACCACAGAGGAATGAGGATGACTGATCATAAACTAATATATTGTTGTATATCTTGTAAGAAAGACAAAAGGGGGTCGAAGCTAATCACATTCAGAGATTTTTCTAAATTTAATGCAGATACTGCACTAAACATAATTGCTGATACTAACTGGAATTGTGTGTACAAGCTAGAGTCTCCTGATGAGATAGAGCAATTTATTACTGATCATATAAAGAAAGTGTTTGATGAGGTTGCTCCTATTGTTTGTAAGAAGGTAACACGGAAAAAAGCTCCCTGGATAAATGAAACAATTAAAGAATTGTCAATTGTTAAAAATAAACACCGTAACAAATATTGGAGGACCAGAGATTCTTCAGACTGGTATGAGTATAAAACCATAAGAAATAGTTTGAATTTCATGATCCAAGAGGCTAAGAAATTATTCTTTTCTAACAAGCTTGCCTCATGTGAAAACCCTGCAGAGTTCTGGAATTGTTTAAAAAATTGTGAGATTGTAAGTAGTAAGAGAAATAGTAGGCTCCCCCCAGATTTAGACATTAATGTTGTTTTACACTACACACCTACCTTCTTAAAGTGATGAAAACTATAAAGATAAAATTAGAAAAAAACTAGACTTTTTAAAACCACACTTCTATTTTCAACAACTCATATAAAACTATTATGACAACAACAAAACAAAACCAAACCATATGACAAATAAATTAAATCAAAGTTAATATTCATCATATATACAGACTAGGAGATATAACATCCTCCCACCGAGTAGTATTACTACTCAAACATGAACCTTTTTGGAACTTTGATTTTTCGTCCAGCTTGTGAGACGTGCTCCCACCGTGGCGGTTGATAATTCCAACCTTGGAATCGTGGTTTTCTTCAGAGGAGCTACTCTTGATTTTGCCGACAATAATTGGACTCTTACTTCATCTTCAATTTCAACTCTCAAGTAAATAACTGTAGCATAGGCATCTTATACTTGTGTCGCAAAATGTATGAATACTACAACCATTTGAATCCATAGTCATTTTACCTATCCATCGGGGTATTTTCACTTTTCCAAGAGCGCTTAGCTCATTAAACCACAGTATGAATAGTTTACTGATGTCTGAACTTACTTCAGTGTCCCAGTCAATTTTCAAGTCCCACATACTTTGCAAAAGAAGTTTAGGAAACAAAGTAACAGGGCAAAGGATACCAATTGGATCAAAGATATTGTGAGATATGGATAAAATGTCTCTCTTTGTGATTCGAGACACGTCCAAATCTTTAATACAGTTCGTGAGGTTAAAAAACAGAACGTCCTCAATATAGTTCCATTGAACTCCCAAAACATTAGTGACGAACTTGGTATCTCCTTCTTCAATGACGCTCGTGGCATGCCATCCTCTTAAATCAAACTTAGCGGCAGCCATAACTTGTTTCGATTCTTCAACAAAGTGTTTTAGTTCCTCATAAGTATCTACACTGGTCGAAACATTGTCCACGTAAAAACTTTTACTCAGCTTCTTTACCACATTATCATCATACTCCTGAGAAGTCATAGATTTTTGAAGATGCAGATCAATTACTGCCCCTAGAAGAAATGGACTACATTTCACTCCAAAAACAACTCTTTTATGGCGGTAAACAATACTTCGGCTTCTTTCATTGATGTCAAACCATAAAAACCGAAGAAAATCTCTATCTTGTACATTTAACGATATCTGTAAGAAGGCTTTTGCTATATCAGCAATAACTCCAAACTTCCCTTCCCTAAAACACATCATAACAGAAGGAATCAGTTCAATTAAATTTGGTCCATTTTCAATACAGTCGTTCAATGAGGGTGAAAACTTGGTCTTTGCTGATGCATCAAACACTGGACGAATTCGTGTGGTAATACTACTCTCCTTCACTACAGGTCTATGTGGCAGGTAGTGAAAGTTGTTGTTCAAATCGTCAGAAGGTACAGCTTCAATGATGCCATCACTTAACCACTGTTTAAAAACTGAGTCATAGTCTACGGTAAAATTGTTACCATCCAATTTCTTTACAACTGTTGATAACCTCTTTTCGGCTAACTCTCTGTTACTAGGCAAAGGAGGATGACAATCAACCCAGGGCAAACTTACTTCATATCGACCTTCTTCATTTATAGTGGTAGTTTTTATAAAATGATTTTTAACTGCCAAAGCCTTTTGCTCTTTGGAAACTGATTCACTTGTATCAGTAATGCCTATAGTGTCTAATCTCCACAGTTCCGATATGTCAGCATCATTAATAAACATTGATGTTACAACAGTGGAGAGTGTAGTTGAACCTGTACTACCACTAATTATAGCCTTACCCATCAGTGTCCAGGAATATCTTGACGCAGAGAGTGACATTGAAACCCGGCTCCAAGACATGGAAGCTACGATCAAGGCTATGCTGGACACCTTCCGGACCCAGAAAGCCGTAAATCAAGTGGTCAAAAACGGCATGGCCAAACTGGAGGATGACCTTGGCTTCGTTTTTGCCTGCCGGGTGGTGAGTAAGGCAGCCATGGAGAAGATTGCCGAGAAGGTTGTGTCTCTGTCTGACGAAAGAACACTGCCTTCTAAGAAACGTAAAAGGCCTTCCACATCGGACAGTCCTCAAAAAAGAGAAGAAGGCGTCCAAACCAAAAGGACCACGGTAAAGGCCAAGGCAACTCAGACTGATCTATTGTCTGCTGTGCCCAGATCCTTTTCGGACATAGCTGCAGCTCCTGCAAAGAGCCAACAACCACAGCTACCTACGACCCCCCTTCAGGGAAGTTCCCGAAAGGGGTCAGTCGTAGAGACACCTGGGGCTGCGTGGGAAAAACGTCGTTCCCGAAAGGAGAAGAGGCAGTTGAGGCGGGCGGAGGTCGCCTCTATAAAGAATGTGGCAGTGAAGGCACAGCCGACCGGCGTGGCCCAAACTGGGCCCGGCTCGGTCTCTGCTCCGAAAAAGTCCCGGCCAAAAAAGCCCAGGACGGAGGCAATCCTGGTCAAGCCCTCAGGGGGGAGATCTTTCGCCGAGGTCTTGGGTGCAATTAAGGCCAAGGCTAAGCCAGAGCAGACCGATACGGTTGTACGGTCGATTAGACGAACCCGGGACGGGGACGTTCTCCTTGAACTGGGTAAGTCGAAAGACAAAGCAGCCTTTACTGCCGAACTGAAGGCAGCTGTTGAAGGCCAGGGCACCGTCCGTGCTCTTGAACCAAAGACATCAGTCGAGGTTCGAGACATTGATTGTGTGTCGACGGAGGTTGATGTTGTTGAGGCCCTGAAGAAAGCTGTCCCCGAGCTTGGCGGGCAAACGGCTTTATTTAAGGTGTGGCTCACAAAACCGAACAGGAGTCAGCAGCGGATGGCGGTCGCCGAAATGGCAGACGCACATGCCACGAAAGTGCTGGGACTCCAGCATCTGAGAGTCGGCTGGGTCAACTGCAGGCTCAGACGGAGAGTGGAAGTGAAGAGGTGTTTTAAATGCCTCTGTTTCGGCCATTCCTCCCGAAACTGCAAGGGACCCGACCGAAGCAAGAACTGCCTTCGGTGCGGGGAGGTCGGTCACGTCCGTAAGGACTGCCAAGTCGAGTCCTGTTTCCTTTGCAAAGAAAATGGGCTCGCTGACAAACACTTGAAGCATATAGCTGGGTCTGGACAGTGTAGTGTATTCAAATCTGCACTACAGCAAGCGAAAGTCCTTTCACGAAGATAAGAATCCTTCAGTGCAATCTTGAGCGATCCAGGTCGGCTGACGCACTTCTATGTCAGCTTGCCCTAGAACACGATGTCGACGCGCTCTTAGTCAGCGAACAGTACCAGTACCGTGATAGGGACCCATCTTTTTGGTTCCCTGATAGTCTTGGTACTGCTGCATTCTGGGCGCGTAATGCAGCGAAAGTACAAGTACGGGGTCACGCGAAGGGCCGAGGTTTCGTTTGGGTTCGGTGCCGGGATGTCACTTACTTTAGTGTCTACCTCACTCCCAACGAGGCCATCCGTGAATTTCGTGAGAAGATAGACCGCCTGGAAGAGAGCGTGCGCAATACCACAGGACACGTCGTCGTGGGTGGGGATTTTAATGCTAGGGCTGTCGAGTGGGGAATGACCCTCACCAATTCCCGGGGCAAGTACATTCTGGACTTTGCTGCCAGAGCCGGACTCGTTGTCGTCAACGAGGGAAACACGCCAACTTTCCGGCGCCCCGGGATGCGGGGAACGATCCCAGACATAACCCTTGCATCTGAGTCCCTTTTGCCAAGGATCAGAGCCTGGAGAGTTCTGGAGGATTACACGGGCAGTGACCACCAGTACATTATTTTTGATGTCCTGGATGGTCATCAGAGACAAGTAGCCGCGTTTCGTCAAGTGCCCGTTCGATGGAATATTAAAAAATTGGACGTGGCAAAATTCAATGAAGCCATCTTACGAGGAACACCGGTGGTTCCCCCCGCAACTAGTGTGGCTCATGCAGAGGTGTTAGTTACATCCATGATGGGACTAATCGTCTCCGCTTGCGATGAGTCTATGCCTCGCGGAAGATCCCGGTGCAATAAGCGACCTGTGTACTGGTGGACTGCCGAGATTGCGGAATTGCGTCGGTCAGCATTGAGAGCCAGAAGACTTGCTACCAGGGCCAGAGAACCTGTAGACAGACGTCGTAAGTCGGATGCTTACAGAGTGGCTAGGAGGTCTCTTCGTCGAGCCATCAACCGGAGTAAACGTAGTTGCTGGGAGACATTAAGGGACGATATCGATTCCAATCCGTGGGGCTTGGGTTACAAACTGGTAACCAAGAAACTTGGCACCCGCTCTCCACCTTCCGTCATGGATGGGGCCACTATGGAGAGGATAGTCGAGTCCCTTTTCCCGGCTCACACGTTGCGCCCACTGCGGGATTTCGGAAGGGTGGATGACGTACCACTTTTCAGTCTTGGAGAGGTGGAGGCGGCCGTCCTATCCCTGAAGAACAATAAGGCTCCTGGACCCGATGGGGTACCCGGCGAAGTTCTCAAAAAGGTTTTGACTATTAACCCCTTGATCCTTTTACGCATGTACAATGCCTGCCTAGTCGAAGGAGTTTTCCCTTCGTGCTGGAAAACAGCTAGGCTTGTGCTTGTTGGGAAGGGGAAGGGAGATCCAGACCTGCCATCCTCTTACAGACCTCTGTGTATGTTGGATACGGCTGGAAAAGTCCTCGAGAAGTTGATACGTTCCCGACTGAATTCAGCCGTAGTCGCTGCGGGGGACCTGTCCCCTCGGCAGTATGGATTTAGGATGGGGCGATCTACGGTTGACGCTGTTGAAGAGGTGAAGCAAGCCGTGATGAGAGCTGAGGATTTTAACCACTACTCTCGAAGGGTTGTGCTGCTCGTCACTCTCGATGTGCGAAACGCATTTAATTCGGCGAGGTGGTGCGATATGCTGGATGCTCTGGAGAACACCTTTCACGTCCCGGCATACCTCATGCGTATCATAGAGGATTATCTCCGGTTCCGCCTCCTCTTGTATGACACTACAGAGGGCCCACGGACGATGAGTGTCACTTCCGGTGCTGCCCAAGGTTCCATACTCGGCCCGGACCTCTGGAATGTCGCGTATGACAGCCTCCTGAGGTCTGAAATGCCTGAGGAAACTGTTTTGGTTGGGTACGCGGACGACGTTGCAGTTTTGATAGCTGCACGTAGCGTTGAGCTGGCTCAGCTAAAGCTGAACCGAGTTATGCGTACTATAAACGCATGGATGACAGACCACGGTCTCTCGCTTGCTTTGAGCAAAACTGAGATCGTGATATTAACAAAAAAACGGATTGACACCATCGTGCCGTTGAGGGTAGGGGCCGTTGAAGTCCAGACCGTTCGTTCTGCCAAGTACCTTGGGATTATGGTGGACAGCAAGCTTAGCTGGCGGGATCAGATTTTCCGTACGGCGGACAAGGCCGCTAGGGTGGTCTCCTCTCTTAGCCGGTTGATGGCCAATGTCGGAGGGCCTCGGTCCAGCCGTAGAAGGCTGTTAATGTCTTCTGTCCAGTCCGTACTCTTGTACGGTGCTGAGGTGTGGGCAGACGCTCTAAATAAGGAGGTATATAGGATGCGGCTTGCCCGAGTGCAGCGTCAGGCAGCACTAAGAGTTGCATCCGCCTACCGAACAGTGTCCGAACCCGCCGTCCTGGTGGTTGCTGGAGTCATCCCCGTCAAACTTTTGGCGGCGGAGAGAAAAGCAATTTATCAGCGCCGTGGGGAGGACCAGGCACGAACAGAGGAACGCACCCGCACCTACCAGCTGTGGCAAGAGAGCTGGGAACAGGAGACTCGGGGACGCTGGACCAGGCGACTGATAAAGCAAGTCCAACCTTGGGTTAATCGGCGGTGCGGAGAGGTGGACTTCTACCTCACCCAATTTCTGACGGGTCACGGCTTTTTCCGGTCGTACCTGTTCAGGATGGGCAAAGCCGTGTCACCCGATTGCATATACTGCCCAGGCATTCCCGATGACGTGGAACATACATTTTTCCACTGCCAGCGTTGGGAAAGGCCCCGCCTGGAGGCTCAACAGTTAGTAGGACTGCTGTCGGTGGACACGGTCATACCGATGATGACGGAGGGTGAGGACAATTGGACCTGTGTGTCACATTACATCCAGGGTATTCTCCGCGCCAAGAAGCTCGACCTTGACCGGGATGCGGTGTAGGTCTTAAAGTATCCAAATGCCATAAACGGTGAGAGCCCTGAGGGCTTAGGTAACATGTTGGCCTGACTTGAAGTAATGTGACAAACAATTCCAGGTCTGTGTCCAACAGAGTAGAGGGGGTTTTTTAGTGAGTAGTCTGCGATAGATTCAGGAGTCTCACACTACAGGCTGGCTACCTGTGT